>NC_091542.1:2857500-4286250 GCF_042242935.1 Bactrocera oleae | reverse complement strand
ATTTTTAGAAAATCTTTTTTTTCAGGAAATTTTTTTCAAACAATTAACACTTTAACTTTCCGTATACGAGGTGACTAATCAGACCTTGCTGTACTAGGTGGAGGATAACAAACTCCAATTATAAAAGGTAGTAAAATCCGAGAAATTGTTTTTATGTTTTTATATAATAATAAATATTTAATAATTAATTGGTTTAAGTAACACTAGTTTAATTTTAGATTATATTAGAATAGGCTTTTATGAATAAAAATACAAGTGCTGTAACGTTGAATTGTAACGATTACTTTTTTATGTCATATCCCACCTCGTATATGGAATGTTAGGTAAGTAGGGGAGTTGTAGACAAGTAAATTATGTCTTATTTAAGTTAATAAATTCTTAAAATATACTATATAGTATATTATATACTACAATTATAATATTTGACTGCCATTTGGTGGTTTTGCGGATGGATCAGAGTAATATAAAAATCCCTATTAAAACATGAGGGTGGAAAAATAAAAACGAAAAAATGTGTCACAATAAAAAAAAGTAGTTCATAGTTTTGGGTATGAAAAATAAATATTGGGAGATTCGCAGACCTACTCGTTAAACACACCCAATTTCAGGAGGAATTTGACAACAATTACCGGACACGAGAATTTCATATATTAAACGAAAACTCAATATACTTGTATATTAGACAACAAAAGATGAGAATTCAAAGATTCCTTATTCGCTGCAAGCGTGAAAGGCTTACAATCATATTAAGTATTTAAATTAATTTATACGATAGGTAATATACTCACATAGTTTCATTACTACATTTTGATTCTTGTCCGATCTATTGTATTTATAATGACTTGAACTTCAAATAAGATACCTCGTATTGACAATATACAAGGCGTAAAAGTAATCGGACGTTTGAAACTATATATATTAAATATGTGAGGACTAAGGGAAATATTTACCCGAGTTAATTTATTTTAGGCACAATGATATACAGTTATTAGTAAGAGCTGCATTTTGAGTTAAATTAAATTAAATTTTACATCCAAAATGGCACAAGATAGCTTTATAGGCACCGTCCACATACCTATAAGTGAAATCACATATCTTCGGACCTACTCCACCAATTTCAACCTAATTTCGTTGCTATGACTATGTTGATATTCCCATTTAACAGTACGAAATTGAAATCGAACTACAACCGCGCCTAACCCAACTTTAAATTCCATGATATTTTCACTTCTCAGTATACAAATCAAGCGCCAATACCGAGGGTAAAGTTGCATTTCTGTTTCTAAGATGGATAAAATCGAAAATGAATAAAATAAAATGAAAGCTTGCATTTGCCACTATTAAACTATTATAAGAATTTGTAAACATCCGGTTGGCTTTACTACTTGTGGACGGTATGAGAAGTACCTTAATGAGAATTAGATGACATCTGCTTCTATTAAAAATATGTAGGGATGCCAAAAACAGCCAAAATCTTGTCAATCTGCCATATCTATACTAATATTATATTATAAAGAGGAAAGGTTTGATTTTTTGTTTGTTTGTTTGTCTCGAATAGGCTCTGAAACTCCGATAATGTAACCCAAGATGAAAAAAAAAACCTAAAAACTTTGTTTAATCGCGAATGCTGTTAAAACTACTGAATATATAACAAAGTGATGTATTACAATTTTGTAGAACTTATCTTTATTTACAAAAAACGTCGTAACATCATATCTCTAACTATTATAGTTTTGTGACAATAAGCGATTTTTTATATTAAAAAAAATAATTAAAATACCACTGCTTGAAAAGGCTCTTTATTTTTACCGTGGTATTATTCCTTAACAAAATAAATTATTTATTATTTAAGATTGCTTTAAACCTTTATATCACTTTTTGAATTATTATATTCTGACATTCCATTCAAAAGATATCACGAGTAAATTTTTTTTTTAAATAACCGCTCGGCGGCTAACCATGCACTGTGGAGTGGCAGGCGTCACTCGGGCACGGAGGTACGGGAGGGGGGTTAAGATCACGAAATAATCTGCCACGCGGCTCACTCGCGCGGTCGGCTCCCTACTAAATGGTCGTGTGCGGAAATAAAAAAATTGTCGCT
This sequence comes from Bactrocera oleae, assembly GCF_042242935.1. Classification (NCBI taxonomy): domain Eukaryota; kingdom Metazoa; phylum Arthropoda; class Insecta; order Diptera; family Tephritidae; genus Bactrocera; species Bactrocera oleae. The sequence continues at coordinate 4,284,149 of NC_091542.1, read as the reverse complement.
TGATAATATTTTGTCGCTTAGTTAGTAGTTAATAATTCGTTAACAGGTAACTAATCCCATTCAAAAAGTTCTTTTCAGAGCTAAATTCTAGAATATAGCATAGATATTGTATTTATTATAGTTATCCTAAGAAATTATTACTTGCATAATTTTTATGATTTCATAAATAGTTAGTAGTTGTGTACGTTGTTGTAGTAAGAAGCTCAACGATAGCATAGCTACATAGGTAATTATTTAGTTCGAAGACGTTTTTTTCTCTCGACGATGCTCAAAAGATCAAGATCTCAACTTTCTAGAAATAATTCTCAGGCCAGGGCCAAAAAAACATGTCGAAATAAAGAATCTTCATCTGAAACTGAAAATCGTCTTTTAAGTCAGAGAGAATATGTGGCACAATCGCGTGCCAGAGAGTCGAGTAACGAGCGTTCGCAACGGCTCGCTGAACAGAATATTAGAACCTCTCAAAGACGTGCGCGAGAGTCCATTATTCAGCTGTCACAACGGCTCGCTGAACAATATGTGAGAACTTCTCGAGTTCGCGCGCGAGAGTCCAGTCTTGAGCGTTCGCAGCGCCTAGCTGAACAAAATTTAAGAATCTCTCATGTGCACGCGCGAGAGTCAAGTACAGAGCGTTCGCAGCGGCTTGAAGAGCAAAATTCCAGAAATATATAATCCCGCGCTAGGGAATCAAGCTCAGGGCGTTCCCAACGCCTTCAAGACCAGAGAGAACGACAACAGACTACAAGAGCTAGAGTTCGCAATCGAGTTGTAGCTCACAGTAACAGATCGGCTTTTAGATACGAACCACAGATTGATTATGCTCAACAGTCTTCTGTCCAAATCGGCGACATGAATAAGATTTGCCCTAATTGTTTTGCCAAAAAATGGGTCGATGAAACTAATGGCATGTGCTGTGCTTCTGGAAAAGTTAGTGTCCCCAATATTCAAGAACCACCACAGCCAATAAAAAATCTTTTGACAAATAATCATTCGCTATCTAGACATTTCCTAACCAACATCCGTAAGTACAATAGTCTTTTTCAAATGACTTCGTTTGGCGCGAAAGAAATAAGAGAAGGTAATTTTATGCCAACTTTTAAAATAGAGGGCCAGGTATATCATCTTATTGGTAGCCTTTTACCACCATCAGGCCAAAATCCACAATGCTTACAGATATATTTTATTTCAGACGCAGATCAGCTACCGTTAAGGGCAAACATAGCTCCAACGCTTAAAATATACTTAATAAACGAACTACAGACCGCACTGAAAAGCCACAACATATATAGGTATACGAAGCTTTAAACAAAATATTGAACGGAACTCTTCGAATGTTGTCTTCGATGGCTTAACAAGAGTTGGGTTTAATAAAAATTAATGGGAATTCTATTTGTTTATAATCTATTAATTTTATATTTAATTATATTTTAATGTAATTCGGAACGTCTAAGTATTTCAAATTGTTTTCCAGATAGCAGATTTTGATAGAATCTTTATTTTTATGTGCATTTTTTTTCTATACATTCAACCATTAAGATTCATAGATGTTGCTACCCTTACAAAATAATTTTGACTTAAACCAAAAAGAGTTATATATGAGTGAATATAGTAAGAGTGAAAATAAGTGCAGTAGTAAATGGTTTCTTCTTTCTTGTAAGATATGTACGTACGGCAAGCTTAGCTCATTTAACCAATAAAGGTACACAAATAAAAATTTGTGCAGACAAATGTAGATTGCTTCTATATCTATTTCGATTGGTTAAAGATCTACATACAACCATAAAAAACACCTGTTAATACACAATTTCCACATTAATTGATTATTATTATGCCATAACATTACACTATACTTGTATTTAAAAATATAATTGAAATTTCAAGTTGAGTTTGGCTCAAATAATAAGGGAGACAAGTCAAGAATGGAATCGAAAAAAGTAATACAAATTAATATTGTGCATACAAATGAAAATTCAAATTACTAAGGGCCAAAATAACCTGAGAGCTGATTTTCAGGTATCTAGACAAATATAGCAGGCTAAAGTATACGTTGCCATATACAAAATATGTATAGTGTGCTGTACGAATAATTTATATGTAGTTTTAATAATAATTATTCGTGCGTATATCATATTTTGTGAAAATAGTGTATTCAAATAAGTAATGTAATGAAATAAACAGTAAGGTTTATTTTACTAAAGTAATAATATGCTCAAAATAATATAGGAAAACTCTAATATATCATCTCGGAATTATATTAATATTAAACTGAGGTTACAACTATACAATAAATATTTTGGAAACGAATATAAACAAATAAAATGAGAAGTAAGTAATTTAACCAAAAAAAGTTTTTTATGAAAAAATAAATAGCCCCGATAGGTTCAACACCGAAATGTCCTTAGTCCTTTTTTATTATTAAGAAATGCATTTTGAGTTACATTAAGACAACCCAAGAATGTCAACCAAACTTTTAAATTTCATGATAGGAACAGGCTATACAAGTTTAGGAATGTAAACTGTTTGTTATAAATGCGGTGAGTACGTAATGGCAGAAGGTTTTGTTAATAACTACATACTTAAAGTGCGATAAATCAATAACTATATACGTCAGAGATATTCAATTTAACATCCTGAATGGCACTAGATAGCTTTATAGGCACCGTCCACACATAAGTGAAATCACATATCTTCAGGCCTACTCCACCAATATCAACCAAATTTCGTTGCTATGGCTATGTTGATATTCCCATTCACAATACAGTACAGTACAAAATCGAACTGCAACCACGGCTAATCCAGCTTTAAATTCCATGATATTTTCACTTTTCAGTATACAAATCAAGCGCCAATACCGGGGTAAAAATTAAGATTTTATCGGGATAACATTTAGATAGAAAGATAATCAAACCTCTGGAGTTATCATAATTAAATATAGTGAGCGTTTTGTTTTTCGACGATGAAATTCTGTGCCTAAAATGGATAAAATCGGGTAAACGCTTGTACTTGCAACCATTAAACACTTAATTTAAAACCATCCGGTTGGCTTTACTACTTATATATTGTCGACGGTATGGGAGGTATCTTAATGAAACTTAGAGAACTATGATTATAATAATAATATGTAGTGATGCCAAAAATAGACAAAATCATGCAAATCTCCCAATAAAAGATTTGCAAATTTACTGCTGGCCTTATACTGTATATATCCTAGAGAAGACCTTAGTCTTAACCTCATATCCCTAATATCATAAATTGGGATCTTCTAAATATAATAAATTTAGTCTCTTTGGTTATGTTTACGTTAGATATATCTCATTTGATAACGACTTTAACATATTTTTCGCTGAGTTCAAGTAACATTGTAACAACGAATTGAGTATATGACCTATAATATAACCTAATAACAGTTTTTAATATGACGTTTTGTCAACACTTGAAGGGCCTTGCAAATTGGAAGGGTATGAAACGGTCAATTACACCCGAACTTCGCTTTTCCTTACTAATTATATTGGTTCCTTGTTATTAAGTTTTGTTATTAGTTCTTTATATTATGGTATATTTCTATTAAATGTTGTCTTCGTTGTCTTAACAAGAGTTGGGCTTGAGTTGGGCTTAATAAAAATAAATGGGAATTATATTAATTTATAATCAAGTATTTCAAATTGTTTTCCAGTTAGCAGATTTTAACCATTAAGATTCATAGATGTTGCTACCCTTACAAAATAATTTTGACTTTAACCACTAAGAGTTATATATGATGTTCATGCGACTTCTAATCTCGCGACATTTTTACAACTAAGCTCACAACCACTTACTTATTGTATATATGTGAAATTGTATTTCGAAAAAAAATAAAAGCAAAGTGAGAAACTAAATGAATTATATTATATATAAGTGAAATTTTATTTCGGAAAGAATAAAATAAATTATAAAAGCAAAGTGAGTAACTAAATTGTCCTTCGAGCCTCCTTGAAAGGACTCTGCTGAAGTACTGATATACATACTATACTAAGTGGTTAAGTTAAATTACAACAAACGGGCGCGAAACCAACTAAAATATAATATAAACCAAAAAAAAAAAACAGCAACAGACCTAAAACTAAAACGCGGGCGCGATCCAATACCACATAAGTGAAACAACCAAACTTACAATTACTTAAAACAAAGAAAACAAAATATCTCTACATAAGCCACCGGAGAGTACCCTAACAAGCACGCAGAGAGGAGGACTGTAACGCACAGGAAAAACGCCGTAGACAAGAACAAAAAACCCATAATAAAAGGAGAAAAGAAAGGAAGTATTGCTACCCATAAACCCTTTGCGGAAAAAAAGTGAGTCCATTCCGATTTAATTTGCAACTAGAGACATTTTATGCGCATATGTACATATGTATGTTAGTTACAGTTTTATCTGTATTTCGGTGGAAATAAATAACCCAACGATATAACTGAAAAAGAAAAAAACAAATATATATATATATTATACGGTACCTGCCCCAGCCTATTTCGTGCCTCCAAACACACCGTTATATTCTATAAAAAAAATAAAAAAATTTTCAAAGTCAAGTATTCCTACTTGCGATATTTTCAGCGGTACCCCTTGGGCTAATAAAGCAACAATCAGGATCGCTTATAACGCGTAAGCAAAGGCTCACAAAAACTCATATATACTACAGAAATACATACATACATATGTGCAAATACCTATAATTTTTAAATACAAAATTTTTTGGCTTTAAAACTTTGCCGCGAAAAATATTAACCGCAAGTAACATCCTTTTAACAACATACATATATGCATACACAATCATATGGTACATACATAAATTAACTACTTCTAAAAATTCAAATAAAACCTAAAAAAAAATTAGTGTTGTTCAAATACCTGCCTGCTTAATTCTTGTCTCCAAACACACCACTAGAAAAAATATAAAAAAAATTGTATAAGTCAAGTTCATCGACTTGCACACTTTCCAGCGATATCCCTTGGGCCAATAAAGCAACAAGCAGGATCGCTTAGAACATATAAGCAAAGGCAAAAAGAAAAAAAAACAACAATAACACAATCGGCATTTATGTATGTACACATATATTCTTAATTATTGGCATATTTCCCGCGCTACATATATACCGCAACCCAACCTTTTTGCTCTTCTCATTTCTCTTATATATTCTCTTAAAAAATAAACATAAAAAATAAAAGTAATATATTTACAACTATATATACATATATGTATATAAATATAGGCATTCAACAAAACTTTACAAAAACGCGTTACATGTATGCATGTACATATATGTATACTAGCTGACTCGGCCACGCGTTGCTGTGGCTAAAGTTTTTGTTATATTACATTATAGTAAACAATCTAAGAGGAACAATAAGAGAACATCAGTCACGGAGTCCACTATGCTTTTTCACACAGATGGTATTTGTAAAAAAATATGGTGATCTCCTTATTTGACTTTCTACTACTATAACCCTTTAGTACAATGAAATTATTTACGAACAAAGACGAAAATGTTGATGTTGGTATACAAATTCACTGGATTGAGATTTGAAGGGGAAGTACGTTGAACACAATTAATTAAAATGTCCTTACACTTGATATTAAGCAGAAATCCATACAAAGTAAAAATTTATCAGATTTATTATTTCCATTTAATTTTATAACAAATAAGTATATAACAGTATAATACAGTAAATAACATGTGACGCTTAAACTCATGAATGAGGTAGGCAAGGCAGACAGTCTTATACTTTTAAACATTAATATCTATTTTTTTGAATTATAAATACTTTCAATTTCAATTTAATTTTACACCAATCGGTGCACAATGTTTTTGGTTAACCTGTCTTTAGCTAACACAAATAGATTCAACGGTTTCCCAACACGTGAACACGCAACATATAGTTGCCCATGAGAAAAACATGGATTTTCCAAATCTAAACCACAAATGGACATTGTTTGTCCTTGAGATTTATTTATAGACATGGCGAAAGCTAAACGAATTAGAAACTGTAGCCTTTTGAAGGGTATGGTAGAATCTGATGGAGGAGGAGAATAATAGGGGAATCAATTTTTAATCAAAGATTATGTGGTGGCATTCCAGGGATATCTAATAAATTTAAAAATTCAATCGGAAAATTACACTTACTTTGATTTAAAAGTCTGGTAACAACTGTTGTATCTGGAAGTCAACTTTCGTCAACATCAACGTTTTTGGCTGCCAAAATCGTCCGTTGACTAAGCCATTCATGATTCAAATAATTATTCTGTATATCCGGGAAAATACTCTGAATCAATTCATTTTTATCCTGAACAAAATTGTCTGGTAGTTTAATGCATTGAGTATTTGGTTGTAGTTCTATTTTACCGTTCCCAATATCTAGTAGTTGTTCGGAAAATATTTGTGCTGATGGATCATTTTGCAATTGTACTCGCATATTTATGGTTCACCGGGTGCATCCAAGAAAAAAAAAACCGCCTTGTTTAGCAGCAACAGCCAGCATAATCCGAAATAATTTTTTGTTCTGCTGTCAGTAATGGTTCACTGTTCATGATAATTGTTGCTAAACTTCCATGGTCATATTGCTTTTCTCGTTGTAAATCGGTATTGACTAAGTCGGTGGCTGGACGATTAGGTGATGGCATACCATAATGATTAAGTGGTAAATTTGAAATAAGAACACATAAATCCTCGATCAAGACCAATGCTTTATTGTACATCTCTGGTGTATAATCTATGTTTTGACATTGATTTGTTTGTCTAATTCGGTGCAAGATGTCTTCTATCATACAATTTAATTTATTTTCCCACAAAGTTTGTGCTTGCGAGGGATAACATGTCGTCAAAATAATTGCAAACAACTGACGAATGTTATTCGGTGTTGATGTCAACGCAGCATCAGCAAGCGTTAAGTCCCAATGGTTATCGTCTTCTAGCAATTGCAGTTCACGACATGCATCCTGGCATGTATTAAATACTCGACCATTAACTGTTCGTAAAAATTCAAAAGACGTTGGTCCGGGAACATTCACCAATAACAAACGTAAATAGAAGCACTCACGTTGCTTTGGATGTACAGTGTAAAGTCTCCTCAATGTCTTAGCTTTGAATAGGCCTGTAATGGAAGGCTGTGGTTTTCCTTGTTTCCGTGGCTCCCATTTTTTACTGGATTTGTTCCATGTGAAATAACGTGGAACATCACCATACACCAATTTCTTCACGAATTGGCCAAAAACATCAGGTTTTTGACACAATGTAAAAAATTCAGTTAGAGTCGTTTTCGGAGCTTCGAACGCTCTTTGGAGAACATTTTCTTCAGTGAAGTATACACGTTGACCGTTTTCAAGATGTATTGCTAGATGTTACACAGCAGGATCTCTTTCGTGAATGGGAAAGGTGAGAATATGCCAAATAGCTTCATTGCCGCTAATGTATCTGCCCATTTGGTATCGTGCTATTTCGTCATTTTTATTTATGTTTTGTACTTCAAATATGGCCAAATCACTGCCTTTGTTTACATATTTACAAATATACTTAATTGATTTAACAGAACTGCAAAGCTTAACATTGATATGAGCTTTGTAAGTTTTTGAAAGTAGTTGTGAGTATGGTACCACCCACTGATTATCAAACTCAACTTGAATTGGAAAGTTCGGCAGTCGCATTGTAATTGTGTGGCCCCCATCCTCAGTACTTCTGCGGCGATACATTGGATAACCATCAATATCCGTGATCGTGTCATTCGTATGCGGCTTTGGGAAGTTTTTTTTACATTTTCCATTTTCCATGCACGGTGACGTCATGTTGAAAGCACCGCATGGCCCATGGATCATGTGTTTGGTGACAATATCGAATAATTCTTGATCAATTAATGGGTCTGGAATTTCGGCTGAAATTATTTGATCTTTTTTTTTTAGGACTGATTCTATCTTTAAGCCAAACCAAAATGTGGGCATGAGGCAAACCTCGCTTTTGCCACTCTATCGTATACAGCCAATAACGTGTGATACCAAAAATTAAATATTTAACAATAAAATCAATAAAGGATTTCAATTTTTGTTTAAACACACGTGCAGTTAAATCATGACGATGAATGGCTTGTTGTCCTGGCAATAGTAAAGTTGGTATCTCTTCCCAATCCTCTTCCCCGGATTACAGGTGAATGTAATAAATAAATCCGGTCGGCCGTAATGACGTACGTAAGTCATCGCATCTTGTATGTCTTCCTGCATGTTCCGACGATATTCATTTGGTCCTTGCCAAAATATCAATGGATATTGTAGTGCGTCATATGAACGGTGTAGATCCGAAATCGTATTGACATTGCTGTCTCGCCGTGTAATTTTTGTAGATCTTTTGTCAACTGGATCACCAACCATGATAACAGCAACCTCATCAACAGTTGGAGCGTTGAATCTACCAGCATTTTCACCTAATGGTACTTTATCGGCTTTTAAGACGATTTGATAATTGTCATTTTGCAGTCGTGGCAAAACTCTTTTGATCAATTGAATTATTTAGTTGATTGTGATCTTCTAAAAAATTTTCCAATAATATCACAATTGCTCTTTCCTCTACATTTATAATTTATAATTATACAGGCACCGAGTCGTCACGGATGCACGGTCGCAAATTTTAGTTGCCCCAAATGACGTCATTTGGAAGCAAGAATTAAATTTGCGTATCTTACGCAAAAATAATTTGGAATCATCTGAATTGCCAGTAAGAAGGGATAATAAAGGCTCCGGCGGAGCGGTTGAGTAGTTAATATCTGGTGCATATTCAAAGGCAAGCCGAATGAATGATGAACGTGTTAATGAGCGGCTGATCCGTTGCCTTTGTCGATCTAGTACTCGTACTGTAGCTATGTTTCGTTTTCGTGCCGCTCTTGTTCTCGTAATATTCTGTTGCAGACGTTCGTCACACTGTTCTTGAGATTCTTGTGCACGACTTTCTGCAGTCCTGATTCTTTGATCTGCATTTCTTGTTTCGATTTGTTCTGGTAATTGCTGAGCTCTTTCAACACGTTTGCGTCGTGACCCTTTGCTGCTCGCGTTGTTGAGGTTAGATTTTTTCGGTCGCATTTGACTGAAAATAATAATTTAATCGTTTAAATATTAGAAAGAGGAACTGAAAAACATGTTATCATAGCGCATTGAAATAATAAGTGCAAAATAATTTTCAATGGAGGTTAACTAAAAATAATATAAAATTTTTGTACAATTATTGAAAAAGTGTGGGAGCTTTGTGCCATTTTCTCATTGATATATTAATTAAATTTTATAAAACTATGTGATATTACTTGCATGTATAAATTGAAATTATTGTTCCTGTACTCCTACTGTGGCTATGTCTCGTTCTCCTGCTGCTCTTGTTCTCATGTTATTCTCTTGAAGACGTTTGTTATACTGTTCTTGAGATTCTTGGGTATGACCTGGATTTCTGGTGGATTTCTTGATTCAATTTGTTCTGCCAACTGATGGACTCTTTCAATACGTTTGCGTCGTGCCTCTCTGGTGCTCGCGTTGTTGAGGTTAGATTTTTTCGGTGGCATTTGACTGAAAATAATAAATTAATCGTTTGCGTCGTGCCTCTCTGGTGCTCGCGTTGTTGAGGTTAGATTTTTTCGGTGGCATTTGACTGAAAATAATAAATTAATCGTTTAAATATGAGAAACAAAATTGAAAATCATTCTAATTAACTGTTAGAATTATGTGATAATACTGACATGTACATATATATATATATAAAAAAACAATAAAAAAAAATATTTGTACAACTATTGAAAAAGTGTAGGAAATTGTGTATAATTTTTTCATTGACATTTTAATTAAATTTTATAATTATGTGATAATACTTACATACATATATTCAAATTAAATTATAAAGTTTTGATCCATGAAGCACAAATAAGTAAAAAACAGGATTAATTTCACTGTATTATCTTCATTATTATATGAATTAAATTTACACTTTAGTCTAACTAACACGTGGCCGGTTATGCTAACACCAAAAATTTAAAAAGTGGAAATAATTGAATTATACGGTATTTCGTTCACTACAAAATAAATTTAATTAATTTTATAGCGTCAACAACACGTGGTAATTATGCTGTTAAAATTTAGCTTATATGACACGTTCGTAGATTTACCATAGCAGCGCCATCTATTGATTACTTACTCAACTCAGTCGAAAGGTATCGACATCTGTTAGAATCATTTGGAGTTAACAAATAATTGTGACAGTCAAATAATAACAGACAAATAATTAGCAATAAATTAAAATTGCGACTATAATTTGAGACTTAAACTATCCTATCTCTCAAGTTGGATCGAACTGCACTTGGTGTGCGAATTTTATTATAATCGCTTAAGTGGTTTAGGAGTCCATTGAGGACAAACATTGTGACACGAGATTTATATATATTAAGATAAGATGTACACATGCCAATATAACTAAAAAGTATACGGTCAAAACGGATTAGCATATACCTACAAACATATGAAAATTAAAATTAACATACATAGGTATGCAGATATATATACATTTGTTGTTAAGAACAATTTTATTTTCGCGTTCCTTTTAAACAAGTGTATATAGATACATATAATAAAAACGAATATACATACATACAAAATATACAAATTATTCGCGAGTGAAACGAATACCCAGTAAGCAATTTCGGCAATTTTTAAGATAATAATAATACGGACATACATTTTAATAAAATCTAAATTGACTTGTCCGATAAAAAACAAAAAAAAAAAAATTATAACAGACTAATTTTAAAATCAGTTTCAACAAAAAAAAATTTTTTTAACTACAGCTTCGGTCAGAAAACTAAAATTTTTTACTACAACCGTATTATAACAAATATTTAATACAAAACTATTTTAATAGCTAGCTAATAGCTTTCAATTTAATTCAAAGAGTTATAAATGCAAGCTGATAAACCAAAAGAGGTTAAACCACGAACACCTCTATCATTAGAAATTCCAAAAATGGCTTATGATGATAAAGCACAAGGCACACCCGCAGAAGCTACACGCCCAAAGCAGGGTGCAAAACAAAAAAGAACCAAAGACAATTCACTGTCAAGGTTCATAACTGAAAATGACAGTTTTATTAGATACTGCACACGGTTTTCGGCTTCGCCTATTAACGACAATACAGAATCAGTCCTAAATTTAAAAATTCAGAGCATAGATAATATATGCGTTCTGACAGCGTACGATACAATATTAGATACTGACGACGCTGATCGCCCAGAAAACATTAAAGCTTCGGCATCAGCCAAATATGAAAACTGCCTCGATCAGTACGAAACTACGAAGGCAATGGTATTAGACCAAATAAATTTATTAAGGCCATGTAGAGCCACTACTCCTCCTCCGAGAGTAGTTACAAATCCAAAAGAAAACCTAGATACAGGTATATTTTTAAAAATACCAGCTTGTGATACTGAAGTTTTTCATGGAGGTTATGATCAATTGCCGTCCTTCCGGGACATGTTCACTGCCGTGTATATCAACCATCCTAAACTTTCACGAGCACAAAAGCTGTACCATCTCAGCTACAAAACAAAAGGGGAAGCAGGCAGTATTGTCAAGCATTTCGCTTTGAATGACGAAAATTTTAATCTGGCTTGGGATGCACTGGTCGAAAGATACGAAAACGAAAGAGTATTGGTAGATAACCAAATAACTATTTTAATGAATTTACCAAAAATTCAACAAGAAACCAGCCAAGGATTTCAATAACTATACTCGACAGTGACTAATTGCTTATCTGTGTTAGAAACACACAATGTATCCACAGAATCGTGGGACCCTAACCTAGTAAATATTTGCGCAGCGACACTACCTGATGCTGCTTTGCTACGATGGGAGCAATTACTAGTGGCAAGAAAGAAATCGCTAAAATGCCATCAAATGAAAGAATTTTTAACAACTCAGTATGAATTAGCTGAGCGAGTAGATAAAGAGGTAGTTAAGCCAAAAGGTCATCGAAATGACTCAAATAAAAACTTTTTTAAACCCCAAGTCAGTAATAACACACAATATAATAGACACGTTAATAGAAGCCAAACATTCGTGTCAAATCAAACAAACCATTGGCAATCATTATGTGAAATCTGTAAAGGAGGACATAATATAAGATCTTGCGAGAAATTTAAAAAAATGTCCGTTTCAGATAGAAACAATCTTGTCCGACAACATAAACTTCGCATCAACGACGACATCACTCATTGCTTCACATAACCAATTTTACAAATATGAAGCAAAATAATATACATAAAACCACGGGCCTAGTCGCGTCAACCAAATCAGGTAATCCCGAAATCCCGAATCCCGAAAATAAAGAGTGCTCAAAAGCAGCAAAAGTTCAAACGCTTCATTCAGAGAATGAAAGCAAAATTCTTTTACCCACAGCGGCCATTGCTATAGAACATAAGGGAGATTTAGTCAAATTAAGAGCATTAATAGATCAAGGCTCTCAAAGATCCTTTATATCATCAAAAGCTCAGAATCGGCTAAAACTGCCAGTCAAAAATTCTAGTTTTCAAATTTCGGGAATGGGCGGAAGAATTATACAAAACTCAAATAAAGTTTGCCCAATCACCATAGTCTCTCCAAACGCGGATATACGAATAGAGCACAAGCCATTGTTCTACCGCAGCTCACTAATTTGCTTCCAAGCTATGAAGTAAATAAAAATCAGTGGGAATAATGCTCATATCTCAAATTAGCAGATCTCAACTGCCATACCCCATCACAAATCGACATATTATTGGGCAGCGACTTAATACCTCAAATAATTCTTGAAGGTATAGAGAAAATGTCTAATAAATTGTTAGGCCAAAACACAATCTTTGGATGGATATTAAGTAGCCAAGTCACAGAAAAAATTAACTCCTTCACAACTCAAGTTGAAAATATTTCAAACGAATATTTAAATAATTAACTCAAAAAATTCTGGGAAGTAGAAGAACTACCCCAAATCACAAAACCTTCAGAAGAAGACCTGGCATGCGAAGCCGATTACCAGTCCACAACAACAAGAAACGAACATGGTCGTTATGTTGTGCGACTCCCATTGAAGCCCACCTTTCCAGACACGATAGCTCTAGGCCACTCGAGAATATCAGCAGTCCTAAGCTTGGAAAAAAGCTTGATAAAGAAAAGCGAGTTTAAATCGGCATATGATGACGTGATGGATGAATATCTTGACCTCAATCATATGGAAGGAGCTGTACCATATGAAAAAATATCTAAAGGTAGATATTTATCTTTTTATCTTCCGCATCACGGGGTAATAAGACCAGATAAAATCACAACAAAAGTACGAGTTGTTTTTAATGCTTCAAAGTTTACGATCTCAGGCAAATCACTCAATGATTTACTATACACAGGGCCAACATTACAACCTGATATTATGCTGCTAATACTAAATTGGCGCATGTTTAAATATGTTTTCAATGGAGATGTAGAGAAAGTGTATAGGCAAATTTTAGTACATAACGATGACCAAGATTTCCAGCGGATAGTCTTCCGAAAATCTAGTAATAGTCCAATCAGCGACTACAAACTTTAAACAGTTACCTTTGGCATCAATTGTGCACCCCATTTAGCCATTAGGACATTACATGAAGTGGCAAAAACCTCTCAAACAAATTTGCCTTTAGCAACTTCTGTGCTACAAAAACAAACATACGTAGATGATATTCTATCAGGTAGCCACAGTCTCTCATTAGATTACGAATCACTATCTCAAGTGATCAAAGCACTAAATTCAGCCCCCTAAAGAAAATTACATCAAATCATCCGGAGATAATAAAACATAAGAACATAAAAAGGGAAGACTTATTAGATACTAACTTCCTTAAATTTGAAAAGCCCAGTACTACAAAAACTCTCGGGATTCAATAGAATGCGATAACAGATCAATTCTCATATACAATTGAGTCAATATCTGCAATATCCACTATAACCAAACGTCAAATACTTTCCTCGGTGGCAAGACTTTTCGACCTTGAAGGCTGGCTTTCGCCAATAATGATTCAAGCAAAAATCCTCATTCAAGAACTGTGGCAAGACGGCACTAAATGGGATGAGCAAGTAAAACCCATAAGTTTAACAAAGTGGGTTCAATTTATAAACAATCTACATACCATCTCGGAAATTCGAATTCCTCGATGGGTAAATTAATTAAGAATTACATGGCTTTTGTGATGTCTCTGAAAAGGCCTATTGTGCAACAGTTTACGTACGCACTGAATATGATAACAAAAGATCTTCACGCCTTTTGGTAGCCAAACCCAAAGTTGCTCCCCTGAAGACACTAAGCCTGCCACGGCTCGAACTGAATGGTGCACTTCTGTTGGCAAAACTAGTCTCAATTTTGCAAACCTATCTGAAATTAACCAATCACAAAATATACCTTTGGTCAGATTCAGAAATAGTTTCAGCATGGCTAGAAAAACCAAAATATACCTGGAAGACTTGTGTATCTAACCGTATATCTCAAATATTAGACTTAGTTGGCCCAGCACAATGGCAACGTGTTGCAAGTGCATATAATCCAGCGGATCTTGGGACAAGAGACTGCAAACCACTTCATCTCACCAGCACTAAACTCTGGTGGAACGGTCCTACGTGGTTAACAAAATCACAAGAAGTCTGGCCAAAGTCTCCCGCTCGCAATAAAATAGCTCCTGAAATTTGGAGAATTGAAAACTTTCATTCACTCCTGATGAAGATGTTATATTACATCAATTTTCGTCATTCCCAAAAGCACAAAGAGTAGTCGCTTACATGTTTAAATTTATCCAAAGACTCAAACAAAAGGTTAAAGGAATAACAAATTCCTTCCGTACAACTAACGCATTCCGACCTGCAACATGCCAAGGTCAGCCTTATTACATATTCACAAACTCGACGATCCCTCGATAAGGGAAGCTCACTTATCGTTTTAAATCCTTTTTTGGACACTAAAGGATTAATCTGGGCACATGAAAGACTAGTGAATTCCAGCCTTAGTTATAACGAACGACATCCCATTATAATTCCCGAGAAATCCCGTTTTACTTATTTATTTTTAATATTATATATCTTCACCAACTTATATTACATGGTGAGCACCGCTTTATGCAACAAATGGTCCGACTAGAATTTTATATACCGCGTCTAAAGCCACAAATTAAAAGAACGGTTTTTATGTGTAAACAATGCACATTGTACAAGCACAAAGTACGCACGCATATCATGGCAGCTTTGCCACCTGAACGCTGCAATTTTCCTCTTCCCTTTACCATTACTGGGGTCGATTTTGCTGGACCTTTTCAGATAAAGGCGTCTATGTTAAGGTCTTCCTCATTCAGAAAAGATTATGTGGCTGTCTTTGTATGTTTCACGACAAAGGCAGTACACCTCGAGCTACACCTTTGCACGCTTTGTCGGACGACGCGGATTTCCATCAAAAATTATGAGCGACAATGGGAAAAACTTTATCAGAGCTCAAAGAGCCACAGAGAAAGAGTTTGTAAAATTTATTAAAGAAGTCTCCCACGAAATTGTTAAAAAATATGCACCACAAGGAATCGATTGGCAGTTTCTACCCCCTTGTTCTCCCCACATGGGCGGACTCTGGGAATCAGCTGTAAAAAGCTTTAAGTCCCTTGTAAAGAAAACGGCAGGTAATCACAAATTCAATTATGAGGAACTTACCACACTACTCGCTCGTATAGAAGCCGTACTAAATTCAAGACCCATCTCACCACTCTCACAAGATCCCTCCGATTTCACAGCTCTTACACCTGGACATTTCCTCAGAGGAGCTCCTTTTCTCGTCATACCTGAGGCAGAAGGAGACTCACTCAATTTAATAGACCGATGGGAAAAAATTAAGATACTTCATCATAAATTCAGCCATAGATGGAAGGAAGATTACCTTAAAGATCTCCATAAAAGACATCGGTGGAAAACGATCCAGAAGGAACCAAATACGGGCGAATGCGTCATCATACATGATGAATGCCTTCCTCCAACAGAATGGCGACTAGGCCGCATTGAAAAGGTCCATCGGGGACGAGATGGTACATAAGAATAGTAGGCGAACGAACTCAAACTGGTATACTAACTCGACCATTAGTAAAATTGTGTTTTCTTCCGAACACCGAAGAACTAACTACACAAATCCCGCCAAGACAAGCGCATAAATAAAATCAAAACCGACAATTAATTCGTTTAACTCGAAATACTACCGTTTTAAAATCCGTACATGTAAATCTAACACTAACAAACGTGATTAAAAATTAACCACAACATATATAGTTACATATACATATGTATATATATATATATATATCTATTTTGCAAACCAAGCAACCAATATCATAATTCAAAATTATGAACCAATCCATATTTTAATATATTCCTATTCCAATATAAATGGACGTAGAAGATATCCACAGCATCGCCAAGACTGTGAGGTCCGTAATTGCTGCGCCTAGAGCATCTGGTCCCCCCACCGCAGCACCAAGGATGCAAAGCGCCACGGCTCCGCACAGCCAATCATCTGCAGCAGCAGTCAGAGATGCAAACGAGGTGCACTATCTTCAAGAGCATGAAACCCGCTCAACGCCAAGAGATCGCCAGAGCCCACGGACACTGTATGACTTGCTTGGCAGATAGTCACTCCACCTTTGACTGTATGACCGACGGATCGTGTCAATATTGCCAACGACCGCATCATACTTTGTTCCATCGATTACCTCGACGAACAAATCCGTCCACAACACTGACCAGTCACCGGCACAGACAACAAGGGAATTCCGTCCAGCGCCAAAGAGTACATCGTTCGAAGCCGTCCAGAGGGGCACGCTCACGGCCACCTCCACCACCCTATGATCATCGCAACCAGCGGCAAAGGGCAACCGGATTGAACGCCGTAGTGAGCACTCTGCAACAGTTGCAAAGACTTCTAGGCAATTAATTCGCCTAGGGGATGTCTATTCGACTTCTAATCCCGCGACATTTTTACAACTAAGCTCACAACCACCGCACAACATCATACAACACAACATAATACAATGCAACATCATACACCACCTACAACACACCATATCATTCACCAACACAACTATATACTTGTACAACTAACCAACCACACTATACACCGACACTTCAAGCAACATCTTTTTCACCACCCAAAGAAATAAAAGGGATTGTACAGACCAGAATGGCCTCCTTTTGTTTCTCGACACCCGTCCGAAAAGAAAAAAACCGTAGCAGCGCAGTTGTCCGGAAGTGCCCCAAACTCAAGATTTTTCTTTAACGTTGAACTATTTAAAGTGTTATATTGGATAAAGTGTATTTATTATTAAAAAACAAACATTCAAAATATTATTGTATATAAGTGAAATTGTATTTCAAAAAAAATACAAGCAAAGTGAGAATAAAAAGTGAGTAACTATATGGGTATATGTAGTTAGAATGAAAATAAGTGCAGTAGTAAAATGGTTTCCTCTTTCTTGTACGATATGTACGTACGGGAAGCTTAGTTCATTTAACCAATAAGGGTACACAAATAAAAATTTGTGCAGACAAATGTAGATCGCTTCTATATCTATGTCGATTGGTTATAAAAACCACCTGTTAATACATAATTTCCGCATTAATTGATTATTATTATTATGCCATAACATTTGACTATATTAAGAAATATAATAGAAATTTCAAGTTGAGTTTGGCTCAAATAATAACGGAGATAAGTCATGAATTGGACGCAAAAAAGAAAATTAAGATTTGTGCTCAGAAATCTAGATTCATATGATGAAGGTCACAATGATACTTTTTAGCTAATATTTGACTTCTACTAGACATAAATATATTTAAGTTAAGATTAGTTTAATTATTTTCCTTGGTGTAATATCATAAAAATTGTATAAAATTATAATAAATATATTTTAAATTTCAGTTTCAGTTTCGCTCAAATCAGGACGGAGACAATTCAGGAATGGAATCGAAAAAAGTAGGTAAAAATTAGTATTGTGCATACAAATGAAAATTGAAATTACTAAGGGCCAAAATAACCTGAGAGCTGATTTTCAGGTATTTGGACATATATAGCAGGCTGAAGTATACGTTGCCATAAACCAAATATGTATAGTGTGCTGTACGAATAATTTATATATAGTTTTATTCGTGCGTATATCGTATGTTGCGGAAATAGTGTATTCAAATAAATGATGTTATGCAATAAATAGTCAGGTATATTTGTAAAAAATTAATATGCTCAAAATAATTTAGGAAAACTATTTATATTAAACTGAGGTTCCAACTATACAATCAATAATTTGGAAACAAAAACAAAAGATTTTTAAGGAAAAAAAACAGTCTCGATAGGTTCGCCAACCAAGATGTCCTTAGACCTTTTGCAAAGAACTCTTATCTATAATGGCAACCTTGGTCCACGTTTCAAAACTAATGGGAAGAAAGAAGGAATGGCTAAGTACGAGTAAAACCCAACATTTTACACTCTCGGAGTTTATGTGTTTCAAAGGCAAAAATGTTTGATAGGTGGAAAATAAGGAAACATATAAATTTTTACTGTAGGTGATATACTCACATAGTTTCATTACTACATTTTAATTCTTGCCCGACATATTTATATTAACATTAACTTTAAATAAGATACCTCATATTGACAATATACAAGGCGTAAAAGACATCGAATGGTTGAAATTATTTATATTGAATATACTTGTATGTGAGCTAAGGGAAATATTCACCCAATTTAACATATTCCTCACCTATGGATCGAAGCCGTCTCCGCCTAAGGGTGAGGAGAAAAATTCCGGAGGTTCCTGGCTTACCTAGGGGCGGTAAGGCGGGGGGAGTGGGTAGGAATCTGCCGACTGACACCTTAGGCAGGGCAGTAGTGCGCGGTGGAATCGCCAGCACTAGCAGAAGAACCTCTGTTAAATACATGGGGGGGCGGGGTCCTCAGCGAAAGCTAAGGGTTCCGGGGGGAAACGCGTGGTCACAGCTAAAAAGCTGAAGTCGGACTAGCTACAAAGATTTTGGAGCGTTACGGTGGCAAGCAGGCTGACCAGAAATCTGATCAGCATGCTAGCACACTTGAGTGGGCCAAAAGAGTGCTAAGCGACGTTAATGACGGGAAAGTGGGGCCGAGCGAACCCCACACCTCGATGAATCGACAGAGGTCGCAGTCGGAGCCGCACCGATGTTTAGCGAAATCGCTAAACTCGCCAGCTCAATAGAGCTCGGGGTGTTCGATAGCAGGAGGAGAGGAGAAGGCATCTCCCATGATGAGTGGAAGCGGGTAGCGGCTACTATCTCCGCTGTGTTCATGAAGGTGGTCAAGGGAAACCCTGGACCACCCCCAAGATGTGAAAGTGCCGATTGGAACCTCGGCTTACACAAACTTATAAGGTGTGCCGACGAACGGTCGGTAGCCAAGGTGGTGGATGTATGGAAGGGAGCAAGGCTCGAGGCGGTGGCCAAATCGGATCTTTCGATGCGACCTCGTGCTCGTGTCTGGCTTCCGGCCGAACCCTCTACCCCGACTGAAATTGAGGAGCTATCGCGGTACTGCAATCCATCTCTTTCCACCCAAGATTGGAAGGTGGTTAGACTGGAGAAGACCGAGGAACCATATCGGCGAGCGCTGATACTCCTAAACAAGGAGTTCCTCCCTCCTCTCAGCATTGCAAAGGGAGCCATAAGCTATGGTCGTCCTTAGGATTCTCCCAACTGAAACCAGGGCTGATGACCCGTTGCCACCATGGCCCGACCCACTCTAAAATGGACATCGACCCCATCCTCTCGGATGTGGTGAGCACGGAGCGCGGATCGTCATGCGATGATGGATCCGTCTTCAGTCTCGAGCGCATGTTCGAGGATGCTGGGGTCGATAGTACCGATGATGGTGCGGAACTCGCACTCCTGGAGAGGAGTTTGGAAGATGAGGATCCCCCAAATTAACATCCATGCACTCAAAGGCGGCCTCCTCCGATCTAATGCTTCGTATAGGGCGGGACGAAGCTGACGTTGTCCTTCTCCAGGAACCGTGGCTGAGCTCCTGGCGGCAAACAGTACAGTTAGAACCAGAGCCTACTTGTTGATCGTAAACGAACTTAACGTTTTTCGTTTGCCTAATTTCAGACTAGACTGGAGGACAGTGCTGGAGAGCTCTGGCTTGTCTCAGCCTACATGCCGCACGGCGAAGGGGTGGAGCCACCTCCGTACCTGCTAAAAAGGGCTCTGGGCGCAAAAGGGCCGGAGTCTTAATAGGCTCGGATGCTAATTCAAGGCACACCGTCTGGGGGAGCTCGGACATCAACGCAAGAGGTGAGTCACTTTTTGATTTTATTGTAGTGTAGATTTTTCTATATGTAGGGAACAGCCCTACCTTTGTGACTGCTAGCAGGGCGGAAGTTCTTGACGTTGCGCCAGCCTCTAGGGAAATTGCTCCCTTGATTTCGGAATGGAGGGTTCTAGACGACCAATCCTTCTCGGATCATAAATATATTGGTTTCAGCTTGAAAGACTCACGCCCGGAGCTCAAAACCTAAAGAAATTTCAGGAATACCAACTGGCTGGGTCCTGTACTGCAGGAAGCTTCGATCAGCTCTTCCAACCGCACCCGAGAGGGATTCGATCCTATCGGCGGATGCGGTCGATGAACTCGTCGAGGTTTTCAGCTCTGTTAGTGGAACTACTCTTGACAGCTCCTGTTCTCTGAGAACTCAGAAAATCAAAGAGAAACCCCTTGGTGGACTTCGGAGCTAACAGAGATCAGATCTTCCAGCAGAAGACTTTTCAACAAAGCCCGCAAAGGCGGCTCGAGTGACGACTGCGCGTTGTACCACGCCGGACTGGCCATCTACAAGTCCGAGTTGAAGAAAGCCAAGAGAGCTTCATGGAGAGCCTTCTGTGGCAGTGTAGAGGGCTGTCATGAGTCCTCACTATTCAGGCGCATTCTTGCAAAAAATCCTACTCCAGGGAGGTATCTAAAAAATGCAGATAGTAGTTGGACAACGAGCAGCGAGGAGTCGTTGAAACTACTCCTGGATGCTCATTTTCCACTTAATCACTCTGCTGAAGAAGTGCAACTGGGGGAGCTGCAGGAGGGCTGTATTTCACTGTTATTCCAGCGCAATTACAGCGTACGATTAAGATGTCATGCAGCTGGTTGGCCCCATGTACGCGAACTGTGTCAGATTGGGCCATGTCCCGAAGGTCTGGAAACACGTTAAGGTTGCTTTCATTCCGAAGGCCGGCAAAAGCTCTCACGTCATTGCAAAAAATTTCAGACCCATCAGCCTATCCTCGTTTCTGTTGACAAAAGAGAGAGAGGCTTATGGATCTGTACTTAGGAGCAGAATACCGAGGGGTAAACTGTTACGGGGGCAGCATGCATATATCAAAGGCAGGTCGGTCGACACTGCTTTGCATGATGTAGTGTCATGGCTGGAGATAGCACAAAGAATTTGCTGTGGGCACCTTTCTCGACATCGAGGGGGCCTTCAACAATGTGCGACCAGAGGCAGTGGTTAAAGTCCTCGAAAAGCTTGAAGTGGAATCAACCTCAAGCACGTTATTTTTAGTCTTCTTTGCGACAGAACTGTCGCAGAGGAGTGGGGTGGTGCCAAGACAACCAGAAAAGTGCATAGGAGAACTTCGGAGGGGGGAGTACTCTCCCCACTTCTCTGGATATTGGTGGTAAATGACCTACTTATAGAACTCGAGACGAGTGACAGCCTACGCTGATGATGTGGTTATTATGGTTAAGGGAAAATTCCTGAATACCGTCTACGAGCTCACCGAGGGGTACCTGAAAGTGGTATATAGATGGGCGAATAGAAGCGGCCTAGCCCTCGACCCAAGTAAAACCGAAATGGTTTTATTTACCAGGAGGTATAAGATACCAAATGTGCCTCTCCCCTCCTTCGGGGGTTCACTTCTTCAACCTGTTGAGAAAGGGAAATACCTAGGGCTTATCCTCGATAGAAAACTTTCCTGGAAGCCAAACATTGAGGAGAGAGCTAAGAAGGCATCGGTCGCCTTATACTGCTGCAAAAGGGCTATAGGGAAAAGGTGGGGACTCTCACCTAATAATGTTCTATGGTGTGTTCGTCTGGTGGAGGGCGCTCGAAAGGTCCACACTGGCTAAAAAGCTTGAGCGGTTCCAAAGAGCGGCGCTCATCGGAATCTCCGGTGCACTGCGGACCACACCTACAATAGCTCTTAATGCTATTTTAAACATAGCACCTGTGGACATTGCCGGTAGGTGCATTGCTGCGAAGTGTGCTCTAAGGCTCAGGGAAGCTGGGCTTATGAAGAGGTCCGAAATTCTTGCATCCTTCAGCTGCATTCCGGAAAGTATAGATCACTGCGTCACTGAGGCCACTCGAGGCGGCTCCTTCTCCGCTCATATTCCAACGAGGGACATGTGGATGGGAAGAAGCCGCTGGAGAAGAGGAGCAAGGAGCTCTCCGTCAGTCTTAGCTTCAGGCTACCGGATAACTGTAGTGTTTTTCAGGCGGAAGTGGCTGCTATCAAGGTGGCGGTAGAAGTACTACTGCGTAGTGCAGCCCCGTTTGTAGAAGTGAGCATCCACTCCGATAGTAGGGCGGCAATACTAGCTACGTCCCAATAATACGATCTATTTGCAAGTATTAATTTGGTTACCAGTGGCAAGTGTATAGGGATACACTGACCATCTTTGTGAGAGTCGAGGCCGACCTAAAACCTCTTCCGTTTCCAGGTACGGAACCCAGTTCCTTGTGCAACTTCTTTTTTTTTAACTGAAAATTCAGTTCTTCCAGCATTTAGGTTTAAATCACAGCCACCACGGTACTCCCCAAAGGACCAAGCCCAACGAGCAGATTGAACAGAAGTCCAAGGGCATTCTGCCACCCATGGTACCAGAATTGAGTCTCCAGTAAGACTGCGTAGGCGAAGCTACTGCCAGATGAGTAATGCGGCTCAATGTGGTGACATTTTTCGCTTGAACTTCAAATGTCTTTTTATTTGGAATCTTATTTAAAGTCTATAATATCAGTTCAAGCTGAGTACTATAGCACTATTTCTGACATCATTACTATGCTGATATTTCTAGGGAAGGTATAATAACAGTTTTGTCGCCTCTTACGACAGGCATGCTTTACTACGGGTAAATTCTTACCCCTACCCGCAGGGGGATTCGCCTTTTACAGTACGAAAATGAAATTGAACTACAACCACGACTAATCCAACTTTAAATTCCATGATATTTTCACTTCTCAGTATACAAATCAAGCGCCAATACCGGGAGAGAAATTAATTTTATCGGGATAAAATTTAGATAGAAAGATTTTCGAACTTCTGAAGTTACCTTACTTAAATTGAGTGAGCGTGTTTTTTTCCTGACGATGCATTTTTGTGCCTAAAATCGATAAAATCGGGTGAAAGCTTGCAATTCCCACCATTAAACTCTTATAAGAATTTAAAAACATACGGTTGGCTTTAGTAAGTGGACATATGCTTCTATTAATAATATGTAGTGATGCCAAAAATGGACAAAATCAATCACCCAATAAAAGATTTTCAAACTTACAGCTCACCTTATACTGTATATGTCTTAGCCAAATTAACTGGAGTTGGTCTAGACCTTAGTCTTAATCTCATATCCCTAATATTATAAATTGCGATCTTCTAAATATAATAAATTTAGCCTCTTCGGTTATGCTTATGTTAGATATATCTCATCTAAGGACGACTATAATAATGTTCTATGGTGTGTTCGTCTGGTGGAGGGCGCTCGAAAGGTCCACACTGGCTAAAAAGCTTGAGCGGTTCCAAAGAGCGGCGCTCATCGGAATCTCCGGTGCACTGCGGACCACACCTACAATAGCTCTTAATGCTATTTTAAACATAGCACCTGTGGACATTGCCGGTAGGTGCATTGCTGCGAAGTGTGCTCTAAGGCTCAGGGAAGCTGGGCTTATGAAGAGGTCCGAAATTCTTGCATCCTTCAGCTGCATTCCGGAAAGTATAGATCACTGCGTCACTGAGGCCACTCGAGGCGGCTCCTTCTCCGCTCATATTCCAACGAGGGACATGTGGATGGGAAGAAGCCGCTGGAGAAGAGGAGCAAGGAGCTCTCCGTCAGTCTTAGCTTCAGGCTACCGGATAACTGTAGTGTTTTTCAGGCGGAAGTGGCTGCTATCAAGGTGGCGGTAGAAGTACTACTGCGTAGTGCAGCCCCGTTTGTAGAAGTGAGCATCCACTCCGATAGTAGGGCGACAATACTAGCTACGTCCCAATAATACGATCTATTTGCAAGTATTAATTTGGTTACCAGTGGCCAGTGTATAGGGATACACTGACCATCTTTGTGAGAGTCGAGGCCGACCTATAACCTCTTCCGTTTCCAGGTACGGAACCCAGTTCCTTGTGCAACTTCTTTTTTTTTAACTGAAAATTCAGTTCTTCCAGCATTTAGGTTTAAATCACAGCCACCACGGTACTCCCCAAAGGACCAAGCCCAACGAGCAGATTGAACAGAAGTCCAAGGGCATTCTGCCACCCATGGTACCAGAATTGAGTCTCCAGTAAGACTGCGTAGGCGAAGCTACTGCCAGATGAGTAATGCGGCTCAATGTGGTGACATTTTTCGCTTGAACTTCAAATGTCTTTTTATTTGGAATCTTATTTGAAGTCTATAATATCAGTTCAAGCTGAGTACTATAGCACTATTTCTGACATCATTACTATGCTGATATTTCTAGGGAAGGTATAATAACAGTTTTGTCGCCTCTTACGACAGGCATGCTTTACTACGGGTAAATTCTTACCCCTACCCGCAGGGGGATTCGCCTTTTACAGTACGAAAATGAAATTGAACTACAACCACGACTAACCCAACTTTAAATTCCATGATATTTTCACTTCTCAGTATACAAATCAAGCGCCAATACCGGGAGAGAAATTAATTTTATCGGGATACAATTTAGATAGAAAGATTTTCGAACTTCTGAAGTTACCTTACTTAAATTGAGTGAGCGTGTTTTTTTCCTGACGATGCATTTTTGTGCCTAAAATCGATAAAATCGGGTGAAAGCTTGCAATTCCCACCATTAAACTCTTATAAGAATTTAAAAACATACGGTTGGCTTTAGTAAGTGGACATATGCTTCTATTAATAATATGTAGTGATGCGGTTATGCTTATGTTAGATATATCTCATCTGAGGACGACTTTAACATATTTTTCGCTGAGTGCAAGTAACGTATAGTTATAAAACGAATTGAGTCTATGACCTATAATATAACTTAATAGTTACCAAATTTAGTCGTATAGAAATAAACCATTATATAAAGAACTAATATCAAAACTTCATAGTCGGGTACCAATTGGTACTTGTGGTTATGTTAAAATTTCTATACTATTGCAACATGTTGCTACAGAGTATACTTGTAATAGTTTTGTTTATCAAACGATTGGTTGTATCACCTAATGTTAATAGAGATAGATATGGAGTTATATATATATTATATATATATGATCTGGAGGATTAGACAAGCTGAAATTCGAATGACTGTCCGTATGTCTGTGGACTAAAAATTTTCAAAAAACGGTATTGGCCCGCCTCTAAACCACTAAAAGTGCAATAACCATCGACAGTGTGAAATGGACAAAATCGGATTATAATCTCAACCTCTCCCCATTGTAGAAAATAACAGTTTTGTATTTTATTATGGGGCTTAGCATTGTAATACGAACCGAACGTCGGTACCAAGTTTCATTAAAATATCAAAATATAATATGTACTCAGGTTACAGCTTGGACAGTCGGATGGACGGTTTTCAAAATATTTATCGTATGTTTTCAACCCCAGTTTAATAATTCATATAATTCGGGTATGATGCGCTAAATTTTCCCAAAATTATTTTGAGCATATTTTTACTTTAGTAAAATAATCCGCGCTGTTTGTTTAATTATACGATTTAGTTGAATTCACATTTCCCCAACGTATGCGCATTCGCACGAAAAATTATCATTATAACTACAAATTATTCGTATTAATTTGTACCTACTTTGTTCGATTCCATTCCTTACTTTTCTCTGTCATTATTTGAGCCAGACTGAAACTGAAATTAAAACAAGTAAGAAGGGGCTAAGTTCGGATGTAACCGAACATTTTATACTCTCGCAAAGTCAAATGGTATACTCGTTTGAGATTTCTTTGTGGAATGGCTGATATTTTCGGTAGAAGGTCAACTATAGGCACCGAGGTCCACATATTTAGTACTTAGGGGTTTGAACAGTTTTGGTTCGATTAAGACAATTTTGTTCACAAGGTGGCATACTTTAAACGTATTATTCACGCAAAATTTTACCCCGATATAATCTTTGTTGCTTGATATGCATAGTGGAAAGTGAAAGAATCAGATGGAATTGAAAATGGTGTTATATGGGAAATAGGCGTGGTTGTAGTCCGATTTCGCCCATTTTCACACTAAACCTTAGTAATATGAAAATAACATTATGTACCGAGTTTTGTTGAAATTGGTGAAACAGATCTCAAGATATGTATAATTTTGAACGCGGCTCCTATAAAGTCATCTCATATCATCCCAGAGATAAAATTTTATGTCTCTGGCGTGTTTAGTGCTTGATTTATCGCGCTTTTAGTAGTTTTTAACAGTACCGTTATATGGGGAGTGGGCGGAGTTGCCACCCGATTTCAATTTTTTTGCACACTGTTCGTAGATGTTCTAAAAAAAATTTGCTTCCAGTGAATTTTGTTATTATAGCATTAGCGGTTTAGGAGATATACACATTAAACCTATTAGAGGAAGGACCACGCCCACTTTGAAAAAACAAATTCTAACTGCATATGCCCCTCCCTAATGTGATCCTGTGCACCAAATAACAGTCTTATATTTTATTGCGGAGCTTAGTTATGGCAATTTATTTGTTTTTGATTAATGGCGTTTTGTGGGCGTGACAGTGGTCCGATTACGCTCAGCTGCAATATCAACCGTCTCACGGTACCAAGAAACATGTCTACCAAGTTTCATAATGATATCTCAATTTTTACTCAAGTTACAACTTGCACGGACGGACAGACAGTCACCCGGATTTCAACTCGTCTCTTCATCCTGATCATTTATATGTAAATATATAACCCTATATCTAACTCGATTAGTTTTAGGTGATACAAACAACCGTTAGGTGAGCACAGACGGCCAAATTATTGGTGACGTGCATGCGGCTGTGTATTCCTATTGCAGCTAACCTGCTTAATGTAGGCCGTCCACTATCCGCCAGTTGTGACTAGTAGCCTGGACTCAGCCCTACCAACCGAATACTATTTTACAGTTTGTTATTTATATTATATTTGTAAAAACGTTAATTAAAACAGTTTCGTATTTAGTTGTTATATGTTTTTTCAATGTATGCAATCGTGCTTCTTTTTGTTTGCCAAAGAGCAAGGGAAATTGCTGAATATTTGCCAGATGTTCGCAATACGAAGAGAGCGCGAAACGAAATTGAATATATGCAGGTATTTCCCAAACGCAATTACGCATGATTTTATATATGTAAATTTAAACTTTTTTGTTGATAATACATCAATGTATGCAATATTCGTACTCTCTATAACATTGATTTGCTACCATATATTGTATATGTGCATTGTATATGAAATATGGAATATGTATGTATATAAGAACGTGATAACCCTATAAGAAACTGCTTATGGGTTCACCAATACACTCAGATTTGTTATGTTAGTACTGACGAATAATTTACCCGGTAAGTGACCGACACTGTTATTGTTATAAATAGACCCCTACGATTTATATAGCTTTATGTTAGAATTATATAGCTGCATTCTTTAGTACTTTTACCACTGACAGTCAAATGAACAGTAAAATGATTGCTTCTGTTTACGATTTTTCCAAAAGCAGGGAAGTATAGATATATAATATAATAAATTAATTCCGAATATCCATGTGTTAAAACGATATGCAAAATCCCCACATGAGTTTGTTTACATCACTGGTCACTGGTCTTGTGTTGTTTTTTTTTGGTTTGAGTGATGCTTTTGCATTTCGCGCCCGATTGGTGTTTTTGTCTGTTTGAACCCTTTTAAATGTGTTGTTGTTTTTGTTTTGGCTTATACGCACTTCTTCGGTATATATTATATTTTCTTTTACTAATTATTTTTTATATTTTGTGGAGATATTCTATGTATATTAATTGGTCTTTTAACATAAAAGTTATTGAGTTGGCGTTTAAAAATTTTTTTTGTCTATTATAATATTCTGCAGTACTTTAAATTTAAATTGGTATATCAATACGCACTATTCGTCCTGGATATTTTGGAATTGGCGTTGTTTGAATTTCTGGATTATTAGGTTGTCTATCGTGTTTGCTTACTGCGCAAATGCTGCATTGTTTAACTATTCCTTTAATTCTTTGTAACAGTTTTGGAAAATACAATTTTTCTAAAATTTGTTTATTATTTTCTATTGCATTTCGGTGTGCTCTTTTATGTTCTATTCATATAATTCTAGGTCTTTAACTTTTGTTTTTGTGTGTCTTACTTTGTAATTACTAAAATCTATTGGGTAAATTTCTTGAATTCTGCCCATTATTTCTCCTGAAGGATTAAGTCTGAAGGTTCGTCCTTTTAAAATTGTTAATAAGTCGTCGGTTGAGTAATTTGGTTTGATTATTATATGTCTATGGCTTTTTTCTTGTCCTATTAATAGCAAGATTTGCATTTTAAAAATATTTTTTGGTGCTTCTACTGGTTAGAGGTTGGTGATCTGTAAGGATTGTTACTTTCGCAGTTCCATAGAGATAGTTTCTAAATGTGTTTAATGCCCAAATAATGGCAATATTTTTTCATTGACTGCATAGTTTTACTTAATGTTCTAGATATAGATATTTTGTTTGATTAAACGAATTGTTGTTGTCGAAAAGGTGGTGGTAAATTGGATTTTTGGTTATTGGCATAGTGCTTTGAAACTCTGATTTTCGAGTTTTAAACAAATATGTAGGGCTTGGGGAAGACTTTTTGGTTCTCTGAAGTCTGGAGAGATCTTCTGAGAGTGCTCTAATAAAGGTATCTAGTGCTTTAGCATGATAGTTTTCTGTCAGTAGATGTACAGCTTCTTCTCCTACCTCCGTGCATCCTATCTTGTTAAGAATTAAGGATAGATGCGAATATACTTTATGGTAGAATTCGCTAATGGTACAAGACAGGTCATTTGGTATTCTAATGTACCTATGTCGCGTTTGTCAGCATAGTGGGTTGTTAGGTAACGAGATATTGTCATCCAGTCTAAAGGTGTGTTTCTAGGGCTATGTCTGCTTCTCTTATTAACTTGTTTCTAATAACATTTAGTATACCAAAATATCGGGGCGTTCCTTTCGTAGGTTGATAAATCCTAAGGACACGTTTGACGCTTTTTTTACCAGGAACTGAATTCTGAAGCGCTCCCTGAAAAGAAGGATTGAATTATGTGCGTCTGTCTGAAAAATTTTAGTCACATGTTGTTTCTTAAATTATTTAATTCGGGTGATAATTGGGGAGCAGGGTAACGAGTGGCTGTTTGAGTGGGTGTAGGGTTATTAATTTTGAATTAATTTATAATAATTTTTTTTCAATAAACTGTAAACATCTTTGTTTATGAGTATATATTTTTTTTTATTTATTTGTTAATAATATGTGGAGGGTCTGGTTTTTGCTGAATACAGAGTTATTTTTTTGTTATAAATGTTTTTTATTCCAATAATATAGACTCAACATGCCTTTGTTTATAAAAACAGAATTAATTTGTGTAACATATATATCAAACAAAAATTTTTTTTTAAGAATAATTATATTGCAGAATTTCTTTTTCAGAAAATTTATATTAATTTCTATTACAAATTTCGCATAATTTTTTTTTTTGTTTTTCTAAAAAATGTCCATATAATTTTGAATCATTAATTTCTTCTGTCTCTTAACAGTTTCTTTTTGTCTAAAATGTTTAATATTTTATATATTCTTAATTATTACTTTTTATTAACTTAGCTTATGTCTTACATTAAAATAAGCTTCCGCTTTATACTATTTCACCCTTTGATGCCACTCTTCTTGTGTGAAGAACTCCACTCAGCTGCTTCTTTTCAGTACTACTTACGGCGTTCAACGCTGTACGCCAATGTAACTAAATC
Organism: Bactrocera oleae; assembly: GCF_042242935.1. Taxonomy (NCBI): domain Eukaryota; kingdom Metazoa; phylum Arthropoda; class Insecta; order Diptera; family Tephritidae; genus Bactrocera; species Bactrocera oleae. The sequence goes on along the minus strand of NC_091542.1, from coordinate 4,253,895 downwards.
ATTAAATCATCTACAGGATACAAGCCCGAAGAACTATTTTTTAATAGAGAAAAATATCATGAAATAAGAGATATTTCAAGTAAAAATAAGATAAACTTTTGCGATAAAACAACAAAAAGAGGCAAACAGTTACTTATAAAACAGGTGAAGCAGTTTAAGTGAAAACAAAAAAATATAATAAACAAAAAGTAAAAGAAGATCGTAGGTACACAATCTTAACAGATAAAGGGAAAATTATACACAAAGATAGTACTAGGAAGCAGTGTGAGCTCTGACAATAAACTTAAATAACAAAATATACGTATTAACAAAAATTAATCCCGCTTTCTTATTTGAAAATTCAACAGATCTCTATCATGTAGCCAATCTAACTACAATCTAACACCATACGAAAAAATAATAAGAAACATGTATAATGTAAATGAAAATCAAGAATACGTATTATTAATAAATAGGATAGAAACTTTAAAATCTCAACTAACACCCCTTTCACATAAAGTAAAGAGATCATTAAATTTCTTAGGTTCAATTTTAAAGTTTATAACAGGAACATGATGATCTAATATAAATAAAACCAGTATTAAACCAATTAATAGAAAACAATAACCAACAAAGAAAAATTAACTCACAATTTGAAAAGATATTTAATACTTTAGATTTAAATCAATAAATGGAAATATAATATTAGATGTGGTATATCAAGAACATATAACCATAAAAAATACAATTAATTTTGCAAAAATTTGGAAACTTTTATTCAATCACTTTAAATTTAAACGGTGTTAAAGAAATAATAATTAATGAAGAAATTGACACACCTATAATAAATATATTAAAATATACATTAAATTGTGTTGAAATATATATGCACACAATTGACAGAAGATAATTGTACTATACCTCTACTAGAATATAAGAAAGCCAAATCTAACATTATTCAAGAAAACAATAAGCAATAAGCAGGAAAACAATAAGTTAATATTAGATCACGGTTAAATTACTATAGATGGAGAACATGTGTGGAACGGATATCCAATTAACCGACCAAACAAATACAATTCAGCATTTCTACAAAAATGTATAAGAAACCATAATCATGAACATCATGAACAAGAAATAAAAAATTAATCAATCACACACACATATGAGCAATTCGAAATATTAAAAATACTAACGTCCGACTCAGATTACAAATTCACCAACATACAAAAAATGATACCAAGCATCCCTTCGAGTTTGCCCTCTATTCCATTTTTAAAGTCATAACCTTAACTTTAATTATATATTTCTACCAACAATAACGTACGGATATCATTGAACTTCGTCGACTTACCCAAGCGCCTTGAAATGAGGATATTTCATTTTAAGTTAAGAAACACATTCCTTATTTACTTCACACACCACATAATCAACATGAAAACAAACTAACATGTCGAAAATAACGTTATCACATAAGCACATAACATCTGTATCAACAAAAATAGCAAACGCGTCAAATTAAAGCATATTTTAGTTTTTGTTGAGTTCTTTCAAGGTAAAACTGAATTTTGCTACAGCTTTAACAAATTTGCATTTATAACGTGAACTTCTGCGGAGATAAATATACTTGGTGAACAATGGAAAAAACTGAACAAATTCAGAACTTAATTAAAGAAAATAGTAAAACGGGTGAAACATATCAAAAAATATCTGAAAAGTATTTCATTTCGTTCGGGGATCCACTATATATAAACCACGTTCCCTCAGTGTAATTGAGACAACTCATATAATGGTCGACATATGCAGTGTAAAGGCACCCGAAAGTTCGAAAATCTTTATATTAGGTATATGGGAGCTAAGGAAAGTGTCGACCCATACATTGATATACTATATACTACAAGTAGTACCAACTACTAGGGGTCATATATTCGGTACCAAGGGGCTTATTTTTATTTATTTAATTTGTTATCGCACTTTTCGTGGTTTTAATCAAACCCGTTATATTGGGTTTAAACCCACATTCGCGAACTCACGTCTTAACCGGATATTTTCATTTCGTTTAGGCACAGGCAATTGGTATTTTTTATTTAAGTTGCGCATCCCAACATTTTATTTCATATCAAAAAAGCTTGAGATTTTTGAAAATTGTTTCAAAACAAGTATTCGAGTATGTTATACCTAACCAAATTAGTGCTATCAACCATTCCATTGAAATATTTTGTATAAACAATATTACAGATAGGAGTTCTTTGCGAAAGGAGTAAAGGCATCTCGGTGTTAAATTGATCAGGATTATTTTTTTCCATAAAAACTTTGAATTGAAAAATTATGTATTATCATTTTATTTATTTATGTTCGTTTTCAAAATATTTATTGTATGTTTTCAACCCCAGCTTGATAATTCCAAGTAAATATATTTTTAATTTCAGTTTCAGTTTGGCTCAAATAATGACGGAGACAATTCAGGAATGGAATCGAAAAAAGTAGGTACAAGTAAATATTTGTGCATACAAATGAAAATTCAAATTATTAAGGGCGACAAATAACCTGAGAACTGATCTTTCAAGTATCTAGACAAATGAAGCAGGCTGAGGTAGATGTATGCGGCAACGATACAACATATGTATAGTGTACTGTACGAATAATTTATATTAGTTAAAGTAAAAAGTTCGTTCAGTTTTTTATTGATTTTTCAAAAGATGATAACTTTGTGTACATTTTGTCCGCTTCAAGTCAAGTATGCGCCCGTATACCGCTCTCGTAAAAGACTGCGTCCCTATTGCCAAAAAACTCGGAGAGCCAATTTTCACAGGCCTCTCTGGAGGCCAACCTCTCACCAATAAGTGCGTTCGCCATGGACAGGAAAAGATGGTAATCACTTGGTGGCAGGTCCGGACTATAAGGTGGGTGCATTAGAACCTCCCATCCGAGCTCCAGGAGCTTCTGCGAGCCACCAAAGACGTGTGTGGCCTGGCGTTGTCCTGATGGAACACAATTCAGCCTCTGTTGATCAAAGATGGCCTCTTCTGGATGAGTGCTGCCTTCAAGAGGTACAGTTGTTGGCAGTAGAGGGCCGAATTGAGCGTATGGCCATAGGGGAGCAGCTCGCAGTAGATGATTCCTTGCCCATCCCACCAAACACACAGCAAAACCTTCCTGGCCGTTAATCAGGTCTTGGCCACCATCTGGGCCGCTTCCCCGAGCTTTGACCACGACCATTTGCGCTCGATGTTGTCATAAGTGACCCATTTTTCATCGCCAGTCACAATCCGCTTCAGAAACGGGTCGATTTTGTTGCGATTCTGCAGCGATTTCAGATGGAAATTCGGTCCATCAAGTTTTTTGCGTTAGTTCGTGTGACACCCAAACATCGAGCTCCTTTTTGAATCCAAGGTTATGGTTCCAAACGGTTTTCTGGCTTATCTTTAGATCCGCAGCAATTAAGTAAGTGACGGTTTGTTTCCACTATTTCCATGATTTTATCGCAAATTTCGACGACAAGCCTCCCGACGCGTGGTGCATCTTTGACATCGAAATTACCGGAACGGAACCTAGCAAATTACTTTTGTGCTACACGTTCGTTTACAGTATCGGGCCCATAAACTAAATTAATGTTTTCAGCCGCTTTGGCTGCTTTTTCGCTTTGAACGAAGAAAAATTGTAAAATATAGCGAATTTTCTCTTTGTTGGTGTCCATCTTTGACGAGCGCTCACAACGAACTGAATACATCAATCGAAAAACTGTTAAAGACAAACTTTTAGCGCGAATAAACACGTTTTCACGTGTGGAACTTCGGTCCATCATGTTTTTTGCGTTAGTTCGTGTGACACCCAAACATCGAGCTCCTTTTTGAATCCAAGGTCAAGGTTCCAAACGGTTTTCTGGCTTATCTTTAGTTCCGCAGCAATTAAATAAGTGCTCACGTGACGGTTTGTTTCCACTATTTCCATGATTTTATCGCAAATTTCGACGACAAGCCTCCCGACGCGTGGTGCATCTTTGACATCGAAATTACCGGAACGGAACCTAGCAAATTACTTTTGTACTACACGTTCGTTTACAGTATCGGGCCCATAAACTAAATTAATGTTTTCAGCCGCATTGGCTGCTTTTTCGCTTTGAACGAAGAAAAATTGTAAAATATAGCGAATTTTCTCTTTGTTGGTGTCCATCTTTGACGAGCGCTCACAACGAACTGAGTACATCAATCGAAAAACTGTCAAAGACAAACTTTTAGCGCGAATAAACACGTTTTCAGCGCCGTATAGTATGACATGATGCGGCACGTAACACCACTACTATGGACAATAACGCCATCTCTTAGATAAAAACCGAACGAACTTTTTCCTTGACCTAATATTTAGTTATAATAATTATTATTCGTGCGTACACCGTATGTTGTGGAAATAGTCAATTCAAATAAATGATGTAATGAAATAAAGATTGAGGTTTATTTTTCTTCAGCAATAATAGGCTCAAAATAATATAAGAAAACTCTAAAATTTAATCTCCGAATAACATTAATATTAAACTGGGGTTACGACTGTTTTGGGAACGAATATAAATAAATAAAATTAGAAGTAAGTAATTTTTCAATAAAATGTTTTTATGAAAAAAAATAGCCCCGATCGGTCCAATACGGAGTAGTCCTTAGTCCTTTCTCAAAGAACTCATATCTATAATTGCGACCTTGGTCCGCGTATCAAAAATATTAGGAAGAAATAAGGAAGGGCTAAGTACGAGTGTAACCTTCCTAATCTTACACTCTCGGAATTTATGTGGTTCAAAAGAAAAAATTATTGATGGGTGGTGAAAAGCTTTATATTACCATAAGCTAGATGATCCGCAAACGTCGTTTTGTTATATACGTAATTTTTATAAGATCTTTTTTTTTCAGGACAATTTTTTCAAACAATTAACACTTTAGCTTTCCGTATACGAGGTGACCAATAAGTCCTTGCTGTACTAGGTGGTTTTTGTTATCCAAATATAAAAGGTAGTAAAATCCGTGATTTTGTTTTTTTTGTTTTTAAATAATAATAAATATTTAATAATTAATTAGTTTAAGTAAAACTAGTTTTATTTTAGATTATATTATAATAGCCTTTTATGGATGAAAGTACAAGTGCTGTAACGTTGGATTGTAACGTTTATTTTTTTATGTGATATCCCACCTCGTATATGGAAGGTTAGTTGTAGACAAGTAAATTATATCTTACTTAAGTTAATAAATTCTTAAAATATACTATATAGTATAGTATATACTACAATTATAATATTTGACTGTCATCTGGTGGTTTTGCGGATGAATTAGAGTAATATAAAAATCCCTATTAAAATTCTAGGGTTGATCGAATGAGGGTGGAAAAATAAAAACGAAAAATTTTGTCACAATAAAAAATTTTTTTTAATAGTATTGGGTATGAAAAATAAAAATTGGGAGATTCTCAGACCTACTCGTTAAACGCACCCAATTTCATCAAAAGCGGTCCAGCCGTTTCGGAGGAGTATATTTAACGAAAACACTATGTACAAGTATATTAGACTGCGAAAGAACTCTACACTCCTTATTCGTTGTAAGGTTGGAAGGATTACAATCAAATTAAGTATTATAACATAATAATTTATACTATAGGTGATATACTCACATAGTTTCATTACTGCATTTTGATTCTTGTCCGTGATATATATATTAAAAAGGAACTTAAATTCAGATACCTCATATTGACAATATACAAGGCGTAAAAGCAATTAAATGTTTAAAACTCTCTGCATTAAATATAAATAATAAATAAATAGGATAATAAATATATAGGGATATATTCACCCGATTTAATGTATTTTAGGCGCAAGGATATACAGCTATTATTAAGAACTGCATTTTGAGTTACATTAAGACAACCCAAGAATGTCTACCAAACTTTTTAATTTCATGAAAGAAGCAAGCTTATTCAGTAATCAAGTAAAATGTTTAGAAATGTAAACCCATAAAAATAAGAAAACGATGGCCGATGTACAAAATGTGACTGATATTTTCGTATCATAAAATAAACCAAACTCAATCTAAAGCACTGAAATGAGTATTGGTCAGTGTAGTTGGTAATTTTAATTATTTACAATAATGTCTTACTCATTATATTGTTTTCCGACAAGAATTCATCGTCTTATTCGGAAATTGGTTATTCTTAGTTTGCTGATTTGCAATTAAATTCACTAAACTTTATGAGCCAAAGTGGAGTTTCATGATATTAATTTGTTTTCAAATTTTCTTTAGAGTTTTGGAATGACGGGTCTGGTTATGTGTGCAGTTGCTTCATCTAGCTACAACCAGACGCTTAACGCTATTGTAGGGATAAAAGTATGGCCCGCTAATACACGACATAGTCCAGTCATTTAAGCTTAAATTAGGTAAGAATCACGGAATTCAGATACCCAGCTGTAAGTCTGTAAATACTTGTATATTGACACCCTAAAAGTTGTCTCAAAACCTACAAAGGGTAGGGTGTACGCAACTATTAAATTTCAAGGTCAAAGGTCACAAAAATCGGTTTTTTGCGCATTTTTTGTAAATATCTCATTTCCTATGGGTTTTTTGCTATTGGTATTTATTATCAATATTGTAGAATACGTTTTCGAGATAGAGGGCTTAGAGCGCGCGGTCGCAGCATCACTTCTGGTCAACCGGTGCCTCCGATCAAAAACGCGTCATATATAGTTGATGAACTATCGATAAATCAATGATTATAAATATTTGTCAATTTTTATTAACTATTATATTATATTTTATCATTTTTTCCTAACCTATCCACTTTTTATTCAGTATTAATTTATTTAACAACACTTACCTGCCCATGAAATTGCAGAATTGTTAATGAAAATATAGGAATTATATTTGAATTTAAACCTTATTAATATTAATAACTTCTTACATGATAAAAAAAAAATAAAAAAAATGTATTAAAAAATATCATTCAATACATTTATTTTTATTAAAAGTAAAAAAATGGAATAAAGGGTACAAAAACTACAATTTATTGTATAATTTTAATCATCTTCTTCCTCTTCATCGTCGTCTTCCGGCTGCTGGTAAATTTCAAACTGGTCTTCATTATCGTCTTCAACGACATTTGTTTCAAGTTCTTCCATGATTTCGGGGTCAAAAGTTCCATCTTCGTTAATGTCGCTCTGATATGGTAGAGCATTGAGACAAGCTTGCCCATTACATTGGCCACAAGCTAAAGAGCATTGCAAGCCCGCTTTCCTGCATCCGCATCGCGAACCACAACCACTCTTGCAGTTGCAGAAAATTGTATTTAGCAAATGTTCTGGAGCAGGTGGTAAAATTGTCATGATAGGCTCCAGAAAATCGTTTCGCATTGCCCAACCCCATAGCTGGGGTTCCAAATCGTGCCCTAACCAAGTTTGAACTTGATAATATACACGTTCGAAATGTTGATGAGCAGCTGCACTTGTTGGTGGAATATTTGAAAGCTGCACAGGTTTATTAAGTTTTGTAGGCTTGACGTAATGCATATAACTAAGATGATCGACACTTTTCACAGATTTCGGAGCATTATAGACTGCCAATAAGGTTTGAGTTCCACTCTCTAATAATCTCTGTGCCGAACAATTTTCTTCCTCAAATGCTGCAGCTAGTTCATCCAAATTGGTCAGTCTCTCAAAAACTTTTAAAAATGTTTTTTTTCCCTTTTTAAAAAGCGCAGAAGTTGTGCCACATCCACATAATGCGTGCAGAAATAAAATATGTGTTTTGGAATGAGGATAATTATCAAAACTTATAGTCGAGTATATCTCCGTTTTTACATTGCCTTTCCCAACTTTTTTAAAGAAAATTTCTTGTTTGTAAGACAGTGTACGCCCAATTAAAATGATGAGTAAATCAATATCTTGTCCTATTATTTACAAATTTACAGATTTTAAAGAAGATGCACTTAATTATTTTCTAATTAAAATGTCATTAGTGTTAATGGGAATATAATTTTAGTAAGATTTAAGTTTTTCCCTTCATTATTTTTTAATTTTAGGAAACGGTGATCAGTATTATTGAATAGATAAAGATTTAAGGCATGAAGAAAATGAAAAAATATAATATAATAGTTAATAAAAATTGACAAATATTTATAATCATTGATTTATCGATAGTTCATCAGTTATATATGACGCGTTTTTGATCGGAGGCACCGGTTGACCTGAAGTGATGCTGTGACCGCGCGCTCTAAGCCCTCTACCTCGAAAACGGTTCACCGTATGAAAAAAATTTTAAAACAAAATTTGTAGAGAATTTTATATTCTACAATATTGATAATAAATACCAATAGCAAAAAACCCATAGGAAATGAGATATTTACAAAAAAAGCGCAAAAAACCGATTTTTGTGACCTTTGACCTTGAAATTTAATAGTTGCGTACACCCTACCATATGTAGGTTTTGAGACAACTTTTAGGGTGTCAATATACAAGTATTTACAGACTTACAGCTGGGTATCTGAATTCCGAGGTGAACTTACTATAATGATTTACTCCATATATTGCAATTTTGAATGTTTTCATTTTCATTTAGATAAAAAGGGCCTTAGCAGACATAAACAGGTAATTTAACCAGAGAACTTAGAAGAACGAGGAGGTGAAGGTTCGATAGCGAACATTTGTAAAATTTTATCAAGGAGTTCACCTCACACGCAGGAGAAACAAATAACATTTATCGCTTTTATAACAGCGGTGAATCGGTACACATACGCCCTCTTTACATAACCAACCGGCGAAGTTTAAAGAGAATATAATATGTATGCCAAACTGGGAATATTGATATGCCGTTTGAAATATATTCCCTTTTATTGAACTATTATTTATTATTTTTTTAATTATTTTATGTTAATTCATTGTTACTTTATTATGAGAAATATATCAAAATATTTTTAAATTATTACTAATAAATTATTAATAATAAAGTATTACTAATAAATTATTAATAATAAAGTATTTTGATATATTTCTTAAAATATTTCATGTAATTGGCACCATTATAGAGTTATAAAAGTAGGAATTGTGTTTTGCCGTCGGCATTTTCAGACCATGTGTCCTGTAAGGAAATATGAAAGAAAAATATTTGTAAATTTGATTACAAACAACATATGTATGTAGAACCAGAGAACTTAAAACAATGAGAAGGTGCAAATTGAATTTTGTATGATGCTCGATTGGTTGGTTGAAAATTTGAGATCAAGGAGTTCACCACTTTCTGTATAGTTTTGCTGTTATTTAACAGAAATGAGAATTTTTAACAACGTTCTCTGACAAAATACGTATCTACCAATATAAAGAGAAAAATGAAATGAAATGAATGAGAAAACAAGAAATACAAATGCCACTTCACATATGCATGATTATTTTTTGCCATATAAACGATTTTTATGATGAAAAATTGATAAATTATTATTTTTTTGCACAAATGCTACATTGATAAAATGTAAAAGATTATGCAAAAAATGATATTTTACTATTTTCATAATTTTCTAATTTCAATTTTTACAGAATTAATAATTTATGTATGTACATCAATATGTTATATTATATAATATAATAATATATTATCAATTATCAATAAATACATGTGAGCGCACTGCTCTATATGTAAGTATGTATGTACAAATATGCATATGACCGCGCAAAATAAGTAATGCATACACAAATCTACATACATTTAAGCGTACAAATGTAAGTACGTCAGCCAATAGGCAAAATACAAACATTGTTGTACAAAAGCAACAATTGTCTCAAATAGCATCAGCACCAGAAATCAATATGGCAGCCAAATTGACAAATCCTAAATTTGTAGTAAATCACACACCATCAACATTTTCATTCATGAACGCTGGCGCACAAGCAATAAGCTAAGTCGTTTCATTCATAAAGCAAACGCCTTACACATCACCCCGAGCATGCGTTTGCCTACAAGCGTCTTTTCGCGGCGATGGCAAAAGCTAAAAATCATAAATTGAACAAATTTCTGATATTCCCTCTAGAAGGGAAAAGTGACAACCCCTCAAATATGAGTATTAAAATATTTTAGAATAAAAGTGACAACATAGTAAATTTGTCGATTTACAATTCAAGAAACTTTTTAAGAAAAATATTCAATATTCCTCTGATTTATGTATACAGTAAACCCCGGTTAAGTATCACTCCTCCAATCCCTCTTATCTGCCGGTGTCTTGCTGCATTTCACTTTTTTTTTCTTAATTTTTTAAAGAAAACGGTAATTTTTTTTAAATACATAGAAATAATTTTTTTTGGTACCACTCGCTTAAGTACCACAATCGCTTATGTACTACAAAGCACAAAAAATCTGCATCTTTGGTTTTGGCACTTAACTGGGATTGACTGTATTTGTCAAAGAATTTACGTAAGTACGTTCGAATTTTTTGTACACACATTGACCTTGCACTTGCCCATATGCGATGTATGTTTGTAAGAGTGTGTATGGCACATCTCGGATTTTCTACCAACAACACAATGTTGTGACGCTTTGTCGTCGCGGCAGTTCTTCGACAGATTGACTCTTTGACATAAAAGCAAAAAATGTGTCAACGGAGATTTCACATGAAGTAATGAGTGTACATATCTACATAAAAATACATACAAATGTGTAAACGACATAATATATGTATGTCCTGTTACATATGTTTACACATGCATTTGAAAAGAAAAATTGAAGCATGAATGTGAAATACCGACGGCAAAACACAATTCTGCACTTTTATGACTCCATAATGGTGTCAAGTACAATTAATGAATTATTTTAAGAAATATATCAAAATACTTTATTACTAATAATTTAAAAGTATTTTGATATATTTCTCATAATAAAATGAATTAACATAAAATAATTTAAAAAATAATAAATAATAGTTCAATAAAAGGAATATGTTTCAAATAGCATATCAATATTCCCAGTTTGGCATACATATTATATTCTCTTCAATATTCGCCGTTTGGTTATGTTAAGAGAGCGTATGTTTACAGATTCACCGCTGTTATAAAAGCGAAAAATGTTATTTGTTTCTCGTGCATCTGTGGTAAACTCCTTGATAAATTCCTACAAATTGTTCGCTGTCGAACCTGCACCTTCTCATTGTTTTAAGTTCTCTGGTAGAACACTCATTACTTCATGTGAAATCTCCGTTGACACGGTCAACCAATGATCAATCAATCGCAGCTCACGTTTTTTGCTTTTATGTCAAAAAATCAATCTGTCGAAGGTCTGACGCGGCAACAACGCGTCACAACATTGTGTTGTTGGTAGAAAATCCGAGATGTGCCGAAAAATAAGCGAACGCTCGCCGACTGTCACCGCCTCCATTGCCGCTTTAACAGCTTTGCCTACAAATCATTGTAAATATGTATGTTTATATATGAACATATATAATTGCAAAATATTTTAAATCGACATAAGCTTTGTTGCCACTTTTCTGTGTTTTGTGGGCTTGCAGGGTTGTCACTTTTCTCTTCTAGAGGGAACATAAAATAGTTATTCAATTTATGATTTCTAGCTTTTGCCATCGTCGAGAAAAGACGCTTGTTGGCAAACGCATGCTCGGGGACATGTGTAAGGCGTTTACTTTTATAAATGAAACGACTTAGCTTATTGCTTGAGCGCCAGCGTTCATGAATGAAAATGTTGTTGGTGTGTGATTTACTACAATACAAATTTAGGATTTGTCAATTTGGCTGCCATATTGATTTCTTGTGCTGATGCTATTTGAGAAAATTGTTGTTTTTGTACAGCAATGTTGGTATTTTGCCTATTGGCTGACGTACTTAAATTTGTACGCTTAAATGTATGTAGATTTGCGTATGCATTACTTATTTTGCAATGTCATACGCATATTTGTACATACATACTTACATATAGAGCAGTGCGCGCACATGTATTTATTGATAAGTGATAAAATATTATTATATTATATTATATAAAATATTGATGTACTTATGTAAATACATATTTTATTAATTCTGTAACAACTGAAATTAGACAATTATGATAATAGTAAAATATCATTTATTGCATAATCTTTCACATTTTATCAATGTAGCATTTGTGCAAAAAAATCATATTTTATCGACTTTTATAATAAAAATCGTTTTTATGGCAAAAAATAATTATGCATATGTTAAGTGGCATTTGTACTTTTTGTTTTCTCATTCATTTCATTTCATTTTTCTCTTTATATTGCATCATACAAAATTCAATTTGCACCTTCTCGTTGTTTTAAGGTCTCTGATCCAAATGCAGTATATAACATCAAAAAAAGAAGCGAAATGGTGTCAGTGTTACGGAAGATTTCGATCATTATTTGGGATGGGTGTACTATGGCTCATAAGCATTCGCTCGAAGCATTAAAGAGGACTATAAAGGATTTAAACAATAGTGATAGACTTTTCGGTGGTACTATTTTACTATTAAAAAAGAAATTCATCAAGATACGCAAAATAATAGATTGCCGGATAATTTCAGTACTGTCATTCAAACTACAAATGAACTGATGGAAATTGTCTTCCTAGACATACTAAATAAATTTTTATAAAATGACTGTGTTGATGTAGCTCTGATTAACTACCAGATACAACAATTATTGCCAGGTGATTTAATGTCATTCAAGTCTATCGGTGTTGTTGTAGAAGAAAACGAGGAATAAATAGGATAACAGATCCGCTAGAAGATCGTAGCAATCTTTCACTGTCTTCGACGAAATCCTATGATACATCAGAGATTTCAAAGCCGCCTGGCTGTCTGTTTATATAAATATATATTTCTTGTTGTGATCACACTTTTTGGTAGTACAAGAAAGTTTTCTTTAATTGCAGTGATCTCGCTTGGAAAACTATCTAGGTATCTAGTTTAGCCGAGAAGACACCGCCGCCTACTCGGTTATCTAGTTTGGAACCATCCGTATAGAAGCTTATCCCTGCCGCCTTGTCCACTACGTCCCTTTCTCAAGGCAATATTGAGGACCGGATTTCGGTTCAGCTCAATAGGATTGCAAAAATCCGTGTTTATGGGAAGAAACGGGAACTTTCTGAGTATCATAGAATGCCCCTTGTTGCTGGCGACTAGTAGGGAGGATTCCCTCAGTCTCCGAGCTGACTTCGCTGCCATTTGCTTTCAATACAGATCTGTTGGCAGCAAGTTTAAAATTATGTTGAATGCCTGGCTTGGCGTAGTTCTGAGAGCTCCACTGATGCAAATACTAGCTGCTCTTTGTATACTTTCCATGCTTTTGATCGCATATTTCTTTTCTGTAATTGGCTACCATACTACTACACCGGAGGTCATGATCAGCTTTACAATTTCTGTGTACAGCCAGTGAGCCACCCGAGGTGTCAGTCCCCATCTGGGCCCCACCATTATTTTACATGTGTAAAGAGCTATAGCTGCTTTCTTTACCCTCGCTTTCAAGTTTTGTTTCCAAGAAAGCTTCCTGTCCAAAATTAGTCCCAAGTAGCTTGCTTTATCTCTACCTACCGTTAGCCTGGTGCCATTTAAAAATGGCGGCGTGATTTCTAGAGTACTGTGTTTCTTTGTGAACAATACTAGTTCTGTCTTACTAGCATTTAAATTCAGTCCACAGGATACGGCCCATCGATTAATATCGTTTAATATTGTCTGCATAAGGCTACCGAGGGTGTTCGGGAACTTACCCCTAACCAAGACTGCCACATAATCAGCGTAGGCGACACAAGGTACCCCCTTCTTTTCTAGACCCACAAGCATTTTATTCATTGTCAGGATTCAGAGAAGTGGGGATAACACGCCTCCTTGGGGTGTACCCCTTCGGGCTGATCTGTGCATCGTTGAAGCTCCCAGCGTTGAAATAATTGACCTGCCCAAGAGCATCTGTTCAATTAATTTCCGGAGAGGCTCAGAGATGCCCAGATCTTTAAGCGCGCTCAATAGGCCTTCAGCTGGATGTTGTTGAAGGCACCTTCTATGTCTAGAAAGGCTACGAGGGTGTATTCTTTTATTTCCAGAGACTTTTCAATCTCTGCTACCACTGAGCTTAATGCCGTTTACGACTGTGTCATTATTTTTCTCAGTCGCTTTTGCCGTATTTTCGATGTCATTACAAAATTTTTCGGCATGTTCTTAAATATTGGAGACCCCCAAGGAGGTCTAATTCTTCCCCTACTGTACGTTAATGGACAAGCTACCTCTAGTGCTTGACGACAAGAATCTGTGAATCGTTTAACGAGGATGTCTAGGTCCTCTTTCTTTTCAGCTTGAAATGGGGGAATCGTAGGAATACGCTTTTTTAGCTCCTGCATGTGCATCTGCCAGTTCGTTTTCCCATTCCTAAATTTCTCTTCCCTAACTATATTTTCTTTAATTATACACTCAATGTAGCGGTGATCTGAGAAGGAGTGTTCCTCCAATACCCTCCTGTTATTTATCCACCAGTTCTTCCGATACCAGTTTTATATCTAATACTTCCTGTCGGTTTCTGGTTATAAATGCTGGTGTACTAACTTTGTTACATAACAAAAGCTTACTTCCTATTAAATAATTAAAGAGCAACTCATCCCTTTCATTAATATCCGTGCTTCCCCATAGTGTGTGGTGCGCATTGGAGTCACACCCAAGTATAATCGAACACTTGGATGCTTCGGTGTCTCGTACCATCTCTTTGAACAGCGATGGTACTGCTACCTCGTCGTACGGCATGTAGCATGATGCCAGCCGGTATTCCTTCTTACCCGTCTCCCAGCTTACCACTGTAGTGTCGTTACTACTGTAACTGTGTAATAAAAAGACATTAAGCTTTTTGCTAGCCAAAATACATGTCCTAGGCTATCTACACAATCATTCGCGTATAGATTATATCCTGGTGTCGTCAGACCGCAAATACGCCCTCCATTAACCCATGGCTCCTGAATGAGGACAAAGTCAGGCCGTTCTTCTGCCATGCGGTTAACTAGGGCTAGAGACGTTAGTTTGCTGTGGTGTAGATTAATTTGGAGAAGACTCATTAGCTATTGTCTTCTCTGCATCATCATGAGAGTCGCTTAAAAGCTCACTCTCAGTGTAAAGTTTAAAGGGTCTGTCCGCAAGCTCAGACCCCGAAGTACACTCACCTTGATCTGTCATCTCTGCGTCGCTCGAAGAGTAAACTGGATGTTCCTCAACTTCGCACTCCGATTCCGATGCCAAGTTTTCTCCTGCATCGGCGTCTGACTTGTAGGTCATGACCTTCACTTTTGTGAATCCGTAGTTGATCTTTCGCTAGCGGCTCTACGGATTCTTTTGTTAGAAGCAGCAGAATCTGCATTGTGGCTCGTTTCGTCTCCATACCAGATTCCGCTGCGGGGTCGTCAAAGGCCTTAACGAATCTCCATCCCCCAGTTGGCAGATTCGGGTTGCAGGCTCTTATGAGCCGCATTATTTAGTCTGGCTGCGATGGCGTAGCCGGGATTCATACCCTTGTCCTCGGTCGGGATGGGATATATTTTCTGCCTACCGCTACTAATTTGGCTCCGGGGTAGGCCTCCCCCATCTTAGCTATTGCTGCCTTATATAGCTGGACCGATCTCTCGTCGTCACACGCTATCATCTTTATCTGCCCTTGATACCATCCGGCATCCGCACATGACGGGGGTGGACCTGGATTGCTTAGTAGCACTTCCAAAGCCACATTTGTCAGTGCGGCTTGCACCCAATTCCATTGGGCTCTGGGGATTTCTCCTTCGGGGTCAACCTCATCCAGTACCCAATGACAGTGCGGTTCCGGGCCACATCAGCAAAAGATCTTGCGGGCGTCACGCCCTTAGTTTTCGGTCTCTTAGCTGACGGCTTAGCTTCTGCAGCTGACCTTTGTCTTTTAGCTGCCACTACCGGCGCTTCTAGCTTGAAGTTAGGTAGAACAGCTCTCGCGCAATCAAAAGATTCCTGGAGCTCCTTTGTCAGCTCCTCATTGGTTGGCGGTTGCAGCTCCACCTTCTTCAGCAGGTATGCAGCGCGTCGCCTCTCTGCATACTTTGTTTTTACTGGGTCGTCAATCCTAAAGGAAGGCCACTCTCTGGCTGACCCACTACAGGCAGCATCGCTTTTGGCATCTCCCTCATTCTCCTGCTTAGCTGCCAAGCCTTGGCTACAGGGGTTGGTATGGGCTGCCTCCAGCGCTGCTGCTTTCATGGCGCCAATCTTGGCTTCTGCCCCTTTAGCATTTGCCTTTGCTCCAGGACCAAGCTTCGATCCTGTCGCTCGTCCCTCCGGTCTTTTTGAAGGAGGTCCGGACTTCTTTTTGTTTTTAAAATTTTCGCTTATAATTTTGGGTCCGCTGTCCGCTTGCGCATAGCCCCCGCTACGCAAGTAATGCTATCTTATTACGGAGGACGCCAGGTATCTGTAAGCTCCGTGCGAGACTGGGCTATTTAAGGGCCCCCAGCCAGATTGATCTTCGGCACGGATCGCATGATACCTTGGCCCAGCCCTTTATATACCTCCTACCATGGTAAGACCTCCTATCTGGATGCTGCACTATTGAAGAGTACCGAACACTCACATAGGAAGCTTGACCTTAGCTAGATACCTCACTACTACAACAGGGGCGAACTGCTGCCAGCTCGCCCTCGCCCACGTCGTAAACCTGTGGTATCTATTCCCAGTCGGCATCCTCGTGGAGGGTTCAACGGAGGATTTTGCCAACCCTGTAAAACTTAAGGAAAAAGCAATTAAATTACCCAAACTAGGGTCCACATATTCAGTACCTAGGAACTTAAACAGTTTTGATTCAATTTAGATAATTTTTGGTCACAAGGTGACAAGCGTATTATTCACGCAAAGTTTTACGCCGACATAATCATTGTTGCTTGATTTGCATACTGGAAAGTTAAAAAATCAGATGGAATTTAAAATGATGTTACATGGGAAATAGGCGTGGCTGTAATCCAATTTCGAACATTTTCGTACTATAACATAGAAATATGAGAGTAATATTATGTACCAAATTTGGTTGAAATCGGTTGAGCAGATCCCAAGATATGGGTTTTCGCCTAAAAATGGGCTATACCACCCCCACTATTTAATTTTGAACGTCCTTCCTATAAAATCATCTTATACCATCCCAGAGATAAAATTTAATACCACTGGCTTGATAGTGCTTGATTTATCGCTTTTTAGTAGTTTACAGTACCGTTATATGGAGAGTGGGCGGGGTTGTCACCCGATTTCATCCGTTTTCACACCGTCGATAGAGATGCTAAAAACATTTGTTTCCAGTGAATTTTGTTATAATAGCTTCAGTGGTATAGGAGATATGCACACTAAACTTAATAGGGGGCGGGTCCACGCCCACTTAAAAAAAATGTAACTGCAGTTGCCCCTGCCTAATGTGATCCTGTATACCAAACAAGAGTCTTGTATCTTATTGTTGAGCTTAGTTATGGCAATTTATATGTTTTTGATTAATACTATGTTCGCACCGAATTGAAATCCTCTTGAAAACACAATTTGTGGATTGTGGAACCAAAGTCGTTCTGACCGACATTGTGTATTTTCGATGAGTTTTCATTGACAGTTCACACATCTATTTGTTTACACTTGTTATGTACCCTACAAGAACAGTGACGGTCATCTGATGGGTAATATGACAGTCATAGCTGAAAAAATTTTGTAAAATTTTGCAAAAGTGATGTAAACAAACGTATGTTTGTTAGTTAGCATCTTTCTTTAACACATGGTTATTCGGAATTTATTCACCATATACCTATACTGTGCACTCTCATGCCTTTTTCTGAGTCATTGACCATAAATCCGTCATAGCTGAAAATTGTAAGTTATGACTGAAACGCTATCAGAAGTGAAATGTTCTTTTGCGCAGTAGATAATATAACTTTTATTTCTTTCATAAATTTCAAACTTTTAATCAGAATTAGTTAAATTAATATACGTAAATATTAAACGGAATGCAAAAAAAAAATATAATAAATATGAAAATATAAAAATAAATTTTCACTTGATGCCATCTCCTCCTCTCAATAGCTCTGCGTACGTCTTTCTCCAATCAGTGGAAAGGTCTGAATTTAAAAATGCAAATGTAAATTAACAGTACTGACTTATCAAATGTGAGTGTATTGGTGAACCCATCAGCAGTTTCTGGTAGTTTCAACTGACATTTACGGCTGGCAAAATATGTCTTCTAATAATATCGATTAAACTAGAGGAGGCACTATAATGAGTGGAATGTAAGTTTTAAAGCGATTTACAACGAAAAGATCAGATTTTGTATGGATGAAAACACAAGTTTTCGCATGAAAACGTCTTTTGTCTATGAAAACACGAATTTTGTGTTGGTGCGAACATAGTATAACGGTGTTTTGTGGACGTGGCAGTGGTCCGATTACGCCCATCTGCAATACCAACCGGCTTACGGTACCAAGAAACATGTGTACCAAGTTTCATAAAGATATATCAATTTTTACTCAAGTTACAGCTTGCACAGACGGACGGATAGACGGATAGACAGACAGTCACCCGGATTTCAAGTCGTTTCTTCATCCTGATTATTTATATATATATAAAACTACATCTAAATGGATTAGTTTTAGGTGATACATACTCGCTAATCTAGTGAGTTTCAAAATTCCGGTGAATATGAAATTTAATTGATTTAAGTGACATAATTGCAAGATGTGATTGTTTTCATTTTCTCTAATTATTATGCGGTATGAATATTCAACTGACTTTTTTGTTGATTTCAGATTATATTATTTGAATAACA
This sequence comes from Bactrocera oleae, assembly GCF_042242935.1. Classification (NCBI taxonomy): domain Eukaryota; kingdom Metazoa; phylum Arthropoda; class Insecta; order Diptera; family Tephritidae; genus Bactrocera; species Bactrocera oleae. The sequence goes on along the minus strand of NC_091542.1, from coordinate 4,235,121 downwards.
GGTGAATAAAAATTTAACTATTTAGCATGTTATATAGTAGGCGTCAACTACTAACATTTCATAAACCAACATTTCAATTAATATTTTCTTAATATTTTCTCCAATAACATATCCATAGCACTTTTAAATATTACAATCCATTGATTGTGTTCGTGAAATAAGTTTTCTAATTGTTCAACTATTGACCTTTTTACTGAATTGTTATGTGTCCAACGTACATACATACATACCCATTAAGCCAGAAATGGAACTCAACGCTAAAGAAAATTTGGCTCTACAACGTCGGATCTTCTTGAAACTTGGAGACCATTGAGAGAAGCGATATCACTTGGAAAGGTCGAGCGGCTTTAGTTCTTGTACAAGCTGCATTTTTTATGCTTTCAATTGAAGACCGAATCGACTCTCCACGGTCTTCGTGTACACTCTCCGATCCGTTATTAACTTTCGATCATAATTACCTTTTGGAAAAAATTTATGTTTCATGGTGAGATGCAAAAACTGTCAAATACTGTGTGTACATTCAAATATACAAAAAATTAAATAACCGTACAAACCTACAATAAATGCTCTTTTCACGAAGCAGTAGATATACATTAAGCACAAATACCTCCTATTTTCAAATTATTGTCTCCTTCATTCACTAACATCTTCAACACTTCGACAAACGAAGAAATCACAATTTCTAAACCTACCTCAAAATAAAACAGTAAAAGGCCCTGTTTATAAAAAATATAAAACAGAAATGTATTCCCATCATTTCCAACATATTCGTCATTGCTATCGAAATGAACATCGGTTTCAAACTTTCTGTAGCCACATGCTACATATCCCCGCATTAAAGTTTAACGCAAGTGAGCTTATTGGCAACTGTAAATGCTCTTCCAACCCCAAAAATAATCATAGGGGATTTCAACGCATGGAGTCCACTATCAGAATCTCATCGTCAAACCTCAGAGGTCAAATAATAGAAGATGTAATACTCACGGAAAACATAGTTGTTCTCAATGATGGATCCCCAAAACACTTTTCCGTGTCCAGATCCTTCACCATCGTAATAATAGCCATTTGTTCAACATCTATACCTACTCTTCTCCCTTACATTAAAAGGCCTGCATAATAGTGACCTTATTGCAATAACTACTTACATTACCCCAATTCAATATACCATTAAACTAAGAGTTAAATTCATTATAGAAAAAGCTGATTGATCCAAATACTGCACCCTACGTCAATCCTTTTCAATTAAAAAAATTATATCGATTATAAAAAAATATAATACGTTCAGCTACGAGATGTGCTTCAACACAATGTCCATTAGTCGCAAGCCCGTAGTCCATTTTTGACAACAACAATATTATATTACAAGAGTTGACATATGAATGTGGTAGTGTTGTTAGTTATTTGGTCTAGTGAGTAATCTTAATCACACATTTACAGTGATATTTCAAGGTTAGTTTTTTATCAAAACTTAGCCCAAGTATTTAGAATTAATGTGTAAGATTTGTATGTTAGCAAGGGATAGGTAAGTTAAGGTTCAGCTTATAAATCTTATAACCAGTAAATTTTTATAAATCTGTAGCGCAAATCAATATAAAATATTAAATTTGTAATGTAAGAAATTAATAAAAAAAAGTTTTTAGTTCAGGTACATAACATTTAATATAATGAATGAGGTAAGTATACTTGTATAATGGGTGTACCCTTCATTATTTTTAATAGTAAAATATATAATGTTGTATTATGAGTATTTTAAATGTGTTTTAATTCAGTACTACTCGGTCCACAATATTCTAGATCAATCTATCTCTAGCTAGCGTAAATAGAATCGGTGATTTTCCTGCACGTGAGATTACGGCATGGGAAAACCGTGGATTTTCTAAATGGATATTTTTTGGTCTTGCGACTTGAGTATTTATAGAAATGGCGATAGCTAAAGAATGGGAAACTGTAGCCTTCTTAATGTAATCTTAACATGGTATCAGTTACATACTTGGCAACAGGAGCATTTTTCTCAACCTAAGATTATGTGGTAGCATATCTATAGTATTTACACATTCATTTTCAGAATAAAATAGAATAGATAAGGATAGAGGTTTGCATCGCGACCTATGATATATTATACCCTCCCCTAGATCACAGCGACTCATCTAGCCCATATATATTGATGAAATCCAATATACTGCCAGGTGCTAGTGAGGCGACGCGATCCCTGTTAGGAAAGATGGATCCCAGGGCGTCAACAGACTGCTGTGCAGTCCACTAGCAAGAGTTCTGGGGTCTCCGACTCAATGTCACAGAACCGGCAGTTTACAGAAGAGACTAAGTCCATATGAAATAAATGCTTGTTGAGCCTGCAATGTTCGGTGTAGAACGCGACAAGTAGCCGGAATTTATTTCTCGGGAGATTGATTACGGTTTTAAACCATCTGAGGTCATAACACCAGATCAGAAACTTGGCCTGGCGCATGCCTTGGAGATGTTGCCAATGTCTCTCCCTGCCTGCTCTTTCCCCTTTACGGAGCACCTTTTTAATGGTATGTGGACCTATTGTGGCTTACTAGACTGTTCAGTCGTTCTATGCACGCCTGCACTAGTAGCAATTTGACATCAAAAGCAGAAATCGCTTTTAGTGCCGCTGAATATCGCTGAGTATTCAAATACTCTTATTGCAATAGTTGCGTTGGAGGTTTATCTCTACACACTGACTTATAGCATATACTTCCGATTCTAGGAAAACTTCCCATGGGAATGGAGAGCTTGGTGCGTGATAATGCTATCCATTAGCAGTAGGTCCAGCGTGGAATAATTCCATCCCGCTTTACTGCCAAGGGTAACTCTGAACTTCCTAGTGAAACTTACTGCTTTGGTAATGCTGTCCTCTGGAAGAAGGGCCAGTGGCATTTCGTTACTTAGGGCCTTCATCTGCTGGGACGAGATTACCTTCCCTTTGTCAAACCCTTCTGCTGTCATTTGAAGTAGGGTCTGTTTGGCCATCTGTTCGATCACTATATGTAACGGTGTGAGCTTCAACATTACTTCAAGAGCTGCGGTCGGACGAGTACGCATCGCGACCGACGCGCAGATGCAGGCAAGTCGTTGTAGATTCGATTTTCGAAGTCCTATCAAAGTCTACGATGCATTGGAAACCCAAGCCTCCGCTCCATATGTTATGATCGGTGTCACAATCATGGTGTACAACCATCTGATTTCCCAGCAAGTCGATTGCACACCATGAGTGCTTTCGTAGCTTTGGCTAAGATCAGGTCCACATGCTGCTTCCACCGTAGAGTGGAATCTAGCGTGCGGCCCAGGTACTTGACCGTGTTAGCCATCTCCAGCTCCATGCCGTTTAGGGATAGGTTTCTGAGGCCCGGTAGTAACCTGCGCCTGGTAAACGGTATGATTGTAGTCTTTGAGGGGTTGATTCTTAAACCAACCCCACTATGCCATCCCTTTGCCAGCCCCAATCCCCTTTGTTCAATATCGCAGAGAGTGTCTGGAAACTTACCCCTGGCTAAAATAAAAAAATCGTCCGCATATCCCTGACAACGGATTCCTTGGCTTATGTCGCATTTCAATAGTCTTAAAAAATCGACACTTGTGAGCTCTCCTTAATTCTTGTATGTCATATTATGTAATATTTCTACACTTCACCAGCTGATAATAAAAAATTATTCCAACCACAGAAACAACAAAATATTTTTATATTTCACTTTTCTTCAACTTAATTTATCTAAATATCGTGGCATGAATTTGAATATATGGAAGGAACATATTATTAAAGAAATTGATGCAATTTATTTAATTTATTAATTTTAGACACTTAAACATCGATAATCAAAAAGTAAACAAATGCAGCTGATAGAATAGCACACTCAAAAAACATACCTCGCCGTCAGTCAATTGACAGTTTAGACTTTACACATTGATCTGGAAATAACGTCAGAGCTGTTAAGCTAATTAGAGATGAGATAGCAGAAGAGGAGACTCTATAAGAAAAATTATATTAAACTAGCAAACCTGGCGATCTCCGTTTCGCCACCAGATGGCTTCGTTTTATGTTATATTTCGTTTGGGGATTAAAAGATGAAGAACATTTTTTTTTTTGTTTTATATTTGGAAAGGAAAAATTTTATTTCATTTCACAACAGTAATGAATTCATTTCGATTACAAAAATGAAGTGTTATTTAGTTGAACTTCTCTAAGTAAATGAAAGTGGATCCAAAGTAAATACGGAATCCAAGCGTTATACGTGTCCGCAAATTATCCGTTTCATTGAAGTGCTCTTTGGAAAACCACATTTTTTGTTTTTTGGTCTGACGTTAACACAAACAAAGCGGATGGTTTCCCAACTCGTGAACACGCAACGTATAACTGCCCATGTGAAATTGAACAATGATTTTCTAAATTTATCCCGCAAACACTAAGCGATTGGCCATGCGACTTGTTAATTGTCATTGCGAACGCAAGGCGAACTGGAAATTGCAATCGTTTGAAGTCAAACGGAAGATCAGTCGGAATCATTGGTATCCGAGGAATATATACATTTTCACCTGCGTACTTTCCGTTAATAATGGTTTCCTCAATCAAATTCGGCATAAGTCTTTTTACCGAAAATCGAGTACCGTTGCAAAGTCGCGGTGGATTCAAATTACGCAATATCATAATAACTGTACCAACTTTGAGTTGCAAGTTATGTGGTGGAAATCCTGGTAACTCCAGAGAGTTCAAAAACTCCGTTGGATAATTTACTACATCATCGGGATTTGTTATGGAATCAACGGAATTGTATGTCACCAAATCGCCAGCAATTTTTGATTGAATGGTGAAACTCAGTGCCTGTACATCATTATTCTTTGCGGCAAGAATTGCTCGTTGACTTAACCAAGCATAATTCTGATAATTCGGACTAATGGTTGGGAAAACATTTTCAAAAATAGCTAATTGAGAGTCTACAAATCGGCAAAAGTCGTTGGTAAGAGTAATTAATCCAGATGTCGCATCAACTGGGACATTTCCATTTCCAACAGCTAACAATTGTTTGGAAAATTGTGCAGCAATTTGATCATTTTGGAGTTGAACTCTCATATTAGTGGTCCATAAAGGTGATGCCTTGAGGCAAGCATTCAATTCATCTGCAGCCGTTCCACGGGGAATTACTGGCAACGTCTGCCTGAAATTGCCTGCCAACAATAATTGCAGCAACATCATTAACGGTGGGTGCATTGAATCTTCGCACATGTTTACCTGTTGGGGTACAATCCGCTCTTATGACAAATTTGTGCCTATCCGATGGCATTCGTTCCAATGCTTGTTTGAAGATATTAACCACAGCATTATTAGCGTGAAAAAATGCTTGCAACTGTTCAATAATTCGTCTCTTTAACTCTTGTGTTCCCTGTATATTGCACCGCTCATTCAGCTGATCCACCATCGACGAAATGAAATATATTTGCAGAAATTCATGCGGTTCATCTGGTGTTGGCACCATTGAACCATGCAAATGATATATTTGTCCTTGTATCTGTAGTTGCAAAAAATCATTTGTTGAAGAATACGGTGTAACTTCTGATCGTGTGATGGTTTTTTTTTTGTTTTGTTTTTTGTTTTTTATAGTAGGGGGAAGCATCGAAAGCCGAAGTGCGAAACTTTAATCCGCTAAACCTAACCTACTTTCAACCCAAATCTCTCCCACGGAACCACTGGACAAAGTATTACTTCATGGGAGAGAAGAAGACATTTAAATCTCCTCTACGATACGGACTAACTGACTCCTAATCTGTTGTAAGTGTCTCAATCTTTTCATTATCAAAGCTGACGCTTCGCTGACTGCTTTCCATTTAATAGAGCACTCACACATAAGGGCTGTCAAATTTTCCACCGAGAAACTACCGCCAAGTGTGGTTTTCAGATTTTCTCTTATACTTGAGAACCGAGGGCAATGGTAAAAAACATGTTCAGAGTCTTCAATCACTCTGTACACGTCGGACAGTACGGACTGTAGTCATGACGAAATTTGTAAAGGTAGCTTCTAAAGCACCCATGTCCGCTTAGCATTTGGGTCAGGTGGAAATCCAGGTCCCCATGCTGTCTATCTATCCACGGTCTGATGTCTGGTATCAGTCTGTGAGTCCACCGTCCTTTGGATGAGGTTTGCCACCGTTGCTGCCACAGCGTAATGCTCTTGGTCCTTTCTTCTCTTTTTGATGTGATGGTGTAGTGTGTGGTGTATATGTAGTTGTTATGTGTTGCAATTCATTGTGTTCGTGTGAGTGATTGGTTATGTGTGTCTTCTCGAATGATATTAGCTCCAAAGGAAGTCATGCGAAAGCAGTTATTGTATTCAAGGATGTGTTGAAGAAAATGGCTGGAATCGGGATCACTTCCATCGAACAATGGTTTCATCCAGCCGTTTCTCTTTTGAACTTTAACGCATTGCAATATCGGCATATAGTCGTCATTGGTCCAATATCTAAATTTGCATCATCACTGTAGTTTGCAGTGGGATCAGATTGGAATGCCAAGCGATTGTATGATGCCAATGATCTTCGTGTGCTCACGCGTTGTCTCAATCGGACATTTTCACTTATTATATAATATTTTGTCTTTCTTTGCTTAAGTTCTGTGAATATACTTGTTGCTGGCTTGCATGCTTGTGCGGCGGCCGATGTTGGCACTTCGTCCTCTAGGCATTTTGGACTATGGACAGATTGGTGAATTTAATCTCAAATGCACGCTCCACATAATTTATACAGTTCAACTTACCACCTTAAAGACAAATGCGTGTTGTTGAAATTGAATAAAAACTTGCACAATACACGTGATTGATTTGATGGTTTCCAATTGAAATGTTAGGGAACGAATAACTTATTTTTCACAATTTCACAGTGAACACAATACCGGTTTGTCACATGAAATTAACTGAGCAGAGAACAATAACTAGCTGTCAAACAATGTATCACGCACCGGCGCCATCTACTTAAAATATTGGTTTGTAGTACATGCTATGTATCAGAGATGGCGCTGTATGTGAAAAAAGATTTTCCCGCTTTTCTGTTGAAATTTTTCCTGAATTTTCTTTGCTATAAACCTCACGGAGCCCGAGACCTTTCCAACGAATACAAAACCGTGGAAATCGGTTCGTGCGTTCTGGAGTTATAGCGTCAGGAAGGAAAACCCGACTTATTTTTATATAATAGATTTAAAAGCCAAGCCATAGTATCAGAATCCAAGCTAGAGAAACCCGTTTGCAACAAATGCAGCAACGAAATGTTGAGTTCCCAACATTAAGTCTGTTTTAGGATATGTTTAGTTTGCACTAAACGCTGCAATCAACAACAAATTTCTTATTTTTATTGACTTACTTACTTACTTATGATTTCCAAAAAAAAAATGCTTAATTGTTTGCAAACGTTGCAAGATTCATTTAGCTTCTAAAAAAATATTGAACCATCTAAATCTTATTGAAACAATCTGAACTCATGCTCCAGAAGTGATTGCCAAGCAGAGCAAAGGCTAATCTCACGTCTTATTCCATTTTTTGTTTAGTTATAAAATTAAGCGGTGTTTTTGGGCAAATTAGTTTTCGAGGTCTTGCGATATTGTTCGCTCAGGATGTTTTCGAAGTTACTAAAAATCTGCCGAACATATTGCCAAGAACCACAAATACTTCATTGGTTTATTGAAAACAATTCACTCTATAAAGTTTCTGAGGAAAATAATGAGAGAAAAAGAGCAAAACATCACACATGTCATTCGCCAGTTATCAGTCGAAATGTTCGAACGAGTCATAGAAAATTGGACTCAACGAATGAACCATGGACCCAAGAATGTTCTTTCGAATGATAATAAACATTTCTCATTAAATTAAATTTTCTGTGTTTTTTTTTTCTATAAGCTGAGTGTGAACAAATAATTTCACTACACTGGCCACGATTGATGTAAATCAACCTAATGTGGAAGATGAATTACAAGTTTCGCGAAACCTTAACGATATTCTCGCAAAACGAAAGACAATATCATTAATGTAGAATAAGCATGTAAAATATTGAGTTAGATATCTTTCGGTTTTGAGAAGTGACACAAGATTTCTATATATATCTTTTATGCTTTTTCCTTCTTTGAGTATTATGGAATAAAATAACACTATAACAGCAAGCAGCAAAAAAATTGTTAATCTGGAAAGAGCAGTCCATGACGCCCACCTAAATATAAATAAAATAGGTTCTGCAGCTTTGTGAATATCGGCCTTAGATGAGCTATTAGCTGAAATCAGATTAGGAGCGCCAACATACTTTTCAACTTTTAGCTGGTATTGAATTTCAGATTTGGGGCAATGCGCACCTTCATATGGTGATTTGGATCGGAAGTTATCTAGACTTTAACTTTTAAAATAAACTTTTCTCGATCGTAACTGTTGATATAGAATGCCTACCGAAGAAGAAGATCAAGAACTGCATATACTAGTTAAAAAATATCATATTCATCGGCATAGGCACACTTGTATGAATTATAAAACCTCTGTAATATAATACCTCTGTAAAATGCCGATTCAGTATGCTTGATTAAATAAAATAATTACCACACCGTGTTATTAAGACTGTTGACAGGCAACATGGATATTTAGCCACGCAGATCAAATAACGCGATAGCATACTATATAGCAAAGTACATATAAAAGTAGAACCTGAAGGCGTATCCTGTTCAGGAAAGTATGAAGAACATCCAAACACGTCATACCGTTATTAGATAACACTAAATGATTGTGAGAAAAGTTCCCGCAGTTGTCATAGTTCAACACTTTATTGCAACATCTGACCCAGACAACTTTTTTCTTTAGCTTACTCATTCCATTATTGTTTGGAAACTAAATTACTGGAAGGTTACGCTAATGTAAAAGAGGTATTCTTATATCAAGAGAATCGTTTGAAGGAAATTAGTAAGAATACGCATTAATTTCTAAAGCGGCACCAACAACATGAAAACGCATTCAATCAAGTATATGCATTTAAACTTTAAGAACACTCAAAGATTAATAATCCTGAAGTTGAAGAAGAGGAATCACCAGACATACAAATGAAAACATACAATCAACAATAGTAAAATTTAGAGGGCACAGCAGACTATGAATATGGATCACAGACAATTGTTTACTTTTATTATAGAGAGTATTAAAAATCAACTAAGTGGTGATATTAAATGAGAGAAATGTTTTATAACGGTTGGTCGGTGGATCTACACTATATCGTCTGCTAAAACTACCCGTACGAAAAGATGAAGTCATCGTTAGCATGCCACTTCGTACTGGAAATTTTTTAAGAGGGTCTATCTTATGATCGACTCCTGTTTGCGTCAACTAAAGACTCCGAACTCTTGCTTCTGAGCGGTGAATGTTTTACTCTTTGGTGATCTAATACAGTAACCACCTGTCTGAGGATACCAAGTTTTTCAACAACTAAAACACATGAATCGTGCTACACATTTGTGGCGACAATTTCACCTAGTTGAACTTAAATCGTATCGTAAATTTGAAACGCTTGCATTTATGTGCATGTTTATATGCATGTATGTATGTATGTGTGTATGTAACTTTTTTCAATGGTATGGAAACTGAATAGCACTAACAGGGGCTGCAAAAAAAACAAATATACTCTTGTCATTTGCAAAGATCCTAGACATGGATATATCTTCAGGTTTTGGCAAAACTTTGTATTAAACAAGTAAAGAAGACCTAAGTTCGGGTGTAACCGTACAATTTATACTCTTGCAACTGACAAGGATCAAAGTTGGCGAAAAAATGAAAATCTTTTTTGTACAGGAAAAAATTCTGTTATTGGTATGTTTTTTTTATTAATATAATCTCCTTTAACTTCAAAACACTTATTCCAATGATCCTTCAATAATTTTATGCCATCCGTATAATGACCTTCCGCAAGCGCAGCGATGTACCCGTCTACTGCTAAAATACAAATAATTCTTCATTCGGAAGGAATTGTTTCACTTTTCAGAAGAGTTTTTAATCGATGGGAGCAAAATCTGGTGAATACGGTGGATGGTCAAACAATTGGTACTTTAATGCATTCAATTTAGTCATTGTTACATCACCTTTGTGAACAGAAGCTTTGTCTTGATGAACATTTTTTTTGTGCTGCAAACCAGGTCTTTTCTCACGAATTTTTTCATCCAGCTCCAAAAGGCTGCACTAATATTATTGGAGGATCATTAAAATAAGTGTATTGAAGATAAGATAGTTTATATTGAATAAGAAATTATACCAAAAACAGAATTTTTTCACATCGAACGCAGAAACCTACCTGTATATGTAATCCTACTTGTATATCTATCTCGATTTGTTTGGGGCGATGCAAGCAACTGTTGAGTACACAAAACTATTGTACTCTGTAGAAACAAGTTCCAAGCCATAAAACTAAAAAACACGCTTTTAACTCATTTCAAACTAAAAAGTGAAAAATAATTCTCAATAAAACTGACAATAATATTGACCAAAAAAGACCTGCACTATTATGAGAAAAGCGTGGGGTGCTTTAGAAAATAAAATATTTAGATATCAGTCGAAAACAAATATCAGTTGCTGCAAACAGCTGTTTCGATATGAAATAGAAATACTTATAAATAAAAAAAATAAATCGCTTTACATACCTCAACTTTAAACAAAATTATGTTGAATAGGTTGGCCAGTGTGTACATAAGCTATTTATATAAAAAATTACTTAAATTTTTCTCGAGCAAAAGTGGGTAAATTGGGTCAATACTTCCCTTTATGCCTAATATAAGCAATTTCAAATTACGGGTTGACTTTACTCCATATCTATCGGTCAATGTGTAAGAATTTTTATGAAATTCCGAATGAATCTGATTGTAAATAATCGATGCAATTCTTTTCACTTTTAACTAAAATACGAAAGTCTCGTATATCATTTTACCTTGCGAGAGTATAAAATGCTCGGTCACATTCGAACTATAAGCTTCCCTACATGTTTACATTTTCATACTCTTGCATCTTGTTACTACAGAGTATAATTGTTTTGTTCACTTAACAGTTGTATATACGTATCACCCAAAGCTAATCGAGTTAGATTATTATATATAATATATACATATAAATGATCAGAATGACGAGACGAGTTGAAATCCGGTTGACTGTCTGTCCGTCCCAGTTCGTCTGTGCAAGCTGTAACTTGAGTAAAAATTGAGATATCGTAATGAAACTTGTTACACATGATTCTTGGCGGCCTGAGAAGGCATAAATCGAATAAAATTTCCAAACTAACCTCCGTCACAAGATACGAGACTGTTGTTTCTAATAGGTTTAATCTGCATATCGCTAAAACCCTTAAATTAAATTCACTCATGACAAATCCTTTTAGTACCCCTATCAACAGTAATCAAATCAATTTCAAGATATGTCATCTCAAGTTCAGCAATTGTCAGAATCGGGCCCTAACTGTTCAAGCCCCTATATACCGCAAATGTTCGTATTTAAAAAATGGACTGAATCGGGCCAATACTTCTCATAACAGTCATATACCTAATAGAAAAAATTTCGAACTGCCGGCTGTCTTTACTCTGCATACTCGAATATCTGCCAATATGTAAATGATTTTAAGTTTTTTAAATATCTATCATTTAATTCTAAAATGGATTAGATCGAGTGAAAACTTGCCTTGCTCCTTATAACTAATATCAGGACTTTCAAACATCTTGTTCACTTTATTCTTTATATATATTGGTGATGGTATGTGAGATACCTTAGTGAAACACAGAGAACGTCTTTTCCTGTAAATATGTGTAGTAAATATAAATCAACAATACTTCACATATTACTACATTCAACATGGATTTAGTAATTCAAATTGCTACAGAAGTGCATGTCTCCCAAACATCTATTGGCGATATGTGTGCTTCACACGTTAAACTAGATGATGATTCTTGCGTACATTTCTCCTAATAAAAAAAATTATTGATATCATTTCATTTTTACACGAGAGATTATTTCCGTACAGTCACTGAGGTTCAATAATTTTCAATACCAATAAAGACAAACTACCATTGATTTTAGCTGCGGATTTTAACGTAAATTTTGCAAAAGATGAATCAACGCCTTTAATTACGTTGCTCCAAGAAGAATTTCAATTGCATTTAATAACAATCCAAGAGAACATACCACCAGATACGGAACAACAATAGATGCTGTATTTATTAGATATCTTGATAATGTTATGTCCAATACTTTTGTAACATACTTCAGTTGCCATCGACCAATTGTCACAGTAATACCGTTCTCAGAGGCAACATCGAATATAACTATTACCAAAGTCAATGATTAAACGAATTGAGTAGTTACAATTTGAAATAAATTTTTGAATTTAATGAAAATAAATGTTTATTCAATAAATAGTCATCGTTATCTGGAATAAATCGTAATATTTTATTATATCATTATGATATATTTAGTTCCGATCACAATCTGTTCTTTTCTGCATATTACTTTTACAAAATAATGTCTATGTTTCACATCTAGCAGGCGTCCCGTGACGGCTCACATTTCTTTTTTGTTGTTATATAATATATTACTTCGCGTTATCTAAAATTATATTAAAATCATTATCAAATGCTATATACATATGTGATATAAATTCAACCGAAGAGACTAAATTTAATATACGAGTATTGAGTTAATGTGAAAAACGTCAACCGGAGGATCGGAATCCATCCTATTAAATGAAATGAACTAAAGACCTAAGTCTAGATCAACCCCATTAATATTCAACGCTAAGCCTTTAATGTAATATTATAATTTTTAATAAAACTTATTTACTGAATTTTATTAAAATATCAAACATTTTGAGCAACTTAAACAGTTTAAACTCAATCTTAAAGTTAAAGCAACCACAAACACGACACATCACTCCAGTTCCAACATCATCTAGCGTCGTTCGACCTATCCAGTTTAATCCTGACAAGCCATCGCTCTGGATCGCCCAAATTGAAGCACAGTTCAGGATTCTGGGTGTGGTAAGAGATTTTGACAAATTTTATCATGCAGTTTCAGTCCTCGATGCGCGACATGCGACAGAAGTGAAAAATATCATTGTTGATCCACCAATATCAGCACCCTTCACAGCACTTAAAATGGCACTTATTAACCGTTTTTCTAAGTCCAAAGAAGCGAAGATGCAACAACTCCTCGATGGTGAGGAAAATTGTGATCGCACGCCAACACAATTCCTGCGCCACCTGAAAGCTCTGGATCCAGGAGTGGACGAAGCTGCACTAAAGACAAAATGGTTCTCCGCTTTACCAAAAAACACTCATGCTATATTAGCACTACAAATAAATGCAACGTTAGAAGATTTAGGCGCTAGTGTAGACAAGCTCCACGAAATCTTACAAAGCATTCACGTTTCAACAATATCGAAAAGCTCCAACAAAACTACCGATATAGATATTGTACAACAAATTTCGGATCTAAACAAACAGTTAGTAGAATTGTCAGCCTTTATTCGCAAACGGGAGTTTAGGTCAAACACACGACAGCATAATAAAGCGAGGTCACGTAGTCACTCCCAGGTACGCCGACTGAGTTCTAACGTTTTTTGTTACTACCATACAAAATTTGGAAAAAACACTATACGATGCAAGCAAGGTTGCACATTTTCGGGAAATGCACCAGAGAATCGCTTATGACGGGTACCGCTTCTCAGAAAATTTCTCACCGTGTTTACATCAGAGATCGTACCTCGGATACACAATATTTGGGGGACACAGGTTCTGATGTTTCGGTTTTTCCAAAAGAGCGGTCGAGAAATGAAACACCAACAATTGGTCACACGCTACGGGCAGCGAATGGTTCCATCATCCAAACATACGGAAACAAGTTATTATCACTCAATTTAGGTCTTCATCGCGATTTTCGTGGCTGATGTCTCCAAACCAATCATCGAGGCCGACGTTCTTAGTCATTTTGACTTACTAGTCGACCTCAAGCGAAAATGTCTACTGGATGGACGCATTGGCTTGACATCACCTGCACTAATTGCGCCAGTAACGGACACGAATTTGGAAAAAGATGCATGTCTATCATGTATACTTCGGTGAGGTCACCCAATCGCTCGATGAACTCTAATGGGTTTCGCCCGCCCTTTTTTTACGTAGATTCCAATCTTAAAATTTTTATAGTATTTCGGGCTCCTATGTGGTCAACGCCAAAACACTCAGTGAGGGAGATTCATTGCTCCTTAGATATGTTGTTCAACCTCATCAGACCTGTTATTTTCCGTGTTAAATATTTTCCTAATATTATACGATATGAAGGGCCACTACTCGAGAGCCAATTGTAACGAAACTTTTTGCTGTCCTGCTTCTTGTAGTTAGCTGAGCTATACTCGTCGTGTCTAGAGTCGTTTTAATAAATTTGTAAACTATGGGACTTTTCATAAATCTTACTTTATTTTATGTTTTCATATATTTAGAATTCCTCGTACTTTAAATATATAAAATGATATCTTCCGCGTTGTAGTAACGTCACCCAAGGACAGCGCTATGGCAGAGTAACGGTTTAGCTTGTAGCGTTAGCGCATTACTATCACGGACGGCAGTAGCAACATACGCGATGCCAAGCGTGGTGCAGGTCAGAGGATTGCCTCACTACCCACTTCACGCGTGACTTCCAGTTTTCGTAAGTTAAAAATGCAGTTTTCGAAATGTCTGCCGGCGGGAATGCTGTGATGTCCGCACTCATATAGTCTGCGTCTACTCTCTGCTATTTAACTAGTGGTGTACTGCGGCGTGACTGCTGCATAACCGTGCAAAACCCCGAACCACAGTAAACGGTGTTGCCAACCGCAATGTTAAGGGTTAAGTCGGTAAGAGGATCAACTCATTACCCAGCTCACCTTTAAAAGACGGCGTTCTCAAGTTAGGGCACCAAGACTAGCCATTCGAGCAAACAAAACCAACGCAATATATCACAAATTACTACAGAAATGTCCAGCAATAGCAAACCCAGATTCCGTAACTAAAGGGAAAAAACATAGTACTTTCCTCCACATTCGTACTTCAGATGCTTGTAACCAACAAAGCGCGTCGTTTACCACCGGATAAACTACAAGCTGCCCGTAAAGAGTTTAATAAAATGATCAAACTTGGAATCGCTAAATATCCTGTCCACTGCCTTGAAGATTTCACCGCATCATTGCATGGCAAGCACATACTTTCAACAATAGATTTGGTACGTGCAAATCCCAGTCGCACCAGAAGACATCTGTAAAACAGCCATTATAACGCCTTTTGGACTATTTGAATTTCCTTTTATGAACTTTGGTCTAAGAAACGCTGCTCAAACGTTTCAAAGGTTCATTGATGATGTAACACGGGATCTACCATTTTTATTTGTGTATATCGATGAAATCCTGATAGCCGACGAGCAAGAACATTTGCAACATCTTAAAATTCTATTTAACCGGTTTCGAGATTACGGACTAGTGATTAATCAAACAGACTCACATTTTGGTTTAACCGAAGTACAATTTTTGGGCCACACAGTCAACAAAAATGGTTAAATTTAAAAGATAAGGTTAACGCTATCCTAAGTATTGAATTTCCTAATACTATCAAAAGCTTACGAAGATTTCTTGGTACTATACATTTTTACAGAAAATTCATCAATCCTCGCTTTACTTCAACAAAGCAAAACAAGCAAAACAAGCACTAGCTCAGGCAACATTATTAGTTCAACCAGATATAACCACATAATGGGCTATTTTTACAGACGCTTCCGAACAAGACATAGGCGCTGTCAGCAACACTTTAGCATTCTTCAGCAAAAAGCTACCACCGTCAATACAGAAACTGTCCATTTACGATCGTGAGTTACATGCAATATTCGAAGCCGTGAAACGATACAGAATTACAAAAATGGCTCCGCAATCCGTCAACATCACTGTTACTGCGGAGAATACAGGTTGACACTAAGAAACCCCAACGTAACAAAATTCAACGACACGTATGCAACTTTCCAGGCACCATCACAACGATTCGAGCACATACAAATCGATTTAGTTTCCCTACCAACCTCTAAAAGCTTTAACCAAAGTTTAACAATAATTGATCGTTTACGCGCTTTCCGAAAGCAATACCTTTGGAATACGGCACAGCAGATACCGTAGCTCGAGCACTAGTAAACCACTGGATAGCTCGATACGGAGTACCAAAACGAATTACATCTGACCATGACGACAATTTGAGTCGGAACTTTTTAACTTACTGTTACAGATTCTAGATCCTCCGCAGTCAAACGGGTTAGTCGAACGCTTTCATCGCCAATTTAAATCAGCACTTCTTTGTTATCGCGAAACTTGGCTGAACGCACTACCAGTTGTACTACTTGGTCTACGAGCAGCATGGAAGGAAGACATGGGCACAACGCCAGCCGAACTTGTTTATGAAGAGCCAATACGTTTACTAGGAGAATTCATCGCTCCTTCAAATAATAACCACCGCCGAACTTTTGGTGAATTTAAAAAACCATTTTAAAATTATTGCTCCTGTAGAAATGTCACGTCATGGGAAGAGATCTATTTTTTATTTTAAGGAACTTAACACCTGTTCACACGTTCTAGTACGAAATGACCATATCGAAATTTCATTCTCATCACCCTACGAAGGACCGTTCAAAGTTATCGCGCG
Source organism: Bactrocera oleae (assembly GCF_042242935.1). Taxonomy (NCBI): domain Eukaryota; kingdom Metazoa; phylum Arthropoda; class Insecta; order Diptera; family Tephritidae; genus Bactrocera; species Bactrocera oleae. The sequence goes on along the minus strand of NC_091542.1, from coordinate 4,218,413 downwards.
CCATGAAAAATATTTTGTCATAGATTACCGAGGGAAAGCAACTTCTATTTCAATAGACAGACTAAAACCAGTCTACGTAGCTGACAGCGACGTAAATGAACCAGTATCTTGCACAGCAGAAATGGAAACATAATATAAAACTTTAAAAATAAAGTTTCAAAAATAAGATCACCTATATTCCATTTTAACTTGTAAAATTTAAAATTCTTCTTAAAAACTTTACATTTTTTATAGAAGGGGAGTATTGTAGCGACTAGCATGACTCCTAATTGTAGAAGACCTATGTAAAAAACTATTCTTAATATTGTTCTTAATTCTTATAATCTGGTAACACCAAATTCAGCAATTAAATTATTGCACTTATTTCTTTGAACATGGCAGTACTGAATTCAGCAACTAAATTATATTATCCCGCTACAATATTAATTGCATTATGTTACATCGCCTTATTCCTTTTTCTCGACTGATCATCCAACGTGATAAGACGTGTATCAGCGTAAGTTAAATTTATATATTTAAATAAAAGATTAGTAACGAGTTGAACGTGGTTATATTATTTACCCCTCAACTCCTACATATACTTAAGAAAATATTTTCAAGCAATTTATAAATAAATAGCGCGCACACTGACCAGCGTAGAATAACCAAACTTGTTCTATGTAGTAAAATATAATTTCACATATTTTCGATATTATACTACAAAACATATTGCATATTATACTTTCAGTGGTGAGCAATTTTGGGTGTTACCAATTTATTGGTTTGGGAGATATATACACTGAACCTATTAGGAAGTGTGGCGACGACTCTGTGATCTCTTGTACCAAATAAAGATTTTGTATCGTATTATATATAATAATATATAATATTATCTTTGCGGTTTAGTTTTGGCAATTTATAGATATACTGGTCCCTTTATACCCACCTAAAAAATCGCCCTCCTGATCCCATAGCATATCCTATCTCATATTCCATAACATATATATTGATCCATGAGTTGGATATCTAGAAAAATTAACATACATTTAACCTTGTACAGACTATAGTTTTATGTCGAAAATATGTAAAGTTGGTCCATAAATTAGCTAAACTCCAAGATACGTAATATATAATATTATATGATTTTATCTCGCTCGCTTTGGTTCTTGCAAGTTGTAAGAGTATAAATTATTTGGTTACACCCGAACTTAGTCCTTACTTACTTGTTATTTATGACTTATAACTTAATGAGGATTCCCTAATTAATTTATGTTAATTTTTCATTATCAGTTTCGTTCAATTGATGGTGGGGAATATTTAACAACAGCAACAACTAGTGTAAGTTCAAATACTTAATAAATAGATGTAGTAATAAAAACTGATGTTAAATTTATGTTGACGATACATTAAAAGTTTTTATTTAAATGCGATTCACGTTTTTATTCCTTTCACTAAAACTTTTCATTATCTGCAAAAAGTTCAATCAAGTTTTTCTAAACTGAATTTAGTTAGTTATGTTGGATATTTGTATGAGCAATATATATTTGTATTGATTAATTGGAATAATTTAATTAAGTCTGATGTAATTAATAGTATTCATATTCTTATTTCTTTTGTGAAATAGTGCATTCAAAAGTACATACATATTTATTATCATCCAAATAACTTTAAATAATATTATTAATTATCAGCTACGTCCACAAAATGGCGGAGAAGATTCGACAACTGAAATCAAAAATGTAAGTAAAACTCAAGGAAATATTATATATAAAACAGTAACTACAAACAGTTTTTCAACGTCTCTAATTTAAGTGCTCATTTATCTCCGTCTCAGATGATGCTTTTCTTGCAGGGCCTATCACAGAGACTTTGAAAAACTATCGAAATAATCAATACTCATTACAATTAAAAAAAAAATTTTTTTAAATTGAGACTAGCTGATGGAATTTTTAATACCTTGTGCGAAAATAAGTTTACGTACAATTGTTAATGACGAAATAAAGTTTTAGAACTATACAAGAACTCATACTTTCTAGTATGCTCACCAAAAAGTAAAGAGTAGTCTTGTCGAAAAACTGTAGAGTAAAGTATTTAATATATCCATGCGAAGGAAATGTATATGGGCGCCTGCTTCAAACGTATTTGCCAGCAGATGTTCTTAAGGTTCAGATTACAAATATACCTCACTCGTCGTAACTTGTCTAATATGTGTTGCATCCTATACGTCAGGTATAATACAATCGGCGCGCTTTGTGGGTTCGATACATCCCTTCGTTAACAGCACATTGATTTCGTCGTTGATGATAGCTTACATCCCTCGAGTTTTTTAGTTTACGAGTTTTATTGCGCTTCGTTCTACTGTGTTTTAGTACTCGGCTATTTGATATAGTTACCTAGCATTTCTGATGACATGGTCTAGAAGGCCGCTGAATGCTAAGCATCTGGAGCTGTAAGCAGTACCTGGTGACCTCCGCTGGACGCTCTAACTCCCATGCTCTCCAGTGTATCTAATTCGAGTATGACGTCTTCTATCCCGTCGGCTATTTGTAATTCCATAGCTACGGTTACCTTCTTACCATTTCCGGTTGCGTCCATATGTCCAACAACTCGTGACAATACAAAAATTTTAGAGGCGCCAGTGCCGATGAGAGCGTATACCTAGACGTGTTCCTGACGCATAATTACTGGTGGTTCGAAGCTGAGTTTTGTGGGTTCCCCCGCCTTGTCTCTGGCGGAACCCTCGGCCATTTCCCAGTTATTCTGCGAGTGTGATAAGTTCGGCTAGTGTCTCGAAATCTCGACGCCGAATGTAGAGTAGATAATGAGTGTGGCTATTTCGAAAAATCTCCTTTCAATCGCTATTCCTGGTTCCGGATAGCGAAAACATAGTCTTTGTATTTTTCGCGCACGTGTTGTCTTCGTTGCCGTATGTCATCTTCGAGACGTTCGAAGTAACGTGCTAGTAAGAAGAAACGCAAAAAAGAACTATTTTGAAAGTAATCCAACTCCAACAGTGTTCGTTGTTGTTGCGATACTAATGGAGAGCATGGTTCTTGGAAGAAGGTGTATGTCTATCATGTATACTTCGGTGAGCTCACCCAATCGCTCGATGAACTCTAATGGGCTTCGCCCGCCCTTTTTTTTATGTAGCTTCCAATCTTAAAATATTTATAGTATTTCGGGCTTCTATGTGGTCAACGCCCAAACACTCAGTGAAGGAGATTCATTCATTAATGTTATACGATATGAAGGGCCACTACTCGAGAGCCAATTGTAACGAAACTTTTTGCTGTTCTGCTTCTTGTAGTTAGCTGAGCTATACTCGTCGTGTCCAGAGTCGTTTTAATAAATTTGTAAACTATGGGACTTTTCATAAATCTTACTTTTTTTTATGTTTTCATATATTTAGAATTCCTCGTACTTTAAATATATAAAATGATATCTTCCGCGTTGTAGTGGCGTCTCCCAAGGACAGCGCTATGGCAGAGTAACGGTTTAGCTTGTCGCGTTAGCGCATTACTATCACGGACAGCAGTAGCAACATACGCGATGCCAAGCGTGGAGCAGGTCAGAGGATCGCCTCACTTCCCTCTTCACGCGTGACTTCCAGTCTTCGTAAGTTAAAAAGCGAAATGCCTGCTAGAGATTCGATTCACTGCGATACATGTCGGCGCTCGTATCGGCTGTGGCGGCGACTCTGTGCTGTATGACCGCGCTCGAGTAGGCGACAGTGACTTTCTGCTGTGTATGTCCGCGCTGGTATAGGCGGCGGGAATGCTGTGATGTCCGCACTCATATAGTCTGCGTCTACTCCCTGCTATTTAACTCGTGTTGTACTGGGGCGTGACTGCTGCATAACCGTGCAAAACCCCGAACCACAGTAAACGGTGTTTCCGACCGCAATGTTAAGGATTAAGTTGGTAAGAGGATCAACTCACGACCCAGCTTACCTTTAAAGACGGTGTTCTCAAGTTAGGGCACCAAGACTAGCCCGAGGATCGATTGACAGCTGCGTCTAATGTCGGAAGTATGTACGCTACTTGTTATTTGGTTTACGTGGCGTGATTTTACTTTAAGGTCCGTATGAAGTTCCATGAGTAAGATATCTTAGAAAGATTAACTAAACATACATATAACATTGGGTGGACGAAAATTAGTGAAATTGATCCACAAAATACACATACTACCATATACTAAATAAATAATTTTCGATATTTCCCCGGCTTTGCTCTTTGCCAGTTGCAAGGGTATACAATGGTTGGTTACACCCGAACATAGCGATTGCTTACTTATTATTTATGCCTATAACTTTATGAGGATACCCTAATTAATTTATGTTAATTATTCAGTATCAGTTTCGTTCAATTGATAGTGGAGAATATTCGAATACTGCAACAAATAGTGTAAGTCAAAATACTTAATAGATAAATGTCGTAATAAAAACTGACGTTTATATAGAAAAACTCTTGGTAATGCATTGAATAAAAATGCTGCTTCGCTCCGTTTTTGTTTCCCGTGTCTTTAACATGGTAGACTACATTACTTTTAACATTAACTCCATATAACTATATCTAAAAATTATTAACCTAAGTATATATTTCCTTACATTGAAAGATATATATTTAAATATGATTCATGTTTCTAGTTCTTTCATTGATACTTTTCATTACCTGCAAAAAGTTTAATAAAGGCTTTCTAAACTAAACTAAGTCTCATTCCAATATATTTGTATGGACTAATTTAAATAAATCAAATACATAAGTCTGAAGTAATAAGTAATATTCATTTTTACTTCTTTTGTAACTAGTAATAACTAACATACTATATAAAAGTACATTAATATTTATTATCATTCAAATAACTTTTAGTATTAATTATTCCTAATTATTGCTGTGTTAAATTTTCAGTATCAGTTACGTCCACATAATGGCGGAGAACCTTCGACAACTGAAACCAAAAATGTAAGTAATACTTAAGGAAATATATAAAAAATTACAAGCAGTTTTTCAACGTCTCTAATTTAAATGTTCGTTTATCTCCGTCTCAAATGATGTGTTTCCAGCAGGGGTTAATCCCAGAGGCTTTAAAAATGTTACGAAATACTTAATACTTAATACGATTTTAAAAATCCAACTTTATAAATCGAGATTAACTAGCTGTTAGAATTTTCAATACCTTTCTCAAAAATAAGTATAGGTACTGTATAAAAAATATGTTAATTTCCACCAGATAAAAGAAGACGTCTTGATCTTACAACAGTCTGTTACGGAATAGGTCGCTTCTTTATTGAATTCCTTCATAGCATCTCGCCACATGATACATATGTTCATACATATATGGATAGTTTGAATGTTTCAATTTTATATTTACATTCCCTACGCTAGAATGGAAAGCAAGCAATGCTAAAAGGAGGACACAATTATACTGATCATTCAGCATTCAGCAAACAGCTGACTGGTATTGGTTTGGGTCCTTGCTAATTATGCGCAGGACTGCATTCTAATGTACTTAAATCTTGAACATCTTGCCCGGCTGAACCCTCGCGGTTCAGTAATTCTTCTGCGGGACCTGTTAGACGGCGTAATTTTTGCACCGGTCGCTGACACCACTGTTTAATAGGAACTCCATCTGATGATCTCTGGTTTGCATTGTACTCTATCGTCACGTTCGTATCAGGCCATCACTGCCCGGGTGAACGTCAATCACCCGTCCGATACGCCAAACCGATGGTGGTAGATTTGAACTGAACATTGGGTTACGCTCTAGTCCATTTATTACGAGTTTGAAGAGTTTGTAGGTATTAAGATTGCCAGAGACGCCAAAAGTACTCCAGCATTTTCTGGAGCCGTTGCCAATATCGAAGACGATTTTCTGGAGCTTCAGGTAATGGAGGATTTGGGCGACAATTAAGTGGACGTCCGATCAGGAAATCCCCCGGAGTTAGAGCTGTCCCACCTTCAGGATCATCACAGAGAGCTATTAGTGGTCTCGAATTCAGACTCAATGCGAGTCAAGAGAGTGTACAACTCAGTGTAATGCAACGTCTGACTGCCCATGACCCGCAGCAGATGCTTTATAGCCGAACGAACTGCCGCCTTCCATAGACCACCAAAATGAGGTGCGGAAAGGGTTATGAACTTCCAGCAAGTAAATTCAGCTGCCAAATGTCGTTGAGCACGTGTCGCTACCCAATTTCTTAAGTCCTCCTGCATTTAACGATTCGCGACGATTGTGTGCCATTGTCACGCAAACATCTATAATTCCTGTGTACTCAAATCCTCTGCCAGCTCAGTACGTACCGCTCGTCAAGCCAAACAAACAAATATGGCAGCGTATGTTTTTGTAGTCGGGGTAGCGCGATGCATTCCCACACGGACATGGAATGGCCCGCAGCAATCCGCTACGAGAGAATGGTGGTGCCACTAGTATTCGTTCTTTAGGAAACGAAATGGCTGGCGTTGTATAATTTGGAGGTGCCTACGACATGTAGTGCATGTCCAGATGAAAGACTTTACTTAAGCTCGTGCCCCTATAAGCCAGAATCGTTGTCTAAGAAACTGAAGCATTTATTGTATGCCACCATGTAGACAAAGTGTATGCGCACTAGCAAGTAAGAGAGGGCGATGAGCTTCATCTAAGGTGTTGGTGAGTCGACCGCCTACTCTCAGTATGCCGTCAGTATCCAGAAAGGGATTGAGTGCTATGATTTGACTACGACCCACAATCGTAGAATGCAACGCAAGCGATTTAGTTTCGAATTTAAAATTATTACCTTGTGCTTGTCGAACGTGCATAAGTAACGCCCAATGCTGCTTTTTGACAGAAATTACATCGTTCCTGTGACCATGATATTTCGGTAACCATCGCATTAACTAAACAGTGGTGTTGAGTAAACGACTCAATTTGCTAAATTTCACTACGAGTGGTATCCGCTTGTCTTTCGTGGATGTCATTATCCACCAGTAATCAGCTCTAGAAACGAAGATGAGGACCGAACGAGACTCAGCTATGGAGAGTTGCTCTTACTCTTTTGGTAAAGTGGATAGGCTCATTGTGCAGCCCACACCTCGGTGTATGTCCAGCATCCAATACGTACATGGGGCGTCCTGTAAATCTAGAGCCTTAGGTCCATTACTTAGCGCCTTGGTTAGAAGATGAGCACCACACAGTTCAAAGCGCGGTATAGTCACATCCTTAATTGGTGCTATCTTCGTATTCGCTTAAACAAAAACGGTGCGTGATCTTCCGCTGTTATCTATGGTTTGAACATATATAACTGCTGCATATGCTTTACTACTAGCATCGCAAAAGCCGTGTAAAGCCAACGAGGAATACGAAGCCGTCCAATATCTTGCAAGCTATTGCGAAATATAATATCAACCATGTATTAAGCAGCTCTGCTGGGAGTTCGTCCTGTATGAAAAGTCCTGTATGAAAAGTTTGGCCAACACAACTACAGGTGCTAATACCCTAGTTGGATCGCATAATTTCGCCACGTCACTTAAAATCCTTCGTTTAGTATGTAGTGAGATGTCGTCAACCATGCTTACCTTGAAGAAGAGTTCGTCACTGTTCGGATCCCAGTAGAGACCCAATACCGTGGTGTTCTCTAACTCCAATTCCGATGCAGAAACTGTTGTACCGGTTATCGTAGATAATACATGTGTAGAGCTGGAATTCCGCTTTCCCAAAATAAATTGTCCTTGTTCCAAAACAGTTGCTACGTCTTAAGCACGAGTAACGGCAAGTTCGTCGCTGTCGACGCTATCTAAATAGTCATCAACGTAGAAATTATAAAGTATGCTATGATGCACTGCGGCAACCCGGCTTGGGTCATAGATGGCTTTATAATTGTCATTCGCACATTGACGCAGTGCATGTATTGCGTTGAATGGGCTACACGCCATTCCATAAGTTACCGTCTTTAATTGATATACTATTTGGTGATTCACGCCAGAGTATTCGCTGCCATTTACGATGCCGTTTGTTTATCAATATTTGTCGGAACATTTTCCTTAACGTCTGCAGTAATTAGTCTGTGTTGAATTTGCGAAAACGGTTAAGAATGTCGACAATATTTGCATGTAACTATGGTCCAGAAAGCTGTGTATCTTTTAAGGTTGTCCCATTAGAAGCCTTCGCGGAAGCGTTGAAAACCACGCGAAATTTTGTGGATATCGCATGATGAGGTATGAAGTAACCAGTTTCTTTGACAATGAAGGTTTCTTTGCTAATCTTCATATGATCGAGAGCAATGTATTCTCGCATAAATGTTATGTACTGCTCACGAAGACATGGGTAAATTATCAGCCGCTCGAGTTGTAAAAACTGGCGCATTGCCTATTGATGACATTCGCTAAGTGCAGGAGCATCCGGTCGAAATAAAATTTGCACCTGGTACCTGCCGTCTGAAGTGCGGGTGACTGTGTCGTTGAAGATCTTCTCGAGTTCTTCTTTTTCGAGTTCCCAGAAGCTCTCAAGTAACTTGTCCAGTCGTTATTCGTTGACGCATTTCGCAGTGAGAGATGTGTGTGATGTAGTGTGCGCGGAACTTGTGATTGGTCCGAATACTACCCAGCCAAGACAGGTGTTTAAAGCGCAAGGCTGCTCTGGAGAACCCTGTTTTAACCCCGTTATATGGCCCTTACTACACGTTAGAACCAATGCCTTCAATTCGTATCTCTCCTGGATGCCTATGAAGACACATACGTTTTGTAGTAGCAACGGTAATGAGACTGACCTGACTGTTAATGTCTTCCCCCATAGTCGGTGAATCGTGTGCAACGTTGGCTTTGCAAAGCATAGTATGACGGCGATGATGGCATCTTAAACAATCACGCGATGTACAATCGCGCGATCCATGATCCTCGCCAAGACAATTGAAACATAATGAGAGCCGTTTAACTATATTCCACCGTTCGAGTATTAAAAGATTGATGAACCGTTGACATTTATACCCGGGCACCCCGTTAGAACAAAGTTGGCAAACAACCGTTGCACCTTTGCCGCAATGTAACGGCTCAGATGAATTTACTGTTGCCACATGAGTTTTAACGGGACGGGCTGGTCTCTGATGAGTAGTTGTTGTACCGTTCGTAGCTCCTTGAACCAAATTTTTGGCACGCTTCTCAGTAAATATTAAAAAGTCCTGAGTCATTGGGATGTTGTTCGTCTGAAGGCTCATCCACCACTCATACCTGGTGGTTGTAGACAATTTGGGCAGCAGAAGTGGTACCAATAGGGCGTCCCAATGGTTTACCGGAAGGCCCATAACACTTAGGGCTCGCATCACATTTTGCACGGTGTCGACTAGTCGGAGCAAGCAGTTTTGAGACTCGACGGGTTGGTTGGGCAAATCCAGGATACGCTGCATGTGAGATTCAACCAACAATCGTGGATTGTCAAAACGCCGTTTCAATTCCTGCCAAATGTCGACATAACCACCTGTATATAATCCGCCAACCAATGGTATGCTGTCTGCATTTACATGTTGGCGTAACTTTCTTAATTGGAATCCAGATCTGTACGATTGTGAACCAGTGCCTCAAACAAATCCTTAAAAGGCAGCCAATTCGCTGTATCACCATTGAAAACATTAATCTTAATTGGATCTAATCGCATGTCCAGTTGATTCGTTACACGATTATCACCTGTACTTGCGCTACATATTCGACGTAGTCGAATACATATTTGTGTGTGCACTTCCTAAGAATTCGTCTTGCGTGATCAATTCACTGGCTTCTGCTGAGGAAACCACGTCAGAATGATACTCCATGAACCTGCCGAAATGCTGTCTGGATCGTAAATAGCTGCTTCTGTCAGTTTTCCAATGCGCACAATCACGGCGCTGAAGTACGTAGATTCAGGCTTGCCAAACTTGTAAACCTAACTTTGAATCAGGATCAAATAATTCCTCACAGGAGGCACCAATAAGATGTATAAAAGTTATATCAATTTCCATCAAATAAAAGAAGTCGTCTTGATCTTACAAGAGTCTGTTACGGAATAGGTCGCTTCTTTATTGAATTCCTTTTTAATTAAACATGTGGTCAACGGTATATAGCTTCACGCCATATGATATATATGTACATATATAGATAGTTTGAATGTTTCAATTTTACATTTACATTCCCTACGCTGCAGTGGAATGCGAGCAATGCTAAAAGGAGGACACAATTATGCTGATCATTCGGCATTCAGCAATCAGCTGACTGGTATTGGTTTGGGTTCTTACTAATTATGCGCAGGACTGCATTCTAATGTACTTATATCTTGAACAGGTACAATTCTTAAGGACAAAATAAAATATTATAATAAGCCTTTGCTAATTTGGCCCTTTCTTAAGATATTATGCATATGATTTACAAATTAAGGCTCAGGTGATATCAGCTATCTTCGATTCGCAAGTTCTCTGCTCGCTTCTGCTCTCTTATGACAAAAGTTATATAGCAACAAGGTATCGATTTAAATTCGTGCAAAAGAATATGCAGGTAACTCATAAAAGTGGTGTAACAGCAATCTTCAAAGTTACAAATGTGTTTTTCATAGTTTAATTCAGTTTTACTATTGCGAATTATTGGATTTACAAATATTTTCTTGTACTTTTTAAATTTAACACTTAAAATCAATTATTGTGATTTTTTTTTAAATAAATCTAAAGGATTGCGTTTTTTAATGCAAAATAATTCTATCACTAAGAAAGCATCATAATACTATTAAGCACGTGTCAGACGACATTTTAGCATCTGGTATAGTTCGTTCGATCGCTAGTCTCAAACGTTTGGCGAACACAGCTATTATTGCCGTATGCCATTTGTTTACCGATTTCTTAAAAATTTTAGCTTAACTGTAACTGTAAAGCGTTGTCTTGTTGCAAAACAGTAAACTAAAGTATTTAATATATAATCGTTAACAGCCCATCGATTTCATCGTTGATAATAGCTTGCATCCCTGAAGTTTATTAATTAACGTCTTTTATTGCGCTTCTTAATCCTGTGTTTTAGTATTCGGCTATTTGATGTAGTTACCTAGCTCTGAGCGATTGCCGATGAAAGCGTATACCTTGACGTGTTCCTGACGCATAATTACTAGTGGTTCGGAGCTGAGTTCTGTGGGTTCCCCCGCCTTGTCTCTGGAACCCTCGGCCATTTCCCAGTCATTCTGCAAGTGTGATAAGTTCGACCAGTGTCTCGAAATCTTGACGCCGAATATAGAGTAGATAATGAGTGTGACTATTTCGAAAGATTCATTTCAATCGCAACTCCTGGTTCCAGCGCGTCTCATTACATTCTACATTGCGAGAACATAGTCTTTGTATTTTTCGCGCACGTGTTGTCTTCGTTGCCGTATGTCATCTTCGAGGCGTTCGAAGTAACGTGCTAGTAAGAAGAAACGCAAAAAAACTATTTTGAAAGTAGTCCAACTCCTCCAATGTTCGTTGTTGTTGCGATGATGCCCAATGAGGGCAGTACCGCACAGTAACTCGAGCATGGTTCTTGGAAGAAGGTCTATGTCTAAAATATATACTTCGGTGAGCTCATCTAATCGCTCGATGAACTCTAATGGGTTTCGCCCGCCGTTTTTTACGTAGATTCCATTCTTAAAATTTGTAGGGTATTTCGGGCTCCTATGTGGTCAACGCCCAAACACTCAGTGAGGGAGTCATTGCTCCTTAGATATGTTGTTCAACCATATCAGACCTGTTATTTTCTGTGTTCAATATTTTCCTAATGTTATACGATATGAAGGGCCACTACTCGAGGGCCAATTGTAACGAAACTTTTTGCTGTCCTGCTACTTGTAGCTAGCTGAACTATACTCGTCGCGTCTAGAGTCGTTTTAATAAATTTGTAAACTATAGGACTTTTCATAAATGTTACTTTATTTCATGTTTTCATATATTTAGAATTCCTCGTACTTTAAATATATAAAATGATATCTTCCGCGTTGTAGTGACGTCACCCAAGGACAGCGCTATGGCAGAGTAACGGTTTAGCTTGTCGCGTTAGCGCATTACTATCACGGACGACAGTAGCAACATACGCGATGCTAAGCGTGGAGCAGGTCAGAGGATCGCCTCACTTCCCTCTTCACGCGTGACTTCCAGTCTTCGTAAGTTAAAAAGCGAATGCCTGCTAGAGATTCGATTCACTGCGATACATGTCGGCGGTCGTATCGGCTGCGGCGGCGACTCTGTGCTGTATGACCGCGCTCGAGTAGGCGACAGTGACTTTCTGCTGTGTATGTCCGCGCGGGTATAGGCGGCGGGAATGCTGTGATGTCCGTACTCATATAGTCTGCGTCTACTCTCTGCTATTTAACTCGTGGTGTACTGCGGCGTGACTGCTGCATAACCGTGCAAAACCCCCAACCACAGTAAACGGTGTTTCCGACCGCAATGTTAAGGGTTAAGTTGGTAAGAGGATCAACTCACTACCCAGCTTACCTTTAAAAGACGGTGTTCTCAAGTCAGGGCACCAAGACTAGCCAGAGGATCGACCGACGTCTAGCGCCGGAAGTATGTACGCTACTTGTTATTTGGTTTAAGTGGCGTGATTTTACTGTTGGTTATGAGCGCTTGCTATGTCTTCTTTTTCGTTCTTCTTTTATATTTGCTGTGTTGTATTTGTTTAACAGGGTGCGTCTTCATGCGTTGTGTGGGCTAAAGTCCGTGTGAAGATCCATGAGTAAAATATCTTAAAAAGATTAACTGTATCCCATATACTAAATAAATGGTTTTCGATATTTCCCCAGCTTTGCTCTTTGCCAGTTGCAAGGGTATACAATGGTTGGTTACATCCGAACAAAGCGCTTGCTTACTTGTTAGTTATGACACGTCTATGACTTTATGAGGATTCCCTAATTAATTTATGTTAATTTTTCAGTATCAGTTTCGTTCAATTGATAGTGGGGAATATTCAACAACTCCAGCAGATGGTGTAAGTCCAAATACTTAATAAATAAATGTCGTAATAAAAACTGACCTTAATATAAGAAAACTCTTGGTGGTGAATGAAATAAAGTCGCTGCCTCGCTCCGAATTTGGTTCCCGTTTCTTTTACATGGTAGATTTCATTACTTTTAACTTTAATTCCATATAACTATATCTAAAAATTATTAACCTAAGTATATATTTCCTTACATTGAAATATATATATTTAAAGATGATTTATGTTTCTAGTTCTATCACTGATACATTTAATTATCTGCACAAAGTTTAATAAAGGCTTTCTAAACTAAACTAAGTCTCATTCCAATATATTTGTTTGAGCTAATTTAAATAAATCAAATACGTATGTCTGAAGTAATAAGTAACATTTATATTTTACTTATTTTGTAACTAGTAATAACTAACATGTTATATTTAAAGGACATAAATATTTATTAATATTCAAATAACTTTTAGTACTAATTAATCTTAATTATTGCTGTGTTAAATTTTCAGTATCAGTTACGTCCAAATAATGGCGGAGAAGATTCGACAACTGAAACCAAAAATGTAAGTAATACTTAAGGAAATATATAGAAAACAGTAATTACATGCAGTTTTTCAACGTCTCTACTTTAAATGTTGGTTTATCTCCGTCTCAAGTGATGTGTTTCCAGCAGGGGTTTGTCCCACAGACTTTAAAAATGTAATGAAATATTTAATACTTAATACGATTTTAAAAACACAACTTTTTAAACCGAGATTAACTAGCTGTTGAATTTTCAATACCTTGGTATAAAATAAGTATAGTATATACAATTCCTAAAGACAAAATAAAGTATTAGAACTATATACTCCTTCATTCGAGTATGCTCCCCAAATCATCATAATAAACCTCTGCTAATTTGGCCCTTTCTTAAGGTATTATGCATATGATTGGAAATGAAGCGTAGTTGATATCAGCTGTCTTCGATTCGCAATTTCTCTGCTCGCTTCTGCTCTCTTGGGAAAAAATTTATATAGCAACAACAAAGGTATCGAGTTGAATTCGTGCAACAGAATATGCAGGTAACTCATAAAAGTGGTGTAACAGCAATCTTTAAAGTTACAAATGTGTTTTTCATAGTTTAATTCAGTTTTACTATTGCGAATTGTTGGATTTACAAATATTTTCTTGTATTTTTTAAATTTAACACTTAAAATCAATTATTGTGATTTTTTAAAAATAAATCTAAAGGATTGCGTTTTTTAATGCAAAATAATTCTATCACTAAGAAAGCATCATAATACTATTAAGCACGTGTCAGACGACATTTTAGCATCTGGTATAGTTCGTTCGATCGCTATTCTCAAACGTTTGGCGAACACAGCTATTATTGCCGTATGCCATTTGTTTACCGATTTCTTAAAAATTTTAGCTTAACTGTAACTGTAAAGCGTTGTCTTGTTGCAAAACAGTAAACTAAAGTATTTAATATATAATCGTTAACAGCCCATCGATTTCATCGTTGATAATAGCTTGCATCCCTAAATTTTTTTAATTAACATCTTTTATTGCGCTTCGTAATACTGTGTTTTAGTACTCGGCTATTTGATGTAGTTACCTAGCTCTGAGCACTACCTGGGAACCTCCGCTGGACGCTCTAACTCCCATGCTCTCAAGTGTATCTAATTCGAGTATGACGTCATCAATCCCGTCGGCCATTTGTAATTCCATAGCTACGGTTACCTTCTGCGCGCTAGTGCCGATGAGAGCGTATACCTAGACGTGTTCCTGACGCATAATTACTGGTGGTTCGGGGGGTTCCCCCGCCTTGTCTCTGGCGGAACCCTCGGCCATTTCCCAGTCATTCTGCAAGTGTGATAAGTTCGACTAGTGTCTCGAAATCTCGACGCCGAATGTAGAGTAGATAATGAGTGTGGCTATTTCGAAAGATTCTTTTCAATCGCTATTCCTGGTTCCGGCGTGTCTCATTGGATTCTGCATAGCGAGAACATAGTCTTTGTATTTTTCGCGCAGGTGTTGTCTTCATTGCCGTATGTCATCTTCGAGGCGTTCAAAGTAACGTGCTGGTAAGAAGAAACGCAAAAAAACCTATTTTGAAAGTAGTCCAACTCCTCCAATCTTCGTTGTTGTTGCGATACCAATGGATAGCGGTACCGCACAGTAACTCGAGCATGGTTCTTGGAAGAAGGTCTATGTCTATCATGTATACTTCGGTGAGCTAATCCAATCACTCTATGAACTCTAATGGGTCTCGCCCGCCGTTTTTTACGTAGATTCCATTCTTAAAATTTTTATGGTATTTCGGGCTCCTATATGGTCAACGCCCAAACACTCAGTGAGGGAGATTCATTCCTCCTTAGATATTTTGTCCAACGTCTGATGTGGTCCGTTATTTTCCGTGTTAAATACCTTCCTAATATTATACGATATGAAGGGCCACTAATCCAGGGCCAATTTTAACGAAACTTTTTGCTGTCCTGTTTCTTGTAGTTAGCTGAGCTATACTCGTCGTGTTCAGAGTCGTTTTAATAAATTTGTAAACTATGGGACTGTTCATAAATCTTACTTTATTTTATGTTTTCATATTTTTGGACTACTATCACGCACGGCAGTAGCAACATACGCGATGCCAAGCGTGGAGCAGGTCAGAGGATCGCCTCACTACCCACTTCACGCGTGACTTCTAGTCTTCGTAAGTTAAATAGCGAAATGCCTGTCAGAGGTTCGACTCACTGTGATACATTCACTCGTGATACTCGTGTTTTTACACGACGACGTCGCTAGGACGTATATATCGGCTTCGGCGGCGACTCTGTGCTGTATGACCGTTCTCGAGTAGGCGACAGTGAATTGCTCCTGGGTATGTCCGCGCTGGTATAGGCGGCGGGAATTCTGTGATGTCCGATAAGTGAGTAAGATATCTTAGAAATTGATCCACAAAATACACTCCCATATACTAAATAAATGATTTTCGATATTTAACCGGCTTTGCGCTTTGCCAGTTGCAAGGGTATACAATGGTTGGTTACACCCGAACATAGCGCTAGCTTACTTGTTATTTATGGCACGCCTATAACATTATAAGGATTCTCTAATTAATTTATGTTAATTTTTCAATTTCAGTTTCATGAGTTTCGTTCAATTAATAGTGGGGAATATTCAACAACTGCAACAAATAGTGTTAGTCAAAATACTTAATAAATAAATGTCGTAATAAAAACTGACCTTAATATAAGAAATCTCTTGGTGGTGAATGAAATAAAGTCGCTGCCTCGCTCCGAATTTGGTTCCCGTTTCTTTTACATGGTAGATTTCATTACTTTAACATATAACTATATCTAAAACTTATTAACCTAAGTATATATTTCCTTACATTGAAATATATATCTTTAAATATGGTTCATGTTTCTAGTTCTTTCACTGATAATTTTCATTATCTGCACAAATTTTAATAAAGGCTTTCTAAACTACACTAAGTCTCATACCAATATATTTGTATGCACTAATTTAAATAA
The DNA here is from genome assembly GCF_042242935.1 of Bactrocera oleae. NCBI lineage: Eukaryota > Metazoa > Arthropoda > Insecta > Diptera > Tephritidae > Bactrocera > Bactrocera oleae. The sequence continues at coordinate 4,201,984 of NC_091542.1, read as the reverse complement.
GTCAAATACATATGTCTGAAGTAAGTAATCAGTTAGGTCCACAATATTCAGAATTGTCCTGAATCGGCGAAGATGAAAGTCGAGTGCAGTATCGTATTAGACTGTCACTCTCAGCAATGAATTTAGTGTAAGAAATGTCTTAACACCTTTTTTGCTTTGTAGCACCTTGCTTTGAGCGTGTAGCTTCTGCAGGTGTACATGGACTTTTTCGTCAGAATTAATTTTTGGAACTTTTAGCAACTGAGTTGTTTTAGAATCTTTCGAGTCTGAGCTCATTTAAAATATATGTATACTAGCTGACCCGGCAAACTTCGTACTGCCTAACAGTCAATTAATGTCGTGTGACCTTTTAGCTGAACTAATTTAGGCTTTGATGAACGTAATACAATGATACAAAATAAATATAAACGTAGATAGTAATATAAAAGTATTTTATTATGATTAACAATACATAAAGAATGAGAATACAAATAAAAATTAAGTACTTCAAACGCGTGTTAGAAAAAAAAGATTAAATTAAAGTATGTTGTGTAGAATATGATGCACTCGGATTTACTCTGTTCATTCAATCACCTTGTGGTTAACCACATTCTTTAATTCAAATAAAGCGGATGGTTTACCGACACGTGAACATGCCACGTACAACTGACTATAAAAAAATACATTTTCTAGATTGAGGCTACAAATAGTCAATGATTGGCATTGTCATTTGTTAATCGTCATCACGAAGGCAAGACGAATCTGGAATTGAATTCGTTTAAGTTCAAGGGGCGTATCCGTTGGGATTATCGGAAACCTTGGAATAAAAACTTTCTCATCTCTAAATTTTCCTTTGAGTATTAAATTCCTAAGCGTGATGACTATGGAGCCAACCCTCAGTTGCAATTTTGTAAACCAGGCACATCCAAGGAGTTTAAAAATTCAGTTGGATAATTCGTGGCTTCACCTTCGTTCGTTGCACAGTCGATAGATTTGAAAGAATACAGAATACCTACGACTTGATTCTGAATTATAATATTTAGGTCAGCTACATCTTTATTTTTAGCCGCTAAAATTGCTCCCTCACTTAACCATTTAGTATTCTTGTGGTTATCAAGGTTATCCGGGAGTACTTTGTTGATAAGCTCGTCTTTCGATGAAACGAAATTGCAAAAATTTGGAAAAAACGATATCAATCCGCTCGATTCGTCAACAGGATCACGGACATTACCGATAATCAGCAATTGCCTAGAGAAATCATCGCCAGATAGATCGTTCAACAATGCAACTCTCTATTTACTGACAGTTGTAGTTTCTTTGCATATCGCCACAGATTTGATGCCTTGAAGCAAGCGATCTTGGAATAACTGGTAGTGTTTGTCGGAAATCGCCAGATAGTAAAATAATTGCATCACCAAACATCTCGAATCATTGGGTAGATCTTGTGTTCGGTCAAGAGCCTCCAATGCGCGTTTGTGTGGCATTGTGTATTCGTCCCATATTATGATTTTTGATGATACTAAAACTTTGGCCATTGCGGAGTGCTTCGAAATGTTACATGTCGGTTGTTCAGTAGTTTGAAAATTGAATGGCAATTTTAACACTGAATGAGCCGTACGGCATCCGTCTAACAATGTGGCCGCAATTCCAGAAGAAGCAACTGCTACTGCAATTTCTGATCTCGCACGTACAGTAGCCAAAATCAATGATATGAGAAACGCCTTTCCAGTTTCGCCAGAGGCATCCTGAAAAAATAAGCCACCATTTCCATCATCAATTGCATTAATCAATATATCACAGACTTCTCTTTGTTTAGGATTCAACAGTGGTACATTCGTTCGAACTGATTGTACTAGTTCATGTGGATCATACTCACGTTCACGTTCTAATTCTCTATTAAGTACGTCATTCATTCCACGATCGGACGCTTTCATTCCTAACTTGACAAACAAACTGCCGCAAATTAGGTAACACGTATCTTCGATCAAGAGCAAAGCCTGGTTAGCATCTCCTCATTTGCCTCAATATCGAGATTTCTTGTGTTGACAAAAATTTGATGTATAATGTCTTCTGACATGTTATCTTTGTATTTGTTCCACAGGTCACGTGGGTTCAATGGAAAGCATGTCGAAATGATGATAGCAAATAATGTGCGTATCTGATTTGGAGATGCAGAAACAATTGCTTTAGCGATTGTTGTGTCCCAATGAGGATCGTTTTCAAGCAAAGTGAGCTCTGGACATGCTGCACAAAATGTGGGGCACACTATACCATTAACAGTACGTAGTGATTCAAAAGATGTTGGCCCTCGAACATGTGCCAGCAACAACCGCAAATAGAAACATTCATCATTCTTCGAATGAACTTTGTAAATAGGACCAAGAGCATCGGTAGAACGCATATCTAGATGACCAGGAACTGCATGGCCTTGCTTCCGACCTTGTAGCGTAGCTTCGATGTAGCGTTCCTAGTGTAAAAACGTGGCATCTCTAAGTACAGCAACGTTCATGCGAACGGATCGCTTTGACAAATCGCAAAGAAACTGGTCAGTGGTGATTTGCGGTTGATGGTGCCACACGGCCCATTAATCATATTCTTGATTACAACATCATGTAGGTCTGGGTCGGTTTCAGGATCAGGAATCTCCGCACATATAACGTCATCTATTTGATCGAATAACCAAATTAGAATGTGTGCATGCGGCAAGCCTCATTTTTGCCATACAATTGAATACATCCTGCTTTGAATAATCCCAAAGACGTGTTGTTTAACAATGTAATTCATCAGTGACTCGATTTTTTGCTAGAAATCACGTGCGGTGATGTCGTGTCGATCACTTGATGTTTGTCCGGGAAACAGCAGTTGAATAATTTCCATCCATTTCGGATTACAGGTACGAAATAAAGTAAATTTAGTGAAAATTATGTATCAAGTTTTCATTATTTTTAAGATGTTTTCTACTATTCGGGGTATGGACAAATCCAAGGAACCAAAAACCATGAAAATTGGTCTAGCCGATCTCGAGTTTTAAGTGTTGTAACAAACCCGACTTTGTTTTATGTATATAGATATTTGAAACCTCTTTTAAGAAAAGAAGAGCTGTTTTTTCTTTTTTTTTTGAAAAAATTAATAAATTAATTACGTTTTTAAACTCGTATAAGTAACTGAACTCTTTTAAAATAATAAGAGTTTTTATTTAATGAAATTAATAAATTACGCATATTTCGTGTTTTTTCGCTTCTATATTAAATTTTTATAATTTATTATTATTTAATTGATTATTAATAAACGCAAATGTTTTTTATTTTGTTTGTATGTATACATATGTACTTGTCGTTATGCGCAATTGAGAGCTCGTCTTAGAGATCAATGCACTTTGTACATATGTATGTATGTAATATATTATGTTTTAATATGTTTTGCACAATCATGCTTCTTTTTGTTGGTCAAAGAACAAGGGGTATTGAGAATATGTGCCAATGTGGACTTAGAATATTATATGTATATATGCGACCCTACTTGTTTTTGTTCCAAAAAGAACAAGGGGTATTGCGGAATATTGGACATTGTGGACTTTGAAGCTATATGGCACGCCTTCTACCTTTTCGGAAAAATGCATTTGCCGATGAAAAGAAAGCGTTATGCAGACGTGGAGGCCATTCAAAAGGTTTGCACCGGCATACTGGCGGTCATACCGGGCAACGAGCTAAAACACTCGTTCGACATGCTTTTGGACCTTGCAAAAAGCTCTATTACAGCAGAAGGAGACTATTTTGAGTAAAATTAATTGATTTTGCCGATAAAACCATTTGTTCTGCCTTTTTCTAAAAGTCCTGTTTACTTTGGAACGCACCTTGTAGTATGTATATATTTATCTATGTTATATATAATATTGTACTTGTATGTGTATGTATCAGAAAATGCATTGGCCTTTATGTATGTATGTTTAAATTTATCTTGTAAGTTTTCGCTCTTTTTTTTTTTTTTAATTTGGCTTTGCTTATTTTACACAATCTTGCTTATACTTGATAATGTATAAGGGGTATTGCTGGATATAGGTGCAAGTAAATACTTGAATTATTTTGTTGTAGAGATATTTTTGTGTATTCGAACACAACGTAAAGCAGTTAGGCAATCAAGAGTTCGTTGGATATATATTTTTTACCAAACTGTTTTATCTGTTAGCAGTATTTCGGTTTTTAGCGGAAAATAAACCGAAATATGAAAACAATTTGGTAACCGCTCTGTTTTGTTATTGCCTTTATTTTTAGATTATTAGATATTCAGACGGATTTAGGTAATAAATAAACCGCAAATGCATACAGTTTAACATTCATATAATATTAGGATATATACAGATACTAAATGAAATCGATACGACTCACTTTGGGGTTCGCCAAGGGGTTTTGGGGACAATATTGTACATGTGCTTGTGCGTGTGCCTTTCGTTCTGTTGCCCAGTCCTTTGTTGCTTAGCAGCGGTGGGTGACTTTAGTAAGCTGGTGTGGTTGTTGTTGTTTGCTGTTGAGGTTTTTGATTTAATTCGCGCCCGTTCTGTATGGTTATGTATGTACTTTGTCGGTTTTTTAAGAAATTCGCGCCCGTACGTAATTAATTATTATTTTGCGCACGTTGTTGGTTTTTTCTTGCTTCTTTTATGTATATAAGTTTGTGTCTGTCCACACTTCACTTACTTTCTTCTGTTTGGTTTTTTGTGTTTGTTTTCTATGTGTATATGTATGTCACCTCACTGCACCGCACTTTTCAGTCACTTGTATATATATCTATGTATATTTATAATATTGTATATGGAATATAAAGAAAAAGAAAAAAATATGGAAAGGACGTACCATGGTGGGCGCTATAAGCTCTGTCACAAAAATAGCATTAGAAGGGAGTAGATGGCGATAGAGTAATAAGCAATACTGCTTTGTCATTACCGTCGACATAAAGAACGCCTTCACCTCGACCAATTGAACGCTAATTATAAGAGCCCTGAAAGAGCTAAAGGTCTCGGATTACCTTTGTCGAATTGTGACAAGCTATTTCGAAGATAGAGTTCTGGTTTACGATACCGGGTCAGTTCTTGGTCCTGTTTTGTGGATCATAGTATACGACGGGGCTCTAAGGGTGGCGGTGCCGGACACTGTAAAAATAGTAAGATACTTAGACGACATCGCGATCGTGATCGTGGCGAAACCCCTAAAGAAGTGAGGAACAATTCTAGGGAAGCCCACGTTAAAATTGGCCAGAGACCGCTTGCTTAGAACTAGCAACACACAAAACTGAGCTGGTGCTAATGAGTAGTAGAAAGAAAGTTGAAACCATTGAGATCGGCATTCATGGCTACACGATTAAATCGAGCCTTCATCTAAAATACTTGGGAGTCATCCTTCAACACAGACTCTCATTCTAACAGCACACCCCCAAATTGCCTAGGATACAGTATGCGGCATAATAACGTTTATTCTGCAAAAGGCCCGCGAATATGAATTTTGCTAAAAGACTGAGAGTGCAGTCCAGAGATACTGCAAGAAAAAATTAAGACGTCCAAATAAAGAAATACAAATATATTAGCATTATTGTATATACTTTATATTGTACAGTGAATCAGGCATAATTGATGGTATGGGCCACCAATATCTTTGAAAAATTTACATCCACCTTTGGCGTATCCATTAAAGAACAAAAAAATTTATAGAGCAGTTGCTATTACTGATATGTCACGTCATGTGACGTTGTTAGGTTTATTTTCGTTACAAAATTTCTTGATTCGGTCGCTGCGAGCAAAGCCCACGATAAAAGCTATGCAATACCTCAAGTTTTCGATGCAGGCGCCTTATTCCTATCTTTCAGTTTATACTTGTATGGCAGCTACAAGCCATAGTCATCCGATCCATAAAATTTTTCAAAGATTGCATTATTGTTTTAATTATATTACCGGTCAAATTTCGTGAAGTTAATTACTGTTAACTTTAATTCCATATAACTATATCTAATTATTATTAACCTAAGTATATATTTCCTTACATTAAAATATATATATTTAAATATGATTCATGTTTCTAGTTCTTTCACTGATAATTTTCATTATCTGCAAAAAGTTTAATAAAGGCTTTCTAAACTAAACTAAGTCCAAAGTATACCAATATATTTGTATGGACTAATTTAAATAATTCAAATACATATGTCTGAAATAATAAGTAATATTCATATTTTACTTCTTTTGTAACTAATAATAACTAACATATACCTATAAAAGTACATAAATATTTATTATCATTCAAATAACTTTTAGTACTAATTAATCCTAATTATTGCTGTGTTAAATTTTCAGTATCAGTTACGTCCACATAATGGCGTAGAAGATTCGACAACTGAAACCAAAAATGTAAGTAATACTTAAGGAAATATATAGAAAACAGTAATTACATGCAGTTTTTCAACGTCTCTAATTTAAATGTTCTAGTTTCCAGCAGGGGTTTATCCCACAGACTTTAAATATGTAACGAAATATTTAATACTTAATACGACTTTAAAAACACAACTTTTTAAACCGAGATAAACTAGCTGTTGAATTTTCAATACCTAGCTATAAAATAAGTATAGTATCTACAATTCTTAAGGACAAAATAAAGTACTAGAACTATATATACTCCTTCATTCGAGTATGCTCCCTAAATCATAATAGCTAATAAACCTTTGCTAATTTAGCCCTTTATTAAGATATTATGAATATGATTTACAAATGAAGGCTTAGTTGATATCAGCCGTCATCGATTCGCAATTTCTCTGCTCCCTTCTGCACTGTTGGGAAAACAGTTATATAGCAACAACAAAGGTATCGAGTTGAATTCGTGCAAGGAAATATGCACGTAACTCATAAAAGTGGTGTAACAGCAATCTTTAATGCTACCAATTTGTTTTTCATAGTTTAATTTAGTTTTACTGTGTGTATTGTTCGATTTACAAATATTTTACTGTATTTTTTAAATTTAACACTTAAAGTCAATTATTGTGATTTTTTAAAAATAAGTCTAAAGGTTGCGTTTTTTAATGCACTATTGAGCACGTGTCAAATGACATTTTAGCAACTGGTATAGTTCGTTCGATTCGCTAGTCTCCAACGCTTGGCGAATCGAACACAGCTATTATTGCCGTATGTCACCTGTTTACCGATTTCTTAAAAATTTTTGCTTAACTGTAACTGTAAAGGATTATTTTGTTGCAAAAGAGTAGACTAAGGTATTAGATATGCTCAAAAATGCAATTAGGTATAATATCTCAACTCATGTTAAGAAAAATGATGAATATCCATGCGAAGAAAATTTGCAAAATAGGTCAATCCTTCCGCTTTTATGTAAGTGTATACACATCCGAGATAAATTTGGGTGAACAGACACACCATTCTCGAACGAACGCCGGTAATGTATAAGTCAACTGAAAGATAGCAATTATACTCTTGCAGCTGGTCAGTATTAAAGTCGCGTAAATATCTTCGGGTGTTGGCTACGCTTTATATTAAAACACGTTGTAAAAGTTTTGAACAAACAGACAATTAACCGGATCTAAACTTTGATTAATTATGCTACAATGTTAGCAGTCACCAAAGACACTGAAAAATCTCAAGCGTATTTGAGATGAAATAAAATGTTGGGATGCGTAACTTAAATAAAAAGTGCCAATTGCCTGTGCCTAAACGAAAGGAAAATCTCCGGTTAAGTTAAAAGACGTGCGTTCGCGAGTGGGGTTTTATTACAACAGAACTCTTTATTTTAAGTATATTATAATTTAGCCTAAACCTTAACCTAACGGCTTGAACTAGTGGTAAGTATGTATTAGAAAAGGGGTAAGTATAAGTATATTTCAACAATTTCGTTAATTCATTGTAAAAGATTATTGTAATAGATAATGTGTTCTGTAATAAGTATAGTATAGTAAAAGTAAGTATTTTAATAGCATAAAACATTTATAATTAATTTCAGCATTATTCTATTAATCTTTATTTATTTTTTAAGTTTATTTTTAACATATATTTTATTTTAGATTCGAAAGATGCTTGACGCAACACCGGCCACCTTGACAGGATCATGATCCTTCAATATTGATGGGTAGCAGGGCGAGCTTGTAGATAGGGCGATTAAGTGTGCCTGCCTTGGTTGCCACGTCTGCCACTCGTACCTTGCCGTCTTGCCCTTCTACGGTTCCGACGACTCGTCCTAGAACCCAATGCTGCGGTGGTATGTTGTCTTCGTGAACGAGGACGAGATCGTCGGGCTGAAGGTTCCGCTTCGGATACAACCATTTGTTGCGCTCCTGAAAGCTCGTAACGTACATTTTGGACCATTGTCGCCAAAACTGTTGCTTGAGACAGCAAACAAGTTGCCATCTCTCGCAGCAACGAATTGGGTCCGTTGCGACTTGTGCTGGTGGTAGTGCTCGGAGGGAGCACCCTATGAGTAGGTGTGCTGGAGTTAGCGCTTCGCCGTCATTGGGGTCCTGACTAAACGGTGCGAGGGGTCGCGAATTGAGGATGGCCTCCACTTCGGACAGCAGTGTTTCCAGCTGTTCTTCGGCTGTGAGCAGCACGTTGTCCATTGCGCGTACGATGAGATGTTTGGCGGACTTCACTGCCGCCTTCCATAACCCGCCGAAGTGCGGCGCCCTCGGTGGTATAAAAACGAATTTGAACCCTTCTTCGGCGGCGAATCCCATTAGTTCCGGTGACTGGGACAGAAACGCCTCCTGCAGTTCGCCCAGCTTGCGGTCGGCGCCGACGAAGTTGGTTGCGTTGTCGCTGTATATTGTTTGGGGCATCCCTCGGCGACCAATGAACCTTTTCAGGGCGAAAATAAAGGAATTAGTTGATAAATCAGAAACTAATACTAAATGTACTGCTTTTGAAGTGAAGCAAACGAAAACTGCGATATACGTTTTCACGGGTGGTCGACCGCGTATTTTTAATGTAGTATATATTGGGCCACAAAAATCTACGCCACATATGAGAAAGGGTCTTAGCGCTCGAAGTCTTTCGACTGGCAAATTTCCCATTATTTGGGTTTGCAACTTCGGCTTGTAATGAAAACAGTGTGAACAGTTTCTTATGGTTCTACTGCATGCTTCTCTGGCATTAATCAGCCATATGCGTTCTCGAAGAAGCGCAATACATGCTTTGGCCCCAGCGTGGTGATTTCGAAAGTGCAGGAACCGTAAATAAGTGTTAACGAAATGCGAATTTGTATTTAGTAATAAGGGGAATTTGGCATCGTATGGGAGTGGTGCATTAAATAGGCGACCTCCTACTCGGATTAATTTGAATGAAAGCGACATGTCAGAGTACTCATGCAAAAACTTATTGAGTTTTTGCAAGTTTGCGGGTAGCGTGGTGCCTTTAGTCAGTTTTTGGATTTCATTCGCAAATTCTGAATGTTGAACCACCTGAACAATTTTCAAAAAACTCAAGTGTAATTCATCTGATTTCAGATCCCTTCCCACAGTATGCAATTTTGTCGTCTAATCCACCGTAATAAATATGCGACCACACGAAGCAATTTTTGATGAGAAGAGATTTTTTCGATAAGGTCAATTATTTCACATCTGCAGCTAATGTGAAAGTATTTTTCTTCATCTCTAATGCTTCGTCTTCTGCAGAGAGCTGGAAGTGAGTGTTAATTGGCCACAAAGCGGGGTCTTCTAGGAGGAACTGCCAAACCATATCGAATTATTCAATTCGTCCACGTTGCAACCTTGATCCGTAGGATTTTGTTTTGTTGGCACATGTCGCCAATGTACTTTGTCAGTCATTTCTTGGATTTCGGACACTCTATTTGCGCAAAGGTTTGTAATGTAGATGGATGTGCTTTACCCCAATTCAAGACGATTTCAGAGTCTGTCCAAAATGTAATTGTCTCGAATCGTCGACTCAACATAGGAGCTACTCGTGACCATAATTAGGCAAGAAGATGTGCTGCTGAGAGTTCGAGACGCGGAAGAGGCTTGGTCTTCAGCGGAGCCACTCTAGACTTTGCAGTAAGCACCATACATTTGACACCACTAGCAAATTGGCTTCGTATGTATATGCAGCATCCGTAAGCTCTTATTGAACCATCGGAAAAGCCATGCAGATCATTAAAATTGGCATCTAAAACAAATCGAAACAAGTCCTCTTTCGGCAAACAATGGATTTCTAGTGTTTTGTTGAGTTTTTGTCATTGAAGCTTAATGACTTTTCAGTGCAGTCAATGTCGATAAATTTAGGGTGGTTCGAAAAACACTTCGTTAAGGTGAATCCGGCCAAGTTTAATATTTTAATTAGATTTAGAGACTCAAAATTTTCAGATCCTGTTAATAAGTCATCAACATAAGGGTCTCTTTTTACGGCCAATGAACCGAGTGGATACTTAGTTGTATTAGCATCGCTGAGCATTTGTAAACACCGTGTTGCGAGAAATGGTGCAGGCGCAGTGCCGTAAGTAACGGTGTTAAGTCGAAAAATCTGAATTTGCTCTGAGGGATGCTCTCTCCACACAATAAGCAGACAGTTTCTATCTTCTTCATGCATAATTATTTGGCGGTACATTTTTGTAATGTCTGCCGTTAAAGCGTACTGTTGTAAGCGAAAACGAAGAAGAGTTGAGTATAATTCTTCTTGGATGGTTGGACCTACTATAAAAGGTTCATTCAATGAAATTTGAGAAGAGGTACGACTCGACGCATCAAAGACAACTCGTAATTTTGTTGTTGTGCTCTCTGGCCTCAAAACGCACTTATGCGGAATGAAATAGTGTGGCTCACTCGGGATCTTATTATTTGTTGGGCTCATGTGACCCAGTGCTTTATACTCATTCATGAAGTCCAGATACATTTTACGAAGTTCTGGATCTTTCAATCTTCTTCTCTCCAGGGACTGAAACCGCCGAACTGCGGTTTCATAGGAGTGACCGAGTAACTTACGGTCAGCTTTGAAGGGCATTCTGACTTGAAGCCTTCCTGAAGGTAATACTTGAGTTGTATCAACGAAAAGCTTATCACAATCTGTTTGTTCTGGTGTGAATTTGCTGCCATTAGTTTCCGAAGGAAGTTCCTCCAGAGCCCAAAATCTTTGGACTACTGAATTTATTAACGTTAAGTCTTCTTCAGCTTGGCATAATGTGCTATTTACTTCCGGAGGAGGACTTACACTGCTGACGTATTTGCCAGACACAATCCATCCCAAAAGAGTTTTCTGTAGCGTTGGTTGATTAGGACCACTTTTAATTTGGCCAACAGCTAACAGATCGAAAAAGGTTTTTGCTCCCAATAACATATCAATCTTTTGTGATTTTTGGAATTCTGGATCCGCCAATTTAATATTGTGCGGAATTTTCCAGCCATTAACATTGATGTTATAATAATAACCCAACGATTACCCTCCTCCCGCCCAACCGACGCGAGGGGCGCAATCCGCATACGTGCGGAATTAGCCGAGTCAGAAAAGGCAAGAGAGTTTTTTAAGTGTTGAGATCTAAAACTGCTCAGCTACAGAAACAAAAATTTCAACACCTAAGATCTAAAGTTACAATATAATAAATTGTTACATTTTCATTTATTAAGAGAAAACAATAAAATCTTTTTAATTTTGAAAAGTGAGTCAGATAAGTCAAATGTGCTGGAACGAGAATTAAAATCATGACATATACGGCGGAATGGCTCGTTTAGTTCAAAATTTGATCTACAAGATTTTAGCAGTAAAGGTCTAAACTGCCTCGAAAGGCGAACCGGGATATTAAATTTAATTTCAGACAGGAGAAAAGAACTGCAAATAGTTCCATTCAAAAGTTTCACTAAGAATATCATGCCGAGCATTTCCCTACGACTAGAAAGTGTAGGTAGATTAATAAGTTTTAAACGACTAGTGTATGGAGGTAGACTTACCCTAGCATCCCATCGGAAATGCGCTAAGGCGAAAAGTAAAAATTGTTTTTGAACCGACTCTAACTTGTGAGAATGGATTTGGTAGCTAGGGCTCCATACCACAGAGCCATATTCCAATATAGGTCTAACCAAAGTTGTATAAAGTGTTTTAGTAATATATGGATCTCTAAATTCTTTAGACCAACGTTTAACAAAACTGAGGACAGCTTTTGCTTTCAAGACCATGGTATCAATATGAAGACTGAAATTAAGCTTAGGGTCAATATTAACTCCCAAATCAACATAGTTAAAAACTTGCTCTAGAATATGGTGTTTTATTACATAAGAAGAGGGGTGCACAGATCTACGGGAAAAGCACATCGTCTTACATTTATTGAGATTCAATGGCAAATCATTTTTATCACACCATGCAACCAAATTGTTTAAGTCTGTTTGCAACAGACACCTTTCCTCAGTTGAAGTGTATGATTTAAAAAGCTTTACGTCGTCAGCGTATAATAAAATTTTTGAGAACTCTATTACTGAAAAGATATCGTTAATAAACAACAAGAACAGAATCGGGCCAAGATGACTACCTTGCGGAACACCTGAAGAAACATTAATTGTATCTCAAGGTGCATCCTCAAATATCACTCGTTGTGTTCTATTATAAAGATAGGAAGATACCCATTGAAGGAATCTTGTCTGAAAGCCCAGCAGATCAAGTTTATGTATGAGAATCGCTTTGCTAAAGTCTGTGTATGTAACATCCGTATGCTTATGTTCCCTAAAACCCAATAATACATAGTTTACAAATTCAAGTAAGTTTGTTATAGTCATAGTTTACAAATTCAAGTAAGTTTGTTATAGTCGAATTCCCTTTCCGAAATACATGCTGAGATGAGGAAATTAACGGAGAAATCGAAAAGGTTATATGGTCAGTGATGATAGCTTCAAAAAGTTTAGGAATAACTGATAGTTTTGCGATACCTCTATAGTTTTCAATGTTGGATCTAAATCCACTTTAATGCAAAGGGATTATAAATGACTGTTTCCATATTGCAGGAAATATACCGTGTTTAAGAGAGGAATTAAATATCCTTGTCAAAGGCAGGTAAATATATTTGGCACTATTTTTTAGGAAGCATGAAGGTATCATATCTGGGCCATAACTAAAAGATGGTTTTAACTTTTTTAAATTAAATAGGACGTCTTCTTCAGAAATAATTGGAGCGTTAATTAAAGTATTCGAACACAGCACTTGCTGATAAGAAAAAGTTTTGGAAGAATTATTACAGTAGTTTGACTTGAAAAATTCTGCAAACATATTGGATATAATATCATTGTCACTTGAAATGATAGATTTGTATTTCATTGCGGATGGAAATTTGGAAATCCTGCGTTTGGAGTTGACGAAATCTGAAAACGATTTTGGATTACTTACAATATTTTTTTTACTTTATTTAAGTAATTATTATAACATTTTTTGTTTAGGTCAAAATATTGTCGACGCAATAGAGAATATTTAGAATAGTCGACAAGTGAACCGGTTTTTTAAAATGTTTAAAGGCTCGAGTTTTTCTGTTTTTCAATTTATATAACTCTTTCGAAAACCACGGACTTTTGCTTTTATTAACATTTACTATTGAAACGTGCTTTTCAAATAATTTCATAATAATGTTATTAAAATGAGAGACACTCAATTCAATGTCACCATTATAATTAGGCCATGTTATTGTAGAAAGTTCTGTATTTAACTTTTTAAAATTAGCTTTTGCAAAGTTAAACCGAGTACAGAAGCACGAAGTTTGATGATTATTATCCCGTACAATGCCTGAGATTTCGACAGATATTTCGAAAGCAGGATGATATGAGTCCTCTGGTAGAACAAGAGGATTACTCTGAATAACGGAACACTTTGCAGAGGTATCAACCTATACTAAATCTAAGCATTTACCAAATTTATTCGGAATCAAATTAATTTGGTTCAGACCCAACTCGGACATTTTTTCGAAAAACTCATTAAAACATTACCGATTGCAAATCGGCACGATATAGTCATCGAAAGGTTTCCACGAAGCACACGGTAAATTGAAATCACCTAATACAATTATTGAATCTGCATTATTTGCCATCGAGGTAGCACTATTTATTAAAGAAGCATGCTGCATGTATACAGATAAGTCTGAATGGGGTGGTATATAAGATAGGGTTAAATAAATAAAGCAACTATTAACGTATACTCTAATACATTTAAATTCAAATGAGTCGGTCCCTGGAACAAGAATATTTTCAGATGGGATAGAGGAATGCACGGCAAATAGAACACCTCCACCGATTCTGTTCAGTCGATCACATCTAAAAATTTGAAATTCGCTGTTTAAAATCTCATTATTAAAAATGTGAGGTTTTAACCAAGTTTCTGTAAATCCAATTATATGGAAATTAAAATTGGAACTGTTCAAATACAAGTCAGTTAATTTTGTATTAAGACCTCTAACATTTTGATAATAAATGCTTAGCGAATTTCTACCAATCAGTTTTTTATATCGGTGGTTGCTTTTGGTAATTTAACAATGTTTTCCTCAGTTTGACTTCTAAGTTTAGGTTTAAATTCGCGTACAAAAGCTCCAGGTGGCCAGAATGAACTATCTAAGATCTTTCTGAATGTTTCAAGAAATACGTCTATTTTAAACGATGGTATACTTCCATCATAATTGAAGTTAAATTTACGGATATTGATATCATCGATTTTTAAACGTGACGAAATGTAAGATTTAATGTCCTCCACCAAGGTATCTTTGGTAAGTCTCGAAATAAATATAGACTTTTTAGGTGGAATAACTATCAAATTATTAACTGATGCTACTATGTTATTAGGGGGAACCTCTGGAATTGTGAGACACTTATTACTATTAGATAGAGCTTTAGGGGAATGGAGCTCTTTGGAAGTTGACGGCTTATCACCTTGAGGGCAAGGAGAAGAGAGATTTATTAGGTCATTGGGAGGAGACGTTCTTTTCTGTACAGAAGAACTAAGTGTTATTTCATTGGAAGGACGTTTACGCTTAGCAGCAGGTTTAGAGGATTCGTGAGAATCATTCAGGCACTTAAAAGATTGGAACAATTTTTCATAGTGCTTAAATTTTTCAGTAAGGGTTACAAGATCACGACCGATCTCGTTAAAGCCATTGCGTGTCTCCCTATAAACTTTAAATAGATCGATTTCAATAGATCTACAATTTAAACAGGACCAACGCAATCCCTTACAGTCGAGAATAGAATCTAAGATTCTACCAGTCAGTCCAGCACATTTAATATGGGCAAGCCCATCACAAAGCCAGCATGAAACGTAGCGATCTGACTCGCCTTTAATGTTACAATTGGGGAAGTTACAAGTCATAATAAATAACAAGAATAAAGATCAAATAAAAGAGTAAGTAGAACAAAATTTAATAGATATATAATAAATTAGTGTGTTAACAAAATATTAATAATAATAAATTCAATTAAGAATAGACGCAAAAATAAAAGAAATTTTTTTTTTTTTTTGTTTTGATCAAAGTTTAAAACCAGTTTGACAGTTTGAAAAAGCAATATAGCGAGCAGTTTTAGAAGCACTGTAACAAATAAAAAGCTAAACGCAACACAGCTGTGAATAAAGACGTAAATGAGATAAATAAAGAAAGGCAATAGAATGAAATAAAACAAAATGAAACAAAAAGCTGACTCGGCACCAAAAATTCCAAACTTTAAACTTTTTAATGCTGCACAAAACTGAAGAACATTTAATACTTATCTTGCAGCTCCGAGTTAAAATCACTAAATATTGAACTAAATCACTAAAAAATCAATTAAAGTTTAAGAAATTTTGCAAAATTACTCACAATAGTTCACAGCAAAAAAAGTACAACTTTACAGCTTGAAGTGTTGCCAAGTGGTCTGGATGATTTGCCGAAATACATCGCATAATCCAGAATTCCGCCGAAAATTCGAAACTATTTACCCGGGACTTAACAAATGCGCTTAATTTTGCCCCGACTCTGGTGTTGGAATTTCCAATTCCTATAATATTTAACGTCCTGTTTTGACGTCGAATCCGCAATTTTTGAGCTAAATTCTCCGTCATAAAGTTGACTTGTGATCCTGAATCCAACAATGCTCTAGCGGGCAGGTATTCTCCACAGCTGGTTCTCACAAGAATAACTGCTGTTGCAAACATTACACGATCTGGTACGCTTGTTGTGTGCATAGCATGTGTAGTTGTTGTTGGTTGCGGAGGAGGTGCAACAGCTAGTGAAACGGGATACTGGTGCAGTAACGTATGGTGGGATCGATTGCACACGCGACATCGATCCGCCCTGCACTTGGAGACCGTATGTCCCTTACGCAAACAATTTATGCATAAGGGTACCGATTTGACATACTCAAATCTCTGTTGCACAGAGCGAGTTTTGAAAGTGGGACCAGTGGTTAAATAATGGTCCTTTGATTTGCACTGCTGACAAGCCGACTGCTTTGTATTTGCAGCAACTAGAGCTGACTTCGCCCTGTCCATTTGGGATTGCTTAATGTGACTTGAGCTGGCTGCGACTATGGGTCTCGTCTTCGAACATGATGCTCCTTCTGCTGATAGGTGCTGGTACCGTCTGTTCAAAGTATCTTCACAATCCTTCCACAATGGGAGCTTGTCGTAATCCAAATGTTCTTTCCACTTGGACCGGGTAATAGAGTCAACCTTTCTCATGACTATATGTATGATTATCGCATTTGTTATATGTTTCTCATCGCCCAACGATAGCAATGAGTCATAAACAGCTGACACTTCATCGATCAACGCGCGCAATGAAGGTGCTGATGACTTTGAGATAGTTGGCAGCTCAAAAAGTTTTGAAATTGCATTGAAAAATATCAAACATTTATTATCGTATACTTTTTTGAGACTTGCCAATTAACCAAATGGTTAAATTTTTCAATATCTAGGATATTTGGATCATTATGAACCAAACTCTCAAACAAACTCATGAAATTTTTAAATTCCGAATATTTTCCCTTGAATTTCGGCAGATTCATTTTTGGGAGCCTTGAGCTGTGAGATGTTACAAAGGATGTTTCGGCAATAGACGTTCTATTTCCCCTTCGGGCCATGTCGTCTTCATCAATTTCTTCAATCCTAGATTGGCATTTCATCAATTTTTCAATATGTGAATTTAATATGTCGAGACGATATTCCAATTCGATTGGATCTAGAGACATAGTTTTCTCGAGAAGGTCCGTTTTTATGTGCAAAATGCTACTTTTCTTAACGTTAAAATAATAAAATTGAATGTCTCTGGCGTGTTTAGTGCTTGATTTATCGCGTTTTTAGTAGTTTTTAACAGTACCGTTATATGGGGAGTGGGCGGAGTTGCCACCCGATTTCACCCATTTTCACACTGTAGGTAGAGGTTCTGAAAACATTTCCTTCCAGTGATTTTTTTTATTATTACATTAGCGGTTTAGGAGATATGCACATTAAACCTATTAGGGGCAGGACCACGCCCACCTAGAAATAAAATTTTAACTGCAGATGCTCCTCCCTATTGTGATCCTGTATACCAAATAAGAGTCTTGTATCTTGTTGTGGAGCTTAGTTATGGCAATTTATTTGGTTTTGAATAATAGCGTTTTGTGAGCGTGGCAGTGGTACCCAGAAACATGTTTACGTAGTTTCGTAAAGATATCTTAATTTTTACTCAAGTTACAGCTTGCACGGACGGACAGACGGACGGACGGAGAGACAGTCACGCGGATTTCAACTCGTCTCTTCAGCCTGATCATTTATATATATGTAACCCTATATCTACTCAATTCGTTTTAGGTGATACAAACAACCGTTAGGTAAACAAAACTATAATACTCTGTAGCAACAGGACACCAACACTGCCAGCTTTAGTACAACAATAATAATCCAACAATCGACAGCAGTTGATGAGTAGTTTAAAGCGATTACACGTCTGTCAAAAACTTCAAAAAAGTGTCCCCACAGCCGAGCACCCACGAGGGTTGCCAATAATTATTTAGCCTTCAAAAAAAATATCACGAAAATTTTGGAAATTTAACAAATTGTATTCTTTTGACTTTTTAATGCTCTTTTTCCATTTTTTTTTTAAATCCACGGATACGATCGCTTCCACATGCGGTCAAAACTTAACTACGAGTAATTAGCGGACCGCCCTCGTATACGCAGCATCATTCTCACTATACTACGAGGAATGCGCAACAAAGTTTGTTTTTAAAGAAAATATACTTAGGTATAACACATTTTCACATACTTATGTACACAGTTATATGGTATTAGCTCACCCGTGCGGTCCATCGGTTCTTTACCAGTTGCGCCGGTTACCGCTTGGCTGATTGTTTAGTTGATCGGAGAAGCGTAAGACATTTTCAATTACCGTCGCTGTCTGGACTCAGTGCCTTCGCCCATTGCCGCCGCCAATAGTGGCTCTTATCTTTCGTTGCTGCGCACCCCTTACGTCCTATCCATTTCACGCGTCTTCTTCCAGTAATTTTATTGTTCACATGCTTCGATTATTATGCCATTTTCTTATTTTTATTGCTGTTGCACCCCTGCAACTGCTCCTGTACTGGCTTCTTCTGTTCCAGAACTTCGATGTTCATTCAGCACTTACTAGATAAAATCGCTTTCGTCACCGTCCTTTGACGCTTTAAGGATTTTAAGTCGATCAACTCCTTTCATTTTCGCTTTTTTGAATTAAAATTCACGGAAAACGATATAAGTTGGCATAGAAATAAATCTGAAAAATTAGGAATCGATTGACGAAATCGAAAAAAGTATCGATTCCCAATTGTACGAAAAGCCAAACCAAAGATATGCAAAATGAAAGCGAGAAAAATTTTTTTTTAATTGATAATTTTTGGATAACCGAGAAAATTTGCCAAAAACACTGACCAAATTGTAAAATTTTATTAAATTTCCAATTATAAAAATGTCGCACCTTAATGTTTTCGTATAAATAAGGACGATACCGCAAATCCCACAATCCCTTTTTCACTTCAAAATGCATATGCACATATATAATACGTATTTGAATAGTATATAATTTGTGTATAAAAGATGTATATAAAAAGTAGTGAATAAAAGGGAGAGCCAAAAACGGAAAGTGTGCACTTTTGTTTTATTATAATTTTATTATTTATCTTTTTCTCTTCTTCTTTTTGTTCGCACCACTTTCAGTAATTCGCACTCGTTACCTGTTGTGAATGCGTTGGCGGTTTGCCTGCGTTCACTTCCCTTTGGCAGAGGACGCAGTTGCAGCTCATTCCCACGAAGCGTCAGCAGCAGTGGATGTAGCGTCAACGTTTGCAGCAGCCGGCCGTTGTTGATGTTGACGCAGCAGCGTTGACGCAGCAGCAGCGGGGACAACGGCGTTGATGCCAATCCATACGGGAAAAAATAACTAACGTAGCGATGGTTTTTCTTTTTTTTTTTTTTTTGGTTTTTGCTTTTACCGAACGGCAATTTTGGGAACTTTTTTTTAAAGTGACACTTTTATTATATCGTCTCAAATGTTTTGGGCTGCGTTTGCATGTCGTTTTTGTAATGCTCTATACATATGCATACACAAACCTACGTACACATATACGTACACATGTAAATACGTCACCGGCAAAAATTACAAACATTGTTCTACAAAAACAACAATCGTCTCAAGTAGCATAAGCAGCACACACACATGTCAATATGACAGCCAAATTGCTATAGCGACTCACGCGACGACAAAGCGTCACAACATTGTGTTGTTGGTAGAAAATCCGAGCTGTGTCGAAAACAACAAACAACAGATTGCCGATTGTCATCGCTTCCCTTGCCGCTCTAACAGCTTTGCCAAGAAACCATCGTAAATATATATGTTTATGTATGAGCATGCATATATGTATGTATATCGACGCAGATTTTTGCGAGCCATATAAAAATATTTTAAAATTGTAAAATATTTTAAATCGACAAGAGCTATGTTGCCATTTTTGTCACTTTTTTCTGTGTTTGCCGGGTTGACAATTTTCCTTTCAAGAAGGAACATCAGAAAGTTGTTTAATTTATGATTTTTAGCTTTTGCCATTGTCGCGAAAAAACGCTTGTGGACAAACACATGCTCGGGAAGATGTGTATTGCGTTTACTTTTATGAATGAGTCAACTTCGCTTGTTAAGAGTAAGAGTGCGTTCATGAATGAAAATGTTGTTGTTGTGTGATTTACTATAAATTTGGCTTCGACACATTGATTCTTTGAAATGAAAGCAAAAAACGTGAGATTTCGCATGAAGCAATTAGTGTACATATTTACATACATACATATGTACATATGTTGTAGATAAACAGATATACAAAAAGTATGCGTTCTTTCATATTTGTTTAGATGCACACATAATTATATATTATACATATATTTATATATATATGAGCATATGTGCGATCGCTTGGTCTTTTCAGATGTTATCAAAGCTTTTAATGATCAAAGCAAATAAATATATTATGTGAATATGTGCTATATACTTATCTCCTGTGATACCAAATATATATATGTGACCCCCTTCGCTCCCTTCCACTGCTCGTTCCACCTGTACGCGACACTGCAATTTACAAGCAACCAAAACAAAGTATCGCAGGGCCTATGCTCTGGCGAAAACTACAATTTTATCCGTTACATGAAGTTATGCGTCAAGAAGATCTAGTGTTTTCGTCTATTTTAACAAAAATTGGTAGTGGATTAGAGTTAAGTTTAGAGGAAACAAATATTATCGAATCAAGGATGTTTACTGAAGACGAAGCTAAATGAATGTGTCCATCAGGAATACGATTATTTTTTCAAGTTAAGAAAGTTGAAAATTATAACAATTCAATCCTATCGATGTATGATGAAAAATACGAGTCAATTGCTGAGGACATAATTATGAACTGTGATGACCCGGTACTTCCTCTTAAATATTTAGATGCATTTGCACAAAAAACACCCGTTGATGCTGGTGGACTGCCTCATAAAATAATTTTTGTTTATGATTTACCGTACGTCATAACAAAAAATATTGACGTTTCAGATGGAATCGCTAACGGTAATGTAGGGAAATTGATATATCTTGAATTTGACAATACTACATTAATAAGAGTGTGGTTACTGTTCCCGGACAAGAATGTGGGGAAAAAAATCTGACAAAAATTTGCTCATCGTATCGAGAAATTAAATATTAATAGATACTCCGTGCCAATGAAGTTATTATTAACTTCATCACCAATTAACTCTCGTCAACGTAATACTGTAATAAAACGAACACATTTTCTATTATCAGCTTTCAATGCATCAACAATTCATAAAGCGCAAGGGGGAACGTATAGTGAAGTTGTTTATCATTACGAAAAAAGTCATGCTCAAGATTTAGTGTACGTAGCTCTTAGCCGCGTCACTGATTTAAACGGTCTTTACATTGTGTCAGAAAATGGTAACAAAAAATTTCATCACACTGATTGTCGAGTTACTAAACAAACACAAGATTTGAGAATAGAATTGGAGCGACTTTCGTTAAATCCACTGATTACTATCACCAATGAAATCTCAAAATTTATTATGAGTCGACGGGGATTCTCGATGGTATCATTCAATGTACAAAGCTTACGAACTCATTCAGAAGATATTTCTGCAAGTCTGACAAAATCGATTAACACACTTGTTTTATGTGAAACTAATTTGAGAAATAATGAGCAAATAAATATTCCCAATTTTCAATGCGTGAGTAGACAGAAACATAGTACTTCTCGATATGGTGGAGTAGCTATACTAAAAAACAATGATAATTCATTGAGGGTTTATTCAGAAATGCAAGCATACATTAGTAGCATGAGTGTAAGTCAAACAACTGCTTCCGAATCTGCTGTAGGAGATTTTTGTGCATCTATTTGTCAATTTGATGAAAACAGAAAATTCGTAATTGCTTCAATTTATATTAAAGTAAATCAAAAAATAGATGATGTGATGGATTTCCTGGGTTTTCATCTAGCTCCAATTGGTACGTCACAAATCTTCCGTTCTCGAGAAATATATTCACGAATGCCTATTATTTTGTCTGGTGATTTCAATACAGGCTTTAAGAAAGAAGAATCTGCTCCACTTATTGAATACTTAAAAGAAGTATTTAATCTCCAAATGTTAAATGTTAGAAATATACCCACCACGAGATATGGTACAACGATCGATGCGGTTTTTACTAGATACATTGGAAAAATTGAATGTAAGCCACTGTTTACGTATTTTAGTTACCATAAAAATATTTGTTACATTTATAAACTGTGAAACTCAGGATGAAGATGGTATTGACAATAGAATAATTGACAATAATTGAAAATAGATCAAATTGACTTAACGACTGTAATTAATATTGTTTTCAGTTCTTTAATGTTTTTATATCATCTAAATAAATGTTAAGAATTATTTAATTTAAGAGTATCCTAAAACACAGAGTTGAATAAAAAAAGTGTTACTGGGAAAACTAATCTGCTTGTATCATTTTCCATTACCATTCCGATTTTCCATAAATAAAATTGAAATTGATCATGCCATTGCAATACCCTTAATATAATATTATTCCAAAAATTATTAATTTAATGTCTACGATATGAAAATAAGTTTCACTTTTAGCGTGGTTTCATAAAACCACACAATAGCTTTTTTTTTTTTTACCACTGTTTCGACAGTTTCAATAGTTAACGGCAAAACGGAACTTTTTTTTGTAATGGCGGTAATGGTGAAAACAACAATTTAGCGGGATTTTAAAAGTAATGTTTAATTTAATTTACCGCACTTTGTAAAAAATATATTTTTCTCATCAAAAACACTTCTGTGATTTTATTTGCGCACTCCACTGTACCTGCAGTTTTTAAACGAATTGCCGAATGTATACATATGTTGTTGCAGAAGCACTTTTGCTTTTCACTTCACTTTTTCCCCTTTTTTTTTTGTTTGTTCTCGCACTAATAGGTAAGTATGTACTTTGTTATAAGATCTACCTAGGTAAATTTTTAAAAATTTTAATTTTTATTTTAGCACTCGAAAACTGAAAACTTCGTATATGTGTAGATATACTTTATTTATTTTTACTTAGGTTTGTTTTTAATCTTTGTTTTAATAAAAAATTTGGTTTTATTTTTGCCACTTGCACTCACTTAACCGAAACCCGAAAAAGAAATAAGGTACAGGCAATTGCAAACGAAAAGTTAAATTAGTTTTGCGAAAAGTTAATATACATTTTAAATCTTAAGCACGCACTAAGTCCCTGTTCGGGCGCCATGAAAAATCTCAAGCCTTTTTGAGATGAAATAAAATGTTGGGATGCGCAACTTAAATAAAAAGTGCCAATTGCCTGTGCCTAAACGTTAAGTTAAAAGACGTGCGTTCGCGAGTGTGGTTTTATTACAACAGAATTCTTTATTTTAAGTATATTATAATTTAGCCTAAACCTTAACCTAACGGCTTAAACTAGTGGTAAGTATGTATTAGAAAAGGTAGTATAAGTATATTTCAACAGTTTCGTTAATTCATTGTAAAAGATTATTGTAATAGATAATGTGTTCTGTAATAAGTATAGTATAGTAAAGGTAAGTATTTTAATAGCATAAAACATTTATAATTCATTTCAACATTATTCAATTAATCTTTATTTATTTTTAACATATATTTTATTTTAGATTCGAAAGATGCTTGACGCAACTGACACTTTATTTCCTTTTTATTTACAAAACGCCTTTTTAGGGTTTAAATTAAACAATTTTTATTTTTATTTTTTTTATTAAATGTTATTTTTCACAACCTTTTTGATAAAAGGTAATACAACGATTTAAAGAGGTCGGTAGCGGAGATAGTGATTTCACGGTGACGTTGCGCCAAAAAAGAGGCTGGTGGTCGCTCGTCGTCCCCTTTTTACCTCCTTCTGTGTGGTGTGTCTTCATGTGTGGGGTGATCGTGGTTGGTGTGGAATATGTGTGGGATGATGTGTTGAGTTACTCATTTAACTATCCCGGCCCACCTAGGCAAATATTTAGCCTTACAAATTCTGTAGTTGTTGCACCAGTGGGTGGCGGGATGATGGTCTCGGCCGTCGGCGCCGTGCGGGTGTTTCGTTCCTCACATTCCTTGGACAGTACTGTGGAGCGACAGCTAAGCGTTGATGTGGTATCGGGTGACTGGACGGTGGCTGCCTGACAGCGCCGCGACTGTGTAGTACGGGTGGTCGCCGAACGTCGCGCCTGGAGGTACGGTGAAGGAATGTATGATGTAGCCTTCCGCACAATTGACAAGAACACTCCGAGTCACACTCTTGCGTTGTATGGGTGAGACTAAGACAATTGAGGCAGTGTCCATACGCCTGGGCTACCCGCTGACGTTGACTGGGTTGCATTGATTTGAAGATGGTACAGTGCTGTAGCCGGTGTGAGCAGCGACACAGCGGACATCGTGTGCGGTGCGACTCCGAAGCAGATCTTTCGTGTCTATGAATGGATTTAGTACTAAGAGTGAGCTCATTTTATCAATCGGCTTCGATACTCTTAGCAATGATATTTCTCGGCTGAAGTAACGCGCTTGAGTAGATGCGATAATAGGATCTTTGCTTTTTGTAAGTCTAGGTGCGTCACTGTATCGCACTGAGATAATAATGAGGTTACTCCTTTAAGTTTAATTTTGAGTCGCTCTATGAACTTGAGCATGTGTGCGATTAGGTACGAGGCTCGGGGGTACGAGGAAAATCGCTCGAGAATGTCATTATCCTGCAATGTTGTGTGAAAGGAGTCGATTTTTCGACTCTCTGTGGCAATTATGTTACGCATGGCCGATTGTGGCCAAGAATCGGGAGATTATATCTATCATCGGGGGCCATTCCACCAGTGGGTGGGGGTGGCAAGGTGCAGGGGTTTGCACCCTCTTGTAACTAGATCAGCTGGATTGTCAGCACTGACTACGTGTCGCCAGGTGGCTGATCCTATTAGGTCAAGTATTTGAGATGTTCGATTGGAATGCATGTGGTCGACGTCTTCAATGCATGTGGTGGTTTTTCTAATTAGGCTACTGCGATTTCAGATTAGGAAAACAGATACAAATTGTATTTTTCTATGTTTAAATGCATTTGCACCATGGATACTAGTTTGGCTAGTAATAGCGCTCCACACAGTTCAAGTCGTGGTATACTTATTGTTTTTAAAGGAGCCACTTTTGCTTTTGCTACCAGTAATGGGTTTGTGGTCGCAGTATCGCTTTGTGTGCGAACGCATAAAGTGGCGCAATATGCCTTTTCAGAGGCGTCACAAAAGCCGTGTAGTTCGACTTTGTGCTCTAGGGCCTAGTTTACGCATCGTGGAATTTATATCTGTTAGATATCGTTTAGAAACTGGGACCACGTTTCTAAACGAAGTGGTTTTACTTGTTCGTCCCAGTCGGTTCCATCTAGCCATAATTCTTGTATTAGGACTTTGGCTTGTATCTTAACTCCTACGGGGTCAAAAAGTTTCGACACAGAGGATAGAATTTGTCGCTTCGTTATGGCGGATAATGCAGATATTGACTCTGTAGTGTATGAAAACTGGTCAGATATCGCATTCCATTGGATCCCCAGAGTTTTTTTTGTACTTTCCTTTTAATTAGTATCTATCAAATTTTCATGTGGTATATTTTTTAAAATATTAGGGTGGTTCGCCGTTATCTTTTTCAACTTGTGATAGTGACTCGTATGCTTGTGGAAGACTGTGACTTCCAGACAAGATATCGTCTACATATGTTTGTGTTTTTAACACTTGGGTTGCCAGCGAAAATTCTGACTTGGTGTTTTCTGCCAATTCGTGCAGTGTTCGAATGGCTAAATATAGAGCAGAGTTGACGCCAAAGGTATTCAATTTATAGTCGCGGAGTCGACTACTGAGAGATTTTCGGAAAATAATTCGCTGAAAATCTTGATTGTCTTTATGTATGACTATTTGTCTATACATTTTTTCGACGTCTCCGTAATATGAGGAGCATTAAATCTGGTTAGAGCGTGGGTCCCGTAAATAGAATATCATTTAGGGAATTCCCCGAGCTCGTGGATCTTGATGCATTAAAGACAACTCTCACTTTAGTTGTTTTTTTCTCTCGCTTTACTACTGCATGGTGCGGCAAGTAAAATCAGTAGTATTTGCCGTTGATGATTTTTTTGCATGGGCTTATTTCCTCCATGTGGTCTAAATGGAGGTATTCTTCCAAGACACCTCATATTCTGATTTGAGTTCGCCTTTTTTAAGTAGGTTTTTTTCCATATTTGAAACTGCAGTATTGCAGAGGTACGAGAGTGACCTAAGGCGAGTGTGTTAGGAAATTGACGTACCGATCATTATCTGATTTAGAAGTTGTTGCTTTGTAAAAGTCTTCACAATACTGATCTTCTGGGGATGTAATTGATATGCGGTGGCATTTTTCTAACTCCCAAAATTTTTTCAATTGTGAATTGAGGTATTCGTTTGAGATTTCCTCAACTTGAGTGGTCATGGTGGTAACTGGTTCCGAAACTAGTCCACTTAGGATCCGCCCAAAAATAGTGTTTTGTGCCAGAGGTGTATTTGAAATTTTCTCAATACCTTCGAGTATTATCTGTGGTATGAGATCGCTGTCTAATAGAAGGTCTATTTGAGCAGGAGTGTTGCAGTTGGGATCTGCTAGCTTTAGGTGTGAAACCTTTTGCCAATGCTTGCTATTTATGTGATAGCTTGGAAGCATATTTGTAAAATGCGGTAAGACTATAGCTTCTGCTTTAATTCTCTTATCCGTTTGGGGAGAAATTAGGGTAATGGGGCAGATTTTATTAGAGTTTTGAACTACTCCTCCGCCCATTCCTGTAATTTCGAAGTTGGCTTGTTTTGTTGGAAACTGTAGCCTATTTTGAGCCCTAGACGCTATGAAAGATCGTTGGGATCCGTGGCCTATTAAGGCCCTAAGTTTAAGCAGTTCTCCTCGATGTTCGATGGAGATGACTGGTGTGGGTAGTAGTACCCTACTTTTCTTTTCGCTGTATAGCGTGTGAGTGAGTTTTGAATGGGGGGCATGTGACATACAGTTTGTACAAAGTACTTTTGTTCTTACATAATTGTTTCGATCGGTAATATTATTTTTTTTTGAATTTCTCGCAGGACTTGAGCTTAAGGTCTCCTGTACACAGTTCGCATGACATTTGTTTGTACTGTCCGGATGTGAACGTTTGATTTCTGAAGAAGCTTCTATTTTAGTTCTTGTTGCTACTGGCTTGGGATCTATGGAAGCTTCTATTTACGTCCTGTTGAACGTTTTTCGTTCTGACTCTTTTTTTGTCTACCTTTCTATGTAATAATTTTTTGGGTTCCAGCTGTCTGTGGGAATGTTTTGTGTCGATAAAACCGACAAACAATTTGAAACAGTGGATTGAAGTTTGATAAATTCTTTACTTGTTTCCTTTTGAATTTTAGGCAAGTTTATTAGTGTCGTTACTTGTTTATCGACCAATATTCTTTCATTTTCAGATTTTTGCTTTTAGAGCTTCCCAAGCCAAATTGAAATTGTCTCAGAAGGACGGCCATTGTTCATAACCACCATGAAAAATTTCTGTGTCACATGCAGGCACCTTGAGATGAATGCCTGAGCTTGCCTCTTGGCATTGAATTTGTGGCAGCTCTACTCTTGGCTGTGGAGTAGGTGCAATTGCTTTGATTAATTGTAATTGGTCAGAAATCATAGCTTTTGTTTCTTCGCACTGGTCTAAGCAGTTTTCGTATTTGGCGAAGATTTGAAATTTTCCGGTAGATCTGAGTCGTCAGATTCTACGATTGCGTAATATGCAGTTTGGAGACGTTTCCAAAAATTGTCAGGATAGTCTTTTTTGATTTCCAGTAACGATTCAGAGATGTCTTGAATCGCCGAAGATGAAAATCGAGTGCAGTATTATATTAGACACTCACTCTCTGCAATGAATTTGGTGTATAAAATGTCTTTTATCTTTTTGTTGTTTTGTAGCACCTTGCTTTGAGCGTGTAGCTTCTGCAAGTGTACATGGACTCTTTTCGTCCGAAATCACTTTTAGATATTGGGTTGGTTTAGATTCCGTAGAATCTGCGTTCATTTACAAAGATGAAAGTGAAATTATAAATTTAATTTTTTGTTTGTTTGTTTTTTAGATATATTTTATTAATTTTTTCTCTCAGTGTACACTGATAACCATTCGGACCATGACTATGGCTCGAAGGACCATTGAGAAAATTTTAATAAATTTTGACAAATATTTTAACATACAAAAAAAAAATGATGAATGTGGATAAAATTTAAATTACACCCTGCAGAAGCTACACGCGCAAGACAGGTTACCACAAAGCAAACAAAAGGCAAAAATATTTGTGCCACCAAATTCATTTCTGAGAGTGACAGATTAACACGATACTGCACTCGATTTTCATTTTCACCGATTCAAGACATCTCTGAATCGTTATTGGAAATAAAAAAACAAAATATTGACAATTTTTGGACTCGTCTCCAAACGGCTCATGACGCCATAGTAGATTATGAAAATTCAGATCTACCACACGATTTTAAATCATCGGCTTACGCACTATACGAAAACTACTTAGACCAATACGAAGCTACGAAAGCTATGATCTCCGATCAACTAAAGCTAATAAAAGCAATTGCACCTACTCCACATCAGCGAGTAGAGCTGCCACGAGTACAAAATCAAGAGGCAAGTTCAGACATCCATCTCGAGGTGCCCGCATGTGACACAGAAATATTTTATGGAGGTTATGCAGAATGGCCGTCCTTCCGGGACATGTTCACTGCCGTATACATCAACCATCCAAAGTTATCAAAAGCGCAAAAATTGTATCACCTCCGATACAAAACAAAAGGTCAAGCAGGCATAATAGTCAAACAGTTCGCACTTAATGACGACAATTTCAATTTGGCTTGGGAAGCTCTAAAAGCAAGATTAGCATATGAAAATGAAAGAATATTGGTCGATAACCAAGTAACGACACTAGTAAACTTGCCAAAAATTCAAAAAGAAACCAGTGAAGAGTTTATAAGACTACAATCCACTGTTTCAAACTGTTTGTCGGTTTTATCCACCCAAAATATTCCCACATCATGAGAACTATGCACGAGAGGGCATAAACTACAATCTTGCGAGAAATTCAAAAAATTAAAAATTATAGAAAGAAACTATTTCGTGAGATCAAAAAAATTATGTACAAATTGCTTGTCACATGCGCATACATATAAAAATTGCAAAAGCAAATTCAATTGCCTATATTGTCACAAAAGACACCACTCAATGCATCATTACAGCAAATTTCCCATATCACCCCAAAGAAGCGCTTATACAAAAAGAACCACAGGTTTAGCGGTAACAACAACTCCCAAAAACCGAAATCCCAAAAATTGCCAAAAGACACCATGTTGCTCAAAGGCACAAAAAACTCAAACGCTACACAGCGAAATACAAAATAGGGTATTACTACCCACAGCAGTCATCTCCATCGAACACCGAGGAGAACTGTTTGAACTTAGGGCCTTAATAGACCAAGGATCACAACGATCTTTCATAGCGTTTAGGGCTCAAAATAGGCTACAACTTCCAACAAAACAAGCCAACTTTGAAATTACAGGAATGGGCGGAAGAGTAGTTCAAAACTCTAATAAAATCTGCCCCATTACCTTAATTTCCCCCCAAGCGGATAAGCACATACAAGCAGAAGCTATAGTCTTACCGCAACTTACAAATATGCTTCCAAGCTATCATATAAATAGCAAGCATTGGCAAAAGGTTTCACACCTAAAGCTAGCAGATCCCAACTGCAACACTCCTGCTCAAATAGACCTTCTATTAGACAGCGATCTCATACCACAGATAATACTCGAAGGTATTGAGAAAATTTCAAATACACTTCTGGCACAAAACACTATTTTTGGGCGGATCCTAAGTGGACTAGTTTCGGAACCAGTTACCACCATGACCACTCAAGTTGAGGAAATCTCAAACGAATACCTCAATTCACAATTGAAAAAATTTTGGGAGTTAGAAAAATGCCACCTCATATCAATTACATCCCCAGAAGATCAGTATTGTGAAGACTTCCACAAAGCCACAACTACTCGATCAAATAATGGCCTGTACGTCGTACGACTACCACTAAAGCCACAACTTTCCAACACTCCACAAATTGGCACAAGAAACCAAGTCAGAGCTTCTTCTGACACTCCTAGTGTTAACAACACAAATATTTATAAAACAACTAAATCATCCAAATATATAACTAAATATACCAGAAGAAAATAATTTCCAACAATATAAAAATACAGGGGATCCACTAGAATGCAAAATCTGACTAGTTTTCATATCGTACTGAGTCAATTTCCGCATTATTCGCAATAATAATTTCGACCCCGCAGGATGGCTTTCGCCAATTATGATACAAGCGAAAATCCTAATCACAATTCTCAAATAATCTAAACGATATTCGAATCTCCCGATTCTTGGCCGCAATCGCCCACGCCCATACATAATATCGTTCGCAGTATAGTTGTCCTAGAAAGTCGAAATATCGACACCTATCTTACTATAGTGGCTCATGCTTGCCTCAATTTTCATAATTACAAATAATTCAAAAATCAAGTTAAGGGAGCACCATACTCCCAATGTGAAACAGTGACGCACCTAGATTTACAAAAAGCAAATGTCGCACTTATCCCAAATATCTAAGCGCTCATCAAACGGGTAGTTTATGGGAAACACTTGTAAAAGTTGTAAACCTCACTTTAAAAAGTGAGCGAAAATCTTAAATCTCACTCTCGCAAGATCCTCTTCAAAGGTTTCAAAGGAGCACCCATTCTGGCCATATCTGAGCCAGGCGTGGAGTCGCTAACCGTAATAAACCGATGGTAAAGAAGTTTTAAACAAACAAATCGAATAAATGCAAAACAACGTAGCTTGCTTAACGCACTAACTTCCAAATCAAAAAACATAATACCCATTTCAAAATCAAGATTCCATCCTACACGTATAGGTAAATATGGACCTACCACTACTGCATTATCATGCATACCTGGGACATTTACAGCATATCTGTACTACTAGGCAAAATATTCGCCTAGGGGGCCCAGGATGTTTAAATGACTATAAACTCCCCTTCCAACTACACCGCTTCTTCAGGGTAAATAATGTCACATCCTAATACAACACACCACACCTTGGAACACAACTCGCACTCACAACATACACGACCACACTGCACACGATGTCACCACAGAAGTTACCACCATACACGATGACACCCCACACAATCAACAAAAAGAGGGATTGGATCATCAATTCAACACATTCGAAGTAATAGCGATCCTGCGCGCATACCATACTTTTCGCAAACCCAAACTCGTTTCGCGAACGTAGTTTTGGATCTTCACCGCCTCCAGTTTTCGGCACGAACATTTCACGTCAATTTAATATTTTAATATATTAATAAATAATTTAAAGTTTGTACTCATTACTCGGACATTTTTATTTACGATGGTTTGTGCAAGTGTCTGAGTTATTCAATTTGGTTTTCCCATAATTAACCGTACGCTCGCTATATTTAAATATAAACCGATTTTATTACTCTCAGCATACATTTATGCCAATAAATTATAAGTAAGTAAAAGGAACCGATACGACTCACTTTGTACCGCCTCAAGGGTATTTGGGGATTTTATATGTGTGTATACGTGTGGGTGTGCCAATGCAATCCGCTTGTTTCTCTCTACTGTCCGAGCTTGCTTTGTTGTTCTTCGTCCCGTAGATATGTTCTTTAGTTTGTTGTACAAGATTTTTGTGTTTTATTTTTGATTTCGCGCCCGGTTACTATTTAATTATATATAATATATACTGTGTTTAGTAATCGCGCCCGTTTACTTTGTGTTACTGTACAGAGGTTTCGCGCCCGGGTTTTATATGTTTTAGGTTTGTTCACAGACAGTATGTGAAAGGTTTCTTACACTTTTTTATATATTTCATTATATTATATATATATTTTTTTTTGTGTATTTATATATTATCTTGATATCTATTTTTTCGCACTTTTTGTATATATGTATATATTTTTACGGCATTGTATATGTATATATATGTATATTTTTATATTCAGCACTTTTTTGTTGTTGTTTTGTTTTATATATGTATATTCATTTGTACCGCACTTGCTTGTTTCACTGAACACTTTTGATTTTTTTTTTGTTTAAGGTGTATGTATTGTATATATAAGTATTCGTTTTCCGCACTTTTGTTCTTTATTTTATTACAGTTTTTTTTCCTAATAGTGCCTTTCCGTAAGGCTCGAAAGACCAATGATTAACTATGCTGCAATGTTAGCACTCACCAAAGACACTTTATTTTCTTTTTATTCACAAAAAGCCTTTTTAAAATTTAAATTAAACAATTTTTATTTGTATTTTTTTTTATTAAATGATATTTTTCACAACCTTTTTGATAAAAGGTAATACAACGATTTAAAGAGGTCGGTAGCGGAGATAGCGATTTCACGGTGACGTTGCGCCAAAAAAGAGGCTGGTGGTCGCTCGTCGTCCCCTTTTTACCTCCTTCGGTGTGGCGTGTAGTGTGTCTTCATGTGTGGGATGATGTGTTGAGTTACTCATTTAATCAAACTCATCTCGCCATCCTGAGCATTTATCTTTATACACTCGTCAGAAAAAGTGTGCTTACAAAGCATAACTTCATATACTTAATTTTGGAGAATAATTGTATTAAGTATTTCATTGCTAGTCTATTGCATAGGCCCATATAACAAGTATTTAAAGCAATGAAAATCTGACACCATAATTTTATAGATAAATTTACAAAAAATAGTAATTTGGCATCTCAAAAAAAGTCTGCCTACAAATAGTACAATGGAAATTCCCTACTTAATAAGCAAATGTAAAGGTGTCGGAAAGTTTTAGTTTTACTTGTTTTCGTAAAAGTAGCAATTTCAAATGATTTTTGCTCTATTCAATTTGTCATTAAATTTAGAATATCGAATCTAGCTTAAAAGAAAAAAAAACCCTCTGAAACGAAAATAATGGTCAAACTTTTCGAAGAAGTCGAATTGTTGGAAGAACACTTTTTTTCATACAAAGAGTAATAAAAAAATTACAAAACATATCTGCATTTTTTTATCTCGACACGTCCAGGGCGGCTAAAACTACTAGCACAGCGTGAAACTCGTAACGCTTTGCAAAGTGTGAAGCAAAACCTTCGATTTACTGCATCCAAAATCGATCAAGATGTTAAGAAAACCATCTGCACTGATACATTTTTAAAATTAAAAACAAGGTTTTATAGTCAAATCGCACACAAGGACTTCCAGTTTATCACAACAGGTGGTCAAATAAATAAATCGTCTACTTTATAACTCATTTTCAAGTTCGATCACTGGATTGTTAAATAATAGTCCCAACTTAATGGCTATACACTTATCTTTATATCTAATTCCAATTACTTAATGCTTTACTACTCGTTATTTGAGTTTCCCACTTATTGCTTATAGCTGAATTGCTCTATACACGACAACACAATAATGAGAACTGTGTTTGCTCACAGTCCGGCAGCCCTTATTTTGTTTTGTTCTGGAATTCTGATTAGATATATTTGCGGCACCAAACGCCTCAAGCCGTTGCAGATAAACTACCTTCATATTATTCCTTGGCCTTCCAACGGTCTGAATGTGATACACTCCATCGTTGAGTTTTGAGAGATAGTCCTTTCTTTCCTTGTGGGTTATATAGGAATACCCAATCGCCTTCAATAAAAATCTGCTGAGTTCACTGCCTTGTCGTATTTTGCTTTCATTTTATCGCTCATAGTTTTCTTCAAGGTTTTAGCGATACCCATGTGTCCTCCATTTTAACCGTCGTGCAATTCATTGAGAACTTTGGGAATTCTTACTTTCAGAACAATCATCAGTGCTCGTGAACTTTGCCCATCTTCGCTTTCCTATAAGCGACGCAAGCAACCAGGCACTTACATTAAACCATTCCATTGTATCCAATAAGCCTTTGCAACTGGGTCTTCTATTTTAAATAAACGGTGATAGTGAGATCAGCTATTCATTGATGCTGTACTTAACCGCTTTTTTAGAGTTTGAAAGGCTACTTCCAGTTATTTATTCCACTCAAAGACTCTGTTCTTTTTCGCGAGCTCATGGAGGTTACTAGCTACGTTGGCAAAAACCACTATTTAAATGTGGTTATTGTGAACCACTTTATGTCTGATAACGAGTCCAGAGTATCATCGATTCTAAGTAGTGGATACCTACAATGACTTCTTCGTTACATCATTCAACCTTTTATAGTTGACACAAAACCTCACGTGCCCATCGAGGAGGTGAACTCCATGGACTCGCTGATGATGCCATTATACATGAGTTTATTTCGCTTCAATATATCGTTTTTCTCCATGGAATGTTCTTCAAGACATATTTAGCAACTTACCACGGCGTCAATCTTTTTAATCACTGCCCTAATATAGCTCCTCTGGAAAGTTTATCTGTCCTGTTATAGCCAGGGTTTTGCCTATAAGTAAGTTTGATGTGGAGTCTTCTGTGGCTTCAACTACTCAAGACTTATTTGTCCCATAATCTCCATCGATTTCTGCCTAAATAACTGCCTATGACTTTGCTGGAATCTGTTGACTCTCTAAATGACACTTCCATATTTGTATAGGTCATAATTCTCCATGTCCATTTTGCCCTTGATTTGCTAGAAAGTCTACTCTTGTGTAACGGCTGCCTCTCCAATTACGATCTCGCACATTCGTTTTCCGAGAACTTGAGTATTTGCTTCAAATGCAGTACTTAGCTTTGTCCGAGCTAATGGTATTACCTCTTAATAACTAGATCAGATTGAATAATGGATATAAAATATGCAGTTTCATGTGTCTGAGAAAAGTGTAGTGATATTTCGTTTTTCATTGACGAAGGTTTGAATTTTCGTGTCCTTGATGTATTCTACGAATTTATGTCCATAAGCCAAGTAAGGTCACCTCTCAGTCTCTGTAGAAAACTCCTGCAGAGACTCATTGGCTTTCCTGCGGCGATTTAACAACTCGATTTGGAAGATCTGCGTGCTGTGCTCACTACTACAATATATTTTTTTTATAATGCACTCATCAACGTTTCATAACCACTCGCCTCGCAGTTCGGTTTTGGTGTTTTTGCAAATTTAGCGCGGAATTGAAGTAGATATTTTTTAATAATTTTCTATCAAATGTTCACATGTGGTAATTAAAAACCACCCTTATGGTACATATAATTGTTGTTGGTAGCGAAATGTTTTACATTGGATCCCACAGATTGCGCTACTGTTGCTTTACCAGATCTTCAACTAAATTGCATATTAATTCCAGTTTGTCCCAACAAGTGGTGCTGAGGTCATTTTGTGTATGTATTCAGAGAATTCTTTGATATTTTTTATACGCTGTATTTTGATAATATTATTAAGCAATTCACAATTTTCGCCTTATGTCTTATGTCGTATTTCAGTAGTCTTAAAAATATAACACTTGTGAGCACCCCTAATAGTTGTATGTCATATTATGTAATATTTCTACGCTCACCACCTGGTAATGAAAAATTAAAAATACAAAAATGGTACGAGAAAGTGACACAAATAAAATTAAAGCTTCTTTATGTTGAAGCGGCGGCATTTTGGTTAACATTGCAACCACAGAAACCAAAAAATATTTTTATATTTCACATTTCTTCACCTTAATTTTCTTCAACTTAATACCTGAAAATCGTGGCTTCCTTCCATATTATTAAGGAAATTGAGGAAATTATTTATTATTTTAATTTATTATAATTTTAGACACTTAAACATCAACAATAAAAAAGTAAACAGATACGCTGCTAGAGTGTTGTAGTTGTTGTATTTCAGTTTTGTATGGGAAACGACAACAGTGTCGTTATGACAGTCATAAAAAAATCAGACAATATGACTATATGACGCAGTATGACACCTTGTGAATATCCTATATGAACATATAAGTTACGTACATAAATCAGTGCCACGTGTTCGTGGGCGAAGAGAAAATATTGGAAGACGGACACGAAATTCACAATTAGGCCAGAACCATCGGTTAAATAAAGAGTTTTGCAATAAGAGTGATATGTTTTTTTGCAAACCAAATACTAATTATTAGTAAAATTTATTTAATGTGAAGTACAATCGATACAATTAAGTTCTGAATATAACATCGTTCAAATGCCGCAGGAACGAATTCGATGAACCCAATTTCCAAGTACTTTTTCCACTAAATTAAGTCGTATGTCAGGAATAGCACGTTCAATATTGACTTCAAAAGCTTGAAGGCAGTCAGGTTTATTGCTAAATACCTATGCTTTCAAATAACTCCACAAAAAGTAGTATTTAATGGTGTTAAATGAGAACTTCTTGGAGGCCATTTAATGTCACAATTTCGTGAAATTATCGAATATCCAAACTTTTCTCACAATAATTCGGTTGTTGCACGTGCTGCGTAGCATGTAGCCCCGTCTCGCTTTCAATTGACAGTAACGGTGTAACTAGCAAACTGTAAATTTAGGTGAATGTAATGTTCTTGTATAATTATTAGTTTTTTTTTTTTTTCGCATCAGAATCGACAGTTTGAAAGTGACTTAGACGAAAGTGAGACCCATTAGAGAAGATGATTTAAAAAAACCAAACATTGTTGTCGCTTTCAAGTTGTTCCAAGACAAAATCAGCAAATTCAATACATTAACGGTGGTCAAATAGCTTCAGTTCTTGAGTGGGAACAACAAACAACAAAAGTTTAAATCTTTTTTCAAAATCCGCCAGGTTGTGGTTTAAACAGTCTTTGTTCTTGACAGTTCTTGCGAACGTCTTGGAATCCACAAATCGCGATCTACAGCAACCCATGCCTAAACTAAATTAAATACAATGAATAAAACCTACTGATCACAAAATATTAAAAATGGCCAAAATGACACTTACATAAAAATCATATCATCCCTATTGGAAAACCCGATATATCGGCAGAAGATCGTTTGACTTACAATGGAATTTGAGAAACCAAGCTGCAATGGCACAAGCTAATAAAAATCAAGAGCAAAGCAAGGAACGCCTTCAAGCTAATGCATTGAGACAAAGACTGGCGTGAACAACAGCGTTTGAATCGGTCGTTTTCTGCTCCGTACCTGCGTGGCTTCAACACCAAGCTATTTTAGCTGCTAAAAAATATCGATATTGACACTACTAACAACAATAGTCATTGCCCAGCAAAGAGATATTGTTCAAACCGATCGACACTGTCACCGATCTTGATGAAGGAGTCAGCTATCTTGTTGAGTTTTTGAATTCACTGCATTTAAAGTTGTTTCCCTGCCACGAATCGCAATGATCCCTTCAGATGTCTGCAATTTCCAATTTGCTTGGTATTTACCATGAATATTAATAAATCACACGGTTAAACAATGTCGATTTGTGAATAGGATCTAAAAAGTCCAGTTTTTCCACATGGCTAATTCTATGTGGCGTGTTTTCGCATTTGAAAACAGTTAATATTAGGTCAACTAAAAAATTCGTACATTTGTCCGATTTAAGTCAAATATGCACCGTTTTGTTCGCAAACTTGTTTTCCTGATGGAACACAATTCGGCCTCTGTTGATCAAAGATGGCCTCTTCTGGATGAGTTCTGCCTTCAAGCGGTCTAGTTGTTGCCAGTAGAAGACCTAATTGAGCGTTTGGCCATAGGGGAGTAGCTCGTAGTAGATGATTCCTTGCCAATCCCACCAAGCACACAGCAAAACCTTCCTGGCCGTCAATCCGGTCTTGGTTACCGTCTGGGCCGCTTCCCCGAGCTTTGACCACGACCGTTTGCGCTCGATGTTGTCGTATGTGACCCATTTTTCATCGCCAGTCACAATCCGTTTCAGAACCGGGTCGATTTGGTTGCGATTCAGCAGCGATTCGCAGTTGGAAACTCGGACCATCATGTTTTTTTGCATTAGTTCGTGTGGCAAACATCGAGCTTCTTTTTGAATCTAAGGTTATGCAAATGATTCCAAACGGTTTTCTGGTTTATCTTTAGTTCCTCAGCAATAAAGTGCTCTCGTGACGGTCTCTTCCCCTTAGTTCCATGATTTTATCGCAATTTTCGACGGCAGGCCTCCCGACGAGTGGTGCATCTTTGACATCGAAATTACCGGAACGAGACCTAGCAAACCACTTTGGTGCTACACGCTCGGGCGCATAAACTAAATTAATTTTTTCAGCCGCGTTGGCTGCTTTTTCGCCTTGATCGAAGAAAAATTGTAAAATATAGCGAATTTTCTCTTGGTTGGTGTTCATCTTTGACGAGCGCTCACAACGTACTGAGTTAATGAATCGAAAAACTGTCAAAGACAAACTTTTAGCGCGAATAAACACGTTTTCAGCGCCGTATAGTATGTCATGATGCGACACGCAACACTAGTACTATGGACTTTATAATAATATTATGCATTTATACTCTTAATGAATTTAATCAAAATATGAAAATTATTTTATTATATGTCTTTCATTTAATACTTTGTTCAATGTCTTAATAGCTTGAAATAGCATGCAGGACACCATCTATCGGGTTCGTTAGTATATACCACATAACTTTATATCTATCTCGATTAGTTAAAATAACTGTCAGGTGCACAAAACCATTAAACTCTGTAGCGACATCTTGCAAGAGTATAAAAATTAAAAAACACGCTTTTAATGCACTTCAAACTAAAAAGTGAAAAATAGTTCTTAATATAAACTTACAGTAATATACGGTACGATTCATTTGCACTCATTCACATGCTTTCTCGATGTACAGTGGATCACAGCTTATTTGATACAGCAGTCGATATAAATTTCGAATCCCAATATTTTCTAAACTGAAAGGAATTTTGAAAAAATTTAAACGCTATATTTTAGAGTAAAGAATTTCATATATATAATGTCCTTCATTTATTTAAAAAATATTTTATTTTCAAATATATGTATATAAAATTAAAATTACTGCTAAATTTCAGGTCACAGCTTATTTGATACAGTTCAATTCTTTCTAAAATAACAAAAACAAATCACTTTCAATCTTAAATTCTTAATATTTTGTGTGAAAGCCTTTCGCCTTAACAAGAGCCTGGATCCTGGTTGGCATTGAATGGACCAACTTTTGTGTGGTTTCTAGGGTAATTTTCTGCCATTCCTCTAGTAGCGCCCTTTTCAATTCCTCTTTGTTCGAAATTTTGTGGCTTCGAATGTTTTTGTCTAATAAAGCCCACAAATTTTCAATAACATTCATATCAGGTGACTGTGCCGGGGGTGTCATCAAATGGGGACAGTTCCATATGAGCCAGGATTGAACGACTGCTGCTTTGTGTTTTGGGTCGTTATCTTGATAAAAGCGGAATTTTTCTTTTATACCAAGATTCTCGGCACTTTGCAGCAAATTACTTCTCAGGATATTAAGGTACATATTTTTGTCCATTGTCCCTTCAATAAACTCCAAATTTCCTACACCGGCTGAGGACATACAACCCCAAACCATCACACTTCCACCGCCATGTTTCACTGTAGCTCTTAGGTTCTCCTTATTTAGCTCTCTATTCTTTTTTCGCCAAACGTAAGACATGCCGTCGGACCCAAAAATATTGAATTTCGACTCGTCTGAAAATATAACCGTGTTCCAAAAATCATGGGTCTTACAAACATGTTCCTGAGCGAACTTTAGTCGACATATTTGGTTTTTTTTACTAATAAATGGTTTCTTACGAGCAACTCGACCATTAAAATCATGTTCGCGGAGTACGCGGCGGATAGTTTCAGCACTACATGATTTTCCTAATTCCTGATGAACATCCACAACCAATTTTGGAGCTGATAGTTTGGGGTTTACCTTGATTTTTCGAACAATATAGCGCTCTTCGGAAGCACTAAAAATTTTGTTTGGCGCACTTCTGCCTTTACTTTCCACTCGATTTTCATGTAAATATCGCTCAATGATGTGCTGTACAGTGGAGGCACTAAGGTTCACAATTTCACCAATTTGTCGAACCGATTTACCGTTTTTAAATTTGTTTATGACCAGTTCACGCTGCTCAATTGTTGTACGACGACCCATTTTTATATAAACGCACTTGCTGTCTCCATGGTTTATTATAACACACTAAAAAATATTTAAAACTAATCATAAACGACGCCAATATGCATGGCAAAATAAAATACAGTTATGCGGTGCGACAAGCTGGCGCCTCGTGATGGAAAAATATCTGTATCAAATAAGCTGTGACCTGAAATTTAGCAGTAATTTTAATTTTATGTACATATAGTTGAAAATAAAATATTTTTTAAATAAATGAAGTACATTATATATATGAAATTCTTTACTCTAAAATATAGCGTTTAAATTTTTTCAATATTCCTTTCAGTTTAAAAAATATTGGGATTCGAAATTTATATCGACTGCTGTATCAAATAAGCTGTGATCCACTGTATGTTTTATAGTTGAGCCGCGTATCTGTTATAACACCTTGGTACTTCAACGACTCCTGGGTGGTTTTGTTATAGCCATCGATATTAAGTGTAGCGTTTTATATTTTTTTCTGCTGGTAATGAGCACCGCTTTGATTTTTGTCCCAATTGCGTTATTTCGCCGTGAGCCAGTTTTTAATATTTAAAGTCTTCACATTGGATTTCTATCTGGCTGAGTTATTTTCCTACTACAGTTACCGCAATATCATCAGCGTACCCGATAATTTGGCACGCTTTGGGAATTGGAGTCGTAAAGTACGTTCCTTAGCTGCGGATCCAGAACTGAGCCCTGCGGTGCCCCCCCGTCACCGTATACTCTTTAGGTCCTCGCCAGTATCATACAGTAGCAGGCTATTCGACAAGTATGTGGAAATAATTCATTTGTTAAAAATAGTTGTGTTATATTTTTTACTGCTGGAGTTTCCAATCTCCATCATAATCGCAGGTGATCCCTATGTGTATACAGATCAGACACTTCTTAACTTTTTGTCTGTACCAATGATGTCACAGACCCACAACCGTAAAAACTCGGAGAGCCAATTCTCACAGGCCTCTAATAATAATTTACAGTTAATGGCTTAGCTGATATCAGCTATCTTCGATTCGGCATTTCTCTGCTCGCTTCTGCTTTTTTGGGACAAAGTTATATCTAAAAGCAAAAAAAAAGTTATCGAGTTGCAC
Source organism: Bactrocera oleae (assembly GCF_042242935.1). Taxonomy (NCBI): domain Eukaryota; kingdom Metazoa; phylum Arthropoda; class Insecta; order Diptera; family Tephritidae; genus Bactrocera; species Bactrocera oleae. The sequence goes on along the minus strand of NC_091542.1, from coordinate 4,160,798 downwards.
AAATGTAGAACTATTAAATATATGTATATAAAAACAAAGAGGGCATTCAAGATATGCCATCTCAAGTCCAAGATTGTCAAATTCGGGCCATAGCTGTTCAATCGCCCATATACCAACCATGTGGACTCAACTGTCAATGGTTGACTATTTTTACCGAGTTATCCTTAAATGTATAAGATATATAAACTTCTTTTTCGGTAAAAATATGTACTAATGCCAAAACTAAATAAAATCGGTTCTATACTACCCCTCTCTCCAATGGGCTTGTACCGTATATATTGATCCAAGAGTAAGATATCTTAAAATGAACATACGTATTACCTTGGGTATACTATAGTTTTATGTCGAAAATTGGTGAATAGTCCGCAAATTATCCAAACTCCCATATGCTAAATAAATTATTTTTGTTATTCCTTTCCAGGTTCAAGAGTATAATATACTTGGTTACACCCGATTTTAGCCCTTTTTTACTTTTTATTTATTACCTATCACTTTTTGAGACAATATGGATTTCCTAATTAATGTATCTTCATATTGCAGTATCAGTTTCATTCGATTGATGGTGGGGAATATTCAACATCTGCAACAAATAGTGTAAGTGAAAATAGTTAATAAATATATGTAGCAATAAAAACGGAAATTAATATGCGAAAACCAATAATATTATAATTTTAACTGTTATGTAGAAAGAAATAAAGTTATGTCTGAACTAATTAGTAATCATACTAACTAATGTATGGAAAAATCCATAAATATTTATTATCATTCATATAATTTTAATATTAATTAATGTTGTGTTTAATTTTCAGTATCAGTTACGTCCACATAATAGCGTAGAAGATTCGATAACTAAAACCAAAACTGTAAGTAAAACTTAATACTAAATTCGCACCGACACAAAATTAGTGTTTTCATAGACAAATAAGGCTTTCACGCAAAACGTGTGTTTTTATCCAGTTTTCGCTGAAAACCCATTGAAAACTTACATTCCACTCATTATAATCGGTGCCTCCTCTAGTTTAATCGATATTATTAGAAGACATATTTTGCTAACCCTAAATGTCAGTTTTCAAGAGGATTTCAATTCGATGCGAACATAGTATAAGGAAAGATATAAAATAAGTAATTACAAGCAGGTTTTCAACGGCGCTTTAAACGTTCGTTTATCTTCGTCTCAAATGACACGTTTTCGGCAGAAGATTATACCAGAATCTTTAAGAAAGTATCGAAATATTAAGTATTCAATATGATTTTAAAAATTCACATCGAGATTAACTAGCTACACAAAACGCCATTAATCGAAACCCAATACATTGCCATAACTAACATTCACAATAAGATAAAATAACCCTACCAATTCTTCATATAAAGGTTTTGATTAAAACTACTATTAGTGCGATAACTCATTAAATAAATAAGTCAGAGACTTCAAATTTTACACGTAGAATGGCTAATATCTTTGTAAATTAAAATATATATATATACGTTTTCCTTATCGTTCATGGGTATAAGGTATAAGTGTGAGTATTTCCATATTTATAATTTTACTAGAGGACCCCGTCCACGCGTTGCTGTGGCTAAAGTATACATTAATTACATACTATTCTATACAGTAAAATTGTATTTATGAAATAAAACGAAAACGTTAAATCCAATGTAAGAATAACCAAGCGGATCACTTCCAAAGTTGAAAATGATTAATACTAATTTCCTTCGATTTGTTATTAAACACAAATAAACATAAAATATAATATGGTTATTTTTTTATTTTATTAATTTTATATTCAAGTATGAAACAAAAGAGTAATTTTAAAACTTTGTTAGTACATAACGTTTGAAATAATGAAAGAGGTTGATCGTTCATAATTTTAACAATAATATTTATAGTTTTTAATTATAAACATTTTCAAATGAATTGAAATAGCTTTGAAAAATTTTCAACCAAAGATTATGTGATATCATTCCGAGTATATCGAGATAATTATTTCGGTTTAGCCGTTCATAAGTTATAAATATTGTAGCTAACACTTCATTTCGCGCTTTGCGTTGTTCATCAGTTTGATTTGCTCTTATATATCTTTGACTTGTAGTATTTCGAGTTCTACGGCCTAAGTTTGTCCGTCTGCCTGGTCTGCACTGAAAATAAAAAATTCCTCCCTTGTATTTTCTGTTTAACCATGTTTACGAAATTTTAATATTTTGTAGTCATCAAAAGTTACCAAAAATCGATATTAATCTGGGAAATTACCATGATTAACAAACACTTATTAACAAACAACAAACTTCTCAGTCTTTAAAACAAAACAAACTTTATCAAAAACTTAATCAAATTATTGTTAGCGCTATGTTAGGTTATATGTGTCAGATTACCACAGATTACTAAATAGGTTATGCGAAGTTTATGTAAATATTTTATTATTATTAAATACTTACATTAAAATGAAATCATCACTAGTATTATTAATATTACCGTCAAAGTCGGTACAATTTATTGTGGCGAGTAATTTTCAAAAATGAGTAAATTAGTGCGATAGAATTTAATTCAGTAACCACATTTCCGAACAAACAATGCTCTTTCAACATACAAATAGCCTATGTATGTGAATGATGATGACATTCGTTAAGCGCGTTTTTTACAATATGCAAAATTAAATGCATTTTTTCAATCTTTCTGAGACATTTTCCTAATACTTTTTTCCGTAAGAACCTTCTACAGAGTATAAGAAAACTACAAAAAAAAACAGCCAAATCTGTCTAGCTGTTCTCAAATTATGGCGTGACAACGGGAAACGGGTTTTATTTTTATATATAAAGATTTTGTTGTTGTTAATTTTCCAAAAATCTCCTAAACAGTTAATTTTTGCACTTTTTGCTTTGAATATATTTTGGTCAGTTAGCCCATTAATTTTTTTTATTTATAAGTTTCCAAGCCATTTTAGTTCATTGAGAGGTACTTCTGTTATAATTTTAAAATCGATTTTTGTGAAAATTACCTAACTATTTGCTGCTGTATACATATTAGTTTCTTTAAGATTATCGACCTCCATTGGTAGTGCGTTATTTTGGTTTCTAACTGGATATGTATGTATGTTGTTGCTTTTATTAAATTTATTTTCTATTAAAACACACTCCTCCAGACCATATTATGCTTCTCTAAGGCTCTCTATGTTTCTATTATGTGTAACGGGGAGTATAAATGGGTCGAAACTCTATTGGTTTTTTAAAGCTTGATAGTATTTAGTATCTAGCTTATCTGCAATATTTTTTAGAATTACGAATTGCTGCATATGGAGCTTGATTGGTTGCCGATGACCCTGATGTCTCCATTGTTGAGGTCCTGGTACATTGCTTTTCTTCTGCTACATTGTTCAAATTTCCAGTTGCGATCCATTAGCTTGATAAAACTTGGTACACATGGTTCTTGGCACCGAAAGAAGGCTGGTATTGTAGAATTAATCGAACCCCAATAAATTGACATAACTAATCTTTACAATAAGATAGAGTGTTATTTTTTTTTGTATAACGAAGCAGAGCAGGGAGCATCTGCAGTTTAAACATTTATTAAAAACTGTGCCAGCCCCGCCTGCTAATAGCCCTAATCGAGCATTCATTCAAGCCAAATATTTTTAGCACTCATATCGGCAATGTGAAAATGGGTGAAATAAGGTGATAACCACACCCACTCTCCATATAAAGGTTTTGATTAAACCTACTACACAGGCCATAACTCATTAAACAAATAAGTAGAGACTTCAAATTTTATGCGTAGAATGGCATAAGTAAGGTTAATCGAAGCCTTTGCAAAAATTGGACAATGGCCCATTTTTAAGTGAAAACCCATACCTTGAGATCTACTTGACTGATTTCAACTAAATTTGGTACGTATCGATATCCTGACCTATATTATAGTACAAACCGTATCACAACCACGCCTACTTTCCATATAACACAAATTTAAGTTCCATCTAATTCTTTCACAATCCAGTATACAAATCAAGCACTATTGAATATATGACAACAAAAGGTGCATTCAATATATGCCATCTCAAGTCCAAAATTGTCAAATTCGGGACATAACTGTTAAGCCCCCATATACAAAAAATGTGGACTCAAGTGTAGCCTTTATATCGCATATATGGGCCTATATGTGAATTATCTTTGTAAATATATGTGGCTTTTTAAATAACGATGCATCTGTGAACCTAAAATGGATTAAATCTGATGAAGGCTTGCTCTTGTCCCCATATAACTACTTGTAATATCAGGATTTTCAAATATCCAGTTGACTTTACTTTTTATTCAAGGTGCTATGTGAAACACCTTAATGAAACACACAGAAAGTATTTTTCTTACAAAAATATGTACTTATGCCAAAACTAAATAAAATCGGGTCCCTATGTTATTTATTTTCTATCACTATATGAGACAAAATGGAATTCCTAATTAATGTATGTTTATTTTCAGTATCAGTTTCATTCAATCGATGGTGGGGAATATTCAACACCTGCAACAAATAATGTAAGTGAAAATACTTAATAAATATATGTAGTAATAAAAACTGACATTAATATAAAAAAACAAATAATATTATAATTTAAACAGTTATGTACAAAAAAATTAATTTTCATTTATAATTTTTGTATTTATAAAAAGACATTAAGTTTATTATTATTGTATCGAAACTTTTGGTGGTAAATTAAAGAAAGTCGCTAATTCACTCCGTTTTGGTTATAACTTTAATTCCATGTGACTATATCTAAAACATTATTACCCTGAATATATATTTCCTTACATTGAAAGAGATATATCTGCAAAAGATTTAAAAAAGGCTTTCTAAACTAAACTAAGTCTCGTGCCAATGAATTTTTACGGATTAATAATACATAAATCAAATACATATGTCTGAACTAATTAGTAATACTACTAACTAATATATACAAAAGTCCATAAATATTTAATATCATTCATATAAATTTTGATAATAATAATGTTTAATTTCCATATCAGTTACGTCCACATAATGGCGTAAAAGAATCGAAAACCGAAACCGAAAATTTAAGGAAATATATAAAATAAGTAATAATAAGCAGTTTTTCAACGGTGCTTATTTAGGTGTTAGCTTATCTCCATCTCTTATGACGCGTTTCCAGCAGGAGATTATCCCAGAGACTTGAAAAAAAGTATCGAAGTATTCAATATTCAATAAGATTTTAAAAATTCACACTTTTACTCCGAAATTAACTACTATTGGATCTTTCAATACATTGCGCGAAAATAAGTTTAGGAAAATTTCCTAAGGACAAAATAAAGTTTTAGAACTATAAGAATAGTCAACCATTCGAGTATACTCATCAAATCATAATAATGGACATTTGTTATTTTGGCCCCTTTTTAAAAATTATGATTATGATTTACAGTTAATGGCTTAGTTGCTATCAGCTATCTGCGATACACCATTTCTCTGCTCGCTTCTGCTCTCTTGGGAAAAAATTATATGTAAAAGCAACAACAAAGTGATCGAGTTGAATTCGTACTATTCTAGAATACTTTAAAGGAATATGAGTTGCAGCAAATAGAGCTTCGTTTGTTGCCGACAACGCTAATGTCTCCATTGCACCTGCTGAGGCTGTTGGGGTCCTGGAAGATTGCTTATTTTGGTGCTACATTCTTCATATTTTCATTTCCGTTGCATTGGTTGGTGTTGGATTTTCAAAATTTGGAATTGTTAACTAAGTTTAAAAATGTTTTTCTTAAAATTGAAATTTATCGCGCAAAAAGTCATAGAAAACTTTGGTTTTGTTTTTTGTTAATTTTGTTTTTCGTAACACTTATTAGTGTATATTTATTTTTTGTTCAGAGTCAGTTTGAATGAGATATATTGATAAAACTTGGTACACATGTTTTTGGACACCATAAGAAGGCTGGGGTTCTAGAACGGCGTAATAGGTCAACTGCCACGCCCACAAATCGCCATTAATCGAAACGCAATAAATTGCCATAACTAACCTACTACTCTAATCTAGCATTTCTAATCTAGCATTTACTCAGAACAAATCTTTTTAGCAGTCATATCGATAGAGTTAAAATGGGTAAAATAGGGTGATAACCCCACCCATTCCTCATATAACGGTGTTGATTAAAACTTATTATATAAATAAATCAAAAACTTCAAGTTTAACATGTAAGGCTAATTCAAGCATTTGCATAATCTGGAAAATGGGCGTGGCATGACCTACTTTTGGGTGAAAACCCATACCCCGAGATCTACTTGACTGATTTCAACTAAATTTGATACATAACATTATCCGTACCTGAATTATAGTATTAAAATAGGCGAAATCGGATCGTCGTTGTACGCCTACTTCCCATTAACATATATTTAAGTTCCGTCTAATTCGTTACATTCCGTTGTACAAATCGAGCATTATTGAATATATGAAAACAAAGAGTGCACTGAAGGTATGCCATTTCAAGTTCAAAAATTGTCAAATTCGGGCCATAACTGTTCAAGCGCCCATATACCAACCATGTGGACTCAAGTGTCAATGGTTTACTTTTTACCGAATTTTACCTTAAATGTATGTAACATCTTTTTGGGAACAAATATGTACTAATGCCAAAACTAAATAAAATCGGGCTATACTACCCCTATCTCCTATGGTTTTATACAGAATATATTGATCCAAGAGTATGATATCTTAAAAACATTTACTGAACATACATATTACATTGGATATGCTATTGTTTCATGTCGAAAATATGCGAAATTGACCACAAATTATCCAAACTCCCATATACTAAATCGATTACTTTCATTATTTCGCCTGCTTTGATCCTTTCCAGTTGCAAGAGTATGTAACGGTTGGTTACACCCGAACTTAGGGCTTCTCACTTGGAAAAACGGATTTCCTAATTAATGTATGTTTATTTTTCAGTATCATTTTCATTCAATTGATGGTGGGGAATATTCAACAACTGCAACAAATAATGTAAGTTAAAATACTTAATAAATTTATGTACAATAGTAATAAATACTGACATTAATAGATGAAAACAAATAATATTATAATTTGAATTGTTATTTAAAAAAAAAATTAACTAACATTTATAATATTTATATTTATTGTATAAAAAGCCATTAAGCTTAAAATAATTAATCGAAACGCTTAGTGGTGAATGAAGTAAATTCGCTACTTCGTTCCGGTTTGCTTATAACTTTAATATGATGGAACTATCTTTAAAACATTATTAACTTAAGTACATATTTCCTTCCATTGAAAGAGATGTATGTATTTATATATGATTATTCATGTTTCTATCGGGTGTTTTTTGCGAGGAATATAACTTTAAGTTGGCATTCCTGTTCAAGATGGCGCCCGATTTAACAGATGTCAACTGAATTATTCTCAGTTTGGTTTGCCAATTCATTTTGAATAGACTCACGCCTGAACAGCGTTTGCAAATAGTGCAATTTTATTTCGAAAATAATGGTTTTGTGCGGAATACGTATAACGCACTCCGTTCATTTTATCGTAAAATGCGACGAAGCGCACTTCTGGTTGAATGGCTATGTTAACAAACAAAACTGCCGCATTTGGAGTGAAGCTAATCTTCAAGTGTGTGTCAAACCACAGTTACATCCAGAAAAACTTACTGTTTGGGGCGCTTTATGGGCTGGTGAAATCATTGGTCCGTACTTCTTCAAAAACGATGATGGCTAGAACGTTCAGTCAATAGTGATCAGTATGGAGCCATAAATACTAACTTTTTCATTCCTGAATTGAACAACCATATCACACAGCTCGTGCCACAATCGATTTATTGAAAGAGACGTTTAGTGACCGCCTAATTTCACGTTTTGGACCTGTGAATTGCCCTCCAAGATCTTGTGATTTAACACCGCTAGACTACTTCCTGTGAGGTTATGAAAAGTCATTGGTCTATGCGCATAAGCCACAAACGCTTAGCCATTTGGAAGACAACATTCGCCGCGTTATTGCTGATATACGGCCACAAACCTTAGAAAAAATCATGGACTACATCCGAGCCAGTCGGATCGCGGCCATATGCCAGAAGTCATATTTAAAATTTAATGCCACAACATTATATTTCGGACTATACATATTTAAAATGTAATGCCACAAAATTATATTCCGGATAAATAAAATTCATGTCAATCAAATAATCCATCATTGTTTTATTGTAATTTAAAGTTCTATACCTCTATAAAAACACCCTTTACTTCTCTCACTGAAACTTTTCAGTATCTGCAAAAAGTTTAATTCGGGGCATATATTTTTACGGACTAATTAGCATAAATCAAATACATATGTCTGAATATTGGTAATAATACTAACAATTGTATAGAAGTTCATAAATATTTATTATTATTCGTATACATTTTGATATTAATCCTAATTATTGCTGTGTTAAATTTTCAGTATCAGTTACGCCCACATAATGGCGTAGACGATTCGACAGCTGAAACCAAAAATGTAAGTAAAACTTAATAAAATAGCGAAAATAAGTTTACGTAAAATTCTTGAGAATAATATAAAGTTTTAGAACTGAGACAAGAACTCATTCATTCCAGTACCACTCACCAAATCATAATAATGGACAGTCGCTACTTTGGCCCTCTCTTAAAATATTATGATTATGATTTACAGATAATGGCTTAGTTGATATCAGCTATATTCGATTCGCCATTGCTCTGCTCGCTTCTTCTTCTCTCTCGGGGAATAGTTATATGTAAAAGCAACAGCAAAATTATCGAGCTGATTTCTTACTTATCTAGAATATTTTAAATGTCCATTTTTATAAATTGACATAACTAACCTTCACAATAAGATACAACACTGTTATTTTGTATAACGAATCACATAAGGTAGGAGCACCTGCAGTTTAAACAATTTTTAAAAAGTGGTCCTGGCCCCGCCCTCTAAAAGCAGTAATCTAGCATTCAATCAGGGCAAATATTTTTAGCCCTATACCGACAGTGTGAAAATGGGTGAAATAGGGTGATAAACTCACCCACTCCCATATAACGGGTAGGATTACAACTACTAAAAGTGCGATAACTCATTAAACAAATAAGTCAGAGCCTTCAAATACACGTTAGAAGGCATAAGTGAGGTTAATCGAAGCTTTTAAGTGTACACCTATACCTCGAGGTCTACTTGACTGATTTCCACTAAATTGGGTACATAATAATATCCTGACCTGATATATTATAGTAAAAAAAATTATCGAAATCGTACCACAAACAGCATACTTCCCATGTAACACAAATTTAAGTTCCATCTAATTCTTTCACATTCCAGTATACAAATAAAAACAAAGGGTGCATTCAAGACATGCCATCTCAAGTCCAAAATTGTCAAATCGGGCCATAACTGTTCAAACCCCCATATGCTAAAAATGTGGACTCTAGTGTCAATGGTTGACTTTTTACCGAAATTATCCTTCGGCGTATTAGATATCTAATTAGAATTTGGAGAGAACCCTTTCCTAATATTATTATATCTGTGTGTCAGAAATAGAATGAATCGAGTTCAATGTATTGAATAGCCAATTTAACTAATATCAGCATTTTCAAACATCCGGTTGACTTAACTTTTTATACATGGGTGATGGTATGTACGGTATCTTATTGAAATATATAGAACATCTTTTTTCGTAAATAATATGTACAAATACCAAAACTAAATAAAATCGGGTCTATACTACCCCTATCTCCTATGATTTTGTAGCGCATATATTGATTCAAGAGTTAAGATATCTTAAAAAAATTAACTGAACATATATATTACATTGGATACTTGTATAACACAGTGTTTTGTCGCAAATATGTGAAATTGGTACACAAATCCAAACTGCCATATACTAAATAACTTATTATAAGACAATATGAATTTCCTATTTAATATACGTTTATTTTTCAGTATCAGTTTCATTCAATTGATGGTGGAGAATATTCAACAACTGCAACAAATAATGTAAATGAAAATACTTAATAAATATATGTTGTAATAAAAACTGACATTAATATATGAAAACAAATAATATTATAATTTAAACTGTTAATTTACATTTATATTATTTATATTTATAAATAGCCATTAAGTTTAAAATAATTTATCAAAACGCTGTTTTAGTTATAAGTTTAATTCCATGTAAATGTATCTAAGGCATCATTAATCTAGGTATATATAATATTTCCTTACATTGAAAGAGAGATATAATATGTATTTATATACGATTCATGTTCCTACTTCCTTCACTGAAATTTTTAATTATCTGCACAAAGTTTAATAAAGTGTTTCTAAACTAAATTAAGTCCCGTGCAAATATATTTTTATGGACCTATTAGCAAAAATCAATAACATATTATATGTCTGAACTTATTAGTAATATCACTAATTATGGTATAGAAAAGTCCATAAATATTTAATATCATTCATATAAATTTTAATATTAATCCTAATTATTGTTGTGTTAAATTTTCAGTATCAGTTACATCCACATATTGACAGAGAGGAATCGACAACCGAAACCAAAAATGTAAGTAAAACTTATGGACATATATAATATAAGTAATTACAAGTTGTTTTTCAACGGCGCTAATTTACGTGGATTATCCCAGAGACTTTAAAAAGGTATCGAAATATTTAACACTCAATACGATTTTAAAAATTCAAATTTTTACACCAATATTAACTAGCTGTTGGAAGTTTCTATACATTCAGCGTAAATAAATTTATAAAAAGGCCGTAACTGTTCAAGCCCCCATAAACTAACCATGTGGACTCAAGTGTCAATGGTTGACTGTTTACCGAAATTATCCTTCAATGTATAAGATATATTGTATAATTGGAATTTGGAGAGAATTCTTTATTGATAATACCATATCTGTATATCAAAAATGGATTAAATCGGGTCCATACTTCTCTTACCCCAATATAATTTATAGAAGATTTTCGAACTTCCGGCTGTGTTTATACCGCATATATGGGCAAATATATATACATATGAGTTATCTTACAAAATTGTGCGGGCGTGTTTTTATTAATAACGATGCTTCTGTGAGCCTAAAATCGATTATATCGGATGAAGGCTTGCCCTTACCCCATATAATTAGTATCAGGATTTGCAAATATCCAGTTGACTTTACTTTTTATACATTGGTGATCATATGTGAGGTATCCACAAAGAAAGTCTTTTTCCGTAAATAATAAGTACTAATGCCAAAACTGTTAAAAATCGGGTCTATACTACTCCTATCTCCTATGGTTTTATACCGTATATATTGATCCAACCGAAGATAGTATAGTCAGAGAACGTAAATGAATAGAGAAGGAGCAAATGTTAAATGAAATCTTTTTGAGTACTAATTTGTAGTTCCAGATGAGGGAACATCGAAAAATATAACTTCGAAAAAGAAAAAATCACCACACAATATGCGAAATGCTATAAATAGACACAACGAATATTCCTATATGAAAAATCGTTGCGCATACCTATTTAGATTTATGTTTTCAATTTCTATGATATGACAAATTTATAATCATGAAAAGCCTTCTGAATTAAAAATCTGTATTATCGGTAAAAACCCCAGAATTCATAATAAAATAAACATTTAATAGGCTAGTTATCCAACTTATGTATGTGCGTTGAGTGAGTAATTGCTTATTGAACAAAAGATAACAATAAAACAGTGGCTAAGCGGCCGCGTTTCCATTTATATAGTGGCTTAGGTCGTAGGCGTGAAGGAGTTAAGCTCAATCCGAATACGAGCATATACGTTCGAATCGTAAAATACATAAAACTAAAAATTTTATTTAATTTTTTTATTTTATTAATTGGAATCTAAGCATATCATAATTCAATTACTTTAATAGCATATTTTACTTCCTGATATAATTAAAATATATCAGGAGAATATGTTCATATGTTTGGGTTTATTGCATATTCCTTTATTAATGCGTATTTACACAAATGTGATAATCACACATACATTCATGAGTACACGTACGCTGATGCTTGCTTCTTCTTGCCCCGCACAAGCAATGACTTTTGTCCACACTTTTTGCTTTTTGCGAGTTGAACGATCGCAGGCAAGGAGGGATTGGGGCGCACTGCCACATAATTATTTCAGATATATATTTTATTTATCGAATTTAGCTTAAAATCGATTATAGGTATGAGTTTATGTGTATTTATATATATGTATAATATATATTATAGTACGAAAATAATTCATAAATGCATCAGTATTTTTCAATACAAATTAAGCAACATAATAATATACTAAGAGTCCTCAGTTAGAACGCCTCTGTGTATAGTGGCAAGCCAACGAAATAACGGCGAGTTCGCGCAGACATTGTGTTGTTGAAAGTAACCAAATGACGATTTTGTCGACAAACATACATATATACATATGAGCTCGCATACATATTGACGCCGAATTTTGCGCATCGTGGCGGAGTTGACAAAATTTGTTTCAACCAACAATTTTACGACAATGTCGATCGGCTATGTTGTCTCGTTTGTCCTTTTTGCAGTGGTAACTCTAAGGTCAGAGAATGTTGATGAGTAGAGAAGGAGCAAATGTTAAATGAAAACTTTTTGAGTACTAATTTGTAATTCCACATGAGGGAACATCGAAAAGTATAACTTCGAAAAAGAAAAATACACCACACAATGTGCGAAATGCTATAAATAGACACAACGAATATTCCTATATGAAAAAACGTTGCGCATACCTATTTAGATTTATGTTTTCAATTTCTATGATATGACAAATTTATAATTATGAAAAGCCTTCTGAATTAAAAATCTGTATTACCGGTAAAAACCCCAGAATTCATAATAAAATAAACATTTAATAAGCTAGTTTTCTAACTTATGTATGTGCGTTGCGTAAGCAATATACTTATTAAACAAATGATAATAATAAAACGGTGGCTAAGCGGCCACATTTCCACTTTTGTGGTGGCTGAGGTCGTAAGCGGGAAGGGGTTAAGCACAATCCGAATACGAACCTATACCTTCGAATCCTAAAACTCATGAAACTGAAATTTTCTTTAATTCTTATTTTATTAATTGGAATCTAAGCATATCATAATTCAATTACTTTAATAGCATATTTAACTTCCTGAGATAATTAAAATATTTCAGGAAAATATGTTCATATGTTTGGGTTTATTGCATATTCCTTTATTTATGCGTATTTACACAAATGTGATAATCACACATACATTCATGAGTACACGTACGCTGATGCTTGCTTCTTCTTGCCCCGCACAAGCAATGACTTTTGTCCACACTTTTTGCTTTTTGCGAGTTGAACGATCGCAGGCAAGGAGGGATTGGGGCGCACTGCCACATAATTATTTCAGATATATATTTTATTTATCGAATTTAGTTTAAAAACGATTATAGGTATGAATATATGTGTATTTATATTTTTACGTATATTAATATTATAATTCGAAAATAAGTAATTTATGCATCAGTATTTTTCAATTCAAATTAAGCAGCATATTAATATACTATGACCCTCAGTTGAAACGCCTTTGTGTATGGTGGCAAGCCAACGAAATAACGGCGAGTTCGCGCGGACATTGTGTTGTTGAAAAAAACCAAATGACGATTTTGTCGACAAACATACATATATACATATGAGCTCGCATACATATTGACGTCGAATTTTGCGCATCGTGGCGGAGTTGATAAAATTTGTTTCAATCGACAATTTTACGACAATGTCGATCGGCTATGTTGTCTCGTTTGTCCTTTTTGCAGGGCTTTGCTGTTGAAAATTGACTTATGCTCTTTTGAAATAGTGCGATTACCGATTGGGCTGCATTTTCATAGCGTCGTATTTAGATAAAATGAGCTAAATCGACAAACTATGAAATAATGATAATAAGTAAACATATAAAAGTACTATATGGACTGTGCTTAGAATATATAGAAGTAGTTAATGATTTCATATGAATGGCAATTTAATATAAATTTTGTAATTTAATGCCATAAATAGTGCATAATATGCAAAAATATAAATATTATTTAAACTCGCTAAGAGGTCATGTTGCCAATTCTCCTTTTTGAAGTGAACATCAGACAAATTCTTCAATTTCTGATTTTTAGCAAATGTTGTGAGGAAGCAGCTTGTGGGCAACATACAAACGCGAGGGATTTTCAGTGATACAAATTGTAAAATTGAAATTTTGCTGATTCTTCAATTTTACTGAAGACAAAATTCAATTTCATTCATTTTTATTTTCGCGCATTTGCGGTAGGAATTCTATATGAAAACCAAATGTGGTTTACCAGGCGCACAGAAAATATAGCGCGGCGCAGAGTTATGAACGAGCGCACTTTGCTTTGAAGCAGACGCACGTTCCTTATGAATGAATTTGTTGTCGTTGTAATATAAAATACTTAGAAAATATGCCGCGAGTTCGCTTGAATATTATTGGTCGATGATGGTGCGTCTACGTTTTTTTGTCACTTGCGCGAATGTTTGATTTTTTGCGAAAGACATATTGAGGGACATACATATGTACATATGTGTACATATATGCAAATATATTTGGACATGCGAATGAAGGAAGGCAATTTCAAGAATATTCACATATAGACGTATGTACATTGAAGCAAGTAAACAACAATAGCTGTTTGAGTTCACAGATTAGACATGAAAAATTGAATATTGTCTGTGGTGCTGCTTGTATAGCAGACTTCTTTATTGCAACGTGAAATATTTTGCCTAAGTTCAAATCCAATCATATATTATATAGTCCTTTTTTATTTTTATACCCCTTGTTTATGAAATGATATTTGAATTCTATTTTAATATTATTTCCCTGATTATTAATATTTTCCTGTCAGAAGTCAATTACTTTCGTTTTAATTATTTCAATTTTTGTTTATGCGCATACCAATGAACATCTGTGCATATGTATGTATATACATTTTGCTTATAGAGTGGTGTAGTTCGTTTCGTACCCTGATAGTTGTGGTGAAATTTTATTTTCCAATTTGCGCGTTTTCGATGTTCCTCCATCGTAATTAACATTTTAGTACTGCTAACATTTGCTCCTTCTCTACTCATAAACATTCTCTGGTTTAACCAGATCGACAAACTATGAAATAATGATAATAAGTAAACATATAAAAGTACTATATGGACTGTGCTTAGAATATATAGAAGTAGTTAATGATTTCATATGAATGGCAATTTAATATAAATTTTGTAATTTAATGCCATAAATAGTGCATAATATGCAAAAATATAAATATTATTTAAACTCGCTAAGAGGTCATGTTGCCAATTCTCCTTTTTGAAGTGAACATCAGACAAATTCTTCAATTTCTGATTTTTAGCAAATGTTGTGAGGAAGCAGCTTGTGGGCAACATACAAACGCGAGGGATTTTCAGTGATACAAATTGTAAAATTGAAATTTTGCTGATTCTTCAATTTTACTGAAGACAAAATTCAATTTCATTCATTTTTATTTTCGCGCATTTGCGGTAGGAATTCTATATGAAAACCAAATGTGGTTTACCAGGCGCACAGAAAATATAGCGCGGCGCAGAGTTATGAACGAGCGCACTTTGCTTTGAAGCAGACGCACGTTCCTTATGAATGAATTTGTTGTCGTTGTAATATAAAATACTTAGAAAATATGCCGCGAGTTCGCTTGAATATTATTGGTCGATGATGGTGCGTCTACGTTTTTTTGTCACTTGCGCGAATGTTTGATTTTTTGCGAAAGACATATTGAGGGACATACATATGTACATATGTGTACATATATGCAAATATATTTGGACATGCGAATGAAAGAAGGCAATTTCAAGAATATTCACATATGGACATATGAACATTTGAAGCAAGTAAACAATAATAGCTGTTTGAATCCACAGATTAGACTCAAGAGCTTGAATATTGTCTGTGGTACTGCTTGTATAGCAGACTTCTTTATTGCAACGTGAAATATTTTGCCTAAGTTCAAATCCAATCATATATTATATAGTCCTTTTTTATTTTTATAACCCTTTTTTATGAATTGATATTTGAATTCTATTTTAATATTATTTCCCTGATTATTAAATTTTCCTGTCAGAAGTCAATTTCTTTCGTTTTTATTATTTCAATTTTTGTTTATGCGCATACCAATGAACATCTGTGCATATGTATGTATATACATTTTGCTTATAGAGTGGTGTAGTTCGTTTCGTACCCTGATAGTTGTGGTGAAATTTTATTTTCCAATTTGCGCGTTTTCGATGTTCCTCCATCGTAATTAACATTTTAGTACTGCTAACATTTGCTCCTTCTCTACTCATAAACATTCTCTGCTCTGGTTAAATCAATTTTACAATTTGTATCACTGAAAATCCCTCGCGTTTGTATGTTGCCCACAAGCTGCTTCCTCACAACATTTGCTAAAAATCAGAAATTGAAGAATTTGTCTGATGTTCACTTCAAAAAGGAGAATTGGCAACATGACCTCTTAGCGAGTTTAAATAATATTTATATTTTTGCATATTATGCACTATTTATGGCATTAAATTACAAAATTTATATTAAATTGCCATTCATATGAAATCATTAACTACTTCTATATATTCTAAGCACAGTCCATATAGTACTTTTATATGTTTACTTATTATCATTATTTCATAGTTTGTCGATTTAGCTCATTTTATCTAAATACGACGCTATGAAAATGCAGCCCAATCGGTAATCGCACTATTTCAAAAGAGCATAAGTCAATTTTCAACAGCAAAGCCCTGCAAAAAGGACAAACGAGACAACATAGCCGATCGACATTGTCGTAAAATTGTCGATTGAAACAAATTTTATCAACTCCGCCACGATGCGCAAAATTCGACGTCAATATGTATGCGAGCTCATATGTATATATGTATGTTTGTCGACAAAATCGTCATTTGGTTTTTTTCAACAACACAATGTCCGCGCGAACTCGCCGTTATTTCGTTGGCTTGCCACCATACACAAAGGCGTTTCAACTGAGGGTCATAGTATATTAATATGCTGCTTAATTTGAATTGAAAAATACTGATGCATAAATTACTTATTTTCGAATTATAATATTAATATACGTAAAAATATAAATACACATATATTCATACCTATAATCGTTTTTAAACTAAATTCGATAAATAAAATATATATCTGAAATAATTATGTGGCAGTGCGCCCCAATCCCTCCTTGCCTGCGATCGTTCAACTCGCAAAAAGCAAAAAGTGTGGACAAAAGTCATTGCTTGTGCGGGGCAAGAAGAAGCAAGCATCAGCGTACGTGTACTCATGAATGTATGTGTGATTATCACATTTGTGTAAATACGCATAAATAAAGGAATATGCAATAAACCCAAACATATGAACATATTTTCCTGAAATATTTTAATTATCTCAGGAAGTTAAATATGCTATTAAAGTAATTGAATTATGATATGCTTAGATTCCAATTAATAAAATAAGAATTAAAGAAAATTTCAGTTTCATGAGTTTTAGGATTCGAAGGTATAGGTTCGTATTCGGATTGTGCTTAACCCCTTCCCGCTTACGACCTCAGCCACCACAAAAGTGGAAATGTGGCCGCTTAGCCACCGTTTTATTATTATCATTTGTTTAATAAGTATATTGCTTACGCAACGCACATACATAAGTTAGAAAACTAGCTTATTAAATGTTTATTTTATTATGAATTCTGGGGTTTTTACCGGTAATACAGATTTTTAATTCAGAAGGCTTTTCATAATTATAAATTTGTCATATCATAGAAATTGAAAACATAAATCTAAATAGGTATGCGCAACGTTTTTTTATATAGGAATATTCGTTGTGTCTATTTATAGCATTTCGCACATTGTGTGGTGTATTTTTCTTTTTCGAAGTTATACTTTTCGATGTTCCCTCATGTGGAATTACAAATTAGTACTCAAAAAGTTTTCATTTAACATTTGCTCCTTCTCTACTCATCAACATTCTCTGACCTTAGAGTTACCACTGCAAAAAGGACAAACGAGACAACATAGCCGATCGACATTGTCGTAAAATTGTTGGTTGAAACAAATTTTGTCAACTCCGCCACGATGCGCAAAATTCGGCGTCAATATGTATGCGAGCTCATATGTATATATGTATGTTTGTCGACAAAATCGTCATTTGGTTACTTTCAACAACACAATGTCTGCGCGAACTCGCCGTTATTTCGTTGGCTTGCCACTATACACAGAGGCGTTCTAACTGAGGACTCTTAGTATATTATTATGTTGCTTAATTTGTATTGAAAAATACTGATGCATTTATGAATTATTTTCGTACTATAATATATATTATACATATATATAAATACACATAAACTCATACCTATAATCGATTTTAAGCTAAATTCGATAAATAAAATATATATCTGAAATAATTATGTGGCAGTGCGCCCCAATCCCTCCTTGCCTGCGATCGTTCAACTCGCAAAAAGCAAAAAGTGTGGACAAAAGTCATTGCTTGTGCGGGGCAAGAAGAAGCAAGCATCAGCGTACGTGTACTCATGAATGTATGTGTGATTATCACATTTGTGTAAATACGCATTAATAAAGGAATATGCAATAAACCCAAACATATGAACATATTCTCCTGATATATTTTAATTATATCAGGAAGTAAAATATGCTATTAAAGTAATTGAATTATGATATGCTTAGATTCCAATTAATAAAATAAAAAAATTAAATAAAATTTTTAGTTTTATGTATTTTACGATTCGAACGTATATGCTCGTATTCGGATTGAGCTTAACTCCTTCACGCCTACGACCTAAGCCACTATATAAATGGAAACGCGGCCGCTTAGCCACTGTTTTATTGTTATCTTTTGTTCAATAAGCAATTACTCACTCAACGCACATACATAAGTTGGATAACTAGCCTATTAAATGTTTATTTTATTATGAATTCTGGGGTTTTTACCGATAATACAGATTTTTAATTCAGAAGGCTTTTCATGATTATAAATTTGTCATATCATAGAAATTGAAAACATAAATCTAAATAGGTATGCGCAACGATTTTTCATATAGGAATATTCGTTGTGTCTATTTATAGCATTTCGCATATTGTGTGGTGATTTTTTCTTTTTCGAAGTTATATTTTTCGATGTTCCCTCATCTGGAACTACAAATTAGTACTCAAAAAGATTTCATTTAACATTTGCTCCTTCTCTATTCATTTACGTTCTCTGGTTAAACTAAACCCTAATCTAATAAGAATAATTAAGTAGGCGACACCTATTTAGGTACTTACCGGTATTATGAAACACAAAAAAAAATATTAGAAGCTAAATACTATTTTTAAAACAAACAATACTATACTTATAGAAAACACATACTTATAAATTAATAATCTACATGAAAACAAAAAAGTGTTAATATTGTGTAACTAAATACTACCCTAAAACAAATAAATTACCTACTATATAGAAAACAACTACAAAATGAAACTTTAAAAAGTAATATTACGATGATAATTATATCGCATAAACAAATTAGCGGTGCATTCAACCGTTCAGTAGGGAGCCGACCGCGCGAGTGAGCCGCGCGGCATGGTATCTCGTTGAGCTACACCCCCCTCCCGGCTTGCCCGCAAGTACCACCACTCTCCCGCCGCGCCGGCCAGCGCAGAGAGCGAGTTGGTTTTGTTTCGGAGTTATTTATCATTGTAATCTTTAAAGTTTTGTGTTGAAATTAAGTTATGTCAAAGACAATTTTATTCACAATGAAGTACTCTTAACCAACAACATATTTATTTGAATAAAGATTAATATTATTATGTTGATACAACTTAAACAAAATTATTTCGACCAAATTAGGTTTAAAACGGTTTTTGTGAGTTAATCTTAAAAGATAGACATATACTATCGCGGACTGTTTTTTAGACCATTAAAAGAGCTATTATTCTTTAATACATATTTTTTGTGTATCTTGAACCGTTTTCACGGCGCACGCAACGGAAGGCTTCAAAGATGAAATAATTTCTCCCGTTTTTTACACATTTACCAGTATATCTTTGTTCCTATTGGATCCGTAGCGTGATGTTATATAGCCTATAGCCTTCCTCGATAACTGGACTATCCAACACAAAAATAATTATTCAATTCGAACCAGTAGTTTCGGAGATTAGCGCGTTCAAACAAACAAACTCTTCAGCTTTATAATATTAGTATAGATGATTCATGTTTCTAACGGTTGTTTCTTTGCGAGGAATATAACTTTAAGTTGGCATTCCTGTTCAAGATGGCGCCCGATTTAACAGATGTCAACTGATTTATTCTCAGTTTGGTTCATTGTATAAGCCTACAAGTAGCCAAAGAATCAGCTGTTTTCCTATGTGTGTGAAACAGCCGTGATCACCTGATCGAATCTGCCTTTGTTTTGACACAGAGATGTAAATGAAAGGCTTGTTTGTGAACATGTATTTGTAATGGAGAATATTAATGAAAACTTTCAAGAATATTTTCGAAACAAAAGATTATTATATTTTTATTGCTTTTCCTCACAACCTCTGAGCTTGCAATATAGGTGCGTTACCGATAATTTTTAGGTGTTCGGTTCCCCAGGAATTCTATATTCACCCATATAATATATACAGTTCTAAAACAATCTACTTTTCATAACAATTGTAACTCGAAAAGATATATACATAAAATCAAGTACATGAATCTGGTTCATGAATATTAATTATTTGATTTGAACAAAAAAGAAATAAGTATAAAAAATGAGGTACAATTCAGGAACAATAACAATAATCAAAACAATCTACTAAGTAATAAATAATATTCACAAATTGGAAACATTTAATAATATTTTAATACAATAAGTGATAGTTTTAATAATACTATGTAAATTTAATCTTTAGGAATTAAAACAACCCAAAAATATTTGAATATATAATTAAAACATTCTTAAAGTTATAAATTTTAAAACATAATACGGCAACACACTAGAGCAAATTTCTGTCATTTGGACGTTTTAGTAATAGAATATTGGTTGGCAACCCGTACAAAGTGTGACTTTAGTAGCAGAATATTTGTTGGCAACCCGCACCAAGTGTGATTATAGTAGTAGAATTTTCGAGGCAACCCGTACCAAGTGGGATATTTTTGCGTGTGTATTAGTGAAAATCTTAGGATTAGTTACTTGTAGATTTATACAATGGTTTGGTTTGCCAATTCATCTTGAATAGACTCACGCCTGAACAGCGTTTGCTAATAGTGCAATTTTATTTCGAAAATAATGGTTTTGTGCGGAATACGTATCACGCACTCCGTTCATTTTATCGTATAATGCGACGAAGCGCACTTCTGGTTGAATGGCTGTGTTAACAAACAAAACTGCCGCATTTGGAGTGAAGCTAATCCTCAAGTGTGTGTCGAAACACCGTTACTCCAGAAAAACTGACTGTTTGGTGCTGGTGGAATCATTGGTCTGTACTTCTTCAAAAACGATGATGTTCTAGCCATGTTACAGTCAATAGTGATCGGTATAGAGCCATAAATACTAACTTTTTCATCCTTGAGCCATAATGTCCAGGAGCTGTAATTTCAACAAGACGGCGCAACATGTCACACAGCTTGTGCCACAATTGATTTATTGAAAGAGACGTTTACTGACCGCCTAATTTCACGTTTTGGACCTGTGAATTGGCCTCCAAGATCTTGTGATTTAACATCGCTAGACTACTTCCTGTGCGGTTATGAAAAGTCATTGGTCTATGCGCATAAGCCACAAGCGCTTAATCATTTGGAAGACAACATTCGCCGCGTTATTGCTGATATACGGCCACAACAGTTAGAAAAAGTCATCGAAAATTGGACGTCCAGATTGGACTACATCCGAGCCAGCCGTGGCGGTCATATGCCAGAAGTCATATTTAAAATTTAATGCCACAAAATTATATTTCGGATAAATAAAATTTATGCCAATCAAATAATCCATCGTTGCTTAATTGTAATTTAAATTTCTATACCTCTAAAAAAACACCCTTTACTTCTTTAACTAAAACTTTTCAGTATCTGCAAAAGTTTAATTCAGGGTTTCTAAACTAAACTAACTCCTCTGCCAATATATTTTTACGGACTAATTAGCATAAAGCAAATACATATGTCTGACTATTGCTAATAATACTAACTATTGTCAATAAATATTTATTATTATTCATATGAATTTTGATATTAATCCTAATTATTGCTGTGTTAAATTTAGTTTTAATTTTCAGTATCAGTTACGTCCACATAATGGCGTAGAAGATTCGACAACTAAAACCAAAAATGTAAGTAGAACTTAAGGAAATAGCGAAAAGTTTACGCAAAATTCTTGAGAATAATATAAAGTTTTAGAACTGAGACAAGAACTCATTCATTCCAGTACCACTCACCAAACCATAATAATGGACAGTCGCTACTTTGGCCTTTTCTTAATTTATTATGATTATAATTTACAGATAATGGCTTAGTTGATATCAGCTATATTCGCTTCGCCATTGCTCTGCTCGCTTCTTCTTCTCTCTCGGGGAATAGTTATATGTAAAAACAACAGCAAAATTATCGAGCTGATTTCTTACTTTTCTAGAATATTTTTAAGAAATGCGAGTTGCAGCAGATGGAGCTTAATATGTTGCCGATAACCCTAATGTCTCCATTGCACCGGCAGAGGTGGTTGAGGTCCTGGCAGATTTCTTTTTCTTCTGCTAATTAAAATTTCCATTCTTATAAATTGCCATAACTAACCTTCACAATAAGATACAACACTGTTCTTTTGTATAACGAATTACATAAGGTAGGAACACCTGCAGTTTTAACAATTTTTAAGAAGTGGTCCTGGCCCCGACTCTAAAAGTAGTAATCTAGCATTCAATCAGGGCAAATATTTTTAGCCCTATACCGACAGTGTGAAAATGGGTGAAATAGGGTGATAAACTCACCCACTCCCCATATAACGGGTTGGATTACAACTAATAAAAGTGCGATAACCCATTAAACAAATAAGTCAGAGCCTTCAAATACACGTTAGAAGGCATAAGTAAGGTTAATCGAAGCTTTTAAGTGTACGCCTATACCTCGAGGTCTACTTGACTGATTTCCACTAAATTGGGTACATAATAATATCCTGACCTATATTATAGTAAAAAAATTATCGAAATCGTACCACAAACAGCCTACTTCCCATGTAACACAAATTTAAGTTCCATCTAATTCTTTCACATTCCAGTATACAAATAACGTACTATGAAATATATAAAAACAAAGGGTGCATTCAAGACATGCCATCTCAAGTCCAAAATTGTCAAATCGGGCCATAACTGTTCAAACCCCCATATGCTAAAAATGTGGACTCCAGTGTCAATGGTTGACTTTTTACCGAAATTATCCTTCAGTGTATTAAATAACTAATTGGAATTTGAAGAGAACCCTTTCCTATTATTATTATATCTGTGTGTCAAAAATAGAATGAATCGAGTTCAATTTATTGAATACCCAATTTAACTAATATCAGCATTTTCAAACATCCGGTTGACTTAACTTTTTATACATGGGTGATGGTATGTACGTATGTATCTTATTGAAATACATAGAACATCCTTTTTCGTAAATAATATGTACAAATACCAAAACTAAATAAAATCGGGTCTATACTACCCCTATCTCCAATGATTTTATACCGTGTATATTGATTCAAGAGTTAAGATATCTTAAAAAAATTACCTGAACATATATATTACATTGCATACTTGTATAACACAGTGTTTTGTCGCAAATATGTGAAATTGGTGCACAAATCCAAACTGCCATATACTAAATAAGTTACTTTCGTTACTTCGCCGGCTTTGATCCTTTCCAGTTGCAAGAGCATAAAATGGTTGGTTACACCCGAACTTACCCCTTTCTCACTTGTTATTTATTACCTATTACTTTATAAGACAATATGAATTTCCTAATTAATATATGTTTATTTTTCAGTATCAGTTTCATTCAATTGATGGTGGAGAATATTCAACAACTGCAACAAATAATGTAAGTGAAAATACTTAATAAATATATGTTGTAATAAAAACTGACATTAATATATGAAAATAAATAATATTATAATTTAAACTGTTAATTTACATTTATATTATTTATATTTATAAATAGCCATTAAGTTTAAAATAATTTATCAAAATGCTGTTGTGGTTATAAGTTTAATTCCATGTAAATGTATCTAAGGCATCATTAATCTAAGTATTGTATATATAATATTTCCTTAGATTGAAAGAGATATATGTATGTATATATATACGATTCATGTTCCTACTTCCTTCCCTGAAAATTTAATTATCTGCACAAAGTTTAATAAAGTGTTTCTAAACTAAACTAAGTCTCTTGCAAATATATTTTTATGGACTTATTAGAAAAAATCAATAACATATGTCTGAACTTATTAGTAATACTACTAATTATGGTATAGAAAGGTCCATAAATATTTAATATCATTCATATAAATTTTAATATTAATCCTAATTATTGCTGTGTTAAATTTTCAATATCAGTTACGTCCACATATTGGCAGAGAAGGATCTACAACCGAAACCAAAAATGTAAGTAAAACTTATGGACATATATAAAATAAGTAATTACAAGCAGTTTTTCAACGGCGATAATTTACGGGGATTATCCCAGAGACTTTAAAAAGGCATCGAAATATTTAGCACTCAATACGATTTTAAAAATTCAAATTTTTACACCGAGATCAAGTAGCTGTTGGAAGTTTCAATACATTCTGCGTAAATAAATTTATAAAAAGGCCGTAACTTTTCAAGCCCGCATAAACTAACCATGTGGACTCAAGTGTCAATGGTTGACTGTTTACCGAAATTATCCTTCAATGTATAAGATATATTGTATAATTGGAATTTGGAGAGAATTCTTTATTGATAATACCATATCTGTATATCAAAAATGGATTAAATCGGGTCCATACTTCTCTTACCCCAATATACTTTATAGAAGATTTTCGAACTTCCGACTGTGTTTATACCGCATATATGGGCAAATATATATATATATATGAGTTATCTTACAAAATCGAGCGGGCGTGTTTTTATTAATAACGATGCTTCTGTGAGCCTAAAATCGATTATATCGGATGAAGGCTTGCCCTTACCCCACATTATTAATATCAGGATTTTCAAATATCCAGTTGACTTTACTTTTTATACATTGGTGATCGTATGTGAGGTACCCACAAAGAAAGTCTTTTTCCGTAAATAATAAGTACTAATGCCAAAACTGTTTAAAATCGGGTCAATACTACTCCTATCTCCTATGGTTTTATACCGTATATATTGATCCAAGAGAAGATAGTATAGTGAAACTGACAAGGTATCCTTTCCAGTTGCATGAGTATAAAATGATTGGTTTCACCCGAAATTAGCTCTTTCTTACTTGTTATTTATTACCTATAACTTTATGAGACAATATGGATTTCCTAATTAATGTATGTTTATTTTTCGGTATAAGCTTCACTCAATTGATGGTGGGGAACATTCCACAATTGCACCAAATAGTGTAAGTGAAAATACTAAATAAATATATGTAGCAATAAAACTGACATTAATATATGAAAACGAATAATATAATAATTTGAACTGTTATGGATTAATTAGAATTAATTAAATACATATGTCTGAACTAATTGGTAATATTACTAACTAATGTATAGAAAAGTCCATTTATTAATAGAAAAGTCCATTCATATAAATTTTGATATACCTATATCCTAATTATTGCTGTGTTAAATTTTCAGTATCAGTTACGTCCACATAATGGCGTAGAAGATTCGACAACTGAAACCAAAAATGTAAGTAAAACTTAAGGAAATAGCGAAAATAAGTTTACGCAAAATTCCTAAGCATAATATAAAGTTTTAGAACTATACAAGGACTCTTTCATTCCAGTATGCTCACCAAATCATAATAATGGACCTTTGCTACTTTGCATTTTTTTAAAATATTATGATTATGATTTACAGTTAATAGCTTTGTTGATATCAGCTATATTCGATTCGCCATTTCTCTGCTAGCTTCTTCTCTTCTCATTTGGGAAATAGTTATATGTAAACAACACCTTTTAAGAAATGGGAGTTGCAGCAAATGGAGCTTGATATATTATCGATAACGGTGATGTCTCTATTGCATACTTTTAGGCGTATTTTCGCATATCTCAATCGGAAGAAATTAATTGAAGAGGAGGCTGGGTGATTCAAAAAGAATAGTATTTAAGATACACTTTTTAATGTCAAATAAAAATTTATAAGATAATAAAAATTTATTACTAATAAAATATTATTCAATATTCGGAGTCATAGTATCAGTAACATTATTAATATTTTGGTAAATAGTTCTCGTTTGAATTGAAAACTACAATTAAAGTTAGATATTTCCGTCGCACTATCGATGGTAATAAATTTCCACTTATTTGGCTGGCAATTTAAACATCAACTTCGCTGATAAAACATCAGAGCGGTTGACAACTTTTCTTTCCGAAAACTTTACTTTGAAAATGAATAATGATTCTCAAAAATCCATAACAAAATGGGGGACCACCAATGGCCCGCTATTTGCCAATATATTAAGAGGATATCAAATCTTAAACTTATGTTTCTTATTTCCTACCTGAATACCCTACCTGTATTGTAAGATACTAAAAATAATTTAAACAATATTTATTTCTCATTTATTCAATTAAAGAAACCGAGCTCCACGCTTAAAAAGGGTAACTTGAATTAATATAAAAGAAGAGAAAAATACTGCATAAAAAACATTTATAATTATAATTGCATCAGTTCAAAAAAAAACGCTTTACCGCGGCAGTCCCGAGTGCCACACGTACATGTTTTTTGTTAAGGGTAATTTTGAATAAAATATATTGATGAAAGTTGGTACACATGCCAGAACGCTAGTATTGTATATCGGGGTAATAAGTCAACTGCCACTCCCACAAATCGCCTTTAATCGAAACCCAATAAATTGCCATAACTTGCCTTCACAATAAGACACAATACTGTTATTTTGTACAACGAATCAAAAATTTTTAAAATGTGGACCGGCCCCGCCCTCCTATAGCTCAAATCTAGCATTAACTCAGGACAAATCTTTTTAGCACTCATACCAACAGTGTTAAAATGGGTGAGATAGGGTGATAACCCCACCCACTCCTCATATAACGGTTTTGATTAAAACTTATTATATAAATAAATCAGAGACTTCAAGTTTAACATGTAAGGTTAATACAAGCATTTGCATAAATTAGACAATGGGCCTGGCATGACCCACTTTTAGGTGAAAACCCATACCCCGAGATCTACTTAACTGATTTCAACTAAATTTGATACATAACATTATCCGTACCTGTATTATAGTACAAAAATGGATGAAATCAGATTAAAACCACGCCTACTTCCCATTAACATACATTTAAATTCCGTCTAATTCTTTACATTCTGGTGTACAAATCAAGCATTATTGAATATAACTGTTCAAGTGTCCATATACCAACCATGTGGACTCAACTGTCAATGGTTGACTATTTACCGAGTTATCCTTAAATGTATAAGTTATATAAACTTCTTTTTCGGGGAAAAATATGTACTAATGCCAAAACTAAATAAAATCGGGTCTATACTACCCCTATCTCCTATGGTTTTGTGCCGAATATATTAATCTAAGAGTAAGATATCTTAAAAACATTCATTGAACATACATATTACATTGGAAATGCTATAGTTTCATGTCGAAAATATGTGAAATTAACCACAAATTATCGAAACTCCCATATACTACATAGATTACTTTCGTTATTTCGACGGCCTTGATCCTTTCTAGTTGCAAAAGTATAAAATGGTTTGTTACAACCGAACTTAGCCCTTCTTACTTCTTATTTATTTTCTATCACTTTATGAGACAAATTGGATTTCCTAATTAATGTATGTTTATTTTTCAGTATCAGTTTCATTCAATTGATGGTAGGGAATATTCAACAACTGCACCAAATAATGTAAGTGAAAATACTTTGTTCAAATATCTTTGAACAGGCTTATTTTTAGCATCGACAATGCCAAGGCAGTGAAAGACACTTACACATAAAAAGCACATAAAATGGATTAACATGCAATACAATTTATGTATATATTTATAAAATTACAGGCAAATTTAAATAGAAAAAGGGAAGAAATCCTTAATAAAATAAAATTGTAAGACGGGTGTATATTCCCGCGTATTAAACTGATCACATAAGCCATATTAGTAAGAAACTAAACGCTGTGTCATCATAAACTGTCATCCAAAGAAATACTCAACGGCTGTGAATCGAGGCACAGCAAGGTCAACAAGGCGACCAAATCAATATACCTCCAACGATTTCTTTGGAGAATATAAAACAGTTATAAACAAAAATACATACACATACAAGAAGTGTTATAATAAAAAAAATCCAACATGGGAATAAATAGAAAAAAAGTTCTTGAAGCCCAAGCGGATTTATCTGAAAAAGTGTTGCACACATACAACACTATTTCACTAAAGCCATTGAGGAAGCATAAAGTTGAAGATATAATCAAAACTATTGGAAAATACCAAAAAGAGTTCGATGCGAATCACGAAAAACTAATGGCAGATGGCATTGAAGAAGAATACTACTTCATACAAGATGTCTATAACAATACAGTAATCAAAATTGAAGAAATAGTCAAGGCAATTAACACGAGTAGTCTAGAAGACAAATCCTTAATTGAAAAAGATAAAACCAATGGACCATAATGGATGATCTAAGTATGGAAGAACAGATAAACAATATTCAGAAAAAGCATATGGAAACTGTCTTTCTGGACATTCAAAATTGTCACAGTAAATCAGACTTCAATAATGCAGAAGTTGAGGACATGTACGAAGAGATAATTCGAGATTATTTCCAGGAGCTTGACAACTGTGAAGAAAGACTACAAAAAGAAGAGCCCAAAATTAATTACCGCTCTAATTTGGAATTAGAAAAATTAAACATCCCATTTTTCTACGGCGATATTAAAGAATGGGCAAATTTTTTAATGTGTTCCAAGATATGGTACATAATAACGAGCAGCTATCAAGCGCAGAAAAAATGCTACGTCTTTGCTTAAAAGGCGAAGCTGCGCGATTAATACAGCACCTGCAAGTATCGACAAAAAATTATGAAGCAGCGTGGAGTCTACTAAAGCAAAGGTATGACAACAAAAGAATTCTGTTCACAACACAGTGGGACAGAATATTGGATCAACCAAATGTAAATAGCAACAATGCGGAAAGTATAAGGCTATGATTAGATACTACAAATGAGTGTCTTAACGCTATCGATTCACTAGGAATAAGCACTGAAAATGCTGATCCATTCATTGCATGTATAATTGTCCGTAAATTAGACAAAGAAGGTCTGAAATTGTACGAGCAAACAGTAAAAAAGACGAGAGAAATCCAACAATTATCAGATATAAGACATTTTTTGGATCAACACTTTCAAACATTAAAAGCAGTGGCTGATAAAGAACAAATTTATAGCAATCGTAAACAACATATGTTCAAGGCCAGCAACACAGTGACTAATATAAGACAGCCGATCAAACAGATGTGTATCTACTGTAAAATATTAGGTCACACTTTACAACAATGCAGGAGATTCAAAAATATATCCATTAGTGACAGGCGTAAATATATAAAGGATAACAAAGTCTGCTACAAGTACCTAAATCATTATTGGGGAGAAATTTGCACCAGCAACATCAAGTGGAATAGATGTTATAAAAATCATCATGAAATATTATATTACATTTCGATTTCGAAGAGAAAAATAAAGCTATGTCCACAAAAAATAGTTCAAAAGGCGTTATTCTACCTACTGCTCAAATAAGAGCAAAGACAGCAGGTGGAGACTATATATTACTACGGGCACTCATAGATAGGATCGCAAATAACCACAATATCCGAAGAAGCAGTGCAGATATTAAAGCTGTCGAGGATTAAAAAAAATACAAAACTCTATGGTTTAAGTGATGCTGTAGTAGGCGAATCAAAATGTACAATTCAAGTAGAAATTAAACCAAGATCTCTAAACACACATGCCGAAAACATAAATGCCGTAGTTTTACCAACGCTAATCAGCGCACGACCGGAGCTATCCTTTAATTACAATTTTAAAATATGGAAAAATTATATACTGGCTGATCCGCTTTTCAATAAATCTGACAGAATCGATATGGTACTTGGAGCAGATGTCTTTAGTAGTATCATTCAAAACGGAATAAAAAAAGATCGCGGTGTCCTTGGGCAAGCGACAAAATTCGGCTGGACATAATAAAACAAAAAGTTGCCGGAAAAATAACGACAGCAGTACAAAAAGGAATGTTCTTTCTCAACTTGCACAAATATTTGACCCACTGGGTTGGCTTTCACCAATAATTATAGTTGCAAAGTTATATATTCAAAAACTTTGGTCTATGCAAACTGGGATAACCAACTCACAGAAGATCTACAGAAGGAATGGATGCACTTCATTGAAAAATTGTGTTTAATAGAAAACGTCCGGATTCCAAGATGGATAGGAACTTGTATGGATTCTCAGATTCAAATACATGGGTTCTGTGATGCTTCAGAAAGGGCTTATGCAGCAGCAAAAAAAAAGGTAACAGTGTTCAACTTTTAACATCGAAAACAAAAGTAAACCCGCTAAAAAATCGGAAAACAATTCCGAAATTAGAACTTTGCGCAGCACACTTATTAGCTAAATTGATCAGTAAAGTGACAAAAACCATTACTATTAATCATACAATTTATACATGGAGTGATTATACTATAACCTTGGGTCAACAACTTACTTCTCAAGTAAAATGGAAACATGTAAGCAAGAGGAATTTCCGCAGACAAAATACTGAATGTAGACATTTGGTGGTATGGTTCAAAATGGCTTCAATTATCTGAAAATCAATGGCCAACAGTCACAACAAACGACGCAGCAAGAACATTGTTAACGACAAATAATGGAACATCGGAATTTATGGAGAATTTAATTAACAGATATTCTAATTGGTTGAAGCTACAAAGAGTTGTAGCGTATATACTACGATTTAAGAAAAAACAAAGAAATAATCAAACCGTAAATTTATCTGCAGAAGAACTTCAAT
The DNA here is from genome assembly GCF_042242935.1 of Bactrocera oleae. Taxonomy (NCBI): domain Eukaryota; kingdom Metazoa; phylum Arthropoda; class Insecta; order Diptera; family Tephritidae; genus Bactrocera; species Bactrocera oleae. Next base: position 4,129,520 of record NC_091542.1, on the reverse strand, counting down.
CAGCAAGAAACGTAATCATTAGAGAAACTCAAAAGCAGTTATTCAAAGACGAAATGAATAAATTACTGAATGACAAACACATAAGCAATGCAAGTCAAATCATCAACCTCAATCCATTTTTAGATAAAAATGGCATTATGAGAGTTGGAGGAAGACTAACAAACGCAGAGTTATCGTATTGCAAAAATCATCCTGTAATTCTAAGCAAATCCGATTTGAGTTCGCTAATAATCAAAGATGCTCATCATTCCACTCTACATGGTGCAAACAGATTAACAGAAGCAGTAATAAGGAGGCAATACTGGATTATAGGATTAAAAAATGCAATCAAAAGTTGTATACGGAAATGTTGCAAGTGCATACGATACAATCAATACATATCAATATATCAAAAAAATAAAACAGCAACACAAATGATGGGCGACTTACCAGACTTCAGAGTATCACCATCAAGTCCTTTAACCTACACCGGTGTTGACTATGCTTGGCCATTCCAGATGCGATGTTTCAAAGGCCGCGGACAAAAAACATTCAAAGGATATGTTGCAGTTTTTGTATGCCTTTCAACAAAAGCAATACATCTAGAAGCTGAAAGTGATTTGTCAACAGAAGCCTTTTTAGCAGCGTTAAGACGATTTTTTGCCAGAAGAGGAAAAAGTCTTTACATTTACTCTGACAACGGAACAAATTTTGTGGGAGCCAATAGATGGATTGATAAAGAATTTAAAGATGCAGTTTAAAAAAATACAACGAATTTTGGCTAATGAACAAATAACTTGGCATTTTTCGCCCCCCGGGAGGCCCACATTTTGGAGGAATGTGGGAAGCAGGAGTTAAAGGGATGAAGTACCACTTAAAAAGAGCAGTTGGAGACATTAAGGTAACTTTTGAAGAAATGTCAACAGTTCTAGCTCAAATAGAAGCTTCGTTAAATTCGCGTCCATTATATGCGATAAACGATGATAATGGAACAGATGCGTTAACACCAGGACATTTCTTGATAGGAAAACCAATAATATCTACCCCGTCTTCGGGAACACATGTCAACGTTTCCACGCTAAATTAATGGAAATTAACACAAAAAATTCAGCGTGATTTTTGGAATCGGTGGAAAAATGAGTATTTGCACACACTCCAACAAAAAAATAAATGGAAAATTCCAACGAATAATATAAAAGAAGGAGATGTTGTAATTATAAAAGATGAAAATACACAGCCTACCAGGTGGCCTCTTGGAAAAGTCATAAAAACACATCCAGGAAGTGATGGTCGTGTTCGAGTGGTAACGTTAAAGCTTTCCAATAACACATTGAAAAGACCAATTCACAAATTATGTCCTCTTATCAAACAGACAGACAATAACGAAGAGAGTAAAGATGTAAAAACTTTAACAACCACAATCAAGCCTAAAAAGAAGCAACATATAAATAAATTTGGATTTTTAATCTTCGCGATCCTTTGCATGACAACAAATACTCTCGGTATGAACATAAATTATTCCCAAGAAAGAAGTGCAACAGTCAGTAAACTTCCTGAAAATACTACAATTTACCTGGACTCACTAGGAAAAATGGATGTAATTACATCTACCTGGGATTTGCTCATATATTATGATCTCAATGCATATTTCGAACAATATAATATGTTGCCAAATTGCATTGCTAGAATAAAAGATCATTACCAGCTTTTATCTCAGTTTGAAGAGGCATGCAAAGTCATATCCTTATCTCTAGGAAAGCGCTATGAAGACTTAGGTCACAATCATAATTTGATTGTAGACAATAAAAGGCATAAAAGAGCCCCATTAGAATGGGTTGGATCTATTTATAATATGCTATTTGGATTAATGGATAACGACGACCAAGAAGTAATAGAAAGTAATTTCAAATCGTTACTTTCTAATCAACATTAGATCAACAATAGGTTAAAATCACAAATTTCTTTAATCAATTCTACAGTCCACTAAATTTAAATAATTAATTTCTTTTCCTCGGCAATATGTTCAAATATCTTTGAACATGCTTATTTTTAGCATCGATAATGCCAAGGCAGTGAAAGACACTTATACATAAAAACACATAAAATGCATTAACATGCTATACACATGAAATACGCATGCAATATGTAAGTTTAAGATAAGATCATGCACATGTTTATATGTACACATTGTACCCAATTGGTTCTAAAAATACATTTAGGCAATGGCTTCTGTGCATCGAAAACGACCCTTATCACGTAACATATACAATGAGTAATATACATATTCACATACACACATACACATATATTTAGTTAGTTAAGATAGTTTTAAAAATTGTATATAAAGCCCTCAAAAATTAAATAAAAATCAGAATGCATTTATTCTCCCTGAATGTAAGACTATAAATGCCCCCCACCAGTGGTAAGGAATTTTAGCATTTACATACAGTTTAACATACTTAATAAATTTATGTACAATAGTAATAAACACTAACATTTTTATATGAAAACAAATAATATTATAATTTGAATTGTTATTTACAAAAAAAAATTAATTAACATTTATAATATTTATATTTATTGTATAAAAAGCCATTAAGCTTAAAATAATTAATCGAAACGCTTAGTGGTGAATGAAGTAAATTCGCTACTTCGTTCCGGTTTGCTTATAACTTTAATATGATGAAACTATATTGAAAACATTATTAACTTAAGTATATATTTTCTTACATTGAAAGAGATGTATGTATTTATATATGATTCATGTTTCTAACGGGTGTTTTTTTGCGAGGAATATAACTTTAAGTTGGCATTCCTGTTCAAGATGGCGCCCGATTTAACAGATGTCAACTGAATTATTCTCAGTTTGGTTTGCCAATTCATCTTGAATAGACTCACGCCTGAACAGCGTTTGCAAATAGTGCAATTTTATTTCGAAAATAATGGTTTTGTGCGGAATACGTATCATGCACTCGGTTCATTTTATCGTATAATGCGACGGTGCGCACTTTTGGTTGAATGGCTATGTTAACAAACAAAACTGCCGCATTTGGAGTGAACCTAATCCTCAAGTGTGTGTCAAAACACCGTTACATCCAGAAAAACTGACTGTTTGGTACGCTTTATGGGCTGGTGGAATCATTGATCCGTACTTCTTCATCATCGTTTTTGAAACTAAAACGTTACAGTCAAAAGTGATCGGTATAGAGCCATGAATGCTATCTTTTTCATTCCTGTGAATTGGCCTCCAAGATCTTGTGATTTAACACCGCTAGACTACTTCCTGTGCGGTTATGAAAAGTCATTGGTCTATTCGCATAAGCCACAAAAGCTAAACCATTTGGAAGAAAACATTCGCCGCGTTATTGCTGATATAGGCCACAAATGTTAGGAAAAAAAATCGAAAATTTGACGTCCAGATTGGACTACATCCGAGCCAGCCGTGGCGGTCATATGCCAGAAGTCATATTTAAAATTTAATGCCACAAAATTATATTTCGGATAAATAAAATTTATGCCAATCAAATAATCCATCGTTGCTTAATTGTAATTTAAATTTCTATACCTCTAAAAGAACACCCTTTACTTCTTTCACTGAAACTTTTCAGTATCTGCAAAAAGTTTAATTCAGGGTTTCTAAACTAAACTAACTCCTCTGCCAATATATTTTTACGGACTAATTAGCATAAAGCAAATACATATGTCTGACTATTGCTAATAATACTAACTATTGTCAATAAATATTTATTATTATTCATATGAATTTTGATATTAATCCTAATTATTGCTGTGTTAAATTTTCAGTATCAGTTACGTTCACATAATGGCGCAGAAGATTCGACAACTGAAACCAAAAATGTAAGTAAAACTTAATAAAATAGCGAAAATAAGTTTACGTAAAATTCTTGAGAATAATATAAAGTTTTCGAACTAACACAAGAACTCATTCATTTTAGTATGCTCACCAAATCATTATAATGGGCCTTTGCCACTTTGCCCTTTTTTAATATATTATGATTATGATTTACAGTTAATAGCTTTGTTGATATCAGCTATATTCGATTCGCCATTTCTCTGCTAGCTTCTTCTCTTCTCTCTCGGGGAATAGTTATATGTAAAAGCAACAGCAAAGTTATCAAGCTGATTTCTTACTTCTCTAGAATATTTTTAAGAAATGCGAGTTGCAGCAGATGGAGCTTGATATGTTGCCGATAACCCTAATGTCTCCATTACACCGGCAGAGACGGTTGAGGTCCTGGCAGATTTCTTTTTCTTCTGCTGATTAAAATTTCCATTCTTATAAATTGCCATAACTAACCTTCACAATAAGATACAACACTGTTATTTTGTATAACGAATCACATAAGGTAGGAACACCTGCAGTTTATTCTACCTACTGCTCAAATAAGAGCAAAGACAGCAGGTGGAGACTATATATTACTACGGGCACTCATAGATAGGATCGCAAATAACCACAATATCCGAAGAAGCAGTGCAGATATTAAAGCTGTCGAGGATTAAAAAAAATACAAAACTCTATGGTTTAAGTGATGCTGTAGTAGGCGAATCAAAATCTACAATTCAAGTAGAAATTAAACCAAGATCTCTAAACACACATGCCGAAAACATAAATGCCTTAGTTTTACCAACGCTAATCAGCGCACGACCGGAGCTATCCTTTAATTACAATTTTAAAATATGGAAAAATTATATACTGGCTGATCCGCTTTTCAATAAATCTGACAGAATCGATATGGTACTTGGAGCAGATGTCTTTAGTAGTATCATTCAAAACGGAATAAAAAAAGATCGCGGTGTCCTTGGGCAAGCGACAAAATTCGGCTGGACATAATAAAACAAAAAGTTGCCGGAAAAATAACGACAGCAGTAGCAAATTTGGAACGATTTTGGGAACTAGAGGACATATCAATTAATGAAGATATTCAAGATGATGACACCACATTAAAGCAGTTTGAAGCAACTACTAAGCAAATTGAAGATGGCAGATTTATTGTGGAAATCAGTAGCGCGTCTAATTTCTATGGAGAACAAATTCAAAACTAATCTTAAATTAAAAGAAGAATATCATAAATTCATCAGAGAATGTATAGACCTTGGTCATATGATAAAAGCAGATGATAAAGAAAAAAGCATATATCATTTACCACATCAAGCTGTTATCCGTGAAAATAATTTAACAACAAAACTTAGAGTGGTATTTGATGCATCAGCAAAAAGGTCCAATGGTAGAAGTCTAAATGACATTATGTGTACAGGACCCAAACTACAAAGAGACATATTCGATATCATACTCAAATGAAGGCTATGGCAAGTTGTTATCACCGCTGACGTAGAGAAAATGATCAGACAAATTAAAATATCAAAAAAAATCAGCCATATCACAGAATCTTATGGCGTGAAAATCAAAAAGAAAAAATAGATGAATATGAGCTAACAACAGTGACGTACGGAACTGCATCAGCACCATATCTAGCTGTGCGTACATTAATTGAAATAGCAAATAAGTGTCCAATTGAAAAATTGCAAACAATAGTAAAAGAAGACAGACAAAGAACAGATTCAGTAGAAGAATGTGAATACATCCAACGAAACATCAGCAAACACCTTGAAGAATTTGGATTTCATCTTAGGAAGTGGTTATCAAATCACAACAGCATCACTAATAACATTTCTAACACTGGAGACAATGAAAGCATACAAATAAAGAAAAATGAAGCTGTAAAAACACTTGGACTGCATTGGGACCCACAAAAAGATCAATTTCAATTTAAGATAAATTTTAAAAACTCAAAAAGTGTCACAAAAAGGAATGTTCTTTCTCAACTTGCACAAATATTTGACCCACTGGGTTGGCTTTCACCAATAATTATAGTTGCAAAGTTATATATTCAAAAACTTTGGTCTATGCAAACTGGGATAACCAACTCACAGAAGATCTACAGAAGGAATGGATGCACTTCATTGAAAAATTGTGTTTAATAGAAAACGTCCGGATTCCAAGATGGATAGGAACTTGTATGGATTCTCAGATTCAAATACATGGGTTCTGTGATGCTTCAGAAAGGGCTTATGCAGCAGCAAAAAAAAAGGTAACAGTGTTCAACTTTTAACATCGAAAACAAAAGTAAACCCGCTAAAAAATTGGAAAACAATTCCGAAATTAGAACTTTGCGCAGCACACTTATTAGCTAAATTGATCAGTAAAGTGACAAAAACCATTACTATTAATCATACAATTTATACATGGAGTGATTATACTATAACCTTGGGTCAACAACTTACTTCTCAAGTAAAATGGAAACATGTAAGCAAGAGGAATTTCCGCAGACAAAATACTGAATGTAGACATTTGGTGGTATGGTTCAAAATGGCTTCAATTATCTGAAAATCAATGGCCAACAGTCACAACAAACGACGCAGCAAGAACATTGTTAACCACAAATAATGGAACATCGGAATTTATGGAGAATTTAATTAACAGATATTCTAATTGGTTGAAGCTACAAAGAGTTGTAGCGTATATACTACGATTTAAGAAAAAACAAAGAAATAATCAAACCGTAAATTTATCTGCAGAAGAACTTCAATCAGCAAGAAACGTAATCATTAGAGAAACTCAAAAGCAGTTATTCAAAGACGAAATGAATAAATTACTGAATGACAAACACATAAGCAATGCAAGTCAAATCATCAACCTCAATCCATTTTTAGATAAAAATGGCATTATGAGAGTTGGAGGAAGACTAACAAACGCAGAGTTATCGTATTGCAAAAATCATCCTGTAATTCTAAGCAAATCCGATTTGAGTTCGCTAATAATCAAAGATGCTCATCATTCCACTCTACATGGTGCAAACAGATTAACAGAAGCAGTAATAAGGAGGCAATACTGGATTATAGGATTAAAAAATGCAATCAAAAGTTGTATACGGAAATGTTGCAAGTGCATACGATACAATCAATACATATCAATATATCAAAAAAATAAAACAGCAACACAAATGATGGGCGACTTACCAGACTTCAGAGTATCACCATCAAGTCCTTTAACCTACACCGGTGTTGACTATGCTTGGCCATTCCAGATGCGATGTTTCAAAGGCCGCGGACAAAAAACATTCAAAGGATATGTTGCAGTTTTTGTATGCCTTTCAACAAAAGCAATACATCTAGAAGCTGAAAGTGATTTGTCAACAGAAGCCTTTTTAGCAGCGTTAAGACGATTTTTTGCCAGAAGAGGAAAAAGTCTTCACATTTACTCTGACAACGGAACAAATTTTGTGGGAGCCAATAGATGGATTGATAAAGAATTTAAAGATGCAGTTTAAAAAAATACAACGAATTTTGGCTAATGAACAAATAACTTGGCATTTTTCGCCCCCGGCAGGCCCACATTTTGGAGGAATGTGGGAAGCAGGAGTTAAAGGGATGAAGTACCACTTAAAAAGAGCAGTTGGAGACACTAAGGTAACTTTTGAAGAAATGTCAACAGTTCTAGCTCAAATAGAAGCTTCGTTAAATTCGCGTCCATTATATGCGATAAACGATGATAATGGAACAGATGCGTTAACACCAGGACATTTCTTGATAGGAAAACCAATAATATCTACCCCGTCTTCGGGAACACATGTCAACGTTTCCACGCTAAATTAATGGAAATTAACACAAAAAATTCAGCGTGATTTTTGGAATCGGTGGAAAAATGAGTATTTGCACACACTCCAACAAAAAAATAAATGGAAAATTCCAACGAATAATATAAAAGAAGGAGATGTTGTAATTATAAAAGATGAAAATACACAGCCTACCAGGTGGCCTCTTGGAAAAGTCATAAAAACACATCCAGGAAGTGATGGTCGTGTTCGAGTGGTAACGTTAAAGCTTTCCAATAACACATTGAAAAGACCAATTCACAAATTATGTCCTCTTATCAAACAGACAGACAATAACGAAGAGAGTAAGGATGTAAAAACTTTAACAACCACAATCAAGCCTAAAAAGAAGCAACATATAAATAGATTTGGATTTTTAATCTTCGCGATCCTTTGCATGACAACAAATACTCTCGGTATGAACATAAATTATTCCCAAGAAAGAAGTGCAACAGTCAGTAAACTTCCTGAAAATACTACAATTTACCTGGACTCACTAGGAAAAATGGATGTAATTACATCTACCTGGGATTTGCTCATATATTATGATCTCAATGCATATTTCGAACAATATAATATGTTGCCAAATTGCATTGCTAGAATAAAAGATCATTACCAGCTTTTATCTCAGTTTGAAGAGGCATGCAAAGTCATATCCTTATCTCTAGGAAAGCGCTATGAAGACTTAGGTCACAATCATAATTTGATTGTAGACAATAAAAGGCATAAAAGAGCCCCATTAGAATGGGTTGGATCTATTTATAATATGCTATTTGGATTAATGGATAACGACGACCAAGAAGTAATAGAAAGTAATTTCAAAACGTTACTTTCTAATCAACATTAGTTCAACAATAGGTTAAAATCACAAATTTCTTTAATCAATTCTACAGTCCACTAAATTTAAATAATTAATTTCTCATGCACATGTTTATATGTACACATTGTACCCAATTGGTTCTAAAAATACATTTAGGCAATGGCTTCTGTGCATCGAAAACGACCCTTATCACGTAACATATACAATGAGTAATATACATATTCACATACACATATACACATATATTTAGTTAGTTAAGATAGTTTTCAAAATTGTATATAAAGCCCTCAAAAATTAAATAAAAATCAGAATGCATTTATTCTCCCTGAATGTAAGACTATAATTGCCCCCCACCAGTGGTAAGGAATTTTAGCATTTACATACAGTTTAACATACTTAATAAATTTATGTACAATAGTAATAAACACTAACATTTTTATATGAAAACAAATAATATTATAATTTGAATTGTTATTTACAAAAAAAAATTAATTAACATTTATAATATTTATATTTATTGTATAAAAGGCCATTAAGCTTAAAATAATTAATCGAAACGCTTAGTGGTGAATGAAGTAAATTCGCTACTTCGTTCCGGTTTGCTTATAACTTTAATATGATGAAACTATATTGAAAACATTATTAACTTAAGTATATATTTTCTTACATTGAAAGAGATGTATGTATTTATATATGATTCATGTTTCTAACGGGTGTTTTTTTGCGAGGAATATAACTTTAAGTTGGCATTCCTGTTCAAGATGGCGCCCGATTTAACAGATGTCAACTGATTTATTCTCAGTTTGGTTTGCCAATTTATCTTGAATAGACTCACGCCTGAACAGCGTTTGCAAATAATGGTTTTGTGCGGAATACGTATCATGCACTCGGTTCATTTTATCGTATAATGCGACGGTGCGCACTTTTGGTTGAATGGCTATGTTATCAAACAAAACTGCCGCATTTGGAGTGAACCTAATCCTCAAGTGCGTGTCAAAACACCGTTACATCCAGAAAAACTGACTGTTTGGTACGCTTTATGGGCTGGTGGAATCATTGATCCGTACTTCTTCATCATCGTTTTTGAAACTAAAACGTTACAGTCAAAAGTGATCGGTATAGAGCCATGAATACTATCTTTTTCATTCCTGTGAATTGGCCTCCAAGATCTTGTGATTTGACACCGCTAGACTACTTCCTGTGCGGTTATGAAAAGTCATTGGTCTATTCGCATAAGCCACAAAAGCTAAACCATTTGGAAGAAAACATTCGCCGCGTTATTGCTGATATAGGCCACAAATGTTAGGAAAAAAAATCGAAAATTTGACGTCCAGATTGGACTGCATCCGAGCCAGCCGTGGCGGTCATATGCCAGAAGTCATATTTAAAATTTAATGCCACAAAATTATATTTCGGATAAATAAAATTTATGCCAATCAAATAATCCATCGTTGCTTAATTGTAATTTAAATTTCTATACCTCTAAAAGAACACCCTTTACTTCTTTCACTGAAACTTTTCAGTATCTGCAAAAAGTTTAATTCAGGGTTTCTAAACTAAACTAACTCCTCTGCCAATATATTTTTACGGACTAATTAGCATAAAGCAAATACATATGTCTGACTATTGCTAATAATACTAACTATTGTCCATAAATATTTATTATTATTCATATGAATTTTGATATTAATCCTAATTATTGCTGTGTTAAATTTTCAGTATCAGTTACGTTCACATAATGGCGCAGAAGATTCGACAACTGAAACCAAAAATGTAAGTAAAACTTAATAAAATAGCGAAAATAAGTTTACGTAAAATTCTTGAGAATAATATAAAGTTTTCGAACTAACACAAGAACTCATTCATTTTAGTATGCTCACCAAATCATTATAATGGGCCTTTGCCACTTTGCCCTTTTTTAATATATTATGATTATGATTTACAGTTAATAGCTTTGTTGATATCAGCTATATTCGATTCGCCATTTCTCTGCTAGCTTCTTCTCTTCTCTCTCGGGGAATAGTTATATGTAAAAGCAACAGCAAAGTTATCAAGCTGATTTCTTACTTCTCTAGAATATTTTTAAGAAATGCGAGTTGCAGCAGATGGAGCTTGATATGTTGCCGATAACCCTAATGTCTCCATTACACCGGCAGAGACGGTTGAGGTCCTGGCAGATTTCTTTTTCTTCTGCTGATTAAAATTTCCATTCTTATAAATTGCCATAACTAACCTTCACAATAAGATACAACACTGTTATTTTGTATAACGAATCACATAAGGTAGGAACACCTGCAGTTTATTCTACCTACTGCTCAAATAAGAGCAAAGACAGCAGGTGGAGACTATATATTACTACGGGCACTCATAGATAGGATCGCAAATAACCACAATATCCGAAGAAGCAGTGCAGATATTAAAGCTGTCGAGGATTAAAAAAAATACAAAACTCTATGGTTTAAGTGATGCTGTAGTAGGCGAATCAAAATCTACAATTCAAGTAGAAATTAAACCAAGATCTCTAAACACACATGCCGAAAACATAAATGCCGTAGTTTTACCAACGCTAATCAGCGCACGACCGGAGCTATCCTTTAATTACAATTTTAAAATATGGAAAAATTATATACTGGCTGATCCGCTTTTCAATAAATCTGACAGAATCGATATGGTACTTGGAGCAGATGTCTTTAGTAGTATCATTCAAAACGGAATAAAAAAAGATCGCGGTGTCCTTGGGCAAGCGACAAAATTCGGCTGGACATAATAAAACAAAAAGTTGCCGGAAAAATAACGACAGCAGTAGCAAATTTGGAACGATTTTGGGAACTAGAGGACATATCAATTAATGAAGATATACAAGATGATGACACCACATTAAAGCAGTTTGAAGCAACTACTAAGCAAATTGAAGATGGCAGATTTATTGTGGAAATCAGTAGCGCGTCTAATTTCTATGGAGAACAAATTCAAAACTAATCTTAAATTAAAAGAAGAATATCATAAATTCATCAGAGAATGTATAGACCTTGGTCATATGATAAAAGCAGATGATAAAGAAAAAAGCATATATCATTTACCACATCAAGCTGTTATCCGTGAAAATAATTTAACAACAAAACTTAGAGTGGTATTTGATGCATCAGCAAAAAGGTCCAATGGTAGAAGTCTAAATGACATTATGTGTACAGGACCCAAACTACAAAGAGACATATTCGATATCATACTCAAATGAAGGCTATGGCAAGTTGTTATCACCGCTGACGTAGAGAAAATGATCAGACAAATTAAAATATCAAAAAAATCAGCCATATCACAGAATCTTATGGCGTGAAAATCAAAAAGAAAAAATAGATGAATATGAGCTAACAACAGTGACGTACGGAACTGCATCAGCACCATATCTAGCTGTGCGTACATTAATTGAAATAGCAAATAAGTGTCCAATTGAAAAATTGCAAACAATAGTAAAAGAAGACAGACAAAGAACAGATTCAGTAGAAGAATGTGAATACATCCAACGAAACATCAGCAAACACCTTGAAGAATTTGGATTTCATCTTAGGAAGTGGTTATCAAATCACAACAGCATCACTAATAACATTTCTAACACTGGAGACAATGAAAGCATACAAATAAAGAAAAATGAAGCTGTAAAAACACTTGGACTGCATTGGGACCCACAAAAAGATCAATTTCAATTTAAGATAAATTTTAAAAACTCAAAAAGTGTCACAAAAAGGAATGTTCTTTCTCAACTTGCACAAATATTTGACCCACTGGGTTGGCTTTCACCAATAATTATAGTTGCAAAGTTATATATTCAAAAACTTTGGTCTATGCAAACTGGGATAACCAACTCACAGAAGATCTACAGAAGGAATGGATGCACTTCATTGAAAAATTGTGTTTAATAGAAAACGTCCGGATTCCAAGATGGATAGGAACTTGTATGGATTCTCAGATTCAAATACATGGGTTCTGTGATGCTTCAGAAAGGGCTTATGCAGCAGCAAAAAAAAAGGTAACAGTGTTCAACTTTTAACATCGAAAACAAAAGTAAACCCGCTAAAAAATTGGAAAACAATTCCGAAATTAGAACTTTGCGCAGCACACTTATTAGCTAAATTGATCAGTAAAGTGACAAAAACCATTACTATTAATCATACAATTTATACATGGAGTGATTATACTATAACCTTGGGTCAACAACTTACTTCTCAAGTAAAATGGAAACATGTAAGCAAGAGGAATTTCCGCAGACAAAATACTGAATGTAGACATTTGGTGGTATGGTTCAAAATGGCTTCAATTATCTGAAAATCAATGGCCAACAGTCACAACAAACGACGCAGCAAGAACATTGTTAACCACAAATAATGGAACATCGGAATTTATGGAGAATTTAATTAACAGATATTCTAATTGGTTGAAGCTACAAAGAGTTGTAGCGTATATACTACGATTTAAGAAAAAACAAAGAAATAATCAAACCGTAAATTTATCTGCAGAAGAACTTCAATCAGCAAGAAACGTAATCATTAGAGAAACTCAAAAGCAGTTATTCAAAGACGAAATGAATAAATTACTGAATGACAAACACATAAGCAATGCAAGTCAAATCATCAACCTCAATCCATTTTTAGATAAAAATGGCATTATGAGAGTTGGAGGAAGACTAACAAACGCAGAGTTATCGTATTGCAAAAATCATCCTGTAATTCTAAGCAAATCCGATTTGAGTTCGCTAATAATCAAAGATGCTCATCATTCCACTCTACATGGTGCAAACAGATTAACAGAAGCAGTAATAAGGAGGCAATACTGGATTATAGGATTAAAAAATGCAATCAAAAGTTGTATACGGAAATGTTGCAAGTGCATACGATACAATCAATACATATCAATATATCAAAAAAATAAAACAGCAACACAAATGATGGGCGACTTACCAGACTTCAGAGTATCACCATCAAGTCCTTTAACCTACACCGGTGTTGACTATGCTTGGCCATTCCAGATGCGATGTTTCAAAGGCCGCGGACAAAAAACATTCAAAGGATATGTTGCAGTTTTTGTATGCCTTTCAACAAAAGCAATACATCTAGAAGCTGAAAGTGATTTGTCAACAGAAGCCTTTTTAGCAGCGTTAAGACGATTTTTTGCCAGAAGAGGAAAAAGTCTTCACATTTACTCTGACAACGGAACAAATTTTGTGGGAGCCAATAGATGGATTGATAAAGAATTTAAAGATGCAGTTTAAAAAAATACAACGAATTTTGGCTAATGAACAAATAACTTGGCATTTTTCGCCCCCGGCAGGCCCACATTTTGGAGGAATGTGGGAAGCAGGAGTTAAAGGGATGAAGTACCACTTAAAAAGAGCAGTTGGAGACACTAAGGTAACTTTTGAAGAAATGTCAACAGTTCTAGCTCAAATAGAAGCTTCGTTAAATTCGCGTCCATTATATGCGATAAACGATGATAATGGAACAGATGCGTTAACACCAGGACATTTCTTGATAGGAAAACCAATAATATCTACCCCGTCTTCGGGAACACATGTCAACGTTTCCACGCTAAATTAATGGAAATTAACACAAAAAATTCAGCGTGATTTTTGGAATCGGTGGAAAAATGAGTATTTGCACACACTCCAACAAAAAAATAAATGGAAAATTCCAACGAATAATATAAAAGAAGGAGATGTTGTAATTATAAAAGATGAAAATACACAGCCTACCAGGTGGCCTCTTGGAAAAGTCATAAAAACACATCCAGGAAGTGATGGTCGTGTTCGAGTGGTAACGTTAAAGCTTTCCAATAACACATTGAAAAGACCAATTCACAAATTATGTCCTCTTATCAAACAGACAGACAATAACGAAGAGAGTAAGGATGTAAAAACTTTAACAACCACAATCAAGCCTAAAAAGAAGCAACATATAAATAGATTTGGATTTTTAATCTTCGCGATCCTTTGCATGACAACAAATACTCTCGGTATGAACATAAATTATTCCCAAGAAAGAAGTGCAACAGTCAGTAAACTTCCTGAAAATACTACAATTTACCTGGACTCACTAGGAAAAATGGATGTAATTACATCTACCTGGGATTTGCTCATATATTATGATCTCAATGCATATTTCGAACAATATAATATGTTGCCAAATTGCATTGCTAGAATAAAAGATCATTACCAGCTTTTATCTCAGTTTGAAGAGGCATGCAAAGTCATATCCTTATCTCTAGGAAAGCGCTATGAAGACTTAGGTCACAATCATAATTTGATTGTAGACAATAAAAGGCATAAAAGAGCCCCATTAGAATGGGTTGGATCTATTTATAATATGCTATTTGGATTAATGGATAACGACGACCAAGAAGTAATAGAAAGTAATTTCAAAACGTTACTTTCTAATCAACATTAGTTCAACAATAGGTTAAAATCACAAATTTCTTTAATCAATTCTACAGTCCACTAAATTTAAATAATTAATTTCTCATGCACATGTTTATATGTACACATTGTACCCAATTGGTTCTAAAAATACATTTAGGCAATGGCTTCTGTGCATCGAAAACGACCCTTATCACGTAACATATACAATGAGTAATATACATATTCACATACACATATACACATATATTTAGTTAGTTAAGATAGTTTTCAAAATTGTATATAAAGCCCTCAAAAATTAAATAAAAATCAGAATGCATTTATTCTCCCTGAATGTAAGACTATAATTGCCCCCCACCAGTGGTAAGGAATTTTAGCATTTACATACAGTTTAACATACTTAATAAATTTATGTACAATAGTAATAAACACTAACATTTTTATATGAAAACAAATAATATTATAATTTGAATTGTTATTTACAAAAAAAAATTAATTAACATTTATAATATTTATATTTATTGTATAAAAGGCCATTAAGCTTAAAATAATTAATCGAAACGCTTAGTGGTGAATGAAGTAAATTCGCTACTTCGTTCCGGTTTGCTTATAACTTTAATATGATGAAACTATATTGAAAACATTATTAACTTAAGTATATATTTTCTTACATTGAAAGAGATGTATGTATTTATATATGATTCATGTTTCTAACGGGTGTTTTTTTGCGAGGAATATAACTTTAAGTTGGCATTCCTGTTCAAGATGGCGCCCGATTTAACAGATGTCAACTGATTTATTCTCAGTTTGGTTTGCCAATTTATCTTGAATAGACTCACGCCTGAACAGCGTTTGCAAATAATGGTTTTGTGCGGAATACGTATCATGCACTCGGTTCATTTTATCGTATAATGCGACGGTGCGCACTTTTGGTTGAATGGCTATGTTATCAAACAAAACTGCCGCATTTGGAGTGAACCTAATCCTCAAGTGCGTGTCAAAACACCGTTACATCCAGAAAAACTGACTGTTTGGTACGCTTTATGGGCTGGTGGAATCATTGATCCGTACTTCTTCATCATCGTTTTTGAAACTAAAACGTTACAGTCAAAAGTGATCGGTATAGAGCCATGAATACTATCTTTTTCATTCCTGTGAATTGGCCTCCAAGATCTTGTGATTTGACACCGCTAGACTACTTCCTGTGCGGTTATGAAAAGTCATTGGTCTATTCGCATAAGCCACAAAAGCTAAACCATTTGGAAGAAAACATTCGCCGCGTTATTGCTGATATAGGCCACAAATGTTAGGAAAAAAAATCGAAAATTTGACGTCCAGATTGGACTGCATCCGAGCCAGCCGTGGCGGTCATATGCCAGAAGTCATATTTAAAATTTAATGCCACAAAATTATATTTCGGATAAATAAAATTTATGCCAATCAAATAATCCATCGTTGCTTAATTGTAATTTAAATTTCTATACCTCTAAAAGAACACCCTTTACTTCTTTCACTGAAACTTTTCAGTATCTGCAAAAAGTTTAATTCAGGGTTTCTAAACTAAACTAACTCCTCTGCCAATATATTTTTACGGACTAATTAGCATAAAGCAAATACATATGTCTGACTATTGCTAATAATACTAACTATTGTCCATAAATATTTATTATTATTCATATGAATTTTGATATTAATCCTAATTATTGCTGTGTTAAATTTTCAGTATCAGTTACGTTCACATAATGGCGCAGAAGATTCGACAACTGAAACCAAAAATGTAAGTAAAACTTAATAAAATAGCGAAAATAAGTTTACGTAAAATTCTTGAGAATAATATAAAGTTTTCGAACTAACACAAGAACTCATTCATTTTAGTATGCTCACCAAATCATTATAATGGGCCTTTGCCACTTTGCCCTTTTTTAATATATTATGATTATGATTTACAGTTAATAGCTTTGTTGATATCAGCTATATTCGATTCGCCATTTCTCTGCTAGCTTCTTCTCTTCTCTCTCGGGGAATAGTTATATGTAAAAGCAACAGCAAAGTTATCAAGCTGATTTCTTACTTCTCTAGAATATTTTTAAGAAATGCGAGTTGCAGCAGATGGAGCTTGATATGTTGCCGATAACCCTAATGTCTCCATTACACCGGCAGAGACGGTTGAGGTCCTGGCAGATTTCTTTTTCTTCTGCTGATTAAAATTTCCATTCTTATAAATTGCCATAACTAACCTTCACAATAAGATACAACACTGTTATTTTGTATAACGAATCACATAAGGTAGGAACACCTGCAGTTTATTCTACCTACTGCTCAAATAAGAGCAAAGACAGCAGGTGGAGACTATATATTACTACGGGCACTCATAGATAGGATCGCAAATAACCACAATATCCGAAGAAGCAGTGCAGATATTAAAGCTGTCGAGGATTAAAAAAAATACAAAACTCTATGGTTTAAGTGATGCTGTAGTAGGCGAATCAAAATCTACAATTCAAGTAGAAATTAAACCAAGATCTCTAAACACACATGCCGAAAACATAAATGCCGTAGTTTTACCAACGCTAATCAGCGCACGACCGGAGCTATCCTTTAATTACAATTTTAAAATATGGAAAAATTATATACTGGCTGATCCGCTTTTCAATAAATCTGACAGAATCGATATGGTACTTGGAGCAGATGTCTTTAGTAGTATCATTCAAAACGGAATAAAAAAAGATCGCGGTGTCCTTGGGCAAGCGACAAAATTCGGCTGGACATAATAAAACAAAAAGTTGCCGGAAAAATAACGACAGCAGTAGCAAATTTGGAACGATTTTGGGAACTAGAGGACATATCAATTAATGAAGATATACAAGATGATGACACCACATTAAAGCAGTTTGAAGCAACTACTAAGCAAATTGAAGATGGCAGATTTATTGTGGAAATCAGTAGCGCGTCTAATTTCTATGGAGAACAAATTCAAAACTAATCTTAAATTAAAAGAAGAATATCATAAATTCATCAGAGAATGTATAGACCTTGGTCATATGATAAAAGCAGATGATAAAGAAAAAAGCATATATCATTTACCACATCAAGCTGTTATCCGTGAAAATAATTTAACAACAAAACTTAGAGTGGTATTTGATGCATCAGCAAAAAGGTCCAATGGTAGAAGTCTAAATGACATTATGTGTACAGGACCCAAACTACAAAGAGACATATTCGATATCATACTCAAATGAAGGCTATGGCAAGTTGTTATCACCGCTGACGTAGAGAAAATGATCAGACAAATTAAAATATCAAAAAAATCAGCCATATCACAGAATCTTATGGCGTGAAAATCAAAAAGAAAAAATAGATGAATATGAGCTAACAACAGTGACGTACGGAACTGCATCAGCACCATATCTAGCTGTGCGTACATTAATTGAAATAGCAAATAAGTGTCCAATTGAAAAATTGCAAACAATAGTAAAAGAAGACAGACAAAGAACAGATTCAGTAGAAGAATGTGAATACATCCAACGAAACATCAGCAAACACCTTGAAGAATTTGGATTTCATCTTAGGAAGTGGTTATCAAATCACAACAGCATCACTAATAACATTTCTAACACTGGAGACAATGAAAGCATACAAATAAAGAAAAATGAAGCTGTAAAAACACTTGGACTGCATTGGGACCCACAAAAAGATCAATTTCAATTTAAGATAAATTTTAAAAACTCAAAAAGTGTCACAAAAAGGAATGTTCTTTCTCAACTTGCACAAATATTTGACCCACTGGGTTGGCTTTCACCAATAATTATAGTTGCAAAGTTATATATTCAAAAACTTTGGTCTATGCAAACTGGGATAACCAACTCACAGAAGATCTACAGAAGGAATGGATGCACTTCATTGAAAAATTGTGTTTAATAGAAAACGTCCGGATTCCAAGATGGATAGGAACTTGTATGGATTCTCAGATTCAAATACATGGGTTCTGTGATGCTTCAGAAAGGGCTTATGCAGCAGCAAAAAAAAAGGTAACAGTGTTCAACTTTTAACATCGAAAACAAAAGTAAACCCGCTAAAAAATTGGAAAACAATTCCGAAATTAGAACTTTGCGCAGCACACTTATTAGCTAAATTGATCAGTAAAGTGACAAAAACCATTACTATTAATCATACAATTTATACATGGAGTGATTATACTATAACCTTGGGTCAACAACTTACTTCTCAAGTAAAATGGAAACATGTAAGCAAGAGGAATTTCCGCAGACAAAATACTGAATGTAGACATTTGGTGGTATGGTTCAAAATGGCTTCAATTATCTGAAAATCAATGGCCAACAGTCACAACAAACGACGCAGCAAGAACATTGTTAACCACAAATAATGGAACATCGGAATTTATGGAGAATTTAATTAACAGATATTCTAATTGGTTGAAGCTACAAAGAGTTGTAGCGTATATACTACGATTTAAGAAAAAACAAAGAAATAATCAAACCGTAAATTTATCTGCAGAAGAACTTCAATCAGCAAGAAACGTAATCATTAGAGAAACTCAAAAGCAGTTATTCAAAGACGAAATGAATAAATTACTGAATGACAAACACATAAGCAATGCAAGTCAAATCATCAACCTCAATCCATTTTTAGATAAAAATGGCATTATGAGAGTTGGAGGAAGACTAACAAACGCAGAGTTATCGTATTGCAAAAATCATCCTGTAATTCTAAGCAAATCCGATTTGAGTTCGCTAATAATCAAAGATGCTCATCATTCCACTCTACATGGTGCAAACAGATTAACAGAAGCAGTAATAAGGAGGCAATACTGGATTATAGGATTAAAAAATGCAATCAAAAGTTGTATACGGAAATGTTGCAAGTGCATACGATACAATCAATACATATCAATATATCAAAAAAATAAAACAGCAACACAAATGATGGGCGACTTACCAGACTTCAGAGTATCACCATCAAGTCCTTTAACCTACACCGGTGTTGACTATGCTTGGCCATTCCAGATGCGATGTTTCAAAGGCCGCGGACAAAAAACATTCAAAGGATATGTTGCAGTTTTTGTATGCCTTTCAACAAAAGCAATACATCTAGAAGCTGAAAGTGATTTGTCAACAGAAGCCTTTTTAGCAGCGTTAAGACGATTTTTTGCCAGAAGAGGAAAAAGTCTTCACATTTACTCTGACAACGGAACAAATTTTGTGGGAGCCAATAGATGGATTGATAAAGAATTTAAAGATGCAGTTTAAAAAAATACAACGAATTTTGGCTAATGAACAAATAACTTGGCATTTTTCGCCCCCGGCAGGCCCACATTTTGGAGGAATGTGGGAAGCAGGAGTTAAAGGGATGAAGTACCACTTAAAAAGAGCAGTTGGAGACACTAAGGTAACTTTTGAAGAAATGTCAACAGTTCTAGCTCAAATAGAAGCTTCGTTAAATTCGCGTCCATTATATGCGATAAACGATGATAATGGAACAGATGCGTTAACACCAGGACATTTCTTGATAGGAAAACCAATAATATCTACCCCGTCTTCGGGAACACATGTCAACGTTTCCACGCTAAATTAATGGAAATTAACACAAAAAATTCAGCGTGATTTTTGGAATCGGTGGAAAAATGAGTATTTGCACACACTCCAACAAAAAAATAAATGGAAAATTCCAACGAATAATATAAAAGAAGGAGATGTTGTAATTATAAAAGATGAAAATACACAGCCTACCAGGTGGCCTCTTGGAAAAGTCATAAAAACACATCCAGGAAGTGATGGTCGTGTTCGAGTGGTAACGTTAAAGCTTTCCAATAACACATTGAAAAGACCAATTCACAAATTATGTCCTCTTATCAAACAGACAGACAATAACGAAGAGAGTAAGGATGTAAAAACTTTAACAACCACAATCAAGCCTAAAAAGAAGCAACATATAAATAGATTTGGATTTTTAATCTTCGCGATCCTTTGCATGACAACAAATACTCTCGGTATGAACATAAATTATTCCCAAGAAAGAAGTGCAACAGTCAGTAAACTTCCTGAAAATACTACAATTTACCTGGACTCACTAGGAAAAATGGATGTAATTACATCTACCTGGGATTTGCTCATATATTATGATCTCAATGCATATTTCGAACAATATAGTATGTTGCCAAATTGCATTGCTAGAATAAAAGATCATTACCAGCTTTTATCTCAGTTTGAAGAGGCATGCAAAGTCATATCCTTATCTCTAGGAAAGCGCTATGAAGACTTAGGTCACAATCATAATTTGATTGTAGACAATAAAAGGCATAAAAGAGCCCCATTAGAATGGGTTGGATCTATTTATAATATGCTATTTGGATTAATGGATAACGACGACCAAGAAGTAATAGAAAGTAATTTCAAAACGTTACTTTCTAATCAACATTAGTTCAACAATAGGTTAAAATCACAAATTTCTTTAATCAATTCTACAGTCCACTAAATTTAAATAATTAATTTCTTTTCCTCGGCAATATGTTCAAATATCTTTGAACATGCTTATTTTTAGCATCGATAATGCCAAGGCAGTGAAAGACACTTATACATAAAAACACATAAAATGCATTAACATGCTATACACATGAAATACGCATGCAATATGTATGTTTAAGATAAGATCATGCACATGTTTATATGTACACATTGTACCCAATTGGTTCTAAAAATACATTTAGGCAATGGCTTCTGTGCATCGAAAACGACCCTTATCACGTAACATATACAATGAGTAATATACATATTCACATACACATATACACATATATTTAGTTAGTTAAGATAGTTTTCAAAATTGTATATAAAGCCCTCAAAAATTAAATAAAAATCAGAATGCATTTATTCTCCCTGAATGTAAGACTATAATTGCCCCCCACCAGTGGTAAGGAATTTTAGCATTTACATACAGTTTAACATACTTAATAAATTTATGTACAATAGTAATAAACACTAACATTTTTATATGAAAACAAATAATATTATAATTTGAATTGTTATTTACAAAAAAAAATTAATTAACATTTATAATATTTATATTTATTGTATAAAAGGCCATTAAGCTTAAAATAATTAATCGAAACGCTTAGTGGTGAATGAAGTAAATTCGCTACTTCGTTCCGGTTTGCTTATAACTTTAATATGATGAAACTATATTGAAAACATTATTAACTTAAGTATATATTTTCTTACATTGAAAGAGATGTATGTATTTATATATGATTCATGTTTCTAACGGGTGTTTTTTTGCGAGGAATATAACTTTAAGTTGGCATTCCTGTTCAAGATGGCGCCCGATTTAACAGATGTCAACTGATTTATTCTCAGTTTGGTTTGCCAATTTATCTTGAATAGACTCACGCCTGAACAGCGTTTGCAAATAATGGTTTTGTGCGGAATACGTATCATGCACTCGGTTCATTTTATCGTATAATGCGACGGTGCGCACTTTTGGTTGAATGGCTATGTTATCAAACAAAACTGCCGCATTTGGAGTGAACCTAATCCTCAAGTGCGTGTCAAAACACCGTTACATCCAGAAAAACTGACTGTTTGGTACGCTTTATGGGCTGGTGGAATCATTGATCCGTACTTCTTCATCATCGTTTTTGAAACTAAAACGTTACAGTCAAAAGTGATCGGTATAGAGCCATGAATACTATCTTTTTCATTCCTGTGAATTGGCCTCCAAGATCTTGTGATTTGACACCGCTAGACTACTTCCTGTGCGGTTATGAAAAGTCATTGGTCTATTCGCATAAGCCACAAAAGCTAAACCATTTGGAAGAAAACATTCGCCGCGTTATTGCTGATATAGGCCACAAATGTTAGGAAAAAAAATCGAAAATTTGACGTCCAGATTGGACTGCATCCGAGCCAGCCGTGGCGGTCATATGCCAGAAGTCATATTTAAAATTTAATGCCACAAAATTATATTTCGGATAAATAAAATTTATGCCAATCAAATAATCCATCGTTGCTTAATTGTAATTTAAATTTCTATACCTCTAAAAGAACACCCTTTACTTCTTTCACTGAAACTTTTCAGTATCTGCAAAAAGTTTAATTCAGGGTTTCTAAACTAAACTAACTCCTCTGCCAATATATTTTTACGGACTAATTAGCATAAAGCAAATACATATGTCTGACTATTGCTAATAATACTAACTATTGTCCATAAATATTTATTATTATTCATATGAATTTTGATATTAATCCTAATTATTGCTGTGTTAAATTTTCAGTATCAGTTACGTTCACATAATGGCGCAGAAGATTCGACAACTGAAACCAAAAATGTAAGTAAAACTTAATAAAATAGCGAAAATAAGTTTACGTAAAATTCTTGAGAATAATATAAAGTTTTCGAACTAACACAAGAACTCATTCATTTTAGTATGCTCACCAAATCATTATAATGGGCCTTTGCCACTTTGCCCTTTTTTAAAATATTATGATTATGATTTACAGTTAATAGCTTTGTTGATATCAGCTATATTCGATTCGTCATTTCTCTGCTAGCTTCTTCTCTTCTCTCTCGGGGAATAGTTATATGTAAAAGCAACAGCAAAGTTATCAAGCTGATTTCTTACTTCTCTAGAATATTTTTAAGAAATGCGAGTTGCAGCAGATGGAGCTTGATATGTTGCCGATAACCCTAATGTCTCCATTACACCGGCAGAGACGGTTGAGGTCCTGGCAGATTTCTTTTTCTTCTGCTGATTAAAATTTCCATTCTTATAAATTGCCATAACTAACCTTCACAATAAGATACAACACTGTTATTTTGTATAACGAATCACATAAGGTAGGAACACCTGCAGTTTAAACAATTTTTAAAAAGTGGTCCTGGCCCCGCCCTCTAAAAGCTGTAATCTAGCATTCAATCAGGGCAAATATTTTTAGCCCTATACCGACAGTGTCAAAATGGGTGAAATAGGGTGATAAACTCACCCACTCCCCATATAACGGGTTGGATTACAACTAATAAAAGTGCGATAACTCATTAAACATATAAGTCAGAGCCTTCAAATACACGTTAGAAGGCATAAGTAAGGTTAATCGAAGCTTTTAAGTGTACACCTATACCTCGAGGTCTACTTGACTGATTTCCACTAAATTGGGTACATAATAATATCCTGACCTATATTATAGTAAAAAAATTATCGAAATCGTACCACAAACAGCCTACTTCCCATGTAACACAAATTTAAGTTCCATCTAATTCTTTCACATTCCAGTATACAAATAAAAACAAAGGGTGCATTCAAGACATGCCATCTCAAGTCCAAAATTGTCAAATCGGGCCATAACTGTTCAAACCCCCATATGCTAAAAATGTGGACTCCAGTGTCAATGGTTGACTTTTTACCGAAATTATCCTTCAGTGTATTAAATAACTAATTGGAATTTGAAGAGAACCCTTTCCTATTATTATTATATCTGTGTGTCAAAAATAGAATGAATCGAGTTCAATTTATTGAATACCCAATTTAACTAATATCAGCATTTTCAAACATCCGGTTGACTTAACTTTTTATACATGGGTGATGATATGTACGTATGTATCTTATTGAAATACATAGAACATCCTTTTTCGTAAATAATATGTACAAATACCAAAACTAAATAAAATCGGGTCTATACTACCCCTATCTCCAATGATTTTATACCGTGTATATTGATTCAAGAGTTAAGATATCTTAAAAAAATTACCTGAACATATATATTACATTGCATACTTGTATAACACAGTGTTTTGTCGCAAATATGTGAAATTGGTGCACAAATCCAAACTGCCATATACTAAATAAGTTACTTTCGTTACTTCGCCGGCTTTGATCCTTTCCAGTTGCAAGAGCATAAAATGGTTGGTTACACCCGAACTTACCCCTTTCTCACTTGTTATTTATTACCTATTACTTTATAAGACAATATGAATTTCCTAATTAATATATGTTTATTTTTCAGTATCAGTTTCATTCAATTGATGGTGGAGGATATTCAACAACTGCAACAAATAATGTAAGTGAAAATACTTAATAAATATATGTTGTAATAAAAACTGACATTAATATATGAAAACAAATAATATTATAATTTAAACTGTTAATTTACATTTATATTATTTATATTAATAAATAGCCATTAAGTTTAAAATAATTTATCAAAACGCTGTTTTGGTTATAAGTTTAATTCCATGTAAAAGTATCTAAGGCATTATTAACCTAAATATATATAATATTTCTTTACATTAAAAGAGATATATGTATGTATATATATACGATTCATGTTCCTAGTTCCTTCACTGAAATTTTTAATTATCTGCACAAAGTTTAATAAAGTGTTTCTAAACTAAACTAAGTCCCGTGCAAATATATTTTTATGGACCTATTAGCAAAAATCAATAACATATGTCTGAACTTATTAGTAATATTACTAATTATGGTATAGAAAAGTCCATAAATATTTAATATCATTCATATCAGTTTTAATATTAATCCTAATTATTGCTGTGTTAAATTTTCAGTATCAGTTACGTCCACATATTGGCAGAGAAGGATCGACAACCGAAACCAAAAATGTAAGTAAAACTTATGGACATATATAAAATAAAAAATGACAAGCAGTTTTTCAACGGCGCTAATTTACGGGGACTATCCCAGAGGCTTTAAAAAGGTATCGAAATATTTAATACTCAATACGATTTTAAAAATTCAAATTTTTACACCGATATCAACTAGCTTTTGGAAGTTTCAATACATTGTGCGTAAATAAATTTATGAAAAGGCCGTAACTGTTCAAGCCCCCATAAACTAACCATGTGGACTTAAGTGTCAATGGTTGACTGTTTACCGAAATTATTCTTCAATGTATAAGATATATTGTATAATTGGAATTTGGACAGAACTCTTTATTGATAAAACCATATCTGTATATCAAAAATGGATTAAATCGGGTCCATACTTCTCTTACCCCAATATACTTTATAGAAGATTTTCGAACTTCCGGCTGTGTTTATACCGCATATATGGGCAAATATATATATATATAGAGTTATCTTACAAAATTGAGCGGGCAAGTTTTTATTAATAACGATGCTTCTGTGAGCCTAAAATCGATTATATCGGCTGAAGGCTTGCCCTTACCCTACATAACTAATATCAGGATTTTCAAATATCCAGTTGACTTTACTTTTTATTCATTGGTGATCGTATGTGAGGTACCCACAGAGAAAGTCTTTTTCCGTAAATAATAAGTACTAATGCCAAAACTGTTTAAAATCGGGTCAATACTACTCCTATCTCCTATGGTTTTATACCGTATATATTGATCCAAGAGAAGATAGTATAGTGAAACTGACAAGGTATCCTTTCCAGTTGCATGAGTATAAAATGATTGGTTTCACCCGAAATTAGCTCTTTCTTACTTGTTATTTATTACCTATAACTTTATGAGACAATATGGATTTCCTAATTAATGTATGTTTATTTTTCGGTATAAGTTTCACTCAATTGATGGGGGGGAACATTCCACAATTGCACCCAATAGTGTAAGTGAAAATACTAAATAAATATATGTAGCAATAAAACTGACATTAATATAAGAAAACGAATAATATAATAATTTGAACCGTTATGGACTAATTAAGTCCATTTAGTTATTATCATTCATATAAATTTTGATATTTATCCTAATTATTGCTGTGTTAAATTTTCAGTATCAGTTACGTCCACATAACGGCGCAGAAGATTCGACAACTGAAAACAAAAATGTAAGTAAAACTTAAGGAAATAGCGAAAAAGTTTACGCAAAATTCCTAATCATAATATAAAGTTTTAGAACTATACAAAAATTCATTCATTCTAGTATGCTCAACAAATCATAATAATGGACCTTTGCTACTTGCATTTTTTTAAAATATTATGATTATGATTTACAGTTAATAGCTTTGTTGATATCAGCTATATTCGATTCGCCATTTCTCGCTTCTTCTCTTCTCATTTGGAAAATAGTTATATGTAAACAACACCAAAGTTATCGAGCTGAATTACTTATCTAGAATATTTTTAAGAAATGGTGCACCTCCCATGCAGATGGAGCTTGATATGTTACCGATAACGGTGATGTCTCCATTGCATACTTTTAGGCGTATTTTCGCATATCTCAATCGGAAGAAATTAATTGAATAGGAGGCTGGGTGATTCAAAAAGAATAGTATTTAAGATACACTTTTTAATGTCAAATAAAACTATATGATAATAAAAATTTATTACTAATAAAATATTATTAAAGTTTCGGAGTCATAGTATTAGTAACATTATTAATATTTTTTTAAATAGGGGTAGGGGTCCTGTTGGAACAGTACCTCGTTTGACTTGAAAAATACAATTCAAGTTAGGTATTTCCGTCGTATTATCGATTGTAATAAATATCCACTTATTTGGCTGGCAATTTTAACATCGACTTCGCTGATAAAACATCAGAGCGGTTGACAACTTTTCTTTCCGAAAACTTTAATTTGAAAATGAATAATGATCCTCAAAAAGCCACAACAAAATAGGGGACCACCATTGGTGCGCTATTTGCCAATATATTAAGAGGATATCAAATCTTAAACTTATGTTTCTTATTTCCTACCTGAATACCCTATATGTATTGTAAGATACTAAAAATATTTTAAAAAATATTAACTTCTCATTTATTCAATTAAAGAAATACCAAAGAAGAACAAAATACTGCATAAAAAAAATTTATAATTATAGTTGCATCAGTTCAAAACAACGCTTTACCGCGGCAGTCCCGAGTGCCACACGTACTTGTTTTTTGTTAAGAGTAATTTTGAATAAGATATATTAATGAAACTTGGTACACATGCAAGAAGGCTAGTATTGTATATCGGGGTAATAAGTCAACTGCCACGCCCACAAATCGCCTTTAATCGAAACCCAATAAATTGCCATAACTAACCTTCACAATATGACACAATACTGTGATAACCCCACCCACTCCTCATATAACGGTTTTGATTAAAACTTATTATATAAATAAATCAGAGACTTCAAGTTTAACATGTAAGGTTAATACAAGCATTTGCATAAATTAGACAATGGGCGTGGCATGACCCACTTTTAGGTGAAAACCCATACCCCGAGATCTACTTGACTGATTTCAACTAAATTTGATACATAACATTATCCGTACCTGTATTATAGTACAAAAATGGGAGAAATCGGATAAAAACCACGCCTACTTCCCGTTAACACACATTTAAGTTCCGTCTAATTCTTTACATTCCGGTGCACATGGATGGACCTTTGCTACTTTGCCCTTTTTCAAAATATTATGAGGATGATTTACAGTTTATGGCTTAGTTGATATCAGCTATATTCGATTTGCCATTTCTCTGCTCGCTTCTTCTTCTCTCTTGGGGAATAGTTATATGTAAAAGCAACAGCAAAGTTATCGAGCTGAATTCGTATTTATCTAGAATATTTTTAAGAAATCGAGTTGCAGCAGATGGAGCTTGATATGTTGCCGATAGCGCTAATATCTTTATTGCACCAGCAGAGGTGGCTGAGGTCCTAGCATATTTCTTTTTCTTCTGCTAATTAAAATTTTCCTTTTTTTTGCTTTGGTTCGTGTTGGGTTTTTAATTTTAGATTTGTTTATTAAAAGTCTAAACATTTTTATTTTACAATTTCAATTAGAATTGCCGCACAAAAATTCGTGGAAAATTTTTTTGTTGTTATTGTTGTTGTTTTTTAGAAGTCTTATGTATATGTTTTTTGTAAAAAGTCAGTTTGGATAAGATATATTGATGAAACTTGGTACACATTTTTTTTTGACATCGTAATTCGGCTGGTATTGTAGATCGGCGTAATAAGTCAACTGCCATTCCCACAAAACGCCATTAATCGGAACCCAATAAATTGCCATAACTAACTGAATAATTGGGTGCCCAGTTTAATGGGAAGCACATATTTAAGGTTTTGTGAATCATTTACACTCCCGGTTGATGTTACAAGTGAAAATACATAATATTTAAAATAAATATAAAATAGGGGAAATTTATTTTTTTTACACAAGTTAT
Organism: Bactrocera oleae; assembly: GCF_042242935.1. Taxonomy (NCBI): domain Eukaryota; kingdom Metazoa; phylum Arthropoda; class Insecta; order Diptera; family Tephritidae; genus Bactrocera; species Bactrocera oleae. Next base: position 4,100,509 of record NC_091542.1, on the reverse strand, counting down.
GTTACACAAACCAATGGTTTGACGAATTAAAAAATGTTTGTAGCGAGCTGGATTGTACAAGTATATTACGCAGTGTCGAATCGAATTGAGGTGCGCGCAGGATCACTATTACTTCGAATGAGGTGTATCTGCTGCGGAGACCATCCTATTTGTTTGATGAAGGGCGCGATGCTCTGGTGTGTTGAGTTGTCCCGCATGGTGATGTATGAGTGTGGTGTATTGTAGTGGGTTATACTAGGGTGCGCCAGTTCTTGCCGAGTAGAGTGGCGTGTATGTGTAGGGGAGGCTTATCTCATTTAAACATCCTGGACCCCCTAGGCGAATATTTTGCCTAGTATTACCCATATTGGCTGTAAATGTTGGAAGTATTTCGGCATGCTGCTGGTAGAGTAGCCGAGGGCGCTTAATCTTGCTAGAGTGAGATTTATGATTTTTACCCACTTTTTTGAAGTGAGATTTGCAACATTTAAAGGTGTTTCCCATAAACTACTCGGGTGCTAAAACGGGTCCGTCAATGTATCACATTGTAAATATGGTGATCCCTTAACTTTATTTTTGAAGTTTTATACATTATAAAAATGTTGTCAACTATCAGGCACTCTAATAAGAGAGGTGTCGATTTTTCGTCTTCCTTAGGACAATTTTGTCATATGTTATGTTAAGTGCGATTTTGGCAAGTAGTAGCGCGCCACATAACTTAAGATTTTTGAAGCAGGATTTTTGTATCATTATTGGCAACAGCCATCCTGCGGGGTCGAAAAGTTACATACTTGTATTTTTAAACCTGATCTTGTCAGAAGGGACTCTGACTTGAATTTTCTGTCAATTCGTGGAGTGTTGTAACATTGGGAATTTAGTGGTAGTCGTATCCGTACCGGCCATTATTTGATCGAGTAGTTGTGGCTTTGCGGAAGTCTTCACAATACTGATCTTTTGGGGTTGTAATTGATATGAGGGGGAGTTCTTCTAACTCCCAAAATTTTTTCAATTGTGAATTGAGGTAATCGTTTGAGATTTCCTCAACTTGAGTTGTCATTGTTGTAATTGGTTCCGTAACTAGACCACTTAGGATCCAACCGAAAATGGTATTTTGTGCCAATAGTGTGCTTGAAATTTTCTCAACACCCTCGAGTATTATCTGAGGTATGAGATCGCTGCCTAATAGAATATCTATTTGAGCGGAGTTACTGCAGTTGGGATCTGCTAGCTTTAGGTGTGAAAAATTTTGCCAATGCTTGCTGTTTATATGATAGCTTGGAAGCATATTCGTTAGTTGGTAAGACTATAGCTTCTGCTTTAATTCTCTTATCCGCTTGGGGGGAAATTAAGGTAATGGGACAGATTTTATTAGAGTTTTGCATTACTCTTCCGCCCATTCCTGTAATTTCAAAGTTGGCTTGTTTTGTTGGCAGTTGTAGCCTATTTTGTGCCCTAGACGCTATGACAGATCGTTGTGATCCTTGGTCTTTTAGGGCCTATGTTTAAACAGCTCTTCTCGGTGTTCGATGGAGATGATTGCTGTGGGTAGTAATACCCTATTTTGTATTTCGTTGTATAGCGTTTGAGTTTTTTGTGCCTTTGAGCAACATGGTGTCTTTTGGCAATTTTCGGGATTTTGGTTTTTAGGAGTTGTTGTTACAACTAAACCTGTGGTTCTTTTTGTATAAGCGCTTCTTTGGGGTGATATGGGAAATTTGCTGTAATGAAGCATTGAGTGGTGTCTTTTGTGACAATATAAACAATTGAATTTGCTTTTGCAATTTATATACTTATGCGCATGTGACAAGCAATTTGTACAAAGTCTTTTTGATCTGACAAAATTATTTCGTTCGTCAACTTTTAAGTTTTTAAGCTTCTCGCATGATTGTAGTTTGTGCCCTCTTGTGCATAGTTCGCATGACGTATGATTGTTCTGTTCGGATGTGAACGATTGCATTTTGTATAAGCTTCTGTTTAATTTGTGTTTGCTACTAGCTTGGGGTCTATTGAAGCTTCTATTAAGGTCGTTTTGATAGTTTTGGGTTTTAATAATTTTTGTGTCTACCCTTTCAGCGATTTCATACTGGATAGTTAGAAAATCTTTCATTGGCGGTGCATATATTTACCAGTATTGGGTCCCAGCTGTCTGTGGGAATATTTTGTGTCGATAGAACCGACAAATAATTTGAAACCTATGGTTTTATACCGTATATATTGATCCAAGAGAAGATAGTATAGTGAAATTGACAAGGTATCCTTTCCAGTTGCACGAGTATAAAATGATTGGTTACACCCGAACTTAGCCCTTTCTTACTTGTTATTTATTGCCTATAACTTTATGATACAATATGGATTTCCTAATTAGTGTATGTTTATTTTTCAGTATAAGTTGCACTCAATTGATGGTGGGGAACATTCCACAACTGCACCAAATAGTGTAAGTGAAAATACTAAATAAATATATGTAGCAATAAATCTGACAATAATATATGAAAACGAATAATATAATAATTTGAACTGTTATGGACTAATTAAGTCCATTTAGTTATTATCATTCATATAAATTTTGATATTTATCCTAATTATTGCTGTGTTAAATTTTCAGTATCAGTTACGTCCACATAACGGCGCAGAAGATTCGACAACTGAAAACAAAAATGTAAGTAAAACTTAAGGAAATAGCGAAAAAGTTTACGCAAAATTCCTAATCATAATATAAAGTTTTAGAACTATACAAAAACTCATTCATCAAATGGACCTTTCATAATAATGGACCTTTGCTACTTTGCATTTTTTTTAAATATTATGATTATGATTTACAGTTAATAGCTTTGTTGATATCAGCTATATTCGATTCGCCATTTCTCGCTTCTTCTCTTCTCATTTGGGAAATAGTTATATGTAAACAACACCAAAGTTATCGAGCTGAATTCGTACTTATCTAGAATATTTTTAAGAAAGGGGAGGTGCAGCAGATGGAGCTTGCGATGTTACCGATAACGGTGATGTCTCCATTGCATACTTTAAGGCGTATTTTCGCATATCTCAATCGGAAGAAATTAACTGAAGAGGAGGCTGGGTGATTCAAATAGAATAGTATTTAAGATACACTTTTTAATGTCAAATAAAACTATATAAGATAATAAAAATTTATTACTAATAAAATATTATTCAATATTCGCAGTCATAGTATTAGTAACATTATTAATATTTTTTTAAATAGGGGCAGTACCTCGTTTGACTTGAAAAATACAATTAAAGTTAGGTATTTCCGTCGTATTATCGATGGTTATAAATATCCACTTATTTGGCTGGCAATTTTAACATCAACTTCGCTGATAAAACATCAGAGCTGTTGACAACATTTCTTTCCGAAAACTTTAATTTGAAAATGAATAATGATCCTCAAACATCCACAACAAAATAGGGGACCACCATTGGCGCGCTATTTGCCAATATATTAAGAGGATATCAAATCTTAAACTTATGTTTCTTATTTCCTACCTGAATATCCTATATGTATTGTAAGATACTAAAAATATTTTAAAAAATATTAACTTCTCATTTATTCAATTAAAGAAATACCAAAGAAGAAAAAAATACTGCATATAAAAAATTGTATAATTATAGTTGCATCAGTTCAAAACAACGCTTTACCGCGGCAGTCCCGAGTGCCACACGTACTTGTTTTTTGTTAAGAGTAATTTTGAATAAGATATATTAATGAAACTTGGTACTCATGCAAGAAGGCTAGTATTGTATATCGGGGTAATAAGTCAACTGCCACGCCCACAAATCGCCTTTAATCGAAACCCAATAAATTGCCATAACTAACTGAATAATTGGGTGCCCACTTTAATGGGAAGCACATATTTAAGGTTTTGTGAATCACTTACACTCCCGGTTAATGTTACAAGTGAAAATACATAATATTTAAAATAAATATAAAATAGGGGAAATTTATTTTTTTTACACAAGTTATGTTACACAAACCAATGGTTTGACGAATTAAAAAATGTTTGTAGCGAGCTGGATTGTACAAGTATATTACGCAGTGTCGAATCGAATTGAGGTGCGCGCAGGATCACTATTACTTCGAATGAGGTGTATCTGCTGCGGAGACCATCCTATTTGTTTGATGAAGGGCGCGATGCTCTGGTGTGTTGAGTTGTCCCGCATGGTGATGTATGAGTGTGGTGTATTGTAGTGGGTTATACTAGGGTGCGCCAGTTCTTGCCGAGTAGAGTGGCGTGTATGTGTAGGGGAGGCTTATCTCATTTAAACATCCTGGACCCCCTAGGCGAATATTTTGCCTAGTATTACCCATATTGGCTGTAAATGTTGGAAGTATTTCGGCATGCTGCTGGTAGAGTAGCCGAGGGCGCTTAATCTTGCTAGAGTGAGATTTATGATTTTTACCCACTTTTTTGAAGTGAGATTTGCAACATTTAAAGGTGTTTCCCATAAACTACTCGGGTGCTAAAACGGGTCCGTCAATGTATCACATTGTAAATATGGTGATCCCTTAACTTTATTTTTGAAGTTTTATACATTATAAAAATGTTGTCAACTATCAGGCACTCTAGTAAGAGAGGTGTCGATTTTTCGTCTTCCTTAGGACAATTTTGTCATATGTTATGTTAAGTGCGATTTTGGCAAGTAGTAGCGCGCCACATAACTCAAGATTTTTGAAGCAGGATTTTTGTATCATTATTGGCAACAGCCATCCTGCGGGATCGAAAAGTTACATATTTGTATTTTTAAACCTGATCTTGTCAGAAGGGACTCTGACTTGGTTTTTCTGTCAATTCGTGGAGTGTTGTAACATTGGGAATTTAGTGGTAGTCGTATGACGTACCGGCCATTATTTGATCGAGTAGTTGTGGCTTTGTGGAAGTCTTCACAATACTGATCTTTTTGGGTTGTAATTGATATGAGGGGGAGTTCTTCTAACTCCCAAAATTTTTTCATTTGTGAATTGAGGTATTCGTTGGAGATTTCCTCAACTTGAGTTGTCATTGTTGTAATTGGTTCCGTAACTAGACCACTTAGGATCTAACCGAAAATAGTATTTTGTGCCAATTTGTGTGCTTGAAATTTTCTCAACACCCTCGAGTATTATCTGAGGTATGAGATCGCTGCCTAATAGAATATCTATTTGAGCGGGGTTACTGCAGTTGGGATCTGATATGTATGATAGCTTGGAAGGATATTCGTTAGTTGCGGTAAGACTATAGCTTCTGCTTTAATTCTCTTATCCGCTTGGGGGGAAATTAAGGTAATGGGACAGATTTTATTAGAGTTTTGCATTACTCTTCCGCCCATTCCTGTAATTTCAAAGTTGGCTTGTTTGGTTGGCAGTTGTAGCCTATTTTGTGCCCTAGATGCTATGAAAGATCGTTGTGATCCTTGGTCTATTAAGGCCCTATGTTTAAACAGCTCTTTTTGGTTTTCGATAGAGATGATTGCTGTGGGTAGTAATACCCTATTTTGTATTTCGTTGTATAGCGTTTGAGTTTTTTGTGCCTTTGAGCAACATGGTGTCTTTTGGCAATTTTCGGGATTTTGGTCCTTAGGAATTGTTGTTACAACTAAACCTGTGGTTCTTTTTGTATAAGCGCTTCTTTGGGATGATATGGGAAATTTGCTGTAATGAAGCATTGAGTGGTGTCTTTTGTGACAATATAAACAATTGAATTTGCTTTTGCAATTTATATACTTATGCGCATGTGACAAGCAATTTGTACAAAGTCTTTTTGATCTGACAAAATTATTTCGTTCGTCAACTTTTAAGTTTTTAAGCTTCTCGCATGATTGTAGTTTGTGCCCTCTTGTGCATAGTTCGCATGACGTATGATTGTTCTGTTCGGATGTGAACGATTGCGTTTTGTATAAGCTTCTGTTTAATTTGTGTTTGCTACTAGCTTGGGGTCTATTGAAGCTTCTATTAAGGTCGTTTTGATAGTTTTGGGTTTTAATAATTTTTGTGTCTACCCTTTCAGCGATTTCATACTGGATAGTTAGAAAATCTTTCATTGGCGGTGCATATATTTACCAGTATTGGGTCCCAGCTGTCTGTGGGAATATTTTGTGTCGATAGAACCGACAAATAATTTGAAACCTATGGTTTTATACCGTATATATTGATCCAAGAGAAGATAGTATAGTGAAACTGACAAGGTATCCTTTCCAGTTGCAAGAGTATAAAATGATTGGTTACACCCGAACTTAGCTCTTTCTTACTTGTTATTTATTACCTATAACTTTATGAGACAATATGGATTTCCTAATTAATGTATGTTTATTTTTCAGTATAAGTTGCACTCAATTGATGGTGGGGAACATTCCACAACTGCACCAAATAGTGTAAGTGAAAATACTAAATAAATATATGTAGCAATAAATCTGACATTAATATATGAAAACGAATAATATAATAATTTGAACTGTTATGGACTAATTAAGTCCATTTAGTTATTATCATTCATATAAATTTTGATATTTATCCTAATTATTGCTGTGTTAAATTTTCAGTATCAGTTACGTCCACATAACGGCGCAGAAGATTCGACAACTGAAAACAAAAATGTAAGTAAAACTTAAGGAAATAGCGAAAAAGTTTACGCAAAATTCCTAATCATAATATAAAGTTTTAGAACTATACAAAAATTCATTCATTCTAGTATGCTCACCAAATCATAATAATGGACCTTTGCTACTTTGCATTTTTTTAAAATATTATGATTATGATTTACAGTTAATAGCTTTGTTGATATCAGCTATATTCGATTCGCCATTTCTCGCTTCTTCTCTTCTCATTTGGGAAATAGTTATATGTAAACAACACCAAAGTTATCGAGTTGAATTCGTACTTATCTAGAATATTTTTAAGAAAGGGGAGGTGCAGCAGATGGAGCTTGCGATGTTACCGATAACGGTGATGTCTCCATTGCATACTTTTAGGCGTATTTTCGCATATCTCAATCGGAAGAAATTAACTGAAGAGGAGGCTGGGTGATTCAAATAGAATAGTATTTAAGATACACTTTTTAATGTCAAATAAAACTATATAAGATAATGAAAATTTATTACTAATAAAATATTATTCAATATTCGCAGTCATAGTATTAGTAACATTATTAATATTTTTTTAAATAGGGGTAGGGGTCCTGTTGGAACAGTACCTCGTTTGACTTGAAAAATACAATTAAAGTTAGGTATTTCCGTCGTATTATCGATGGTAATAAATATCCACTTATTTGGCTGGCAATTTTAACATCAACTTCGCTGATAAAACGTCAGAGCTGTTGACAACTTTTCTTTCCGAAAACTTTAATTTGAAAATGAATAATGATCCTCAAAAAGCCACAACAAAATAGGGGACGCTATTTGCCAATATATTAAGAGGATATCAGCCTTAAACTTATGTTTCTTATTTCCTACCTGAATACCCTATATGTATTGTAAGATACTAAAAATATTTTAAAAAATATTAACTTCTCATTTATTCAATTAAAGAAATACCAAAGAAGAAAAAAATACTGCATATAAAAAATTGTATAATTATAGTTGCATCAGTTCAAAACAACGCTTTACCGCGGCAGTCCCGAGTGCCACACGTACTTGTTTTTTGTTAAGAGTAATTTTGAATAAGATATATTAATGAAACTTGGTACTCATGCAAGAAGGCTAGTATTGCATATCGGGGTAATAAGTCAACTGCCACGCCCACAAATCGCCTTTAATCGAAACTCAATAAATTGCCATAACTAACCTTCACAATATGGCACAATACTGTGATAACCCCACCCACTCCTCATATAACGGTTTTGATTAAAACTTATTATATAAATAAATCAGAGACTTCAAGTTTAACATGTAAGGTTAATACAAGCATTTGCATAAATTAGACAATGGGCGTGACATGACCCACTTTTAGGTGAAAACCCATACCCCGAGATCTACTTGACTGATTTCAACTAAATTTGATACATAACATTATCCGTACCTGTATTATAGTACAAAAATGGGAGAAATCAGATAAAAACCACGCCTACTTCCCATTAACACACATTTAAGTTCCGTCTAATTCTTTACATTCCGGTGCAAATGGATGGACCTTTGCTACTTTGCCCTTTTTTAAAATATTATGAGGATGATTTACAGTTTATGGCTTAGTTGATATCAGCTATATTCGATTTGCCATTTCTCTGCTCGCTTCTTCTTCTCTCTTGGGGAATAGTTATATGTAAAAGCAACAGCAAAGTTATCGAGCTGAATTCGTACCTATCTAGAATATTTTTAAGAAATGCGAGTTGCAGCAGATGGAGCTTGATATGTTGCCGATAGCGCTAATATCTCCATTGCACCGGCAGAGGTGGTTGAGGTCCTGGCATATTTCTTTTTCTTCTGCTAATTAAAATTTTCAGTTTTGTTGCTTTGGTTCGTGTTGGGTTTTTAATTTTAGATTTGTTTATTAAAAGTCTAAACATTTTTATTTTACAATTTCAATTAGAATTGCCGCACAAAAATTCGTGGAAAATTTTTTTGTTGTTATTGTTGTTGTTTTTTAGAAGTTTTATGTATATGTTTTTTGTAAAAAGTCAGTTTGGATAAGATATATTGATGAAACTTGGTACACATTTTTTTTTGACATCGTAATTCGGCTTGTATTGTAGATCGGCGTAATAAGTCAACTGCCATTCCCACAAAACGCCATTAATCGGAACCCAATAAATTGCCATAACTAACTGAATAATTGGGTGCCCACTTTAATGGGAAGCACATATTTAAGGTTTTGTGAATCACTTACACTCCCGGTTAATGTTACAAGTGAAAATACATAATATTTAAAATAAATATAAAATAGGCGAAAATTTATTTTTTTTACACAAGTTTATATTACACGTAATCTAAAATATAATAAAATGAATCACTTCATCCGAAAGAGTGCGGAACGGTGTCGAAGAAGATTGTCGAAATAAATCCGGAGCGATGTCGATTGATGTGGTAAACCAATGGACGGATTAAAAAATGTTTGTAGCGAGCTGGATTGTACAAGTATATTACGCAGTGTCGAATCGAATTGAGGTGCGCGCAGGATCACTATTACTTCGAATGAGGTGTATCTGCTGCGGAGACCATCCTATTTGTTTGCTGAAGGGCGCGATGCTGTGGTGTGTTGAGTTGTCCCGTATGGTGATGTATGAGTGTGGTGTATTGTAGTGGGTTATACCAGAGAACGTATATGAATAGAGAAGGAGCAAATGTTAGCAGTACCAGAGAACGTATATGAATAGAGAAGGAGCAAATGTTAGCAGTACTAAAATCAGAGAATGTTGAAGAGTAGAGAAGGAGCAAATGTTAGCAGTACTAAAATGTTAATTGCTAAGAAGGAACATCGAAAACGCGCAAGTTCGAAAATAAAATGTCACCACTGCTGTCAATTTACGCAACGAACTACACCACTCTATAAGCAAAATGTATATACATACATATGCGCAGATGTTCTTTGATATGCGCATAAACAAAAATTGAAATAATAAAAACGAAAGAAATTGACTTCTGACAGGAAAATTTAATAATCAGGGAAATAATATTAAAATAGAATTCAAATATCAATTCATAAAAAAGGGTTATAAAAATAAAAAAGGACTATATAATATATGATTGGATTTGAACTTAGGCAAAATATTTCACGTTGCAATAAAGAAGTCTGCTATACAAGCAGCACCACAGACAATATTCAAGCTCTTGAGTCTAATCTGTGGATTCAAACAGCTATTATTGTTTACTTGCTTCAAATGTTCATATGTCCATATGTGAATATTCTTGAAATTGCCTTCTTTCATTCGCATGTCCAAATATATTTGCATATATGTACACATATGTACATATGTATGTCCCTCAATATGTCTTTCGCAAAAAATCAAACATTCGCGCAAGTGACAAAAAAACGTAGACGCACCATCATCGGCCAATAATATTCAAGCGAACTCGCGGCTTATTTTCTAAGTATTTCATATTACAACGACAACAAATTCATTCATAAGGAACGTGCGTCTGCTTCAAAGCAAAGTGCGCTCGTTCATAACTCTGCGCCGCGCTATTTTTTCTGTGCGCCTGGTAAGCCACATTTGGTTTTCATATAGAATTCCTACGCATATTGAGTAAAACGAGAAAAATTAAATTTTACAATTTGACAGCCACCACTGAAAATCCTACCATCCCCCTCGCATTTGTATGTCCACAAGCTGCTTCCTCACAACATTTGCTAAAAATCAGAAATTGAAGAATTTGTCTGATGTTCACTTCAAAAAGGAGAATTGGCAACATGACCTCTTAGCGAGTTTAAATAATATTTATATTTTTGCATATTATGCACTATTTATGGCATTAAATTATAAAATTTATATCAAATTGACATTCATATGAAATCATTAACTACTTCTATATATTCTAAGCACAGTCCATATAGTACTTTTATATGTTTACTTATTATCATTATTTCATAGTTTGTCGATTTAGCCCATTTTATCTAAATACGACGCTATGAAAATGCAGCCTAATCGGTAATCGCACTATTTCAAAAGAGCATAAGTCAACTTTCAATAGCAAACCACTGCAAAAAGGACAAACGAGACAACATAGCCGATCGACATTGTCGCAAAATTGTCGATTGAAACAAATTTTGTCAACTCCGCGACTATGCGCAAAATTTGGCGTCAATATGTATGCGAGCTCGTTTGTATGTATGTATATAAATATGTATGTTTGTCGGCAAAGTCGTCATTTGGTTACTTTCAACAACACAATGTCCGCGCGAACTCGCCGTTATTTCGTTGGCTTGCCACCATGCACATAGGCGTGTCAAGTGAGGGCTCATAATATATTGATATGTTGCTTAATTTGTATTGAAAAATACTGATGCATTTATGAATTATTTTCGTAATATAATATATATTATATATATATATATATATATATATATATACCAATAAATTCATACCTATAATCGTTTTCAAACTGAATTCGATAAATAAAATATATATCTGAAATAATTATGTGGCGGTGCGCCCCAATCCCTCCTTGCCTGTGATCGTTCAACTCGCAAAAAGCAGAAAGCGTAGACAAAAGTCATTGCTTGTGCGGGGCAAGAAGAAGCAAGCATCAGCGTACGTGTATTTAAGAATGTATGTGTGATTATCACATTTGTGTAAATACGCATAAATAAAGGAATATGCAATAAACCCAAACATATGAACATATTCTCCTGATATATTTTAATTATATCAGAAAGTAAAATATGCTATTAAAGTAATTGAATTATGATATGCTTAGATTCCAATTAATAAAATAAAAAAATTAAATACAATTTTAATTTTACGTATTTTACGATTTGAACGTATATGCTCGTATTCGGATTGAGCTTAACTCCTTCACGCCTACGACCTAAGCTACTATATAAATGCAAACGCGGCTGCTTAGCCACTGTTTTATTATTATCATTTGTTTAATAAGTATATTGCTTACGCAACGCACATACATAAGTTAGAAAACTAGCTTATTAAATGTTTATTTTATTATGAATTCTGGGGTTTTTACCGGTAATACAGATTTTTAATTCAAAAGGTTTTTCATAATTATAAATTTGTCATATCATAGAAATTGAAAACATAAATCTAAATAGGTATGCGCAACGATTTTTCATATAGGAATATTCGTTGTGTCTATTTATAGCATTTCGCATATTGTGTGGTGTATTTTTCTTTTTCGAAGTTATACTTTTCGATGTTCCCTCTTGTGGAATTACAAATTAGTACTCAAAAAGTTTTCATTTAACATTTGCTCCTTCTCTACTCTTCAACATTCTCTGCTAAAATGTTAATTACGATGGAGGAACATCGAAAACGCGCAAATTGGAAAATAAAATTTCACCACAACTATCAGGGTACGAAACGAACTACACCACTCTATAAGCAAAATGTATACACATACATATGCACAGAGAAACAAAAACTTAAAATAATAAAAAGGAAAATAATTGAGTTATGAAAAGAAAATATAAGTAATGAGGGAAATAATATGAAAATAGAACTAAAATATCATTTAATAAAAAAGAGTTATAAAAATAAAAAAGAGTATATAAAAATATGTGATAGGATATGAACTTAGGCAAAATGTTTTACATTGCCATAAAGAAGTGAATATTCTTGAAATTGCCTTCCTTCATTCGCATGTCCAAATATATTTGCATATATGTACACATATTTACATATGTATCTACCTCAATATGTCTTTCGCAAAAAATCTAACACTCGCGCAAGTGACAAAAAAAACGTAGACGCACCATCATCGGCCAATAATATTCAAGCGAACTCGCGGCATATTTTCTAAGTATTTTATATTACAACGACAACAAATTCATTCATAAGGAACGTGCGCCTGGTAAGCCACATTCGGTTTTCATATAGAATTCCTACCGCAAATGCGCGAAAATAAAAATGAATGAAATTGAATTTGAATGTCTTCAGTAAAATTGAAGAATCAGCAAAATTTCAATTTTACAATTTGTATCACTGAAAATCCTACTATCCCCCTCGCGTTTGTATGTTGCCCACAAGCTGCTTCCTCACAACATTTGCTAAAATTCAGAAATTGAAGAATTTGTCTGATGTTCACTTCAAAAAGGAGAATTGGCAACATGACCTCTGAGCGAGTTTAAATAATATTTATATTTATACATATTATGCACTATTTATAGCATTAAATTACAAAATTTATATTAAATTGCCATTCATATGAAATCATTAACTACTTCTATATATTCTAAGCACAGTCCATATAGTACTTTTATATGTTTACTTATTATCATTATTTCATAGTTTGTCGATTTAGCCCATTTTATTCAAATACGACGCTATGAAAATGCAGCCCAATCGGTAATCGCAATATTTCAAAAGAGCATAAGTCAATTTTCAACAGCAAAGCCCTGCAAAAAGGACAAACGAGACAACATAGCCGATCGACATTGTCGTAAAATTGTTGATTCAAACAAATTTTGTCGACTCCGCCACGATGCGCAAAATTCGGCGTCAATATGTATGCGAGCTCATATGTATATATGTATGTTTGTCGACAAAATCGTCATTTGGTTACTTTCAACAACACAATGTCTGCGCGAACTCGCCGTTATTTCGTTGGCTTGCCACTATACACAGAGGCGTTCTAACTGAAGACTCTTAGTATATTATTATTTGCTTATTTTGTATTGAAAAATACTGATGCATTTATGAATTATTTTCGTAATATAATATATATTATATATATATATATATATAAATACACATATATTCATACCTATAATCGTTTTTAAACTAAATATATAAAATATATATCTGAAATAATTATGTGGCAGTGCGCCCCAATCCCTCCTTGCCTGCGATCGTTCAACTCGCAAAAAGCAAAAAGTGTGGACAAAAGTCATTGCTTGTGCGGGGCAAGAAGAAGCAAGCATCAGCGTACGTGTACTCATGAATGTATGTGTGATTATCACATTTGTGTAAATACGCATAAATAAAGGAATATGCAATAAACCCAAACATATGAACATATTTTCCTGAAATATTTTAATTATCTCAGGAAGTTAAATATGCTATTAAAGTAATTGAATTATGATATGCTTAGATTCCAATTAATAAAATAAGAATTAAAGAAAATTTCAGTTTCATGAGTTTTAGGATTCGAAGGTATAGGTTCGTATTCGGATTGTGCTTAACCCCTTCCCGCTTACGACCTCAGCCACCACAAAAGTGGAAATGTGGCCGCTTAGCCACCGTTTTATTGTTATCCTTTGTTTAATAAGCAATTGCTCACATAACGCACATACATAAGTTGGAATAATAGCCTATTAAATGTTTATTTTATTATGAATTCTGGGGTTTTTACCGGTAATACAGATTTTTAATTCAGAAGGCTTTACATAATTATAAATTTGTCATATCATAGAAATTGAAAACATAAATCTAAATAGGTATGCGCAACGATTTTTCATATAGGAATATTCGTTGTGTCTATTTATAGCATTTCGCACATTGCGTGGTGTATTTTTCTTTTTCGAAGTTATATTTTTCGATGTTCCCTCATCTGGAACTACAAATTAGTACTCAAAAAGTTTTCAGTTAACATTTGCTCCTTCTCTATTCATATACGTTCTCTGGTTATACTAGGGTGCGCCAGTCCTTGGCGAGTAGAGTGGCGTGTATGTGTAGGGGAGGCTTATCTCATTTAAACATCCTGGACCCCCTAGGCGAATATTTTGCCTAGTATTACCCATATTGGCTGTAAATGTTGGAAGTATTTCGGCGTGCTGCTGGTAGAGTAGCCGAGGGCGCTTAATCTTGCTAGAGTGAGATTTATGATTTTTACCCACTTTTTTGAAGTGAGATTTGCAACATTTAAAGGTGTTTCCCATAAACTACCCGGGTGCTAAAACGGGTGCGTCACTGTATCACATTGTAAATATGGTGATCCCTTAACTTTATTTTTGAAGTTATATACATTATAAAAATGTTGTCAACTATCAGGCACTCTAGTAAGAGAGGTGTCGATTTTTCGTCTTCCTTAGGACAATTTTGTTATATGTTATGTTAAGTGCGATTTTGGCAAGTAGTAGCGCGCCACATAACTCAAGATTTTTGAAGCAGGATTTTTGTATCATTATTGGCAACAGCCATCCTGCGGGGTCGAAAAGTTACATATTTGTATTTTTAAACCTGATCTCGTCAGAAGGGACTCTGACTTGGTTTTTCTGTCAATTCGTGGAGTGTTGTAACATTGGGAATTTGGTGGTAGTCGTATGACGTACCGGCCATTATTTGATCGAGTAGTTGTGGCTTTGTGGAAGTCTTCACAATACTGATCTTTTTGGGTTGTAATTGATATGAGGGGGAGTTCTTCTAACTCCCAAAATTTTTTCAATTGTGAATTGAGGTATTCGTTTGAGATTTCCTCAACTTGAGTTGTCATTGTTGTAATTGGTTCCGTAACTAGACCACTTAGGATACAACCGAAAATAGCATTTTGTGCCAATAGTGTGCTTGAAATTTTCTCAACACCCTCGAGTATTATCTGAGGTATGAGATCGCTGCCTAATAGAATATTTAGTTGAGCGGGGTTACTGCAGTAGGGATCTGCTAGCTTTAGGTGTGAAACCTTTTGCCAATGCTTGCTATTTATATAATAGCTTGGAAGCATATTTGTTAGTTGCGGTAAGACTATAGCTTCTGCTTTAATTCTCTTATCCGCTTGGGCCCTATGTTTAAACAGCTCTTCTCGGTGTTCGATGGAGATGATTGCTGTGGGTAGTAATACCCTATTTTGTATTTCGTTGTATAGCGTTTGAGTTTTTTGTGCCTTTGAGCAACATGGTGTCTTTTGGCAATTTTCGGGATTTTGGTTTTTAGGAGTTGTTGTTACAACTAAACCTGTGGTTCTTTTTGTATAAGCGCTTCTTTGGGGTGATATGGGAAATTTGCTGTAATGAAGCATTGAGTGGTGTCTTCTGTGACAATATAAGCAATTGAATTTGCTTTTGCAATTTTTATACTTATGCGCATGTGACAAGCAATTTGTACAAAGTCTTTTTGATCTGACAAAATTATTTCGTTCGTCAACTTTTAAGTTTTTAAGCTTCTCGCATGATTGTAGTTTGCGCCCTCTTGTGCATAGTTCGCATGACGTATGATTGTTCTGTTCGGATGTGAACGATTGCGTTTTGTATAAGCTTCTGTTTAATTTGTTTTTGCTACTAGCTTGGGGTCTATTGAAGCTTCTATTAAGGTCGTTTTGATAGTTTTGGGTTTTAATAATTTTTGTGTCTACCCTTTCAGCGATTACATACTGGATAGTTAGAAAATCTTTCATTGGCGGTGCATATATTTACCAGTATTGGGTCCCAGCTGTCTGTGGGAATATTTTGTGTCGATAGAACCGACAAATAATTTGAAACCTATGGTTTTATACCGTATATATTGATCCAAGAGAAGATAGTATAGTGAAACTGACAAGGTATCCTTTCCAGTTGCAAGAGTATAAAATGATTGGTTACACCCGAACTTAGCTCTTTCTTACTTGTTATTTATTACCTATAACTTTATGAGACAATATGGATTTCCTAATTAATGTATGTTTATTTTTCAGTATAAGTTGCACTCAATTGATGGTGGGGAACATTCCACAACTGCACCAAATAGTGTAAGTGAAAATACTAAATAAATATATGTAGCAATAAATCTGACAATAATATATGAAAACGAATAATATAATAATTTGAACTGTTATGGACTAATTAAGTCCATTTAGTTATTATCATTCATATAAATTTTGATATTTATCCTAATTATTGCTGTGTTAAATTTTCAGTATCAGTTACGTCCACATAACGGCGCAGAAGATTCGACAACTGAAAACAAAAATGTAAGTAAAACTTAAGGAAATAGCGAAAAAGTTTACGCAAAATTCCTAATCATAATATAAAGTTTTAGAACTATACAAAAACTCATTCATCAAATGGACCTTTCATAATAACAGAGAATGTTTATGAGTAGAGAAGGAGCAAATGTTAGCAGTACTAAAATGTTAATTACGATGGAGGAACATCGAAAACGCGCAAATTGGAAAATAAAATTTCACCACAACTATCAGGGTACGAAACGAACTACACCACTCTATAAGCAAAATGTATATACATACATATGCACAGATGTTCATTGGTATGCGCATAAACAAAAATTGAAATAATTAAAACGAAAGTAATTGACTTCTGACAGGAAAATATTAATAATCAGGGAAATAATATTAAAATAGAATTCAAATATCATTTCATAAACAAGGGGTATAAAAATAAAAAAGGACTATATAAAATATGATAGGATTTGAACTTAGGCAAAATATTTCGCGTTGCAATAAACAAGTCTGCTATACAAGCAGCACCACAGACAATATTCAATTTTTCATGTCTAATCTGTGAACTCAAACAGCTATTGTTGTTTACTTGCTGCAATGTACATACGTCTATATGTGAATATTCTTGAAATTGCCTTCCTTCATTCGCATGTCCAAATATATTTGCATATATGTACACATATGTACATATGTATGTCCCTCAATATGTCTTTCGCAAAAAATCAAACATTCGCGCAAGTGACAAAAAAACGTAGACGCACCATCATCGACCAATAATATTCAAGCGAACTCGCGGCATATTTTCTAAGTATTTTATATTACAACGACAACAAATTCATTCATAAGGAACGTGCGTCTGCTTCAAAGCAAAGTGCGCTCGTTCATAACTCTGCGCCGCGCTATATTTTCTGTGCGCCTGGTAAACCACATTTGGTTTTCATATAGAATTCCTACCGCAAATGCGCGAAAATAAAAATGAATGAAATTGAATTTTGTCTTCAGTAAAATTGAAGAATCAGCAAAATTTCAATTTTACAATTTGTATCACTGAAAATCCCTCGCGTTTGTATGTTGCCCACAAGCTGCTTCCTCACAACATTTGCTAAAAATCAGAAATTGAAGAATTTGTCTGATGTTCACTTCAAAAAGGAGAATTGGCAACATGACCTCTTAGCGAGTTTAAATAATATTTATATTTTTGCATATTATGCACTATTTATGGCATTAAATTACAAAATTTATATTAAATTGCCATTCATATGAAATCATTAACTACTTCTATATATTCTAAGCACAGTCCATATAGTACTTTTATATGTTTACTTATTATCATTATTTCATAGTTTGTCGATTTAGCTCATTTTATCTAAATACGACGCTATGAAAATGCAGCCCAATCGGTAATCGCACTATTTCAAAAGAGCATAAGTCAATTTTCAACAGCAAAGCCCTGCAAAAAGGACAAACGAGACAACATAGCCGATCGACATTGTCGTAAAATTGTCGATTGAAACAAATTTTATCAACTCCGCCACGATGCGCAAAATTCGACGTCAATATGTATGCGAGCTCATATGTATATATGTATGTTTGTCGACAAAATCGTCATTTGGTTTTTTTCAACAACACAATGTCCGCGCGAACTCGCCGTTATTTCGTTGGCTTGCCACCATACACAAAGGCGTTTCAACTGAGGGTCATAGTATATTAATATGCTGCTTAATTTGAATTGAAAAATACTGATGCATAAATTACTTATTTTCGAATTATAATATTAATATACGTAAAAATATAAATACACATATATTCATACCTATAATCGTTTTTAAACTAAATTCGATAAATAAAATATATATCTGAAATAATTATGTGGCAGTGCGCCCCAATCCCTCCTTGCCTGCGATCGTTCAACTCGCAAAAAGCAAAAAGTGTGGACAAAAGTCATTGCTTGTGCGGGGCAAGAAGAAGCAAGCATCAGCGTACGTGTACTCATGAATGTATGTGTGATTATCACATTTGTGTAAATACGCATAAATAAAGGAATATGCAATAAACCCAAACATATGAACATATTTTCCTGAAATATTTTAATTATCTCAGGAAGTTAAATATGCTATTAAAGTAATTGAATTATGATATGCTTAGATTCCAATTAATAAAATAAGAATTAAAGAAAATTTCAGTTTCATGAGTTTTAGGATTCGAAGGTATAGGTTCGTATTCGGATTGTGCTTAACCCCTTCCCGCTTACGACCTCAGCCACCACAAAAGTGGAAATGTGGCCGCTTAGCCACCGTTTTATTATTATCATTTGTTTAATAAGTATATTGCTTACGCAACGCACATACATAAGTTAGAAAACTAGCTTATTAAATGTTTATTTTATTATGAATTCTGGGGTTTTTACCGGTAATACAGATTTTTAATTCAGAAGGCTTTTCATAATTATAAATTTGTCATATCATAGAAATTGAAAACATAAATCTAAATAGGTATGCGCAACGTTTTTTCATATAGGAATATTCGTTGTGTCTATTTATAGCATTTCGCACATTGTGTGGTGTATTTTTCTTTTTCGAAGTTATACTTTTCGATGTTCCCTCATGTGGAATTACAAATTAGTACTCAAAAAGTTTTCATTTAACATTTGCTCCTTCTCTACTCATCAACATTCTCTGATAATAATGGACCTTTGCTACTTTGCACTTTTTTAAAATATTATGATTATGATTTACAGTTAATAGCTTTGTTGATATCAGCTATATTCGATTCGCCATTTCTCGCTTCTTCTCTTCTCATTTGGGAAATAGTTATATGTAAACAACACCAAAGTTATCGAGTTGAATTCGTACTTATCTAGAATATTTTTAAGAAATGGGAGGTGCAGCAGATGGGGCGTGCTATGTTACCGATAACGGTGATGTCTCCATTGCATACTTTTAGGCGTATTTGCGCATATCTCAATCGGAAGAAATTAATTGAAGAGGAGGCTGGGTTATTCAAAAAGAATAGTATTTAAAATACACTTTTTAATGTCAAATAAAACTATATAAGACCAGTTGAAACCACTCGTGCATTCTGCTACGGGATAGGCAAACATCGCCATAAACTTGTTTCATCAATTGAAACGTTTCGGTAAAATTTTACCAATTTTTAAACAAAATTTAATGTTGGCTCTTTGTTCGAAGCTCATTTTCGCTCCGATGACAAAAACATACTGACACTTAAAACACTTCACTTCCAATAAATGAAATGTCATAAAATTTCTACTGGAAGTCGATAAAGCATAGCAGATTCTAACGCACTAGTCGACATACAGATGGCGCCACTAGATTTTGCTTTGTTATATTTTTATTGTTTACTGTTTACTGTGGAACGCACCTTGTATAACAACCAAGTTGATTAAAGTGTCATTGGTTAAGTTTTTACATAAATTATCCTTCAATGTATAAGATATGTAATTGGAATTTGGCGAGAACCGTTTCCTGTTAATATTATATCTGTATGCCAAATATGGATTAAATTGGGTACATACTTCTCTTAGCCCCAATATGCGTAATGGCAAAATTTTCGAACATCCGCCTGTTTTTATACCGAAAATATGTGAGATATACCTTCTGCTCAAATATAAACGAGACTGTCTCAAACAAAAAAAACGGTTAATTATTCTTCAATAGTTATTTTATCTCCTTCAAAATAGTCAACATTAGAGGCGATACACATATGCCACCTTTTTTTCCAATCTTCCTAACACTTCTGGTAGGCCGCTTTAGGTATGGCTTTCAGTTCCTTCTTCGAATTCTCTTTTATGACTTCAATCGACTGAAACTGCTTTCCACGAAGCGGCAATTTGAGCTTAGGGAGAAAAAAGTCACACGGTGCCATGTCGGGTGAATACGGAACAATATTTACGTTGTTTTTGGTCAAATAATCGCGTACAAGACGAGACGTATGAGCTGGATTTTGGAACAAGTCATTTGATATGTTGAGCTCACTAGCTATCTCTCTTTCAGTCACACGACCATTTTTCAACACAATTTTCTTTACTTTTTCGACGTTTTCTTCGTTTATTGACGTTGCTGGACGACGATCATGCGTCAAGTTCTCCAGCGATGTACGGCCGTCCTTGAACGACTTATACCAATCAAAAATACGTGCACGTGATAGGCAAGACTCCCCATATGCCTTCTGCAACATTTTCATTGCGTATGTCGCACCTATTCCATTGGAATTATAAAATTTCAAACAAACACTTTTTGCTCAACGTTAATTTCCATAGTAAAATTCGAAAAACAAACTCGAGGTTGACTTGTTTATAGTGCCGTAAAAAAAACTGTGTGACAGATCGCCCTTAAATTTGACATGTAAACATATAACAGTCCTGCCAACCTTAGCCGTATGGCCATATGTCATGTCCTTGTCGAGTTATGGATAAAGTCTCGTTTTGCTTTGAGCAGGAGGTATAATTAGAATTGAGCGAGCAGTATTTTTGTATGTATCTGTGATCTTACAATGTTAAATCGGATAAAGGCTTGCCCTTACCCGGTTGACTTTACTTATTATACATTGGTGATGATATGTGAAATACCTTAATGAAATACACAGAACGTCTTTTTCTTTAAATAATATATGTATATCGTAATAAAAACTGGCATTAATATGTGAAAAATAATAATATTATAATTTAAACAGTTATATAAAAAAAACTTAATTTACATTTATATTATTTATATTTATAAATAGCCATTAAGTTTAAAACAATTTATCAAAACGCTGAAATAAAGTCGCTACTTCGCTCCGTTTTGGTTATAACTTTAATTCCATGGAACTTAGGTGCGCGACAAATGATAAGATCACTTCGTAGTTAGTACAGTGTAAGAAAACGGGAATTCCTTGAAAATGGTAACCATACATACAAGTATTACAACATTGTATATACATACATATGTATGTATTTACTATGAACCACCTTTTCTTTTCTCTTCTTTTATTTTTATAAGGTAAGTATACATATATTATATTATAATTTAGCCTAAACCTTAACCTAACGGCTTAAACTAGTGGTAAGTATGTATTAGAAAAGGGGTAAGTAAGATTCTTGGAAGAAGGTCTATGTCTATCATGTATTCTTCGGTGAGCTCATCCAATCGCTCGATGCACTATAATGGGCCTCGCTCGCCGTTTTTTATGTAGATACCATTCTTGAAAATTTATTTCGGGGACCTATGTGGTCAACACCTAAACTCTCAGTGAGGAAGATTCATAGCTCCTTAGATATGTTGTCCAACCACATGTTGCTTCTTGGAATTTGCTGAGCTATACTCATCGTGTCCAGAGTCGTTTTAATAAATTTGTAAACTATGGGACTTTTCATAAATCTTACTTTATTTTATGTTTTCATATATTTAGAATTCCTCGTACTTTAAATATATAAAATGATATCTTCCGCGTTGTAGTGGCGTCACCCGAGGATAGCGCTATGGCATAGTAATGGTTTAGTTTGACACGTTAGCGCATTACCAACACGCACGGCAGTAGCAACATACGCGATGCCAAGCGGGAAGCAGGTCAGAGGATCGACTCACTTCCCACTTCACGCGAGACTTCCAGTCTTCGTAAGTTAAAAAGCGAAATGCCTTCTTTTTCGTTCTTCTTGTATACTTGCTGTGTTGCATTTGTTTAACAGGGTGCGTCTTCATGCGTTGTGTGGGCTAAATTCCATATGGAGATTTAATTCTCACGGTAGCAATGCTAAAAATTGATAAGATCGGATCAATACTATCCCTATCTCCCACCCCATAACGTATATATTCAACCATGAGTAAGATATCTTAGAAAGATTAACTGAACATACATATAATGTTGGGTGGACGAAATTAGATATTCTAAATAAATTATTTTCGATATTTCCCCGGCTTTGCTCTTTGCCAGTTGCAAGGTAATACAATGGTTGGTTACACCCGAACATAGCCGTTACTTACTTGTTATTTATGACACGCCTATAACTTTATAAGGATTCGCTAATTAATTAATGTTAATTTTTCAGTATCAGTTTCGTTCAATTCATAGTGGGGAATATTCAACAACTGCAACAAATAGTGTAAGTCAAAATACTTAATAAATAAATGTAGTAATAAAAACTGACGTTAATATAAGAAAACCCCTTGTGGTGGATGAATTAAAGTCGCTGCTTCGCTCCGTTTTGGTTCCCGTTTCTTTTACATGGTAGATTTCATTACTTTTGACTTTAATTCCATATAACTATATCTAAAAATTATTAACCTTTTGTTT
The DNA here is from genome assembly GCF_042242935.1 of Bactrocera oleae. Classification (NCBI taxonomy): domain Eukaryota; kingdom Metazoa; phylum Arthropoda; class Insecta; order Diptera; family Tephritidae; genus Bactrocera; species Bactrocera oleae. Next base: position 4,077,775 of record NC_091542.1, on the reverse strand, counting down.
CTATGCCTTTCACTGACACTTTTTTTTATCTGCAAAAAGTTTAATAAAGGGTTTCTAGACTAAACTAAGGCTCGTGTCAATATATTTTTATCGACTAATGGGAAGAAATCAAATACATATGTCTGAACTAATTAGTAATACTACTAACTAATGTATAGAAAAGTCAATAATTATTTATTATCATTCATATACATCTTCATATTAATTCTAATTATTGCTGTGTTAAATTTTCAGTATCAGTTGCGTCCACATAATGGCATAGAAGAATCGACAACTAAAAATGTATGTATAATTTCAGTATTCGTTTATATGATGCGTTGGCAGCAAGAGGTCATATTAGATACTTTAAAAAAGTGTCGAAAATTCAATACTCAATACGATTAATTCGAATTTTTACACCGAGATTAACAATCTGTTGGAATTTTCAATACATTGCGCGAAAATAAGTTTACGCACAATTAAGAACAAAATAAAGTTTTAGAACTATACAAGAACTCATTCATTCGAGTATGCTCACCAAATTATAATAATAGACCTTTGTTACTTTTTTAAAATATTATCATTTTCAGTTCAGGCTTGGTTGATATCAGCTATCTTCGATTCGCAATTTCTCTGCTCGTTTCTGCTCTTTTGGGAAAAGTTATATATAAAAGCAACAACAAAGTTATCGGGTTGAATTCGTACTTATATTATTCAAAGTATTTTGAATAAAAATACGGATTCTTATTTTTGAATAAAAATGTACTTCTTTATGTGTTCAAGTTAGTCTAAAGACTTTACTTAAAACTAAAAATTAAATCAGTAGTGATTAAAGTTAGCAACCCTTAAACAAATAAATTAACTAAGTGTCGTTACGTAAACAATTTGTCAATATTCGGAAAATAATTAAAGTTTACGACCATTATTCAAATAAATTACGTATGCGTCTATTAGATCGAAGGCTTTAAGTAGTGCGTTCCCTTTCTGGTTAGTACTTTTGCTTCCAAATGCTATTGCCCAGGTATTAATGCCGACGTTATCGTTGTATCTTTATCAAGTTCGTCCAGTATTTTGTCATATACTTCTAGCGATATACTTGACAAGAAATAAATCCCACATATTTTTAATCTTGCGTAGCAGTTATTTTTAGTTAGTGTTTTGTCTTGTATCATTTTGTACCCGCATAACCATATTGCTACCTGTTTTCTGGTATCTGAGATCATTCCTTAGTCAGAAATTATGTTGACGATAAGTTAAAAATACGATTGAAGATCACTGAAACTATTCATTATCTCGGAAAGGAAACAAAATTGTATTTTATATTTATGTGAAATAATATATACAAAAGTCCACAAACATTTATTATCATTCAAATCTATTTTAATATTAACCCTAATTATTGGTGTGTTAAATTTTCAGTATCAGTTACGTTCACATAATAGTGATGAGGACTTGATAACTGAAACCAGAAATAAAAGTAAATCTTAAGGAAATATATTGTATAAAATAACTAGTTATAAGAGAGCTGACTTCCTCAACGTCCGAGTGCAAAGTTGTAGTATGAATACACACTTGACAACGTTGCTGGTTTTGAACTTTGTACTTTTACTTTGTGAAGCAAAAATACTTTTAAGAAAGTTAATAACCTGACTGCATTATTTGTGCAAAAAAATGTGTCAGGGAGTAAAATAAAAAAAAAAAAAAAAAATTTGAAACTGTAAAATGACGTATTTTATAGCCATTTCAGAATGCAAATTTCAACTTTCGAGGTAAGAAATGTTATTCTGTTATTTGAAATATATCATTATTAACACGTTCCCGCCGGCATGTACCATTAGTGGTACATTGGGGCCAGTTCCATTGGACGGCTTGTACCATTGGTGGTATATACTCAATTGTCTCATCGGGCGGCACGTACATCTAGTGGAACAAAGAAAGAAATCAATTAAATGTGTAGTTTTTGCTAATGAAAAGAAATAAGTTTGTACAATAAATAAACTGAATTAAAACTTTTTAAGCGACACATAAGCATATATATTTAGTAAGTATCGTTCACCGCCAGATGCCGAGAACAACAAATTCGTTTGTCGGCGCGAACGTGATAATCCATTTTCCAGAAACTACACTGTATGCTCGAACAGAACATCTTTCGCTTTGTTCACCTAATGGTTGTTTGTATTTTATATTTCGAAAGGAGGCCAGTGCCAACAGTGTTGAGTCTGCAGTGAATATATTCTTTGCAGCTGTCCAATCCGAACGGTCTGGCTTGTGTGCGACCATTGCTGATCGGCCCGAATAGTCTCCGGGAAGTGCATTGCTCTTTCATCTGCGCTCCAAATTCCATCAGACCTTTTTATGACCAATGCGGTGTCAGTATTACCTCTGGTCATAGTCTTGTGCGGTCTAGCTGTCTCTGTGGTTAAGGAGATGTTTTCACAAAATTTCCTGAAAGTACTTGTATTGGTTTTTGCGGTCCTAATTTCCTTCATTATAAGTTATTAGGTGCTGCTTATATTTCTTCCAGTTGCAAGTACTTTTGTGTTTTTTGGATTTTTTCGAATAATGAATGTTGAATTCTTTCGCAGCATTTTTATACTTTCAAAACATCTTGCAACAGAAAGTACAATCGTTTTGTTCACCTAACGGTTGTTTGTATCACCTAAAACTAAAAAAGATTGATATGGAGTTATATATATACAAAAGATATATACAGAGATAAATTCCGAATGACTATCTGATTGGCCGTCAGTGTTTTCGTTTGTCTGTCCGTTTGTGCAAGCGAAAACTTGAGTGAAAGTTATGGTATCGTCGCGAAACTTTTTACGCGGTTTCCTTGGTATCCAAGGCGGGTTGGTGTTGCAGTTGGGCGCAATCGGTTCATTACCATGCCCATAAAGTGCCCCTAATCGAAAACATGTAGAGTACCATAATTACACACAGTAGAGGGAGCAGTCAGGAAGGTAGGTAGAGGGGCTGTCTGCCGATGTACCTAGGTCTTTAGGAGACCCATTGTAATACCACCGGGACTAATGTCCCTTCACTTTATTGTCTTCTCTCTGAAACACCCCGTGCGTCTGATGAAGTTCATCAGTACAAATAATATTAATTGTGCAACCTCTCTGGCCAGAGGCATAAAAATTCCCTCTAGAAAAATTCTAGCTCATTTGCTTCGTAGTTGCCAGGGATAACACTATGCCCTGAAACCCATTGCAAGTTTATCGTGAAATAGAAAGTCGATTTTACTATTAAATTTTGCAGAAAAAACACCGCTCCCACTCGATTATGCTTATTTCTGTCCACCTCGCCCCTTTCCCACTATTATTTGAAAGGGAAGCAATATTGGGGACCGAATTTAGTTTCAATTCTGAAGGGTTTTGAAAATCCGTGGTAGTGGGTAGAAACAGGTACTTACTAAGTAATTGGCAGGATTCCCTCAGTCTAAGATCTGACTTCGCTGCCAGTTGCTTACGAAATAAGCCGGTTGGCAGTAAATATAAAATAACGTTTACTGCATGAATTGGCGTTTTTTTTCCACTATTGGCCACCTTACTTTAAGTTATAATCGGTCTCACCCCTACTGTGTATTTCCCATTTGGACCCCGCCATCCTTTTGCAGGTGTAAGTGGCGTCTAAGTTTGATTCCCGTGGAAGTTAGTCCTAAGTAGCTTACCTTACCTGCAATTGTTAGCCTGGTACCATTTAATCTTAACCAGCTTAGAAGATTTCTATAGCATGATTTACATATAACATCATTGTTTACTGTTACTTTAAACTTTAGTTTTTGGTTTATTTACTACTCTCCTGATTCCGCTTCAAGTTTTTGGGGAATCTCATCATCTGAAATAATATTAGTTTCTTTTAAAGCTATTTCACACCGTTAATTCACTCAAATCACTTTTATATAGTTCAGTGTAAAGCAACCTCTTTGTAACCAAACATTCGTCGTTTTTCGTAAACCAAATGAAATTGTCATAAATAAATCAAAAATGCGTTTGAATTCTCATAATTATTTGCATCATATAAATAAGTATATTATATGTATGTATTGTAATAAGTATGTTTGAAAGAGAGTCCGAGAGACTCTTGACGAGAGACTATTTTACCTCTAATCGAAACCGCCACCTAAGGAGGTACAGGGTTTTTCTAGATATATTAGCAATTTATTCCTTGTTAAGATCCAGAGAAGTGGGTATAACATACCTCCTTGAGGGGTACCGCGATAGGCAGATCTGCACATCGTAGAAGCTCACAGCGTTGAAATTATTAGGATCTATGCAATTAATTTTTGTGTCTCAGAGATGTCCAAGCGCTATTAAAGCTCAGTATGGCCCTAGGCCAGATATTATTGAAATCACCCTCTTTTTCTAAGAAGGCTACTAAAGTGTATTCTTTAACCTCCAGAGATTTTTCAATCTCTGCTACCACTAAGCTTAGTTCTGTTTCTGTGGATTTACAGTGCTTCCGACACGAGTGTGATATCTAATAATTCTTGTAAGTTAAGTAATTAAAGTAATTACCTCTATTATTGACATCTGTGCTTCCCCATATTGTGGGGTGCGCGTTTGAGTCACATCTAACTATAATCACGCACTTGGATTTCTCGCTGTCCCGTACCAGCTCCCTTCCCAGATGAGATGGTACTTGTTCCTCGTCATATGTAGAAGGTACTCCTACTTTCGCCCGTTTCCCAGCTTACTGCTGCTGTGGTTGCTATAGCGATATAACATAAAATCGTTAAGGTTATTCTTCGCTTTATACTAAAATAAAATATATGTTAAAAATAAACTTAAAAAAATAAATATTAATTTTTTATTTATTTTTTATTTACTTTATACTAAAATAAAATATATGTTAAAAATAAACTTAAAAAAATAAATATTAATATATTAGTATTGGAATAAATTATGAAAATTGTTTGCTACAATATCTAAAATACTTATCTCTGCTATACTTATTACAAAACACATTATCCGTTACAATAATATATTGCAATGAATTAACGAAACTGTTGAAATATACTTTACCCCCTTTTCTAATACATACTTACCATTAGTTTTAAGCCGTTAGGTTATGGTTGAGGCTAAATTATAATATACGCGTACGTAAAATAAAAATTTTTTTGTTATAAAACCACACTCGCGAACGCACGTCTTTTTCCTTAACCGGATATTTTCAATTTGTCTAAGCACAGGCAATTTGCCCTTTTTATTCTAGATGCGAATTCCAATGTTTTACTACATCCTGAACAGGGTATATTAAGTATTCCACGAAGTTTGTAACACCAAGAAGGAAACATCAGAGACCCTATAAACTATATACATAACTGATCAGCATGTTGAGCTGTGTTGACTTAGCCATGTCCGTATATCCGTCCGTCTGTCTGTATATACGCAGTTTTTAAGCTATTGATCTGAAATTTTTTATCTGTCCTTTTCTCACTAAGATGCTGCTCATTTGTCGGAACAGCCGATATCGGATCACTATAGCATATAGCTGCCATACAAACTGAACGATCGGACTCAAGTGCTTGTATAGAAAACTCTTTCATTTGACGAGGTATTTACACAAAATTCGGCATGGATTGTTATTTAGGGCAATATTGCAATCTCTCAAGAAATTGTATAGATCGGATGACAATAGCATAAGCTGCCATATTAACTGAACGATCGGAATAAAGTGCATGCATGGAAAATTTTTTAATTGACGAGATATCTTCACGAAATTAGATCATAAACAAGTTCTTGTGAGAAACCTTTGTATTAGTGAATAGTGGTATTATAGCTTCGGTGCCACGAAGTTAACGTTTTTCTTATTTTTATCTCAAAATAGCTTGAGATTTTGATAACGGCCGAGCAAGGACTTCTTGCGTGCTTCAGATTTAAAGTGTATATCAGCTTTTCGCAAAATTAATTTAATTTTTCGTTTATATTGCCTGTGCATTATCTCTTTTTTCAGGTTTCGGTTAAGTGAGTGCAAGTGTAACAAATAAGATTAAAACTTTTGATTAAAACAAAGATTAAACACAAGTAAGGAAGTGCTAAGTTCGGATGTAACCGCACATTTTATACTCTCACAAGGTTAAATGATATACTCGTTTGAGATTTCTTTATATATTTTAATAATTAGAAGTAGGAACTCTTGCCTCATTTATTTAATTCTATAGTGAATTAATTAGAGCAATTTGTAAACTAAATTTACTCAAATTATGAGAAATCGTTCTGGTGTTTTTCGTGTACGCTTATAATTGACTTTATATAGAATGCATTACAACTGTATTGAGCAGTAGGAAAAGAAATCGTTTTTTGACAATGAATAACACTTTTTATTTATTATACGAGGGCTGCTATATATATTTCTGGCCTAATAATGAAAATACGAATATTTATCAACGAAAATGGATTTTTTTTTTCAGTCGATTGTTGTTTTGTTTCGGGCTCATACGCATAGATCCATGATTCGTCACCTGTGACGATCTTATAAACGTCTTTTGAAGCTCCGCGATCGTATTTTTTCAGCATTTCTTTACACCAATCCACACGAGCCTTTTTTTGAGCGATTGTCAAATTGTGCGGGATTCAACGAGATCCGGCCAGGTGTTCATGCAATATTGAATGTATGCTGGTGGAAGAAATGCATAGGCATGCCTCTGTCTGAAGGTATGTTACATGACGGTCTTGCATTATCAGTTCACGTACGGCATTGATGTTTTCTGGCACAACGGCTGTTTTTGGACGACCTTCACGGAATTCGTCTTTGAGCGAGCGTCGGCCACGATTGAATTCGTTGTACCAGTTTTTCACAGTGCTATAGGATGGTGCTTCATAGCCATACAAAGATTTTAGTTCATCGATTCACTCTTGTCGTGATAATCCACGTCGAAAGTTGTGAAAAATGATCGCACGAAAATGTTCACGAGTTAATTCCATTTTTTGGCCGAGATGAATTTTTTAATTCCCTGTAAATAAAACAATTCACGATTAAATGACAAAACGTTCTGAGTGATGTTATGCTAAAAAATTTCAAACTTTCCAATGGAAATGTCAGATTGCACCGGGCAACACTTAGTGTTGCCTAGGACAGCCAGCTATATAGCAGCCCTCGTATCGATATTAGTATACATGTTTAGCTTAAAAATAATAAATATTAATAATATTAAAAATTATATTATTATATTAATTTTTATATAATATTTACAATTTTTATAGAGATTTTTATACACATATCCAAAGTATATATCTTTTCTCCTAATACTATTTAATTTCTATCATATGTTTATACAATAATGTCATATATAATAACAAATTATACATATAATTTTAAATTTCCTAATTAGATTATTTAAATATTTTTCTTAAAATTGTCTTAAAAACTACTGTCAAAATTGATATATCATTCTAATTCGATTATATTTGAAAAAAAAATGAAGAACTATTGCAGTAAATCTGAAAACTTTAGTTCGAAATAGAGACACAAATACTGTCATGATAGCTGTGTACTGTCTCAAAAGTAATTGCATTAACACGGGAAGGATCCATGTTTGAATATGCCCAGTCAATTTGTGTACCGGCAGGTGAATATTCTGCACCAAGCAGGGAACTAAAGTTTTTCTTGGAGCAGATTTCTTAGTGCAGTCCCTGTAGACATTAAACAAACGTTAAACTCTCCAACAATTAGCACATTTTGATTGCCTAACTCAGAAGTAAAGACTTCCTAAAGTTCTACAATTAAATGTCTGATAGAGAAAGCTGAATATTAATATTGAAACATTTGCGGCCTGAATAAATTTTCTTTACTGCCTTCGATTCTATAGAACAAGCAATACTATGCTTTGCATATACTTGTATTATAATGCCCCTTTATTTCTGTTGCTTGCTTCCGTGCTATCTATCATCAGCTCGTTAATTGAAATAAATCCTGGTATATGGAAACTTTCGCAAGGATAACTCCAAGTTTCTACAAAACATAAAATATCTGAAGATAGCATCAAACAGTCGCTTTTTATATCATTAATGTGAGCTTGAAGACTCTGAACATTATGGAATAAAATTTGATGTCCTGATGTTCGGATCATAAAATTGAAACTTGTTGTCAGAGCTTTATTTGTGTTCAATTTCCTCAGTTCCCTAAATACAGGATCCGATTCAAAAATTTGTTAGGAGGATTAAAATTTCCTATGATGAATAGGCCTTCTGCAGAAGTAGCTAGACTACAAGCGACATATATTGAAGCTCTAGGCATTCTGGGTCGAGTATGAACTACAACTTTATTATATGTGGCACCCAGACCTTTATGAATAGTTATCGCTTCAGCCGGAACAACTGATAACTGATTTGTTTGAATTAAAATTTGTTAATTTCTTTTAATGTATGTATATTGAAAAGATTTTAGAACTTTTTCAAAGGTGTCAAAGAACTTTCTAAAGGATGAGGCTATTTTGATCGTGCTATCAAACCAATAGAAGGTTCCAAAAATGTAATCCACAGAATTGTTGGAAAAGAACAATGGAAATCAATTTGCATAATTTGGGCAGCTGCCCCATTAACCAATTCATCACACGTATTTATATTCACTGTAATCATTTACAATATTAGGCGAAGATTTTAAGTGTCAACTCATAGAGTAGTCACTGCGTTTCAGAAGTTTTGAAAATTTTAGCTCTTTCCAAAATACAGTGAAACCTTGATATAACGAACCTCAATATAGCGAATTCCTTGATATAACGAATTTTTCAAAATCCCCTAGCCTTGCCCATAAGAGCACATGTAAAATATAACTTTGTATTACGAATATTTTTTTTTCAACCGCACTATAAAGAATTTTTAGACTCAGCAAAATATAGATCGAAACTATTTTTGACCTTTACTTAACAATTTTGTGATCAAAAAACTTTATATAACAAATGACTGCTTTTCTCGCCAGCTGTTTGACTGTAGTCAAAAACATCCCCCCCATTAGTTAATCGCTTTTTGACTATAGTTTGATTTCATTGGCTCGCAGCTACTTGCTACTTTTCCAAGAAGCTGAGGATACAAACCTAAAATTTTCAATTCCTCTTTCACTGCAACTACGATCACTACCTACAATCTTCCGTAAAATAGGTTTTTTAAAAACGTCCTTTGATCCAGTAAATTCAGTTGCAATGGCCAAAGTGATTTCACTGTCAAAGACGCCCGCAACGCATTGGATGCGATTAAAAGTTCATTTTTGTGATAGCTTCAGTAGGGATTCGACTGAGCTTAAAGGCATTGAAATAATTTGTCTCTTCATTGGACCAAAATAAATGTATGGCATCATCAGGAACTTCTTCGAAATTAACTACTCAAGTTTCAATTAGTGATATGTCCTCATTTGTCATACTACCAGATGCCATATGGCTTAATGCAATTGCAAAAACCTGATCCTCCCGTTGTCTCATTATTTCTGTTAATACAAAGTATTTAAATAACTTCCACAAAGGGCAACCAACTAAAGTGATGTATGCATCATTGCACTAAGGAGAGAATATCCACCTATCTCCTAAAGGTGAGAGTTGCTTCAAATCACCAAACACTACGATGGTAATACCACCGAAGGGGCTGTCTGTTTTGAAAATTTGTTTAATCTCGCATCAACAGAGCTAAACATACGAGCACCTACCATCGATATTTGATCAATTAAGATTAATTTTAAATCGATAAGTTTGGAATACGGTGAATTAACTGTGACATTGCTAAGTGGCCTCAACTCTCTATTCAAATGATTAACAAGTAAAGAGAATATTGAATGAAGGGTAATTTCACCTATTCCGAATGCTGCTTTACGCAAGAAGAACTTTTAAGAAACTTGGATTGGATCCAGGTGTAGAATTATAATAATGGTTAAGAGCTTGATATATATTTCAGATATCAAACGAACGAACGAAAATGGGCGATTTGTTTCTAGCTGGTGCATCAAATGTGTCAAATAGGTGCTTTGCTTAGTATTTAGGCTTTAAATTAAAGAAAATAATTCCTCAACTGGAATTAAAGGGGGTAGTTTAATAAGTTTAATATTGCAATCAGATTCAGTGCCATTATCAGTTGAATCTTCACCATGCAAGTCCAGCAAATTTATATTTGGGTTTATTTCTGGAAGTGCCAACACTCTGAACTCATTTTCCACGATAAGTAGTTCATTTTGAGCACCTTCCTCTAAATCCATTTCATTCTAAAGACTTTCTAGAACATTTTAAAGTTCTCTTTGCTCAAAAACATCACATTTTCTTTGATTTTCCTCAATTAGAATACGATGTGTTATGCAAGTCTGCTCATCATCATTGAGATCTTGCTGTTCATTTCGCCATGGTTGATAAAGCATTACCATTTCGAGGAAATACTCAACTCTGGCCAAATCTTGTTAACCCTTATGTTAGTAACCGGGTACCCGGGTACCCATTGCGGTGTATTTGTGTGAATAACATTTTTTTATTTTTTTATTCTACGTTGTAATTTTTTTTCTTTAAATTGTCACTGACTATTAATATTTTTTCTAAAAATTTTTTTTAATCCAATAAACAAAATAATAATAATACTCAGATCGGTTGCTAAAAAACGTCGGTAAAGTTGGTTACTAACATAAAGGTTAAACCTTCTATACCGAATTATACAAGGTTTTGGTACGTTTTTACACAAAACCGCTACAGTCTTTAAGTGGCATGACAACCCCGCTTTCTTCTTCTTCATGCTCACTGTCTTGTGCTCTTCTACTAGATTTAAAATATTTATATCTAGATGCAAAATCAGCTAAGCAGAGAGGTTCTAACTGATGGGATTTTTGAACATAACGGTCTAAAATACCGGCTACGAATATTTCTGTCGAACCTGAACGAAGGTTCTGAAGTTCCGCTCTAGGTTTTACCATTCGAACACGATTTTCAGATCGAGAGGTATTTATAACTATTTCTGCATTACTTTCTTCCGAAAGATGGAGCCTAATGCAGCAATACACTGTAATATTCTTTTTAGAAAAATTTTGGGTTTTGTTAAATTTGATTTAAGGGCTAACAAATAGTCAACAAAAGACATATTTATTCTACTATCAGACAGGAAATGTTCAAAATCGTTTAAATTGGAAATGTAGTCATATTTGAATTTATAACGTTTTGAATTTTGAAAAAGTTTTTCTTGTGTCTTTCTGAATTTTGACGTGTTTCTGTAAGAGCTAACAGTATTTGCGCCGAGATCTATGACCTCGGGTATTTCTTATTTGCTCTTCACAGCGAATTTGGGGATCTTACCGCCTTTTTCTATGTTGAACAGTATTTAAAACTTGCTCAACATATCGTATCTCGGGATTTTCTCGACGAGATCTATGACCTCGAGTATTTCTTATTTGCTCTTCAGAGCGAATTTGTGGATCTTGACGCCTTGTTCGACTTGTATGTTGAACAGTATTTACAATTTGCTCAACAGATCGAACATCGGTGTCTTCACGCCGAGACCTATGACCTCGGGTACCTCTTATTTGCTCTTCAGAGCGAAATTGGGGATCTTGCCGCCTTGTCCTTGCTATGACTCCTTTCCTGTTCAGTTCAGCTTACGTACTTTTTTATACCTATATATTGCTTAGATATTCACTAACATTGTTACATTTATATTTTAGAAATTAGTAGTTTATTTAATTGTATTAAAATTAAGTACTCGGAAAACCCCTCCGTAAATTGCTTTTGTCTTTCCCTTTGAAAGCAGGGGATCTATGGTACCTATTTTGAAAGGTCTGTCATGAAGACTAAATTAACTATAACTTATATATTATTAAGTATGGTATACACATATATAGAGCAGGTATATAGATTTTATTATTCCTGTCTTAATACCTAAACCTTTCATAAGCTGCCAACGGCGCTGGTAAACATGTAATTTTCTTAAGTTTGCAGTTCACCTCATGACCTTCATATTAAAATGTATCACAACTATAATAATAAACATTAACATTTAAACCGATGGGGTAGCAGTTTATCTATCACCAAATATTAGAAGAAATATATGTACATATATAGAAATCTATATCTATACTCTGTTGCAACATGTTGCGAAAGTATAAAAATGTTGCGAAAGAATTCAACATTCATTATTCGATTATTGTTTGGTATCCGTAATGTTAACTTTAATAAAAAGAATCTATTTAATTCAAACAAAATATATGTGATATAAACTGAACTAAAGGGGTTAGATTTAATATGTGGGGTATATAAGGTGGCTGTTGTAGCGTTATACCACGTTATTTTTAAGAAAACTGTCCATTTAATATAGTATGTAACATAAGTAGTACATGTGAGCCGGGAAAATTAGAGGACCGATTTCGCCAAACGGAAGTTTTAATTTTTTACATAAAATATGTTGGAGATAGATTCAAAGGCCATGAAACTACTTCAAACCTTATATTAAAAAAATGTTGAGAAGAATTAAGCATACATTATAAAATGAAATCGTGATGAAATTACAATCAAATTTGGTATCTTCTTGAGTTATATGAAAGGCCATAAACTTAGTATCAGTTTTGTGGCTATATTTTAGTTTTCGTCAGCGAAAATTGTATTAAAAAAAAAAAATATTGAAGTGAGATATACTAAGTATGAATTCGATATTAACTCAGTGTGTGCCAAAATTTATATTATAAGCTTGTGTGGAAAACGTCAACAAGAGAATCGGAATTCATTATACGAAGATTATTATATTATTATTATATAGGTTTAGACCAAGGTATAAACTAATTTCATTCTAATTCAGCGTCAAATCACATAATTTTTACGAAATCTTATCTACTTAATTTCGTTAAAATATCATATTTTGATCAACCGGAACGGTTTAAAGTCAGGTGAAAAAACGGAAATCATATATATATTGGAGATAGAGAAAGATATTATTTTTGACATTGCTCAGCTATACTCGGGAACATATTTTTAAGCAATTTTATTCATAAAAAAAATATTAATACTCACTGACCGACATATTCGGCATAGAAGTTGAGGGTAGCCACATACTACTAACATGTCACAGACTAATCAAATGCTCCCACTGTTTCATTAAGGTACCTCACATCCCATATGGTGTAAAATCAGTCGAATGTTTGAAAATCCTGATATTAATAACATGGAGGCTAGGTAAAATTTTCACCTGATCTCATCCATTTTCGTACTATAATATAGAAATATGAGAAAAATGTTATGTACCGAATTTGGTTGAAATTGGTTAAGAGGTCCCAAAATATGGGTTTTCACCTCAAAGTGGGCGGTGTTACGGCAGTATATTTTGAATACGGTTCCTATAAAGTCATCTCTTACCATCAAAGAGTTAAATTTAATGTTTACTTCTTGATTTTACGCGCTTTTAGTAGTTTTTAACAGTACCGTTATATTGGGTGTGGGCGGGGTTGTCACCCTTTTTCAAACTGTAGGTAGAGGTGCTAAAAACATTTGCTTCCAATGAATTTTGTTATTATAGATTTAGCGGGGTAGGAGATATGCACATTAAACCTATTAGGGGGCGGGACCACGCCCACTTATAACATTTTTTTAAACTATTGATGCCTTTCCCTAATATGATCCTATATGCCAAATGACAGTCTTATATCTTATTGTGTAGCTTAGTTATGGCAATTTATTTGTTTTTGATTAATATACCAATACCAGTCGTCTTACGAAGACTTCCGAAAGACGTTGTCCTGTACACACGTCGTTAATTCGAAAGTTTCAAACATTCTTTAATAAGAAAATTATTATTCAAGAGTTATTTTAATATCTAACGTAATACATGTACACTTATCCAAATTCAACCGATCAGTAGCATGTGAGTACATACTATGTGTGTAAGTATGCATATACTGTATGAATGAAGTGAAATAAAAAAGCTATGTAAAATAAAAATATCCATCTATTACCACACTCCATGTATAAGCAGAAAACGTATATTATAGAGAAGGTTCAATTGCGGTACAGCGAGTGAATTATCAAAACCTAACAAGATTCTATTAGTGGATTTCACCACATCTGACCCGGAAGGAGAAATTTTAACAGTGGCGCGTAAACAGAGCTGAGAACTCAATGAAAATTATGCTCAGAGACTTGCTTTGATATTACAGCTACATGTTAGCCTTTTGGCAAATATTTTTATACGTTTATATGCAATCATATTTATTGATATGAATATCATTTTGTGAATTTTTATGAATGCATGCAAAACTGATAAGATTAAATTATGGAATTTCGAAATAATATTTATAGTCAATTTGGGCATTTAATAATTTTATTTAGTTTTTACCTAATATACATTCCTAATAAATATTTTGTATTATAATAATAGAGATTAAATGTATTACAATATATGTATTTATATGCACATCTTTTATCATATTAATCTTATATAGTCTTATGTATGTACGTATGTATTTGAGTGTACGCATTCAGAAATGATTTTATCACTTATCAATTCACTACATGTGCGCGCATTGATTTATATGTACACGCATATATCTATTTATACATAAAATTGCCGAACAAATAATGCATACACAACATTGTTCTACAAAAACAAAACAATATGTCAGCCAAATAGCCGAGGCCCAAATGTATAGTAAATTACACAAAAACAACATTTTCATTCATGAACGCAGGCGTACTTTCAACAAGCAACCTGGCTTCATTCATAAAAACACCCGTACATTTCCCCGAGCATGCGCTTGCCTACAAGCGTCTTTTCGCTACCATGGCAAAAGCTAAAACCCACAATACACAGAAAAAAGTTGCAACAAAGCTTTTGTCGATTTAAAATAATTTTCCGTGCCTCACAAAATTTTGCATCAATATGTATGCTTATTTATATAAACATACATATATACTTACGATGGTGGTAAGTTCATTATTGATCATTTATATATACTTTATATGGTCTCCGACGTTTCCTTCTGGGTGTTACAAACTTCGTGGCAAACTTAATATACCCTGTTCAGGGTATAAAAATAATAAATAATAGTTCAATAAAAGGGAATATATTTCAAATGGCATATCAATATTCCCATTTTGGCATACATATTATATTCTTTTCCATATTCGCTGGTTGGTTATGTTAAGAGAGCGTATGTGTACAGATTGACCGCTGTTATAAAAGCGAGAATTGTTATTTGTTTCTCTTGCGTGTGAGGTAAACTCCTTGATAAAATTTTACAAATGTTCGCTGTCGAACCTGAAAATTCTCGTTCTTCTAAGTTCTCTGATTTCTAGTCCAGTCATTATAGTAAGTTCACCTCGGAATTCAGATACCCAGCTGTAAGTCTGTAAATACTTGTATATTGACACCCTAAAAGTTGTCTCAAAACCTACATATGGTAGGGTGTACGCAACTATTAAATTTCAAGGTCAAAGGTCACAAAAATCGGTCTTTTGCGCTTTTTTTGTAAATATCTCATTTCCTATGGGTTTTTTGCTATTGGTATTTATTATCAATATTGTAGAATACGTTTTCGAGATAGAGGGCTTAGAGCGCGCGGTCACGGCATCACTTCAGGTCAACCGGTGCCTCCGGTCAAAAACGCGCCATACATAGCTGATGAACTATCGATAAATCAATGATTATAAATATTTGTCAATTTTTATTAACTATTATATTATATTTTTTCATTTTCTTCATGCCTTAAATCTTTATCTATTCAATAATACTGATCACCGTTTCCTAAAATTAAAAAATAATGAAGGGAAAAACTTAAATCTTACTATAATTATATTCCCATTAACACTAATGACATTTTAATTAGAAAATAATTGAGTGCATCTTCTTTAAAATCTGTAAATTTGTAAATAATAGGACAAGATATTGATTTACTCATCATTTTAATTGGGCGTACACTGTCTTACGAACAAGAAATTTTCTTTACAAAAGTTGGGATAGGCAATGTAAAAACGGAGATATACTCGACTAAAAGTTTTGATAATTATCTTCATTCCAAAACACATATTTTATTTGTGCACGCATTAAGTGGATGTGACACAACTTCTGCGCTTCGTAAAAAGGGAAAAAAAACATTTTTAAAAGTTTTTGAGAAACTGACCAATTTGGATGAACTAGCTGCAGCATTTGAGGAAGAAAATTGTTCGGCCCAGAGATTATTAGAGAGTGGAACTCAAACCTTATTGGCAGTCTATAATGCTCCGAAATCTGTGAAACGTCTCGATCATCTTCGTTATATGCATTACGTCAAGTCTACAAAACTTAATAAACCTGTGCAGCTTTCAAATATTCCACCAACAAGTGCAGCTGCTCATCAACATTTCGAACGTGTATATTATCAAGTTCAAACTTGGTTAGGGCATGATTTGGAACCCCAGGTATGGGGTTGGGCAATGCTAAACGATTTTCTGGAGCCTATCATGTCAATTTTACCACCTGCTCCAGAACATTTGCTAAATACAATTTTCTGCAACTGCAAGAGTGGTTGTGGTTCGCGATGCGGATGCAGGAAAGCGGGCTTGCAATGCTCTTTAGCTTGTGGCCAATGTAATGGGCAAGCTTGTCTCAATGCTCTACCATATCAGAGCGACATTAACAAAGATGGAACTTTTGACCCCGAAATCATGGAAGAACTTGAAACAAATGTCGTTGAAGACGATAATAAATACCAATAGCAAAAAACCCATAGGAAATGAGATATTTACAAAAAATCCGCAAAAAACCGATTTTTGTGACCTGTGACCTTGAAATTTAATAGTTGCGTACAGCCTACCATATGTAGGTTTTGAGACAACTTTTAGGGTGTCAATATACAAGTATTTACAGACTTACAGCTGGGTATCTGAATTCCGAGATTCTTACCTAATTTAAGCTTAAATGACTGGACTATTCTCTACAAACAAATTATAAGCGGATTTCACAAGAATTTTACCTCTGCGGAGCGCAAAATAGCAGAATTAAGCATTTTTAATGTTAAATGAGAAAAGTAATGCTAATTTCAAGGTTAAGAAATATACTCTTACAGATTTGTTTTTTTCAATGCGCAAACGACTTTGCGTATAATTTTAAGATATTCTGCATATACGGGGCGGCTCACGAATCGTGCTACAAAAATAAACCGTAATAAGTTTATTTTTAATCAATGCATTACATTTATTTTTTTTATTGTAAAAGAAATGACCGCCGTGCTTAACCACTCATATGCGACACCTAATTAGAAAGTTATTGCGGGCTGAAGGGTTGAAGTCGGAATTGCCTCAATTATCTATTTAATGGACTGCTTCAGTTCAGGGAGATTTCCGGGTTTGATTTTGTACTCCTCTTGCTTGACATAACCCCATAAGAAAAGACCAAGCGTTCGCAAATATATGCATATGTATAATTATATGTGAATGTAAACAAATATGAAAGTACCCATTATAATTGTTAATTTGTCTATATGCAACGTATGTATGTAAATATGTACACTCATTGTTTCATGGGAAATCAGAACCATACACACTCTTACAAACATACATCGCATATGGCAATTGCAAAATCAACCCATATTCATATACAACGTGGCATGCGTAAATGGAAACAAAGTCAACATGCCGTATGCATATATACGGGCAGATGTCTGTACAATAAATTCGAATATTTACATACGTATATTCTTTGCCAAAACCAAAGATGCAGATTTTTGTAGTTTTGTAGTACATAAGCGATTGTGGTACTTGAGCTAGTGGTATCAAAGAAAATAATTTCTATATATTTAAAAAAAACACGTGGGATGCAGAAAACAAGGCAGATAAGAGGGATTGAAGGAGTGATACTTAACCGGGGCTTACTGTATACACAAATCAGAGGAATATTGAATATTTTCTTTAAAAAGTTTCTTGAATTGTAAATCGAGGAAAGAAAAAGATGCGTGTAGGGAAAAGCATGTTCGGGGAGATGTAGGGGTATCTGTTTTTATTAATGAAACGAGGTAGCTTGTTAAAAGTACGCCTGCATTCATGAATAAAAGTGTTGCTGTTCCGTAATTTACTATAAATTTGGTATTCGCCTATTTGGATAACATATTGACTTGTAACGATTGTTGTTTTTGTAGAACAATCTTTGTAGTTTTTGCGGGTGACATATTTACATGTGTACGCATATACACATGTGGGTTTGTGTATGCACTATTTGTTCGGCAATTTTATGTTCGGCATTCATAAAAAGCGCAAAATGATATTCATATCAATAAATATCATTGCATATAAACGTATTAAAATACAAGCCAAAAGGCTAACATGCAGCTGTAATATTAAAGCAAGTCTCTGAGCATAATTTTCATTGAAATCTCAACTCTGTGTACGCGCCACTGTTAAAATTTCTCTTTCCGAGCCAGATAAAATTATTAAATGCCCAAATTGACTATAAATATTATTTCAAAATTCCATAATTTAATCTTATCAGTTTTGCATGCATTCATAAAAATTCACAAAATGATATTCATATCAATAAATATGATTGCATATAAACGTATAAAAATATTAGCCAAAAGCCTAATATGCAGCTGTAATATCAAAGCAAGTCTCTGAGCATAATTTTCATTGAGTTTTCAGCTCTGTTTACGCGCCACTGTTAAAATTTCTCCTTCCGGGTCAGATGTGGTGAAATCCACTAATAGAATCTTGTTAGGTTTTGACAATTCACTCGCTGTACCGCAATTGAACCTTCTATATAATATACACACGTTCTCTGTCAGAAATTGAAAAACTTTCTGATGTTCCCTCTAGAAGGAAAAGCTGACAACCCTGCAAACCCACAAAACACAGAAAAAAGTGACAAACGTGGCAACAAAGCCTTTGTAGATATAAAATATTTTTCGGTGGCTGGAAAAAATCTGCGTCAATACGTATGCATGTTCATATACCTATTATATAAACGTACATACAAGTATTTACAATAATTTGTTGGCAAAGCTGTTAGAGCGGTGACAATCGGCGAGCGTGCGCTTATTTTTTCGGCACATCTCGGATATAATATGTGCAGAGAAAATTTAATATACTGACGGCAAAACGCAAAAGCATACGTACGTCCATATTTGCATACATTGTTTGTACAAGCGATTTCCTATTTGAAAAGAAAAATTGAAGCAGGAATATGAAAGGCCGGAATGGCAACATGTAGCATAAATGTGAAATGACGGCGGCAAAACACCATTCAAGGCAAGTACATGAATTATTTTAAGAATTCCCCGACTGAAATTTTACGAATGTTCGCTGTCGAACCTGTCCTCCTCGTTCATTTACATTCTCTGCCTAATAGCACAAGCAGTCACCGGCATTCTTCCCTTCCGTACTTACCGCCCGTATCAAACCAAACTTATCAAAAGTTATGCCCGTAGTTGCAACGCAGTATACAGTTTATAAGTGTATACGACTGTGATTTTGAGTTATTTTAAGAATATTTCAAATATATTCAATTTCATTTTCTAATTACTACAAAATATCGAGATTCGCAAACCTGCGTTGCAAGAGATTGGTCTCTTACTCTTAGCTCGCTAGTTTCTACGCGGATATTCTACCGTACGGACTGTTGAAGCGGATGGTAGAAGCAGTGGTGACTGTTCATTTACATTGCGCTCTCATAAAATATGCCGTATCAGCTGATTCGGTCCACGATTTTGCGTCGGTGACTGTTTGTGCCATAAATATCAAAGCAATTACAGTCATGGTCATACAAATTAGTTGTATTTTCAACGTGGCTTAAATCTTGCTGCGTAATATCGATAATATACTGAAAAGCATTCAAACCTAGTGTCGAAAAGTACAAAAATGATATTTAGGCCACTAAATAAAAAATTTAAAAAGCCCCAGATTGATCTTGGCAATAAGAGTGAACTCAGAAAAGCAAAATTAGTAAGAATTTTGGAGCAAGAAGGAAACAATTAACTCTTAATTCAACAATGCAGATGCAGAATGCATCCACGATGCAGATTTCCCTTACCAAACCAAAAAAAACCGTCAAAAAATTGGCAATAGAAGATGCAAACATCAAAAGGTTTTCTTTCGACCTTCAGCAATGCTCGCCAACCCCATTTTTACCACACATTCATCAACATATTTTTATAATCGTCTACCGTAAAATTTCAATTTATCGTATCTATACGATGGGGACAGAAAAAAGGCCAATTGCTACACACGGCATGAAGCAATTGCCAGGCGTGGATCAAATGATATAGATTCTTGCATATATCGTATGGCAGTGGTTCTCAAAATTTTTTAATGACGGAACCCTTTTGGGAAGCAAAATACTTGATGGAACCCTACAATAAAACAATTGTTTTTATAAGTGTATTCTTTATTAATCAGCATAATAAAAGTAAAATGTAACAGTGACTAATTATTATTTACTTCACCACTTGGCAAGGACGATAATAAAAAACTTTAAAAAAGAAAAAATCTAACTAGTGCGAGGTATGAAACTGTTTTTTATTTTTCAACAATTGGTTGATATCAGGTTTGATGGAAGAAAGTTGGAGTCTCATATCAGCTTCGGCAGTCTATTGCGATATTTTAGTTTTGTGGCTGCATAAGTAGAAAATCCTGTTTCGCACAAATATGTAGTTGGGAACGGGAGAAGAATACCCAGAGCCATTTGGCCAAGCATTGCATATTCATCTTGGATTCTGCACCAAAAATCATTGAGAGGCGTCGTTTTGAATAGTGACTCCATACTTGTACCGGATGACATTTCTAAAAGAGATTCATATATCTCGTTTGACATGTTTTCAGGCTTTTCTAAATTAGGTAAAAAAGGATTATGAATCCATGAATTCACTTTAATTTTTGTATTGTGTTCTTCGGAAAATAACTTTCAAAAGATGCGCACAACGAACTGAGATAATTGACCAATTCTGCAAACATATCATCTTCGAACATTTCTAAGTCGTTTTCGCTTATATACTAACTGAGTAACGTGAAGCTTTCTATTTCTTTCTTACCAATGCAAATGATCCAAAAATCTAATTTTCTTTTAAAAGCAGTTATTTTATTATAGGCCTGAAACACTGGTACCTGTTTGCCTTGCAATGATAAATTCAATTCGTTAAGTTTTTGAAAGATATCCGCCATAAAAGACAATCGAAACAACCAATTTTTATCATACAAACGGACCTTCAAATTAAAAGAAGTATCTGCTGAAAGAGACATTTGTAACACGGCTCTGAGTTCAAATAGCCTTGTTAAAGTTTTACCCCGAGACAGCCATCGCACTTCTGTATGGAGCAGCAGTATTTTATGTTTGCTGCCATAATCTTCACACAATAATGAGAACAATCGGGATTGTAGTGGTCGTGATTTGATAAAATTAATTATTTTTACAGCTTCATCCATAACTAATTTTAGATTTGAAGGCATTTGCTTCATCGCAAGTGCTTGTCTATGCAGAATATAATGACTGGAACTACAATTAGGTGCTTCATTTTTCATTCGTGACACTGCTCCTGCTGTTTTACCTGTCATCACCTTGGCCCCATCTGTACAAATGTCAATACAATTGTTCCAACTGAGATTATTTTCTTCAAAGAATATATTTATTTTATTAAAAATTTCTTCCCCGGTAGTGTTTGTAAGCAGCGGTGAACACATAAGCATGTCTTCTTCAAAAGAACTTTTATATGAATATCTCACAATAACCAGCAGGATAGCCAAACCAGCGACATCAGTCGACTCGTCCTTTTGCAAGGCGAATCGCGTATTTTGTAGACGTGTAACTAGTTCTTGTTTGACGTAGCTTGCCAGATCATGGATTCGTCGTGAAACAGTATCGTTTGATAGCGGAACAGTAGATAGATGCTTTGCAGATTTTTCATCGAGCATACATTTTGTTATGTCTAATACACATGGTTTTATTAAATTCTCAGCGATAGTGTGCGCTTCACCTGCTTGTGCAATGCGATAGCTAACTAAATATGATGCCTCCGTGGTCTTTTCGATGATAGTTTGTGTTACATTCATCATATTTTTTTGACTTTCTAATAACTGATCTTTTTTGCGAACAAAAAATGCTTTATTCTTGTCTTTAGACTCGGGGTGTACAGTTTCTAAATGTCGGCGCAATTTGGCAGGTGCCATGGAACTATTAGGAAGCAGTTTACTACAGAGCATGCAGAGAGGTGAGCCGTTGGCATCAACAAATCCGAAACTGATATGAGATTCATCATACTTCCTTTTTTTCGTTTTTGAAACCGTCAAGCTTAACGTCGAGGCATCATCTTCTGGATCGGTGATGCTATATTCTCCGCGCGCACTGCTTTTGAACATTCAGCGTTATTAGAAGATGTTGTTGCAACACGTTTAACAACTTTACGCCAACGTTCCATTCTTCTTTATTTATAATGTTACACGTCAGGATAATGGGGTTTAAATAATGCACAATCGTTACTGCGTATAAGAGACTAAATTTAGCACCTACAGTGAAGAAATGTACCGATAAAACTGAGACAACAGAATACAGCAGGCAGTAAAACAATGAACACTAGTTTCTCGCTAGCGAGCTTGTAAGTAGGTAGTAACTTATCGCTCCGAACGCTAATCGTCAACTGACGACGCGCGACGCGCAATCGCCGCTTTTATACTTAGTCCTAGACTCGATCTCGAATATTCTCAAAAATACTCGAGTCGGCACCTTTGATAAACAAAAAGCCAAAATAAATTTAAAAATTGCGTTGAAAACAATATCGACTTTATCCTCTAAAAGTTAGAGGCGAAAGTCGCTTGTTAACAACTATAGCGCTAATTCAGAGGCGGCTTTTATCAAAGAAACTGCGCGCTCACAAGTATACTTTAAGTTTGCCGCTGGCGATAGGTATGACCAGTACGTTCGAAAAGTAGCGTCATCCGTAAAACATAATACAAAATATTTTTTATTTAATTGTAACAACAAAAATTGTGTATGTATTTGGGTAAAACTATGACACATTATAAGTTTTGTTGTCACATGGGGGAGGGTACGCGCATTCCACAGACCGGCAAACTTAGAGCGAACGGGTTGTACAAGTATAAAATTGTTGATACCAAACTTATGACATTTTGTACCAGCTATTGTAACACATGTTTGTACAAATACAAATAAAAAAATAAATAACGTTCACTGCGCGCAGCCGCGCAGCGACCAGAGAGAGGTGTTTTGATTTTTTTTCTAAATTCTTGTGGAACCCCGGCAGAGGTATCACGGAACCCTAGGGTTCCGCGGAACACACTTAGAGTATAGCTGTCGCGTGGTATAAATGTCTGATGAGTTTATCGGGAACCATAAAACACGTTATATTGAATAGTGACTCTTGTTCTGGACAATATTGTAATTCGTACATCGCTTGTGGAAGAACCCCCAGCATCAAAGTGATAGAACGCAGATCAAGAATATTTACAGATATAGCCGCGGGAAACTTAATTTTTTCCAAATATTTGCATTTAAAGTTGAAATTGTCATCTATTTAAATTACGTATTTTTCTGATTTAAAGTGAATTTTACATTTATTCTATTTTTGCCTTATATACATTTTCCGTCTATATATTGTACATAAAATAAAGTAATTTTAGTTACACTATTTATAACTCAAGAACCAATGAACCAATTTGAAAATTGGTGGGGAGATAGTTTACAGCAGAGAATGTTAATTATAGCGAAGGTCCAACCAGAGCACTTAGCAAAACGAGAAGGTGAAGGTTTGACAGCGGTGAATCTGTACACATACATCTCAATATGTTCAACCGGCGAATATATAACAAAATGTATGCCAAACAGGGAATATTGGTATATTATTTAAAATATATTCCCGTTTATTAAACTGTTATTTATTACCCTGAACAGGGTATATTAAGCTTGCCACGAAGTTTGTAAAACCCAGAAGGAAATGTAGAGACCCTACAAAATATATACATAAATTATCAGCATGATGAGCTGAGTTGATTTAGCCATGTCCGTCTGTCTGTATATATATACCACGAGAGGGATATAATGAAGTTGGCATCTCGTTGGCAACAAGTTTACGAACAAAACAGCGCATATTTGACTTAAATCGGATAAATGTACAGAAAGTTATCATCTTTTGAAAAATCATTAAAAAACGGAACTTTTTACTTGACCTAATATGTACATATGTACATACGGAGCGAAAATTGGTTTTATTTCTAAATCTATATATTATAAAATCTGTAGATTATAAAATTGTTTTAACATCTAGAGGCGGGCTACTCAGTTTTAAATTAAATTTCGAGTTAAAATTTTTTTGGACAAGAGTTGAGTTAGTCATGTTCGTCTGTCTGTCTGTTTGTCTATATATATACAAACTAGTCCCTCACCTTACCTTTCGGTAGAAAGTCAACTGGGGTCCACATATTCAGTACCTAGGTTCTTCAACACGTTTTATCCCGATACAATCATTGTCGCTTGATTTGAATAGTGGAAAGTGAAAGAATCAGATGGAATTTAAAATAGTAGGTAGAGATAGAATTTAATGTCTCTGGTGTGTTTAATGCTTGATTTATCACGCTTTTAGTAGTTTTTAACAGTAGTTTTATATAGGGATATTGTCACCCGATTTCACCTATTTTCGCACTGTCGATAGAGGGGCTAAAAACATTTGCTCTCAGTGAATTTAGTTATTATAGTTTTAGCGGTTTAGGAGATATGCACATTAAATAGATTAGGGGACGGGACCACGTTCTCTTTTTAAAAAAAACTTTAACTGCAGATGCCCCTTCCTAATGTGTTCCTGTACATTAAAATAACAGTCTTGTATCTTATTGTGGATCTTAGTTATGGCAATTTATATTGTTTTGGCGTTTTGTGCGCATGGCAGTGGATCGATTACGCCCATCTGCAATACCACCCGTCTTACGTTACCAAGAAACATGTGTAGTGACGGGCATTTCAACTCCCCTTCATTCTGATCAGTTATATATATATAGCCCTATATCTAACTCGATTAGTTTTAGGTGATAAAAACAACCGTTAAGTGAACAAAACTATTATACTCTGTAGCAACAGGCAATGCACACATGAATTGCAAACTAAATGTACCCGCAAAAATAATGTTATATCTCATAACACAAATAATAAAATTTTAATGCTCCTGAGCAATTGTAAAACAAATCAGGTTCTGTATTGGCCCTTCGAAGCCTAAAAAAGAGGTAACGAAAATATATGTAAAAGTAAGCCACAAATGCTAAAATGATATTAACAGAAAAATAAAATTAAATGTATTCTTTTGAAGAATTGAGAGATTTTAAAATTAAACTTCAAATACATTTTAATTGTAAAGTATTTGGTCGATATCGGTCTAGTAGTTCCTGAGGTGTGGGTTTTCACTGAAATGTGGGCGGTGCCACCCCCTTCATCCAATTTTGACTCCAGCCCCTATAAAGTCTTCTTGATTTAAAATTTATTGTCTCTGGCGTATTTATTTATTGATTTGTCGAGTTTTTTGTAGTTTGTTCCTTAAGTGCTTTAGGAGAAATGTACATTAAACCTCTTAGATTTCAGTTTTATATCTTGATTTATTTCTTAGTTATGGCCCTTTATAGTTTCGTTTAACGTTTTGTGGGCGTACCAAGTTTCATTAGAATATATCACTTTTGACTTAAGTTACAGCATCCACAGGCAAAAGGACAGGTAGACACAAATTTTAACTCGTCTCGTCATCTTGATCATTTATATATATTACATATTACTCCATATATATCTTAGTTAGATTCAGGTGATACAAACAACCGTTAGGTGTATAAAACTATTATATTGTTGCAAGAGTATAATTAAACAAGAATACTCCAACACAAACAGTGTGTTCTAAAATAAAACTACAAGAAAAAAATTCCAATATTTTATGGAAAGATGAAACAATGGTCATCATTCTGCGATCTTTTTACAAGTTTAGTACATAATTCTAAGCATTTTACTGAAGTAAAAAAGATTTTCCGACCGAAGACATCATTCGGTGGAAAAACTGGTAGTTTCACAACTAAAGGTAACACAAACAAATTACGAAGCTGCTTGGCAAATTCTTCAGGAAAGATATGAGAAGGCTACTATTTCAGCACAAGTTGACAGACTTCTTGATAAACCAACTGCAACTGGAGAGAGTGTAACAAGCATGAAGCAAGTTTTGGATACCAGCAAATGTCCTCATGCATTAAATGGGCTGAATTTAAATTTTCACGATGAACAAGCCATCATAGCTCGGATAGTACTTAAAAAAACGGCTTGTGTGGTTTTATGAAACCAAGTTAAAAGTGAACTTTTTTCACATTATAGACTTTTAACTAAAAATCGCTTCATCAATGATAATTTGATACATGGAAAATGAGAATGATAATCGGAAATGATAAAAGTAGACTAGGTCTCCAACTACAATAATATTTTTATTGAGCTCTGTGTCTTAGAGTACGAAATACATAATACTTTACAATTATTTAGATGATATACACATATTAAAAGGTTTCACTTTAAAACTGGAAACAATATTTTATAATCGTTGAGTCATTTTGATCCGTTTTTAAATATTTTTCAATTCCATCTTCATCCTGAGTTTTACAGATTATAAATGTAACCAATATTTTATGGTAACTAAAACTAAAAATAGCAAAATTGAGTATTTTCACTGTTAAATTATAGAAATAATACTAATTCCAATGTTAAGAAATGTACGTTTATTAATTATAGATATTTACTCATTTAAAAGTACAAGTATATATTAATTTATGTATATAATTACATGCTGACCCGGCGAACGTCATACTGCGTAACAGTCAATTAATGTCGTGTTACTTTTTAGCTGAACTAATTTAGGTTATGATAAACGTAATACAATGATACAAAATAAATATGAACATAGATAGATATATAAAAGTATTTTATTATGATCAACAAGACATACCGAAAGAGAATACAAATAAAAATGAAGTACTTCAAACACGTGTCCGAAAAAAAAGATTAAATTAAAGTATGTTGTGTAGCATGTGATGCACTCGGATTAAATCTGTTCATTCAAGCACCTTGTGGTAAACGACATTATTTGTTTTTTTGTCAGGAACAAATAAAGCAGATGGTTTACCGACACGTGAACATGAGAAAAACATGCATTTTCTAGATTGAGGCCACGCGTGAATCACATTGCTCATCAGTTTTCTTATCACCAAACGTGTTCCATTGCACAGTTTTGGTTGGTTTAATTTTCTAAGCATGATAACTACCGAACCAACCTTCAGTTGTAATACTTACTCTCTCTTTTCACTGTTGGGTTGTGAGCACAACGATTATCAATTTCCGTATCTGAATTGCCCATAAAATAAATTTGTAAAAAGTGGTGATCTGCATCAGGTAGTGGTAATAGTATTTTCCCAGTAAGTGCCGTTTCACATTGGGATTCAAAAGAGTCTGATGTTTTTCAAATTTTCTTTTGGTGTCGCTCTGGGCATTCACACGGTCAAAAAGAGTCCAGCAACTCGAGTCTAGTTTTTCTGCATTCCTTTTCACAAAATTTTCGTAAATATTTGTGCGGTTCGACTGCGCAACACTGCGTGCTGCGTATTTCCTTTGTATGTTAAGATGATGGTCACACATTTTGCTTGCAATGAATTACCATGAATATGGTAGAACAATATGCATAATACAAGTCTACCCGCTAAATAGTTTCAAAGAAATACTAAAGACGGGAATTCCCTAATCCACAAGAATGTATTGAATATCCGCTACTAATATTTTCAAGGCCAAATTTATAATAGGAATTTCCTAATCTTTAAGTATTAAAAACTCATAATTTCTTTACTCCGTATTAAAAATTCATAATTTCTTTACTCCATAATCTATATCTTAATTTTCTCCTTATTTACAATTTGTCATAATATTTCTATTATTCTATGCATACGTATTTGCATATTACATACAAAAATAGATAATAGAACTCAAATTTGCAATCGAATTCATTTGAAACCGAGCGCTCTTGCAACCATTCAAAGAATTTGAAAGTGAAAAGGAATGCTGAAAAGGGTAGCAGCGAGCTGTTACAAACAAGAACACAAAGCGTGCCACCCGAACACGAGTGGCACGGTCCCTTCGTCTTTCCTCGTCGTCCCCTCGCCCACAATAAACTGGTATGAGACTCTTTTGAGTCGCAATGTGAAACGGCACTAAGTGATAAATTTGTCCTTGTATCTGTAATTTTTGAAAATTTGTCCATTTATTATTTCTGAAATTCACTTGTATGTTTTAGTACAAACTTGAATATTACAAAAAAATATGCTGGTATAATAACTTGAAAGTGGATATGAAATTGTCCTGTATACCAGGACCAATTCTGGCAATTTAATTTGCCTCCAGCACAACATAATCCAGTAGATTCACCACTTCTTAAGGCCTTACAATATTTACAAATTATATTAATTTCCCAAATTGTTTCCGATTTGTCGGACAATAATCATTTGCAGGAACATAGTGGAATGTAAGAATTACAGGAGCACTGCGTCTGCGGATTCGCTCAATTTTATTATGTCACGCTTGCTGTTGTTGTGTGGGATGTGCACGAACTCGTTGAATTCTAAGCCTACCTCCTACATTGTCACTAACTAAAGAACGAAATTCTGACATAGTAATACGACTATTTTCTTGATCTGTCTCTCACTGGTCATCAGTGCGGTTAGCACCGTGAGGTAGCTCTTCGCACATTTGATTGACTGCGACGACTTAAGTTAGCAGTAAAGTGTCACTATTACGAAATAAGAGCACAATACTTGGTTACTATCACAAAGTATCACCAATGTAAAGAAAGTTCTAGCGCACGTAGCCACAAAGATATAAGGATGTAGATATCGTAATAGTTTTTTCCGTTTTCTAAAGTGCGACAGGATGGATTTATATATTAATTAAATGTTATGATTCCGTTCAGAAATTTAATTTGTGACAAAACTTAAGATTTATCAATCTTATAAAAAAAAAATCTGAGAGATTAATAACAGAAGTTAGCTAAAATTAAGTTTCTCCAAGCCGAACACTATTTGTGTACTATGTATTTTGTGACTATGCAATTTTGTATATTTTGACTTCGCGATTCACTTTGGTAAAGTTTCGGAACGCGACAATAGATCCTCCAACGCGCACGCAAATTTGAACTTTATGCAGCGGTAATAAATTAGAAATTGACTCACCATTTTATTTAGAAAGCCTTTGTATGGGAACTGGAAAAGGGCTGTTTTGCAATTACAATACATGAAATTTTCTCAACTAGATCTCCACAAACATTTCAAAACCAAGATAAGATAAACCCGTTCAGCTGTTCTCGAGTTTTAGCGAGCAATTCATTTTTATATACATATATAAATGTGTGCATCTATATACTTGTATAAGATAAATCCGTTTAGCTGTTCTCGAGTTTTAACGAGCAATTCATTTTTATATACATATATAGATGTGTGCATCTAAACAAATATGAAAGAACGCACACTGTTTGTATGTCTGTCGACCTACAACATATTTATGTATGTACATATGTACACTAATTGCTTCCTGCGAAATCTCACATTTTTTGCTTTCATGTCAAAAAATCAATGTGTCGAAGAACCGACGCGACGTCAAAGCGTCACAACATTGTGTTGTTTGTAGAAAATTCGAGCTATGTCGAATATAACAAACAAACGATCGCCGATTGTCACCACTTCCATTGCCGCTCTAACAGCTTTGCCAATAAACCATGGTAAATATAATATGTATGTTTATGTATGAGCATGCATTTATGTATATCGACGCAGATCTTTGTCACTTTTTTCTGTGTTTGCCGGGTTGGTATTTACATGTGTACTCATATGTGTACGTAGGTTTGTGTATGTATTATTTGTTCGCAAATGTCATAAGCACATATGTATGTACGAGCACAGCAGTGCGAGCACATGTTGTTAGTGATAAGTGGCGTGACGCGCGACATGCAAATGCAGACGAAAAAGTTTGAGACGATGTTATAAAAGTTTCACTTTCAAATCTATTTTTATACGAGCAGAACGTAAAAAAGCAGGAATATACAAACGTTAGATGATGTTTTCCATTTTCTGAAACAGCAGTTTCAAGCTTTAGAAGCAATAGCTAGCAACTAAATGCCGCTACAACGAGCATGTATTCCAAAAAGGAAAAGTAACAAGTGAAGAAAATATTGCAAAAAAATCTTCCATAATAAATTCTAATTTCCATATAGTTGGATTTACAGAGACATGGCTAAAACCTCACATTTTTAATAACGAGATCCCATCTGAAGATGTTTTTGTTCCAGGAACCGACTCATTTGAATTTAAATGTATTCGGACTTATCTGTATACATGCAGCATGCTTCTTTAATAAATAGTGCTACTTCGATGGCAAATAATGCAGATTCAATAATCGTATTAGGAGATTTCAATTTACCGTGTGCTTCGTGGAAAGCTTCCCATTACTATATCGTCCCGATTTGCACTCGGTCATGTTTTCATGAGTTTTTCGAAAAAATGTCTGAGTTGGGTCTGAACCAAATTAATTTGATTCCGAATAAATTTGGTAAATGCTTAGATTTAGTATACGTTGATACCTCTTTAAAGTGTTCCGTTATTCAGAGTAATCCTCTTGTTGTACCAGAGGACCCGTATCATCCTGCTTTGGAAATATCTGTCGAAATCAAGAGCAATGAACGCGATAATAATTATTAAATTTCGTGCTTCCGTACTTAGTTCAACTTTGCAAAAGCTAATTTTAAAAAGTAAAATCCAGAACTTTCTGTAATATCATGGCCTAATTATAATGATGATATTGAATTGAGTGTCTCTCATTTTAATAACATTATTACAAAATTATTTGAAAAGTATGTTCCAATAGCAATTGTTAACAAAAGTAAAAGTAGAAGTCCGTGGTCGTCGAAAGAGTTACATAAATTGAAAAACAGAAAAACTCGAGGCTTTAAACATTTAAAAAACCGGTTCACTTGTCGATGATTCTAAATATTCTGTATTGCGTCGACAATATTTTGACCTAAACAAAAAATGTTATACAAGGTATAATTCAAAAGTTCCAGGACTTTTTAAACAACGCGGCTTCTAGTGGCGCCATCTGTCTGAAATTGTTATCAATGGTGTATTCTTCAGTGTTGTCGTATAAAATTTATATAACAGCTGACTTGTATAACAGCGAGATATCGCGCTACATGTGACATTACATTTGTAGGAAAATGAGCATCGAACAAAGAGCCAACATTAAGTTTTGTTTTAAACTTGATAAAACTTTTACCAAAACTCACCAAATGATGAAGCAAGTTTATGGCGATGATTGTCTATCCCGTAGCCGTATTTACGAGTGGTTTAATCGTTTTCAAGAGGGACGGCAAGACTTGGAAGACGACGAACTTTCGGGCCGCCCAAAAGATGTTGTGAACGAAAAAAACACGGAAATTGTGCGTGAATTCATTAAAAAAGAGCCGAAATCATCGCTTAAATATCTGGAATCGGAATTATCAATATCCGCAACGTCAATTTATCGTATTTTGACAGAAAATTTGGGCCTTAGAAAGGTTTGCGCTCGATTTGTCTTGCACATTTTAAAACAACACGAAAAGACCTCAGAATCAGACAGATTTTTTGACCAAAAATCGCATTCATATCATCAACCATTCACCCTATTCACCTGATATGGCACCCTGCGACTTTTATTTGTTCGGAAAACTACATTTGGCCATGAAAGGAAACCGCTATGCTGACGTTGATGCCATCCTCAACGCTATACCGACAAATGACCTTAAAAACTAATTCGATAACCTTCTTGAACGTGCAAAACAGTGTATTCAGGCGGAAGGAGACTATTTTGAAGGCGACCAATAAATTTTTCAAAAAAAAAACAAATAATATTCGTTTTTTAGTAAAAGTCCTGAAACTTTTGAATTGCACCTTGTAATAGGATTTCCAAATTTCCGTCCGCGATGAAATACAAATCTATCATTTCAACTGACAATGTTATTACTGCACTTTTCAAGTCAAGCTACTGTAATAATTCTTCCAAAACGTTTTCTTATCAGCACGTGCTGTATTCGAATACTTTAATTAACGCTCCAATTATTTCTGAAGAAGACGTCCTACTTAATTTAAATAAGTTAAAACCATCTTTTAGTTACGGCCCAGATATGATACCCTCATGCTTCCTAAAAAATAGTGCCAAATATATTTACTTACCTTTGACAAGGATATTTAATTCCTCTCTTAAACACGGTATATTTCCTTCAATATGGAAGCAGTCGTTTATAATTCCTAAACTTTTTGAAGCTTGCATCCCTGACCATATAACCTTTTCGATTTCTCCGTTAATTTCCTCATCTTAGCATGGATTTCGTAAAGGAAAATCGACTCTAACAAACCTGCTTGAATTTTTAAACTATGTATCATTGGGTTTTAGGGAAAATAAGCATACAGATGTTATATACACAGACTTTAGCAAAGCTTTCGATAAAGTAAATCCAACGATTCTCATGCATAAACTTGATATGCTGGGCTTTCAGCCAAGATTTCTTCAATGGGTAACTTCCTATCTTTATAATAGAACACAACGAGTGATATATGAGGATACACCTTCACATACAATTAATGTTTCTTCAGGTGTTCCGCAAGGTAGTCATCTTGGCCCGATTCTGTTCTTGTTGTTTATTAACGATATCTCTTCAGTAATTGAATTCTCAAAAATTTTATTATACGCTGACGACGTAAAGCTTTTTAAATCATACACTTCAACTGAGGAAAGGTGTCTGTTGCAAACAGACTTAAACAATATGGTTGCATGGTGTGATAGAAATGATTTGCCATTGAATCAGAAAAAATGTAAGACGATGTGCTTTTCCCGTAGATCTGTGCACCCCTCTTCTTATGTAATAAAACACCATATTCTGGAGCAAGTTTTTAACTATGTTGATTTGGGAATTAATATGCACCCTAAGCTTAATTTTTGTCTTCATATTGACACCAGGGTCTTGAAAGCAAAAGCTGTCCCCAATTTTGTTAAACGTTGGTCTAAAGAATTTAGAGATCCATATATTACTAAAACACTTTATACAACTTTGGTTAGACCTTAGTGAAAATCTTGTATGGAATAGTTTCCAGTTCTATTCTCCTGTCTTAAATTAAATTTATTATTCCGATTCTCTTTTCAAGGCCTTTACTATTAAAATCCTGTAGATAAAATTTTGAACTAAACGAGCCATTCCGCCGTATATGTAATGATTTTAATTCTCATTCTAAGCGGTTTTAGATCACAATACTCTCTTGCCTTTTCTGACACGGCTAATTCCGCAAGTATGCGGATTGCGCCACTCGCGTGGGTTGGGCGGGAGGAGGGTAATCGTTGATCCATCGTAGATAACATATCTATGTTAAGTAGCATGTTAAATATTGGAGCCCCCCCTATAATATTTAAGTAAGCTATTAGTTATTAAATACTGAATTCATTCATTTAAGATATTATTGTAAAATTGGTATACGTGTACATGCGAATATTAAAATCAGTCCAATAAACTAATTGTGAAATGTTCTTCTGCAATCTTAAACTTAGTTAAATAACACATGTAACTGATAAAAAAGAAACTTTATATATTTACCGAGAAGTCACTTAAAGTTTTAATTACTAACTTAAAAGTTTATTTACTAGATATATGATAAGAAAAAACGAATATGAATAAAAAATACAAGACCCTCAATCTAGTTTACAAGAGGTGTGTAATAATGGCTGATGGCGTCTTAATTGTATCAGTATATTTTGTGGTTACCCCTTCGTTGTAGGAGTGGGTAATTTGCGGGCCTGCTGGCTTCCTTGGATGTGGTACCAGTTTCTCAGGCCTCTCAGAAAAATTACGTTGTAATTGTTCATTACTCGTGGGAACAAACATGACACACACAAAGAAAGAGAAGATTGGCGAAAGAGAGACAAAAACTGAAAGAAAAACTTTCAGGAATGTCGACTGAAGGAATTGTCGAGAGAAAAAATAAATGGCGACTATTCATGAAATAATGTAGAGCTTCACAATCAGATGCTCTATCTCGGCTCGGTTAAGGCACATGCGGTAACATATTGATGAATATCGAGGCTCAGAGACAGAGTAGTTCGCTTGTAGCAATTGAAGCAACGAATCGCAGAGTCGTGTAGATACGACCATTATATTAGGTTTCATGCAGTTAACTAACACGTTTTGTGACAAGATCTGGGAAATTTGCGCTAAACGGTACTATCAAAATCAGATCTATTACAGATTGGAGACATTAAGTCAGCACCATATTTGCATAAAATTAATTGCAGAATTATCACAAGCAGAACAACGGCTAATTTTTAATTCCATTTGTGAAAATTAATAAATTATGTGGATTATTTGTTTTATTTAAGTAATTATTATAACATTTTTTGTTTAGGTCGACGTAATACAGAATATTTAGAACCGTCGACAACTGAACCGGTGAATAATTATGCTATAATATTAGCACTCAACATTGATGTTATTACTTCCCGTTTCTTTCACAAACGCCTTTTAAAGGTTTAAATTGAAATATTCTTTATTTTTTTATTGAATGTTTCACAAGCTTTTTATTGGTTTAACACTTTTGTGATAAAAATTAATACAGCGATTTTAAACTCAGAAAGTTTTGACGGTTGGTAGCGGAGATAGCGATTTCATACATTTACGTTGCGCAAAGAGATCGGAATTATTTCGAATGAGGTGAATTGAAGATCCAATCCCTCTTTTTGTTGATGATGTGGGGTGTCATCGTGTATGGTGGTAACTTCTGTGCTGACATCGTGTGCAGTGTGGTCGTTTATGTTGTGAGTGCGTGTTGTGTTCCAAGGTGTGGTGTGTTGTATTAGGGTGTGACATTATTTACCCTGAAGAAGCGGTGTAGTTGGAAGGGGAGTTTATAGTCATTTAAACATCCTGGGCCCCCTAGGCGAATATTTTGCCTAGTAGTACAGATATGCTGTAAATGTCCCAGGTATCACGGCGTACTGCAATTGGAGTAGCCGAGGGCGCGGTATGCATGATAATGCAGTAGTGGTAGATCCATATTTACCTGTACGTGTAGGATGGAATCTTTATTTTGAAATGGGTATTATGTTTTTTTGATTTAGAAGTTAGTGCGTTGAGCAAGCAACGTTGTTTTGCATTTATTCGATTTGTTGTTGTGACGACGTATTATTAGATGGTATAATTTTGTTTATTCATTTTATTGCCGGTTATCTACTATTATTTTATTATCGGCTTATAGGATGGCGACTCCACGCCTAGCTCAGATATGGCCAGAATGGGTGCTCCTTTGAAACCTTTGAAGAGGGATCTTGCGAGCGTAAGATTTGTGATTTACGGCTACTTTTTAAGTGGATTTGTACACGTATTACAAGTATTTCCCATAAACCACCAATACGAAGAGGGCTTAGATATATGCGATTAGAGCGACCTTTGCTTGTTGTAAGGCTTGGTGCGTCATTGTATCGCATTGGGAGCATGCTGATCGCTTAACTTTATTTTTAAATTGTTTTATAATTTTGAAAAAGTAAGCTACTAGAGCATAATTTGTTAT
The DNA here is from genome assembly GCF_042242935.1 of Bactrocera oleae. Lineage (NCBI taxonomy): Eukaryota > Metazoa > Arthropoda > Insecta > Diptera > Tephritidae > Bactrocera > Bactrocera oleae. Next base: position 4,042,254 of record NC_091542.1, on the reverse strand, counting down.
GTGTCGATTTTTTCGACTTTTTTGGGATAATTTGGATGTATGTATGTTAAAATGCGTATGCACTAATTTGGCAAGTAGGAGGGCACAACACATCTCAAGCTTTTTGAATCAGGATTTTTGTATCATTATTGGCAAGAGCCATCCTGCGGGGTCGAAAAGTTACATATTTGTGTTTTTTCAAACTGATCTTGTCAGAAGGGACTCTGAGTTTGTTTTTTCGGCCAATTCTTGGAGTGTTGGAACATTGTGAATTTAGTGGTAGTCGTATGACGTACCGACCATTATTTGATCGAGTAGTTGTGGCTTTGTAGAAGTCTTTACAATACTGATCTTCTGGGGTTTTAATTGATATGAGGGGGCATTTTTCTAACTCCCGAAATTTCCTTGATTGTGAATTAAGGTATTCTTTTGAATTTTCGTCAACTTGAGTTGTTGATGTGGAAACTGGTTCAGTAACTAGTCCACTTAGAATCCAACCGAATATTGTATTTTGGGCTAGAAGGGTCGTTGAAATTTTTTCAACACCCTCAAGCATTATTTGCGGTATAAGGTCGCTGCCTATTAGAATATCTATGTTAGCGGGGGTGTTGCAGTTGGGATCTGCTAGCTTTAAGTGTGAAACATTTTGCCAATGCTTGCTATTTATGTGATAGCTTGGAAGCATATTTGTAAGTTGCGGTAAGACTATAGCTTCTGCTTGTATGTGCTTATCCGCTTGGGGGGAAATTAAGGTAATGGGGCAGATTTTATTAGAGTTTTGAACTACTCTTCCGCCCATTCCTGTAATTTCAAAGTTGGCTTGTTTTGTTGGCAGTTGTAGCCTATTTTGAGCCCTAGACGCTATGAAAGATCGTTGTGATCCTTGGTCTATTAGGGCCCTAAGTTTAAACAGTTCTCCTCGGTGTTCGATGGAGATGACTGCTGTGGGTAGTAATACCCTATTTTGTATTTCGCTTTGTAGCGTTTGAGTTTTTTGTGCCTTTGAGCAACATGGTGTCTTTTGGCAATTTTTGGGATTTCGGTTTTTGGGAGTTGTTGTTACCACTAAACCTGTGGTTCTTTTTGTATAAGGGCTTCTTTGGGGTGATATGGGAAATTTGCTGTAATGAAGCATTGAGTGGTGTCTTTTGTGACAATATAGGCAATTTAATTTGCTTTTGCAATTTTTATATGTATGCGCATGTGACAAGCAATTTGTACATAATTTTTTTGATCTCACGAAATAGTTTCTTTCTATAATTTTTAATTTTTTGAATTTCTCGCAAGATTGTAGCTTATGCCCTCTCGTGCATAGTTCGCATGACGTATGATTATTTTGTTCGGATGTGAACGATTGAGATTTGTAAAAGCTTCTGTTTAATTTATTTTTGCTACTAGCTTGGGGTCTATTGAAGCTTCTTTTTTGGTCGTGTTGTACATTTTTTGTTTTAATTAGCTTTTTGTCTACCCTTTCAGCGATTTCGTACTGGGTAGTAAGAAAGTCTTTCATTTGTTGCCACGTGGGGCATTTCTTTCGTGATGAGAGCGATTGCTCCCATAAAAGTAAAGATTTTTTTGGTAATGCGGCGGTGCATATGTTTACCAGTATAGGGTCCCAGCTGTCTGTGGGAATATTTTATGTCGATAAAACCGACAAACAGTTTGAAACAGTGGATTGTAGTCTTATAAACTCTTCACTGGTTTCTTTTTGAATTTTTGGCAAGTTTATTAGTGTCGTTACTTGGTTATCGACCAATATTCTTTCATTTTCATATCTTGCTTTTAGAGCTTCCCAAGCCAAATTGAAATTGTCGTCATTTAGTGCGAACTGTTTTACTATTGCGCCTGCTTGACCTTTAGTTTTGTATCGGAGGTGATACAATTTTTGCGCTTTTGATAATTTTGGATGGTTGATGTATACGGCAGTGAACATGTCCCGGAAGGACGGCCATTCTTCATAACCTCCATAAAATATTTCTGTGTCACATGCGGGCACCTCGAGATGGATGCCCGAACTTGCCTCTTGACTTTGAACTTGTGGCAGCGCTACTCGCTGATGTGGAGTAGGTGCAATTGCTTTTATTAGCTTTAGTTGATCGTACTGGTCTAAGCAGTTTTCGTATAGTGCGTAAGCCGATGATTTAAAATCGTGTGGTAGATCTGAATTGTCATAATCTACTATGGCATCATGAGCCGTTTGGAGACGAGTCCAAAAATTGTCAATATTTTGTTTTTTTATTTCCAATAACGATTCAGAAATGTCTTGAATCGGTGAAAATGAAAATCGAGTGCAGTATCGTGTTAATCTGTCACTCTCGGAAATGAATTTGGCAACACAAATATTTTGCCCTTTATTTGCTTTGTGGTAACCTGTCTTGCGCGTGTAGCTTCTGCAGGTGTAATTTGATTTTTATCATCATTAACCATTTTTGTTTTGTTATTTATTACTATATGTGTCAAAGTTAATTTAAATTTTTCTCAGTGTAAACTGATTTAAACGCAGCAATAAATGATAATTAATACCGAATACTATTTTACGTATATACGATTTTTTTTTTCGGACTAGATATATATTTACTTGCGAAATAATTTTTTAATTTGTATTTTATTTTAAATATATATTTGTCAGCGTAATTTAAATTTTCTTAATTTAGTTATTAAGAATGGCACTTTTAATTTAATAATACTTATGTTCTTATGTTGGTGTATTTAGGTACACCCTAATACACGGACTTGTGTGTACATATATATTTATGTGCTCGTGAAATTGAGAGCTCGTTGAAGAGATCAATACGAATTGTTTGTGCGTATGTAATATTTTTATTTTCTAGGGCAATTGAGAGCTCGTTGTAGAGATCAATTTGCTTTTACTTTTGTGTACGCAATCCTGCTTGTTTGTTACAAGGGGTATTGCGGGATGTATGCCAATGTGGACTTTGAAACTATGTGTATTTTTGTTTTTAATAAATTATTTATTATTTTTAATATCTAGTAGTGTTATCTTTACCACAACGTTTATTGTTTTATTTTTCATGTAATTTTACAACTTTGTAATTTTGTAAATTTTCAATGTGTAATTGACCCAATGTATATAGGGTATATAAGCATAGGCATAGATTATATGCCGTATGTATAAATATGTATGTTCGCACTGCGAAGAGAGCGCGAAAGCGAAGTGAATAATGCGCAGGTATTTTCCCTTATGCACTTTGTAAATATATTTTTGTTTATATATATTTGTTTAGTAAAAATATATATATAACGACATATATAGATATAATATGTAAACGTTAATTCGATATGCATATATGTATGTTTGTCTGTTGTATTTTTATTTCTTTCTCTGTTTGTTTTATGTTTGATATTTTCCCTTTGCTTACTTATTGAATGCAATCCTGCTTATTGCTATATTAAGCATAAGGGGTATTGCTGGATTAATGTGCAAGTGTATACTTGAATTGGTTTTTTTTTGTTGTTTTTTTTTTTTTTTTTTTTGGGTTCTTGATGGTGTGTTTGAACACACGAAGGTAAGCTTTTAATTGGGCAATAAGTTAAGATCCATTTGTTTTTTTTGTTTTTAAATATATAAGTATGTATTTGAAATACACTCGGAATTGTGTCAGTTTGGTAACCGTTTTTTTATGCTGTTAAAACGGATTTTCTGTTACAGGTTTTATGTGATAATATATAAAACTGAAATTTTTACATACATATACGCATAAAATAAGATATGTAAATGAAATAAATACGCTCACTATGTAGGGTATACGGTTTTTACATATACATATATTTATTTATATTTCCTTTTGTTCCAATTCGTGTGTTTATTCTCCAGCTGCTTACAGGTATGCTTTGTTGTTGTTTTTTGTTTAATAATTCGCGCCCGTTTGTTCTATTTATGTTTTGTGCTAAGATTTCGCGGCCGGTTGTGTGAATTTTTGTTTGTTTAAAATGTTTATCTGTTTGTTGAAATACATATATATATATATATCAGCACTGTATCTTTGGTGAGGTTTGTGTTACATTTTAAAATTTAATAATTGCGTCGACAATATTTTGACCTAAACAAAAAATGTTATACAAGGTATAATTCAAAAGTTCCAGGACTTTTTAAACAACGCGGCTTCTAGTGGCGCCATCTGTCTGAAATTGTTATCAATGGTGTATTCTTCAGTGTTGTCGTATAAAATTTATATAACAGCTGACTTGTATAACAGCGAGATATCGCGCTACATGTGACATTACATTTGTAGGAAAATGAGCATCGAACAAAGAGCCAACATTAAGTTTTGTTTTAAACTTGATAAAACTTTTACCAAAACTCACCAAATGATGAAGCAAGTTTATGGCGATGATTGTCTATCCCGTAGCCGTATTTACGAGTGGTTTAATCGTTTTCAAGAGGGACGGCAAGACTTGGAAGACGACGAACTTTCGGGCCGCCCAAAAGATGTTGTGAACGAAAAAAACACGGAAATTGTGCGTGAATTCATTAAAAAAGAGCCGAAATCATCGCTTAAATATCTGGAATCGGAATTATCAATATCCGCAACGTCAATTTATCGTATTTTGACAGAAAATTTGGGCCTTAGAAAGGTTTGCGCTCGATTTGTCTTGCACATTTTAAAACAACACGAAAAGACCTCAGAATCAGACAGATTTTTTGACCAAAAATCGCATTCATATCATCAACCATTCACCCTATTCACCTGATATGGCACCCTGCGACTTTTATTTGTTCGGAAAACTACATTTGGCCATGAAAGGAAACCGCTATGCTGACGTTGATGCCATCCTCAACGCTATACCGACAAATGACCTTAAAAACTAATTCGATAACCTTCTTGAACGTGCAAAACGGTGTATTCAGGCGGAAGGAGACTATTTTGAAGGCGACCAATAAATTTTTCAAAAAAAAAAACAAATAATATTCGTTTTTTAGTAAAAGTCCTGAAACTTTTGAATTGCACCTTGTAATAGGATTTCCAAATTTCCGTCCGCGATGAAATACAAATCTATCATTTCAACTGACAATGTTATTACTGCACTTTTTAAGTCAAGCTACTGTAATAATTCTTCCAAAACGTTTTCTTATCAGCACGTGCTGTATTCGAATACTTTAATTAACGCTCCAATTATTTCTGAAGAAGACGTCCTACTTAATTTAAATAAGTTAAAACCATCTTTTAGTTACGGCCCAGATATGATACCCTCATGCTTCCTAAAAAATAGTGCCAAATATATTTACTTACCTTTGACAAGGATATTTAATTCCTCTCTTAAACACGGTATATTTCCTTCAATATGGAAGCAGTCGTTTATAATTCCTAAACTTTTTGAAGCTTGCATCCCTGACCATATAACCTTTTCGATTTCTCCGTTAATTTCCTCATCTTAGCATGGATTTCGTAAAGGAAAATCGACTCTAACAAACCTGCTTGAATTTTTAAACTATGTATCATTGGGTTTTAGGGAAAATAAGCATACAGATGTTATATACACAGACTTTAGCAAAGCTTTCGATAAAGTAAATCCAACGATTCTCATGCATAAACTTGATATGCTGGGCTTTCAGCCAAGATTTCTTCAATGGGTAACTTCCTATCTTTATAATAGAACACAACGAGTGATATATGAGGATACACCTTCACATACAATTAATGTTTCTTCAGGTGTTCCGCAAGGTAGTCATCTTGGCCCGATTCTGTTCTTGTTGTTTATTAACGATATCTCTTCAGTAATTGAATTCTCAAAAATTTTATTATACGCTGACGACGTAAAGCTTTTTAAATCATACACTTCAACTGAGGAAAGGTGTCTGTTGCAAACAGACTTAAACAATATGGTTGCATGGTGTGATAGAAATGATTTGCCATTGAATCAGAAAAAATGTAAGACGATGTGCTTTTCCCGTAGATCTGTGCACCCCTCTTCTTATGTAATAAAACACCATATTCTGGAGCAAGTTTTTAACTATGTTGATTTGGGAATTAATATGCACCCTAAGCTTAATTTTTGTCTTCATATTGACACCAGGGTCTTGAAAGCAAAAGCTGTCCTCAATTTAGTTAAACGTTGGTCTAAAGAATTTAGAGATCCATATATTACTAAAACACTTTATACAACTTTGGTTAGACCTTAGTGAAAATCTTGTATGGAATAGTTTCCAGTTCTATTCTATTGTCTTAAATTAAATTTATTATTCCGATTCTCTTTTCAAGGCCTTTACTATTAAAATCCTGTAGATCAAATTTTGAACTAAACGAGCCATTCCGCCGTATATGTAATGATTTTAATTCTCATTCTAAGCGGTTTTAGATCACAATACTTAAAAAACTCTCTTGCCTTTTCTGACACGGCTAATTCCGCAAGTATGCGGATTGCGCCACTCGCGTGGGTTGGGCGGGAGGAGGGTAATCGTTGATCCATCGTAGATAACATATCTATGTTAAGTAGCATGTTAAATATTGGAGCCCCCCCTATAATATTTAAGTAAGCTATTAGTTATTAAATACTGAATTCATTCATTTAAGATATTATTGTAAAATTGGTATACGTGTACATGCGAATATTAATATCAGTCCAATAAACTAATTGTGAAATGTTCTTCTGCAATCTTAAACTTAGTTAAATAACACATGTAACTGATAAAAAAGAAACTTTATATATTTACCGAGAAGTCACTTAAAGTTTTAATTACTAACTTAAAAGTTTATTTACTACATATATGATAAGAAAAAACGAATATGAATAAAAAATACAAGACCCTCAATCTAGTTTACAAGAGGTGTGTAATAATGGCTGATGGCGTCTTAATTGTATCAGTATATTTTGTGGTTACCCCTTCGTTGTAGGAGTGGGTAATTTGCGGGCCTGCTGGCTTCCTTGGATGTGGTACCAGTTTCTCAGGCCTCTCAGAAAAATTACGTTGTAATTGTTCATTACTCGTGGGAACAAACATGACACACACAAAGAAAGAGAAGATTGGCGAAAGAGAGACAAAAACTGAAAGAAAAACTTTCAGGAATGTCGACTGAAGGAATTGTCGAGAGAAAAAATAAATGGCGACTATTCATGAAATAATGTAGAGCTTCACAATCAGATGCTCTATCTCGGCTCGGTTAAGGCACATGCGGTAACATATTGATGAATATCGAGGCTCAGAGACAGAGTAGTTCGCTTGTAGCAATTGAAGCAACGAATCGCAGAGTCGTGTAGGTACGACCATTATATTAGGTTTCATGCAGTTAACTAACACGTTTTGTGACAAGATCTGGGAAATTTGCGCTAAACGGTACTATCAAAATCAGATCTATTACAGATTGGAGACATTAAGTCAGCACCATATTTGCATAAAATTAATTGCAGAATTATCACAAGCAGAACAACGGCTAATTTTTAATTCCATTTGTGAAAATTAATAAATTATGTGGATTATTTGTTTTATTTAAGTAATTATTATAACATTTTTTGTTTAGGTCGACGTAATACAGAATATTTAGAACCGTCGACAAGTGAACCGGTTTTTTTTTAATGTTTAAAAGCTCGATTTTTTTTGTTTTTCAATTTATGTAACTCTTTCAAAAACCACGGACTTCTACTTTTACTTTTAATAACAATTACTATTGGAACATACTTTTCAAATAATTTTGTAATAATGTTATTAAAGTGAGAGACGCTCAATTCAATATCACATTTTGAAAATTAGCTTTCGCAAAGTTGAACCGAGTACAGAAGCACGAAGTTTGATAATTATTATCTCGTACACACGACGTCACAGCAAATCGATTAATCCAAGCTGCCACAGATGACGATGACAATGGAAAACTCAACAAGAAGGCTTCCAACTAAAATCAGTGACTGAATGAATTAACAGTGAAGGGATAAATGAAAAGCACGATTTGACGTTTTGTGTCGTGATTAAAGGAGACAATATAACGAGAGACGTATTGCATAGTATTTCATTTTATTACTTGAACTATTATTCTACATAAGCCGGAATATAAGATTATTAAAATCCAAAGTTTTATATTCTATGTTGATTTGCAATAATACAGATTCACAAAAATGCACATCAATCATTTTCAAATTTATGGTTTTTCCGCTTTGCCTTTAATTGTAAACATATTTTTACTGTATTAAAAAATGTTCCATAATATAATTAATGTATTCTTAGCAACACAAATACGTGAAACATTTTATTTTTCCAAAACTACATTCGCCCACATAAGTAGATCTTCTACTATTCTAGACCTTCTCATTTTGTATTCTCCTTATACAATTGTGTCATCCCCATAAAAGAGATAAATGATTCGTGAGCTATCCGACTCTCAACATAACCAATCAATTCATTCATTGACTATCTCAATGGCAAATAACTTGACAGTCACTTATACATATATTAGTCCCAACTTTGTATATATGAGTACAGGGGGCTTGAAGTATCATATTCCCTTGTGTTAACTCCTGCTAAAGAAAAAAATTATAGTAAATACTAGAAGACCCCAGCCACGCCATGCTGTGGCTGAGGTATAATTAAATTATAATGAGTAAGCAGTTTAATTTAGTAAAATGCTATTATCACAACTAATTTCAGCATTTTTTTCTATCTATATAGCTCGATTACCGAGCCAGTTATGATTTAAATAATTATTTTGTGCGACTAGGAAAATACGGGCAATTAATTAATTTTTTCCGTGTACAATAATGTTGAAATTAGCTGGAAGTGTAGGGCATTTCGTATTTGGTTGCAGTAAGTATATGAAATCTAACTTCTATTCTGAAATCTAACTCATAGTATACACTATTATTTTATTATTATTTAATACTTATATTAAATGAAATCATCACTGGTATTATTAATATTCCCGTCAAAGTCAGTACATTTAATTGTGGCGAGTAATTTTCAAAACTTAGGAAATTAGTGCGATAGAATTTAATTAAGTAACCACATTTCTAAACAAACGATGCTCTTTCAATATAGTCTATGGCTGTGAATGACATTCGTTACGCGCGTTTTTTAAAATATGCAAAATTTTTTCAATCTTTCTGAGCCGTTTTCTTTATTTTTTTTTAGTAAGAACCTTCTACAGAGGATTAGAAAACCACAAAAAAAAACAGCCAAATCGGTTAAGCCGTTCTCAAGTTATGGCGTGACAACGGGAAACTGGTTTCATTTTTATATATACAGTCAAAGACAAAAGTTTAAATACACCACCAAAATATCACTTTTTATGCAAACAAAGCATTTTAACGCAAATGAAAGCATGAAGTTTAATTTTAGTAAATTATTTATTAACATTGAAACCAAAAAAACATTCAATGTAGCTAAAATAGCGGTTAATTCATCAGAAACATAAAATTCCACGGAACAAAAGTTTAAATACAACCACTGAAAAATACGCATCGCATATGTTTCACAAATTCTTTAGAAAAAAGTGCCGTTATATGCGATGATTTAGCAATTTATACATTTGTATTCGGTATTAGAAGCGATTTCTTCTCCAAGAGTGGACATAGAATAATTTAATAATTAAACATTTTCAAGATGGAAAATCTTACCGAGATATATTGAAAATCCTTAATATATCTTGTGCAAGTGTGCAAAATATTATTCGAAAGTACATAACGCACAAATCCGTGGAAAATAGGCCAAGGTCTGGGCGTCCAAGGAAGCTTTCTCGGCGAGATGTTAGTTTAATTATCAAAGAAGTGACAAAAAATCCCAAAATAAGTGCTCCAAAGGTTCTATCTATGCCACGCCGTCTAAAAGCAGTTATTGAAGCACGAGGTGGACCAACAAAATACAGTACTCGACGAAAAGTTTGGGGATTGCAGGTTTTACCAATCTCATTTTCAACCTCTGTACTCACTTTTGGTGCACTCTTCTTTGGGTTCACCTGTATCTTGCGTGTTATAATACGCCGCTAGTTTGCATCAAATATTTTTGGACGCCCGGATCTTTCCTTATTTTGTATATTGCCCTCTTTTTTATATTTTTCTATTATTTTTTGAATAATAGAACTACTTTTAGTCGTTATTTTTCCAATTTGCCTCTGACTTTTTTTCCCTTGATGTAGTTTTATTATAACATCTTTTAAATTATGATAGTTCTCTTGCGCGCGGCACCACGATCAATTTTTACGGTTGAAATACTATTAAAATTTGGAAATCATGTTATCTTAAACAAAAATAACTATTTATTCATTGTGAAGGGCACAAATACTGTGTGCCAGCCGAAAGCATAATGAAATGGTGAATTGCATACATACTTATGTGACATGATTTTTGGTTTTTACTGAGAAAATCCAACGGTTCTTAATAACGGGAAATGTGAATGACATCGATCTATCATACTCAAGAAGGCTATATCACACTAAAGTAAAAATGAATTAACATAAAATAATTTAAAAAATAATATATAATAGTTCAATAAAAGGGAATATATTTCAAATGGCATATCAATATTCCCAGTTTGGCGAACATATAATATTCTCTTTAATATTCGCCGTTTGGTTATGTTAAGACAGCATATCTGTACAGATTCACCGCTATTATAAAAGCGAGAAATGTTATTTGTTTCTTTTGCGTGTGCGGTAAACTCCTTACTGAAATTGTACAAATGTTCGCTGTCGAACCTGAACCTTCTCGTTCTTCTAAGTTCTCTGATTTCACCACAAACATATTATAAGCGGATTTCACCAGAATTTTACCCCTACGGAGCGTAAAATAACAGAATTGAGCATTTTGAGTGTTAAATGAGAATAATAATGATAAGTTCAAGGTTAAGAAGTGTACGCTCACAGATTCGTATATTTACAATGCGCAAACGACTTTGCATATAATTTTAAGATATTCTGCATATACAGAGCGGCTCACGAATCAATGCATTACACTTATTTTTATACCCTGAACGGGTATATTAATTTTGCCACGAAGTTTGTAACACCCAGAAGGAAACGTCGGAGACCATATAAAGTATATATATAAATGATCACCGTGACGAGCTGAGTTGATTTAGCCATGTTCGTCTGTCCGTCTGTATATACGCGAACTAGTCCCTCAGTTTTTGAGATATCGATCTGAAATTTTGAACACTTCTTTTTCTCCCCAAGAAGCTGCTCATTTGTCGGAACCGATATCAGATCACTATAGCATATATCTGCCATGTAAACTGAACAATCGGAATCCAGTGTTTGTATGGAAAACTTTTTCATTTGACGAGGTATGTTCACGAAATTCAGCATGGGTTATTGCTAGAAGAAGTAATGCAATCTCCGAAGAAATTGTTCAGATCGGATCACTATTGCATATATCTGCAATACAAACTGAACGATCGGAATCAAGTACTTGCATGGAAAATGTTTTCATTTGACGAGGTATGTTCACAATATTTGGCATGAATTTTTGCTAGAAGAAGTAATGCAATCTCCAAAGAAATTTTTCACATCGGATTACTATAGCATATAGCTGCCATATAAACTGAACGATCGGAATCAAGTTCTTGCATGGAAAAATTGTTCATTAGATAAAATATCTTCACGAAATCCGGCATTGATTTCTCTCAATGGCATATAGCTGCCATACAAACTGACAATCTAAATAAAGTTCTTATATGAAAAAAATTGTTTATAACAAGTTATCTTCACGAAATATGGCATGGATGATGATTGTCCAAGATATTGCTACAATTTTCGAACGAATTGTTCATATCAGACCACTGTATTAAACAGCTATCATAGAAACTGACCGATCAAAATAAATTTTTGTATGGAAGTTTTTAGTATGGATTATTGCTTAAGATGTGACTTCAATCTTCGAACGAATTGTTAAGATCGGACCACTATAGCATACAGCTGTCAGATTTAACCACTTTACAAATAATATATTATATTATAAACAAATCAGATTAATTAATTATTTATACTGTCCAATTTGAGCTTTCAATAAAAATTATCTTATATCTGGCAAAAACTGTTTTGCTTGTGCCAAAAGTAAGGTGTGACATGTAGCTAATTGGGACAATAAGTTGAAAAATGTGTTAAGAATAGATACATAAGAGTAAGGAGCAAAAATATTATTTAATTAACCATAAAATAAACTAAACCCTAATTATTCAAGATATATTATTATTTATTAATAATAATAGAGAACTATCTAAAGATAATTATTCAGTTTTAAAACCCTAATTAACTGATGGGTAGGTACAAAACAAAACCTAGGTAGAAGAGTAGGTAGGAAGTAAATATATAATATATAACCTATGTAAAAAAGAACCTTTACAATGCACTTTCTGTAATTAACACAATAGTATTCCTACGAAAGTTGCTTGATGATACCAAGAAGGGCAAAAGAATTTACAGATGTGAAGTCGGGCTCTAAAACATTCAATATATGGGACCCAACGCATCGGATCACTTCAGTTTACGCGAGCAGCTTAAACTTTCAACAACGCAAATAAGTTTCAAAATCAACGAAAAAATTTTTTTTAAATAATACGCATACTTTTAATTATATTATTATTACTTAATTTATTAATATTTTAGTATATTTTTTATTTGTATAATATTTTTTAATAATTTTTGAAAATGCCAAGAGTATCTAGGCAATCGCAGGAACAAAGACGTCGCAATGCTCTGAATCGAAGCCGACGACAATTTAGTCAAAATTTGAAAAATAATAGACAAAGGAACGCTGACTATATTGCAGAATTACGCAGTTTGGAGTACCGCAATGAGGAGAGAACTCGTGATAGTTCTGCACGTTCTACTAGACGACAGAACCTACTTCACAGAGCAACAGAGCAGCAGCGTAATAAAGCAGCGGAGCAGGAGCGCGACACAATAGGATATTCTATCAGGCGCTTGGATCTGGAATATAGAACTGAAGAGCAGCAGCGTAGTACAGTAGGTCATTCAAATAGACGTTTGAATCCAGAATATAGAGCAGCGGAGCAGGAACGCAACACCGCGGAACATTTAAATAGGAGAACCAATCCGGAATATACAGCAGCGGAGCAGGAGTGCAACACAATGGGTCATTCAAACAGGCGCTTGGATCCGGAATATAGAGCAGCGGAGCAGGAGCACGACACAATGGAACGTTCTGTACGGCGTCAGAATGCAATAATAAGAGAAGAAGAGAGGCAACGAGATGCAGCATTGAGGAGAAGTCGTCGAGAAGATCCAATAAGAAGACGTCGCGAGCAAATTTTAAATTCTTCTCAAAGAAGAGTGACCCGCCAGCAAACCAGGCAACAACTAGCAAACGAGCAGGAATCAACGTTGGAAAGAGTACAATTGCATAGATCGGATCCCGCAAATCATCAGTTAGAAAGCGAGAGGCAAACCAGGAGGAATATAAGAAGACGTCGTGAACTTTCTCCTGATGCACAGCTAGAAGAATAAGAACGTCAACGTCGAGCTGCCAATATCTTTGATATGTACGCATTGTTGATAAAGAAAGGACCCACTGAAATATGCGTTTGTTGCGGTGGCACTTGGTTCCCTCATCAAGTGAAAAAACTAGAAAAATGTCAGACAAAATTTGCGCGCTCAGAAGATGCTAGAAAAGTGTTTTATCTGTCATCAAAATTTCCGTCTTCGAACCAAAAGTACAACTTTTGCAACACATGCTATCGTATTGTTAGGAGGGGCAAGATACCAAATATCTGCCTATCGGAAGGATTGGAGTTTCCTGATATTCCGGAATGCCTTCAGGATTTAACGTGTCTAGAAGAAAGACTGATATCACCGAGGATCCCATTTATGCGCATCATCTCCTTAGGATATGAATGACAATGTGCTATTCGTGGAGCAGTGGTGAATATCCCCATTTCAGTTGTAGAGACAGTCACCATGCTTCCACGAAGAAGGCAGAAGTAAGAGACCTTCTTAATGCCCGTCAGGAAAATGTACCGCTTGAAATGGAAGAGGATTTAAATCCAGGTGGTCAGGAGACTTTAATGGACAATGAACCCGTTCAAAATCGATCAATGTAGATGCCCAGGGACGTTACAACCGACGACGATGCTCAGGAATTGTCGTATCCAACGATTTACTGCGGAAAAAAGAGGACAACTACATCAACTTATAGTAAAATTGCACGTTCTGAAATTCGACAATATGATCGGCGTTGTTTGCGCGTGGACGTGCTCCTGTATATTTATAAGTTCTACGAGTTGGAGCGCATTAAAAATGCAATTTCCATTTGCCTGCCTAAAAAGTCTGGATCGAGGAATATAACTGCTGCAAATGTGAGGGATGAAAATTTTGTCAGCAACCTTATCCAGTATGATGAAGGCTATCATGTACTCAAAGGACTTCGATCTTCACCTGCACATTGGGAGGCTGAAAAGAGGAAAGCTTTAGCCATGATCCGCCAGTTTGGTTTGCCAACATTTTTTATCACAATGTCTGCTGCAGAAACAAAATGGCCTGAGTTGTTAGTCATATTGAAGAAACTGGTGGATAAAGTAGACATTTCGGAAGAAGAAGCTACTGCTCTATCAAGCTCTGAAAAGGCGAGACTGATAAGGACAGATCCAGTTACATGTTCCAGGTATTTCGACAATCGATTCCGCCAAATGCTAAAGTTATTACAAAACGGACTATTTGGAGAGAATTTAGTAGTCCGTTACTACTACAGAATTGAATTCCAGCATAGGGGATCACCACATTGTCATGGCATGTACTGGCTAAGTAACGCACCTCAATTGGAAAGTGATGGAATCACCAACACAAATGATGTTGAAACATTCATCGATCGACACATTACAACCGATGGGGATGATTTCTACTTACCGGAATTTATTCAGTATCAAAAACACAGACATGGTCGAGCTTGCCTAAGAGACCTACATGGAAAACAAGTGTGCTGATTCGACATGCCATATCCGCCGATGCCACGGACAGAAATACTTCTCCCTCTGGAGCATGAGGAAGGTATTGAGTAACACAAAGCTCAATTCCAAAAAATACAGGAACTATTAACTCTAACGGATCTTCCAGAGGAAGAAATAATACGGTTGAACTGCTTCGAAAATTTTTTGGCAGATGAACGAATCAACACTGACTATGAAGGATACAAGCTTGCTCTTCGCTCATCTGTAAAAATGCCACACATTTTCCTAAAGAGAAAATTTTCAGACAGGCTTCTAAATGCCTATAATAAAAATATCCTTAAATTGCATAGAGCATATGGATATTCAATTCATTCTGGATGCATACGCTTGCTGCAGCTATATCATTAATTATATAAATAAATCCAATAGAGGAGTATCAACATTATTGAGACAAGCCATGGAGGAAATAAATGCAGGAAATTTTTCCATTAAAAGAAGCACATCGGAAACAAATTTATAAATGGATCGGAAATATCGGCTCCAGAAGCAGCTTATAATATTTTGGGATTGCATCTATCAGAAGCGAGTAATGGGGAAATATTTATAAATACATCACATCCAAACAACCGAGTAAGGATGATACAGCCTCGACTTGAATTGAATGATTTACAGGAGGACTCTACGGACATATATGTGCCGAGTGGGCTGGAGCGCTACTCTCAATGGCCCGATCAATTGGAAGAACTATGCTTAGCAGATTTTGCAGCATGGTTCAGATTTTGCAAAACAAGCAGAAATGTTTCTGATAATAACGAAGAATACAACGAAGTAGAGAACGAGGATGACACGACAGCTGCACTTCCAATGGCATTAAAGGATGGATCAGGATTTCTAAGGACAAGGAAGCAAGCCCTTATTCTGCGTTGGAAACGTTTTAGCGTTGAAAGTTCAAGAGCCGATTTCTTCAGAGAAACCGCCATGATGGTTCACCCATGGAGAAATGAGGAAACAGACTTATTAAATAATGACGTCGAGAGTATTTGCAATTCACACAAGGAGCAAATTGCGCTGAATAAGCTCAAATATGACAAATTTTCATCGAACGAACTAGAACGGATTTTGGAAAACCTTCTTGTCACAGCGGAAGAAACAGCTGATGATCGAGCGACCTCACAACTTTTAGATCCCGAATTTAGAGCTCTAGCCGTTCCAGAGCAAACAGGAGACATTAACGTTTTTCAAGAGCACAACAATACAGAGGAAGAGGAAGAGGCGGTTCAATTAATTAAACTCCCACCTTTAATATTAGAAGACCATTTACTGGCAATGGTGCAGTCACTTAACAGCAAACAGAGGGAATACTTTGCTCATGTAATGCACAATGTAAGTAAAAGGGAAATCTTATTTGAATATGTCGGAGGCGGTGCTGGAGTGGGCAAGAGTCGGCTTATAACAACTATATATCAATTGTTGACATTGCGAGCTAATAGTGTACCAGGAACTAACCCCGAGACAGCCAAGGTGTTACTCTGCGCACCCACTGGCAAAGCAGCATTTGGAATTGGGGGCCTAACCCTTCATTCGGTTTTTTCACTCCCCGTCAACCAGTCTTCCGGCGATCTTCGGCCACTAAATAGTGACACATTAAACACAATTCATGGCAATCTCATAGATATTAGGCTTATTATAATTGACGAAATTTCAATGGTTGGAGCAAGATGTTTGCATATTTAGATTGCAGGCTAAAGCAAATTTTCAGGAGCACCGCTTAATTTGGAGGCATACCAATTATCGTGTTTGGTGACTTAAAGCAGCTGTCGCCAGTAGGAGATCGATGGATATTTGCGCGGAATAGGAATGATCATTACAGTACAATTAAAGGAACACCGCTTTGGGATCAATTTCGGTACTTTGAGCTCACTGAAATAATGCGCCAGCGTGAAGATCAAGCATTTGCCATCGCTTTAAGTAACATGTCAGAGGGAAATATGACACACGCTGACATTCAATTAATCAAAAGCAGGGAAAAGACCTCTAATGAGATACCGAACGAAGCCATCCATCTATTTTATTCAAATGCTGGAGCAAATGATTTAAATTTAACTAAACTGGCAAACACGATGACCAAGGAGTTCATTTCGACTGCGAAGGATACAATTAAGTCAAGTTCCCTTACAGAACGCAGCAGGGCAAACATTTTAGAAGCTGTGAAGTCTTTTAAGCCATCAGAAACACAAGGAATGCTTTATACATTGCAGCTCACCAATCATGAGCGTGGTCCGATCATTCCAATACAAGAGAAATGAGCAAATAACCATAGAACGCAGACAGTTTCCGGTCATTCCAGCTGAAGCCATCACGATACATAAAAGTCAAGGTGGAACATACACACAAGTTGCTGTTAATCTAGAGGGTAGAGTAAGCAGATCAGCTTTATATGTAGGATGTAGCAGAGCCACAAGTGCCAATGGATTGTATATAATCGGGACATTTTCTGATATTCTGTGCTTTGCCGAGACATGGGCCTTACCTCAAGAAGAATTCCCAATAGAAGGCTACAGTGTTATTGCACGCCTTTATGGAGAAACAAGATCATCCCGACGATGCCCTGCCAACGGCCTTATAATATACTACAAGCAAGATAGGTGCCCAGGTCTATCAGAAGGATCATTTTCAAGAAACGACACCGGTTCAACAAATTTTTACCAACTGTTAACTGTCAACTGTTCAGAAACCAAGTGGAAAATAATATCCGTCAGATAACTGAACAGTATAATGGACCGTCAGTAGTCCTTGGTGACTTTAACATATGTCGCCTAACAGCAACTGATGATTTGGAGGCTCGATTGCAACAGTAAGGATTTCAATCTTTATTGTCTAAGGTCGCCACAACAAAACAGGAAACAGCAATGGATTGGGTATGGACAAACATGGATTCTGCAATGACCTCATGTATCACATATGAAACACCATATAGTGGCCATGACGGAATATTTTTAAGCTTTAGAAAATAGATATATTATATATATAGATATATGTTAGATTTAAGATTATTAAATTTAAGTTTGTATTATAATACAAAGTGTAAGTCATAGATGTAATTATTGTAATTTATATATCATATAAAAAAGTATTATAGAATAATAAATATTATTATATGTTATATATTTTCTAATTTCTATAAATATTATAATTTGTTTTGTTTTCCATTAATTTAATGTGAATAATTAATCAGCTTAAAAAATTAAAATTTATGTAAATGTCTGGAAGATCTATTTACCTCAATAACTAACCTGAAAGAACTGGCAAAATGCTTTCCGTTGGATGCAAACCGTTGGCAAGTCACGTTTTCAAATGTAGTCATACATATAGTGGTTACTAAAAGAAATGCACCTGTGAAGGGTATTATAGCTTCGGCGCAGCCGAAGATAACGTTTTCTCTTGTTTTTTATTGTATAGAATTTTATTTTATTTTATATTTTTTATGTGGCTAAGGTATAATTAAATTATATTGAGTAAGCAGTTTAATTTAGTAAAATGTTATTATCAAAACTAGTTTCAGTATTTTTTTCTGTCTATATAGCTCGATTACCGAGCCAGTTATGATTTAAATAATTATTTTGTGTGATGGAGAAAATACGGGAAATTAATTAGTTTTGTCTGGAAGTTTATACACTTTTGCTTTTATTTATTTCGGTTACACCCTTCCTTAGATCTTTAGTATCAGTTTAGCTCTATTGGAAGTGAGGAAGAATTAACACTGCAGCAAATACTTGTAATGTAAGTCAAATTATGAAAAATCATGAACATTTAAATATTTTTTTCAAAATGCTTGGTGATGATAAAAATGTAGTAACGACTATTTTGGTTCGTTGTTTCCCCCGTGAGCTTTATAGATTTCACTACTTTAAACCTTACTTCCATATAACTATATCTTAAAAATAATTTTATGTTTATTTTTCAGTATCAGTTTCGTTCAGTTGAGGGTGGGGATGATTCAACAACTGCAATAAATAATGTAAGTCAAATCTATATATACTTGTATAAAAGAAAGTCGTCTTAGTTACACTATTACACCTAAGAACGGCGGAACTGATTTGACTGAAAATTAGTTGGGAGGTAGCCTTAAACCAGGGGACGGTCATTGGATACTTTTTATTTCTTTAGTTTAAAAATCAATATATTATAATTTACAAGCAAAAAATTATATTTCAAGTCATAGCATGTGCTCAAAATTCATCTAAGAATTATTTACATATATTCTTACTTAAAAAAAAAAAATAACAACACATATCTACTGGAAGGGCGCAGTAATTTTCGTATACATACACATACATGGATTATCTGATTGTTGCTACTTAACAGGGCGGTTTTGTTTGTGGCGTACCATGTGGAACTGGGAAAACATTTTAATACAACATTTTAAATAAACCTTTATATCACTTTTTGAATTATTATATTCTGATCACGGTGGTACGGGAGGGGGTTTAAGATCACGAAATAATCTGCCGCTCGGCTCACTCGCGCGGTCGGCTCGCTACTAAGTGGTCGTGTGCGGAAATAAAAAAATTGTCGCTTGATAATATTTTGTCGCTTAGTTAGTAGTTAATAATTCGTTAACAGGTAACTAATCCCATTCAAAAAGTTCTTTTCAGAGCTAAATTCTATTCTAAATTATTATGATTTAATAAATAGTTAGTAGTTGTGTACGTTGTTGTAGTAAGTAGCTCAACGATAGCATAGCTACATAGGTAATTATTTAGTTCGAAGACGTTTTTTTCTTTTATCATTTTAAAATGCTCAAAAGATCAAGATCTCAACTTTCTAGAAATAATTCTCAGGCCAGGGCCAAAAAAACATGTCGAAATAAAGAATCTTCATCTGAAACTGAAAATCGTCTTTTAAGTCAGAGAGAATATGTGGCACAATCGCGTGCCAGAGAGTCGAGTAACGAGCGTTCGCAACGGCTCGCTGAACAGAATATTAGAACCTCTCAAAGACGTGCGCAAGAGTCCAGTATTCAGCAGTTACAACGGCTCGCTGAACAAAATTTAAGAACCTCTCATGTGCACGCGCGAGAGTCAAGTACTGAGCGTTCGCAGCGGCTTGAAGAGCAAAATTTAAGAACCTCTCATGTGCACGCGCGAGAGTCAAGTACAGAGCGTTCGCAGCGGCTTGAAGAGCAAAATTCCAGAAATATACAATCCCGCAATAGGGAATCAAGCTCAGGGCGTTCCCAACGCCTTAAAGACCAGAGAGAACGACAACAGACTACAAGAGCTAAAGTTCGCAATCGAGTTGTAGCTCACAGTAACAGATCGGCTTTTAGATACGAACCACAGATTGATTATGCTCAACAGTCTTCTGTCCAAATCGGCGACATGAATGAGATTTGCCCTATTGTTTTGCCAAAAAATGGGTCGATGAAACTAATGGCATGTGCTGTGCTTCTGGAAAAGTTAGTGTCCCCAATATTCAAGAACCACCACCGCCAATAAAAAATCTTTTGACAAATAATCATTCGCTATCTAGACATTTCCTAACCAACATCCGTAAGTACAATAGTCTTCTTCAAATGACTTCGTTTGGCGAGAAGAGAAGGTAATTTTATGCCAACTTTTAAAATAGAGGGCCAGGTATATCATTTTATTGGTAGCCTTTACCACCATCAGGCCAAAATCTACAATGCTTACAAATATATTTTATTTCAGACGCAGATCAGCTATCGTTAATGGCAAACATAGCTCCAACGCTTAAAATAGACTTAATTAACGAACTACAGACCGCACTGAAAAGCCACAACGTATATATACGAAACTTTAAACAAAATATTGAACGCAACTCTTCGGATAATTTAAAGCTAATTATTCATTCCGACCGCCCACCGCAGACTGCTCACCCGGGTAGATACAATTCTCCAGCTGTAAACGAGGTAGCTGTTCTCTTGGTTGACGAAGAAAATGGCCCCAGAGATATAGTGCTGCACGGAAGAGACGGCCAACTTAAAAGGGTTTCCGAGTTACACCGATCGTATGATCCTCTACAATATCCCTTAATGTTCGTTAAAGGAGAACACGGTTATTATTTAACCATTCCACAGGAAGCTACAGCGCGTAATAAAACTGTGACATGCATGCAATTTTATGCATTCAGGTTGATGGTTAGAGCTAACAGTTTTAATCCGGGACTTATTTAGTCAATATATTGTCGATATGATGGCAAAAATGATATCGGAACAATTGAATTACATATGTCGTAACCAACAGAGACTAAGGTCTGAAGAATACATTCATCTCAGAGATGCTTTAAATCAAGACGGAAATGTTGACCCATCAAATGTCGGTCAGCGCATAATCTTACCGTCTTGATTTACAGGTTCTCCGCGTTACCTGCATGAAAAAACCCAAGACGCGATGACGTATGTCCGAAACTACGGCAGACCAGACTTATTTGTCACGTTTACGTGCAATCCTGAATGGCCTGAAATTAAAGCGGAACTACTATCTAGTCAGCGATCTTTCGATCGTCACGACATCATTTCAAGGGTGTTTCACTTAAAAATGAAGAAATTCATAAAATTATTCAATAAAGATGAAATATTCGGCAAAGTGAAATGTTACATGGCGAGTGTTGAGTGGCAGAAGCGAGGTTTACCACACTGTCATATGCTTTTTTGGCTAGAGACAAAAATCCAACCAGACGAAATTGATAGGGTCATAGTTGCAGAACTTACCAACCAACAAAACGATCCAATATTGTACGATATCGTAACTAAAAACATGGTGCACGGACAATGCGGAGAACATAACTTAACAGCACCATGTATGAAAAATGGCATTTGCACAAAAAAATACCCGCGGCGTTTGGTTTTGATGCAGAGTGCATCGCTCAATATCAGAGGCAGTAGTTTCACAGTAGATAATAGCTGGATTGTCTCTTATTCTCCACTTTTGTGCAGGACGTTCAATGCTCACATAAATGTAGAGTACTGTCACTCAGTTCAAGCTATCAAATACATTTGTAAATATATAAATAAAGGATCGAATCAAGCTACATTTGGCGTCAGAAAACCAAATGATGAAGTGGATAACTACGTGAATGGCCGGTACATAAGTACTTCCGAAGCTGTCTGGCGAATATTGGAATTTCCAATCAACGAGCGCCATCCTACAGTCTTGCAGTTAGCTGTCAACTTAGAAAATGGCCAAAGGGTGTATTTTTCCGCCGAAACGGCTGAATAAGTGGCTCAAAATCCGCGTAAAACAACTTTGGTGGCTTTTTTTGAGCTATGTAATGAAGATGAATTCGCAAAAACACTTCTATACCAGGAAGTCCCGCAGTACTATACATGGGCCAATAATAAGTTCACAAGAAGAAAGCGTGGTGAGGTTGTAGTTGGACATCCAGGCATAAAAAAAGATGCAGCGTTAGGTAGAGTCTACGGTGTCCATCCTTCTCAATCCGAGTGTTTCTATCTTGGGATGTTGCTACATCACGTACGGGCCCCAACCTCATTCCAGTTCTTAAAAACCTTTTACGGAGTTCTCAAAGAAACATATCAAGCTACTTGCCGTGCTAGAGGTTTGCTAGAAAACGATGACCATTGAAAAAATACTTTTTTAATGTTCACAACAACTGAGAGAATTGCTTGTAGTCATACTTTTATTTTGTCTGCCATCGGAACCATTAAAATTATGGGACATTTTTAAAGACGATTTATGTGAAGATATTAGACAATATTAGACACAGAATCAGACAGCAAAATCTTAACTTCACGTTACCATACAATGCGGAAATTTACAACCAAGGTTTGATACAAATAGAAAATAAACTGATGCAATTAAATGACAAAAGCCTAAGTGACTATGGATTACCATGTTCAGTTCCTACAGAAAATAATGGGGCAGAGACAATAACTAATTAATTAATTATTAAAAATTAGTCCCTGATCACAAATATGCTTTTCAAACTATCATCGATAGCGTCATTAATGACAAAAGAAAAGTTTTCTTTTTGGATGCACCCGGACGTTTCTTGCTAATTTGATACTTGTATACTATATAAGAGAATCGGGAAAGATAGCAATAGCAGTTGCTTCCTCAGGAATTGCTGCAACTCTCTTGACAGATGGAAAAACAGCCCATTCTACTTTTAAACTTCCGCTATCCGAAAATCTAGAGCAACAATCTACATGTTCAATTAGCAAAAATGGGCCTCTTGGTAAATTACTACAACACGCCTCATTGATTATGTGAAACGAATGCACGATGAGCCATAGAGCACATATAGAGGCTGTGAATAGAACCTTACAGGATCTAAGAAACTCCTCTGCAGTCATGGGCGGGATTACTTTTGTTTTTGCGGGAGATTTCCGACAAACTCTCCCCGTTATTAACAGAGGTACACGAGCAGATATCATCAAGGCATGCTTGAAATCGTCACCATTATGGGCTTCAATTGAAACATTAAAATTACGAACGAATATGAGAGCTCATGTTCATAGAATCACTGATTGCGATTTCCCACAACAACTAATAAAACTTGGAGAAGGAATATTTCCCACTCCAAATTTAAGCGGTGATTGTGACATTCTTCTGGACGAGTCTCTAGGTCAAATACTGCATTATTTAGAAAACTTAATAGATGCTATTTAGCCTGATATCGACAATTTGAATGAGAAAGATTTTCATTGGCTATGTTCTAGGGCTACAGTGTCACCTAAGAATGATACTGTTAATGAAATAAACAATCTAATAGTTAAAAAAGTCCCCGGCCAAATAAAAACATACAAATCGATCGACACTGTGACTAATATCGAAGACGCAGTCCATTATCCACAGGAATTTTTAGATTCGTTGCACCCTTCTGGACTGCCACCACATGCGTTGTCGTTAAAAATCGAAATCCCAATAATGCTTTTAAGAAATTTAAGCCCTCCGAACATGTGTAATGGGACGAGGCTGCTTATTAAAGAGTTAAAGGACAATTTAATTGTAGCAACTATTATCACTGGCCCAGCAGCTGGTCAACTGGTTCCGAGGATACCGATGATCCCGACTGATCTTTTGACGTTATGACCTCTTTGCAATAATTAAAAATATAAACAAAAAACACCTGAAATTGAGAAAAAAAAATGTTTGTATTAAACAAAAAAATTAAAACGCAAAAAAATATAAAAAACACTAATAATAAAAAATACACAAAACAATGAAAAAAGTACAAAAAAAATAAATTTTATCTAAGAATTAAATTTCCCATTTTGTTTAAATTCGACGCGAAAAATTGAGAATATGTGTTTCATGTTTAGTACCCGTGCGAAGCCGGGACGGACCGCTAGTATTGAATAAATGAGAAATTAATAACATTAAAATCTTTAACATTGAAACTATAAGTTTATGTTAACCGGATTAATCAGCCAAGATAAGTGGAAATTATTACCATTTGTACCTAATATTTTCGATCCTTCTTCTGTTTATTCCAGTAAAGTGCGATGAATAAAATGCTCTCACTCGTTCAATTTTGAATTCAGAGAAATGTACCTAACTAACCTGTTTGACTGCGGATGATATGGAGAAGTTGCCGAGAATCTGTTACAGCTATCCAGTGGTTTACTAGTGCTCGAGCTACTGTATCTGCTGTACTGTTTTCCAAAGGTATTGCTTCCGGAAAGCGCCTAAAACGATCAATTATTGTTAAACATTGATTAAAGCTTTTAGAGGTTGGTAGAGAAACTAAAGTCGCAACATGCGTTGATACATGTCGCTGAATTTTGTTACGTTGGCAGTCGATGGTGGTCTGTGAAAATACTTCCCGGCTTCGAATATTGCATGTAACTCACGATCGTTTGGTCCTTCCAGCAGTGAGTTTAGTAAAGCGAGGATTTCAGCCGCTTTCTTGATGAATTTTCTGTAAAAATATATAGTATCAAGAAATCTTCGTAAGCTTTTGATAGTATTAGGAAATTCAATACTTAGGATAGCGTTAACCCTATCTTTTAAATTTAACCATTCTTGTTGACTGTGTGGCCCAAGAACTGTACTTCGGTTAAACCAAAATGTGATTTTTTTGATTAATCACTAGTCCGTAATCTCGAAACCGGTTAAATAGAATTTCAAGATGTAGCAAATGTTCTTGCTCGTCGGCTGACGCTATCAGGATGTCTTAAATAAAAATGGTAGATCCCGTGTTACATCATCAATGAACCTTTGAAACATTTGAGCAGCGTTTCTTAGACCAAAGGTCATAAAAGGAAATTCAAATAATCCAAAAGGCGTTATAATGGCTGTTTTACAGATTTGATTAAATGCAAGGACAAATCTATTGTTGAAAAAATGTGCTTGCTATGCAATGATGCGGTGAAATCTTCGAGGTAGTGGACAGGATATTTATCTGGAACTGTGCGAGCATTTAGACTGCGATAGTCTCCACATGGTCGCCATCCTCCAGAGCTTTTAGCGGATAAGTGTAATGGTGATGAGCACGGACTGTTAGATGGTCGAGCGATTCGAAGTTTGATCATTTTATCAAACTCTTCACGTGCAGTTTGTAGTTTATCCGGTGGGTAACGACGCGTTTTGTTGGTTACAAGGGGTCCATCTGAAGTACGTATTTAGTGGAGAGTACTATGTTTCTTCCCTTTAGTTACGGCATTTGTTTTTCTGGAAATTTTTGTAGTAATTTGTGATATATTGCATTGGTTTTGATTGCTCGAATGGAATTCGTGTCCGTTACTGGGGCAATTATTGCAGGTGATGTCAAGCCTGTGCGTCTATCCAGGTCGACTAGTAAGTCAAAATGACTAAGAAAGTCGGCCCCGATGATTGGTTTGGTGACATCAGCGATAATTAAGTGCCACGAAAAATCGCGGCGAAGACCTAAATTGAGTGATAATAACCTGTTTCCGTATGTTGTGTATGCGTGTGACCAATTGTTGGTGTTTCATTTCTCGATCGCTCTTTTGGAAAAACCGAAACATTAGAACCTGTGTTCCCCAAATATTGTGAATCCGAGGATCGATCTCTGATGTAAAGACGGTGAGAAATTTTCTGAGAATCTCTACCCGTCATAAGCGATTCTCTGGTGCATTTCCCGAAAATGTGCAACCTTGCTTGCATCGTATAGCGTTTTTTCCAAATTTCGCATGATAGTAGCAAAAACCGTTAGAACTCAGCTGTCGTACCTGGAAGTGGCTACGTGACCTCGGTTTATTATGCTGTCGTGTGTTTGACCTAAACTCCCATTTGTGAATAATGGCTGACAATGCTGCTAACTGTTTGTTTTGATCCGAAATTTGTTGGTAGTGTTGTTGGAGATTTTCGATATTGTTGAAACGTGCGTGCTTTGTAAGATCTCGTGAAGCCCGTCTGCACGAGCATCTAAACCTTTTAACGTTGCATTTGTTTGTACTGCTAACATAGCATGAGTGTCCTTTGGTAAAGCGGATAACCATTTTGCCTTAAGTACAGCTTCGTCGACTCCTGGAACCAGTGCTTTCAGGTGGCGCAGGAATTGTGATGGCGTGTGATCACCAATTTCTTCACCATCGAGAAGTTGTTGCAACTTCGCTTCTTTGGACTTAGCAAAACGGTTAATAAGTGCCATTTTAAGTGCTGTGAAGGGTGCTGATATTGGCGGATGTATAATGATATCTTCCACTTCTGCCGCATGTCCCGCATCGAGGACTGAAACTGCATGATAAAATTTGTCAAAATCTCTTACCGCACCCAGAATCCTGAGCTGCGCTTCAATTTGGGCAGAGCAATGGCTAGGCAGGATTAAACTGAATAGGCCGAATGACGATGACATCCCCTTCTTTTCTAGATCCCACAGCAACTTATTCATTGTCAGGATCCAGAGTTGTGGAGATAACACGCCTCCATGAGGTGTACCCCTTTGAAATGATCTGCACATCCTTGACGCTCTTAGCGTTGACCTGCTGGTGAGCATCTGTTCAATTAATTTTCTGAGAGGTTCAGAGATGTCTTAAGCGCATTCATTCCGTGAACTAGATATTGTTGATATTCTTTAACTTCCAGAGATTTTTCAATCTCCGCCAAGAATTTCTTTTTGTTCTCTTAACTTCCTTTTGGTATGAGCTAAGGAAGTCGTTATAATAATCCCAATCTGACTCGCCGTGGGAGCGCGCCAGGTATCCGTAAGTTCGTGACTTGGGTCCCCAGTCAGATTGATCCTCGGCGCAGGTCGCATGACACCTTGATCCAGTCCTCTATAGTACCCCGACTTCTGGGGCTGACGTCGTGAAGCTGTGGTATTTAATTATTAATTAATATTTAAAATCGACAAAAGTTTTGTTGCCACTTTTGTCACTTTTTTCGGTGTTTTGTGAGTCTGCAGGGTTGTCACCTTTCCATTCTAAAGATAACATCAGAAAGTTGTTCAATTTATGAATTTTAGCTTTTGTCATCGTCGCAAAAAGACGATTACTTTTATGAATGAAACGGCTGAGCTTAGTGCATGTGCGCCAGCGTTAATGTATGAAAATTTGTTGTTGGGTGATTTACTACAAATTTAGGACTTGGCTGTTATATTGATTTGTGATGGTGCTCATGCTATTTGAGACAATTGTTGGTTCTGTACAACAATGTTTGTATTAGTACACATTTAACACTCACACAAAAGTGCTGTCAAATTTTCCACCATGAAACTACCGCCAAGTGCAGTTTTCAGATTTTTTCTTATAATTTAAAACCGAGGGCAATGGTAAAAAACGTGTTCAGACTCTTCTATATACTCTGTTCACGTCGGACAGTACGGACTATAGTCATGACGAAATTTGTAAAGGTAGCTTCTAAAGCACCCATGTCCACTTATATTACTGTAGTTCGGAAGGAACTTATCACAGAAAATCTATTTAGCATTATTCTAGTTAAAGAATTATAGATTTTATTTGCTTTACCCGTCGAGTTTTCCAAATGCTCTTTAAATTTTAGTCTTAAGTCCAATATTACACCAAAATACTTCAGTTCTGTCCCCACATCTGTGTCGAATAGCAGCCTTATGTTCTCAAAATAATTCATAATAATATTTATGAGGTATTGGGGAGCGCGTATTTCGTACAGAGCCTTGATGATATTTGCCCATTTCGCAGAATTGAATGTGTTCTTCACATCCAGGGTAATTAGCGCGCAATATTTTTTTGTGCCACCTTCCAACTTTTGCCACTTATTGCACATTTAGCAATATCAACGATTTCACTTAGTGCGTCAATAGTGGACCTCTTTTTTATAAAGCCGTCTCTCTGACAATTCGCCGGCTTTTTAGATTGCTATCTCCAAGCGGTTTCTTGCTATGCTTTCGTACACTTTTATAATCGTGTCGAGCATGCACAGGGGTCGATATGATGAAGGTTCTTCAGGTGGCTTTTTCGGTTTTGGGAGTAGAACCAAACGCTGCACCTTCCACGGGCCGAGAAACGCGCCTTCCAATATACACGAATTGTACATTTTAACAAACAAACTTTGTCTCAGAGTCATAACTTCATTTAGTGCTCTATTTGGTACACCATCTATTCCAAGCGCTTTGGAGTTTTTAATTTTTATCGCGATAATAGTTCTTCTTCTGTGACTAATAGAGGGGGCTCTGTACAATCATTTCGCTTAGCATATATAATATATATGTAGATTTGTGTATGCATTACTTATTTTGCAATGTCATACGAATATATGTACATAAGTATGTATGTATATATGTATGTACATACATAATTAGAAAATTATTAAAAAAGTAATATATATTGCACAAAACAATCATATTTTATCAATTTTTCATCATAGACAAAATATAATCTCGGATATGTGAAGTGGCAATTGTATTTTTTGTTCAAAGTACAATATTTCATTTTTCTCTTTCTGTTGGTAGATACATAATTCTGGCAGAGAACGTTATTATAAATTCTCATTTCTTTTAAATAGCAGCGAATTCTGGTAAACGTCCAATCAAACATTACACAAAATTAATTTTGCTATTAGTAATATTTTAAAAATATTTTGATAAAATTTTGAAAATAATTCATTATGAAGTAAAAAAAGTACATAATTGCGATTTGACTACGGTTTTCACATTATGCTGCAGGTTGCTTTTCTCAACAAGGGAATTGCATTTCGTCGTCGGCATTTCACATTCCTGCTTTAATTTTTCTTTTCAACTAATGTATGCAAATATGTATAGGATTTCATTATTTGAAACGAAAACGCTGAGTAATTAACTTAGTATAATGGCACGTCTGCCCTTTATTACAAACGACTTGCAAATGTACGTTCTCGATCGTCAGTAATCGTCCCGTTTTCCCGTCCAAAGCGTCTCGTCAGTTTCCAGTCTACAGGGTCACATTCAGTAGAACTGTCCAGATCGTATTGTTCACAATTGCCCCACATTCGGCCGTCCTGGTCTGTCGTTAGCCCTGAACGCTGGGTTCCGCCAACACATATTTTTTCCACAGTATATCTTCCATGTGGAAGTCGTTCCTGCACTAAATACGGTCCAACAAGTTTTGCTGTCAGTTTAAGCTATGGCTCAGAGGACCCTGTACCCTCTTTATCGCCACTAAATCATTACTATTGTATTCTTTGTCTTCAAAAGTTTGCATATTCTCTTCCTGGATCTTGGATATGTTCTCTTCA
The DNA here is from genome assembly GCF_042242935.1 of Bactrocera oleae. Lineage (NCBI taxonomy): Eukaryota > Metazoa > Arthropoda > Insecta > Diptera > Tephritidae > Bactrocera > Bactrocera oleae. The sequence continues at coordinate 4,012,794 of NC_091542.1, read as the reverse complement.
GCCTTCTTTCTTATACTTTCTCGTTCCTCATCTAGTTCCCTAAATAGTGAATCTTCCAGAGTATTCCGAAGTTCGATGTTATCAAATGTGTGCATATCTAAGCCAGTTAGAATTCGAAAAGGTATGAACTTAGTATTTCATATGACAGTCAAAGTAAATACCTAAATATTTGCAATTTGCTACTCTTTCTAATTTAATCTTTTATTAACGAACAATTGCAAGTCATTAGGAATACTATCGGAATAATGGCTAATGGAATATGTTTTCTAACCAAATATCAAATTTATTTAACCACTACATTATTTATTACCACTACACAGTACAGCTCTATCATCAGCATAAGAAACCAGTGCATCTTTAGGAACATATCATATCATCAATATACAGAAGAAACAATAAGGGTCCTAATATAGTTCCTTGCGGAACTCCAATCTTCACCGATATATAATCACTAATACAATCATTCATTTTAACACTTTCATGAAACCATATTGTTGACATGATAACAGGTTGTTAGCATTACAAAAGTCATGCAATATTTTATGTATAAGTTTTTCAAAGGATTGGGATAATTTCCTTTTTTTTCAAAGAAGTAGGCCAAACAGCTTTACTTATACACAAATAAAAAATGTATTAAAAAGGTATACTAATATCTTCAGCAGTACATTTCAGTACTTTGCTATGAATATGATCAACTCCTCCAGCTGTGTTCTTTAAATCATGTAAGACTTTTTTAATTTCAGACTTTTCTTTTGGTACGAGACACTGGTAATCATGAATGGTAAAGAAAGTAAAACATGGTATTGTAATATCCAGGTCGCAGTGCACACTATAACATCAGGCTTTACAAGTAGATTTTTAATAAATAGTTCAAGATTTTCCAAATTTGCATTAAGATCTCTGACGTTGAAATGTAAAACAAAATATCATCTTTACACAGAGATTTATTTAAGCTGCATAAATCATTAAAATTCACTTCAATACATGGGTCATTATCATCCATTGTAAGACTATTTATTAGGATTCACATACCTAGTACCAAGTTTACCAATAGAGCTTGGTACTATAAGTTAAAGGGGATACTCAGTTTCATTAATAATCTTATTCAGTTTATATTTAAGATAATCGCAATATTTATCAGCAGCATTTCTTGTTTTAGAACACACACATTAAACATTTCTTTGTTTGACTATTGTACTGATCAGTCTCATGACTACCAGCACAGATCAAACAAGTGACAAGGTCGCAATAATATTAAATGCACCATCAAACTCAATGAAATTAGTAGTAATTGCTCTTTATGAAATAGTTTAATCTGAGCAATTAATTGACGAGCATTACCATCCAGCATGTTTAGATCCACGTTGGGATTATAAGTTAAATATTTGTGATAGGATTTGAACCTAGGCAAAATATTTGATGTTTGCAATAAAGAATTGTGCTATACACGCGGCACCACAGATAACATCTTATTTGAATAGTCTAATGTGTGAACGCAAACACCAATAATTTGTTACTTGTTTCAAAAGACCAATTTGTATGTATGTGAATATTCTATTGATATGAATATTCAATCGTATAAAAGATTCTGATGAAAGAGAGTACGAACCTGATTGATTATATTTTAAATATAATATATGCAGCTAATATTGTATACAATTTTATGATTCTACCACCAGTTAGTGTTCACTCTTTTACACAAAACAGCCGCAAATAGAAATACATACAGTCTGTTTGTATGAACACAAGTTATATGTTCTTCAATATGCCCTTCTATTCATAATTACAACAAGAAGAAATTCAGATATGATATGTAGTATATCTACATACATAAATACGTGAATTTTCCACGGTATATTTGAATGTAAACAAGTTATATGCTCTTCAAAATGCCTTCTATTCATAATTACAATAAGAACTAATTCATTCTTACATATATCTACCCATTCATTCACAAAAATAAGCACAAAAGCAAATTCAAATAACATCAACAAAAAAATTCATTCATAGGTAGGTAGGTAGGTAGAGTAGCTGTCTAACGACGCACCTAGGCCTATAGAAGGCCCATTATGATACCACCGGAACTAATGTTCCCTCACTCTATCCTCTTAGCCCTCTAGCCTCCTTTTTGAACCAACCTGTACTCCTGATGAAGCTCATCAGTATAAATAATTTTATATTAGTAACTTCTGAAACGTCGAACCCAAGACAGTTATAGTTGCATAGTTGCGATTCTTTTCCTGTATAGAGCTTTATATTCGCATACAAGATGTTTTACAATTTCCTCTTCTTCTAATTAGGCAGTGACTTGGTAGTACTCCTAACAGAGTTCTTATGTCATTCCTTTTGAATTTTAGTAGTCGGTTTGTGCGACTCACGCTCCATTCCTGCCACGTTAGCCTGCTGGTTGAACAGGTTATTGATTGTCTCCACCGAAACTCAGCTAGATTTATAGCATGTTCGCTGAGTAGGTGCTTGCAAGTTGTCAGAGTCATAAAAATACCCTCTTTTTCATGGGTTAATTGTAGAGTGCTACCTGTTCTGGCTACTTCATCTGCTTCGCAGTTACCAAAGATATCACTATGCCCTGGAACCCATTGCAGGTTTATCGTAAAGTAGGATGTTAGATCCTCTAATAGATCAAGACATTCTTTCACTATCTTTGATGAGACCATAGGAGACTTGAGTGATTTTAAGGCCGCTGGCTATCCGTATATATATATATATATATGCTCCTTGTTGTAAGCACACTTTTTGTCACTACTGATTGCTGTGATCTCCGCCTGGGAAATACTGCAGTGGCCTTGTAAATGCTAATTCCTGCATTCCTCGTCTTTTTCTCTTCTGGGGAAAGCAATATTGTGCACCGAATTTAGCTTCAATGCTATTAGATTGGGGAAATCTGTGGTTTTGGGTAGAAACGGGAATAAACTAAGTATCTTAGAAGGCCGTTGTTTCAGGCGACTAATTTGGAGGATTCCCTCAGTCTGAGAGCTGGCTTTGCTGACACTTGCTTACAGAACAGGTCTGTTGGCAATAAATGTAGAATGACGTTTAGTGCCTGGCTTGGCGTTGTTCTAAGAGCTCCACTAATAAACTTATCCATTATTGGCAACCATATCAATACACCGTATATCATGATTGGTCTGACAACTACTGTATAGAGCCAATAAGCTATCCGACGCATTAGCCCCCTTTGGAGCCCGCCGTCCTTTTACAGGTATAGAGTGCTGTGGCTGCTTTCTTCTAAGTTTTGTTCCCATGAAAGTTATCTCCAATTGTTAGTATGCAACCATTAATTAATGGCGCCGTAATTACTGGAGTGGTATGATTTCTGGTGAATAATACTAGTTCTGTCTTACCAGCATTTAAGTTTAATCCGCCCGATACAGCCCAACGATTTATATCGTCTAAGATCATTTACATAACCCTCTCTTTTCTAGATCCCACAGCAACCTATTCATTGTCAGGATCCTAATAAGTGGGGATAACACGCCTCCTTGTGCAGTGTGCTAAATAAATAAAATATTTAATACGAAATATACATATGTACAGCATATAGAGGTACTTACCTAGGTAGATCCTATAACAAAGTACATACTTACCTACTAGTGCGAGAACAAACAAAAAAGGCCAAAAGTGAAGTGAAAAACAAAAGTACTTCTGCAAAAACATATGTATAACATTCGGCAATTCGTTTAAAAACGGCAGGTACAGTGAAGTGCGCAAATAAAATCACACAAGTGTTTTTGATGTGAAAAATATATTTTTTACAAAGTGCGGTAAATTAAATTAAACATTATTTTAAAAATCCCCCTAAATTGATGTTTTTACCATTACCGCCATTACAAAAAAAAGGGGTAAAGCCGTTAATTATTGAAAGTGTCGAAACAGAGGTAAGACCGTTTCAAAAAAAAAAATTGTTCCCTCAATTGCCGTTCGGTAAAAAAAAAACAAAAAAGCCATCGCTACATTATTTGTTTTTCCCGTACGGATTTGCGTCAACGCCGTCATCCCCGCTGCGGCTGCGTCAACGCCAACATTGTTACCGCTGCTGCGTCAACATCAACAACGGCCGGCTGCTGTTAACGTTGACGCTACAAGTACATCCACTGCTGCTAACGCTTCGCGGGAATGAGCTGCACCTGCATCCTCTGCCAAAGGGAAGTGAACGCAGGCAAACCGCCTACGCCTTCACAACAGGTAACGAGTGCGAACTACTGAAAGTGGTGCGAACACAAGAAGAAGATAAATAAAAAATTATAATAGAACAAAAGCAAGTGCACACTTTCAGTTTTTGGCTCTCCCTTTTATTCACTACTTTTTATATACATCTTTTATACACATATTATATTAAAATAAAATTTTCTCGTTTCCCAAAAAAAAAAAATTTCTAATGGTGCTATTGGTCATTTTGCATATCCTTGGTATGGTTCTTCGTACAATTAGGAATCGATATTTTTTTCGTTTTTGTCAATCGATCGGATTTATTTCTGTGCCAACTTCTATCATTTTTCGTGAATTTTAATTCAAAAAAGTCAAAATGAGCAAGCCAAAGCCAACTATCGCCAACCTCTCTCCATGTAAGGAGTTGATCGACTTATAATCTTTAAAGCGTCAAAGGACGGTGGCGAAAAGTAGCATTTTGCGCATAAAAACGGGATTTCTCGGGAAGACTATGTATCTAGATCCAATCGAATTGGAATGTCGTCTCGACATACTAAATTCACATAGTGAAAAATTGATGAAATGCCAATCTAAGACTGAAGAAATTGATGAAGATAACATGGCCCGAGGAGAGTTAGAGGACATAATTGCTGAAACCAAGTCAATAATTAAAACAATTTTAGCAAAAAATAGAACGTCTATTACCGAAACATCCTTTGTAACATCTTACAGCTCAAGGCTCCAAAATATGAATTTGCCGAAATTCAAAGGAGAATATTCGGAATTTAAAAATTTCATGAGTTTGTTTGAGAGTTTGGTTCATAATGATCCAAATATCCCAGATATTGAAAAATTTTACCATTTGGTTGATTGTCTATCTGGAGAAGCTTTGGGAACGGTAAAGGTATTTCAAATGTCGGATGAAAATTATCCGAAGGCATTGGCAAGTCTCAAACAAGTTTATGATAATAAATGTTTGATATTTTTCAATACAATTTCAAAACTTTTTGAGCTGCCAACTATCTCAAAGCCATCAGCACCTTCATTGCGCGCGTTGATCGATGAAGTGTCTGCTGTTTATGACTCATTGCTATCGTTGGGCGATGAGAAACATATAACAAATGCGATAATCATACATATAGTCATGACAAAGGTTGACTCTATTACCCGATCTAAGTGGGAAGAACAGCTGGATTACGACAAGCTCCCATTGTGGAAGGATTGTGAAGCTACTTTGAACAGACGGTACCAGCACCTATCAGCAGAAGGAGCATCGTGTTCGAAGACGAGACCCATAGTCGCAGCCAGCGCGAGTCACATTAAGCAATCCCAAATGGATAGGACGAAGTCAGCTCTAGTTGCTGCAAATACAAATCCGGCTTGTCAGCAATGCAAATCAAAGGACCAATATCTAATCGCCTGTCCCACTTTCGAAGCTCTCTCTGTGCAACAGAGATTTGAGTTTGTCAAATCGGTACCCTTATGCATAAATTGTTTGCATATCCAGAATTCCAAAAATCCCAAAAGATGGATATGTTATTAGGAGCAGAAACCTTTTTCGATCTGCTAGCTGTTGGCCAAATCAAAAGTGGTCCTAATCAAACCAACCAACGCTACAGAAAACTCTTTTGGGATGGATTGTGTCTGGCAAATACGTCAGCAGTGTAAGTCCTCCTCCGGAAGTAAATAGCACATTATGCCAAGCTGAAGAAGACTTAACGTTAATAAATTCAGTAGTCCAAAGATTTTGGGCTCTGGAGGAACTTCCTTCGGAAACTAATGGCAGCAAATTCACACCAGAACAAACAGATTGTGATAAGCTTTTCGTTGATACAACTCAAGTATTACCTTCAGGAAGGCTTCAAGTCAGAATGCCCTTCAAAGCTGACCGTAAGTTACTCGGTCACTCCTATGAAACCGCAGTTCGGCGATTTCAGGCCCTGGAGAGAAGAACATTGAAAGATCCAAAACTTCGTAAAATGTATCTGGACTTCATGAACGAGTATAAAGCACTGGGTCACGTGAGCCCAACAAATAATAAGATCCCGAGAGAGCCACACTATTTCATTCCTCATCAGTGCGTTTTGAGACCAGAGAGCACCACAACAAAATTAGAGTTGTCTTTGATGCGTCGAGTCGTACCTCTTCTCAAATTTCATTAAATGAACTTTTGATGGTAGGTCCAAACATCCAAGAAGAATTATACTTAACTCTACTTCGGTTTTACTTACACAAGTACGCTTTAACGGCAAGAGCAAAATCAGATTTTTCGAATTAACACCGTCACTTACGGCACTGCATCGCAACTAACTAATAAAAAGAGACTTTTATGTTGGTGACTTATTAACAGGATCTGAAAATTTTGAGCCTCTAGATCTTATAAGAAGTGAGGTAATTAAAATATTAAACTCGGCCGGATTAACCTTAACAAAGTGGTTTTCGAACCACCCTAAATTTTTCGAAAGTGATTGCACTGAAAATTCATTACGCTTCAATGACAAAAACTCAACTAAAACACTAGGAATCCATTGGTTGCCGAAAGAGGACTTGTTTCGATTGCCAATTTTAATGATCTGCGAGCCACGAAACGAAACATATTGTCAGTCTCTGCTCGCCTTTTCGATCCTCTTTTTTTATTAGCCCCACTAGTCACCAAAGCAAAAATAGTATTGCAGGAGCTTTGTATCCAAAAACTAGATTGGGATGAGTCGATTCCAATGCGCCTTGACACTAGCTTGCAGAATTTCAAAGCCAACTTACTACATAGCTTCTCCGACGTTTCAAAAAGAGCGTACGGATGCTGCATATACAAACGAAGCCAATCTGCTAGTGGTGTCAAATGTATGGTGCTTACTGCAAAGTCTAGAGTGGCTCCGCTGAAGACCAATCCTCTTCCGCGTCTCGAACTCTCAGCAGCACATCTTCTTGCCTAATTATGGTCACGAGTAGCTCCTATGTTGAGTCGACGATTCGAGACAATTACATTTTGGACAGACTCTGAAATCGTCTTGAATTGGGGTAAAGCACATCCATCTACATTACAAACCTTTGCGCAAATAGAGTGTCCGAAATCCAAGAAATGACTGACAAAGTACATTGGCGACATGTGCCAACAAAACAAAATCCTACGGATCAAGGTTGCAACGTGGACGAATTGAATAATTCGATATGGTTTGGCAGTTCCAAGACCCCGCTTTGTGTACAATTAATACTCACTTCCAGCTCTCTGCAGAAGACGAAGCATTAGAGAAGAAGAAAAATACTTTTACATTTGCTGCAGATGTGAAATAATGGACCTTATCGAAAAAATCTCTTCTCATCAAAAATTGCTTCGTGTGGTCGCATATTTATTTCGGTGGATTAGACGACAAAATTGCATACTGTGGGAAGGGATCTGAAATCAGATGAATTACACTTGAGTTTTTTGAGAATTGTTCAGGTGGTTAAACATTCAGAATTTGCGAATGATATCCAAAAACTGACTAAGGGCACCACGCTACCCGCAAACTTGCTAAAACTCAATCCGTTTTTGCTTGAGCATTCAGATATGTTGCTTGCATTAAAATTTATCCGAGTAGGAGGTCGCCTATTAAATGCACCTCTCCCAAATTTCCTTTATTACTGAATAAAAATTCGCATTTCGTTAACACCTATTTACGGTTCCTGCACTTTCGAAACCACCACGCTGGGGCAAAAGCGTTGGTTGCGCTGCTTCGAGAACGCATATGCCAAAGAAGCATGCAATAGAACCATAAGAATCTGTACATACTGTTTTCATTACATGCCGAAGTTGCAAACCCAAATAAATGTGGCATAGATTTTTGTGGTCCAATATATACTACATTAAAAATACGCGGTCGACCACCCATGAAAACGTACATCGCAGTTTTTGTTTGCTTCACTTCAAAAGTTGTACATTTAGAATTAGTTTCTGACTTATCGACTAATTCCTTTATTTTAACCCTGAAAAGGTTCATTGGTCGCCAAGGGATGCCCAAACAATGCACAGCGACAACGCAACCAACTTTGTCGGCGCCGACTGTAGGCCGAAGTGAAGGCCATCCTCAATTTGTGACCCTTCGCACCGTTGAGCCAGGACCCCAATGACGGCGAAGCGCTAACTCCAGTTAAAGTTACGAGTCTTCAGGAGCGCAACAAATGGTTGTATCCGAAGCGGAAACCTCAGCCCGACGATCTCGCCCTCGTTCACGAAGACAACATACCAGCGCAACAGTGGGTACTAGGACGAGTCGTCGGAACCATAGAAGGGAAAGACGGCAAGGTACGAGCTCGTCCTGCTACCCATCAATGTTGAAGGGTCATGATCCTGTCTAGGTGGTCGGTGTTGCGTCAAGCATCTTTTCGAAACTAAAATAAAATATATGTTAAAAATAAACTTAAAAATAAACAAAGATTAATTGAATAATATTGAAATTAATTATAAATGTTCTATGCTATTAAAACACTTACCTTTACTATATTTATTACAGAACACATTATCTATTACAATAAATTAACGAGACTGTTGAAATATACTTTTCTATCACATACTTATCACAAGTTTAAGCCGTTAGGTTAAGGTTTAGGCTAAATTATAATATACTTAAAATAAAGAATTCTATTGTAATAAAACCGCACTCGTGAACGCACGTCTTTGACTTAACTGGATATTTTCATTTCGTTTAGACACAGGCAATTGGCACTTTTTATTTAAGTTGCGCATCCCAACATTTTATTTCATCTCAAAAAGGCTTGACATTTTTCAAGTCTTTTTAATCGTATGGCTTTCTGAACTACCTGGGAAGTGGGTATCCATTAGTAGTCCCAGTGACTCTTCTCTGGATACCGTCCAACTGCCGTCTGACTTCTGAAGACATCCAAACCTATAAACTGATTGTGCCATAGTCTGACTCTCTTGGGATTTCTCGGCTAAATTGAACAGCTTTCTGCATTCTTTGTGTAACTTTTTCAGTTCGGGTGACCACCAGGGGGGCCTAATTCTACCCCTACTTCGTCTTATTGGTCAAGTCACTTCTAATGCTTGCTGACAAGATTCAGTCAATCGAACAACGAGGATGTCGAGATCCTTACTATTAGACTCAAACGGCGGGAGGATAGGGATACGCTTTTCCAGCTATTGCATGTGCACCTACCATTTCGTTTTCCTATGATTCCTGAAGTCAATGCCTCTATCGGCCCTTTTTTCTAATATACATTCAATATATCGGTGATCTGAAAAGAAATGTTCTTTGAGGACTCTCTATTAGGTTACCCTGTCAAATAGTACTTCCGACACAAGCGTGATATCCAGTACCTTTTGTCGGTTAGTTGTGATAAACGTTGGTGTACTTTCCTTATTACACAACAGTGGCAACAGTAGCTTAGTGCCTAGTAGGTAATTGAAGAGACACTCACTTCTGTCGTTGACATGTGTGCTGCCCCAGACTGTGTGATGCGCTTTTGAGTCGCATCCAAGTATTATCATGCACTTTCATGCCTCGCTATCCCGTACCATCTATTCAACCATCAGAGGTAGCGCCAGCTCATTCGTATGGTATGTAGCACGACACCAACCGATAACTGCATGTGCTCGTTTCCCAGCTTACTGTTGCTATGTCGGTGTTGCTGTAGTGATGTAATATAAAAACGTTAAGGTTTTTCTTTGCCATTATGCAGGCTCTGATTTTACCTTGACAATTAGCCATAAATTACTTAAAGCTCGATGTTCTCAGTCCGCAAATACGCCCTCCATTAACCCATGGCTCCTGAATGAGGACAAACTCAGGCTGTTCTATTGCCACGCATTTAATTAGGTCTGCTGAAACTAGTTTGCTGTGATGAAGGTTAATTTGTAAAAGACCCATTAACTAATGTTGTATCTGCGTCTTCCTGAGAGTCGCTTAAAAGCTCTCTTCTCTCTATATACACGTACATGTTTGAGAGTCTGGCAGCAAGCTTCACGCTTACGACCTAAGGCACCACAAAAGTGGAAACGCGACCGCTTTAGCCAAAGTTGTATTATTATCATCAGCATATTGTTTAGGTAACTCACAAAAATTGGAAAAGTTGCATATTAAAACTACATTTATTTTATTATGAATTGAAATTGAAAGCACCAATCTAAATAGGTATGTGCACCAATTTTTCATTCGCTGTGTCTATTTATAGCATTTTCTCCATTGTGTCGTGTATTTCAAAGTTATATTTTTCTGTGTTTCCTCATCTGGCACTACAAATTTGTACACAAAAAGTTTTCACTTAACATTTGCATCTTCTATTTTCATTGACATTCGTTGGCATCATAATTTTATTTTTCTAATATGATTTTGATTCGTTTCTCCGTTTTAATTAACTTTTCCTGTACGCTATTATTCGCTTTTCTATCCGCTTTTCCACTTCACTGCTGTACTTTTGTGACTCCATAATGGTGTCAAGTACATGAATTATTTTAGGAATTATATCAAAATATTTTTACGATATACGATTTATGATTACAAATAACTCATGATAAAGTAAGAAGGAATTAACAAAAAATCATTTAAAAATAAGAAATAATAGTTCAATAAAAAAAAATATATTTCAAATGGCATATCAATATTCCCTGGTTGGCATACATATCAGCATCATTTCTTTTCGATATACCCCGGTTGGGCATGTTAAGAGAGCTGGGTTTGTACAGATTCACCGCTGGTAAATCTGCTGTGCAAATGTTCGCTGTTGAATCTGCACCTTGTCGCTCATTTACGTTCTCTGGTTTAGAAGTACTTGTTAGCAAATTGTACGCAACATTTGAAAAATTATGTATCTAAAACATGCTTTTTACTGTCTTAAAGATTCACATTCAAATAATAATTTCTGAGATTTTCAAGGAAAAATAAAATAAAACTCCGCCATTGTAACGTCATTTTCTGTGACCTCTCGAAAAAAGTTCCGCGTTGTCAGCATAACTCCTGACAGGATCATCTGAAATGATAAAAAAAAAAATTTCGGAACAAAATTCCGTACAGTCGGTAAAGAAGGAATTTATTACGATCAATAAATTTGTAATCATAAAATCTCCTTGACTAAAATACAAAAAAAAAAACGATTATAAATTAAAAATACAATACCATAATTCTAGTTAAAAAAAGGTGTATAATAATGGCTGATCGCGTCTTAATTATGTCAGTATATTCTGTAGTCATTACCACTTTCTAGGAGTGAGTAATTTGCTGACTTCCTTGAATGTGGTACCCGTTTCTAAGACTTGCTCTAAGATAAATAACTTCTTACTTAACGTCTTTTTTTGTTAACGATTTTTGCATATAAATATTTGAACTTTCAGTCGATAAAGAAAAAATTAATAATGATTCACACATATCTTGTCCTACATTTTCATCGACATAAATGTAAATAACAACTTTTATTTCAGAAAAATAAGGCCGGAAGTTTAATTAACTATCCATATAAGAAAAAGCCCGTTCGCTTCCGATTGTGTCAGTATATTCTGTGGTTACCATTATGTTCGAATGATCAAGTTATTAGACACAACGAAAAAGTTCTGCAGAGGTTTGAGAATAATGAGACAGTTATTTATAAAAAAAAAGCGCAACACCAACTCACCGACTTTTAATTTTAATAACAAGGACTTAGATTCTGTAATACCCACTGAAATTATTAAAACTGGGGGTCTTCCGAAAGTACTGAATATATTCGTACGTGCTATAGTTAAGGTCAAAGATTAATGACGACGTCAGTCTGTATCGATTTCGCTTCGAATGGTGTGCATCTGATTAAACTTATATCGATACAGTTCCTAGCGAAATACAGCTATGGAACTGCTGAGAGACGAATGTTATCATTAATCCTGAGTTGGGCCTCAATCGTCAACATCATGCAGTGGTTTATCTAGGTGCGCGACTGTTTGTTGCTGGACAAGCATATAGAGCACTTAGAAGTTAACAAGAAAAACACCATTAAACAATGAAGCTTTATGAAATGAGTAGATTACCAAATAGTCCGTTAAACATTTTAATACTACCGCATGTCCGCGAATAATTAATTGATAAATCGAACTAAAAATGAAAAATAAAACAGTATAAAAAAACTAAAAACAACGCTTTTATACCTAATCGAACAAAAAAGTACAAATTAATTTTTAATTACAAAGAGTTTATAATATAGTAGTTGCAGATGAAACAATCAATCATAATTAATTACAATACTTTAAAATAAAATTATCTTAATATATAAAAATCCAGTGTCACTGTGTATGTTCCGAAATAACTCAAAAACGAGTCAACTGATATTCATGAAAATTGGCATGTATATGTAATTTGGTCCAACTTGAATGATAGGATAGTTATTATTTCAATTAATCGTCTCAACAACTAATAATTAACAATAAACTGATCATCAATGTTGATTGTTGTCATTAGTCGTAGGTTCCATAAGTCTGGAACAGATGGCGCCTCAAGCGAGTTTCTTTACAGAGAACTGTAAAATTTTGTCCTGTGCACCTGATAGATGGCACCACACATTAATGTGGTATACTTTCTTATAGACTACACACTATACATGTGTTATTTTGCCTGTATAACTTGACGTCGCTTCTTTTGAATCATTTTTCATTTTGTCTTCGTTGCTTACATTACTTTGACAGTTACATAAATACAGCCAAATATACAAAATCCGAAACCAACGAAATTCATTCACATTAAAAATTAAATTAATATTTTTAGTAAAATGCGGCCAAGAAAATCTGACCTTAATGCCCGTAGCAAGAAGACTTGATATGCACGTGTTCAAAGAGCTAATGAATCAGTCGAACAGAGTGAAGAAAGAAATGCAACTCAAAGAATTCGCACAGCTGAAATTCGTGTTCGAGAGTCACGAGAACAGCGTGATAATCGTCGACAAGAAAATGCATTGAGAACCAGGCTGGCACGTGAACAACACGTAGATTCATTTAGACTGCGAAACCAAGAAAATCAGCGGACCAGCCGGGCAGTAACACGTGGATCAATTGTTCGTCTTGCTTTTAATTATGAACCAGACATCAATTACTCGGCTCATTCCAAAGTTACTATTGGTGCCATGGACAAAATATACGAATATTGTCAGGCGTTGAAATTTCGCAATGAAACACCCGGCATGTGTTGTGCATCAGGAAAAGTTGTTTTGTCACCACTTTCTACTCCACCTGAACCTTTGAAATCTCTTCTTTCTGGCATTTCAAATGAGTCGAAATTATTTTTGCGTAAGACGCAAATATTTAATTCTTGCTTTCAAATGACGTCGTTTGGAGCATCCAAAGTTTGTGATCTGTCATCTAATGGTCGTAATTTTGAGACAACATTTAAAATTCAAGGCCAAGTATACCATCAAATTGGATCATTGATGCCAATGCCAAATGAAGATCCAAAATTTCTGCAAATCTATTTTATGGGCAATTGTGAAGAACGTGTAACAACTCGATGCCAGTATAATTTCATTGAACAAGCAGAAGAGAGAGCAATTGTATTGTCATTAGAATTATTTTTGGAGAACAGTAATCAATTGGTTCAATTGTTTAAAAGAGTGTCACCACAATTAAAAAGTGACAATTATCAAATTGTCATCAAAGCGGACAAAGTACCTTTGGGAGAACACGCCGGCAGATTCAATGCTCCAACCGTTGATGAAGTTGCTATTATTATGGTTGGTGATCCAGTTGACAACAGATCTATAAAAATTACTCGCCGAGATAATTCAGTGAGTAGAATTTCAGATTTGCACCGTTCGTACGATGCACTCCAGTACCCACTGATATTCTGGTAAGGACAAGATGGATATCATATCAACATTAAACAATGTAATCCAGTCAATGGTAATGAATTACATAAAACTGTTAGTTCAATGAACTACTATGCATATCGATTAATGATTAGACACAATCAGGACAACTATATCCTTCGATATCGTCAATTGTATCATCAATACGTTGTAGATATGTTTGCTAAGATTGAAAGCGAACGTTTGCGATTCATTCGGTTCAACCAAGCTAAACTACGATCAGAGGATTACATTCACTTACGAGATGCTATTGTTGGAAACGTTGATGGAAATTTAAACACCAATGAAATCGGCAGTGCTGTTATTTTACCTTCAAGCTACATAGGTAGTCCAAGAAACATGCAAGAATACATACAGGATGCAATGACTTATGTGCGTCATTACGGTCGTCCAGATTTGTTTATAACATTTACGTGCAATCCAAATTGGGTGGAAATCCAATCTTTACTATTACCAGGTCAACAATCAATACATCGTCACGATATTACTTCACGAGTGTTTAAACAAAAGTTGAAATATTTGATTGATTTTATTGTAAAATATTCAGTTTTTGGCAAAACATGTTGTTGGTTATATTCAATTGAGTGGCAGAAACGAGGCTTACCTCATGCTCACATTTTAATTTGGCTTGAAGATAGAATTCGTCCAGAGGAAATTGATCAAATTATTTCAGCGGAAATTCCAGATTCTTCAATTGATCAAGAATTATTTAATATTGTTACAAGTCAGATGATTCATGGACCGTGTGGAGCTTTTAACATGACATCACCATGCATGGAAAATGGAAGATGTAAAAAAAATTTTCCTAAGAAATTAACAAACGATACCATTACTGATATTGATGGTTATCCATTGTATCGCCGCAGAAACTCTGATAGTGGCGGCCATACATTTCAAATGAGAACATCAAATTCTGTACAATTAGAAATTGACAATCAATGGGTGGTACCATACTCACCACTACTCTCCAAAACGTATAAAGCTCATATTAATGTTGAGCTTTGCAGTTCTGTCAAATCCATCAAGTATATTTGTAAGTACGTTAATAAGGGCAGCGATTTAGCCGTATTTGGAGTACAAAATATAAACGAAAATGATGAAATAGCACGCTACCAAATGGGTAGATATATTAGCAGCAATGAAGCTATCTGGCGTATTCTTAGCTTTCCCATACACCACAGAGAACCTGCTATCCAACATCTTGCAGTGCATCTTGAAAATGGGCAACGTGTGTATTTCACTGAAGAGAATATTCTCCAAAGAGCATTTGAACCGCCAAAAACGACATTAACTGAATTTTTCACTCTTTGCCAAAAAAATGATGTGAATGGTCAATTCGCAAAAAAATTATTATATACTGATATTCCATGCTATTTTACATGGAACACGTCAGCTAAAAAATGGGAACCGCGTAAAAAGGGAGAACCACATCCTTCAATTCCAGGCATATTTAAAGCGAAGACACTGGGACGACTTTATACTGTACATCCAAAACAACGTGAATGCTTTTATCTACGTTTATTGTTGGTGAATGTTCCTGGACCAATCTCTTTTCAATTTTTACGAACAGTTAATGGCCAAGTGTTCAGTACGTATCAAGATGCATGTCACGCGTTGCAACTTTTAGAAGATGACAACCATTGGGATCTGACACTTGCTGATGCTGCTTTAGCGTCCTCGCCGAGTAATATTCGTCAACTCTTTGCCATTATTTTGACGACATGTTTTCCAACACAGTCATCTACATTGTGGGAAGAATATAAAAACTCCATGACAGAAGACATACTCTACCGATAAAAACAAATAAACCACTGTCAAAACTTAGACTTCACACAAGATATGTATAACGAAGCATTAATCATGATTGAAGATTTATGTGTTATGATCTCAAATTCATCACTTAGTCATTATGGTATTCCATCTCCTAATCGCCCAGCTACAGACTTGGTGAATAGTGATTTGCAGCGAGAAGAACAATTTAATACTCTTGATTTAAATGCATTTGTTACTAACAATGAACCATTATTAACTGACGAGCAGAAGAACATATACCATCGAATTATGTTGGCTGTTGATGCCAAACAAGGCGGTTTTTTTTATATAGATGCACCAGGTGGAACCGGTAAAACACATTTGATATCGTTTATTCTTGCGAAACTTCGGTCACTGCAAAAAATTGCTTTAGCAGTTGCATCGTCAGGCATAGCTGCTACTTTGTTGGATGGTGGGCGGACAGCACATTCTGCGTTCAAGCTACCATTAGCTATTCATAACAATCCAAATGCAATGTGTAACATCAAAAAAAGAAGCGGAATGGCAACAGTATTACGGAAGGCTTCAATCATAATTTGGGATGAGTGTACTATGGCTCATAAGCATTCACTCGAAGCATTAAATAGGACTATGCAGGATTTAAACAATAATGACAGACTTTTCGGTGGTACTATTTTACTACTATCTGGTGATTTCCGGCAAACGTTGCCAGTTATTCCTCGCTCCACTTTTGCAGATGAAATTAATGCATGTCTAAAACAATCAATTTTATGGAGAAATGTTGAAACACTCAGACTGACAAAAAACAGGCGAGTACTACTCCAAAATGATCCAACAGCACGAGAATTTTCTCAGCAATTACTGGATCTTGGAAACGGTGAAAGAGAATTTCAACAAGATACTCAACATGTTAGATTACCAGATAATTTCTGTACTGTTGTTCAAACTAAAAATGAACTGATTGAGAGCGTCTTCCCAGACATACTAAATAACTATTCAAATCATAACTGGCTTAGTAATCGTGCAATTTTGGCAGCAAAAAATTTTGATGTAGATCTGATTAACTACCAGATACAACAATTATTACCAGGTGATTTAATGTCATTCAAGTCTATTGATGCTACTGTAGAAGAAAACGAGGCAGTGAATTTCCCAATTGAATTTTTAAATTCTTTAGAAATAGCAGGAATGCCAGCACACAATATTCGATTGAAAATTGGATCACCGATTATTTTACTCCGTAATTTAAACCCTCCTAAACTATGTAACGGTACACGGTTGGTGATAAAAAGAATCACTGGAAACGTTCTTGAAGCAACTATTTTGACCGGAAAATTTAAAGGAGAAATCGTTTTGTTACCACGTATTCCGATGATACCATCCGATTCTCCCATACCATTTAAAAGACTACAGTTTCCCATTCGTTTAGCTTTCGCGATGACTATAAATAAATCTCAAGGCCAAACAATGTCTATTTGCGGTTTAGACTTGGAAAATCCATGTTTCTCTCATGGGCAATTATACGTGGCCTGTTCACGAGTAGGAAGACCATCAAGCTTATTTGTATTAACCAAAGACCGATTGACCAAAAATATTGTACACCGATTGGCGCTTCATTAAACATTGGAACTGTGATTTATTACAATTATTAATTATTAATTTAGAGTATTAATTGTTAAACAAAAATTTTTAAAGTATTTGTTGAATAAATGTTATATTAATTTGTGTTAAATTTTCTGTTTCAAACCACAGCAACGCGTGGCCGGGTCAGCTAGTTATATTGTATATTATTTTTTCTTACTCATTCTCTTTGTATCGAATTCTTATCTCTGCTTCTACTTAATGGTCTTCATTAGCAGTACACCACTGAACTTCTATCTCACCGGCAATCTCTCTTCAAGTCTTGGACGTCAGCTAAAAAATGGGAACCGCGTAAAAAGGGAGAACCACATCCTTCAATTCCAGGCATATTTAAAGCGAAGACACTGGGACGACTTTATACTGTACATCCAAAACAACGTGAATGCTTTTATCTACGTTTATTGTTGGTGAATGTTCCTGGACCAATCTCTTTTCAATTTTTACGAACAGTTAATGGCCAAGTGTTCAGTACGTATCAAGATGCATGTCACGCGTTGCAACTTTTAGAAGATGACAACCATTGGGATCTGACACTTGCTGATGCTGCTTTAGCGTCCTCGCCGAGTAATATTCGTCAACTCTTTGCCATTATTTTGACGACATGTTTTCCAACACAGTCATCTACATTGTGGGAAAAATATAAAAACTCCATGACAGAAGATATACTCTACCGATAAAAACAAATAAACCACTGTCAAAACTTAGACTTCACACAAGATATGTATAACGAAGCATTAATCATGATTGAATATTTATGTATTATGATCTCAAATTCATCACTTAGTCATTATGGTATTCCATCTCCTAATCGCCCAGCTACAGACTTGGAGAATAGTGATTTGCAGCGAGAAGAACAATTTAATACTCTTGATTTAAATGCATTTGTTACTAACAATGAACCACTATTAACTGACGAGCAGAAGAACATATACCATCGAATTATGTTGGCTGTTGATGCCAAACAAGGCGGTTTTTTTTATATAGATGCACCAGGTGGAACCGGTAAAACACATTTGATATCGTTTATTCTTGCGAAACTTCGGTCACTGCAAAAAATTGCTTTAGCAGTTGCATCGTCAGGCATAGCTGCTACTTTGTTGGATGGTGGGCGGACAGCACATTCTGCGTTCAAGCTACCATTAGCTATTCATAACAATCCAAATGCAATGTGTAACATCAAAAAAAGAAGCGGAATGGCAACAGTATTACGGAAGGCTTCAATCATAATTTGGGATGAGTGTACTATGGCTCATAAGCATTCGCTCGAAGCATTAAATAGGACTATGCAGGATTTAAACAATAATGACAGACTTTTCGGTGGTACTATTTTACTACTATCTGGTGATTTCCGGCAAACGTTGCCAGTTATTCCTCGCTCCACTTTTGCAGATGAAATTAATGCATGTCTAAAACAATCAATTTTATGGAGAAATGTTGAAACACTCAGACTGACAAAAAACAGGCGAGTACTACTCCAAAATGATCCAACAGCACGAGAATTTTCTCAGCAATTACTGGATCTTGGAAACGGTGAAAGAGAATTTCAACAAGATACTCAACATGTTAGATTACCAGATAATTTCTGTACTGTTGTTCAAACTAAAAATGAACTGATTGAGAGCGTCTTCCCAGACATACTAAATAACTATTCAAATCATAACTGGCTTAGTAATCGTGCAATTTTGGCAGCAAAAAATTTTGATGTAGATCTGATTAACTACCAGATACAACAATTATTACCAGGTGATTTAATGTCATTCAAGTCTATTGATGCTACTGTAGAAGAAAACGAGGCAGTGAATTTCCCAATTGAATTTTTAAATTCTTTAGAAATAGCAGGAATGCCACCACACAATCTTCGATTGAAAATTGGATCACCGATTATTTTACTCCGTAATTTAAACCCTCCTAAACTATGTAACGGTACACGGTTGGTGATCAAAAGAATCACTGGAAACGTTCTTGAAGCAACTATTTTGACCGGAAAATTGAAAGGAGAAATCGTTTTGTTACCACGTATTCCGATGATACCATCCGATTCTCCCATACCATTTAAAAGACTACAGTTTCCCATTCGTTTAGCTTTCGCGATGACTATAAATAAATCTCAAGGCCAAACAATGTCTATTTGCGGTTTAGACTTGGAAAATCCATGTTTCTCTCATGGGCAATTATACGTGGCCTGTTCACGAGTAGGAAGACCATCAAGCTTATTTGTATTAACCAAAGACCGATTGACCAAAAATATTGTACACCGATTGGCGCTTCATTAAACATTGGAATTGTGATTTATTACAATTATTAATTATTAATTTAGAGTATTAATTGTTAAACAAAAATTTTTAAAGTATTTGTTGAATAAATGTTATATTAATTTGTGTTAAATTTTCTGTTTCAAACCACAGCAACGCGTGGCCGGGTCAGCTAGTAAAATTATAAAAAACTTAAAGTTATTAAGAGAATAATTAATTAATAATTATTTCTAAAGTTTTCTCTGTGTCCAAATTTGATTCAAATTCTTTCCTACGTTCTAATATCGTATCTTTGTTGTCCTTGTATATTTGAATGAACTTATTTTCACCAATATCATTTTCGCTTTAAAAAGGAACATGCAACAGAACCATTTCACGCCTATAACTGTTGTAATTGTCAACCATATCGTAGTTCCTTTATTTTATTATTCTTGCAGTATCTGGACACTGCCACAAAGCACGCTGTCTCACTTAGCATTGTGTCTAAAAAAATAGATTCAGTTATGACCAGTTAGTAGCTAGTCTACACGCATACGTCTAGGCGCACGCACACAAACACCCTGCTGAAGTCTGCCGAACTGAAATGACGTAAGATGATGTACGGATTTCCAAGCCCCACCGATTTGCGTTGGTCGATGGTTGCTTTGCCACCTAGCATGGTTCACGATACAAGTGATAATGAATATGTAAATGATGAAATCCAAGACTTGAAGAGAGATTGCCGGTGAGATAGAAGTTCAGTGGTGTACTGCTAATGAAGACCATTAAGTAGAAGCAGAGATAATAATTCGATACAAAGAGAATGAGTAAGAAAAAATAATATACAATATAACTAGCTGACCCGGCCACGCGTTGCTGTGGTTTGAAACAGAAAATTTAACACAAATTAATATAACATTTATTCAACAAATACTTTAAAAATTTTTGTTTAACAATTAATACTCTAAATTAATAATTAATAATTGTAATAAATCACAGTTCCAATGTTTAATGAAGCGCCAATCGGTGTACAATATTTTTGGTCAATCGGTCTTTGGTTAATACAAATAAGCTTGATGGTCTTCCTACTCGTGAACAGGCCACGTATAATTGCCCATGAGAGAAACATGGATTTTCCAAGTCTAAACCGTAAATAGACATTGTTTGGCCTTGAGATTTATTTATAGTCATCGCGAAAGCTAAACGAATGGGAAACTGTAGTCTTTTAAATGGTATGGGAGAATCGGATGGTATCATCGGAATACGTGGTAACAAAACGATTTCTCCTTTCAATTTTCCGGTCAAAATAGTTGCTTCAAGAACGTTTCCAGTGATTCTTTTGATCACCAACCGTGTACCGTTACATTGTTTAGGAGGGTTTAAATTACGGAGTAAAATAATCGGTGATCCAATTTTCAATCGAAGATTGTGTGGTGGCATTCCTGCTATTTCTAAAGAATTTAAAAATTCAATTGGGAAATTCACTGCCTCGTTTTCTTCTACAGTAGCATCAATAGACTTGAATGACATTAAATCACCTGGTAATAATTGTTGTATCTGGTAGTTAATCAGATCTACATCAAAATTTTTTGCTGCCAAAATTGCACGATTACTAAGCCAGTTATGATTTGAATAGTTATTTAGTATGTCTGGGAAGACGCTCTCAATCAGTTCATTTTTAGTTTGAACAACAGTACAGAAATTATCTGGTAATCTAACATGTTGAGTATCTTGGTGAAATTCTATTTCACCGTTTCCAAGATCCAGTAATCGCTGAGAAAATTCTCGTGCTGTTGGATCATTTTGGAGTAGTACTCGCCTGTTTTTTGTCAGTCTGAGTGTTTCAACATTTCTCCATAAAATTGATTGTTTTAGACATGCATTAATTTCATCTGCAAAAGTGGAGCGAGGAATAACTGGCAACGTTTGCCGGAAATCACCAGATAGTAGTAAAATAGTACCACCGAAAAGTCTGTCATTATTGTTTAAATCCTGCATAGTCCTATTTAATGCTTCGAGCGAATGCTTATGAGCCATAGTACACTCATCCCAAATTATGATTGAAGCCTTCCGTAATACTGTTGCCATTCCGCTTCTTTTTTTGATGTTACACATTGCATTTGGATTGTTATGAATAGCTAATGGTAGCTTGAACGCAGAATGTGCTGTCCGCCCACCATCCAACAAAGTAGCAGCTATGCCTGACGATGCAACTGCTAAAGCAAGTTTTTGCAGTGACCGAAGTTTCGCAAGAATAAACGATATCAAATGTGTTTTACCGGTTCCACCTGGTGCATCTATATAAAAAAAACCGCCTTGTTTGGCATCAACAGGCGGTGACATGCATCTTGATACGTACATTAACTGTTCGTAAAAATTGAAAAGAGATTGGTCCAGGAACATTCACCAACAATAAACGTAGATAAAAGCATTCACGTTGTTTTGCATGTACAGTATAAAGTCGTCCCAGTGTCTTCGCTTTAAATATGCCTGGAATTGAAGGATGTGGTTCTCCCTTTTTACGCGGTTCCCATTTTTTAGCTGACGTGTTCCATGTAAAATAGCATGGAATATCAGTATATAATAATTTTTTTGCGAATTGACCATTCACATCATTTTTTTGGCAAAGAGTGAAAAATTCAGTTAATGTCGTTTTTGGCGGTTCAAATGCTCTTTGGAGAATATTCTCTTCAGTGAAATACACACGTTGCCCATTTTCAAGATGCACTGCAAGATGTTGGATAGCAGGTTCTCTGTGGTGTATGGGAAAGCTAAGAATACGCCAGATAGCTTCATTGCTGCTAATATATCTACCCATTTGGTAGCGTGCTATTTCATCATTTTCGTTTATATTTTGTACTCCAAATACGGCTAAATCGCTGCCCTTATTAACGTACTTACAAATATACTTGATGGATTTGACAGAACTGCAAAGCTCAACATTAATATGAGCTTTATACGTTTTGGAGAGTAGTGGTGAGTATGGTACCACCCATTGATTGTCAATTTCTAATTGTACAGAATTTGATGTTCTCATTTGAAATGTATGGCCGCCACTATCAGCGTTTCTGCGGCGATACAATGGATAACCATCAATATCAGTAATGGTATCGTTTGTTAATTTCTTAGGAAAATTTTTTTTACATCTTCCATTTTCCATGCATGGTGATGTCATGTTAAAAGCTCCACACGGTCCATGAATCATCTGACTTGTAACAATATTAAATAATTCTTGATCAATTGAAGAATCTGGAATTTCCGCTGAAATAATTGGATCAATTTCCTCTGGACGAATTCTATCTTCAAGCCAAATTAAAATGTGAGCATGAGGTAAGCCTCGTTTCTGCCACTCAATTGAATATAACCAACAACATGTTTTGCCAAAAACTGAATATTTTACAATTAAATCAATCAAAGATTTCAACTTTTGTTTAAACACTCGTGAAGTAATATCGTGACGATGTATTGATTGTTGACCTGGTAATAGTAAAGATTGGATTTCCTCCCAATTTGGATTGCACGTAAATGTTATAAACAAATCTGGACGACCGTAATGACGCACATAAGTCATTGCATCCTGTATGTATTCTTGCATGTTTCTTGGAATACCTATGTAGCTTGAAGGTAAAATAACAGCACTGCCGATTTCATTGGTGTTTAAATTTCCATCAACGTTTCCAACAATAGCATCTCGTAAGTGAATGTAATCCTCTGATCGTAGTTTAGCTTGGTTGAACCGAATGAATCGCAAACGTTCGCTTTCAATCTTAGCAAACATATCTACAACATATTGATGATACAATTGACGATATCGAAGGATATAGTTGTCCTGATTGTGTCTAATCATTAATCGATATGCATAGTTGTTCATTGAACTAACAGTTTTATGTAATTCATTACCATTGACTGGATTACACTGTTTAATGTTGATATGATATCCATCTTGTCCTTGCCAGAATATCAGTGGGTACTGGAGTGCATCGTACGAACGGTGCAAATCTGAAATTCTACTCACTGAATTATCTCGGCGAGTAATTTTTATAGATCTGTTGTCAACTGGATCACCAACCATAATAATAGCAACTTCATCAACGGTTGGAGCATTGAATCTGCCGGCGTGTTCTCCCAAAGGTACTTTGTCCGCTTTGATGACAATTTGATAATTGTCACTTTTTAATTGTGGTGACACTCTTTTAAACAATTGAACCAATTGATTACTGTTCTCCAAAAATAATTCTAATGACAATACAATTGCTCTCTCCTCTGCTTGTTCAATGAAATTATACTGGCATCGAGTTGTTACACGTTCTTCACAATTGCCCATAAAATAGATTTGCAGAAATTTTGGATCTTCATTTGGCATTGGCATCAATGATCCAATTTGATGGTATACTTGGCCTTGAATTTTAAATGTTGTCTCAAAATTACGACCATTAGATGACAGATCACAAACTTTGGATGCTCCAAACGACGTCATTTGAAAGCAAGAATTAAATATTTGCGTCTTACGCAAAAATAATTTCGACTCATTTGAAATGCCAGAAAGAAGAGATTTCAAAGGTTCAGGTGGAGTAGAAAGTGGTGACAAAACAACTTTTCCTGATGCACAACACATGCCGGGTGTTTCATTGCGAAATTTCAACGCCTGACAATATTCGCATATTTTGTCCATGGCACCAATAGTAACTTTGGAATGAGCCGAGTAATTGATGTCTGGTTCATAATTAAAAGCAAGACGAACAATTGATCCACGTGTTACTGCCCGGCTGGTCCGCTGATTTTCTTGGTTTCGCAGTCTAAATGAATCTACGTGTTGTTCACGGGCCAGCCTGGTTCTCAATGCATTTTCTTGTCGACGATTATCACGCTGTTCTCGTGACTCTTGAACACGAATTTCAGCTGTGCGAATTCTTTGAGTTGCATTTCTTTCTTCACTCTGTTCGACTGATTCATTAGCTCTTTGAACACGTGCATATCAAGTCTTCTTGCTACGGGCATTAAGGTTAGATTTTCTTGGCCGCATTTTACCAAAAATATTAATTTAATTTTTAATGTGAATGAATTTCGTTGTTTTCGGATTTTGTATATTTGGCTGTATTTATGTAACTGTCAAAGTAATGTAAGCAACGAAGACAAAATGAAAAATGATTCAAAAGAAGCGACGTCAAGTTATACAGGCAAAATAACACATGTATAGTGTGTAGTCTATAAGAAAGTATACCACATTAATGTGTGGTGCCATCTATCAGGTGCACAGGACAAAATTTTACAGTTCTCTGTAAAGAAACTCGCTTGAGGCGCCATCTGTTCCAGACTTATGGAACCTACGACTAATGACAACAATCAACATTGGTGATCAGTTTATTGTTAATTATTAATTGTTGAGACGATTAATTGAAATAATAACTATCCTATCATTCAAGTTGGACCAAATTACATATACATGCCAATTTTCATGAATATCAGTTGACTCGTTTTTGAGTTATTTCGGAACATACACAGTGACACTGGATTTTTATATATTAAGATAATAATAACACATATGTATATAATATAATACATATTGTTATTACTTCAAATATATTGGATGCACTTCCCAGGAACAGTAAATTTTTGTTCCATAAAAGACTAAGTGGATCAATCAAGTTGTAATTACAAAAAGGAAGGTTTAATGCAACAATTGTACTTGTATTGTACTAATGTTTAAAATTCATATAAGCAAGAAATCTAAAAGCTCTTTTGATTTATGTTTCGATCGAAACAATAATGTGTTCGCTATTCGTTGGAAGGCAACTCAAATGCTCAGAAATCATCTCTAACATACTCCGATTGGCAATAAAAGCAATAAGATAGGAAACTTCGCAAAAATATTAAAACCTGTTGCTAAAGAGTATAATAGTTTTGTTCACCTAACGGTTGTTTGTATCACCTAAAACTAATCGAGTTAGATATAGGGTTATGTATATATAAATGATCAGGAAGAAGAGACGAATTGAAATCTGGGTGACTGTCAGTCCGTCCGTCCGTCCGTGCAAGCTCTAACTTGAGTAAAAATGTAGATATCTTTATGAAACTTGGTAGACATGTTTCTTGGTACCGGGAGACAGTTGGTATTGCAGATGGGCGTAATCGGACCACTGTCACGCCCACAAAACGCCATTAATTAAAAACAAATAAATTGCCATAACTAAGCTCCGCAATAAGATAAAAGACTGTTATTTGGTACACAGGATCAGATTAGGGAGGGGCATCTGCAGTTAAATTTGTTTTTTTTAGTGGGCGTGGTCCCGCCCCTAATAGATGTAATGTGCATATCTTCTAACCCGTTAAAGCTATAATAACAAAATTCGCTAGAAGGAAATGTTTTTAGAACATCTACCCACTGTGTGAAACTACTAAAAGCGCTATAATCAAGCAGGAAACACGCCAGAGACATTAAATTTTATCTCTGGGATGGTATGCGATAACTTTATAGGAACCGCGTTCAAAATTAGACAGTGGGCATGGCACCGCCCACTTTTAGGTGAAAACCCATATCTTGGGATCTGCTTAACCGATTTCAATTCAACACCAAATTCGGCGTATAACGTTCTTTTTATATTTCTATGTCATAGCGCGAAAATGGGCGAAATCGGACTACAACCACGACTATTTCCCTTATAACATTATTTTTAATTCCATCTGATTCTTTAACTTTCCGCTATGCATATCAAGCAACAATGATTATATCGGGGTAAAACTTTGCGTGAATAATACGTTTAAAGTATGCCACCTTGTGACCAAAAATTGTCTAAAGCGAACCAAACAGTTCAAGCCCCTAAGTACTAAATATGTGGACCCCAGTGCCTATAGTTGACCCTCTACCGCAAATATCAGTCAATCCACAAAGAAATCTCAAACGAGTATACCGTTTGGCTTTGAGAGAGTATAAAATGTTCGGTTACATCCAAACTTAGCCCTTCCTTACTTGTTTAAATTGTTGTTGATTTTAGAAAGTTTTACAGACTGCGCTGCAGTTATGTCATTGAAAATTATATTTGAGTTGCAGTTGCGAATGGTAGATGGCGCGGAGGTAATATTCTAAGATACAGAGAACGTATATTATAGAGAAGGTTCAATCAGAGAACGTAAATGAATAGGGAAGGAGCAAATGTTAAATGAAATCTTTTTGAGTACTAATTTCTAATTGCAGATGAGGGAACATCGAAAAATATAACTTCGAAAAATAAAAATACACCACACAATATGCGAAATGCTATAAATAGTGACAACGAATATTCCTAAATAAAAAATCCTTGCGCACACCTATTTAGATTTATGTTTTCAATATCTATGATATGACAAATTTATAATTATGAAAAGCCTTCTGAATTAAAAATCTGTATTACCGGTAAAATCCCCAGAATTCATAATAAAATAAACATTTAATAGGAATACAAGCCTATACGTTCGAATCCTAAAACTCATGTAAATTAAATTTTATTTAATTTTTTTAGAGTAAGTTTGAGATCAAGGAGTTCACCATTTTCTGTAATATTTTCTGTTATTTAACAGAAATGAGAATTTATAACAGCGTTCGCTGACAAATTACGTATCTCCCAACATAAAGAGAAAAGTGAAATGAAATGAATGAGAAAACAAATAATACAAATGCCACTTCACATATGCGTGATTATTTTTTGCCATATAAACGATTTTTATAATGAAAAATTGATAAAATATGATTTTTTTGCACAAATGCTACATTGATAAAATGTGAAAGATTATGCAAGAAATGATTTTTTACTATTTTCATATTTTTCTAATTTTAGTTGTTACAGAATTAATAATTTATGTATGTACATATGTACATCAATATGTTATATTATATAATATACTTGTAATAATATATTATCAATTATCAATAAAAACATGTGAGCGCACTGCTCTATATGGAAGTATGTATGTACAAATATGCGTACGACCGCGCAAAATAAGTAATGCATACACAAATCTACATACCTTTAAGCGTACAAATGTAAGTACGTCAGCCAATAGGCAAAATACAAACATTGTTGTACAAAAACAACAATTGTCTCAAATAGCATCAGCACAAGAAATCAATATGGCAGCCAAATTGACAAATCCTAAATTTGTAGTAAATCACACACCAACAACATTTTCATTCATGAACGCTGGCGCACAAGCAATAAGCTAAGTCGTTTCATTCATAAAAGCATACGCCTTACACATCTCCCCGAGCATGCGTTTGTCTACAAGCGTCTTTTCGCGACGATGGCAAAAGCTAGAAATTTTAAATTGAACATCTTTCTGATGTTCCCTCTATAAGAGAAAAGTGACAACCCTGCAAACACAGAAATCAATGACAAAACTGGCAACAAAGCTTTTGTCGATTTAAAATATTTCACAATTCTAAAATATTTTTCCGCGGCTCGCAAAAATCTTCGTCAATATGTATGCATGTTTATATAAATATATACATACCTACAATGATTTGTAGGCAAAGCTGTTAGAGCGGCAAGGGAAATGATGACAATCGGCGAGCGTTCGTTTATCTACAATTCTACCAATAACACAATGTTGTGACGCTTTGTCGTCGCGTCAGTCCTTCGACAGACAGACTCTTTGACATAAAAGCAAAAAATGTGTCAACGGAGATTTCACATGAAGAATTGAGTGTACATATATACATACAAATACATACAAATGTGCAAACGACATAATACCAGAGAACGTATATGAATAGAGAAGGAGCAAATGTTAACTGAAAACTTTTTGAGTACTAATTTGTAGTTCCAGATGAGGGAACATCGAAAAATATAACTTCGAAAAAGAAAAATACACCACGCAATGTGCGAAATGCTATAAATAGACACAACGAATATTCCTATATGAAAAATCGTTGCGCATACCTATTTAGATTTATGTTTTCAATTTCTATGATATGACAAATTTATAATTATGAAAAGCCTTCTGAATTAAAAATCTGTATTACCGGTAAAAACCCCAGAATTCATAATACAATAAACATTTAATAGGCTATTTTTCCAACTTATGTATGTGCGTTATGTGAGCAATTGCTTATTAAACAAAGGATAACAATAAAACAGTGGCTAAGCGGCCACATTTCCACTTTTGTGGTGGCTGAGGTCGTAAGCGGGAAGGGGTTAAGCACAATCCGAATACGAGCCTATACGTTCGAATCATATAACTCATGAAACTGAAATTGTATTTAATTTTTTTATTTTATTAATTGGAATCTAAGCATATCATAATTCAATTACTTTAATAGCATATTTAACTTCCTGAGATAATTAAAATATTTCAGGAAAATATGTTCATATGTTTGGGTTTATTGCATATTCCTTTATTTATGCGTATTTACACAAATGTGATAATCACACATACATTCATGAGTACACGTACGCTGATGCTTGCTTCTTCTTGCCCCGCACAAGCAATGACTTTTGTCCACACTTTTTGCTTTTTGCGAGTTGAACGATCGCAGGCAAGGAGGGATTGGGGCGCACTGCCACATAATTATTTTAGATATATATTTTATTTATCGAATTTAGTTTAAAAACGATTATAGGTATGAATATATGTGTATTTATATATATATATATAATATATATTATATTACGAAAATAATTCATAAATGCATCAGTATTTTTCAATACAAAATAAGCAACATCTTAATATAAAAAATCCAGTGTCACTGTGTATGTTCCGAAATAACTCAAAAACGAGTCAACTGATATTCATGAAAATTGGCATGTATATGTAATTTGGTCCAACTTGAATGATAGGATAGTTATTATTTCAATTAATCGTCTCAACAATTAATAATTAACAATAAACTGATCATCAATGTTGATTGTTGTCATTAGTCGTAGGTTCCATAAGTCTGGAACAGATGGCGCCTCAAGCGAGTTTCTTTACAGAGAACTGTAAAATTTTGTCCTGTGCACCTGATAGATGGCACCACACATTAATGTGGTATACTTTCTTATAGACTACACACTATACATGTGTTATTTTGCCTATATAACTTGACGTCGCTTCTTTTGAATCATTTTTCATTTTGTCTTCGTTGCTTACATTAC
Organism: Bactrocera oleae; assembly: GCF_042242935.1. Taxonomy (NCBI): domain Eukaryota; kingdom Metazoa; phylum Arthropoda; class Insecta; order Diptera; family Tephritidae; genus Bactrocera; species Bactrocera oleae. The sequence continues at coordinate 3,983,063 of NC_091542.1, read as the reverse complement.
TTTGACAGTTACATAAATACAGCCAAATATACAAAATCCGAAAACAACGAAATTCATTCACATTAAAAATTAAATTAATATTTTTAGTAAAATGCGACCAAGAAAATCTAACCTTAATGCCCGTAGCAAGAAGACTCGATATGCACGTGTTCAAAGAGCTAATGAATCAGTCGAACAGAGTGAAGAAAGAAATGCAACTCAAAGAATTCGCACAGCTGAAATTCGTGTTCAAGAGTCACGAGAACAGCGTGATAATTGTCGACAAGAAAATGCATTGAGAACCAGGCTGGCACGTGAACAACACGTAGATTCATTTAGACTGCGAAACCAAGAAAATCAGCGGACCAGCCGGGCAGTAACACGTGGATCAATTGTTCGTCTGGCTTTTAATTATGAACCAGACATCAATTACTCGGCTCATTCCAAAGTTACTATTGGTGCCATGGACAAAATATGCGAATATTGTCAGGCGTTGAAATTTCGCAATGAAACACCCGGCATGTGTTGTGCATCAGGAAAAGTTGTTTTGTCACCACTTTCTACTCCACCTGAACCTTTGAAATCTCTTCTTTCTGGCATTTCAAATGAGTCGAAATTATTTTTGCGTAAGACGTGAAAATTTAATTCTTGCTTTCAAATGACGTCGTTTGGAGCATCCAAAGTTTGTGATCTGTCATCTAATGGTCGTAATTTTGAGACAACATTTAAAATTCAAGGCCAAGTATACCACCAAATTGGATCATTGATGCCAATGCCAAATGAAGATCCAAAATTTCTGCAAATCTATTTTATGGGCAATTGTGAAGAACGTGTAACAACTCGATGCCAGTATAATTTCATTGAACAAGCAGAAGAGAGAGCAATTGTATTGTCATTAGAATTATTTTTGGAGAACAGTAATCAATTGGTTCAATTGTTTAAAAGAGTGTCACCACAATTAAAAAGTGACAATTATCAAATTGTCATCAAAGCGGACAAAGTACCTTTGGGAGAACACGCCGGCAGATTCAATGCTCCAACCGTTGATGAAGTTGCTATTATTATGGTTGGTGATCCAGTTGACAACAGATCTATAAAAATTACTCGCCGAGATAATTCAGTGAGTAGAATTTCAGATTTGCACCGTTCGTACGATGCACTCCAGTACCCACTGATATTCTGGCAAGGACAAGATGGATATCATATCAACATTAAACAGTGTAATCCAGTCAATGGTAATGAATTACATAAAACTGTTAGTTCAATGAACTACTATGCATATCGATTAATGATTAGACACAATCAGGACAACTATATCCTTCGATATCGTCAATTGTATCATCAATACGTTGTAGATATGCTTGCTAAGATTGAAAGCGAACGTTTGCGATTCATTCGGTTCAACCAAGCTAAACTACGATCAGAGGATTACATTCACTTACGAGATGCTATTGTTGGAAACGTTGATGGAAATTTAAACACCAATGAAATCGGCAGTGCTGTTATTTTACCTTCAAGCTACATAGGTAGTCCAAGAAACATGCAAGAATACATACAGGATGCAATGACTTATGTGCGTCATTACGGTCGTCCAGATTTGTTTATAACATTTACGTGCAATCCAAATTGGGAGGAAATCCAATCTTTACTATTACCAAGTCAACAATCAATACATCGTCACGATATTACTTCACGAGTGTTTAAACAAAAGTTGAAATCTTTGATTGATTTTATTGTAAAATATTCAGTTTTTGGCAAAACATGTTGTTGGTTATATTCAATTGAGTGGCAGAAACGAGGCTTACCTCATGCTCACATTTTAATTTGGCTTGAAGATAGAATTTGTCCAGAGGAAATTGATCAAATTATTTCAGCGGAAATTCCAGATTCTTCAATTGATCAAGAATTATTTAATATTGTTACAAGTCAGATGATTCATGGACCGTGTGGAGCTTTTAACATGACATCACCATGCATGGAAAATGGAAGATGTAAAAAAAATTTTCCTAAGAAATTAACAAACGATACCATTACTGATATTGATGGTTATCCATTGTATCGCCGCAGAAACGCTGATAGTGGCGGCCATACATTTCAAATGAGAACATCAAATTCTGTACAATTAGAAATTGACAATCAATGGGTGGTACCATACTCACCACTACTCTCCAAAACGTATAAAGCTCATATTAATGTTGAGCTTTGCAGTTCTGTCAAATCCATCAAGTATATTTGTAAGTACGTTAATAAGGGCAGCGATTTAGCCGTATTTGGAGTACAAAATATAAACGAAAATGATGAAATAGCACGCTACCAAATGGGTAGATATATTAGCAGCAATGAAGCTATCTGGCGTATTCTTAGCTTTCCCATACACCACAGAGAACCTGCTATCCAACATCTTGCAGTGCATCTTGAAAATGGGCAACGTGTGTATTTCACTGAAGAGAATATTCTCCAAAGAGCATTTGAACCGCCAAAAACGACATTAACTGAATTTTTCACTCTTTGCCAAAAAAATGATGTGAATGGTCAATTCGCAAAAAAATTATTATATACTGATATTCCATGCTATTTTACATGGAACACGTCAGCTAAAAAATGGGAACCGCGTAAAAAGGGAGAACCACATCCTTCAATTCCAGGCATATTTAAAGCGAAGACACTGGGACGACTTTATACTGTACATCCAAAACAACGTGAATGCTTTTATCTACGTTTATTGTTGGTGAATGTTCCTGGACCAATCTCTTTTCAATTTTTACGAACAGTTAATGGCCAAGTGTTCAGTACGTATCAAGATGCATGTCACGCGTTGCAACTTTTAGAAGATGACAACCATTGGGATCTGACACTTGCTGATGCTGCTTTAGCGTCCTCGCCGAGTAATATTCGTCAACTCTTTGCCATTATTTTGACGACATGTTTTCCAACACAGTCATCTACATTGTGGGAAAAATATAAAAACTCCATGACAGAAGATATACTCTACCGATATAAACAAATAAACCACTGTCAAAACTTAGACTTCTCACAAGATATGTATAACGAAGCATTAATCATGATTGAAGATTTATGTATTATGATCTCAAATTCATCACTTAGTCATTATGGTATTCCATCTCCTAATCGCCCAGCTACAGACTTGGAGAATAGTGATTTGCAGCGAGAAGAACAATTTAATACTCTTGATTTAAATGCATTTGTTACTAACAATGAACCACTATTAACTGACGAGCAGAAGAACATATACCATCGAATTATGTTGGCTGTTGATGCCAAACAAGGCGGTTTTTTTTATATAGATGCACCAGGTGGAACCGGTAAAACACATTTGATATCGTTTATTCTTGCGACTCTTCGGTCACTGCAAAAAATTGCTTTAGCAGTTGCATCGTCAGGCATAGCTGCTACTTTGTTGGATGGTGGGCGGACAGCACATTCTGCGTTCAAGCTACCATTAGCTATTCATAACAATCCAAATGCAATGTGTAACATCAAAAAAAGAAGCGGAATGGCAACAGTATTACGGAAGGCTTCAATCATAATTTGGGATGAGTGTACTATGGCTCATAAGCATTCGCTCGAAGCATTAAATAGGACTATGCAGGATTTAAACAATAATGACAGACTTTTCGGTGGTACTATTTTACTACTATCTGGTGATTTCCGGCAAACGTTGCCAGTTATTCCTCGCTTCACTTTTGCAGATGAAATTAATGCATGTCTAAAACAATCAATTTTATGGAGAAATGTTGAAACACTCAGACTGACAAAAAACATGCGAGTACTACTCCAAAATGATCCAACAGCACGAGAATTTTCTCAGCAATTACTGGATCTTGGAAACTGTGAAATAGAATTTCAACAAGATACTCAACATATTAGATTACCAGATAATTTCTGTACTGTTGTTCAAACTAAAAATGAACTGATTGAGAGCGTCTTCCCAGACATACTAAATAACTATTCAAATCATGACTGGCTTAGTAATCGTGCAATTTTGGCAGCAAAAAATGTTGATGTAGATCTGATTAACTACCAGATACAACAATTATTACCAGGTGATTTAATGTCATTCAAGTCTATTGATGCTACTGTAGAAGAAAACGAGGCAGTGAATTTCCCAATTGAATTTTTAAATTCTTTAGAAATAGCAGGAATTGGATCACCGATTATTTTACTCCGTAATTTAAACCCTCCTAAACTATGTAACGGTACACGGTTGGTGATCAAAAGAATCACTGGAAACGTTCTTGAAGCAACTATTTTGACCAGAAAATTGAAAGGAGAAATCGTTTTGTTACCACGTATTCCGATGATACCATCCGATTCTCCCATACCATTTAAAAGACTACAGTTTCCCATTCGTTTAGCTTTCGCGATGACTATAAATAAATCTCAAGGCCAAACAATGTCTATTTGCGGTTTAGACTTGGAAAATCCATGTTTCTCTCATGGGCAATTATACGTGGCCTGTTCACGAGTAGGAAGACCATCAAGCTTATTTGTATTAACCAAAGACCGATTGACCAAAAATATTGTACACCGATTGGCGCTTCATTAAACATTGGAATTGTGATTTATTACAATTATTAATTATTAATTTAGAGTATTAATTGTTAAACAAAAATGTTTAAAGTATTTGTTGAATAAATGTTATATTAATTTGTGTTAAATTTTCTGTTTCAAACCACAGCAACGCGTGGCCGGGTCAGCTAGTAATAATATACTAAGAGTCTTCAGTTAGAACGCCTCTGTGTATAGTGGCAAGCCAACGAAATAACGGCGAGTTCGCGCAGACATTGTGTTGTTGAAAGTAACCAAATGACGATTTTGTCGACAAACATACATATATACATATGACATGCGAATGAAGGAAGGCAATTTCAAGAATATTCACATATAGACATATAAACATTGAAGCAAGTAAACAACAATAGCTGTTTGAGTTCACAGATTAGACAAATATGTTCTAATATCATCTGTGGTGCTGCTTGTATAGCACACTTCCTTATTGCAATGAAATGTTTTGCCTAAGTTCAAATCCTATCATATTTTTATCTTAATATATAAAAATCCAGTGTCACTGTGTATGTTCCGAAATAACTCAAAAACGAGTCAACTGATATTCATGAAAATTGGCATGTATATGTAATTTGGTCCAACTTGAATGATAGGATAGTTATTATTTCAATTAATCGTCTCAACAATTAATAATTAACAATAAACTGATCATCAATGTTGATTGTTGTCATTAGTCGTAGGTTCCATAAGTCTGGAACAGATGGCGCCTCAAGCGAGTTTCTTTACAGAGAACTGTAAAATTTTGTCCTGTGCACCTGATAGATGGCACCACACATTAATGTGGTATACTTTCTTAGAGACTACACACTATACATGTGTTATTTTGCCTATATAACTTGACGTCGCTTCTTTTGAATCATTTTTCATTTTGTCTTCGTTGCTTACATTACTTTGACAGTTACATAAATACAGCCAAATATACAAAATCCGAAAACAACGAAATTCATTCACATTAAAAATTAAATTAATATTTTTAGTAAAATGCGACCAAGAAAATCTAACCTTAATGCCCGTAGCAAGAAGACTCGATATGCACGTGTTCAAAGAGCTAATGAATCAGTCGAACAGAGTGAAGAAAGAAATGCAACTCAAAGAATTCGCACAGCTGAAATTCGTGTTCAAGAGTCACGAGAACAGCGTGATAATTGTCGACAAGAAAATGCATTGAGAACCAGGCTGGCACGTGAACAACACGTAGATTCATTTAGACTGCGAAACCAAGAAAATCAGCGGACCAGCCGGGCAGTAACACGTGGATCAATTGTTCGTCTTGCTTTTAATTATGAACCAGACATCAATTACTCGGCTCATTCCAAAGTTACTATTGGTGCCATGGACAAAATATGCGAATATTGTCAGGCGTTGAAATTTCGCAATGAAACACCCGGCATGTGTTGTGCATCAGGAAAAGTTGTTTTGTCACCACTTTCTACTCCACCTGAACCTTTGAAATCTCTTCTTTCTGGCATTTCAAATGAGTCGAAATTATTTTTGCGTAAGACGTGAAAATTTAATTCTTGCTTTCAAATGACGTCGTTTGGAGCATCCAAAGTTTGTGATCTGTCATCTAATGGTCGTAATTTTGAGACAACATTTAAAATTCAAGGCCAAGTATACCACCAAATTGGATCATTGATGCCAATGCCAAATGAAGATCCAAAATTTCTGCAAATCTATTTTATGGGCAATTGTGAAGAACGTGTAACAACTCGATGCCAGTATAATTTCATTGAACAAGCAGAAGAGAGAGCAATTGTATTGTCATTAGAATTATTTTTGGAGAACAGTAATCAATTGGTTCAATTGTTTAAAAGAGTGTCACCACAATTAAAAAGTGACAATTATCAAATTGTCATCAAAGCGGACAAAGTACCTTTGGGAGAACACGCCGGCAGATTCAATGCTCCAACCGTTGATGAAGTTGCTATTATTATGGTTGGTGATCCAGTTGACAACAGATCTATAAAAATTACTCGCCGAGATAATTCAGTGAGTAGAATTTCAGATTTGCACCGTTCGTACGATGCACTCCAGTACCCACTGATATTCTGGCAAGGACAAGATGGATATCATATCAACATTAAACAGTGTAATCCAGTCAATGGTAATGAATTACATAAAACTGTTAGTTCAATGAACTACTATGCATATCGATTAATGATTAGACACAATCAGGACAACTATATCCTTCGATATCGTCAATTGTATCATCAATACGTTGTAGATATGCTTGCTAAGATTGAAAGCGAACGTTTGCGATTCATTCGGTTCAACCAAGCTAAACTACGATCAGAGGATTACATTCACTTATGAGATGCTATTGTTGGAAACGTTGATGGAAATTTAAACACCAATGAAATCGGCAGTGCTGTTATTTTACCTTCAAGCTACATAGGTAGTCCAAGAAACATGCAAGAATACATACAGGATGCAATGACTTATGTGCGTCATTACGGTCGTCCAGATTTGTTTATAACATTTACGTGCAATCCAAATTGGGAGGAAATCCAATCTTTACTATTACCAAGTCAACAATCAATACATCGTCACGATATTACTTCACGAGTGTTTAAACAAAAGTTGAAATCTTTGATTGATTTTATTGTAAAATATTCAGTTTTTGGCAAAACATGTTGTTGGTTATATTCAATTGAGTGGCAGAAACGAGGCTTACCTCATGCTCACATTTTAATTTGGCTTGAAGATAGAATTCGTCCAGAGGAAATTGATCAAATTATTTCAGCGGAAATTCCAGATTCTTCAATTGATCAAGAATTATTTAATATTGTTACAAGTCAGATGATTCATGGACCGTGTGGAGCTTTTAACATGACATCACCATGCATGGAAAATGGAAGATGTAAAAAAAATTTTCCTAAGAAATTAACAAACGATACCATTACTGATATTGATGGTTATCCATTGTATCGCCGCAGAAACGCTGATAGTGGCGGCCATACATTTCAAATGAGAACATCAAATTCTGTACAATTAGAAATTGACAATCAATGGGTGGTACCATACTCACCACTACTCTCCAAAACGTATAAAGCTCATATTAATGTTGAGCTTTGCAGTTCTGTCAAATCCATCAAGTATATTTGTAAGTACGTTAATAAGGGCAGCGATTTAGCCGTATTTGGAGTACAAAATATAAACGAAAATGATGAAATAGCACGCTACCAAATGGGTAGATATATTAGCAGCAATGAAGCTATCTGGCGTATTCTTAGCTTTCCCATACACCACAGAGAACCTGCTATCCAACATCTTGCAGTGCATCTTGAAAATGGGCAACGTGTGTATTTCACTGAAGAGAATATTCTCCAAAGAGCATTTGAACCGCCAAAAACGACATTAACTGAATTTTTCACTCTTTGCCAAAAAAATGATGTGAATGGTCAATTCGCAAAAAAATTATTATATACTGATATTCCATGCTATTTTACATGGAACACGTCAGCTAAAAAATGGGAACCGCGTAAAACGGGAGAACCACATCCTTCAATTCCAGGCATATTTAAAGCGAAGACACTGGGACGACTTTATACTGTACATCCAAAACAACGTGAATGCTGTTATCTACGTTTATTGTTGGTGAATGTTCCTGGACCAATCTCTTTTCAATTTTTACGAACAGTTAATGGCCAAGTGTTCAGTACGTATCAAGATGCATGTCACGCGTTGCAACTTTTAGAAGATGACAACCATTGGGATCTGACACTTGCTGATGCTGCTTTAGCGTCCTCGCCGAGTAATATTCGTCAACTCTTTGCCATTATTTTGACGACATGTTTTCCAACACAGTCATCTACATTGTGGGAAAAATATAAAAACTCCATGACAGAAGATATACTCTACCGATATAAACAAATAAACCACTGTCAAAACTTAGACTTCACACAAGATATGTATAACGAAGCATTAATCATGATTGAAGATTTATGTATTATGATCTCAAATTCATCACTTAGTCATTATGGTATTCCATCTCCTAATCGCCCAGCTACAGACTTGGAGAATAGTGATTTGCAGCGAGAAGAACAATTTAATACTCTTGATTTAAATGCATTTGTTACTAACAATGAACCACTATTAACTGACGAGCAGAAGAACATATACCATCGAATTATGTTGGCTGTTGATGCCAAACAAGGCGGTTTTTTTTATATAGATGCACCAGGTGGAACCGGTAAAACACATTTGATATCGTTTATTCTTGCGACTCTTCGGTCACTGCAAAAAATTGCTTTAGCAGTTGCATCGTCAGGCATAGCTGCTACTTTGTTGGATGGTGGGCGGACAGCACATTCTGCGTTCAAGCTACCATTAGCTATTCATAACAATCCAAATGCAATGTGTAACATCAAAAAAAGAAGCGGAATGGCAACAGTATTACGGAAGGCTTCAATCATAATTTGGGATGAGTGTACTATGGCTCATAAGCATTCGCTCGAAGCATTAAATAGGACTATGCAGGATTTAAACAATAATGACAGACTTTTCGGTGGTACTATTTTACTACTATCTGGTGATTTCCGACAAACGTTGCCAGTTATTCCTCGCTTCACTTTTGCAGATGAAATTAATGCATGTCTAAAACAATCAATTTTATGGAGAAATGTTGAAACACTCAGACTGACAAAAAACATGCGAGTACTACTCCAAAATGATCCAACAGCACGAGAATTTTCTCAGCAATTACTGGATCTTGGAAACGGTGAAATAGAATTTCAACAAGATACTCAACATATTAGATTACCAGATAATTTCTGTACTGTTGTTCAAACTAAAAATGAACTGATTGAGAGCGTCTTCCCAGACATACTAAATAACTATTCAAATCATAACTGGCTTAGTAATCGTGCAATTTTGGCAGCAAAAAATTTTGATGTAGATCTGATTAACTACCAGATACAACAATTATTACCAGGTGATTTAATGTCATTCAAGTCTATTGATGCTACTGTAGAAGAAAACGAGGCAGTGAATTTCCCAATTGAATTTTTAAATTCTTTAGAAATAGCAGGAATGCCACCACACAATCTTCGATTGAAAATTGGATCACCGATTATTTTACTCCGTAATTTAAACCCTCCTAAACTATGTAACGGTACACGGTTGGTGATCAAAAGAATCACTGGAAACGTTCTTGAAGCAACTATTTTGACCAGAAAATTGAAAGGAGAAATCGTTTTGTTACCACGTATTCCGATGATACCATCCGATTCTCCCATACCATTTAAAAGACTACAGTTTCCCATTCGTTTAGCTTTCGCGATGACTATAAATAAATCTCAAGGCCAAACAATGTCTATTTGCGGTTTAGACTTGGAAAATCCATGTTTCTCTCATGGGCAATTATACGTGGCCTGTTCACGAGTAGGAAGACCATCAAGCTTATTTGTATTAACCAAAGACCGATTGACCAAAAATATTGTACACCGATTGGCGCTTCATTAAACATTGGAATTGTGATTTATTACAATTATTAATTATTAATTTAGAGTATTAATTGTTAAACAAAAATGTTTAAAGTATTTGTTGAATAAATGTTATATTAATTTGTGTTAAATTTTCTGTTTCAAACCACAGCAACGCGTGGCCGGGTCAGCTAGTAATAATATACTAAGAGTCTTCAGTTAGAACGCCTCTGTGTATAGTGGCAAGCCAACGAAATAACGGCGAGTTCGCGCAGACATTGTGTTGTTGAAAGTAACCAAATGACGATTTTGTCGACAAACATACATATATACATATGAGCTCGCATACATATTGACGCCGAATTTTGCGCATCGTGGCGGAGTCGACAAAATTTGTTTCAATCAACAATTTTACGACAATGTCGATCGGCTATGTTGTCTCGTTTGTCCTTTTTGCAGGGCTTTGCTGTTGAAAATTGACTTATGCTCTTTTGAAATATTGCGATTACCGATTGGGCTGCATTTTCATAGCGTCGTATTTGAATAAAATGGGCTAAATCGACAAACTATGAAATAATGATAATAAGTAAACATATAAAAGTACTATATGGACTGTGCTTAGAATATATAGAAGTAGTTAATGATTTCATATGAATGGCAATTTAATATAAATTTTGTAATTTAATGCCATAAATAGTGCATAATATGCATAAATATAAATATTATTTAAACTCGCTCAGAGGTCATGTTGCCAATTCTCCTTTTTGAAGTGAACATCAGACCAATTCTTCAATTTCTGATTTTTAGCAAATGTTGTGAGGAAGCAGCTTGTGGGCAACATACAAACGCGAGGGGGATGGTAGGATTTTCAGTGATACAAATTGTAAAATTGAAATTTTGCTGATTCTTCAATTTTACTGAAGACATTCAAATTCAATTTCATTCATTTTTATTTTCGCGCATTTGCGGTAGGAATTCTATATGAAAACCAAATGTGGTTTACCAGGCGCACAGAAAATATAGCGCGGCGCAGAGTTATGAACGAGCGCACTTTGCTTTGAAGCAGACGCACGTTCCTTATGAATGAATTTGTTGTCGTTGTAATATAAAATACTTAGAAAATATGCCCCGAGTTCGCTTGAATATTATTGGGTGTTAGATTTTTTGCGAAAGACATATTAATGGACATACATATGTACATATGTGTACATATATGCAAATATATTTGGACATGCGAATGAAGGAAGGCAATTTCAAGAATATTCACATATAGACATATAAACATTGAAGCAAGTAAACAACAATAGCTGTTTGAGTTCACAGATTAGACAAATATGTTCTAATATCATCTGTGGTGCTGCTTGTATAGCACACTTCCTTATTGCAATGAAATGTTTTGCCTAAGTTCAAATCCTATCATATTTTTATCTTAATATATAAAAATCCAGTGTCACTGTGTATATTCTGAAATAACTCAAAAACGAGTCAACTGATATTCATGAAAATTGGCATGTATATGTAATTTGGTCCAACTTGAATGATAGGATAGTTATTATTTCAATTAATCGTCTCAACAATTAATAATTAACAATAAACTCATCATCAATGTTGATTGTTGTCATTAGTCGTAGGTTCCATAAGTCTGGAACAGATGGCGCCTCAAGCGAGTTTCTTTACAGAGAACTGTAAAATTTTGTCCTGTGCACCTGATAGATGGCACCACACATTAATGTGGTATACTTTCTTATAGACTACACACTATACATGTGTTATTTTGCCTATATAACTTGACGTCGCTTCTTTTGAATCATTTTTCATTTTGTCTTCGTTGCTTACATTACTTTGACAGTTACATAAATACAGCCAAATATACAAAATCCGAAAACAACGAAATTCATTCACATTAAAAATTAAATTAATATTTTTAGTAAAATGCGACCAAGAAAATCTAACCTTAATGCCCGTAGCAAGAAGACTCGATATGCACGTGTTCAAAGAGCTAATGAATCAGTCGAACAGAGTGAAGAAAGAAATGCAACTCAAAGAATTCGCACAGCTGAAATTCGTGTTCAAGAGTCACGAGAACAGCGTGATAATTGTCGACAAGAAAATGCATTGAGAACCAGGCTGGCACGTGAACAACACGTAGATTCATTTAGACTGCGAAACCAAGAAAATCAGCGGACCAGCCGGGCAGTAACACGTGGATCAATTGTTCGTCTGGCTTTTAATTATGAACCAGACATCAATTACTCGGCTCATTCCAAAGTTACTATTGGTGCCATGGACAAAATATGCGAATATTGTCAGGCGTTGAAATTTCGCAATGAAACACCCGGCATGTGTTGTGCATCAGGAAAAGTTGTTTTGTCACCACTTTCTACTCCACCTGAACCTTTGAAATCTCTTCTTTCTGGCATTTCAAATGAGTCGAAATTATTTTTGCGTAAGACGTGAAAATTTAATTCTTGCTTTCAAATGACGTCGTTTGGAGCATCCAAAGTTTGTGATCTGTCATCTAATGGTCGTAATTTTGAGACAACATTTAAAATTCAAGGCCAAGTATACCACCAAATTGGATCATTGATGCCAATGCCAAATGAAGATCCAAAATTTCTGCAAATCTATTTTATGGGCAATTGTGAAGAACGTGTAACAACTCGATGCCAGTATAATTTCATTGAACAAGCAGAAGAGAGAGCAATTGTATTGTCATTAGAATTATTTTTGGAGAACAGTAATCAATTGGTTCAATTGTTTAAAAGAGTGTCACCACAATTAAAAAGTGACAATTATCAAATTGTCATCAAAGCGGACAAAGTACCTTTGGGAGAACACGCCGGCAGATTCAATGCTCCAACCGTTGATGAAGTTGCTATTATTATGGTTGGTGATCCAGTTGACAACAGATCTATAAAAATTACTCGCCGAGATAATTCAGTGAGTAGAATTTCAGATTTGCACCGTTCGTACGATGCACTCCAGTACCCACTGATATTCTGGCAAGGACAAGATGGATATCATATCAACATTAAACAGTGTAATCCAGTCAATGGTAATGAATTACATAAAACTGTTAGTTCAATGAACTACTATGCATATCGATTAATGATTAGACACAATCAGGACAACTATATCCTTCGATATCGTCAATTGTATCATCAATACGTTGTAGATATGCTTGCTAAGATTGAAAGCGAACGTTTGCGATTCATTCGGTTCAACCAAGCTAAACTACGATCAGAGGATTACATTCACTTACGAGATGCTATTGTTGGAAACGTTGATGGAAATTTAAACACCAATGAAATCGGCAGTGCTGTTATTTTACCTTCAAGCTACATAGGTAGTCCAAGAAACATGCAAGAATACATACAGGATGCAATGACTTATGTGCGTCATTACGGTCGTCCAGATTTGTTTATAACATTTACGTGCAATCCAAATTGGGAGGAAATCCAATCTTTACTATTACCAAGTCAACAATCAATACATCGTCACGATATTACTTCACGAGTGTTTAAACAAAAGTTGAAATCTTTGATTGATTTTATTGTAAAATATTCAGTTTTTGGCAAAACATGTTGTTGGTTATATTCAATTGAGTGGCAGAAACGAGGCTTACCTCATGCTCACATTTTAATTTGGCTTGAAGATAGAATTCGTCCAGAGGAAATTGATCAAATTATTTCAGCGGAAATTCCAGATTCTTCAATTGATCAAGAATTATTTAATATTGTTACAAGTCAGATGATTCATGGACCGTGTGGAGCTTTTAACATGACATCACCATGCATGGAAAATGGAAGATGTAAAAAAAATTTTCCTAAGAAATTAACAAACGATACCATTACTGATATTGATGGTTATCCATTGTATCGCCGCAGAAACGCTGATAGTGGCGGCCATACATTTCAAATGAGAACATCAAATTCTGTACAATTAGAAATTGACAATCAATGGGTGGTACCATACTCACCACTACTCTCCAAAACGTATAAAGCTCATATTAATGTTGAGCTTTGCAGTTCTGTCAAATCCATCAAGTATATTTGTAAGTACGTTAATAAGGGCAGCGATTTAGCCGTATTTGGAGTACAAAATATAAACGAAAATGATGAAATAGCACGCTACCAAATGGGTAGATATATTAGCAGCAATGAAGCTATCTGGCGTATTCTTAGCTTTCCCATACACCACAGAGAACCTGCTATCCAACATCTTGCAGTGCATCTTGAAAATGGGCAACGTGTGTATTTCACTGAAGAGAATATTCTCCAAAGAGCATTTGAACCGCCAAAAACGACATTAACTGAATTTTTCACTCTTTGCCAAAAAAATGATGTGAATGGTCAATTCGCAAAAAAATTATTATATACTGATATTCCATGCTATTTTACATGGAACACGTCAGCTAAAAAATGGGAACCGCGTAAAAAGGGAGAACCACATCCTTCAATTCCAGGCATATTTAAAGCGAAGTCACTAGGACGACTTTATACTGTACATCCAAAACAACGTGAATGCTTTTATCTACGTTTATTGTTGGTGAATGTTCCTGGACCAATCTCTTTTCAATTTTTACGAACAGTTAATGGCCAAGTGTTCAGTACGTATCAAGATGCATGTCACGCGTTGCAACTTTTAGAAGATGACAACCATTGGGATCTGACACTTGCTGATGCTGCTTTAGCGTCCTCGCCGAGTAATATTCGTCAACTCTTTGCCATTATTTTGACGACATGTTTTCCAACACAGTCATCTACATTGTGGGAAAAATATAAAAACTCCATGACAGAAGATATACTCTACCGATATAAACAAATAAACCACTGTCAAAACTTAGACTTCACACAAGATATGTATAACGAAGCATTAATCATGATTGAAGATTTATGTATTATGATCTCAAATTCATCACTTAGTCATTATGGTATTCCATCTCCTAATCGCCCAGCTACAGACTTGGTGAATAGTGATTTGCAGCGAGAAGAACAATTTAATACTCTTGATTTAAATGCATTTGTTACTAACAATGAACCATTATTAACTGACGAGCAGAAGAACATATACCATCGAATTATGTTGGCTGTTGATGCCAAACAAGGCGGTTTTTTTTATATAGATGCACCAGGTGGAACCGGTAAAACACATTTGATATCGTTTATTCTTGCGAAACTTCGGTCACTGCAAAAAATTGCTTTAGCAGTTGCATCGTCAGGCATAGCTGCTACTTTGTTGGATGGTGGGCGGACAGCACATTCTGCGTTCAAGCTACCATTAGCTATTCATAACAATCCAAATGCAATGTGTAACATCAAAAAAAGAAGCAGAATGGCAACAGTATTACGGAAGGCTTCAATCATAATTTGGGATGAGTGTACTATGGCTCATAAGCATTCGCTCGAAGCATTAAATAGGACTATGCAGGATTTAAACAATAATGACAGACTTTTCGGTGGTACTATTTTACTACTATCTGGTGATTTCCGGCAAACGTTGCCAGTTATTCCTCGCTTCACTTTTGCAGATGAAATTAATGCATGTCTAAAACAATCAATTTTATGGAGAAATGTTGAACCACTCAGACTGACAAAAAACATGCGAGTACTACTCCAAAATGATCCAACAGCACGAGAATTTTCTCAGCAATTACTGGATCTTGGAAACTGTGAAATAGAATTTCAACAAGATACTCAACATATTAGATTACCAGATAATTTCTGTACTGTTGTTCAAACTAAAAATGAACTGATTGAGAGCGTCTTCCCAGACATACTAAATAACTATTCAAATCATGACTGGCTTAGTAATCGTGCAATTTTGGCAGCAAAAAATGTTGATGTAGATCTGATTAACTACCAGATACAACAATTATTACCAGGTGATTTAATGTCATTCAAGTCTATTGATGCTACTGTAGAAGAAAACGAGGCAGTGAATTTCCCAATTGAATTTTTAAATTCTTTAGAAATAGCAGGAATGCCACCACACAATCTTCGATTGAAAATTGGATCACCGATTATTTTACTCCGTAATTTAAACCCTCCTAAACTATGTAACGGTACACGGTTGGTGATCAAAAGAATCACTGGAAACGTTCTTGAAGCAACTATTTTGACCAGAAAATTGAAAGGAGAAATCGTTTTGTTACCACGTATTCCGATGATACCATCCGATTCTCCCATACCATTTAAAAGACTACAGTTTCCCATTCGTTTAGCTTTCGCGATGACTATAAATAAATCTCAAGGCCAAACAATGTCTATTTGCGGTTTAGACTTGGAAAATCCATGTTTCTCTCATGGGCAATTATACGTGGCCTGTTCACGAGTAGGAAGACCATCAAGCTTATTTGTATTAACCAAAGACCGATTGACCAAAAATATTGTACACCGATTGGCGCTTCATTAAACATTGGAATTGTGATTTATTACAATTATTAATTATTAATTTAGAGTATTAATTGTTAAACAAAAATGTTTAAAGTATTTGTTGAATAAATGTTATATTAATTTGTGTTAAATTTTCTGTTTCAAACCACAGCAACGCGTGGCCGGGTCAGCTAGTAATAATATACTAAGAGTCTTCAGTTAGAACGCCTCTGTGTATAGTGGCAAGCCAACGAAATAACGGCGAGTTCGCGCAGACATTGTGTTGTTGAAAGTAACCAAATGACGATTTTGTCGACAAACATACATATATACATATGAGCTCGCATACATATTGACGCCGAATTTTGCGCATCGTGGCGGAGTCGACAAAATTTGTTTCAATCAACAATTTTACGACAATGTCGATCGGCTATGTTGTCTCGTTTGTCCTTTTTGCAGGGCTTTGCTGTTGAAAATTGACTTATGCTCTTTTGAAATATTGCGATTACCGATTGGGCTGCATTTTCATAGCGTCGTATTTGAATAAAATGGGCTAAATCGACAAACTATGAAATAATGATAATAAGTAAACATATAAAAGTACTATATGGACTGTGCTTAGAATATATAGAAGTAGTTAATGATTTCATATGAATGGCAATTTAATATAAATTTTGTAATTTAATGCCATAAATAGTGCATAATATGCATAAATATAAATATTATTTAAACTCGCTCAGAGGTCATGTTGCCAATTCTCCTTTTTGAAGTGAACATCAGACCAATTCTTCAATTTCTGATTTTTAGCAAATGTTGTGAGGAAGCAGCTTGTGGGCAACATACAAACGCGAGGGGGATGGTAGGATTTTCAGTGATACAAATTGTAAAATTGAAATTTTGCTGATTCTTCAATTTTACTGAAGACATTCAAATTCAATTTCATTCATTTTTATTTTCGCGCATTTGCGGTAGGAATTCTATATGAAAACCAAATGTGGTTTACCAGGCGCACAGAAAATATAGCGCGGCGCAGAGTTATGAACGAGCGCACTTTGCTTTGAAGCAGACGCACGTTCCTTATGAATGAATTTGTTGTCGTTGTAATATAAAATACTTAGAAAATATGCCCCGAGTTCGCTTGAATATTATTGGGTGTTAGATTTTTTGCGAAAGACATATTAATGGACATACATATGTACATATGTGTACATATATGCAAATATATTTGGACATGCGAATGAAGGAAGGCAATTTCAAGAATATTCACATATAGACATATAAACATTGAAGCAAGTAAACAACAATAGCTGTTTGAGTTCACAGATTAGACAAATATGTTCTAATATCATCTGTGGTGCTGCTTGTATAGCACACTTCCTTATTGCAATGAAATGTTTTGCCTAAGTTCAAATCCTATCATATTTTTATCTTAATATATAAAAATCCAGTGTCACTGTGTATATTCTGAAATAACTCAAAAACGAGTCAACTGATATTCATGAAAATTGGCATGTATATGTAATTTGGTCCAACTTGAATGATAGGATAGTTATTATTTCAATTAATCGTCTCAACAATTAATAATTAACAATAAACTGATCATCAATGTTGATTGTTGTCATTAGTCGTAGGTTCCATAAGTCTGGAACAGATGGCGCCTCAAGCGAGTTTCTTTACAGAGAACTGTAAAATTTTGTCCTGTGCACCTGATAGATGGCACCACACATTAATGTGGTATACTTTCTTATAGACTACACACTATACATGTGTTATTTTGCCTATATAACTTGACGTCGCTTCTTTTGAATCATTTTTCATTTTGTCTTCGTTGCTTACATTACTTTGACAGTTACATAAATACAGCCAAATATACAAAATCCGAAAACAACGAAATTCATTCACATTAAAAATTAAATTAATATTTTTAGTAAAATGCGACCAAGAAAATCTAACCTTAATGCCCGTAGCAAGAAGACTCGATATGCACGTGTTCAAAGAGCTAATGAATCAGTCGAACAGAGTGAAGAAAGAAATGCAACTCAAAGAATTCGCACAGCTGAAATTCGTGTTCAAGAGTCACGAGAACAGCGTGATAATTGTCGAAAAGAAAATGCATTGAGAACCAGGCTGGCACGTGAACAACACGTAGATTCATTTAGACTGCGAAACCAAGAAAATCAGCGGACCAGCCGGGCAGTAACACGTGGATCAATTGTTCGTCTTGCTTTTAATTATGAACCAGACATCAATTACTCGGCTCATTCCAAAGTTACTATTGGTGCCATGGACAAAATATGCGAATATTGTCAGGCGTTGAAATTTCGCAATGAAACACCCGGCATGTGTTGTGCATCAGGAAAAGTTGTTTTGTCACCACTTTCTACTCCACCTGAACCTTTGAAATCTCTTCTTTCTGGCATTTCAAATGAGTCGAAATTATTTTTGCGTAAGACGTGAAAATTTAATTCTTGCTTTCAAATGACGTCGTTTGGAGCATCCAAAGTTTGTGATCTGTCATCTAATGGTCGTAATTTTGAGACAACATTTAAAATTCAAGGCCAAGTATACCATCAAATTGGATCATTGATGCCAATGCCAAATGAAAATCCAAAATTTCTGCAAATCTATTTTATGGGCAATTGTGAAGAACGTGTAACAACTCGATGCCAGTATAATTTCATTGAACAAGCAGAAGAGAGAGCAATTGTATTGTCATTAGAATTATTTTTGGAGAACAGTAATCAATTGGTTCAATTGTTTAAAAGAGTGTCACCACAATTAAAAAGTGACAATTATCAAATTGTCATCAAAGCGGACAAAGTACCTTTGGGAGAACACGCCGGCAGATTCAATGCTCCAACCGTTGATGAAGTTGCTATTATTATGGTTGGTGATCCAGTTGACAACAGATCTATAAAAATTACTCGCCGAGATAATTCAGTGAGTAGAATTTCAGATTTGCACCGTTCGTACGATGCACTCCAGTACCCACTGATATTCTGGCAAGGACAAGATGGATATCATATCAACATTAAACAGTGTAATCCAGTCAATGGTAATGAATTACATAAAACTGTTAGTTCAATGAACTACTATGCATATCGATTAATGATTAGACACAATCAGGACAACTATATCCTTCGATATCGTCAATTGTATCATCAATACGTTGTAGATATGCTTGCTAAGATTGAAAGCGAACGTTTGCGATTCATTCGGTTCAACCAAGCTAAACTACGATCAGAGGATTACATTCACTTACGAGATGCTATTGTTGGAAACGTTGATGGAAATTTAAACACCAATGAAATCGGCAGTGCTGTTATTTTACCTTCAAGCTACATAGGTATTCCAAGAAACATGCAAGAATACATACAGGATGCAATGACTTATGTGCGTCATTACGGTCGTCCAGATTTGTTTATAACATTTACGTGCAATCCAAATTGGGAGGAAATCCAATCTTTACTATTACCAGGTCAACAATCAATACATCGTCACGATATTACTTCACGAGTGTTTAAACAAAAGTTGAAATCTTTGATTGATTTTATTGTAAAATATTCAGTTTTTGGCAAAACATGTTGTTGGTTATATTCAATTGAGTGACAGAAACGAGGCTTACCTCATGCTCACATTTTAATTTGGCTTGAAGATAGAATTCGTCCAGAGGAAATTGATCAAATTATTTCAGCGGAAATTCCAGATTCTTCAATTGATCAAGAATTATTTAATATTGTTACAAGTCAGATGATTCATGGACCGTGTGGAGCTTTTAACATGACATCACCATGCAGGGAAAATGGAAGATGTAAAAAAAATTTTCCTAAGAAATTAACAAACGATACCATTACTGATATTGATGGTTATCCATTGTATCGCCGCAGAAACGCTGATAGTGGCGGCCATACATTTCAAATGAGAACATCAAATTCTGTGCAATTAGAAATTGACAATCAATGGGTGGTACCATACTCACCACTACTCTCCAAAACGTATAAAGCTCATATTAATGTTGAGCTTTGCAGTTCTGTCAAATCCATCAAGTATATTTGTAAGTACGTTAATAAGGGCAGCGATTTAGCCGTATTTGGAGTACAAAATATAAACGAAAATGATGAAATAGCACGCTACCAAATGGGTAGATATATTAGCAGCAATGAAGCTATCTGGCGTATTCTTAGCTTTCCCATACACCACAGAGAACCTGCTATCCAACATCTTGCAGTGCATCTTGAAAATGGGCAACGTGTGTATTTCACTGAAGAGAATATTCTCCAAAGAGCATTTGAACCGCCAAAAACGACATTAACTGAATTTTTCACTCTTTGCCAAAAAAATGATGTGAATGGTCAATTCGCAAAAAAATTATTATATACTGATATTCCATGCTATTTTACATGGAACACGTCAGCTAAAAAATGGGAACCGCGTAAAAAGGGAGAACCACATCCTTCAATTCCAGGCATATTTAAAGCGAAGACACTGGGACGACTTTATACTGTACATCCAAAACAACGTGAATGCTTTTATCTACGTTTATTGTTGGTGAATGTTCCTGGACCAATCTCTTTTCAATTTTTACGAACAGTTAATGGCCAAGTGTTCAGTACGTATCAAGATGCATGTCACGCGTTGCAACTTTTAGAAGATGACAACCATTGGGATCTGACACTTGCTGATGCTGCTTTAGCGTCCTCGCCGAGTAATATTCGTCAACTCTTTGCCATTATTTTGACGACATGTTTTCCAACACAGTCATCTACATTGTGGGAAAAATATAAAAACTCCATGACAGAAGATATACTCTACCGATATAAACAAATAAACCACTGTCAAAACTTAGACTTCACACAAGATATGTATAACGAAGCATTAATCATGATTGAAGATTTATGTATTATGATCTCAAATTCATCACTTAGTCATTATGGTATTCCATCTCCTAATCGCCCAGCTACAGACTTGGTGAATAGTGATTTGCAGCGAGAAGAACAATTTAATACTCTTGATTTAAATGCATTTGTTACTAACAATGAACCATTATTAACTGACGAGCAGAAGAACATATACCATCGAATTATGTTGGCTGTTGATGCCAAACAAGGCGGTTTTTTTTATATAGATGCACCAGGTGGAACCGGTAAAACACATTTGATATCGTTTATTCTTGCGAAACTTCGGTCACTGCAAAAAATTGCTTTAGCAGTTGCATCGTCAGGCATAGCTGCTACTTTGTTGGATGGTGGGCGGACAGCACATTCTGCGTTCAAGCTACCATTAGCTATTCATAACAATCCAAATGCAATGTGTAACATCAAAAAAAGAAGCGGAATGGCAACAGTATTACGGAAGGCTTCAATCATAATTTGGGATGAGTGTACTATGGCTCATAAGCATTCGCTCGAAGCATTAAATAGGACTATGCAGGATTTAAACAATAATGACAGACTTTTCGGTGGTACTATTTTACTACTATCTGGTGATTTCCGGCAAACCTTGCCAGTTATTCCTCGCTCCACTTTTGCAGATGAAATTAATGCATGTCTAAAACAATCTATTTTATGGAGAAATGTTGAAACACTCAGACTGACAAAAAACATGCGAGTACTACTCCAAAATGATCCAACAGCACGAGAATTTTCTCAGCAATTACTGGATCTTGGAAACGGTGAAATAGAATTTCAACAAGATACTCAACATATTAGATTACCAGATAATTTCTGTACTGTTGTTCAAACTAAAAATGAACTGATTGAGAGCGTCTTCCCAGACATACTAAATAACTATTCAAATCATAACTGGCTTAGTAATCGTGCAATTTTGGCAGCAAAAAATTTTGATGTAGATCTGATTAACTACCAGATACAACAATTATTACCAGGTGATTTAATGTCATTCAAGTCTATTGATGCTACTGTAGAAGAAAACGAGGCAGTGAATTTCCCAATTGAATTTTTAAATTCTTTAGAAATAGCAGGAATGCCACCACACAATCTTCGATTGAAAATTGGATCACCGATTATTTTACTCCGTAATTTAAACCCTCCTAAACTATGTAACGGTACACGGTTGGTGATCAAAAGAATCACTGGAAACGTTCTTGAAGCAACTATTTTGACCGGAAAATTGAAAGGAGAAATCGTTTTGTTACCACGTATTCCGATGATACCATCCGATTCTCCCATACCATTTAAAAGACTACAGTTTCCCATTCGTTTAGCTTTCGCGATGACTATAAATAAATCTCAAGGCCAAACAATGTCTATTTGCGGTTTAGACTTGGAAAATCCATGTTTCTCTCATGGGCAATTATACGTGGCCTGTTCACGAGTAGGAAGACCATCAAGCTTATTTGTATTAACCAAAGACCGATTGACCAAAAATATTGTACACCGATTGGCGCTTCATTAAACATTGGAATTGTGATTTATTACAATTATTAATTATTAATTTAGAGTATTAATTGTTAAACAAAAATGTTTAAAGTATTTGTTGAATAAATGTTATATTAATTTGTGTTAAATTATCTGTTTAAAACCACAGCAACGCGTGGCCGGGTCAGCTAGTATAGTATACTATTTTTTTTTTTATAACTCTTTTTTATTAAATGATATTTGAATTCTATTTTAGTATTATTTCCCTCATTATTTATATTTTCTTGTCGGAGGTCAATTACTTTCGTTTTTATTATTTCCATTTTTGTTTATGCGCATACCAATGAACATCTGTGCATATGTATGTATATACATTTTGCTTATAGAGTGGTGTAGTTCGTTTCGTACCCTGATAGTTGTGGTGAAATTTTATTTTCCAATTTGCGCGTTTTCGATGTTCCTCCATCGCAATTAACATTTTAGTACTGCTAACATTTGCTCCTTCTCTATTCATATACGTTCTCTGACTACACCACTCTATAAGCAGAGAATGTTGATGAGTAGAGAAGGAGCAAATGTTAGCAGTACTAAAATGTTAATTGCTAAGAAGGAACATCGAAAACGCGCAAGTTCGAAAATAAAATGTCACCACAGCTGTCAATTTACGCAACGAACTACACCACTCTATAAGCAAAATGTATATACATACATATGCGCAGATGTTCTTTGATATGCGCATAAACAAAAATTGAGATAATAAAAATGAAAGCAATTGACTTCCGACAAGAAAATATAAATAATGAGGAAAATAATATGAAAATAGAATTAAAATATCATTTAATAAAAAAGGAATATAAAAATAAAAAAAGAGTAAAAAAAAATATCTGATAGGATTTGAACTTAGGCAAAATATTTCACATTGCTATAAAGAAGTCTGCTATACAAGCACCACCACAGACAACATTCAAGCTCTTGAGTTTAATCTGTGAATTCAAACAGCTATTATTGTTTACTTGCTTCAAATGTTCATATGTCCATATGTGAATATTCTTGAAATTGCCTTCTTTCATTCGCATGTCCAAATATATTTGCATATATGTACACATATGTACATATGTATGTCCCTCAATATGTCTTTCGCAAAAAATCAAACATTCGCGCAAGTGACAAAAAACGTAGACGCACCAGCATCGGCCGATAATATTCAAGCAAACTCGCGGCTTATTTTCTAAGTATTTTATATTACAACGACAACAAATTCATTCATAAGAAACGTGCGCTGCTTCAAAGCAAAGTGAGTTCGTTCATAACTCTGCGCCGCGCTATTTTTTCTATGCGCCTGGTAAACCACATTTGGTTTTCATATAGAATTCCTACGCATATGCGAAATAAATGAATGAAATTGAGTAAAACGAGAAAAATTCAATTTTACAATTTGACAGCCACCACAGAAAATCCTACCATCCCCCTCGCATTTGTATGTCCACAAGCTGCTTCCTCACAACATTTGCTAAAAATCAGAAATTGAAGAATTTGTCTGATGTTCACTTCAGAAAGGAGAATTGGCAACATGACCTATTCGAGTTTAAATAATATTTATATTTTTTCATATTATGCACTATTTATGGCATTAAATTATAAAATTTATATCAAATTGACATTCATATGAAATCATTAACTACTTCTATATATTCTAAGCACAGTCCATATAGTACTTTTATATGTTTACTTATTATCATTGTTTCATAGTTTTTCGATTTAGCCCATTTTATCTAAATACGACGCTATGAAAATGCAGCCGAATTGGTAATCGCAATATTTCAAAAGAGCATAAGTCAACTTTCAATAGCAAACCACTGCAAAAAGGACAAACGAGACAACATAGCCGATCGACATTGTCGCAAAATTGTCGATTGAAACAAATTTTGTCAACTCCGCGACGATGCGCAAAATTTGGCGTCAATATGTATGCGAGCTCGTTTGTATGTATATATATAAATATGTATGTTTGTCGGCAAAGTCGTCATTTGGTTTTTTTCAAAAACACAATGTCCGCGCGAACTCGCCGTTATTTCGTTGGCTTGCCACCATGCACATAGACGTGTCAAGTGAGGGCTCATAATATATTGATATGTTGCTTAATTTGTATTGAAAAATACTGATGCATTTATGAATTATTTTCGTAATATAATATATATTATATATATATATATATATATATATATATACCAATAAATTCATACCTATAATCGTTTTCAAACTGAATTCGATAAATAAAATATATATCCGAAATAATTATGTGGCGGTGCGCCCCAATCCCTCCTTGACTGCGATCGTTCAACTCGCAAAAAGCAAAAAGCGTAGACAAAAGTCATTGCTTGTGCGGGGCAAGAAGAAGCAAGCATCAGCGTACGTGTATTTAAGAATGTATGTGTGATTATCACATTTGTGTAAATACGCATAATAAGGAAATATTCAATAAACCTAAACATATGAACATATTTTCTTGATATATTTTAATTATATCAGGAAGTAAAATATGCTATTTAAGTAATTGAATTGAGATATGCTAATTAATTCCAATTAATAAAATAAAAAAATTAAATATAATTTTAATTTTATGTATTTTACAATTCGAACGTATATGCTCGTATTCGGATTGAGGCTAACTCCTTCACGCCTACCACCTAAGCCACCACAAAAGTGGAAACGCGGCCGCTTAGCCACCGTTTTATTGTTATCCTTTGTTTAATAAGCAATTACTCACGCAACGCACATACATAAGTTGGAAAAATTGCCTATTAAATGTTTATTTTATTATGAATTCTGGGGCTTTTAACGGTAATACAGCTTTTTAATTCAAAAGGCTTTTCATAATTATAAATTTGTCATATCATAGAAATTGAAAACATAAATCTAAATAGGTATGCGCAACGATTTTTCATATAGGAATATTCGTTGTGTCTATTTATAGCATTTCGCACATTGTGTGGTGTATTTTTCTTTTTCGAAGTTATATTTTTCGATGTTCCTTCATGTGGAATTACAAATTAGTACTCAAAAAGTTTTCAGTTAACATTTGCTCCTTCTCTATTCATTTACGTTCTCTGCTATAAGCAAAATGTATATACATACATATGCACAGAGAAACAAAACTTAAAATAATAAAAAGGAAAATAATTGAGTTATGAAAAGAAAATATAAGTAATGAGGGAAATAATATGAAAATAGAACTAAAATATCATTTAATAAAAAAGAGTTATAAAAATAAAAAAAGAGTATATAAAAATATGTGATAGGATATGAACTTAGGCAAAATGTTTTACATTGCCATAAAGAAGTGAATATTCTTGAAATTGCCTTCCTTCATTCGCATGTCCAAATATATTTGCATATATGTACACATATGTACATATGTATGTCCATCAATATGTCTTTCGCAAAAAATCTAACACCCAATAATATTCAAGCGAACTCGCGGCATATTTTCTAAGTATTTTATATTACAACGACAACAAATTCATTCATAAGGAACGTGCGTCTGCTTCAAAGCAAAGTGCGCTCGTTCATAACTCTGCGCCGCGCTATATTTTCTGTGCGCCTGGTAAACCACATTTGGTTTTCATATAGAATTCCTACCGCAAATGCGCGAAAATAAAAATGAATGAAATTGAATTTGAATGTCTTCAGTAAAATTGAAGAATCAGCAAAATTTCAATTTTACAATTTGTATCACTGAAAATCCTACCATCCCCCTCGCGTTTGTATGTTGCCCACAAGCTGCTTCCTCACAACATTTGTTAAAAATCAGAAATTGAAGAATTTGTCTGATGCTCACTTCAAAAAGGAGAATTGGCAACATGACCTCTGAGCGAGTTTAAATAATATTTATATTTATGCATATTATGCACTATTTATGGCATTAAATTACAAAATTTATATTAAATTGCCATTCATATGAAATCATTAACTACTTCTATATATTCTAAGCACAGTCCATATGGTACTTTTATATGTTTACTTATTATCATTATTTCATAGTTTGTCGATTTAGCCCATTTTATTCAAATACGACGCTATGAAAATGCAGCCCAATCGGTAATCGCAATATTTCAAAAGAGCATAAGTCAATTTTCAACAGCAAAGCCCTGCAAAAAGGACAAACGAGACAACATAGCCGATCGACATTTTCGTAAAATTGTTGATTCAAACAAATTTTGTCGACTCCGCCACGATGCGCAAAATTCGGCGTCAATATGTATGCGAGCTCATATGTATATATGTATGTTTGTCGACAAAATCGTCATTTGGTTACTTTCAACAACACAATGTCTGCGCGAACTCGCCGTTATTTCGTTGGCTTGCCACTATACACAGAGGCGTTCTAACTGAAGACTCTTAGTATATTATTATGTTGCTTATTTTGTATTGAAAAATACTGATGCATTTATGAATTATTTTCGTAATATAATATATATTATATATATATATATATAAATACACATATATTCATACCTATAATCGTTTTTAAACTAAATTCGATAAATAAAATATATATCTGAAATAATTATGTGGCAGTGCGCCCCAATCCCTCCTTGCCTGCGATCGTTCAACTCGCAAAAAGCAAAAAGTGTGGACAAAAGTCATTGCTTGTGCGGGGCAAGAAGAAGCAAGCATCAGCGTACGTGTACTCATGAATGTATGTGTGATTATCACATTTGTGTAAATACGCATAAATAAAGGAATATGCAATAAACCCAAACATATGAACATATTTTCCTGAAATATTTTAATTATCTCAGGAAGTTAAATATGCTATTAAAGTAATTGAATTATGATATGCTTAGATTCCAATTAATAAAATAAAAATAAAATAAAATTTCAGTTTCATGAGTTTTAGGATTCGAACGTATAGGTTCGTATTCGGATTGTGCTTAACCCCTTCCCGCTTACGACCTCAGCCACCACAAAAGTGGAAATATGAGCGCTTAGCCACCGTTTTATTGTTATCCTTTGTTTAATAAGCAATTGCTCACATAACGCACATACATAAGTTGGAATAATAGCCTATTAAATGTTTATTTTATTATGAATTCTGAGGTTTTTACCGGTAATACAGATTTTTAATTCAGAAGGCTTTTCATAATTATAAATTTGTCATATCATAGAAATTGAAAACATAAATCTAAATAGGTATGCGCAACGATTTTTCATATAGGAATATTCGTTGTGTCTATTTATAGCATTTCGCACATTGCGTGGTGTATTTTTCTTTTTCGAAGTTATATTTTTCGATGTTCCCTCATCTGGAACTACAAATTAGTACTCAAAAAGTTTTCAGTTAACATTTGCTCCTTCTCTATTCATATACGTTCTCTGTCTGTGGTGAACTCCTTGATAAATTCCTACAAATTGTTCGCTGCCGAACCTGCACCTTCTCATTGTTTTAAGTTCTCTGGTTGAAGAGGTTAATGTGCTGTGTACATAAGCAGAGAATGTTGATGAGTAGAGAAGGAGCAAATGTTAAATGAAAACTTTTTGAGTACTAATTTGTAATTCCACATGAAGGAACATCGAAAAGTATAACTTCGAAAAAGAAAAATACACCACACAATATGCGAAATGCTATAAATAGACACAACGAATATTCCTATATGAAAAATCGTTGCGCATACCTATTTAGATTTATGTTTTCAATTTCTATGATATGACAAATTTAAAATTATGAAAAGCCTTCTGAATTAAAAATCTGTATTACCGGTAAAAACCCCAGAATTCATAATAAAATAAACATTTAATAGGCTATTTTTCCAACTTATGTATGTGCGTTATGTGAGCAATTGCTTATTAAACAAAGGATAACAATAAAACGGGGGCTAAGCGGCCACATTTCCACTTTTGTGGTGGCTGAGGTCGTAAGCGGGAAGGGGTTAAGCACAATCCGAATACGAACCTATACGTTCGAATCCTAAAACTCATGAAACTGAAATTTTATTTAATTTTTATTTTATTAATTGGAATCTAAGCATATCATAATTCAATTACTTTAATAGCATATTTAACTTCCTGAGATAATTAAAATATTTCAGGAAAATATGTTCATATGTTTGGGTTTATTGCATATTCCTTTATTTATGCGTATTTACACAAATGTGATAATCACACATACATTCATGAGTACACGTACGCTGATGCTTGCTTCTTCTTGCCCCGCACAAGCAATGACTTTTGTCCGCACTTTTTGCTTTTTGCGAGTTGAATGATCGCAGGCAAGGAGGGATTGGGGCGCACTGCCACATAATTATTTCAGATATATTTTTATAATCGAATTTATATATATATATATAATATATATTATATTACGAAAATAATTCATAAATGCATCAGTATTTTTCAATTCAAATTAAGCAACATAATAATATACTATGAGCCCTCAGTTGAAACGCCTTTGTGTATGGTGGCAAGCCAACGAAATAACGGCGAGTTCGCGCGGACATTGTGTTGTTGAAAAAAACCAAATGACGATTTTGTCGACAAACATATACATATATATATACATATGAGCTCGCATACATATTGACGCCGAATTTTGCGCATCGTGGCGGAGTTGATAAAATTTGTTTCAATCGACAATTTTACGACAATGTCGATCGGCTATGTTGTCTCGTTTGTCCTTTTTGCAGGGCTTTGCTGTTGAAAATTGACTTATGCTCTTTTGAAATAGTGCGATTACCGATTGGGATGCATTTTCATAGCGTCGTATTTAGATAAAATGGGCTAAATCGACAAACTATGAAATAATGATAATAAGGAAACATATAAAAGTACTATATGCAGTGTGCTTAGAGTATATAGAAGTAGTTAATGATTTCATATACATGTCAATTTTAAATAAATTTTTTAATTTAATGCCATATATAGTACATAATATGAAAAAAATTAAAATATTATTTTAACTCGCTAATAGGTCATGTTGCCAATTCTCTTTTCTGAAGTGAACATCAGACAAATTCTTCAATTTCTGATTTTTATCAAATGTTGTGAGGAAGCAGCTTGTGGGCAACATACAAACGCGAGGGAGATGGTAGGATTTTCAGTGATACAAATTGTAAAATTGAAATTTTGCTGATTCTTCAATTTTACTGAAGACATTCAAATTCAATTTCATTCATTTATTTCGCATATGCGTAGGAATTCTATATGAAAACCAAATGTGGCTTACCAGGCGCACAGAAAAAATAGCGCGGCGCAGAGTTATGAACGAGCGCACTTTGCTTTGAAGCAGACGCACGTTTCTTTATGAATGAATTTGTTGTCGTTGTAATATGAAATACTTAGAAAATAAGCCGCGAGTTCGCTTGAATATTATTGGCCGATGATGGTGCGTCTACGTTTTTTTGTCACTTGCGCGAATGTTTGATTTTTTGCGAAAGACATATTGAGGGACATACATATGTACATATGTGTACATATATGCAAATATATTTGGACATGCGAATGAAAGAAGGCAATTTCAAGAATATTCACATATGGACATATGAACATTTGAAGCAAGTAAACAATAATAGCTGTTTGAATCCACAGATTAGACTCAAGAGCTTGAATATTGTCTGTGGTACTGCTTGTATAGCAGACTTCTTTATTGCAACGTGAAATATTTTGCCTAAGTTCAAATCCAATCATATATTATATAGTCCTTTTTTATTTTTATAACCCTTTTTTATGAATTGATATTTGAATTCTATTTTAATATTATTTCCCTGATTATTAAATTTTCCTGTCAGAAGTCAATTTCTTTCGTTTTTATTATTTCAATTTTTGTTTATGCGCATATCAAAGAACATCTGCGCATATGTATGTATATACATTTTGCTTATAGAGTGGTGTAGTTCGTTGCGTAAATTGACAGCAGTGGTGACATTTTATTTTCGAACTTGCGCGTTTTCGATGTTCCTTCTTAGCAATTAACATTTTAGTACTGCTAACATTTGCTCCTTCTCTACTCATCAACATTCTCTGACATAAGCATGCACGAATTGTTTGTGCCTATGTATGTGTTTATGTTCTTATGGAATTGAGAGGTCGTTGAAGAGATCAATTGCGCTATTATTCTTTTTAATGTTAATGTAATTACAATGTGGACTTTGAAAAGATGTATTTATGCGTATGTAT
This sequence comes from Bactrocera oleae, assembly GCF_042242935.1. Taxonomy (NCBI): domain Eukaryota; kingdom Metazoa; phylum Arthropoda; class Insecta; order Diptera; family Tephritidae; genus Bactrocera; species Bactrocera oleae. Next base: position 3,952,151 of record NC_091542.1, on the reverse strand, counting down.
TTTGGTTATTGTTAAGTCAGTACTTTTCGAACAACATGAGGACATCCAATTAAATATCAATGGCGCGAAGGAAATTGACTTAGTATTATTTAAATCCTTACGAAAATTTGAAGGCGATAAATCACAATACAGGTCGTGTAGGTCACCAGTCTGGACATTCATGGTAGCATCCAAAATATTACAGTGCATTGGGAATTGTCAAAACCAAAATTACTGGGCCAGCCGCTAGTTTTTTCACCAACCACAACACGAAGCTGAATTTCTATTCGATAATAAATCGACTAGATTATACGTATACTAACCAACGATCACTTTACGTTTTGCTACAAAAATGAGGAAAATGGCACAAGGCAGGAATACATTAACAGATTTTCATAGTATGGTGTCAAAAGCATTAAATTTGACGCTATCTAAAATTGAGATGTCAAAAGACCAGGACAATGCTGCCATGAAAGATTATGCTAACCAAGAAGCTGTGAGAACATTCTTCTTTGTATTAAGTTTTAAATATACAAGTGGAACATTATACAGCTACAGCATATGTAATATTATCTACAATTCATCATGAAAACCAAAATCATCAGTTTGATATACAACCAACATCACCGAGATTCAACAGCAACCATCAGGGATACAATAGCCAAAATACAATAATAATCCACATCGAGAAGAGAAGTACCAAAATCTGTACAGACCCAACTTGTATTTAATTGTAGTGTGAATAAAGATGAAATACATGAGTTAATGAAAAGAAATAGTGACACTAGGGAAACATTATCTTTCACTACAAGAATACATGCAACAATTAGGACCGTATCAGAAGATCCGATATGGACAAAACAATATACATATCCCATGTCTGATCACGATTTTGTCAGAAAAGAAATTGAGAAGTTATTATATGATGGTATAATACAACCAAGTAGGAGTCCATTTAATTCACCTATATACAGACTGTCGCGAAAAAGGGAACCCATGGCAAAGGTAGACCCAAAAGGTAAATAGTTACTGATTTCCAAAAAATACATGCTAATACAATTACTGACAGGTATCCTATCCCAGATTTCAACATGACTATGATATATATGACGGATTATAATACAAATATGAAAATTTCTGACAGGAAATAATATTTTTTCCAAGGTGCGGTCGAATACCTTGGCCATATTATAAAACATAACAAGATAACAGTTGATTTTAAAAAAATTTAAACAATATGGTGCTAAGTTAGTCTAAAAAAGCCTGGAATTTTGTAGAAGATGCACTTTCGCAAAATAAACAAATAAATAATACAACAAATTGTTCAGATAATTCGCAGCATAATTCAACAAATGAAATTATTAAAAAATTTAAACAACGCTCAAGTAAAACGGTTACATAATACAATTATAGAACTTTGTCATAGTTTAGCAGCTGGAAATAAAACCGCACGTGGCGAAGAAATTTTCAACGCTGTTCTTGAATATAATAGGACACAAACCTGAAGATGATAAACTATTAGAATATATAATAATAGCAGAAAAAATATATGTAACATATAAAACATGTGATATATATGTATATAGCAAGAAAGATCGACGTTATAAGCTTGCAAAAAAATATAACAAGCACAAGGTGAAAGAAGATCGCGAGGACACGATTTTAACATGGAGGGGGAAGGTTATAAATAAAGATAGCATTGGCAAGCAAAGTACACAATGCAAAGAATAGGAGTAATAAACTTTTGCTTATTTATTTTATTGGTTTCATTTGCATTTGCTAAACAGATAATAAATTTTTCAGGTAGAAGATATATTTTAAACGAAACGGACGACGTTTATACATATAATAGCTCAGCCTACCTGTATATTATAACAAACCTTTCGACAATATTAGCGCCTTATGAAAATATGATGAGAACAAGACGCAGTAGTATACAATTCCCGGAAGAAAGTATTCTCATTAATAAAATAGAAATACTGAAAACACAACTGATACCATCCGAGCATCATCTCAAACGAGCCCTTAATTTTGTAACAATTTATAAATAAAATATTAAATAGTAACCAATAAATGTAAAATGCATAATTTGATTCCATTAGCATTTAAACACGGAAAATATGAGCTAAAAAATAAAATTGCTAAATGTAATAACAAATTCACAAATCAATCAAATTTTACAATAATAAAACTAATATTTGTAAAAAAGAATTACAAGATAAATGTACAATTTCATTAATATTGAACAAAATAATTGAACAAAATGCAAAACCTCAATGTAATGTGATACAAGAAAACAATAATCCTTTACAAATTTTAGATCATGGTTATATTATAGTAGATAATGGTCATATATGGAATGGGCAGAAAATAAATGGTCCACATTTAATCCAATATGACCATAGCGCCACCATTGATAATGAAACATATATAAACCATGAACAAGAAATAATATATATAATCCATGATCATGAAAATGAAAAAAAAATGTAAATATTGAATATACAAGTATTATCTTCTGAAAGTAATTATAAATTTATTAATATACAAAAAATGTATAAGGTCTTAAATTCTATAGAAGAACATCCCTTTAAATTTATGTTATATCTTATTTTAATCAGTGTAATATTAGTTTTAATCATGTATTCATGTGTAAAAATATATATCTATCGGCAAGTACAAATAAATAACCAACGCATAAAAAATTTCGAAGAAGTACTCGAAACGGAATTACGTCGACTTCAGTCATAGATGTCTTGAAATGAGAACATTTAATTTTAACACAGGGGAGAGTTAGTGCCGTTTCAGACAGGGATACAAAAGAGTCTGAGTTTTTTCAAATTTTCTTTTGGTGTCGCTCTGGGCATTCACACGGTCAAAAAGAGTCCAGCAACTCGAGTCTAGTTTTTCTGCATTCCTTTTCACAAAATTTTCGTAAATATTTGTGCGGTTCGACTGCGCAACACTGCGTGCTGCGTATTTCATTTGTATGTTGAGATGATGGTCACACATTTTGCTTGCAATGAATTACCATGAATATGGTAGAACAATATGCATAATACAAGTACCTACCCGCTAAATAGTTTCAAAGAAATACTAAAGACGGGAATTCCCTACTCCACAAGAATGTATTGAATATCCGCAACTAATATTTTCAAGGCCAAATTTATAATAGGAATTTCCTAATCTTTAAGTATTAAAAACTCATAATTTCTTTACTCCGTATTAAAAATTCATAATTTCTTTACTCCATAATCTATATCTTAATTTTCTCCTTATTTACAATTTGTCATAATATTTCTATTATTCTATGCATACGTATTTGCATTTTACATACAAAAATAGATAACAGAACTCAAATTTGCGATCGAATTCATTTGAAACCGAGCGCTCTTGCAACCATTCAAAGAATTTGAAAGTGAAAAGGAATGCTGAAAAGGGTAGCAGCGAGCTGTTACGAACAAGAACACAAAGCGTGCCACCCGAACACGAGTGGCACGGTCCCTTCGTCTTTCCTCGTCGTCCCCTCGCCCACAATAAACTGGTATGAGACTCTTTTGAATCCCTGTGTGAAACGGCACTTAAGGAACGTTTTCCTTATCGTAACAAAACAATTTAATCATTACAAAAAACAAATAATAAAGTGACCAAACCATGTTTATCGATAGGTAAACATATTATTGTATTAAGTAAACATAACTTAAAACATCCTTATCCCTAAGTAACAAAAATATCATTAAATGTAGGAAATGTAATTAGCTTAAGAGATAAAATTGTAGTATATATAGGTACTTGTAGTTCCAAAATATATAAACTAAAAATAGTCTGATTTTAGTTTACAAGGTGCGTTCAAAAGTAAACAGGACTTTAAAAAAAAGACAGAGCAAATAGTTTTATCGGCAAAATCAATTAATTTAATTCAAAATAGTCTACCTCTGCTTTACTACAGCTTTTTGCACGGCCCAAAAGCATGTCGAACGAGTGTTTTAGCTCGTTGCCCGGTATGGCCGCCAGTATGTCGGTGCAAGCCTTTTAAATAGCCTCTACGTCTGCATAACGCTTTCATTTCATCGACAAATGCATTTTTCCGAAAAGATAGAAGTCGCACGGTGCCATATCAGGTGAATACGAGGAGTGATTGATTGTTAAAATGTGATTTTTGGTCAAATAATCGGCCGCAAGCGTCGATCGATGAGACGGCGCATTATCGTGCAACAAATGCCAACTTTCATCTTCGCGATATTCGGGCCGAACACGTCGAATACGGCGCCCCAAACGCTTCAAAACTCCAAGGTAGAATACTACATTAAAGTTTTAACCGGGTGGAATAAATTCTTTGTAGACTATACCCTTGGAATAGGCGCGATTTTTGGGTTTCGGCTCATTTCTCATTTATGTCCTCACGACCTCCTTGAAAACGTTGAAACCACCTGTGCACTCTGCTACGGGATAGGCAATCATCGCCATAAACTTGTTTCATCAATGGAAATGTTTCGGTAAAACTTTTACCAATTTTAAAACAAAATTTAATGTTGGCTCTTTGTTCGAAGGTCATTTTCGCACCGATGACAAAAACATACTGACACTTAAAACGCAATAACTTCACTTCCAATAGTTGAAATGTCATGAAATTTTTACTGGAAGTTGATAAAGGATATCAGATTTTAACACACTACATAGATGGCGCCACTAGAGTTTACTTTGTTACTGCTTACTTTGGAACGCACCTTGTAATACTACGTCTGATGCTAAATCTATTCTACGCTAACTCACGTACTATTTTGTCGAATAAGGTGTATCTGCTGCGGAGACCATCCTGTTTGTTTGTTAAGGTTGTTGTGTTGTTCTGTGTGGTGATGTATGAGTGTGGTGTATTGTAGTGCGTTATACTAGGGTGTGTCGTTATTTTCCGTGTGAAGCGGTGTACTTGGCAGGAGGAGTTTATACTCATTTAAACACTAACAGACAATTTCTGCACTCCTGTTCATGAAATATATTGATTAATTGAGAGTATATTCCTGTTTGGATCATAGCTGGCTCAGTAATAAGGCTACATTGCGGCCAAAAATATAGATGTTGACGAAATTTAATTCCAGATACAAGAATTGTTGACAGGCTATCAGATATGTTTTAAATCATTCGCTACTGTTGTTGATAACTGGAATGACATCACATAATCTTCGGTTAAAATGTGGTTCACCTATTATTATTCGGCGTAATTTCCATCCACCTCAATTAAGAAACTGTCTAAGTTTGGGAATCCAAAATATTATAGAAAATATTATTGCACCAAACTTATTGACTTGAATATTAAATGGAGAAAAGGTTCTCTTGACACGTTTTCCAATGATACTGTCAGATTGTACGTTATTGAATTAAATTTAATTTGAAAATATTTATAATTTATAACTATAAGTTTTATTTTTAAACATAATCTGTCTTTCATTATCTCAATGTTATTAACTAACAACATTGAGAATTAGTCATATGTTACAAACTTAAATATAAATTAATGAAATGAAAAATTCAACATCTTATAACTTATGTTAATTTGCGCTTAATCACAATTATTAACAACACTAAGAAAATTAGTATTAATCATTTTAAAATTTGGAAGTAATGTTCAAATTTTAACCTATGGGATTCTTACATCAGAAAAAACTTTTTCGTTTTTATGCATAAATACTATTTTACTGTATTTAATAGTTTATGTTTAGTGTATGTATACCTTAGAAACGCGGGAACGGGGTCCAGTAATAAACTTATACAAGTTCGTTTAAAAGCTTCTGCGCTCCACATGAAAAAAATACTATTTTTAGTACGAAATATATTTTTTTATTCAATTAATCTCCCTTAACTTCAATACACAATATCAAATCAATAATTTTAATGACTTTCCGGAAGCTCTGCAAAATACCCGTCTACAGCTGTATTAGCTTCTTCATTCAACAAAAACGCTTTCCACAAAGGAAGTACTTCAGGTTTCTGAAGAAGTAGTAGTCGCTGAGAGCAAAATAGTTGAGTAATTGGGAACCCAATTTATTGGAGAATACATTCAACACCGTAAATAAAATATTTATAACGCACCAAAACTCGCAATTAGTGTTTAAATGAAATGTTTATATTTTATGTTTATTCGTGCACTATATTACGATATATAAGATATATGTCCATCAGTAATTAAATTAACAAATGTAAAATTGACGAGTAATGCGGCTAGGATCCAAGTATGTACATCGAAATCACTTTTGGAGCTGACGATTGAGTAGGCACGGAAAAAATCGTTGTTTCATCGCATGTAGATAACGAAAAGGTAACGCGCTGGATCGCGTTTGTATTGAATGAGGTGTATCTGCTGCGGAGACCATCCTATTAGTTTGCTGAAGGGCGCGATGCTGTGGTGTGTTGAGTTGTCCCATGTGGTGATGTATGAGTGTGGTGTATTCTAGTGGGTTATACTAGGGTGCGCCAGTTCTTGCCGAGTAGAGTGGCGTGTATGTGTAGGGGAGGCTTATCTCATTTAAACAATAGTCAATATCCAAATGGTGAGTGCGGAGGTTGCTCAAACAATTCGTACTTTAATTCATTGAGTTTTGTCATTGTTAAAACACCTTTGGGAACAGGTACATTGTCTTGATGAAAACTTTTTTGTGCTGCAAACCAGGTCTCTTTTCACAAATTTTTCTATCCAGCGGATACAAAAAGAAATTTGATTTCGATCCAGGTTTATTTAATTGTTAACGTGCGCGGCACTAACTTTCCAATCATCGTTTTCATATGTAATTCTCCATGTAAAATATGATATAAAGTTCGTTAGAGATGCCTAGGACATTTATAACAATTTCACGGTTTGTCAAACTTGCATCTTCACTAACAATATTATGAACTTGCTCAATGATTTCTGCTGAGGTTGCGGTTTTTGGTCGTCATTCGCATTGATCGTGTTCAAGCCTAGTACGATCACGTTTAAATTCACCAGCCCAAAATTCCACGGTGCGTTTTGAAGGTGAGAACTCTTTATACACTTCTAGCAATTGTTTATACATTTTCTTTGCTTTGAAACCTTTCAAAACCAAATATGTGGACACCAGTGCCTATATCCGATTACTTTCCGAACATATCGGTCAATCTCTAACAAACCTTAATAAAGCTAGGAAAGAATCTCTTTCTAATATAGTGTATCTTCTTGCCTGTGATTGTGCATAATAGATGTAATACTTCCTACTTTTAATTAAAATACTTGTATATACGAAAATCCCGTATATCACTTTACCTCGCGAGAATATAAATGTTCGGTTACACCTGAACTTGGCCCTCCCGAATTTGTTCCTCCCAAGTTTAGTATAAAGGTTTGTCAACACTTCAATGTATTTCCCCGGCTTTGACCTTTCCAATTTGAAAGAGTATAAAATGTTCGGTTATACTCGCACTTATCCCTTCTTTACTGATTTAATATTGTATAAAGTTTTGACGACAACTAAAGGTATTTGTCCAGCGCTGATGTGAAGTCAGTCCTCAGTTTTTTTTACTCTCGCAACCTGCTGCTACAGAATATAATAGTTTTAATCACCTAAAACAAAGGTAGATATAAGGTTATAAACATATTTATAAATGATCAGGATGAAGAGACAAGTTGCAATAGGGGTGACTGTCTGTCGGTCCGTTCGTCTGTGCAAGTTGTAACTTGAGTGAAAATTGAGATATCTTTTTGAAACTTGGCACACATGTTTCTTGGTAAAGTAAGACGGTTGGTATTGCAGATGGGAGTTATCGGAGGGCATATACTGTGATTTGATATACGGGATCACATTAGGGAGGGACAACTGCAGTTTAAATGATAATAATGCATATTGATTAAATATGCATATCTCCTAAACCGCTAAAGCTGTAATAATAAAATTCACTGAGAACAACTGTTTTAGCATCTCTATCGACAGAGTGAAATCAGGTGACTATCCCGTGCACTCCCCATACTTGTATAACGTTACTGTTGAAAACAACTGAAAGTGCGATAAATCTAGCACTCTCTATCTGGGATGGTATGAGATGACTTTATAGAAACCGCGTTCAAAATTAAACAGTGGGATCTGCCTAACCGATCAGGCAACCAAGTTCGGTACATAATATTCCTTTTATATTTGTATTTTATAGTGCGAAAATGGGCGAAATCGGATTACAACCTCGTCTATTTCCCATATAACACCATTTTAAATTCCAACTGATTCTTTCACTTTCCACTATGCAAATCAAGAAACAATGATTGTATCGGGATAAAACTTTGCGTGAATAATGCATTTGACTAAATGCCACCTTGTGATTAAAAAATGGTCTAAATTGAACCAAAACGGTTCAGTCCCTATTTGGACCCCAGTGCCTATAGTTGATTTTTTACCGAAAATATCGGTCAATGTGTAAGATATATAATTGAAAGTCATATAATAAATAAATAAATGAAACTCTCGATAATAGTAATTCTTGCTCTTATACAAAAATCGATAAACTAATTAGTTTTGAACTATATATATAAATATGAATTTCTGTTCGTCAGTCTCGATAAAACTCAAGAACAGCTAAACCGATTTGGCTAATATCAGTTAAGGCCTTTTTCTCATTGTGTTGAAATAACTCGATGATTGTAATTGTTTGGAATCATGATTCAATTATATATACAAGGTTTTCAAAAGAGTTTTAATTCATAATGTCAAATTGACCTATTTTGTTTTTTATATCATTCAAAATATGTTTGTTATTAATTCCGGCCAATAGAAATGTCTGAACTGAATACGAATAGATTGTAAACACCTAAATGTCATTCATATGGAAACATGGAATTCATGAGGAAAACAAAAAAAAACTTCACATTATGATAACTTAAATTAAATTTATTTCTATTTTATAGGAATGAATAAAAGTTTCGGATGTTAGTTCGTTGTCAAATGTGTATATTTTGTCGAACGTCACACTAAAACTTATAAAGTTAACTGTTATGCTGTAACCATTCTAACGACATTAAACCACTAGGTTGATAAACATCTGTGTCCGACTTTTCATAAAGCGGGTCAATTACAAGTATTAGTTGGGTTTATCGTGTTCGTTGTCAAACTTTGCTATACTAATAATTACTGCAGAAATTTATAATGAGACATTGATCATGATAGAAGATATGTGTTTACTGAAGGCAAATAAAGTATTATCGTGTTTGGGCTTGACAGCATCCAATCATTCTATGCAAGCTGTATTTAAACATTAGTTATAAAGAGAACAACGGTACAATACTAAAATATTGACCGAATCAATTCGCACACACCGTTCCACACTTGAATAAAAAACAAAGGATTGTGTACGATAGTTTGATACAAGCTGTGAACAGTAGATCTGGAGGGATTTACTTTCTTAATGCTCCCGGAGATACTGGGCAAACGTACCTAATTTCATTGTTATTGGCAAAGATCTGATCGTAAAATAAAGTAATTCTAGCGTTGGCTTTATCTGTAATAGCTGCAGCTTTGATAGAATGTGAACGTATTATACAATCGGTCTTGACCATTAAAAAAGCAAATCAACAGTTTGCAACATAGTCAAAAATATCGCTATGACGAAGATTCTTCAGATATGCAAATTAATAATTTGGGATGATAGCATAATACCTATACCTGTTGTCAGGTATTTTTAGCCAGACTCTTCCAGTTATTCCTCGATCAACTGTTGCTGACGAACTATATTCATGCCTAAAATCGTCAAATTTGAGCGGCAAAATTAATGAGCAATATTGGTGGCAAAAAACAAAGAAATTGATAATCACAATGCGATAAGTCAGAGTTTGCTTCCAGCAGAGTTGTTAGAAGAAAATGAAATAATACGAATATGCATATGTGAAAGTCAATTCATTCTTTCCTTTATTTACACAAATTAAAGACATTACCCTAGAAATTAATATATGACCAGTACATTTAAGTACATTTTGCTCGTCTTAATTTTGTAATAATTCAAATCAGAAATCATTTAAAATAGTACTATATAATTTTTTTGCATTATCTTTCGCATTTACTAATGTAGCATTTGTGCAAAAAAATTACATTTTATCAATTTTTTATCATAACAATTTTTTATATGTATAATAATCACGCATATGTGAAGTGGCATTTGTATTTTTTGTTCAAATTATTTTATTTTTCTCTTTATGTTGGTAGATACGTATTTTTGCCAGAGAACGTTGCTACATATACTCATTTCTGTTAAATAGCAGCGAATACCACAGAAAATGGTGGATTCCGTGCTCCGAATTTTTCAGCTCTGTTAGCCCAGAGAACTTAAAACAACGAGAAGGTGCAGGTTCGACAGTGAACAATTTGTAGGAATTTATCAAGGAGTTCAGCCAGAGAACGTAAATGAATAGAGAAGAAGCAAATGTTAAATGAAATCTTTTTGAGTACTAATTTGTAGTTCCAGATGAGGGAACATCGAAAAATATAACTTCGAAAAATAAAAATACACCACGCAATGTGCGAAATGCTATAAATAGACACAACGAATATTCCTAAATGAAAAATCGTTGCGCATACTTATTTAGATTTATGTTTTCAATTTCTATGATATGACAAATTTATAATTATGAAAAGCCTTCTGAATTAAAAATCTGTATTACCGGTAAAAACCCCAGAATTCATAATAAAATAAACATTTAATAGGCTATTATTCCAACTTATGTATGTGCGTTATGTGAGCAATTGCTTATTAAACAAAGGATAACAATAAAACGGTGGCTAAGCGCTCATATTTCCACTTTTGTGGTGGCTGAGGTCGTAAGCGGGAAGGGGTTAAGCACAATCCGAATACGAACCTATACGTTCGAATCCTAAAACTCATGAAACTGAAATTTTATTTTATTTTTATTTTATTAATTGGAATCTAAGCATATCATAATTCAATTACTTTAATAGCATATTTAACTTCCTGAGATAATTAAAATATTTCAGGAAAATATGTTCATATGTTTGGGTTTATTGCATATTCCTTTATTTATGCGTATTTACACAAATGTGATAATCACACATACATTCATGAGTACACGTACGCTGATGCTTGCTTCTTCTTGCCCCGCACAAGCAATGACTTTTGTCCACACTTTTTGCTTTTTGCGAGTTGAACGATCGCAGGCAAGGAGGGATTGGGGCGCACTGCCACATAATTATTTCAGATATATATTTTATTTATCGAATTTAGTTTAAAAACGATTATAGGTATGAATAAATGTGTTTTTATATATATATATAATATATATTATATTACGAAAATAATTCATAAATGCATCAGTATTTTTCAATACAAATTAAGCAACATAACAATATACTAAGAGTCCTCAGTTAAAACGCCTCTGTATATGGTGGCAAGCCAACGAAATAACGGCGAGTTCGCGCAGACATTGTGTTGTTGAAAAAAACGAAAAGACGACTTTTTCGACAAACATACATACATAAAACCGAGCCCGCATACATATTGACGCCAAATTTTGCGCATCGTCGCGGAGTTGACAAAATTTGTTTGAATCGACAATTTTGCGACAATGTCGGTCGGCTATGTTGTCTCGTTTGTCCTTTTTGCAGTGGTTTGCTATTGAAAGTTGACTTATGCTCTTTTGAAATATTGCGATTACCGATTGGGCTGCATTTTCATAGCGTCGTATTTAGATAAAATCGGCTAAATCGAAAAACTATGAAATAATGATAATAAGTAAACATATAAAAGTACTACTGCATGTGTATAGAATATATAGAAGTAGTTAAAGATTTCTTATGAATGGCAATTTTATATAAATTTTTTTAATTTAATGCCATATTTAGTGCATAATATGCATAAATATAAATATTATTTAAACTCGCTAAGAGGTCATGTTGCCAATTCTCCTTTCTGAAGGGAACACCAGACAAATTCTTCAATTTCTGATTTTTAGCAAATGTTGTAAGGAAGCAGCTTGTGGGCAACATACAAATGCGAGGGGGATGGTAGGATTTTCAGTGATACAAATTGTAAAATTGAAATTTTGCTGATTCTTCAATTTTACTGAAGACATTCAAATTCAATTTCATTCATTTTTATTTTCGCGCATTTACGGTAGGAATTCTATATGAAAACCAAATGTGGTTTACCAGGCGCACAGAAAAAATAGCGCGGCGCAGAGTTATGAACGAACGCACTTTGCTTTGAAGCAGCGCACGTTCCTTATGAATGAATTTGTTGTCGTTGTAATATGAAATACTTAGAAAATATGCCGCGAGCTCGCTTGAATATTATTGGCCGATGATGGTGCGTCTACGTTTTTTTGTCACTTGCGCGAATGTTTGATTTTTTGCGAAAGACATATTGAGGTACATACATATGTACATATGTGTACATATATGCAAATATATTTGGACATGCGAATGAAGGAAGGCAATTTCAAGAATATTCACATATAGACATATGTATATTGAAGCATGTAAACAACAATAGCTGTTTGAGTTCACAGATTAGACAAAGTTGCATTAATATCAGCTGTGGTGCTGCTTGTATAGCAGATTTCTTTATTGCAACGTGAAATATTTTGCCTAAGTTCAAATCCTATCATATTTTTATATTTTTATAACCTCTTTTTATTAATAGAAATTTGAATTATATTTTAATATTATTTCCCTCATTATTTATATTTTCTTGTCGGAAATCAATTACTTTCGTTTTTATTACTGCAATTTTTGTTTATGCGCATATCAAAGAACATCTGTGCATATGTATTGTATATACATACATTTTGCTTATAGAGTGGTGTAGTTCGTTGCGTAAATTGATAATTGTGGTGACATTTTATTTTCGAACTTGCGCGTTTTCGATGTTCCTTCATCGCAATTAACATTTTAGAACAGCTAATGCATGTGTAAAAGTAATTATGTACGTAAATATGTGCTTACATATATTATGTCGTTTGCACATTTGTATGTATTTGTATGTATATATGTAAGTTAATCTTTTTATTGGTAGATTCTTTAAAAAAACAAATTTTTGTTTTTTTGCGAGCGGGTTGCTCACTTTATTGTTTCAAATAAAAATTAGAACTAAACTACATTTTTGGTCTTACAGCTAATTTATGCTAGTAAGTCACGTTGTAAAGCAGGTGCAATTGCACATTGTTGTTGTTGTGGGCTGGCTGGCCAGACGTTCTCATGCGGCGACGGTGTGGAGTCAGCATTTTGGCAATTGCGCGTGTGGTGTCGTTTGACTGTGGAAGTTATTTTGTTGCCTAAGCTAAGGTAGATCGTGGGAAAGGTATTTCGGCGTATACCGTGTTAACTCCTCCCCCTTTAAAACATGCAGCGTCCTCGATGGATGTCTCTGAAATATGGACAATTGCTGGAGATGATGTTTCCATCGGTGTTGGAGAGTTGTTTTGTACGTTTTTCGTCTCAACTTGGATGTGGATTTTTCCTTTTCGGTTTGCAATTATTCTTTTTAGTACCATTGTTAGGACCATTGCCACAAGGAGTATAATTATAACCGATTCAGTAAAAACGCTGATTTTATGCTTTGTGTTGATGGCATTGATTTCTCTGATGTTTGCAACATTAAGCTTTTTCAAATATTGCAGCGAGAGAACTTCTTCCAAATTTGCTGTGGTATTTAAATTCGGTATGCAGCTGCTTTGTGTGACTTCTTCTATGTTTTCTTGTTTACATATAGATACATCATTTAGGTTCTTACAACAATTTTTTATATTATATATATTCTTCTGGCAGACAATTAAATTTTTATTTTCTAGTTTAATAACTTTATTATCTTGTTTTACAGGTTTTATTATTAATGATTTACAATTTTCTTCGCTTGTAATAGGTACCTTTACAATGTAAATAATAAATGATAAATTTGATGCGATTTTTACATCACTAAATTCTATAGCTTCAATTACATTTATATAAGGCATTTTTTGCCTTTCCAATTTCTCCTTAGTAACATTAATTTCTTCATTCGACAGTATAAATGAATTAACAATTTTGGCTTTTGCCCATTGAATTGAATAGTCTACATTCTTTAAATCTTCCTTAATATAATTTAATTTTCTTTCGATATTTCTTTCTAATTCTAACTTTATAGCATCATTCGCTTTTACTTCGCTTAAGATTATATTTGTAATATGTGTTAAGTTATTTATTCTTTCTAATACAGATTTATTAATTACTATTTGTTGGTTATTATTGTATTATTTAGCAAGTTACCTATTTCGTCATTTACTATTTTGAAATCATCGTGATTTGGGGATCCGGCTAACCATTTCCAGGCTGTGCCGAGGGAATTTATTGCTCTTTTTATTTTCCTGGGTCTAAGTTGAGATAAGAGTGTTCGGTAGGATTTTTCTTCTTGTGAAAGGAATCGATAAGTTTGGCTTTTCTTGGTTACGTAATGCTCTATTGTATTGTGTATCTCGTCAAGTACGCTGTCATATTGGTCTAGGTCAATAACATGTATCAGTCTAAATGTACCAGTCTGCACCTTTGCGTGTCCTGTCTCTATTGTCACTATGTTACTGTTCGTATAATCAAAAATTTGGGTTTCCGCATTGCACAAGGCATTTATATATATTATCCTGTAATGTAGTCATTCTTTAGCTTTTAATCTGGCTTTTGTGTACAATTCGACCTGATTTTGTTAATATTGTACATCCTTTATCTACCTGTACTAATTCCTTCTTATACTTAGGTGTGAGTTTGTTACCTAGGCTTTTATTGATACTCACATATATGGTATCGTCAGTATTGTATGTCTTATATTCTGTCCTGTTTTTATTATGATACTCTAAGTCGTTTTCCTGCTTTTCACAGATTTTCTTAATGTTGTCTAGTCTGTCTTTTTCTAATTGTGCTGGGTTAGTAGTAACTCTTCGTCCAAAAAAGGCTTCTACGGGTTTTTTATTGATAGTTGAATGAATCGAATTGTTATATTTGTGAATGGCTCTAAAAAGTAAATTTTCAAATTAGTTGTGGGTTTTTTCGCTTTTTACACAGCGCATTATTTCTGTTAATGTACTGTGAAACCGTTCTATTTGTCCATTTACGGTACTAGTGTAGGGCGGTGTTTTGTATATCTGAATTCCATACTGGTTTTCTAGCATGAATGTTATGGGGGTTGCACTAAGAAATTTTTCGTTATCTATTACTATGTTTGCAGGTATGCCAAACATTGTGAGAAGTTCCTGCAGGGGTAATTTTATATCTTCTGAAGCTCTGGATTTCACTATCTTTGCCTGACCATATTTAGAGAATTTGTCTATTGCGGTAAGTATGACTTTGTTATTAGTGTGATACAGATCAATGTGAACGATTTGGCCTGGATATTCTGGGATTGGGGAAGCTTTCAATATTGGTTTTGCCGGATGTCTCTGATATTTATTTTCTTGACAAACTTTACATTGTTTTGTGATATTCTTAACTTTCGCGTTCATCTGAGGGAAATAGTATTTTTCAAGTAGTTGAATTTTGTTCTCAGTCGCATTCCTGTGTGCTCTGTTATGTTCCTTTATAATTTCCGTTTCCTGTTCTGATTCGTTTGTTAAATCTTTCACTATTTTTCGCGTGTATTTTACTCTATAGCTGCTGAAATTTTGTGAGTAGATGTTTTGGATTTTTCCTAATATGCTGTCTTCGGTTTTAATGCAATTCGTTACGGAAGGGTTAAGGTATCTTTTTAGTAGTGCTGTGAGACTTTCTTCTGTAAAACTTCTCTCTATTATAATATGCCTATGATAAGTTGGGAAAGTTATTTGGAATTGGTATGATGCTGTTTCGTCGGTAGAAATGAAAATTTGATTTTTAAATACGTTGATAGGTGCGTCAGTGTATTGTATTAAGGTCTGTCTTGAGCTTTCGTCACTATGTTGGGTTGCTGTCATAGAATTTACTTGCTGTGGCGGTCTAGAAAGTGCGTCGGCGACGACATTGGTGTGACCGGGTTTATATTTAATTTTGTAGTTATATTCTTCTAAAATGGATTTCCAACTTTTTAGTTTGTTGTTGGTATTTCTATTACTAAGGGAATATGTTAGCGGTTGATGGTCAGCAAAATTTTGACTGTTGAAGATCCGTAAAGGTAATTCCTAAAAGTTTTCAGAGCTCATATTATGGCTAAAAGTTCTTTTTCGTTAGTCGTTATGGGTTTGCCGTCTTGTTCGAGGACTGCTTCTATTGCATGGTTCGATGCGTCCGTGGTTAAGTGAAATTCTTTACTGAAGTCGGGATATTGTAGCATGACGTCTGTAGATACTAGTGAATTTTTTAATTTGCTGAATGCTTCTTTTGCTTTATCGTCTAGAGCAATTTTTATTTTGGATGATTGATTTTTTGACATGCGTCCCTCCTCCCCTCTTAAAAGTATTGTTAGGGGTTTGGCGAGTTTCGCATAGTCTTTAATGAAACGGCGGTAATAACCAGAGAGTCCAAGGAAGGATCGAAGTTCTTTTGTTGTTTGTGGTGATGGGAAGTCTAAAATTGATTTTACTTTTGTTGGATTTGTTTTTAGTCCATTTTGAGAAATAACGAATCACAAAAATTCTACTTCTGTTTTTAGAAATTCGCATTTGTCAATTTGGATTTTCATATTAGCTTCTTGTAATGTTTGGAAAATGGTTTGAACGTTTTGTAAATGAGACTCTTCGTCTTTGCCAAAAATTATAATATCGTCTATGTAAACAAAGCATATTTTTCCGATATATTTTCTTAGTATATCGTCTAATGCTCTTTGGAAAATTGCGGGTGCGTTTTTTAAACCGAATGGTAGTCTGGTAAATTCATATTTACCGTTGTCGACCGAAAAAGCTGTCTTTCCAATATCAGATTCAACTAATGGAATTTGATGAAAGCCACTTTTCAGATCTACGACTGCCAAGTTGGGATAGAGCTTCGTTTATGTCTGGGATAGGATAACTATCGGGTATTGTGATTAAATTTAGTTTCCGGTAATCGATGACCATTCTGTATTTTTTTGCCAGATGCATCGATTTTTTTTTTGGTACTATCCAAATTGGTGAATTGTAAGGAGATCGGGAAGGTCTTATTATTCCGTCCTCGAGTAATTTTGCTAATTGTTTTTCGACTTCGTCCTTAAGGGACATAGGATAAGGGTAATATCTAGAATAAACTGGGTCTTGGGTGGTAGTTCTTATTTCAGCTTTTACTGTGGTAGTATAAGTTAATTTCTCGTCCGGTTCGGAAAAAAGATTTGGGTATAAATTGCATAATTTACAAAGTTTTTCTGATTGTCTATTTGTGAGGTGTTCCGTCCTTATTTGGATATTGTTAATTGATTTTGATTCCTGTTGTTTTATTGCAATTTTTATATTGTTTTTTATCATCATGTAATTTTTTGAAGTGAATATTGTTGCTTCCAATTGTTTCAAACTGTCATTACCTAAAATACCATCAAAGGCTTTTAAGGTGGGTAGGATAAAAAATTTAAGGTTTTCGTCTTTCATTCCGAAAAGATTGATAAGGGTATGGTGAGTTATTTTAATATTTCCTGCTACTGAACTTGCGAGGAAACTTTCGTTGTTGGGTATAAGGTTTTTTGCAAGTTGGGGTTGAATATAGTTTTTAATTTGAACCTGTGTCTATTAGAATTTGAAAATAAGGAAGTGTGGAGTTCGTCAACCTAAAAAATGTATATCTGAAAACTCGTTAGTATCTTCATCTAGTATGTTGTCCTGAGAAGCATACTGTTGGTAGTAGTCTTCCCATGATTGCTCATCTTTTCCTTGGTCTGATTGTATCGTCAACGGGTTCTATGTGATTAACTCGTTGTTGCTTAAATGGTTGATGCATTTGGTGTGATGGGATATTGGTCTTTTTCCGGCAAAGGGATTATTAGTAGGTCTGGTTATATAGTTTATATTTTTGGTCCTTTGTGATTGGTCTACGTCCATTGGCACTGGTGGTTTAGGTTGAGTGGGTCTTGGCGGTGGATTATTAAAATAATTAGGTCTAGATGTTGGTCTGTGAGGGCATGCAAAGTTTTGTGGATAGTTTAAGTTTTGTCGGTATTGAAGATTAGTTGGGTTTTGGTTAATTGAATTTCTTTGGTATAGTGGATATTGGTTATTTGTATTCCTGTTTGAATTTAGTTGTCCATAGTAGTGAGTTGGTTGGGGTAGGTATGCTAAATTTGGGAAAAATGGTTGTGGTTTCTTTGGTGGAATATGTGGGGTGTTTAGTTTTCGCCGTGAGGGTTGGTAACTAAAAGCGTGTTGCGTCCTGAAATTCTGGTTCTGTAATTTCATACACAATTGGAGTGCTTGGGGTAAGTCAGTAGGTTCTTTTATTCCTAGTAATTTTGGAAGTTCTCCGTTCAGTCCTCTTATGAACGTGTCTAACGCTTTGTCGCGGTAGGTTTTAGTAAGGATTTGTATGGATTCCGGTCCTACATCCATGCATGAAATTTTATTTAAAATTAGTGAAAGATGTGAAAATACATCCTGGTAGAATTCATTAAAAGATTTATTGCCTTGGAATAGGCATGACATCTGGTACTCTAAGGTACTGATATCGCGCTTATCACCATAGTGTGTGTTTAAACATTTAGAAATTGCCGTCCAGTTTAACGGAGTGTTGTATGATTCCAAAGCGACGTCGGCATTGCCCGTTATTTTGTTTCTTATGACATTTAAAATGCCAAAAAAACGTGGAGTGCCTTTTTCGCTGTCATATATCCTTAGAATTCTTTCCACGCTTTTCTTCCAAGATGCGAATTCTCTAGGATCTCCAGAGAAATCTCGGAGACATCTAACGACATCTGGTATTCTATCTAAGCCTGCAAGGTTGTTAATATGTCCTGGGTCTATATTCTGATCGGTTATTATTTCATTGGTAGGATGGATGATATTATCTATAAGAGAAGGTGCTTCTTCCAAAATCATCTGTGAGACAATATTTCTAATGAGGCTTGCTAGTTCTGGGGTTGTTTGGTAGTGTTTGACCATTGTTAAATGGTCCTGGTTGTCTAGTAGCGTTTTGCGGAATGGTGGGTGGAGGCGGGACATTTATATTAAGGACAGGAGGCCTAATTAATTCTGGATTACTCATTTTGAAGGTTTTATTTTATTTTACGCAATTTTTTTTTTTTTTTTTTTTTTTTTTTATTACGTCAATCTCTGGAGGGTCCCCCTTAAAGGTGGTGAATCGCAGAGTTGTTTGTTTTATAAAGCCGGAGGGTCCCCCTTAAAGGTGGTGAATCGCGGCCTTGCATTTACTTATTTATTGGCTGTACAAGCCTTTAATTTATATACTTTTTTGTTTAAGTATTTAATCTTTAAAATCTAAATATTTTACTTTGATTCACAAAGCTATTTTTTTTTTTTTTTAAATAACTTAAAGTTAGATTTAAACCCTAAGCAGAAATTGATGTATCTTTGCTATTTGGTGGGCGTCTTTACGTCGCCAAAGTCATCTAAGTATTTATATAATTCTTTAAGTTTATTTATGTATTTTGTTTTTTTATTTCTTTGCAATTTTTACTACTTTAATTTCTTTACTTTAATTGCTAAATATGAATTTTGTTTCTTTAATTAAAATATTTTAAGTTTTATTTTCTTTCACTTTTACTTTTTTTTCTCTATTATTATTTATCTGTAATATCTTAGTCTATGCTTACATAAATCCTAATTTGTCCCACATGTGACTGCTGGGCTGCTCCATTTTGTACTGCTTTCCTACTTCGGTCCAACGATGCCACAATTCCGTGGGGTGTGGTTTTTTCCTATTGGATTTTACCACTTGAGGGTTCTGCCGCGTCCTGGCACTTCTTGAGGGCTCTTCGTGAAAGCCGGGTTTAATAATTTTGCGACGAAATTCCCGTTTTTTTTGGCACTTCTTGAGGGCTCTTCGTAAAAGCCGGGTTTTAATAACTTCGCGACGAAATTCCCGTCTTTTTGTTTTTTTTTCGCACTTCGCTACAATCGGTCGCGACTGGCCGTTGGGCGCCAGTTAATCTATTTATTGGTAGATTCTTTTAAAAAAACAAATTTTTGTTTTTTTGCGAGCGGGTTGCTCACTTTATTGTTTCAAATAAAAATTAGAACTAAACTACATTTTTGGTCTTACAGCTAATTTATGCTAGTAAGTCACGTTGTAAAGCAGGTGCAATTGCACATTGTTGTTGTTGTGGGCTGGCTGGCCAGACGTTCTCATGCGGCGACGGTGTGGAGTCAGCATTTTGGCAATTGCGCGTGTGGTGTCGTTTGATTGTGGAAGTTATTTTGTTGCCTAAGCTAAGGTAGATCGTGGGAAAGGTATTTCGGTGTATACCGTGTTAACTTGTACACTCAATTCTTCATGTGAAATCTCACAGAAGAAAAAAAGTCAGAAAATCCGAGATGTGCCGAAAAATAAACTGGGTGAACTCCTTGATCTCAATTTTTCAGCATCATACAAAATTCAATTTGCACCTTCTCGTTGTTTTAAGTTCTCTGGTTAGCCGTCCAATCGAGCATCATACAAAATTCAATTTGCCCCTTCTCGTTGTTCTAAGTTCTCCGGGTGTGTTGTCTTTATGTACAACAAAGAACTGAAAATTTGGATTTTCTACCAACAACGTAATTTTGTGACGCTTTGTCGTCCCGTCAGTCCTTCGACACATTGACTTAAAAGCAAAAAACGTGAGCTTCGGTCATTGGTTGACCGTGTTAACGGAGATTTCAATTTACGATTTACAAATATTTTCTTACGTTGTTATTTACATTTACAAAGAAGTAATTAGAAAGGTATGAATATGCCGACGGCAGAAGGAAATTCTTTACATTCGTACATTGCGTATCCGTAATGTGAAATGCCAATGACAATTCGATACTTTTGTGACTCCATAATGGTGTCAAGTACATGAATTATATATATTATTAATAAAATATATCAGAATACTTTTAAATTATTACTAATAACTCTAAATAAAGTAAGAATGAATGAACATAAAATAATTTAAAAAATAATAAATAAAAGTTCAATAAAACCATATCAATATTGGGTTAGGCATACATATCAGCATCATTTCCCTTCAATATACCCCGGTTGGGCATGTTAAGAGAGCTGTATGTTATTTGTTTCTCCTGCATGTGAATTGAATTCTATGACTGATATTTTACAAATGTTCGTTGTCGAATTAGTAATTTTTTTTCTCTTTTTTTATCACTATACTCGTGTTTGTTGGTAATATATGTATCTATATATATAATATATATATTTTTTTATGTACGTATGTATGTATGTATGTGTCAAAGCTCCGCACAAAAAGTCTTTGGTATTGTTTTGATTTTCGTTCAATTTTGGTCGCCACTTACCACTTAACTTCGGAAGTAATTACAAGGATATCACAAAAATTCGAATGTAAAAATGTTGGTTGCCTTCATTGTGTATTCGAGATCGTAATTATTTAAAAATACCGAATCCAAATTTAAAAGTTGGTGAGACCAAAACTCGTGATCCTGCGACGGACGATATGTTATAGATACGAAATCCTGCAGTTCAGTTTGATTGCACCACAGCATTGCGCCTGTACACTACCTCAGCAAACCAACACGATGGTCTCCGGAGCAGATATACCTCATTCGACAAAATAGCGATCTTGCGCGCAACTCATATCATCTTTCGAAAAACCACATTCGAAAAGACTCGTTTATGGTCTACGGGTCTGAGCGCCAACTCACCTGTTTCGTTTTCGTTCCGCCGCGCCGACTTTCAACGACCCAATTAAATTATATTGTCAAATTCTTTTATGTAATAAAACTTTTTAAATGTATACGAAAAACCACGCTTTTATCTAAATTATTCACGCGATTGTAAATGCAGTGTTAATATATTTAAAAGTGTTAATATCTCGGTGGTGTTCACCAAAATAGTACATTCATATATAAACACAAACCGAATGAAGAATGTAGAAATATAACATACAGGGTGGGCAATCTACATTGTTGTATTTTTGTTCCGTTTATTAAGAAACATTATTTTTTTAATTCCTAAGCCTAATGCCGGGACACTTAACTCGGAGTCCGGGACTGTCCCAACCAAACCGAATGGTCAACTAAATTTAGCGTCAACTGATTTGACACAATATGGACTATATATTCTTCGACAATAATGACCGAGTAAACAGTATAATCGACGTCAGCTTAGTTCAATCGTATAAGCTAATTACGCTGCGATCGTTGTTGAATCGAATCTAATATATGCCTGCTTGTAGGATACGAATAAAGTCTATTTATTCAATTGCTATGATGGTCCAATCTTTTTCAAAGTTTTTTCGTTACATTGGATTATTATTTTTTCCAAATATCGTTAAGAGAACTAAAAAAATTTTAAATTTTAATTTTTTCTCAAAAAAGACGTGACTACCTTATCTCTGAACTGGATCATCTGATAATAGTAATTAATCGAAGGAATAAGCAAAATAAATTTGTATTACAAAATGGTTTCGCAAAAGCAAAATCTATTTTTCACCGAAATTTTGGGTCTGAAATTGTTTATAAAAACAAAAATGTTTATCGGAGAGAAAAAATCTTCATTAGGTTACTAAAAAATTGATTTAAAAAGCTCGTGTTAAAATTTGAGACTAATCGACTTACCCATTTTCGCGTAATGTTTGCCACCGGCTTTGAAAACACAACCACAAGAACCACCACAGCCAATAAAAAATCTTTTGACAAATAATCATTCGCTATCTAGACATTTCCTAACCAACATCCGTAAGTACAATAGTCTTTTTCAAATGACTTCGTTTGGCGCGAAAGAAATAAGAGAAGGTAATTTTATGCCAACTTTTAAAATAGAGGGCCAGGTATATCATTTTATTGGTAGCCTTTACCACCATCAGGCCAAAATCTACAATGCTTACAAATATATTTTATTTCAGACGCAGATCAGCTATCGTTAATGGCAAACATAGCTCCAACGCTTAAAATAGACTTAATTAACGAACTACAGACCGCACTGAAAAGCCACAACGTATATATACGAAACTTTAAACAAAATATTGAACGCAACTCTTCGGACAATTTAAAGCTAATTATTCATTCCGACCGCCCACCGCAGACTGCTCACCCGGGTAGATACAATTATCCAGCTGTAAACGAGGTAGCTGTTCTCTTTGTTGACGAAGAAGAGATATAGTGCTGCACGGAAGAGACGGCCAACTTAAAAGGGTTTCCGAGTTACACCGATCGTATGATCCTCTACAATATCCCTTAATGTTCGTTAAAGGAGAAGACGGTTATTATTTAACCATTCCACAGGAAGCTACAGCGCGTAACAAAACTGTGACATGCATGCAATTTTATGCATTCAGGTTGATGGTTAGAGCTAACAGTTTTAATCCTTTACATTTTTACAGAGACTTTATTAGTCAATATATTGTCGATATGATGGCAAAAATGATATCGGAACGATTGAATTACATATGTCGTAACCAACAGAGACTAAGGTCTAAAGAATACATTCATCTCAGAGATGCTTTAAATCAAGACGGAAATGTTAACCCATCAAATATCGGTCAGCGCATAATCTTACCGTCTTGATTTACAGGTTCTCCGCGTTACCTGCATGAAAAAACCCAAGACGCGATGACGTATGTCCGAAACTACGGAAGACCAGACTTATTTGTCACGTTTACGTGCAATCCTGAATGGCCTGAAATTAAAGCGGAACTACTATCTGGTCAGCGATCTTTCGATCGTCACGACATCATTTCAAGGGTGTTTCACTTAAAACTGAAGAAATTCATAAAATTATTCAATAAAGATGAAATATTCGGCAAAGTGAAATGTTACATGGCGAGTGTTGAGTGGCAGAAGCGAGGTTTACCACACTGTCATATGCTTTTTTGGCTAGAGACAAAAATCCAACCAGACGAAATTGATAGGGTCATAGTTGCAGAACTTCCCAACCAACAAAACGATCCAATATTGTACGATATCGTAACTAAAAACATGGTGCACGGACCATGCGGAGAACATAACTTAACAGCACCATGTATGAAAAATGGCATTTGCACAAAAAAATACCCGCGGCGTTTGGTTTTGATGCAGAGTGCATCGCTCAATATCAGAGGCAGTAGTTTCACAGTAGATAATAGCTGGATTGTCTCTTATTCTCCACTTTTGTGCAGGACGTTCAATGCTCACATAAATGTAGAGTACTGTCACTCAGTTCAAGCTATTAAATACATTTGTAAATATATAAATAAAGGATCGGATCAAGCTACATTTGGCGTCAGAAAACCAAATGATGAAGTGGATAACTACGTGAATGGCCCGTACATAAGTACTTCCGAAGCTGTCTGGCGAATATTGGAATTTCCAATCCACGAGCGCCATCCTACAGTCTTGCAGATAGCTGTCAACTTAGAAAATGGCCAAAGGGTGTATTTTTCCGCCGAAACGGCTGAACAAGTGGCTCAAAATCCGCGTAAAACAACTTTGGTGGCTTTTTTTGAGCTATGTAATGAAGATGAATTCGCAAAAACACTTCTATACCACGAAGTCCCGCAGTACTATACATGGGCCAGTAATAAGTTCACAAGAAGGAAGCGTGGTGAGGTTGTAGTTGGACATCCAGGCATAAAAAAAGATGCAGCTTTAGGTAGAGTCTACGGTGTCCATCCTTCTCAATCCGAGTGTTTCTATCTTGGGATGTTGCTACATCACGTACGGGGCCCAACCTCATTCCAGTACTTAAAAACCTTTGACGGAGTTCTCAAAGAACTGCTACTTGCCGTGCTAGAGGTTTGCTAGAAAACGATGACCATTGGGAAAATACTCTCAGAGAAGCTTTGCTTTCTCAATGTTCACAACAACTGAGAGAATTGCTTGTAGTCATACTTTTATTTTGTCAGTCATCGGAACCATTAAAATTATGGGACATTTTTAAAGACGATTTATGTGAAGATATTAGACAATATTAGACACAGAATCAGACAGCAAAATCTTAACTTCACGTTACCATACAATGCGGAAATTTACAACCAAGGTTTGATACAAATAGAAAATAAACTGATGCAATTAAATGACAAAAGCCTAAGTGACTATGGATTACCATGTTCAGTTCGTACAGAAAATAATGGAGCAGAGACAATAACTAATCACTATGATACAAATAATTTGACCGCTTTTGTAAATGAAAACCTGCCAAAATTTGTCCCTGATCAAAAATATGCTTTTCAAACTATCATCGATAGCGTCATTAATGACAAAAGAAAGTTTTCTTTTTGGATGCACCCGGTGGAACAGGAAAGACGTTTCTTGCTAATTTTTTTTTCAGCCCATACTACTTTTAAACTTCCGCTATCCGTAAATCTAGAGCAACAATATACATGTTCTATCCGCAAAACTGGGCCTCTTGGTAAATTACTACAAGACGCCTCATTGATTATGTGGGACGAATGCACGATGAACCATAGAGCACATATAGAGGCCGTGAACAGAACCTTACAGGATCTAAGGAACTCCTCTGCAGTCATGGGCGGGATTACTTTTGTTTTTGCGGGAGATTTCCGACAAACTCTCCCCGTTATTAACAGAGGTACGCGAGCAGATATCATCAAGGCATGCTTGAAATCGTCACCATTATGGGCTTCAATTGAAAGATTAAAATTACGAACGAATATGAGAGCTCATGTTCATAGAATCACTGATAGCGATTTCCCACAACAACTAATAAAACTTGGAGAAGGAATATTTCCCACTCCAAATTTAAGCGGTGATTGTGACATTCTTCTGGACGAGTCTCTAGGTCAAATACTGCATTATTTAGAAAACTTAATAGATGCTATTTAGCCTGATATCGACAATTTGCATGAGAAAGATTTTCATTGGCTATGTTCTAGGGCTACAGTGTCACCTAAGAATGATACTGTTAATGAAATAAACAATCTAATAGTTAAAAAAGTTCCCGGCCAAATAAAAACATACATATCGATCAACACTGTGACTAACATCGAAGACGCAGTCCATTATTCACAGGAATTTTTAGATTCTTTGAACCCTTCTGGACTGCCATCACATGCGTTGTCGTTAAAAATCGGAATCCCAATAATGCTTTTAAGAAATTTAAGCCCTCTGAACATGTGTAATGGGACGAGGCTGCTTATTAAAGAGTTAAAGCACAATTTAATTGTAGCAACTATTATCACTGGCCCAGCAGCTGGTCAACTGGCTCATATACCGAGGATACCGATGATCCCGACTGATCTGCCAATCCCATTTAAACGGCTTCAATTTCCGGTAAAAACATCTTTCGCATTAACAATTAAAAAGTCCCAAGGCATAACCTTTGAATTGGTAGGGATCGATTTGCGAAAGAAATGTTTTACTCATGGTCAACTGTATGTTGGACTATCGCCTGTCGGAGCCCTTGAAAAACAATTTATTTTGTAGCCACAAAATAAAACAACATCAAATATTGTTTACAGGGAAGCTCTATCACAATAAAAGGCTTTTCTTTTGACGTTATGACCTCTTTGCAATAATTAAAAATATAAACAAAAAAAACCTGAAATTGAGAAAAAAAAATGTTTGTATTAAACAAAAAAATTAAAACGCAAAAAACTATAAAAAAAACTTATAATAAAAAATACACAAAACAATGAAAAAAGTACAAAAAAAAATAAATTATATCTAAGAATTAAATTTCCCATTTTGTTTAAATTCGACGCGAAAAATTGAGAATATGTGTTTCATGTTTAGTACCCGTGCGAAGCCGGGACGGACCGCTAGTATTATTATAAAATTTAAAATGCGATACTCAACAAACGGATCACGTGAAACTGAGATTTCCTGTTGTTCTTTTCGCTGAGGCATTGAAACGCCATGCACTGAAACTTGCGTGTAACTTCGAAAATATTCATCGAAACGATATGAAGTTTTCTGTGTGTATTCTTAAATATAAGTACATTATGAAAATAAAATACAAAAGTAACTGATTTTTTGAAAATTATCCGCAGTATATTGTATTATGTACAATTGTGGGGAAATCGGATTATAAACCCACCCTGGAGTTAGGGCTGTGAGATCTGAGGGATCTTGCGAGAGTGTCGTTAGTGGCCGTGAATTGAGAATGGCTTCAATGCGAATTAATAATGTTGTAAATTATTCATAATTAAATTTGTAGTCTCCAGCTACTTTCTTAAAGTGGGATTTGAAGCTTTTTACAGCTGATTCTCATAAACCACCCAAATGAGGAGCGCTTGGAGGGAAAAACTGCCAGTTAATACCTTGGGGAGCGTACTTTTGTACAATTTCAGGTGAGACTTGTTTGACAAAATTCACGAACTGTTTTTCTGTGGCTCTTTGAGCTCCTATAAATGTCTTGCCATTGTCACTCATGAGTTTTGATGGAAAACCGCGTCGTCCGACGAAGCGAGCAAATGCCGCGAGAAAAGCCTCCTTTGTCAGATTTGTACATAGCTCGAGGTGCACTGCTTTTGTCGTGAAACACATAGCATTGTCACATAGCCTTTCATGAGGGTGGGAGACCTTAACATGGCCCAGCAAAGTCGACACCTGTAATGGTGAAAGGCAGAGCGAAGTTACAGCGTTCCGGTGGAAGTGCTGCCATAATCTGCGTTCGCATCTTCTGCTTATACATAGTGCAGATCTTGCACATGAAAATGCATTTCTTTATTTTGGGCTTGAGTCTTGGAATATAAAACTCTTGACGGACGATTTGCTGCATGAGGCGATGTTCGGCGTGTAGCAATAGCACGTGGACAAAATTAAGGTATAAGGTGGCAAGTTGCGATTTCTCTGGGATTACTATGGGATGACGTTCGTTATACGTCAGGCTTGAATTATCAAGCCGACCATTCGTACGGAGTACTCCTTTCGTGTAAATGAATGGATTTAAGACTAAGAGTGAGCTCTTTTTATCTATCGGCTTCGATTCTCTTACTAATGATATTTCTCGGCTGAAGTAACGCGCTTGCGTAGATGCGATAAGAGCGACCTTTGCTTTTTGTAAGTCTAGGTGCGTCACTGTATCGCATTGGAAGTGTAACGAAGGCACTCCCTTAAGTTTAATTTTGAGTCGCTCTATGAATTTGAGGATGTAAGCGATTACCGTGAGGGCTCGGGGATACAAGGAAAATCGCTCAAGGATGTCATTATCCTGCAATGTTGCGTGAAAGCAGTCGATTTTTCGACTTTCCGGGGCAATTATATTGCGCATGGGCGATTGTGGCCAAGAATTAGGAGATTCTGTTAACCATCAGGGGCCATTCCACCAGAGGGTGGTGGTGGCAAGATGCAGGAGTTTGCATCCTCTTGTACCTAGATCAGCAGGATTGTCAGCACTGGCTACATGTCGCCAAGTGGCTGATCCTACTAGGTCAAGTATTTGAGACATTCGGTTGGAAATATACGTCTTCCATGCATGTGGTGGTTTTTCTAACCAGGCTAGAACAATTTCGGAATCGACCATAGATATAATTTTTATTGTGCCATGTTTAAATGCGCTTGTACGATGGACACGAGTTTGGCTAGTAGTAGCGCTCCACAAAATTCAAGTCGTGGCAGACTTATTGTTTTTAAAGGAGCCACTTTTGCTTTTGCTACTAGTAAGTGGCATGTGGTCGCAGTGTCGTTTTGTGTGCGAACATATATAGTTGCGCAATATGCCTTTTCAGAAGCCTCACAGAAGCCGTGTAGTTCGACTTTGTGCTCTGGGGCATAATTTACCCATCGTGGGATTTGTATCTGTGAGATCTCGTTTAGATTGTTCGCAAACTGGGACCACTTTTCTAAACGAAGTGGTTTTACTTGTTCGCCCCAGTCGGTTCCATCTAGCCATAACTCTTGTAGTAGGATTGTGGCTTGTATCATAACTGGCGAAAGCCATCCTGCGAGGTCGAAAAGTTTCGCCACAGAGGATAGAATTTGTCGCTTTGTTATGGCGGATAACGCAGATATTGACTCTGTCGTGTATGAAAACCGGTCAGATATCGCATTCCATTGGATCCCCAGAGTTTTTTCTGTACTTTCGTTTTAATTAGTATCTATCAAATTTTCATGTGGTATATTTTTAAAATATTAGGGTGGTTCGCCGTTATCTTTTTCAACTTGTGATAGTGACTCGTATGCTTGTGGAAGACTGTGACTTCCAGACAAGATATCGTCTACATATGTTTGTGTTTTTAACACTTTGGTTGCCAGAATGAGTTCTGACTTTGTGTTTTCTGCCAGTTTGTGGAGTGTTCGAATGGCTAAATATGGAGCACAGTTGACGCCAAAGGTAACTGTTTTTAGTTTATAGTCGCGTAGTGGACTATTTGGAGATTTTCGGAAATTAAATCGCTGAAAATCTTGATCGTCTATACATTTTTTCGACGTCTCCGTTAAATACGTATTAGAATATACGCCAATTTACTATGAGGAGCATTAAATTTGGTTGTAGCGTGGGTCCCTTAAATATAATATCATATAATGCATTAAAGACAACTCTTACTTTAGTTGTTTTTTTGTCTGGCTTAACTACTTCATGGTGCGGCAAGTAAAATGAGTAGTATTTGCCGTTGATGATTTTTTCGCCTGGGCTTATTTCCTCCATGTGGTCTAAATGGAGGTATTCATCCAACATACCATCATATTCTGGTTAGAGTTCGCCTTTTTTAAGTAGGTTTTTTTCCATACTTTGAAACTGCTGTATTGCAGAGGTGCGAGAGTGACCTAAGGCGATTGTGTTGGGAAATTGTTGTTTTAGTAGATGTCGTAAGACGTACCGACCATTATCTGATCTAGTTGTTGTGGCTTTGTAAAAGTCTTCACAATACTGATATTCTGGGGTTGTAATTGAAATGGGGGGGGGGAGTTCTTCTAACTCCCAAAATTTTTTTAATTGTGAATTGAGGTATTCGTTTGAGATTTCCTCAACTTGAGTGGTCATAGTGGTAACTTAGGATCCAACCGAAAATAGTATTTTGTGCCAATAGGGTATTTGCAATTTTCTCAATACCTTCGAGTATTATCTGTGGTATGAAATCGCTGCCTAATAGAAGATATATTTGAGTGGGGTTACTGCAGTTGGGATCTGCTCGCTTTAGGTGTGAAAACTTTTGCCAATGCTTGCTATTTATATGATAGCTTGGAAGCATATTTGTTAGTTGCGGTAAGACTATAGCTTCTGCTTTAATTCTCTTATCCGTGTGGGGGAAATTAAGGTAATTGGAGTTTTGCATTACTCTTCCGCCCATTCCTGTAATTTCAAAACGTTTTGTTGGCAGTTGTAGCCTATTTTGAGCCCTAGACGCTATGAATGATCGTTGTGATCCTTGGTCTATTAAGGCCCTAAGTTTAAACAGTTCTCCTCGGTGTTCGATGGAGACAACTGCTCTGGGTAGTAGTACTCTACTTTGGGTTTCGCTGTGTAGCCTTTGAGTTTTTAATGCCTTTGCGCAGCATGGTGCTTCTTGGCAATTTTCGGGATTTGCTGTTGCAACTCAACCCGTGGCTCTTTTCAAATTAGCGCTGTTTGGGGGTGAACTGGAAAAATTATTTAAATGAAGCATAGAATGATGTCGTTTATGACAATAAACGCAATTAAATTTGCTTTCCCACTCTTTAAGTGTATGCGCATGTGACAAGTAGTTTGTACAAAGTCTTTTTGTTTTTACAAAATTGTTTCGGTCGATAATATTAAAATTTTTGAATCTCTCGCAAGATTTGAGCTTATGCCCTTCTGTACATAGTTCGCATGACGCTTGTTTGTACTGTTCGGATGTGAACGTTTGATTTCTGAAAAAGCTTCTATTTAAATTGTTGTTGCTACTGGCTTGGGATCTGTGGAAGCTTCTATTTAGTTCGTGTTGAACGGTTTTCGTTCTGACCGTTTTTTTATCTACCCTTTCTGCTATTTCGTA
Source organism: Bactrocera oleae (assembly GCF_042242935.1). NCBI lineage: Eukaryota > Metazoa > Arthropoda > Insecta > Diptera > Tephritidae > Bactrocera > Bactrocera oleae. The sequence continues at coordinate 3,921,275 of NC_091542.1, read as the reverse complement.
TTGGGTTATTAAAAAGTCTTTCATCAGTTGCCACGTTGGGCATTTTTTTCGAGACGAGAGCGATTGCTCCCACAAAAGTAACGATTTTTCTGGTAAAGCGGCGGTGCATATATTTACCAGTATTGGGTCCCAGCTGTCTGTGGGAATATTTTGTGTCGATAGAACCGACAAGCAATTAGAAACAGTGGATTGCAGCTTTATAAACTCTTCACTTGTTTCCTTTTGAATCTTAGGCAAGTTCATTAGTATCGTTACTTGCTTATCGACCAATATTCTCTCATTTTCATATCTAGATTTAAGAGCTTCCCAAGCCAAATTGAAATTATCTTCATTTAGTGCGAACTGTTTGACTATGACGTCTGCTTGACCTTTTGTTTTGTATCGAAGGTGATACAATTTTTGTGCATTTGATAATTTTGGGTGGTTCATGTAAACGGCTGTAAACATGTCCCGGAAGGACGGCATTGTTCATAACCACCATGAAATATTTCTGTGTCACATGCGGGCACCCTGAGATGGATGCCTGAACTTGCCTCTTGACTTTGTACTTGTGACAGCTCTACTCGCTGATGTGGAGTAGGTGCAATTGCTTTTATTAGCTCCAGCTGATCGGAAATCATTGCTTTAGTGTCTTCGAACTGGTCTAAGCAGTTTTCATATTTGGCGTAAGCCGAGGACTTAAAATTTTCTGGTAGATCTGATTCGTCAGATTCTACTATGGCGTCATATGAAGCTTGGAGACGTATCCAAAAATTGTCGAAATTTTCTTTTTTGATTTCTAATGCCGATTCAGAATTATCTTGAATCAGCAGATGAAAATCGAGTGCAGTATCTTATTAAACTGTCACCCCTTTTTTGTTTTGTAGCACCTTGCTTTGGGCGTGTAGCTTCTGCAGGTGTACATGGACTTTTTTCGTCCGAAATGATTTTTGGTACTTTTAATAATTTGTAGATTTAGAATCTTTAAAATCTGCGTTCATTTAAAAAATTCAATTAATCAAATGATTTCTGTCAGTGTAAAGTGATTAAATTTAAGCGAAATTCGTAATTGTAACGCGTAATCTCTTTTATCTAAATAAGATAATTAATAAATCGGTTTATTTTTATTTTTATTTTATTTTTTTAAATCGGATTAAATAAGATAGCGTGTCTCGTTATTACGTTATTTATTTATTATTTATCTCGATTGTATTGTTAATTTCAACAATTATTCAAAAATTGCAATATCTACTCTTTTTTTTTTTTTAGTTCTTTTTTCGTGTTCCTATGCGTTAAAGGGTATACGTATAAGCGAATTAGTATGTGTCACTGAGAGCTCATATAAGAGATCAATGTACTTTATACATAGGTATGTATGCAATCCTACTTGTCTTTTGTTTGCCAAACAACAAGTGGTATTGCCGAGTATGTGCCAAATTGGACTTTGGAATAAATTAAATTAAATTGTCTAGAAACAATGTATATAATATTGTTCACAATTTTTTATTATTGTTATTTATTTATTTATAGGAATACTAGCTGACCCGGCCACGCGTTGCTGTGGTTTGAAACAGAAAATTTAACACAAATTAATATAACATTTATTCAACAAATACTTTAAAAATTTTTGTTTAACAATTAATACTCTAAATTAATAATTAATAATTGTAATAAATCACAGTTCCAATGTTTAATGAAGCGCCAATCGGTGTACAATATTTTTGGTCAATCGGTCTTTGGTTAATACAAATAAGCTTGATGGTCTTCCTACTCGTGAACAGGCCACGTATAATTGCCCATGAGAGAAACATGGATTTTCCAAGTCTAAACCGCAAATAGACATTGTTTGGCCTTGAGATTTATTTATAGTCATCGCGAAAGCTAAACGAATGGGAAACTGTAGTCTTTTAAATGGTATGGGAGAATCGGATGGTATCATCGGAATACGTGGTAACAAAACGATTTCTCCTTTCAATTTTCCGGTCAAAATAGTTGCTTCAAGAACGTTTCCAGTGATTCTTTTGATCACCAACCGTGTACCGTTACATAGTTTAGGAGGGTTTAAATTACGGAGTAAAATAATCGGTGATCCAATTTTCAATCGAAGATTGTGTGGTGGCATTCCTGCTATTTCTAAAGAATTTAAAAATTCAATTGGGAAATTCACTGCCTCGTTTTCTTCTACAGTAGCATCAATAGACTTGAATGACATTAAATCACCTGGTAATAATTGTTGTATCTGGTAGTTAATCAGATCTACATCAAAATTTTTTGCTGCCAAAATTGCACGATTACTAAGCCAGTTATGATTTGAATAGTTATTTAGTATGTCTGGGAAGACGCTCTCAATCAGTTCATTTTTAGTTTGAACAACAGTACAGAAATTATCTGGTAATCTAACATGTTGAGTATCTTGTTGAAATTCTATTTCACCGTTTCCAAGATCCAGTAATTGCTGAGAAAATTCTCGTGCTGTTGGATCATTTTGGAGTAGTACTCGCCTGTTTTTTGTCAGTCTGAGTGTTTCAACATTTCTCCATAAAATTGATTGTTTTAGACATGCATTAATTTCATCTGCAAAAGTGGAGCGAGGAATAACTGGCAACGTTTGCCGGAAATCACCAGATAGTAGTAAAATGGTACCACCGAAAAGTCTGTCATTATTGTTTAAATCCTGCATAGTCCTATTTAATGCTTCGAGCGAATGCTTATGAGCCATAGTACACTCATCCCAAATTATGATTGAAGCCTTCCGTAATACTGTTGCCATTCCGCTTCTTTTTTTGATGTTACACATTGCATTTGGATTGTTATGAATAGCTAATGGTAGCTTGAACCCAGAATGTGCTGTCCGCCCACCATCCAACAAAGTAGCAGCTATGCCTGACGATGCAACTGCTAAAGCAATTTTTTGCAGTGGCCGAAGTTTCGCAAGAATAAACGATATCAAATGTGTTTTACCGGTTCCACCTGGTGCATCTATATAAAAAAAACCGCCTTGTTTGGCATCAACAGCCAACATAATTCGATGGTATATGTTCTTCTGCTCGTCAGTTAATAGTGGTTCATTGTTAGTAACAAATGCATTTAAATCAAGAGTATTAAATTGTTCTTCTCGCTGCAAATCACTATTCACCAAGTCTGTAGCTGGGCGATGAGGAGATGGAATACCATAATGACTAAGTGATGAATTTGAGATCATAATACATAAATCTTCAATCATGATTAATGCTTCGTTATACATATCTTGTATGAAGTCTAAGTTTTGACAGTGGTTTATTTGTTTTTATCGGTAGAGTATATCTTCTGTCATGGAGTTTTTATATTTTTCCCACAATGTAGATGACTGTGTTGGAAAACATGTCGTCAAAATAATGGCAAAGAGTTGACGAATATTACTCGGCGAGGACGCTAAAGCAGCATCAGCAAGTGTCAGATCCCAATGGTTGTCATCTTCTAAAAGTTGCAATGCGTGACATGCATCTTGATACGTACTGAACACTTGGCCATTAACTGTTCGTAAAAATTGAAAAGAGATTGGTCCAGGAACATTCACCAACAATAAACGTAGATAAAAGCATTCACGTTGTTTTGGATGTACAGTATAAAGTCGTCCCAGTGTCTTCGCTTTAAATATGCCTGGAATTGAAGGATGTGGTTCTCCTTTTACGCGGTTCCCATTTTTTAGCTGACGTGTTCCATGTAAAATAGCATGGAATATCAGTATATAATAATTTTTTTGCGAATTGACCATTCACATCATTTTTTTGGCAAAGAGTGAAAAATTCAGTTAATGTCGTTTTTGGCGGTTCAAATGCTCTTTGGAGAATATTCTCTTCAGTGAAATACACACGTTGCCCATTTTCAAGATGCACTGCAAGATGTTGGATAGCAGGTTCTCTGTGGTGTATGGGAAAGCTAAGAATACGCCAGATAGCTTCATTGCTGCTAATATATCTACCCATTTGGTAGCGTGCTATTTCATCATTTTCGTTTATATTTTGTACTCCAAATACGGCTAAATCGCTGCCCTTATTAACGTACTTACAAATATACTTGATGGATTTGACAGAACTGCAAAGCTCAACATTAATATGAGCTTTATACGTTTTGGAGAGTAGTGGTGAGTATGGTACCACCCATTGATTGTCAATTTCTAATTGCACAGAATTTGATGTTCTCATTTGAAATGTATGGCCGCCACTATCAGCGTTTCTGCGGCGATACAATGGATAACCATCAATATCAGTAATGGTATCGTTTGTTAATTTCTTAGGAAAATTTTTTTTACATCTTCCATTTTCCCTGCATGGTGATGTCATGTTAAAAGCTCCACACAGTCCATGAATCATCTGACTTGTAACAATATTAAATAATTCTTGATCAATTGAAGAATCTGGAATTTCCGCTGAAATAATTTGATCAATTTCCTCTGGACGAATTCTATCTTCAAGCCAAATTAAAATGTGAGCATGAGGTAAGCCTCGTTTCTGCCACTCAATTGAATATAACCAACAACATGTTTTGCCAAAAACTGAATATTTTACAATAAAATCTATCAAAGATTTCAACTTTTGTTTAAACACTCGTGAAGTAATATCGTGACGATGTATTGATTGTTGACTTGGTAATAGTAAAGATTGGATTTCCTCCCAATTTGGATTGCACGTAAATGTTATAAACAAATCTGGACGACCGTAATGACGCACATAAGTCATTGCATCCTGTATGTATTCTTGCATGTTTCTTGGACTACCTATGTAGCTTGAAGGTAAAATAACAGCACTGCCGATTTCATTGGTGTTTAAATTTCCATCAACGTTTCCAACAATAGCATCTCGTAAGTGAATGTAATCCTCTGATCGTAGTTTAGCTTGGTTGAACCGAATGAATCGCAAACGTTCGCTTTCAATCTTAGCAAACATATCTACAACGTATTGATGATACAATTGACGATATCGAAGGATATAGTTGTCCTGATTGTGTCTAATCATTAATCGATATGCATAGTAGTTCATTGAACTAACAGTTTTATGTAATTCATTACCATTGACTGGATTACACTGTTTAATGTTGATATGATATCCATCTTGTCCTTGCCAGAATATCAGTGGGTACTGGAATGCATCGTACGAACGGTGCAAATCTGAAATTCTACTCACTGAATTATCTCGGCGAGTAATTTTTATAGATCTGTTGTCAACTGGATCACCAACCATAATAATAGCAACTTCATCAACGGTTGGAGCATTGAATCTGCCGGCGTGTTCTCCCAAAGGTACTTTGTCCGCTTTGATGACAATTTGATAATTGTCACTTTTTAATTGTGGTGACACTCTTTTAAACAATTGAACCAATTGATTACTGTTCTCCAAAAATAATTCTAATGACAATACAATTGCTCTCTCTTCTGCTTGTTCAATGAAATTATACTGGCATCGAGTTGTTACACGTTCTTCACAATTGCCCATAAAATAGATTTGCAGAAATTTTGGATCTTCATTTGGCATTGGCATCAATGATCCAATTTGATGGTATACTTGGCCTTGAATTTTAAATGTTGTCTCAAAATTACGACCATTAGATGACAGATCACAAACTTTGGATGCTCCAAACGACGTCATTTGAAAGCAAGAATTAAATTTTCACGTCTTACGCAAAAATAATTTCGACTCATTTGAAATGCCAGAAAGAAGAGATTTCAAAGGTTCAGGTGGAGTAGAAAGTGGTGACAAAACAACTTTTCCTGATGCACAACACATGCCGGGTGTTTCATTGCGAAATTTCAACGCCTGACAATATTCGCATATTTTGTCCATGGCACCAATAGTAACTTTGGAATGAGCCGAGTAATTGATGTCTGGTTCATAATTAAAAGCAAGACGAACAATTGATCCACGTGTTACTGCACGGCTGGTCCGCTGATTTTCTTGGTTTCGCAGTCTAAATGAATCTACGTGTTGTTCACGTGCCAGCCTGGTTCTCAATGCATTTTCTTGTCGACGATTATCACGCTGTTCTCGTGACTCTCGAACACGAATTTCAGCTGTGCGAATTCTTTGAGTTGCATTTCTTTCTTCACTCTGTTCGACTGATTCATTAGCTCTTTGAACACGTGCATATCAAGTCTTCTTGCTACGGGCATTAAGGTTAGATTTTCTTGGCCGCATTTTACTAAAAATATTAATTTAATTTTTAATGTGAATGAATTTCGTTGTTTTCGGATTTTGTATATTTGGCTGTATTTATGTAACTGTCAAAGTAATGTAAGCAACGAAAACAAAATGAAAAATGATTCAAAAGAAGCGACGTCAAGTTATATAGGCAAAATAATACATGTATAGTGTGTAGTCTATAAGAAAGTATACCACATTAATGTGTGGTGCCATCTATCAGGTGCACAGGACAAAATTTTACAGTTCTCTGTAAAGAAACTCGCTTGAGGCGCCACATGTTCCAGACTTATGGAACCTACGACTAATGACAACAATCAACATTGATGATCAGTTTATTGTTAATTATTAATTGTTGAGACGATTAATTGAAATAATAACTATCCTATCATTCAAGTTGGACCAAATTACATATACATGCCAATTTTCATGAATATCAGTTGACTCGTTTTTGAGTTATTTCGGAACATACACAGTGACACTGGATTTTTATATATTAAGATAAATAATAATAATTTTTTTTTTTGTTAATAATTCGTTTTTCTTTACCGAACCGTTTAAAATGTTTTTTTTTATAATGCGTTTTGAAGTTCTTTAACTTTCAGTGGTACCATAGTAGGGTATAATAATATGTCCCGTACTTGTTTAAGTACGTATATAAACAAGCGGACGTTGTTTCTCAATTAAGAAAGAGCGCATAAACGTAATTAGCAACAAAGTTATCGTATCTACACTACGATTCGTAAATATGCACTCTCGGTATATGAATGTAAATATGTACGTATGTATAAGAGTAAAATAATGTACGTATATTTTATATGTTTAACAATTTCTTATTTTCTTTACCTTTCTCTCTCTTATCTTTTTTTTGTACGTAAAATATGTTAATTATTTTAAAAATATATATTTGCATGCTCTCAAAATTATAAGTTGCTAAAAATTTTGGTATATATATTGTGCAAAATATGTAAAAATGTATGTAACGAGAGATTTGGCATTTAGGTAAGAAATTCTTTAATTTTATTTTGTTTTTTGAGAATATTGTTCTTATATTTCTTCAACCGTTTTTGAAAACCGTAATAAATATACATATACCCGGCAGTAATGAGGTACAAAACGGAATCGATACAACTCACTTGAATATCCGTCCAGGGATTTTCGGGACTATAGCCTGTATTTGTCTGTAGGTGTATCCATTCCTTTCCTGGGATGTTCCTTGAGGTTTTTGTTGTATGTATATATACATATATATGGGTTTTAATTCGCCCCGTTTTCATTTGATTGTATTTTGTTTTTCCGCGCCCGTTTGTTTTTTTGTTTTTTGGGTCACTGCACTGTTAATTATGCCCCAAAAGCATATCTCTCTATTATATTACATACAAAAGTTTTCTGCTGCTGTCGAGAATCAACTAACATAAGAGATAAGCATAAGATAGGCGAGCGAGCGTCCCGGAGCGCAGCGGAGGGCGCCAAGTGTATATATTATATATATTTTTTTGTTGTTGTGGTCACTGCACCACTAGGGCTCGAAGGACCATATGTTAACACCACCACTTACTTGCCACGTTATAATTCCGCGTATGTACATTAAATCAAAATTGTATGGTTTTCCGTTTTGAAAATGTTCACAAAACTGTCTATTTATTAATAATTATGAAGAGATTATCTTCACGAAATCACTCCCTTGTCGCATACCAGTGGAGAAGTAATTCAAAGAATATAATAATTATCGATGATAAATAAAACGAGCCAAGAAAATGCGGTTACGCGCCAAAGGCAAGTTCGGTGTTTGTTAGACGACAATCGCTGAGAGAAGGGCCGTGTGTGTGCGCGGCTGTATGATCAGTTGTGTGGGTGTTCTGCGGTTTCCAGGTGTGGTGTGTTTTTTTTTATTTTTTATTTTTTTTTTTTTTTATTATAGCGAAGGAAAATACTTTTACGTATCTCGGGCGGCTTAGATGTTTTGCCTGGTATGTCGGACTCGAACATTAGCTTAAGATGACTTGCTAATGTTAATACCGACTAAAAACCTCCGCTATCCTCCAGCCTCGTATCGCCATGGAAACCGCCGCTAGGCATTACTTCGTGGGGGGAGGACATAGCTACTGTTCTGTCTTCTGGTAACTAAGATGTTATTTTATCTTCCTTCTAGTTGATGTCATTTGCTCTTTTTCTTTCGACCTCACCATGGTTCCGGTTCAGCCAGACATCGATCCTCGAGATCAGACGATGCGTCCATCTACCCTTTTCTGCGGCATCCCATTCGTGCTGCCAACGTGTGATGCTCTTCTGTCGTTCTTCTGTCTTGAGTTCTTCAGCGCTCAGTGTGGTTGCCTTCTTTCGGTAGTAAAGGTTCCGTCTTTCCTCAGCTAGAACTCGAAGAGGTAGAGTTCCGGAAATGACGCACACAGCTTCTTCGGATATTGTGCGAAAGGCGCTAGCTACTCGTAGGGCACTCAGTCGATATACAGGCCCTGCTTTTCTCCATGACTCTTGATTCTCCAGTGCATTACTCCAGATAGATATTCCGTATGTGAGCACCGATGTCACTACTGAAGACAGCAATAACCTTCTGTTTTGCTTTGGTCCTCCGACATTCGGCATCAGTCGTGCTAGACTTGCTCTCACTGCTGATGCTTTCGCACTGACGTGTTCAACTTGCTGCTTGGCAATCGGGCATCAAGCATCACTCCCAAATATCGGATATAAGGTTGTGATGTAATTTTTTGTTCACCGAAGCCGATGGTCTCTACCACTTTTCTGCTAGTAACAAGCACTGCCTCGGTCTTACGTCTAGGTGTTTTGCGACGATCACTACGGCTACATCGTCCGCATATGCGACAAGTTTGACGCTTCGCGGCAGTTTCAGTCTTAATAGGCCATCGTACATGATATTCCACAGAAGTGGACCAAGTACTGAACCCTGGGGTACACCTCCGGTAATATCGTACTCTTTGGGACCATTCGTCGTGTCGTATTTGAGAACTCTATCCGTGAAGTAGTTGGCCACTATCCTACACAGATATTCTGGGACGTTTTTCTCTTGGAGGGCTTGCATGATGCAGTCCCATTTGGCGGAATTGAAGGCGTTTCTGATGTCCAAAGCGGCCACCAGACAGTACTTCTTTGTACCACCTTTCCATCTAGTTCCAGCGATTGCCTTCTTGGCCGTGTTAACAACCAGATTGATCGCGTCCAGGGTTGATCGTCCTTTTCGGAATCCGTACTGATTGTCTGCCAGGAGCGGATCGACAACTTCTTCTATCCGTTGGTGGATTATACGTTCGAATATCTTGCCCAGCGTGTCTAGCATGCACAGAGGTCGGTAGGATGACGGCTCTTCTGGTGGTTTTTTACCTTTAGGTAGTAGTACCAGTCGTTGCTGTTTCCACTTACAAGGAAAAGTCCCCTCCTTGAGACAGGTGTTATAGACGTCAAGGAATAACGCTGGTGCCGCTTTTACAGATGTTTTTAAAGCGATATTAGGGATTCCGTCCAATCCCGGCGTTTTATTATTCCCGACGCGGTTGCTGGCCTCCATCAGTTCTTCCTTCGTGACAGGTGGAATGTCTTCGGAATTCAGCTGCAGTGATGAATACATAAAATCACGTTGCCGTGGAAAGCGCAGCTATGATCTTCAGTAGGAGTTGTGGGCACGTTGGCGATGGCATTGGCTGGCTCTTCAGGTGGGTCATGACCACCTTATACGGTCTACCCCATGGGTCCCTCTCCACTTCTTCGACCAGTTCCGTCCAGCAGCGTCTTTTGCTTTCCTTGATGACTTTGTTTAGATTCCGACGCGCCTGTTTGTACTCTGCAACCAGCTCTGCAGAGTTAGGTCGTCGGTAGCCACGCTGAGATATTCTTTTTTTCTTAAGACACTTTGCCCGGAGCGTACTGATTCGGTCGTTCCACCAGTGCACCGATGGTCGTTGATTATTACCTCGTTTACGAGGCATGCTGGCGTCACAAGCTCGGGTCAGTCTCGTCAACAGATCTTTGGTCTTATCTTCTGTAGATCCAGTGATTATCGGATTTCACTTTCCAACCGACGGTGTTCAGTTGGTTATTAGACCTTCTAGGGCTCTGGTGGTTTGCTGTTTCCCACAGAATTGCATTGTGATCGCTGGCAGTGTAGATGTTTAACACTGTCCAGTTGCAATTTTTTCTGGCAATACTGCTGCTGACAAAAGTGAGATCTACAATCGAGCTTGCGTCGCCTTTGGTGTAGGTCGGCATGTCACCACTGTTGAGCAGTACCACATCTAGTGTAGTAAAGGCCTCTAGTAGTGCTTTTCCTCGTGCGTTAGTGTATTTGCTGCCCCAGTCCACGGCCCAGGCGTTGAAGTCCCCAGCTATTGCCACTGGGTAATACTGCTTCGCGTCCTTGGTCAGTCGATCCAGGACGTCTATGAATTCAACAATGGTGAGGCTAGGTGGTGCGTAGCAGCTGTAGAAGCGGATGCCGTCTACTGGTGCTGCTACAAAGCCGGCGCTGACATTGTTAACGACACTCTGAAAGGGGAGCTTGTCACAAGACCATATGACAGCTTTGGTGGTGATGTCTGTCTCCCATGGTAGGCCAGTTAGTTGTTTATAAGGCTCCGATATAAGCACAAGGTCAATCTTCAGTTCACGTACTATCTGCATAAGCAAGTCATGCCCGAGTTCACAATGGTTCATGTTTAGCTGCAGTATCTTCATGCTCGGTTATTTGTAATCTTCTGAAGCGCTTCTTGGAAAACCGCGCATTTACTAGAGCCAGACTGATGGTAAATGTCCTTTAAGTCGGACCTTTCGGCACATAACAGGCACTTTGCCTTATTTGGGCACTTAGCAGCTTTGTGATCTGATTGTCCACACTTCATGCAGAGCTTCGATCGGTCGGTTCCACTTTTGCACTGTGCAACGACGTGCCCATAGTGCCAGCATTTATAGCAAGGTCGCGATCTTCTTACTATTCGAATCCGGCAATTAACCATGCCAACCCTGATCTTGCCATTCTCTCCAACTATTTTTCGCGCTGTTGCTACCGGTAGTGTTACCCACGCAGTCTGAGTGCGACTGAAGGCCGCGCGGACCCTGATAGCATTTGTTAGTATCTCGATGCCATCTCTAGCTGCTTCTCTTAGGGCCTTCTGGACGTCGTCTTGAGTCGTGATTTCATCAAGATCACGGATTTCCAGCTCCTCTTGAGGACCTTTACTGATGACAGATCATCCAGAAGGGCGCCTGCGATAGTCTTCTGAAGCGCGTGGCCTTTATCAGTACTCTTCTTTGAGAGCGTGATAAGCATGTTTCCAGCTGCTGTCATGAGGATCTTGTCCACATCACAGACCTGATCTTTGGGGACCGCTGCCTTGATCCGAGTCAGCACGTCGGAATACTTCACGTTCTCCTTCGGGCGTACAATCAAAGCATCCGGTTTCGTCCATTTGCGTGGTTTTTTACACTTAGGCCGGGGTTTGTTCGTCGGCTGCTTTGAGGGCTGCTCCTTCGTTGGCCTTCTCTTCTCCTTTTTCGATTGGACTTTCTGCCATTTAAATTCCTCTTCTTTGCCGCTGCTCTGCACAGGCTTGGTTTTTGGAGGGCTTGGTTTCTGGTCCTTTTTCTTCTAAGCTTGGATGTCTGTTAGGTCTGGAGAACGCCTCTGCTTTCTCTTTGCAGTCCTAGAACGATCCTTCCCATTGTCGTCAGTAATTGACTTACCATCTTCTACAGGTCCGGTATCCATCCCATCACAACTTGGGACACTCTTCGTTAGTGTCACAAGCGGAGATGTTCGGGTGGTTGTTGCCAACATCGGTGGTGCTTTACTGGCCAACTTATAGGCCGTACCGATAGACTTCACCAGCTCTCTGATTTTATGATGTATGTTTTTCTTGTCCTCAACAAAATCAGCTAACTCACCAAGCCGTTCCATAGGCGTTTGCTTACCGGTGGCGGTCGGTAGTGAATTCATCCTCTCTCGGTGAAGATGTGTGAAGACCCGTGCGACAGTTTCTCGACTCGCTGGTAATGAGTCAATACGCTGTCCGTCAACATCAATTTCTTCTGATCTCCCTGTAGCATTTCTTGACGGCGGAGCCATGGGGTCCACTCCGCTGTTCAATCGTTCTTCTTCTTGATTCGTTAGTTCCTTATTAATACTCATACTTTTTGATTTACCAGCGCATCGTAGGAAGAGGAGCGGGTTGCAGACTAAGAACGGGTGTACCCTCGGAGATATTACTCCTACCCCAGATCCCTGAGGCCTAGTCAACACTTCTCCGCACCGTGGTCAATGCGTGCTGGTGTGGTGTGTGTGCCAGTGTTGCATTGTGTGTGGTGAGTTCTTCGGGGCGGGAATCTTAACTCATTTGGCCAACCTTTACATTAGGGGTCGAATTCTAAAAAACGGGTTATGAATTGCTCAGCATGCATACAACAAAGGCAGGTCGATCGACATTGCCTTGCAATCTGTAGTATCATGGCTGGATGAAGCCTTAATACATAAATACTTCGCTGTCACAGCCTTTCTTGATATTGGAGCTCTTAATAAGTTTGAGATCGAAGCTTATTATCTATAATCTTCCCCGTTGCTCAGGCTTAGTAGATACATACATATGTAGGTACAAGTATGATGTAACAACATATTTACGAATATCCCATCATTTGAAATAAATGAAATGTAAAATATGTCAATATAAGCAAAGCAAACTGGAAACTGAAATCTTTTGAATTCAAAAGGTATGCCGAAAGCAATGAATGAAGACATCTGCACCTGCCGATGTGCCAGACAAAACCGTTGTTTCAATGATGTAAGAATATTAATTTTTGACGATCAGTCAAGTTCCATTGCACAATTTAGGTGGTTTCAAATTTTTTGACATAATATGGACTTGTACGTTGTCACAATGCCTGGTAATTTGTTCTGAATGTTAATATTGAGTTTTATCACCTAGTCGTTTCTTGATGATAAAATTGATCTTTCTTGGAGCCACACGTGATTTTTAAAATTCGCATCGATACCATTGAAGATGCTGTTAACGACATCATCTATCGATTCAGTCATTTTGTAGAAGTTGTCTGGGTATATTACTGAATAATTTCCTGGCATATTCATAAATGTTCATAACTACAGCTTGTCTGAATACAGTATTTTTCAGCATAATTTTAGACCGGAAAGAGCGATCCTACCGCCAGTATGGTACGTAAAATAAAAAAGTAGCTCCCCCCTGATCTTCTATTAGAATTTTTATTTGTTTTCGCGATTCGGATTTTTTTCTTAATTTCAATTGGTCTCACGTTCAGTATCTGCAACGTATGTATATGACGTCTCTGGATTGCAAAATCAGTCCAAGTAATTGTAGTGGTTTGTTGATTATAGCCAAATATTACAAACATAAGACCCATTTGGCAGAGCATCGATATAGAAAAATCGTGTTGTATCCCAATGTTGATCATCATTTAGAAGTCCTAGTTTGCAACACGTTTTAACGGTATGTTGTGGAGCAGACCTCCCTTTCAACTGTTCTCAATCAAAAAATATTGGCCCTTTCACGACATGCAGAAGTATTCTTAAGTGAAAATTTTCTCGCATTATAATACTTGTATAAGCAAATCGCGCCCATTGACCTGTTCATATTTGAACGCTTATTTTTACATGTCGAAAGTGAAACCTCTGTGTATCCGATTCAGACTCAGTCTTATTGTTTTCGAGATATGTTAATTAAATATAATCGATGATACTTAAAACCAGTATGACAAAGTAAACGGAGTGTAGTGGTTTTTGGTCTCTTTGAAGTTTATCAATTTTTTTGTGACTTTCCTCTTAAATGTTCTGTTTGTAAATATAATAAAGTGCTCGTCTAAATCGCCATATACAAAGTGTATGTAGTGAATTAGATCTAAGGATATATCGGAAAATATCGTTCGGATATGTTTTTCCGTGAACATCATTAAAAGTATACTTTTAAGCTGCACCGAAATATGTACTCTTTATTGATATTCATAAGACTAACTTCTTATATAGATTTTACTGCTATTTTTACTAATAAGTTTGTTTACTTATTACTAGTTTATAGTATCTTTACATATAACATATTGTTTCTTTAGATACATTTCCTTTCTTCTAAGATAAGGGTGCTTTAATTTACGTTGAAAATGAAATAAAGTGCTCCAAGACACTTGAAATGTTGACTGTGGCATTCGGTGAGCCCACTTTGTCTCAAAAATTAGTTAATAAATGGTACAAGCACTTTACAGAAAGCCGAGAAGATGTTGACGACGATAACTATCCTGGAGGTGCGATCACGTCACCAAAGGGTGTTGTCATACCAATCGGCTGATGCCTTTCAATTTTCTCGAATGTTTTGGGCAAAAAAATTATAGCAACGAAATTCGTTCCGAAATTGCTAAATTTTCTTACAAAAGAACTTCGAGGAACGGATAAAGCGATGGCACAAGTGTGTTATATCCGAGGGAGAAGGACAACACAAATATTGATGAATAAATAAGTACTTTTAAAAAATATTAAAAATTCACATTTTCGTTTGAACACACCTCGTATTTTGTTTAATGTTATTTTAATAAATTCTCTTCTTTTCTTTCTTGTTCAGTAAACATAATCAGTATAACCCATATACAATGTAAAGAAAAACTAGTAAGTAGGAGTTAAGTTAGGCTGTAACCGAACTTTTCAAACTCTGGCAACTTGCAAAGATCAAAGCCAAACTAATTTTGAAGCCTCACTTAGTTTTATTACTATATATTACTTCCCATCAACAAAAATTATACTAACAAAAACTCTTCGGGGTCATAGAAATGCAAGTCAGATTACATTAATTTTTGACATTGCTCAGTTAAAATATTTCATACAATTCAAGAAATTGTATAATTACCATTTCTAAACATAACCTTATATACGGAGTAAAGTCAGCCGGGCGTTTAAAAATGCTGAATATCAGATATATGACCGATTTGATCCACTTTAGTCATAAATATTTATACACTTTAGTGATATACCTTTTTTACGAAACAAATAATATTATTGCTATGACGGCCCATTAACTAATTTAGGCTTATAGATATTACCGAAAAAACGTTAAACTAAATGATATAGATGCTAGGTAAATTATATCAGGCTCATTTTTAATTACTTTCAGTAGAATGCAATCTGAACTAGAGTCATTCGACAAACGGTTTCGATAAACTTTTTGATCTTATTCATTTCTGAAAATAATGACTCATATGCATAGGTTGGTGAAGATATTATCTAAATAGAAAAGCCAGCTTCTTCAGTAACTGTGCCGTTATTTAAAGATGTTGAATAAGGTTTTTTTACCCAGAACTGCGCCGAAGACGTATCCCTTTCAATAGCGTTTGATTCGAGTCAGATTCCACATAGCCAGATTAATAGCAAGAAACTCTACTTTCCGCAGGCTACCAAAGTCACCTGACCTGACCGGGGTTATGTAAAGCGAGAGGTGTAGAAAACAAAACCCAAAAATCTGACTGAATTGAAGCAGTCATTAAAATTTTCTATACAATAAAAAAAACAACAAAAACAAAACAAATAAAAAAATAATTGAGTAATTGCGATTTGTTTTTGTAGCACGATTCGTGAGTCTCCCTGTATTTCAATCAATTCCAATTCTTTTATAATACGATAAATTTTGTATCCATATTGACCAAAATTGGAAGCCGATCAGCTGCATTTCAAATTATTCAATGTCCAACTATTCAAATTTATGTAAGTTTAATTTGTCGACAGAAGCTACATCAGGATACAAAATTAATTTTAGTGTTTCTCTTAATTCTTTAAACTGACCAAATCTTGCTAAAAATTCTTAGATTGATGAATGAAGTACTGAGTTGAACTCTTCAGTAATTTTTCTTCGTCAGGTTTTTCAAATATTTTTTAGTCCCTGGTGAGATTTACCAAGTTTGTAAAATATTTGTAGTTTTTAGTAGTAATACCATAATTCGATGCTTTTAATTTAGCTTCGAAAACACGAATGAGATCTATCATGGCTGTAATGATTTTATTTGGTCCTTAAAGCCTGATTTCTTTCAAACAGTCAATAAATCTTTGCAGTTCGTTACCGCGACTAAACCAGCGTTTAGTAATCTGTTGTACACTGAGTTGACTTCATTTAACAAAAACGTAAAAAAAAGCGAGAGACAACTGCTGTTATACTTTCAACAGAGGCAAAACCGCCCTTAGCTCACAAGGCTCGTTGGTGGATGATGCAATGAAATTTAAGAATTGAGTGTCTGATATGTGCTTGATATGGTCAGATAGAACCATTTTTTTTGCCATCGCAGTAGGAACATCATTAGTCGTTACCAAAACAACTTTAATTTCTTTCTCAGCATCCTTCAACAGCCGTACAAATATCGATACCCTTAGTAGTCGTTAACAACGAATCGCTCACATTATTGTATGTTGACAGTTTACAAAGCCAAACCAAGAAATAAAGAAAGTTCTAAATCTCAGTTCAATGCAGAATTCGCGTAGATGTTATCCACCAAATGGCCAGAAATTATTTGGTAAAATCTAAATATCGGAGATGACTTTTGCAAGTATTTTCAGTATTTTTTTATATCTTGGATTTATCCGGGATAAATGCATAAGTGATATATCTAGAAACTACGGGAGCAGGAATTACAAGACAAGAATTTCTATTCGAATTGGCAGAAGAACTTGCCATCGAATACCAACAAGAGCTCGGCAAAGAAAATCAACCAATACCCATCGCAAGTACAAGTACAGGTTCCTGTGAACGGAAAACATGTCAAATAAGGTATTGTAAAGATAATAAGGTGAATAAAATCTAACTAAAATGTAAAAAGTACGTATGTGTAAAAATGTATCGCTGAGAATCCCATTTCTAAAAAGTGCGACGAAAAATAAAAACATGTAATTTATGTATTAAATAAAATAATAAAAAAAAAAAATATTTTTATACTTGGTGTGCATTCTATATTGAAAAATATAAGTTGTGATAGACCGGTAAATTGACCGGCCGACGTAGGAATGCGTAATGGTATGTAATACTCGACACAATATATTTTATTGTTATAAATTTAAAGATCTCTCTATCTAGCAGAGGTGCAGCGATACAGCAATGAAAAACAAATTATGCACCAAATGTCTTGAAACAGGAATAAAAGAATGTAAAAGGGAAAATTGTCTTACATGTCAAGGAAAACATCATCTATGACTTCACAAAGATAAGTCTTCTAAAGGAAAATGCTCAATTATTAAAAATATGGAAAATGAGAGTTTAATAAGTGATTGTGAATATGTCCTGCTAACAACAACAAATTTCTTGTATTTTTTCTTTAAACTTTCCGTGGTGTATAGTCCGTTGAGTAATGCTGCAAGGTGTCGTTTGAATATGTCTATAATGTCCTGTGTTGAATAGTCTCATTTGGTAATTGCACAGAACGTATATGAATAGAGAAGGAGCAAATGTTAACTGAAAACTTTTTGAGTACTAATTTGTAGTTCCAGATGAGGGAACATCGAAAAATATAACTTCGAAAAAGAAAAATACACCACGCAATGTGCGAAATGCTATAAATAGACACAACGAATATTCCTATATGAAAAATCGTTGCGCATACCTATTTAGATTTATGTTTTCAATTTCTATGATATGACAAATTTATAATTATGAAAAGCCTTCTGAATTAAAAATCTGTATTACCGGTAAAAACCCCAGAATTCATAATAAAATAAACATTTAATAGGCTATTATTCCAACTTATGTATGTGCGTTATGTGAGCAATTGCTTATTAAACAAAGGATAACAATAAAACGGTGGCTAAGCGGCCACATTTCCACTTTTGTGGTGGCTGAGGTCGTAAGCGGGAAGGGGTTAAGCACCATCCGAATACGAACCTATACGTTCGAATCCTAAAACTCATGAAACTGAAATTTTATTTAATTTTTATTTTATTAATTGGAATCTAAGCATATCATAATTCAATTACTTTAATAGCATATTTAACTTCCTGAGATAATTAAAATATTTCAGGAAAATATGTTCATATGTTTGGGTTTATTGCATATTCCTTTATTTATGCGTATTTACACAAATGTGATAATCACACATACATTCATGAGTACACGTACGCTGATGCTTGCTTCTTCTTGCCCCGCACAAGCAATGACTTTTGTCCACACTTTTTGCTTTTTGCGAGTTGAACGATCGCAGGCAAGGAGGGATTGGGGCGCACTGCCACATAATTATTTCAGATATATATTTTATTTATCGAATTTAGTTTAAAAACGATTATAGGTATGAATATATGTGTATTTATATATATATATATATAATATATATTATATTACGAAAATAATTCATAAATGCATCAGTATTTTTCAATACAAAATAAGCAACATAATAATATACTAAGAGTCTTCAGTTAGAACGCCTCTGTGTATAGTGGCAAGCCAACGAAATAACGGCGAGTTCGCGCAGACATTGTGTTGTTGAAAGTAACCAAATGACGATTTTGTCGACAAACATACATATATACATATGAGCTCGCATACATATTGACGCCGAATTTTGCGCATCGTGGCGGAGTCGACAAAATTTGTTTCAATCAACAATTTTACGACAATGTCGATCGGCTATGTTGTCTCGTTTGTCCTTTTTGCAGGGCTTTGCTGTTGAAAATTGACTTATGCTCTTTTGAAATATTGCGATTACCGATTGGGCTGCATTTTCATAGCGTCGTATTTGAATAAAATGGGCTAAATCGACAAACTATGAAATAATGATAATAAGTAAACATATAAAAGTACTATATGGACTGTGCTTAGAATATATAGAAGTAGTTAATGATTTCATATGAATGGCAATTTAATATAAATTTTGTAATTTAATGCCATAAATAGTGCATAATATGCATAAATATAAATATTATTTAAACTCGCTCAGAGGTCATGTTGCCAATTCTCCTTTTTGAAGTGAACATCAGACAAATTCTTCAATTTCTGATTTTTAACAAATGTTGTGAGGAAGCAGCTTGTGGGCAACATACAAACGCGAGGGGGATGGTAGGATGGCGCTCGTTCATAACTCTGCGCCGCGCTATATTTTCTGTGCGCCTGGTAAACCACATTTGGTTTTCATATAGAATTCCTACCGCAAATGCGCGAAAATAAAAATGAATGAAATTGAATTTGAATGTCTTCAGTAAAATTGAAGAATCAGCAAAATTTCAATTTTACAATTTGTATCACTGAAAATCCTACCATCCCCCTCGCGTTTGTATGTTGCCAACAAGCTGCTTCCTCACAAAATTTGTTAAAAATCAGAAATTGAAGAATTTGTCTGATGTTTACTTCAAAAAGGAGAATTGGCAACATGACCCTTTAGCGAGTTTAAATAATATTTATATTTTTGCATATTATGCACTATTTATGGCATTAAATTACAAAATTTATATAAAATTGCCATTCATATGAAATCATTAACTACTTCTATATATTCTAAGCACAGTCCATATAGTACTTTTATATGTTTACTTATTATCATAATTTCATAGTTTGTCGATTTAGCCCATTTTATCTAAAAACGACGTTATGAAAATGCATACCAATCGTTAATCGTAGCATTTCAAAAGAGCATAAGTCAATTTTCAACAGCAAAGCCCTGCAAAAAGGACAAACGAGACAACATAGCCGATCGACATTGTCGCAAAATTGTCGATTGATACAAATTTTGCCAACTCCGCCACGATGCGCAAAACTCGGTGTCAATATGTATGCGAGCTCGTATGCATGTATGTGAATATGTATGACAAAGTCGTCTTTTCGTTTTTTTCAACATAATGTCCGCGCGAACTCGCCGTTATTTTCTTGGCTTGCCACCATGCACAGAGGCGTGTCAAGTGAGGATTCATAATATATGAATATGTTGCTTAATTTGTATTGAAAAGTACTAATGCATTAATGATTTATTTTCTCAATATAATTAATATATATGTAAAAATATAAATACCAATAAATTTAAACCTATAATCGTTTTTCGTTTAAATTCGATAAATAAAATATATATCTGATATAATTATGTGGTAGTGCGCCCCTGACCCCTTCTTGCTTATGTACGTTCAACTTGTTTCTCGCAAAAAGCAAAAAGTGTAGACAAAAGTCATTGCTTGTGCGGAGCAAGCAGAAGCAAGCTTCAGCGTACGTGTATTTAAGAATGTATGTGTGATTATCACATTTGTGTAAATACGCATAATAAGGAAATATTCAATAAACCTAAACATATGAACATATTCTCCTGATATATTTTAATTATATCAGGAAGTAAAATATGCTATTAAAGTAATTGAATTATGATATGCTTAGATTCCAATTAATAAAATAAAAAAATTAAATACAATTTTAATTTTATGTATTTTACGATTCGAACGTATATGCTCGTATTCGGAATGAGCTTAACTCCTTCGCGCTTACGACCTAAGCCACCACAAAAGGGGAAACGTGGCCGCTTAGTCACCGTTTTATTATTATCATTTGTTTAATAAGTATATTGCTTACGCAACGCACATACATAAGTTAGAAAACTAGCTTATTAAATGTTTATTTTATTATGAATTCTGGGGTTTTTACCGGTAATACAGATTTTTAATTCAAAAGGTTTTTCATAATTATAAATTTGTCATATCATAGAAATTGAAGACATAAATCTAAATAGGTATGCGCAACGATTTTTCATATAGGAATATTCGTTGTGTCTATTTATAGCATTTCGCACATTGCGTGGTGTATTTTTCTTTTTCGAAGTTATACTTTTCGATGTTCCCTCTTGTGGAATTACAAATTAGTACTCAAAAAGTTTTCATTTAACATTTGTTCCTTCTCTACTCATCAACATTCTCTGCTTGCGCGAGTGTTAGATTTTTGGCGAAAGACATATTGAGGTACATACATATGTACATATGTGTACATATATGCAAATATATTTGGACATGCGAATGAAGGAAGGCAATTTCAAGAATATTCACTTCTTTATGGCAATGTAAAACATTTTGCCTAAGTTCATATCCTATCACATATTTTTATATACTCTTTTTTTATTTTTATAACTCTTTTTTATTAAATGATATTTTAGTTCTATTTTCATATTATTTCCCTCATTACTTATATTTTCTTTTCATAACTCAATTATTTTCCTTTTTATTATTTTAAGTTTTGTTTCTCTGTGCATATGTATGTATATACATTTTGCTTATAGAGTGGTGTAGTCAGAGAACGTATATGAATAGAGAAGGAGCAAATTTTAGCAGTACTAAAATGTTAATTACGATGGAGGAACATCGAAAACGCGCAAATTGGAAAATAAAATTTCACCACAACTATCAGGGTACGAAACGAACTACACCACTCTATAAGCAAAATGTATATACATACATATGCACAGATGTTCATTGGTATGCGCATAAACAAAAATTGAAATAATAAAAACGAAAGTAATTGACCTCCGACAAGAAAATATAAATAATGAGGGAAATAATACTAAAATAGAATTCAAATATCATTTAATAAAAAAGAGTTATAAAAAAAAAAATAGAATAATATATAAAAATATGATAGGCTTTGAACTTAGGCAAAACATTTCATTGCAATAAGGAAGTGTGCTATACAAGCAGCACCACAGCTAATATTAATGCAACTTTGTCTAATCTGTGAACTCAAACAGCTATTGTTGTTTACTTGCTTCAATGTTTATATGTCTATATGTGAATATTCTTGAAATTGCCTTCCTTCATTCGCATGTCCAAATATATTTGCATATATGTACACATATGTATATATGTATGTACCTCAATATGTCTTTCGCAAAAAATCTAACACTCGCGCAAGTGACAAAAAAAACGTAGACGCGCCATCATCGGCCAATAATATTCAAGCGAACTCGCGGCATATTTTCTAAGTATTTTATATTACAACGACAACAAATTCATTCATAAGGAACGTGCGCTGCTTCAAAGCAAAGTGCGTTCGTTCATAACTCTGCGCCGCGCTATTTTTTCTGTGCGCCTGGTAAACCACATTTGGTTTTCATATAGAATTCCTACCGCAAATGCGCGAAAATAAAAATGAATGAAATTGAATTTGAATGTCTTCAGTAAAATTGAAGAATCAGCAAAATTTCAATTTTACAATTTGTATCACTGAAAATCCTACCATCCCCCTCGCGTTTGTATGTTGCCAACAAGCTGCTTCCTCACAAAATTTGTTAAAAATCAGAAATTGAAGAATTTGTCTGATGTTCACTTCAAAAAGGAGAATTGGCAACATGACCCTTTAGCGAGTTTAAATAATATTTATATTTTTGCATATTATGCACTATTTATGGCATTAAATTACAAAATTTATATAAAATTGCCATTCATATGAAATCATTAACTACTTCTATATATTCTAAGCACAGTCCATATAGTACTTTTATATGTTTACTTATTATCATAATTTCATAGTTTGTCGATTTAGCCCATTTTATCTAAAAACGACGTTATGAAAATGCATACCAATCGTTAATCGTAGCATTTCAAAAGAGCATAAGTCAATTTTCAACAGCAAAGCCCTGCAAAAAGGACAAACGAGACAACATAGCCGATCGACATTGTCGCAAAATTGTCGATTGATACAAATTTTGCCAACTCCGCCACGATGCGCAAAACTCGGTGTCAATATGTATGCGAGCTCGTATGCATGTATGTGAATATGTATGACAAAGTCGTCTTTTCGTTTTTTTCAACATAATGTCCGCGCGAACTCGCCGTTATTTTCTTGGCTTGCCACCATGCACAGAGGCGTGTCAAGTGAGGATTCATAATATATGAATATGTTGCTTAATTTGTATTGAAAAGTACTAATGCATTAATGATTTATTTTCTCAATATAATTAATATATATGTAAAAATATAAATACCAATAATTTTAAACCTATAATCGTTTTTCGTTTAAATTCGATAAATAAAATATATATCTGATATAATTATGTGGCAGTGCGCCCCTGACCCCTTCTTGCTTATGTACGTTCAACTTGTTTCTCGCAAAAAGCAAAAAGTGTAGACAAAAGTCATTGCTTGTGCGGAGCAAGCAGAAGCAAGCTTCAGCGTACGTGTATTTAAGAATGTATGTGTGATTATCACATTTGTGTAAATACGCATAATAAGGAAATATTCAATAAACCTAAACATATGAACATATTCTCCTGATATATTTTAATTATATCAGGAAGTAAAATATGCTATTAAAGTAATTGAATTATGATATGCTTAGATTCCAATTAATAAAATAAAAAAATTAAATACAATTTTAATTTTATGTATTTTACGATTCGAACGTATATGCTCGTATTCGGAATGAGCTTAACTCCTTCGCGCTTACGACCTAAGCCACCACAAAAGGGGAAACGTGGCCGCTTAGTCACCGTTTTATTATTATCATTTGTTTAATAAGTATATTGCTTACGCAACGCACATACATAAGTTAGAAAACTAGCTTATTAAATGTTTATTTTATTATGAATTCTGGGGTTTTTACCGGTAATACAGATTTTTAATTCAAAAGGTTTTTCATAATTATAAATTTGTCATATCATAGAAATTGAAGACATAAATCTAAATAGGTATGCGCAACGATTTTTCATATAGGAATATTCGTTGTGTCTATTTATAGCATTTCGCACATTGCGTGGTGTATTTTTCTTTTTCGAAGTTATACTTTTCGATGTTCCCTCTTGTGGAATTACAAATTAGTACTCAAAAAGTTTTCATTTAACATTTGTTCCTTCTCTACTCATCAACATTCTCTGCTTGCGCGAGTGTTAGATTTTTTGCGAAAGACATATTGAGGTACATACATATGTACATATGTGTACATATATGCAAATATATTTGGACATGCGAATGAAGGAAGGCAATTTCAAGAATATTCACTTCTTTATGGCAATGTAAAACATTTTGCCTAAGTTCATATCCTATCACATATTTTTATATACTCTTTTTTTATTTTTATAACTCTTTTTTATTAAATGATATTTTAGTTCTATTTTCATATTATTTCCCTCATTACTTATATTTTCTTTTCATAACTCAATTATTTTCCTTTTTATTATTTTAAGTTTTGTTTCTCTGTGCATATGTATGTATATACATTTTGCTTATAGAGTGGTGTAGTCAGAGAACGTATATGAATAGAGAAGGAGCAAATGTTAGCAGTACTAAAATGTTAATTACGATGGAGGAACATCGAAAACGCGCAAATTGGAAAATAAAATTTCACCACAACTATCAGGGTACGAAACGAACTACACCACTCTATAAGCAAAATGTATATACATACATATGCACAGATGTTCATTGGTATGCGCATAAACAAAAATTGAAATAATAAAAACGAAAGTAATTGACCTCCGACAAGAAAATATAAATAATGAGGGAAATAATACTAAAATAGAATTCAAATATCATTTAATAAAAAAGAGTTATAAAAAAAAAAATAGAATAATATATAAAAATATGATAGGCTTTGAACTTAGGCAAAACATTTCATTGCAATAAGGAAGTGTGCTATACAAGCAGCACCACAGCTAATATTAATGCAACTTTGTCTAATCTGTGAACTCAAACAGCTATTGTTGTTTACTTGCTTCAATGTTTATATGTCTATATGTGAATATTCTTGAAATTGCCTTCCTTCATTCGCATGTCCAAATATATTTGCATATATGTACACATATGTATATATGTATGTACCTCAATATGTCTTTCGCAAAAAATCTAACACTCGCGCAAGTGACAAAAAAAACGTAGACGCGCCATCATCGGCCAATAATATTCAAGCGAACTCGCGGCATATTTTCTAAGTATTTTATATTACAACGACAACAAATTCATTCATAAGGAACGTGCGCTGCTTCAAAGCAAAGTGCGTTCGTTCATAACTCTGCGCCGCGCTATTTTTTCTGTGCGCCTGGTAAACCACATTTGGTTTTCATATAGAATTCCTACCGCAAATGCGCGAAAATAAAAATGAATGAAATTGAATTTGAATGTCTTCAGTAAAATTGAAGAATCAGCAAAATTTCAATTTTACAATTTGTATCACTGAAAATCCTACCATCCCCCTCGCGTTTGTATGTTGCCCACAAGCTGCTTCCTCACAACATTTGTTAAAAATCAGAAATTGAAGAATTTGTCTGATGTTCACTTCAAAAAGGAGAATTGGCAACATGACCTCTGAGCGAGTTTAAATAATATTTATATTTATGCATATTATGCACTATTTATGGCATTAAATTACAAAATTTATATTAAATTGCCATTCATATGAAATCATTAACTACTTCTATATATTCTAAGCACAGTCCATATAGTACTTTTATATGTTTACTTATTATCATTATTTCATAGTTTGTCGATTTAGCCCATTTTTTTCAAATACGACGCTATGAAAATGCAGCCCAATCGGTAATCGCAATATTTCAAAAGAGCATAAGTCAATTTTCAACAGCAAAGCCCTGCAAAAAGGACAAACGAGACAACATAGCCGATCGACATTGTCGTAAAATTGTTGATTGAAACAAATTTTGTCGACTCCGCCACGATGCGCAAAATTCGGCGTCAATATGTATGCGAGCTCATACATAATTTGGGATGAGTGTACTATGGCTCATAAGCATTCGCTCGAAGCATTAAATAGGACTATGCAGGATTTAAACAATAATGACAGACTTTTCGGTGGTACTATTTTACTACTATCTGGTGATTTCCGGCAAACGTTGCCAGTTATTCCTCGCTCCACTTTTGCAGATGAAATTAATGCATGTCTAAAACAATCAATTTTATGGAGAAATGTTGAAACACTCAGACTGACAAAAAACATGCGAGTACTACTCCAAAATGATCCAACAGCACGAGAATTTTCTCAGCAATTACTGGATCTTGGAAACGGTGAAATAGAATTTCAACAAGATACTCAACATATTAGATTACCAGATAATTTCTGTACTGTTGTTCAAACTAAAAATGAACTGATTGAGAGCGTCTTCCCAGACATACTAAATAACTATTCAAATCATGACTGGCTTAGTAATCGTGCAATTTTGGCAGCAAAAAATGTTGATGTAGATCTGATTAACTACCAGATACAACAATTATTACCAGGTGATTTAATGTCATTCAAGTCTATTGATGCTACTGTAGAAGAAAACGAGGCAGTGAATTTCCCAATTGAATTTTTAAATTCTTTAGAAATAGCAGGAATGCCACCACACAATCTTCGATTGAAAATTGGATCACCGATTATTTTACTCCGTAATTTAAACCCTCCTAAACTGTGTAACGGTACACGGTTGGTGATCAAAAGAATCACTGGAAACGTTCTTGAAGCAACTATTTTGACCGGAAAATTGAAAGGAGAAATCGTTTTGTTACCACGTATTCCGATGATACCATCCGATTCTCCCATACCATTTAAAAGACTACAGTTTCCCATTCGTTTAGCTTTCGCGATGACTATAAATAAATCTCAAGGCCAAACAATGTCTATTTGCGCAATGTCTATTTGCGGACATGGAAAATCCATGTTTCTCTCATGGGCAATTATACGTGGCCTGTTCACGAGTAGGAAGACCATCAAGCTTATTTGTATTAACCAAAGACCGATTGACCAAAAATATTGTACACCGATTGGCGCTTCATTAAACATTGGAATTGTGATTTATTACAATTATTAATTATTAATTTAGAGTATTATTTGTTAAACAAAAATGTTTAAAGTATTTGTTGAATAAATGTTATATTAATTTGTGTTAAATTTTCTGTTTCAAACCACAGCAACGCGTGGCCGGGTCAGCTAGTATATTATACTATTTTTTATTTTTATAACTCTTTTTTATTAAATGATATTTGAATTCTATTTTAGTATTATTTCCCTCATTATTTATATTTTCTTGTCGGAGGTCAATTACTTTCGTTTTTATTATTTCCATTTTTGTTTATGCGCATACCAATGAACATCTGTGCATATGTATGTATATACATTTTGCTTATAGAGTGGTGTAGTTCGTTTCGTACCCTGATAGTTGTGGTGAAATTTTATTTTCCAATTTGCGCGTTTTCGATGTTCCTCCATCGTAATTAACATTTTAGTACTGCTAACATTTGCTCCTTCTCTATTCATATACGTTCTCTGGTAATTGTAAGTCTGTGAAAACTTGGAAATTGTATTTCGAATGTATATTTATCTTTGACACCGAGTAGGATGAATAGCTGGATTTTGAAGGCATTTATTAGTGCTTCCGTGGCTGGGATGAGCCGATGTGCGGAACTTTCATCGCTATGGTCAGTAGTCGTTAGAGCATTAACGTCACTCTGTGGAGGTTTCGATAGCGCGTCGGCTACCACATTTGTCTTTCCTAGTTTGTACTTCATTTCGCAGTTGTACGCTTCAAGGATGCATTTCCATCTTTTAATTTTTCCGTTACGGTGTTTATATCGCAATGCATAGGTTAAGGATTGGTTATCTGTGAAAATTATTACTTTGGGTAAACCATAAAAATAACTTCTGAAACTATTAAGTGCCCATCTTATCGCCAGCATTTCTTTTTCATTTGCTGCGTAATTTTCTTCGGCTTTACTTAGTGAACGAGATATGAATGCTATGGATTTACCTGATTGTTCTAGAACTAATCCGAGAGCATAACATGATTTTTAAATTTGTACAAAAACAGATATCATATTACAAATATTTATGTGCATTATCAACAGCATATACGAGATATGTTCAAAGGAAATGGTGAAATTTTAATTATTTTGAAAAATACTTAACTCAATATCTAATTGTCCTCTTCAAGGTAGACCCCTCGAATATAATACACTTATGCCAATGCTTTTTTCTAACCTCGAAGCACTTCTGAAATGCCCTTTTTGTGTGGCCATCAGCACTTTCTTCGATTCTGACATGATCTCATTAATTTGTGGCAAAAGGTTTTCTTTCCATCGGTTTCTTCTGTTTTGGGAATAGGAAAAGGTTGGAAGCTCCTTTTGTTTTTTTTCAATTTTAGTTTTCAACAAAAAATCGCAAATAAGCATTGATGTGACGTGTGTTGACGATTTGTTTTTCCACAATTCCGATCGTTTGAGCCGTAACAGGAAGATCTTTTGGCAGGAACTCATGATGCACCACACCATTGTATTCAATTGCGATTGATCTGCAACTTCCCTAATAGTACTTCGACGATTTTCAACAACTTCTTTTCCACAGTTTCGATATTTTCTTCGCTGGTTGACGGGGTCGCATCTCCAGGATGCTCACTGTCATCCATATCTTCACGGCCTTCTGTAAAGCACTTGTACCACTGCCACAATCAACATTCCAAGCCCTCTGGAGGACTTTCTTTGATTTTTAACGCAAAATTTAATACAATAATCAGCTAATCTCCCTCAACTTCAATACACATATTCCAACGATCCTTCCATCTTTGTGAACAGGTGCATTGTCTTGATGAAAACTGACTTTTTTGTGCTACAAACCAGCAACCTCTTTTCACAAATTTTTCCAGTCAGCTGATTCAAAAGGCTGCAATAATATTCATATATAGCTTGAGTCCACTGTAAACGTTTTTGTTTTAATTTATTATCATAGTGGTAGATCCAAGTCTTATTCATAGTTATAACACGACGCAAGAAATCGGTTTATTGTGCTTAAAACGCTTTGTTTTCGATCCAGGTTTCTTGAATTGTTAACGTGTGCGGCACTAACTTTCCAATTATCGGTTTCATATGTAATTCTCCATGTAAAATATAATATAAAGTTCGTTAGAGATGCCTATGGCATTTATGGCAATTTCAAGTAATGCAGAAATATTTATAAATTTAGACCGTTATGTTCAAAGATCCAATCAGTTAGAAACTCTTTGTTTAGCTGATTTTGCATCTAGGTATAAATATTTTAAATCTAGTAGAAGAGCACAAGACAGTGATCATGAAGAAAGATCAGAAAGCGGGGTTGTCATGCCTCTTAAAGACGGTAGCGGTTTTGTGAAAAAACGTACCAAACCTTGTATTATTCGGTATAGAAGGTGTAATCCAGATTTGGCCAGAGTTGAGTATTTCCGCGAAATTTTAATGCTTTACTATCTTTGGCGGAATGAACAGCAAGATTTCATTGAAAACGATAATGAGCAAACTTGCATAACACATCGCATTATAATTGAGGAAAATCAAAGCAAATGTGATGTTTTTGAGCAAAGAGAGGTTGAAAATGTTCTAGAAAGTCTTTATAACGAAATAGACTTGGAGAAAGGTGCTCAAAATGAACTACCCATCGTGGAAAATAAGTTCAGAGTGTTGGCACTTCCAGAAATAAACCCAAATATAAATTTGCTGGACTTGTAGAGGAATTATTTTCTTTAGTTCAAAGTCTAAATACTAAGCAAAGAACCTATTTGACACAATTGATGCACCAGCTAAAAACAAATCATTCCCGAGAATTCCATATTTATTTTGGTCCAATGAAGAGACAAATAATTTCAATGCCCTTAAGCTCAGTGAATCCCAACTGAAGCTATCCTTTCAACTGCAAAAGACTCAGTTAAAGGAATTGGTATAAGTGAAAATGAGAATTTTGGAAAAAGTTAAAATTTTCAATCAACTTCTGAAACGCAGGGACTGCCCTTTAAGTTGACACTAAATATATGATTACAGTGAATATAAATACGTGTGATGGCTTGGTTAATGAGGCAGCTGGACAACTTATACAAATTGATTTCCATTGTTCTTTTCCAACAATTCTGTGGATTATATTTTTGGCACCTTCTGTTTGTTTGATAGCACGATCAAAAAAGCTTCAGCCTCTAGAAAGTTCTTGGACACCAATTGAAAAAGTTCTAAAATCTTTTCAATAAAAAAAATGAACAAATTTCAATTGAAAGAAATCAGTTTCCAGTTGTTCCAGCTGAGGGAATAACTATTCATAAAAGTCAGGGTGCCACATATAATAAAGTTGTAGTTCATACTCGACCCAGAATGAATAGAGCTTCAATATATGTCGCTTGTAGTCGAGCTACTTCTGCAGAAGGTATATTCATCATAGGAAATTTTATTCCTCCTAATAATTTTTTTAATCGGATCTTGTACTTAGGGAACTGAGGGAAGTTCAGAGTCTTCACGCTCACATTAATGATTTAAAAAGCGATTGTTTGATGCTATCTTCAGATAATTTATGTTTTGTAGAAACTTGGAGTTATCCTTGCGAAAGTTTACATATACCAGGATTTACTCCAATTAACGAGCTGATGATAGCAGAGAACGTAAATGAATAGAGAAGGAGCAAATGTTAGCAGTACTAAAATGTTAATTACGATGGAGGAACATCGAAAACGCGCAAATTGGAAAATAAAATTTCACCACAACTATCAGGGTACGAAACGAACTACACCACTCTATAAGCATAATGTATACACATACATATGCACAGATGTTCTTTGATATGCGCATAAACAAAAATTGAAATAATAAAAACGAAAGAAATTGACTTCTGAAAGGAACATATTAATAATCAGGGAAATAATATTAAAATAGAATTAAAATATCATTTCATAAAAAAGGGTTATAAAAATAAAAAAGGACTATATAATATATGATTGGATTTGAACTTAGTCAAAATATTTCACGTTGCAATAAAGAAGTCTGCTATACAAGCAGCACCACAGACAATATTCAAACTATTATAACTAATCTGTGAACTCAAACAGCTATTGTTGTTTACTTGCTTGAATGTTCATATGTCTATATGTGAATATTCTTGTATGTACATATGTATATCCCTCAATGTGTCTTTCGCAAAAAATCAAACACTCGCGCAAGTGACAAAAAAAACGTAGACGCACCATCATCGGCCAATAATATTCACGCAAACTCGCGGCATATTTTCTAAGTATTTTATATTACAACGACAGCAAATTCATTCATAAGGAACGTGCGTCTGCTTCAAAGCAACGTGCGCTCGTTCATAACTCTGCGCCGCGCTATATTTTCTGTGCGCCTGGTAAACCACATTGCGAGAAAATAAAAATGAATGAAATTGAATTTGAATGTCTTCAGTAAAATTGAAGAATCAGCAAAATTTCAATTTTACAATTTGTATCACTGAAAATCCTACCATCCCCCTCGCGTTTGTATGTTGCCCACAAGCTGCTTCCTCACAACATTTGCTAAAAATCAGAAATTGAAGAATTTGTCTGGTGTTCCCTTCAGAAAGGAGAATTGGCAACATGACCTCTTAGGAATTTGAATTATTATTTTAATTTTTTTTTTATATTATGCACTATTTATGGCATTAAATTACAAAATTTATATAAAATTGCCATTCATATGAAATCATTAACTACTTCTATATATTCTAAGCACAGTCCATATAGTACTTTTATATGTTTACTTATTATCATTATTTCATAGTTTGTCGATTTAGCCCATTTTAGCCAAATACGACGCTATGAAAATGCAGCCCAATCGGTAATCGCAATATTTCAAAAGAGCATAAGTCAATTTTCAACAGCAAAGCCCTGCAAAAAGGACAAACGAGACAACATAGCCGATCGACATTGTCGTAAAATTGTTGATTGAAACAAATTTTGTCAACTCCGCCACGATGCGCAAAATTCGGCGTCAATATGCAATAAACCCAAACATATGAACATATTTTCCTGAAATATTTTAATTATCTCAGGCAGTTAAATATGCTATTAAAGTAATTGAATTATGATATGCTTAGATTCCAATTACTAAAATAAAAAATTAAATAAATTTTCAGTTTCATGAGTTTTAGGATTCGAACGTATAGGTTCGTATTCGGATTGTGCTTAGCCCCTTCCCGCTTACGACTTCAGCCACCTCAAAAATGAAAACACGGCCGCTTAGCCATCGTTTTATTGTTATCCTTTGCTCAATAAGCAATTGCTCACGCAACACACATATATAAGTTTGAAAAATAGCCTATTAAATATTTACTTTATTATAAATTCTGGGGTTTATACCGGTAATACAGACTTTTAATTCAGAAGGCTTTTCATAATTATAAATTTGTCATATCATAGAAATTGAAAACATAAATATAAATAGGCATACGCAACGATTTTTCATATAGGAATATTCGTTGTGTCTATTTATAGCATTTCGCATATTGTGTGATGTATTTTTCTTTTTCGAAGTTATATTTTTCGATGTTCCCTCATCTGGAACTACAAATTAGTACTCAAAAAGATTTCATTTAACATTTGCTCCTTCTCTATTCATTTACATTCTCTGGTCATATGAAATAAGTAAACGACGACTACCGTTTGAGTTTTTTATTAAATTTATTTTAATTTAATTTTAATAATTTAACAAGTTAAACCTTACTGTAA
This sequence comes from Bactrocera oleae, assembly GCF_042242935.1. Taxonomy (NCBI): domain Eukaryota; kingdom Metazoa; phylum Arthropoda; class Insecta; order Diptera; family Tephritidae; genus Bactrocera; species Bactrocera oleae. Next base: position 3,888,693 of record NC_091542.1, on the reverse strand, counting down.
TCCAAAATTTTTACATCTGCTTGTAGAGATGTAATCGCAGTGGAAATGGTTATAACTTTTTAAATCCATCTTTCATAAAAGAGATAGTTCTAGTTTTTATTAGAGATTTATGTAGTATACGGCCTGATATTGTTTTAACTGTTGTTCTATTAATTTGGGATACTATATCATTTATATATTCTTTTGTTACTTTGAACCAAGTCGTTTATTTCTTTTCGCGTCTATTATATCACCTAGAGAGTAATCTTTAGGTTCTGTTCTTTTGCAGTTGTGGGAAGAAAGATCTTGTTCCTGTTTCTTTCTGAGAATATTTTCGTTTCCTTGCTGTTCTACCCGTTAAGGGTCGGTAAAAATTCAATTTTTAAAGAATGTGGCTAAAAGTTTATTTTTGGTTGTTTAGTGTATTGATGAATTATATTCCTGCACTGATTTGACTAACAGTTCTTCGAATATTATTCCTATGTTGTTGCTTTTAAGCATCTCATTATTTCAGAAGGTGTACTATGGAATCCTTCATTTTGTCCGTTGCTAGTGCTATTATATGGTCGTGTGGCATAAACATTGATTAACATTTGGTCTTTGATTAAGGTTGATATTGTGGCAGAATTAAGAGATTTTTCATTATATACTAAATTTGTTTTGGTATTCCAACAATAATTTGAAGCTGTAGTCCAGTCATTTAAGCTTAAATTAGGTAAGAATCTCGGAATTCAGATACCCAGCTGTAAGTCTGTAAATACTTGTATATTAACACCCTAAAAGTTGTCTCAAAACCTACATATGGTAGGGTAGTTGCGTACATTAAAATTAAATTTCAAGGTCAAAGGTCACAAAAATCGGTTTTTTGCGCTTTTTTTGTAAATATCTCATTTCCTATGGGTTTTTTGCTATTGGTATTTATTATCAATATTGTAGATTACAAAATTCTCTACAAATTTTGTTTAACATTTTTTTCATACGGTGAACCGTTTTCGAGATAGAGGGCTTAGAGCGCGCGGTCACAGCATCACTTCAGGTCAACCGGTGCCTCCGATCAAAAACGCGCCATATATAGTTGATGAACTATCGATAAATCAATGATTATAAATATTTGTCAATTTTTATTAACTATTATATTATATTTTATCATTTTTTCCTAACCTTTCCACTTTTTATTCAGTATTAATTTATTTAACAACACTTACCTCCACATGAAATTGCAGAATTGTTAATGAAAATATAGGAATTATATTTGAATTTAAACCTTATTAATATTAATAACTTCTTACATGATAAAAAAAAAATAAAAAAATTTATTAAAAAATATCATTCAATACATTTATTTTTATTAAAAGTAAAAAAATGGAATAAAGGGTACAAAAACTACAATTTATTGTATAATTTTAATCATCTTCTTCCTCTTCATCGTCGTCTTCCGGCTGCTGGTAAATTTCAAACTGGTCTTCATTATCGTCTTCAACGAGATTTGTTTCAAGTTCTTCCATGATTTCGGGGTCAAAAGTTCCATCTTCGTTAATGCCGCTCTGATATGGTAGAGCATTGAGACAAGCTTGCCCATTACATTGGCCACAAGCTAAAGAGCATTGCAAGCCCGCTTTCCTGCATCCGCATCGCGAGCCACAACCACTCTTGCAGTTGCAGAAAATTGTATTTAGCAAATGTTCTGGAGCAGGTGGTAAAATTGTCATGATAGGCTCCAGAAAATCGTTTCGCATTGCCCAACCCCATACCTGGGGTTACAAATCATGCCCTAACCAAGTTTGAACTACTATACACGTTCGAAATGTTGATGAGCAGCTGCACTTGTTGGTGGAATATTTGAAAGCTGCACAGGTTTATTAAGTTTTGTAGACTTGACGTAATGCATATAACGAAGATGATCGAGACTTTTCACAGATTTCGGAGCATTATAGACTGCCAATAAGGTTTGAGTTCCACTCTCTAATAATCTCTGGGCCGAACAATTTTCTTCCTCAAATGCTGCAGCTAGTTCATCCAAATTGGTCAGTTTCTCAAAAACTTTTAAAAATGTTTTTTTTCCCTTTTTAAAAAGCGCAGAAGTTGTGTCAATTAAAATGATGAGTAAATAAATATCTTGTCCTATTATTTACAAAATCACAGATTTTAAATAAGATGTACTTAATTATTTTCTAATTAAAATGTCATTAGTGTTAATGGGAATATAATTATAGTAAGATTTAAGTTTTTCCCTTCATTATTTTTTAATTTTAGGAAACAGTGATCAGTATTATTGAATAGATAAAGATTTAAGGCATGAAGAAAATGATAAAATATAATATAATACTTAATAAAAATTGAAAAATATTTATAATCATTGATTTATCGATAGTTCATCAACTATATATGGCGCGTTTTTGATCGGAGGCACCGGAGGTTCGACCTGAAGTGATGCTGTGACCTTGAAATTTAATAGTTGCGTACACCCTACCATATGTAGGTTTTGAGACAACTTTTAGGGTGTCAATATACAAGTATTTACAGACTCACAGCTGGGTATCTGAATTCCGAGGTGAACTTACTATAATGACTGGACTACTGTGCGTATTTCGAAAGTTAATCACCGGCCGTGAGTATTAATCTTTTTTCTGTCGAGTAAATGTCGATATGTACGATTTCCCCTGGCAACTGCAGATTGGGAGTGTTTTGTACCTGTGGTTTTGGAGTTGTCTGTCATATTTATGCTCGCTGTTGTCTAACTAGTTTTTGGATTTTCGAATTCACGCTTGGATAGTAAATTCTGTATTAGGGATTGTGTAAATCGAATTTTGATATTTGCAAAGTGAAGTGGATATATTTCCTGTATTTTTTCCTTTAAAATTTCCGTGATGTATAGTCCGTTGAGTAAGGTTGGGTCAAGGTGTCGTTTGAATATGTCTATAATGTCCTGTGTTGAATATTCTCATTTGGTAATTTTATGTCTGTGAAAACTTGGAAATGGTATTTCGAACGTATATTTATCTTCGACACCGAATAGGATGAGTAGCAGGTTTTGAAGGCATTTATTAGTGCTTCTGTGGCTGGGATGAGCCGACGTGCGGAACTTTCATCGCTATGGTCAGTAATCGTTAGAGCATTAACGTCAGTCTGTGACGTCATCTTTCAATTTTTCCGTTATAGTTTTTATTACGCAATGCATTGGTTAAGGATTGTTCCAGAATTTCTTCGAGAGCATAACTAGATGCATCGATAGTAAGGTAGTCTTGATTAAAATCAGGATATACTAGTATTACTTCTTTCGAATCGAGTAAGGCTTTTATTTTGTTGAAGTCTTCTAGCGGTGCATTATAGAGTAGTATCTGCTTTTTACTGGATGCATTTTTATACTCTCGCAACATGTTGCTACAGAGTATAATAGTTTTGTTTACCTAACGGTTGTTTATATCACCTAAAACTAATCGAGTTAGATATAGGGTTATGTTTTTATAAATGATCAAGATGAAGAGACGAGTTGAAATCCGGGTGACTGTCCGTCCGTGCAAGCTGTAACTTGAGTAAAAATTGAGATATCTTCATGAAGCTTGGTACACATGTTTCTTGGTACAGTAAGACGGTTGGTATTGCAGATGGGCGTAATCGGACCACTGCCACGCCCACAAAACGCCATTAATCAAAAACAAATAAATTGTCATAACTAAGCTCCGCAATAAGATACAAGACTGTTACACGAGATCACATTAGGGAGGGGCATCTGCAGTTAAAATTTTTTTATTAAGTGGGCGTGGTCCCGCCCCTAATAGGTTTAATGTGCATATCTCTTAAACCACTAAAGCTATAATAACAAAATTCACTGGAAGCAAATGTTTTTAGAACTTCTACCTACGGTGTGAAAATGGGTGAAATCGAGCGAGAACCCCGCCCACTCTCCATGTAACGGTACTGTTAAAAACTACTAAAAGCGCGATAAATCAAGCACTAAACACGGCAGAGACATTAAATTTTATCTCAGGGATGGTATGAGATGACTTTATAGGAACCGCGTTTAAAATTAGACAGCGGGCGTGACACCGCTCACTTTTAGGTGAAAACCCATATCTTGGGATCTGCTTAACCGATTTCAACCAAATTTGGTACATGACATTATTTATATATTTCTATGTTATGGTGCGAAAATGGGCGAAATTGGACTACAACCACGCCTATTTTCCATATGACACCATTTTAAAGTCCACTTGATTCTTTCACTTTCCACTATGCAAATCAAGCAACAATGAGTATATAAGCGTAAAATACGTTTGCGTGAATAATACGTTTAAAGTATGCCACCTTGTGACCAAAAATGCTCTAAATCGAACCAAAACTGTTCAAGCCCTTAGGTACTGAATATGTGGACCCCAGTACCTATAGTTGACTCTTTACCGTAAATATCGGCCATTGCGTAAGATATATAATTGAAATTCATATAATAGAATAAATAAATGAAACTATCGATAATAGTATGTCTTTGTTTCAAAAATGGGTTTAATCGGATCAATAGTTCTTGTAGCCCTCATATATCTAATGTAAATATTTTTGAGCTTTCGCGTGACTTTATACCGCATATGTGAGTTATCTCAATGAAAATGAGAGAGCGTATGTTTTAACAAGATCAAATCGGGAGAAAATTTTCCTTAGCCCCCATGTAACTAATATCAGGATTTTCGAACATTCGTCTGACTTTACTCCATTTGATTGGTAATGGTATGTGAGGTACCTTAATGAAACAGTGGGAGCATTTTATTACCCTGTGACATGTTAGTAGTATGTGGTATTGGAAAAAATTAATAAAATCGGGTTAATACTACCCTCAAATTCCATATACTACTTATAATGCTTTTCGTTATTCTAATCAGTTTTATGCCGAATATGTCGGTAAGTGAGTATTAATATTTTTTTTTATATATAAAATTGCTTCAAAATATGTTCTCTATGGTCGAGTATAGCTGAGCAATGTCAAAATTAATATAATATATTTCTGTATCCCCAATATATATATGATTTCCGTCTTTCCACCTGACTTTACACCGTTCCGGTTGATCAACGTGATATTTTAACGAAATTAGGTGGAAAAGATTTCTTAAAAATTATGTGGTTTGACGCTAAAATAGAATGAAATTAGTATATACTAAGTCTAAACCTCACACCTTCATATAATGAATTCCGATTCTCTGGTTGACGTTTGCCACCTAAGCTTATAATATAAAATTTAGCCACTTTGGTGGAGTTAATATCACTTTCATACTTATGTATATCTCACTTCAAGCAATAAAACTGAGACTAAGTTTATGGCCTTTAATTAAGTCAAGAATATACCAAATTTGATTGTAATTTAATCACGATATCATTTAATAATGGATGTTTAATTCAACATTTTTTAATATACGGTTTAGAGGAATTTTCTGGTCTTTGATTTTCCCGGTTCACATGTACTACTTATGGTATAATTTTTTCGTCAATTAGATAATTTAATGGACAGTTTTTCTTAAAAATAAACCTTATAACCCTAATATACTGATTTCCGCTCCTCTGGTACAACAGCAACCTCATATACCCCACATATTAAATCTAACTCCTTTGGTTCAGTTTATATCACATATACCATGTTTGAGTTAAATAGCTTCTTTTTATAAAAGTTAACATTTCGGAGAAAAAAATCGTATTGACACAAAATAAATCTATGATCAATAGCATAAGTTAATAAGATACCAAATAATAATCGAGTAATGAATGTTGAATTCTTTCGTAACATTTTTATACTTTCGCAACATGTTGCAACATAGTATAGTTTTGTTCACCAAAGAGTTGTTTGCATCACCTAAAGTGATAGATATAGATATACATATATTTCTTCTAATATTTGGTGATAATCAGTGGTTAGGTATATTTTCTCAGCCATCATGTTGAACTTATTATAAAATATACCAGACAACAATGCTAAAAAAATTTCTTAGAGTGCTGGACTTTGTATAGAGCAAAAAAATCTTTCTTGAAAAAATTGCATGAAATAAATATTAGTAATGTGGTATCAATTTAGATTATAGATAAACTGCGACCCCATCGGTTTACATGCTACTGTCTATTATTTCAGATTTGCGACACATTTTAATATGAAGGTCATGAGGTGAACTGTAAAGTCAAGAAAATTACATTTTTACCTAGCGCCGTTGGCAGCTTATTAAAGGTTTAGATATTAAGAGAGAAAGAAGAAAATCTACATATCTGCTCTACATATGTGTATACCATACTTAATTAAATGTAAGTTATTGTTAATTTATCCTTTATGGTTAGACCCTTCAAAATAGGTACCATAGATCTCCCTGTTTTAGAAAGCGTTTAATAAAAGTAATTTACGGAGGGGTTTTCCGAGAACTTAATTTCAATACAATGAAATAAACTACTAATTTCTAAAATATAAATATATCTAAATATTATGTATTATTATGTTAGTGAATAGCTAAGTAATATATAGGTATACAAAAGTACGTAAGCTGTACCAACATGTTGCAAGAGTATAATAAATATCAGTACACTGTGTTTGTAGTTTCAGTTTCACTAAATGTCTTTACTAGCAAAGTGCTTTATTCAAACTAATTTTAGTGAGTTAGTTATATAGTGTTTAAAGTATTATTATATACAGTGACGAGCAAAACCGTATTATATACAGGCGAGGAAACACATATACATATTTGCACCAGTATACCATAGTACCTATACACGGAACAGGAAAGGAGACTTACAAGGAATTACAGTGGAAGAGAGCAGCACCTAGGATCCAACTTTTAACAGGCGGACAGACTGAATTATATAAGTATTATCTATAAGTATTTTATATATTAATCCATTTATTATTAATTAATTATGCCTAGATTAAGTAGAAAATCTATATAACTAAGTCGTCTTCAGAATAGAAGACTTATGAGAGTTCTTCGTGCAAACTCTTTATACAGAGATAGTGAGCAGTCACAAAATACTGTAAGCCACGCTAATCGTAGATTAGATTCCGATGTACGTCTATCCGAACAAATTATCAATACAAATCAACATAGAACCAGGCGGGAAAATCTCGAGGTAAGGTCTTTTGAACAAAATTTAAATAATGTTCAACATAGAACAAGGCAGCAAGATCCGCGAATTTGCTCTGAAGAGCAAATAAGAGATACTCGAGGTCATAGGTCTCGGCGTGAAGACCCCGAGGTTCGATCTGTTGAGCAAGTTGCAAATACTTTTCCACATAGAACAAGGCGGCAAGATCCCCAAATTCGCTCTGAAGAGCAAATAAGAAATACTCGAGGTCATAGATCTCGGCGTGAAGACCCCGAGGTTCGATCTGTTGAGCAAGTTGCAAATACTGTTCAACATAGAACAAGGCGGCAAGATCCACAAATTCGCTCTGAATAGCAAATAAGAAATACTCGCGGTCATAGATCTCGTCGCGCAAATCCTGAGGTACGTTATGATGAACAAAGTAGGAACACTAGGGATCATAGAGAACTTCGCGCAAGAAATCCTGAGTATAGGAATTTAGAGCGCATTCGTGATCAAATGCAAAGGAAACATGCAAGAAGAAATCCTGAAATAAGGAGAGAGGAGCGTGATAAAAAAACACAACGTCGACAGCTTAGAAGGAGGGGTATGAGGAAAGAAATTTTGCATCAGAGACGTCTTAGACAAGGTCAAGTTCGCCTTCGTAGAGATAGCCCACTCAATAGACAAATTGAAAACCAAAGGCAGTCCCAACCAATCCGATTAATGGGAGAAAATAATGTTATAGAAACTGATAATAGTGGCAATTTAACAGATTTCAAAAACATTTATTTCCAAAATATGAATGGGCCCTACTGAAATATGTATTTGTTGCAGCGGCTTATGGTTTTCACACCAAGTTCGCAAATTAAATTTCAAAACTATTGCGCAAGGTCACCCGAATACCGCATCCGCCTTCTTTTTATTGCAAAAATTTCCTTCAGAAGATGGAAATTACAATTTTTGTGCTACTTGCAAAAATGCGATTGTTAAAAAGAACGTTCCAAAAATATGTTAAGCTAACGGTCTAGACTTTCCTGAAATACCGGATTGTTTGAAAGGTTTAACCCCAATTGAAAAACGTCTCATAATGCCTATATTGCCTTTTATGACAATCCGTCCGTTAGGATATCAAGGTCAGAGTTTGCTCAAAGGTGCTGTTGTTAATATACCAATTTCTGCTAACAATATTGTGACATCTCTACCAAGGTCCTTTGATGAGGCTCATGTTATCCAAATTCACTTAAGAAGGCGTTTGGTATACAATCATGATTACATGATCGATACCATACGCCCCGCAAAGATTATGGAAGCTTTGCAGTTCTTAGTGAATACCCCTCTGTATCGTGAGCACAATATACATATTAATGAAAACTGGATTTCAGAATTTAATAACCAAGAAGAAGTTCCGTTTGTTGCATCTGCAGAGGATTCCCGATTGGTACAATCTTTTCATTCGGCACAAACTTCTCATGATAATCCCTCAGGTAATAATATTCCCACGGGTCTTTTACCTTCAGTGCTGAATTCTGAAATTCGCCGTTTTGACAGAAGAGCGTGTATCATTCCAAAGTTGTTCTATGATTACAAAAAATTAGAACTGCTACAAATTAGGAATAGTACATCCATTTGCCTTAGAAAGTTTTCAGGTCGCAACCGAGTTACGACCCGAAATCTATTAAACGAAAACTTTGTTCAAAACTTGATTCAACACGATGATGGCTACAAGGTTTTGAAGCTGAGAAGAAAAAGGCAATCGCTATGATTCGCCAATTTGGGCTTCCAACCTTCTATATCACTATATCGGCTGCAGAATCTCAGTGGGTTGAGCTTTTGGTCATCCTCTCTAAACCTGTTGATTCTAAAGATATTTCGGAAGAGGAAGTCAACAGTTTAACAACCCAAGATAGATATCGCTTAATTCGGTCAGACGCGGTTACTTGTGCTAGATATTTTGAATACCGCTATCGACAAATTCTTAAGCTTTTTAAAGATAACGCCGGCATTTTTGGAGAGCATTTTGTTACAAATTTCTACTGGGGAGTGGAGTTTCAACAGAGAGGTTCCCCGCATGTAAACGGCATGTATTGACTTAATAATGCTCCGAGGATCAACCTTCAAGATCCTCAGACATTCCCTGATATCATTAGTTTTATTGACAATTATATTTCTACCGATGGTTCGATCAGCCACTTTAAATTAAATTAAAATTATTTGATTTATCAAAAGCATAACCACAGTCGGTCTTGTACTAGGGAAATATGAGGACAACAGTTTTGTCGTTTTGGTATACCATATCCACCAATGCCTTCAACGGAAATACTGTTACCGTTTACAGAAACAAGTCAAAATTAAGAAAGATACAAGGAAAACGTTTTCAAAATTCAAAACGTTTTAAATTCAAATATGATACAGAAGACATTACTCATGTAAACGATTTTGAACACTTACTGTCTGATAGTAGAATAAATATGTCTTTTGATGACTATTTGTTAGCCCTTAGGTCAAGTTTAATAAAACCCAAAATTTTTTTTAAAAGAAAATTACAGGATCGTTTTATAAACGCTTATAATCCTCTGATTTTGGAACTCCATAGAACAAATATGGATATCCAATATATACTGGATGCATATGCTTGCTGTTCATATATAACTAATTACATTAACAAGTCTAAAAGGGGAAGGCTCTTAAATGAAGCTATATCAGAGGTAAATGCTGGAAATTATACTATTAAGCAAAAACTTAAACATATAGGTCACAAATTTATATCAGGCACAAAAATATCTGCACAAGAAGCAGTATATTGCTGCATTGGGCTCCATCTTTCGGAAGCAAGTAATGCAGAAATATTTATAAATACCTCTCGACGTGAGGAACGTGTTCGAATGGTAAAACCTAGAGCGGAACTTCAGAACCTTCCTTCAGGTTCGACTGAAATAATCGTAGCCGGTATTTTAGACCGTTATGTTCAAAGATCCAATCAGTTAGAAACTCTTTGTTTAGCTGATTTTGCATCTAAGTATAAATATTTAAATCTAGTAGCAGAGCACAAGACAGTGGTCATGAAGAAGAAGAGAGGGAAAACGATAATTTACCAGAAAGCGGGGTTGTCATGCCTCTTAAAGACGGCAGCAGTTTTGTTGAGAAACGTACCAAACCTTGTATTATTCGATATAGAAAGTTTAAATGGTAATGGTATGCTTTACTATCCACGGCGGAATGAACAGCAAGATATCATTGTTAACGATAATGAGCAGACTTGCATAACACATCGTATTATAATAGAGGAAAATCAAAGAAAAAATGATGTTTTTGAGCAAAGGGAACTTGAAAAGGTTCTAGAAAGTCTTTATAATGAAATAGACTTAAAAGAAAGTGCTCAAAATGAACTACCTATTGTGGAAAATGAGTTCAGAGTGTTGACACTTCCAGAAATTAACCCAATTATAAATTTGCTGGAGTTGCATGGTGAAGATTCAACAGATATTGGCACTGAATGTGAATGCAATGTTAGAGTTATTAAATTACCCCCTTTAATTCCAGTAGAAAAATTATTTTCTAAAAAATATGAATCCACATATTTTTCGTTTAATTCAAATTTTAAACATGTTAAATATAATGTTAAACATGTGTAAAATATACATAGATTTTAAATCGCGTTCAGGAAGAAGATGGTGGATACGACCCGTGAATTTAACAAGAAAGGAATTAGGATTTCATGATACTTGTTTTAAACCGCTGAAATCAATGAATAAAGAGCACTTTTTCCAAGCAACAAGGATGAGTGTTCACAAATTTAATCCTCTTCTTTATTTGTTAAAAGACAAGCTCCATCGGTGTTCGAGAAGAGAACCGATAAATGAAGAAACACGTTTGGGAATTACATTGATGTAATTAATATTTATAATTTATATTAGCATTGTAAATAACAGTTATATTTAGGTACTTATCTCAAGGATGCTGTCTTAAATTTCTGGCATGGTCTCACAAAATTGGACTTTCAACGGTGAGGAAAATTATTTACGAAACCTGCGATGCAATTTGGAATGAATTACACACAGTTTATGTTGCTCAACCAAACCAATCCGAATGGAGAAACATTTCTGTAAGATGGGCTTTACATTTTTGATAAATAATAAAAATTGATTCCATAAAAGAATTTTTTTTTTTATTCGTAGATTTTATATAAAAACCGGAATGCCGCACTGCCTAGGTGCTATTGATGGCAAACATATTAACATAGTTTGCCCGAGACGTAGTGGTTCACTTTTTTATAATTACAAAAAAACATTCAGCATTGTTCTAATGGCAGCTTGTGACTCCGACTATACATTTACTTTTGTTGATGTTGGGGCAGTAGGAAGTCAAAGCAAAAGTGCTTTTTGGGAAAATGATATTAAGAAGAAACATCGTATTGCCTCCTCATGATCACCTTCCGTGTAATTAAATAATCTGAATTTTGGAAATAACTTAATTTTTTATGATTACAAATACTTTCCATATTTAGGTACAAATAAAGACTTCCAGTATTTCTTTGTGGGGGACAATGCTTTTCCATATCCATATCCTGGCCGCAACTTGTCGCCTCTGAAGCAACACTACAACAAAAAGCTATCTTCCGCCAGAGTTTACATCGAAAATGCGTTTGGTATATTAGCGAATAGGTGGAGAATATTACATAGCAATATACATGCAGCACCAAAAAATATTGACAAAATAGTGTTAGCAACAGTTGTGCTACATAATTATCTCATGCTAGACAGGAGCTCGGGATATTTTACTGAAGAGTTGGTGGACCATTCGGAAAATGGTGCTTTCGTTCCTGGAATTTGGAGGCAAACAACTTTGCAAAGTCCAACTTTTCGAATTTCGCAAGCCAACCGTTCAACGGCGGAAGCGTTTGCATCGCCATTAAGCCAGTATTTTCTGAAATTTTATTAATTTTTCAATAAATTTCTTTTTCATTCTATAAAATTCATATAAAATAACAAAAAGCGTTCTTATTTAAAAATAACAATTGCACTATAGTGTAACAAAAAAACAATTCATAAGAAATATGTACATGTACAAGTAATGAGTAAAAATTCAAATTAAATACTAAGCTGACTAACGCATTGATATAAAAAATTAAAAAATAATACATAAAAAAATTATTTCAGATAAACACATGAAATATCTAGTTTCCTAATTCACTATACACTAAGGCTACTACTTTCGCCTCAATTTGTCGTACGCGTTGAGGGGTTAGGTTAGCCTCACTTATGTTCCTCGCCAAGCTTTTAAATAACAGTGACGTTGCTGCAAATTCTTTTACAGTAACCACGCACTCCTTCATCATGTCAGTGAACACATCGTTAACGTCATCCCTTGCTGCCTTCCTTTTTCTTTGTTTTGACGCATTTGGAGTAGTGTAATAACCTTCTGGAGGAGGACTTGTCCTTATACTTGCTGAAGTAGAACACTCTATTTCTTCCATAATTGCGTCAAAAGGCACGTTGCCGGTGGTTCTATTAAGTGGAAAAGATTGAATTATAAGAATACAAATATGACAAATGTAATATTTACTCTCGAGAATCACTGTAGCCGTCCAAAAAACTCAATGTGTTCATATATTTCCATGTTTTGCATGGAATCGGAGCTCCACTGCCGGAAGCCAGTCGCTGCGCACGTTTACGTTTTTAGTACGTGTCACGTAGTCCTTTCCATCGTTTCCTACAATTTTCTTCAGCAAATATTTATAATACTTTAGAATAAAGTTTATAATATAACAGGCTTTTTTTTGACTCACCTGGCAAATTTACTATTTTCGCTACTTCTTCCCAAATTTGGGCTTTTTTAAATACATTTTTATAATCCGGTGAGGATAAATTGTAAATGCACTCATATTTGCGGATCTCCTCTATTAGTTTTTCGTTTAAATGCATTTCAGCCACCTAGTGCGTACTTCGCGTTTAAAAATATCACAATGTTTTGATTTTGAAATTGAAATAAAACCAAACAGAAACAATCTTAATATTGCCAGCGCAGACATTTTCTTGCATTTGTTTTGAAAATTCTAAAGATTTTACTCAAAATAAACTTACTTTGATATGGCAATGCCGTTTTTGCCGCCGCGGTCGGCGATAAATTTAGAAATAGCTCTGAATCAAAAATCGTCATGGTGGGCGAAATTCGCCGCCGTCTCGTATTGTGTTAATCTTCGTATACAATCGTGTGTTCGAATCACCGACGGCATCGCCGAGTACGACGAATATTCGCCGCCGCCCGTATTGTGTTAATAGCATTATGAGTTCATTGGCGGCGGTGCAGGTATAGGAAAAAGTCGTTTGATATCTGCAATATATCAATCACTTAAGTTGAGAGTTGAGGCCACTTACCAATGACACAATTAATTCATTGTATTCCAGACTTGTCGATTTAAAAGTAATAATAATTGATTAAATATCGATTTTAAATGCTCGTATGTTTAGCACTGTTGATGCGAGATTAAAACAAATTTTCAAAACAGACAGCCCCTTCGGTGGTATACCGATCATCGTGTTTGGTGATTTGAAGCAACTCTGACCTGTTAGAGATAGGTGCATATTCTCTCCTAATCCCAATGATGCATATAGCACTTTAGTTGGTTCCCCTTTGTGGGAGTTATATAAATACTTTGAATTAACAGAAATAATGAGACAACGGACAGGCAGACAGGCCTTTGCAATTGCATTAAACCATATGGCATCTGGTACTATAACAAATGAGGACATATCACTCATAGAAACTCGAGTAGTTAATTTCGAAGAAGTTCCCGATGATTCTATACGTTTATTTTGGTCCAATTAAGAGAATGCCCTTAAGCTCAGACGAATCCCAACTAAGCTATCATTTCAACTGCGAAAGACTCAGTTAAAGGAATTGGTATAAGTGAAAATGAGAATATTTTGGAAAGAGTTAAACTTTTCAAAACTTCTGAAACGCTGGGACTGCCCTATGAATTGACACTAAAAACATCCGCCAAATATATGATTGCAGTGAATATAAACACTTGCGATGGCTGTTAATGGGGCAGCTGGACGACTGATGCATATTGATTTCCAATGTTCCATTCCAACAATTCTGTGGATTAAATTTTTGGAACCTTCTGTTGGTTTGATAGCACGATCAAAAAAGCCTCATCCTCTAGAAAGTGCTTGGACATCAATCTTATCAATATAAAAGAAATGAACAAATTTCAATTGAAAGAAATCAGTTTCCAGTTGTTCCGGCTGTGGGAATAACAATTCATAAAAGTCAGGGTGCCACATATAATAAAGTTGTAGTTCATACTCGACCCAGAATGCCTAGAGCTTCAGTATATGTTGCTTCGAGCTACTTCTGCAGAAGGTATATTCATCATAGGAAATTTTATTCCTCCTAACAAATTTTCTGAATCGGATCAGGTACTTAGCGAACTGAGGGAATTGAACACAAATAAAGCTTTGACAACAAGTTTCAATTTTATAATTTCCCGAACATCAGGACATCAAATTTTATTCCATAATGTTCAGAGTCTTCACGCTCACATTAATGATATAAAAAGCGACTGTTTGATGCTATCTTCAGATATTTTATGTTTTGGAGAAGCTTGGAGTTATCCTTGCGAAAGTTTTGATATACCAGGATTTACTCCAATTAATGAGCTGAGGATAGATAGCACGGAAACAACCAATAGAAATAAACGGGGCATTATAATACAAGTATATGTATATATATAGTATTGAATCAAAGGCTGTAAAGACAGTTTATTCAGGCCGCAAAATTTTAGAAGCGGTTTTGTTTAAATGTTTCAATATTAATATTCTGGTTCTATATAGAAATTCAGCTTTCTCTGTCAGACAATTAATTGTAGAACTTCAGGAAGTCCTTACTTCTGAGTTAGGCAATCAAAATGTGCCAATTGTTGGAGATTTTAACATTTGTTTAATGTCTACAGGGACTGCAATAAGAGATCTGCTCCAAGAAAAAAACTTTAGTTCCCTGCTTGGTCCAGAATATTCAACTTCACCTGCCGGTACACAAATTGATTGGGCATTTTCAAACATGGATCCTTCCCGTGTAAATGCAATTACTTTTGAGACAGTACACAGCTATCATGACAGTATTTGTGTCTCTATTTTCAACTAAAATTTTCAGACTTTTTGCAATAGTTCTTAGTTTTTTTTGTTCAAATGGAATAGCATTTTTGACAGTAGGTTTTAAGGCAATTTTAAGAAAAATATGTAAATAATCTAATTAAGAAAATATGTATAATTTGTTATTATATAAGACATTATTGTATAAATATATGATAGAAATTAAATAGTATAAGGAGAAAAGAAATATAATTTGGATATATGTGTAAGAATCTATATAAAAATTTATGTCTAATATTGTAAATGTCATATACAAATTAATGTAATAATATAATTTTTAGAGTTGTTAATATTTACTATTTTTAAGCTAAACATGTATAATAATATCGATAAAATATCGATAAAAAACGATTTTTTTTCATACTCCTCAATACAGTTGTAATTCATTCTATATAAAATAAATTATAAGCGTATACAACAAAACACAAGAACGATTGCTCTAATTACTAAAATATATAAAGAAATCTCAAACAAGTATATCATTTGACTATGTGAGAGTATAAAATGTTCGGCTGCATCCGAACTTAGCTCTTCCTTACTTTTTATACTCTTGCAACCTGTTGCTACAGAGTATAATAGTTTTGTTCACCTAACGGTTGTTTGTATCACCTAAAACTAATCGAGTTAGATTAGGGTATAAATGATCGAGATGAAGAGACGAGTTGAAATCCGGGTGACTGTCTGTCCGTCCGTCTGTCCGTCCGTCCGTGCAAGCTGTAACTTGAGTAAAAATTGAGATATCTTCATGAAGCTTGGTACACATGTTTCTTGGTACGGTAAGACGGTTGGTATTGCAGATGGGCGTAATCGGACCACTGCCACGCCCATAAAACGCCATTAATCAAAAACAAATAAATTGTCATAACTAAGCTCCGCAATAAGACACAAGACTGTTATTTGGTACACGGGATAACATAAGGGAGGGGCATCTGCAGTTACAATTTTTTTTTAAGTGGGCGTGGTCCCGCCCCTTATAGGTTTCAACGTGCATATCTCTTAAACCACTAAAGCTATAATAACAAAATTCACTGGAAGCAAATTTTTTTAGCACCTCTACCTACGGTGTGAAAATGGGTGAAATCGAGCGACAAGCCCGCCCACTCTCCGTGTAACGGAACAGTTAAAAACTACTAAAAGCGCGATAAATCAAGCACGGCAGAGGCATTAAATTTTATCTCAGGGATGGTATGAGATGACTTTATAGGAACCGCGTTTAAAATTAGACAGCGGGCGTGGCACCGCTCACTTTTAGGTGAAAACCCATATCTTGGGATCTGCTTAACCGATTTCAACCAAATTCGGTACATAATATTGTTCTCATATTTCTATATGATATTCTTTCCTATTTCTATATTATTTCCTATATATAACAGCATTTTAAATTCCATCTGATGTTTTCACTTTCCAGTATGCAAATAACAATGATTATATTGGCGTAAATCATCGCGTGAATAATACGTTAAAAGTATGCCTTTTTGTGACCAAAAATTGTCTAAATCGAATCAAAACTGTTCAAGCTCCTAGGTACTGAATATGTGGACCACAGTGCATATAGCTGACTTTTTACCGAAAATATCGGTCAACATAGAATAATGACAATCCAAGGTCAGAGTTTGCTCAAAGGTGCTGTTTTTAATATACCAATTTCTGTTAACAATATTGTGACATCTTGTCCTTTAATGAGGCTCATGTGATACAAATTTACTTAAGAAGGCATTTGGATTACAATCATGATTACTTGATCGATACCATACGCCCCGCAAAGATTATGGAAGCTGTGCAATTCTTAGTGAATACCCCTCTGTATCGTAAGCACAATATACATATTAATGAGAACTGGATTTCAGAATTTAATAACCAAGAAGAAGTTCCGTTTGTTGCATCTGCAGAGGATTCCGGATTGGTTCAATCTTTTCGTGCGGCACAAACTTCTCATGATAATACCTCAGGTAATAATATTCCCGTGGGTGTTTTGCCTTTCGAGCTAAACCCAGGGGGTCAAGAAACTATTTTGGACAATATTCCTGTAAAAAACTTGGACTATAACCGTTTATTCATAACGCCAGGTGAAGGACAAAGACCAATTGACATAATTAAAGATAATAATTCAGAAGAGTTGTCATTTGGAACAATATACTTTGGGCAGAAGCGTACATGCTCTAAAACATATAGAAAAAAAATACGTTCTGAAATTTGCCGTTTGGACAGAAAAGCGTGTATCATTCCAAAGTTGTTCTATGATTACAAAAAATTAGAACTGCTATACTTTAAGAAAAGTACATCCATTTGCCTTAGAAAGTTTTCAGGACGCAACCAAGTTACGGCCCAAAATCTATTCAACGAAAACTTTGTTCAAAACTTGATTCAACACGATGATTGTTGCAAGGTTTTGAAAGGCGTTATATACTCTCCTGCGCACTGGGAAGCTGAGAAGAAAAAGGCAATCGCTTGGGCTTCCAACCTTCTTTATTACTTTATCGGCTGCAGAATCTCAGTGGGTTGAGCTTTTGGTCATCCTCTCTAAAACTGTTGATTCTAAAGATAATTCGGAAGAGGAAGCCAACAGATTAACAACCCAAGATAGATATCGCTTAATTCGGTCAGACGCGGTTACTTGTGCTAGATATTTTGACTACCGCTATCGACAAATTCTTAAGCTTTTTAAAGATAATGCCGACATTTTTGTGGAGTCATTTTGCAACAAATTTCTACAATAGAGCGAAGCTTCAACAGAGAGGTTCCCCGCAGGTACACGGCATGTATTGGCTTAATAATGCTCCCAGGATCAACCTTTAAGATCCTCAGACATTCCCTGATGTCATTAGTTTTATTGTCAATTATATTTCTACCGATGGTTCGATCAGCCACTTTAAATTAAATTAAAATTATTTGTGTTATCAAAAGAATAACCACAGTAGGTCTTGTACTAGGGAAATATGAGGACAACAGTTTTGTCGTTTTGGTATGCCTTCAAACGCAAATACTGTTACCTCTTACAGAAACAAGTCAAAATTAAGAAAGACACAAAGAACACTGTTTTTAAAATTCAAAACGTTTTAAATTCAAATATGACTACAGAAGACATTTTGAACATTTCCTGTCTGATAGAAGAATAAATATGTCTTTTAATGACTATTTGTTAGCCCTTAGATCAAGTTTAATAAAACCCAAAATTTTTCTAAAAAGAAAATTACAGGATCGTTTTTAAATGCTTATAATCCTCTAATTTTGGAACTCCATAGATCAAGTATGGATATCCAATATATACTGGATGCATATGCTTGCTGTTCATATATAATTAATTATATTAACAAGTCTAACAGGGGAATTGCTAGGCCCTTAAATGAAGCTATATCAGAGGTAAATGCTGGAAATTATACTGTTAAGCAAAAACTTAAACATATAGGTCACAAATTTATATCAGGTACAGAAATATCTGCACAAGAAGCTGCATATTGCTGCATTGGGCTCCATCTGTCGAAAGCAAGTAATGCAAAAATATTTATAAATACCTCTCGATGTGAGGAACGTGTTCGAATGGTAGAACCTAGACCGGAACTTCAGAACCTTCCTTCAGGTTCGACTGAAATATTCATAGCCGGTATTTTAGACCGTTGTGTTCAAAGATCCGATCAGTTAGAAACTTTTTGTTTAGCTGATTTTTCATCTAAGTATAAATATTTTAAATCTAGTAGAAGAGCACAAGATTGTGATCATGAAGAAGAAGAGAGGGAAGACGATAATTTACCAGAAAGCGTGGTTGTCATGCCTCTTAAAGACGGTAGCGGTTTTGTGATTAAACGTAGCAAACCTTGTATTATTCGGTATAGAAGGTTTAACCCAGATTTGGCCAGAGTCGAGTATTTCCGCGAAATGTTAATGCTTCACTATCCTTGGCGGAATGAACAACAATATCTCATTGAAAACGATAATGAGCAGACTTGCATAATACATCGTATTATAATTGAGGAAAGTGAAAGAAAATATGATGTTTTTGAGCAAAGAGGACTTGAAAATGTTCTAGAAAATCTTTATAATGAAATAGAACCGTGCAGGTGTAGGAAAGTGTCGTTTGATATCTGCAATATATCAAGCTCTTAACCATCCTTACAATTCTACACCTGGATACAATCCAAGTTCCTTAAAAGTTCTTCTTTGCGCACCTATGGGTAAAGCAGCATTCGGAATAGGTGGAATGACCCTTCATTCAATATTTTCTTTACCTGTTAATCAGTTGAATAGAGAGTTGAGGCCACTTAGCAATGACACAGTTAATTCATTGTATTCCAGACTTATCGATTTAAAATTAATCATAATTGTTGAAATATCGATGGTAGGTGCTCGTATGTTTAGCTCTGTTGATGCGAGATTAAAACAAATTTTCAAAACAGACAGCCGATGGTATACCGATCATAGTGTTTGGTGATTTGAAGCAACTGTCACCTGTTGGAGATAGGTGGATATTCTCTCATACAGCACTTTAGTTGGTTCCCCTTTGTGGGAGTTATTTAAATACTTTGAATTAACAGAGATAATGAGACATATCACTAATTGAAACTCGAGTAGTTAATCGAAGAAGTTCCCGATGATGCCATACATTTATTTTGGTCCAATGAAGAGACAAATAATTACAACGCCCTTAAGCTCAGTCGAATCCCAACTGAAGCCATCTTTTCAACTGCGAAAGACTCGGTTAAAGGAATTGGTATAAATGAAAATGATAATATTTTGGAAAGAGTTAAACTTTTCAAAACTTCTGAAACGCTGGGACTGCCCTATGAATTGTCACTAAAAACCTCCGCCAAATATATGATTACAGTGAACATAAACACGTGTGATGGCTTGGTTAATGGGGTAGCTGGACAACATATGCAAATTGATTTCCATTGTTCTTTTCCAACAATTCTGTGGATTAAATTTTTGGAACCTTCTGTTGGTTTGATAGCACGATCAAAAAAGCCTCATCCTCTAGAAAGTTCTTGGACATCAATTGAAAAAGTTCTAAAATCTTTTCAATATGAAAGAAATGAACAAATTTCAATTGAAAGAAATCAGTTTGCAGTTGTTCCGGCTGTGGGAATAACTATTCGTAAGAGTCAGGGTACCACATATAATAAAGTTTAAGTTCATACTCGACCCAGAATGCCTAGAGCTTCAATATATGTGGCTTGTAGTCGAGCTACTTCTGCAGAAGGTATATTCATCATAGGAAATTTTATTCCTCCTAACAAATTTTCTGAATCGGATCCCGTACTTTGCGAACTGAGGGAATTGAACACAAATAAAGCTTTGACAACAAGTTTCAATTTTATAATTTCCCAAACATCAGGACATCAAATTTTATTCCATAATGTTCAGAGTCTTCACGCTCACATTAATGATATAAAAAGCGACTGTTTGATGCTATCTTCAGATATTTTATGTTTTGGAGAAGCTTGGAGTTATCCTTGCGAAAGTTTTGATATACCAGGATTTACTCCAATTAATGAGCTGAGGATAGATAGCACGGAAACAACCAATAGAAATAAACGGGGCATTATAATACAAGTATATGTATATATATAGTATTGAATCAAAGGCTGTAAAGACAGTTTATTCAGGCCGCAAAATTTTAGAAGCGGTTTGGTTTAAATGTTTCAATATTAATATTCTGGTTCTGTATAGAAATTCAGCTTTCTCTGTCAGACAATTAATTGTAGAACTTCAGGAAGTCCTTACTTCTGAGTTAGGCAATCAAAATGTGCCAATTGTTGGAGATTTTAACATTTGTTTAATGTCTACAGGGACTGCAATAAGAGATCTGCTCCAAGAAAAAAACTTTAGTTCCCTGCTTGGTCCAGAATATTCAACTGCACCTGCACAAATTGATTGGACACAAATTGATTGGGCATTTTCAAACATGGATCCTTCCCGTGTAAATGCAATTACTTTTGAGAGATTACACAGCTATCATGACAGTATTTGTGTCTCTATTTCCAACTAAAGTTTTCGGACTTAGTGCAATAGTTCTTAATTTTTTTTTTTTGCAAGTATAATCGAATTGGAATGGTATAGGAATTTTGACAGTAGTATTTAAGACAATTTAAAGAAAAATATGTAAATAATCTAATTAAGAAAATTTAAATTATATATATAATTTGTTATTATATATGACATTATTGTATAAATATATGATAGAAATTAAATAGTATAAGGAAAAAAGAAATATAATTTGGATATCTTTATAAGAATCTCTACAAAAATTTATGTTTAATATTGTAAATGTCATATACAAATTAATATAATAATATATTATTTTTAATGTTGTTAATATTTATTATTTTTAAGCTTAACATGTATAATAATATCGATATAATAAATAAAATATCTTATTCATTGTCCAAAAACGATTCCTTTCATACTTCTCAATACAGTTGTAATGCATTCTATATAAAATCAACTATAAGCGTATACAAAAAGCACAAGAACGATTTCTCATAATTTGAGTAAATTAAAGTGCTCTAATTATTTTCACTGTGAGTGAAAAGTAAATAACTAAGATAACAGTTCCTACTTCTAATTATTAAAATATATAAAGAAGTCTCAAACGAATATACCATTTAACTTTGCGAGAGTATAAAATGTTCGGTTACATCCGAACTTAGCCCTTCCTTACTTGAAATGCGTCCATCCGGTCCTCTTAAAAGCGAAGTAAGTGGGTTTGCTAACTTAGCATAATCCCTTATGAAAGGGCAATAATAGCCGGAAAGGTCAAGAAAAGATCTAAATTCTTCCAAAGATACCTTGGTGGAGGACATTAAATATTACATTTCGTCACGTTTAAAATTCGATGATATCAATATCCGTAAATTTAACTTCAATTATGATAGAAGTATATCATCGTTTAAAATAGACGTATCTCTTGAAATATTCAAAAAGATCTTAGATAGTTTGTTCTGGCCACCTGGGGCTTTTGTACGCGAATTTAAACCTAAACTTAGAAGTTAAACTGAGGAAAACATTGTTAAATTACCAAAAGCAACCACCGATATAAAAAACTGATTGGTAGAAATTCGCTAAGCATTTATTATCAAAATGTTAGAGGTCTTAATACAAAATTAACCGACTTGTATTTGAACAGTTCCAATTTTAATTTCCATATTATTGGATTTACAGAAACTTGGCTAAAACCTCACATTTTTGAAAATGAGATTTTAAACAGCGAATTTCAAATTTTTAGATGTGATCGACTGAACAGAATCGGTGGAGGTGTTCTATTTGCCGTGCATTCCTCCATCACATCGGAAAATATTCTTGTTCCAGGGACCGACTCATTTGAATTTAAATGTATTAGAGTATACGTTAATAGTTGCTTTATTTATTTAACCCTATCTTATATACCACCCGATTCGGACTTATCTGTATACATGCAGCATGTTTCTTTAATAAATAGTGCTACCTCGATGGCAAATAATGCAGGTTCAATAATTGTATTAGGTGATTTCAATTTACCGTGTGCTTCGTGGAAACCTTTCGATGACTATATCGTGCCGATTTGCAATCGGTCATGTTTTAATGAGTTTTTCGAAAAAATGTCCGAGTTGGGTCTGAACTAAATTAATTTGATTCCGAATAAATTTGGTAAATGCTTAGATTTAGTATACGTTGATACCTCTGCAAAGTGTTCCGTTATTCAGAGTAATCCTCTTGTTCTACCAGAGGACTCATATCATCCTGCTTTGGAAATATCTGTCGAAATCTCAGGCATTGTACGGTATAATAATCATCAAACCTCGTGCTTCTGTACTCGGTTTAACTTTGCAAAAGCTAATTTTAAAAAGTTAAATACAGAACTTTCTACAATAACATGGCCTAATTATAATGGTGACATTGAATTGAGTGTCTCTCATTTTAATAACATTATTATGAAATTATTTGAAAAGTATGTTCCATTAGTAATTGTTAATAAACGCAAAAGTATAAGTCCGTGATTTTCGAAAGAGTTATATAAATTGAAAAACAGAAAAACATTGCAGAATATTTCAAGTCAAACTACTGTAATAATTCTTCTAAAACTTTTTCTCATCAGCAAGTGCTGTGTTCGAATACTTTAATTAACGCTCCAATTATTTCTGAAGAAGACGTCCTTTTTCTTTTTAAATAAGTTAAAACCATCTTTTAGTTATGGCCCAGACATGATACCCTCATGCTTCCTAAAAAATAGTGCCAAATATACTTACCTGCCTTTGACAAGGATATTTAATTCCTCTCTTAAACACGGTATATTTCCTGCAATATGGAAACAGTCATTTATAATCCCTTTGCATAAAAGTGGATTTAGATCCAACATTGAAAACTATAGAGGTATCGCAAAACTATCAGTTATACCTAAACTTTTTAAAGCTATCATCACTGACCATATAACCTTTTCGATTTCTCCGTTAATTTCCTCATCTCAGCATAGATTTCGTAAAGGGAATTCGACTATTACAAACTTACTTGAATTTTTAAACCATGTATCATTGGGTTTTAGGGAACATAAGCATACGGATGTTATATACACAGACTTTAGCAAAGCTTTCGATAAAGTAAATATCTCGATTCTCATACATAAACTTGATCTGCTGGGCTTTCAGCCAAGATTCCTTCAATGGGTATCTTCCTATCTTTATAATAGAACACAACGAGTGATATTTGAGGATACACCTTCAGATACAATTAATGTTTCTTCTGGTGTTCCGCAAGGTAGTCATCTTGGCCCGATTCTGTTCTTGTTGTTTATTAACGATATCTCTTCAGTAATAGAACTCTCAAAAATTTTATTATACGCTGACGATGTAAAGCTTTTTAAATCATACACTTCAACTGAGGAAAGGTGTCTGTTGCAAACAGACTTAAACAATTTGGTTGCATGGTGTGATATAAATGATTTGCCATTGAATCTCAGTAAATGTAAGACGATGTGCTTTTCCCGTAGATCTGTGCACCCCTCTTCTTATGTAATAAAACACCATATTCTGGAACAAGTTTTTAACTATGTTGATTTGGAAGTTAATATGGACCCTAAGCTTAATTTCAGTCTTCATATTGATACCATGGTCTTGAAAGCAAAAGCTGTCCTCAGTTTGGTTAAACGTTGGTCTAAAGAATTTAGAGATCCGTATATTACTAAAACACTTTATACAACTTTGGTTAGACTTATATTGGAATATGGCTCTGTGGTATGGAACCCTAGCTACCAAATCCATTCTTCAAGTTAGAGTCGGTTCAAAAATAATTTTTACTTTTCGCCTTAGCGCATTTCCGATGGGATGCTAGGGTAAGTCTACCTCCATACACTAGTCGTTTAAAACTTATTAATCTACCCACACTTTCTAGTCGTAGGGAAATGCTTGGCATAATATTCTTAGTAAAACTTTTGAATGGAACTGTTTGCAGTTCTTTTCTCCTGTCTGAAATTAAATTTAATATCCCGGTTCGCCTTTCGAGGCAGTTTAGACCTTTACTGCTAAAATCCTGTAGATCAAATTTTGAACTAAAGGAGCCATTCCGCCGTATATGTCATGATTTTAATTCTCATTCCAGCACATTTGACTTATCTGACTCGCTTTTCAAAATTAAAAAGACTTTATTGTTTTCTCTTAATAAATGAAAATGTAACAATTTATTATATTGTAACTTTAGATCTTAGCTGTTGAAATTTTTGTTTCTGTAGCTGAGCAGTTTTAGATCTCAACACTTAAAAAACTCTCTTGCCTTTTCTGACTCGGCTAATTCCGCACGTATGCGGATTGCGCCCCTCGCGTCGGTTGGGTGGGAGGAGGGTAATCGTTGGGTTTATTATTATTATTGAAAAGTGTGTTATATGATTCAAGAGCAGTGTCTGCGTTGCCCACGATTTTGTATATTTCTAGTATTCGGTCTATGCTACGAATGCATCTTACCACATCGGAGATTTTGTCTAGTACGCTAATGTTGTTTGCTAATGTCGGGTCTATGGTGTCGTCCTTTATGGTTGAAAAATTTGGGTTCGGAGGTCTCATGGGATTAGTTGGCATATTTTGTTAGAGTTTTGCAAAGATTTTATTTTATTTTGTCTAGGTATCTTTATACTCTGGAGGATCCGTTTGGTGGTGAATCGCAGAGTTGGACTGTAGTTATTTAGAATCGGAGGGTCGCTCGTTAGGTGGTGAATCACAATTCTTTTTTATTCTTCTAAGTTATTGGCTGTACGAGCACTTTTTATTTTGATTTGTAATTTATAATTCTCTGGAGAGTCCCTAGTGTGGTAAATCACAGAGAATTTTATTTTTTATTTGATTTATCACTAATAAACTGCTTATTTGTCGGATCGACCAATATCGGGCCACTATGGCATATAGCTGCCAAAAAAACTGAACAATCGGAATCAAGTGCTTGCATGAAAAGCTTTTTTATTTGATGAGATATGTTTATGAAATTTGGCATGGGTTATTATCTGAGGCAATAAAGCAATCTCCGAAGAAATTGTACAGATCGGACCATTATAGTAAATAGCTGACACACAAACTGAACGATCGGTATCAAGTGATTTGAAAACTTTTTCATTTGACGAGATATATTTACGAAATCTTGAATGGGTTATTGTCGAAGGCAGTAATGCAATTTCTGAAAAATTAGCTCAGATTTGACCGATCTAAATACATTATTGTATGGAGGTAAGGAGAAAATTATGTTAGGAATATAAATGTACATAAGAGTAGGGAACAAAAATATTATTTCATTACCCATAAAATAAATAAATCCCTAACTTTTCATAATATTATCTTATATATTATTAATAATAGAAAATTTTTAAACAGTTTTAAAACCCTCATTAACTTCTGGGTAGGTCCAAATCAAAATTTAGGTGGAAGATTAGGTAGGAAATAAACATAGTTCGAAGAGCAGGTAAAAAGTATAACCTAGGTAAAAAAACCTCTACAATGCACCTTTTGTAATTAACACCTTAATATTCCTTCGAAAATTGCTTGACGATACCAAGAAGGGCAAAACAGTGTACAGATGTGAACTTGGGCTCTAAAATATTAACTAAATAGGGCGTAACACATCGGATTTACGCGAGTAGCTTAAACTTTCAAAGAGGTAAACAATTTTAAAATTTTCAACAACAAAAAAATCATTTTTAAATAACAAGCATTATTTTAATTATATTATTATTTTTTCATAATAAGCATTATTTTAATTATATTATTATTTTGCTGTTTATTATTAGTATATATTTTATTAATTTGTAAAACTGAGAGGAGTATTTAGGCAATCGCATAAATAAAGACGCCGCAATACTCTGAATCGAAGCCGATAAGAATATAGCCAAAATTTAAAAATTAGTCGACAGAGAAACGCTTACTATATTGCAGAATTACGTAGCTTAAATTTGGAGTACCGCAACGAGGACAGAATTCGTGACAGTTCTGCACGTTTCCCTACACGACAGAACCTACTTCACAGAGCTGCAGAAAAGAAGCGCGACATAGTAGGACATTCGAACAGACGAATGAATCCTGAATCTAGGGCGACAGAGTAGGAGCGCGACACAACAGAACATTCAAATAGGCGCTTAAGTCCGGAATATAGAACTGAAGAGTAGGAACGGAACACCGCAGAACACTCAAACAGACGAATTAATCCTGAATACAGAGCAGTGGAGCAGGAGCGCGAAACAGTAAGACTTTCAAACAGACCGTTCAAATCGGAATATAGAGCTGAAGAGCAGGAACGGAACACCGCAGAACACTCAAATAGACAAATTATTCCTAAATATAGTACAGCAGGAGCGCGACATAATGGAACGTTCTGTATGGCGCCAGAATTCTATAATAAGAGAAGAAGAAAGGCAACGAGATACAGCATTGAGGAGAAGTCGTCGAGAAAATCCAGTAAGAAGACGTCGTTAGCAAATTTTAAATTATTTTCAAAGAAGAGTGACCCGCCAGCAACAACTTGCAAACGAGCAGTACAATTGCATAGATCGGATCCCGCAAATCGTCAGTTAGATAGCGAAAGGCAAATCAGAAGGAATATAAGAAGACGTTGTCAACTTTCTTCTGATGCACAGCTAGAAGAACAAATAGACAGAAATATGCGAGTGTTGCAGTGGCACTTGGTTCCCTCACCAAGTGAACAAAACTATAATAGCGTCAAACTTCAACAAACTCTACGCGCTCAGAAGATGCTAGAAAAGTGTTTTACCTCTCATCGAAATTCCCATCTTCGCACCAAAACTAAAACTTTTGCAACACATACTATCGGACTGTCAGGAAAGGCAAGATACCAAATATCTGTCTCTCGGAAGAATTGGAGTTTCCTGATATTCCGGAATGCCTTTGGAGGAAATACAGATATCACCGAGGATCCATTTATGCGCATCATCTCTCTGGGATATGAACGACAATTTGCTATTCGCGGAGCAGGGTGAGGCTAAATGAATTACAAGCGCCATACACCATTTCGCAAGCAACACTGATACATTCCAACACACCACAACAATACCATCCACTCCCGAAAACACCACACACCAATACATACAACTTCACACAACTCACCGAGGGATACCAACACATATCACACTCACACAGGGATGGACGACTGAATACGGCCAGTGAAAGTGGTGAATGTTTTTTGTGCAACTTAGCAACAATCTAAATATGGTCCTTAGAGCCCTAGTGGACGGCACTATGGGTGTTGACCAAAAAAAAACAAAAAACCTAAAGTGAAAGACTGTGAAATTGCTAAAAATCAATAAAGAACAAAAAACAAAAAAAAAATTAGAATTAATACAGTGCAGGTATCCAAACAAAAAAAAAAAAAATTTCAGTAACGTAAAAGTGTTCGAAAACACAACAAAAAAACGCTTTAAGTTATGTGCATACAAATAGTACAAATAATAATACAACAAAGTGCTGTTACAAAATAAAAGTACATACGTAAGTATATAAGTGCAAAACAAGTGCAGTGCATATACACATATAATATAACTAAAAGTATTCAGTAAAACAAAACCAAAAAAGTGCTGTTGCAAAGTAATATTACTACATATGTACATATATAAGTGCTGTGCAGTGCATATTAGATTAGATTAGATTATATGCACCGCGACCTATGGTCTATTGTGCCCTCCCCTAAGTCATATCGTATCATCTAGGCCCAGCATGTTTATAAATTCCAAAATTCTGGACATGGATCCCAGGGCCTTGATTCTGCATCTGCAGACTCCTGTGCAGTTCATCAGCAGATGTTCAGGGGTTTCCGGCTTGCGGAATTTGTTCCTTGGGAGATTAATTATGGTTTTGAACCGCTTGAGGTCGTAACCCCCCCATTAGCAGTCTGGCATGGTGCATGCCCTGGAGTTGTTGCCAATGTATCTCCCTGCCTGCTCTTTCCTCCCTACGGAGGAGCTCTTTGATGGTATGTGGACCAACCGCTATGAGGTTTTTTGTAGAGGCTGCAGAGCGGGCCAACTTATCAGCTAGTTCGTTCCCAGCTATACCCCTATGGCCAGGCACCCAGATAAGGTGCACTCGGTTGTGCTCTGATAGGCTGTTCAGCCATTCTATACACTCCAGCACTGAAAGAGATCTGACCTCATAGGCAGAGATCACTCTTAGTGCCGCCTGACTAACGCTGAGTATAGCAATACCTTTATTGCGATAGTTGCGTTGGAGGTTTATCCCTACACACCGACTAATAGCATAGACCTCGGCTTGGAAAATGCTAGGGAAACTTCCCATGGGAATGGAGAGTTTGGTGCTTGGCCCAGCGACACCTGCACCAATCCCCTCTTCCGTTTTCGACCCGTCGGTGTACCACTTGATAGTGCTTCCCCTTAGCAGCAGGTCCAGTGAAAAGTCATTCCACTCAGACTTGCGGCCAAGGGTAACTTGAAACTTCCTGCTGAAGTTTACTACTTTGGTAATGCTATCCCTTGGGAGAAGGGCTAGTGGTATTTACTCACTTAGCTCTTTCATCTGCTGGGATGAGACTACCTTCCCTTTGCCAGCTCCCTCTGTTGTCATTTGGAGCAGAGTTCGTTTGGCAGTCTGTGTGATTACCAGGTGTAGCGGTGAAAGTTCTAGTATGACTTCCAGTGCTGCGGTCGGACACTTTCGCATTGCTTCCGACGCGCAGATGCAGGCAAGTCTTTGCAGCTTCGACAGTTTAAGTCCTACCGAAGTTTGCGATGCTTTAGAAACCCACGATACCGCTCGATATCGCAGAGTGTGTCTTCAAATTTTCCCCGACCGACTCATTTGAATTTAAATGTATTAGAGTATACGTTAATAGTTGCTTTATTTATTTAACCCTATCTTATATACCACCCGATTCGGACTTATCTGTATACATGCAGCATGCTTCTTTAATAAATAGTGCTACCTCGATGGCAAATAATGCAGATTCAATAATTGTATTAGGTGATTTCAATTTACCGTGTGCTTCGTGGAAACCTTTCGATGACTATATCGTGCCGATTTGCAATCGGTCATGTTTTAATGAGTTTTTCGAAAAAATGTCCGAGTTGGGTCTGAACCAAATAAATTTGATTCCGAATAAATTTGGTAAATGCTTAGATTTAGTATACGTTGATACCTCTGCAAAGTGTTCCGTTATTCAGAGTAATCCTCTTGTTCTACCAGAGGACTCATATCATCCTGCTTTCGAAATATCTGTCGAAATCTCAGGCATTGTACGGGATAATAATCATCAAACTTCGTGCTTCTGTACTCGGTTTAACTTTGGAAAAGCTAATTTAAAAAAGTTAAATACAGAACTTTCTACAATAACATGGCCTAATTATAATGGTGACATTGAATTGAGTGTCTCTCATTTTAATAACATTATTATGAAATTATTTGAAAAGTATGTTCCAATAGTAATTGTTAATAAATGCAAAAGTATAAGTCCGTGGTTTTCGAAAGAGTTATATAAATTGAAAAACAGAAAAACTCGAGCCTTTAAACATTTAAAAAAAACCGGTTCACTTGTCGACTATTCTAAATATTCGCTATTGCGTCGACAATATTTTGACCAAAAAATGTTATAATAATTACTTAAATAAAGTAAAAAATTATATTGTAAGTAATCCAAAATCGTTTTATGATTTCGTCAACTCCAAACGCAGGATTTCCAAATTTCCGTCCGCAATGAAATACAAATCTATCATTTCAAGTGACAATGATATTATATCCAATATATTTGCAGAATTTTTCAAGTCAAACTACTGTAATAATTCTTCCAAAACTTTTCTTATCAGCAAGTGCTGTGTTCGAATACTTTAATTAACGCTCCAATTATTTCTGAAGAAGACGTCCTATTTAATTTAAATAAGTTAAAACCATCTTTTAGTTATGGCCCAGACATGATACCCTCATGCTTCCTAAAAAATAGTGCCAAATATATTTACCTGTCTTTGACAAGGATATTTAATTCCTCTCTTAAACACGGTATATTTCCTGCAATATGGAAACAGTCATTTATAATCCCTTTGCATTAAAGTGGATTCAGATCCAACATTGAAAACTATAGAGGTATCGCAAAACTATCAGTTATACCTACACTTTTTGAAGCTATCATCACTGACCATATAACCTTTTCGATTTCTCCGTTAATTTCCTCATCTCAGCATGGATTTCGTATAGGGAATTCGACTATAACAAACTTACTTGAAATTGTAAACCATGTATCATTGGATTTTAGGGAACATAAGCATACGGATGTTATATACACCGACTTTAGCAGAGCTTTCGATAAAGTAAATATCTCGATTCTCATACATAAACTTGATCTGCTGGGCTTTCAGCCAAGATTCCTTCAATGGGTATCTTCCTATCTTTATAATAGAACACAACGAGTGATATTTGAGGATACACCTTCAGATACAATTAATGTTTCTTCTGGTGTTCCGCAAGGTAGTCATCTTGGCCCGATTCTGTTCTTGTTGTTTATTAACGATATCTCTTCAGTAATAGAACTCTCAAAAATTTTATTATACGCTGACGATGTAAAGCTTTTTAAATCATACACTTCAACTGAGGAAAGGTTTTGGTTGCATGGTGTGATATAAATGATTTGCCATTGAATCTCAGTAAATGTAAGACGATGTGCTTTTCCCGTAGATCTGTGCACCCCTCTTCTTATGTAATAAAACACCATATTCTGGAACAAGTTTTTAACTATGTTGATTTGGGAGTTAATATGGACCCTAACCTTAATTTCAGTCTTCATATTGATACCATGGTCTTGAAAGCAAAAGCTGTCCTCAGTTTGGTTAAACGTTGGTCTAAAGAATTTAGAGATCCGTATATTACTAAAACACTTTATACAACTTTGGTTAGACTTATATTGGAATATGGCTCTGTGGTATGGAACCCTAGCTACCAAATCCATTCTTCAAGTTAGAGTCGGTTCAAAAATAATTTTTACTTTTCGCCTTAGCGCATTTCCGATGGGATGCTAGGGTAAGTCTACCTCCATACACTAGTCGTTTAAAACTTATTAATCTACCCACACTTTCTAGTCGTAGGGAAATGCTTGGCATAATATTCTTAGTAAAACTTTTGAATGGAACTGTTTGCAGTTCTTTTCTCCTGTCTGAAATTAAATTTAATATCCCGGTTCGCCTTTCGAGGCAGTTTAGACCTTTACTGCTAAAATCCTGTAGATCAAATTTTGAACTAAAGGAGCCATTCCGCCGTATATGTCATGATTTTAATTCTCATTCCAGCACATTTGACTTATCTGACTCGCTTTTCAAAATTAAAAAGACTTTATTGTTTTCTCTTAATAAATGAAAATGTAACAATTTATTATATTGTAACTTTAGATCTTAGCTGTTGAAATTTTTGTTTCTGTAGCTGAGCAGTTTTAGATCTCAACACTTAAACAACTCTCTTGCCTTTTCTGACTCGGCTAATTCCGCACGTATGCGGATTGCGCCCCTCGCGTCGGTTGGGTGGGAGGAGGGTAATCGTTGGGTTTATTATTACTATTGAAAAGTGTGTTATATGATTCAAGAGCAGTGTCTGCGTTGCCCACGATTTTGTATATTTCTAGTATTCGGTCTATGCTACGAATGCATCTTACCACATCGGAGATTTTGTCTAGTACGCTAATGTTGTTTGCTAATGTCGGGTCTATGGTGTCGTCCTTTGTGGTTGAAAAATTTGCGTTCGGAGGTCTCATGGGATTGGTTGGCATATTTTGTTAGAGTTTTGCAAAGATTTTATTTTATTTTGTCTAGGTATCTTTATACTCTGGAGGATCCGTTTGGTTGTGAATCGCAGAGTTGGACTGTAGTTATTTAGAATCGGAGGGTCGCTCGTTAGGTGGTGAATCACAATTCTTTTTTATTCTTCTAATTTATTGGCTGTACGAGCACTTTTTATTTTGATTTGTAATTTATAATTCTCTGGAGAGTCCCTAGTGTGGTAAATCACAGAGAATTTTATTTTTTATTTGATTTATCACTAATAAACTGCTTATTTGTCGGATCGACCAATATCGGGCCACTATGGCATATAGCTGCCAAAAAAACTGAACAATCGGAATCAAGTGCTTGCATGGAAAGCTTTTTCATTTGACGAGATATGTTTACGAAATTTGGCATGGGTTATTATCTGAGGCAATAAAGCAATCTCCGAAGAAATTGTACAGATCGGACCATTATAGTAAATAGCTGACACACAAACTGAACGATCGGTATCAAGTGATTTGAAAACTTTTTCATTTGACGAGATATATTTACGAAATCTTGAATGGGTTATTGTCGAAGGCAGTAATGCAATTTCTGAAAAATTAGCTCAGATTTGACCGATCTAAATACATTATTGTATGGAGGTAAGGAGAAAATTATGTTAGGAATATAAATGTACATAAGAGTAGGGAACAAAAATATTATTTCATTACCCATAAAATAAATAAATCCCTAACTTTTCATAATATTATCTTATATATTAATAATAATAGAAAATTTTTAAACAGTTTTAAAACCCTCATTAACTTTTGAGTAGGTCCAAATCAAAATTTAGGTGGAAGATTAGGTAGGAAATAAACATAGTTCGAAGAGCAGGTAAAAAGTATAACCTAGGTAAAAAAACCTCTACAATGCACCTTTTGTAATTAACACCTTAATATTCTTTCGAAAATTGCTTGACGATACCAAGAAGGGCAAAACAGTGTACAGGTGTGAACTTGGGCTCTAAAATATTAACTAAATAGGGCGTAACACATCGGATTTACGCGAGTAGCTTAAACTTTCAAAGAGGTAAACAATTTTAAGATTTTCAACAACAAAAAAATCATTTTTAAATAACAAGCATTATTTTAATTATATTATTATTTTTTCATAATAAGCATTATTTTAATTATATTATTATTTTGTTGTTTATTATTAGTATATATTTTATTAATTTGTAAAACTGAGAGGAGTATTTAGGCAATCGCATAAATAAAGACGCCGCAATACTCTGAATCGAAGCCGATAAGAATAAAGCCAAAATTTAAAAATTAGTCGACAGAGAAACGCTTACTATTATGCAGAATTACGTAGCTTAAATTTGGAGTACCGCAACGAGGACAGAATTCGTGACAGTTCTGCACGTTTCCCTACACGACAGAACCTACTTCACAGAGCTGCAGAACAGAAGCGCGACATAGTAGGACATTCGAACAGACGAATGAATCCTGAATCTAGGGCGACAGAGTAGGAGCGCGACACAACAGAACATTCAAATAGGCGCTTAAGTCCGGAATATAGAACTGAAGAGTAGGAACGGAACACCGCAGAACACTCAAACAGACGAATTAATCCTGAATACAGAGCAGTGGAGCAGGAGCGCGATACAGTAAGACTTTCAAACAGACCGTTCAAATCGGAATATAGAGATGAAGAGCAGGAACGGAACACCGCAGAACACTCAAATAGACGAATTATTCCTAAATATAGTACAGCAGGAGCGCGACACAATGGAACGTTCTGTATGGCGCCAGAATTCAATAATAAGAGAAGAAGAAAGGCAACGATGAATTACAAGCGCCATACACCATTTCGCAAGCAACACTGATACATTCCAACACACCACAACAATACCATCCACTCCCGAAAACACCACACACCAATACATACAACTTCACACAACTCACCGAGGGATACCAACACATATCACACTCACACAGGGATGGACGACTGAATACGGCCAGTGAAAGTGGTGAATGTTTTTTGTGCAACTTAGCAACAATCTAAATATAGTCCTTAGAGCCCTAGTTGACGGCACTATGGGTGTTGACCAAAAAAAAACAAAAAACCTAAAGTGAAAGACTGTGAAATTGCCAAAAATCAATGAAGAACAAAAAACAAAAAAAAAATTAGAATTAATACAGTGCAGGTATCCAAACAAAAAAAAAAAAAATTTCAGTAACGTAACAGTGTTCGAAAACACAACAAAAAAACGCTTTAAGTTATGTGCATACAAATAGTACAAATAATAATACAACAAAGTGCTGTTACAAAATAAAAGTACATACGTAGGTATATAAGTGTAAAACAAGTGCAGTGCATATACACATATAATATAACTAAAAGTATTCAGTAAAACAAAACCAAAAAAGTGCTGTTGCAAAGTAATATTACTACATATGTACATATATAAGTGCTGTGCAGTGCATATTAGATTAGATTAGATTATATGCACCGCGACCTATGGTCTATTGTGCCCTCCCCTAAGTCATATCGTATCATCTAGGCCCAGCATGTTGATAAATTCCAAAATTCTGCTGGGTGCTAGTGAGGCGATACAATCCCTGTGTGGAAACATGGATCCCAGGGCCTTGATTCTGCATCTGCAGACTCCTGTGCGGTTCATCAGCAGATGTTCAGGGGTTTCCGGCTTGCGGAATTTGTTCCTTGGGAGATTAATTATGGTTTTGAACCGCTTGAGGTCGTAACCCCCCATTAGCAGTCTGGCATGGTGCATGCCCTGGAGTTGTTGCCAATGTATCTCCCTGCCTGCTCTTTCCTCCCTACGGAGGAGCTCTTTGATGGTATGTGGACCAACCGATATGAGGTTTTTTGTAGAGGCTGCAGAGCGGGCCAACTTATCAGCTAGTTCGTTCCCAGCTATACCCCTATGGCCAGGCACCCAGATAAGGTGCACTCGGTTGTGCTCTGATAGGCTGTTCAGCCATTCTATACACTCCAGCACTGAAAGAGATCTGACCTCATAGGCAGAGATCACTCTTAGTGCCGCCTGACTAACGCTGAGTGTAGCAATACCTTTATTGCGATAGTTGCGTTGGAGGTTTATCCCTACACACCGACTTATAGCATAGACCTCGGCTTGGAAAATGCTAGGGAAACTTCCCATGGGAATGGAGAGTTTGGTGCTTGGCCCAGCGACACCTGCACCAATCCCCTCTTCCGTTTTCGACCCGTCGGTGTACCACTTGATAGTGCTTCCCCTTAGCAGCAGGTCCAGTGAAAAGTCATTCCACTCAGACTTGCGGCCAAGGGTAACTTGAAACTTCCTGCTGAAGTTTACTACTTTGGTAATGCTATCCCTTGGGAGAAGGGCTAGTGGTATTTACTCACTTAGCTCTTTCATCTGCTGGGATGAGACTACCTTCCCTTTGCCAGCTCCCTCTGTTGTCATTTGGAGCAGAGTTCGTTTGGCAGTCTGTGTGATTACCAGGTGTAGCGGTGAAAGTTCTAGTATGACTTCCAGTGCTGCGGTCGGACACTTTCGCATTGCTTCCGACGCGCAGATGCAGGCAAGTCTTTGCAGCTTCGACAGTTTAAGTCCTACCGAAGTTTGCGATGCTTTAGAAACCCACGATACCGCTCGATATCGCAGAGTGTGTCTTCAAATTTTCTCCGACCGACTCATTTGAATTTAAATGTATTAGAGTATACGTTAATAGTTGCTTTATTTATTTAACCCTATCTTATATACCACCCGATTCGGACTTATCTGTATACATGCAGCATGCTTCTTTAATAAATAGTGCTACCTCGATGGCAAATAATGCAGATTCAATAATTGTATTAGGTGATTTCAATTTACCGTGTGCTTCGTGGAAACCTTTCGATGACTATATCGTGCCGATTTGCAATCGGTCATGTTTTAATGAGTTTTTCGAAAAAATGTCCGAGTTGGGTCTGAACCAAATAAATTTGATTCCGAATAAATTTGGTAAATGCTTAGATTTAGTATACGTTGATACCTCTGCAAAGTGTTCCGTTATTCAGAGTAATCCTCTTGTTCTACCAGAGGACTCATATCATCCTGCTTTCGAAATATCTGTCGAAATCTCAGGCATTGTACGGGATAATAATCATCAAACTTCGTGCTTCTGTACTCGGTTTAACTTTGCAAAAGCTAATTTAAAAAAGTTAAATACAGAACTTTCTACAATAACATGGCCTAATTATAATGGTGACATTGAATTGAGTGTCTCTCATTTTAATAACATTATTATGAAATTATTTGAAAAGTATGTTCCAATAGTAATTGTTAATAAATGCAAAAGTATAAGTCCGTGGTTTTCGAAAGAGTTATATAAATTGAAAAACAGAAAAACTCGAGCCTTTAAACATTTAAAAAAAACCGGTTCACTTGTCGACTATTCTAAATATTCGCTATTGCGTCGACAATATTTTGACCAAAAAATGTTATAATAATTACTTAAATAAAGTAAAAAATAATATTGTAAGTAATCCAAAATCGTTTTATGATTTCGTCAACTCCAAACGCAGGATTTCCAAATTTCCGTCCGCAATGAAATACAAATCTATCATTTCAAGTGACAATGATATTATATCCAATATATTTGCAGAATTTTTCAAGTCAAACTACTGTAATAATTCTTTCAAAACTTTTCTTATCAGCAAGTGCTGTGTTCGAATACTTTAATTAACGCTCCAATTATTTCTGAAGAAGACGTCCTATTTAATTTAAATAAGTTAAAACCATCTTTTAGTTATGGGCCAGACATGATACCCTCATGCTTCCTAAAAAATAGTGCCAAATATATTTACCTGTCTTTGACAAGGATATTTAATTCCTCTCTTAAACACGGTATATTTCCTGCAATATGGAAACAGTCATTTATAATCCCTTT
This sequence comes from Bactrocera oleae, assembly GCF_042242935.1. Lineage (NCBI taxonomy): Eukaryota > Metazoa > Arthropoda > Insecta > Diptera > Tephritidae > Bactrocera > Bactrocera oleae. The sequence continues at coordinate 3,851,389 of NC_091542.1, read as the reverse complement.
GCATTAAAGTGGGTTCAGATCCAACATTGAAAACTATAGAGGTATCGCAAAACTATCAGTTATACCTAAACTTTTTGAAGCTATCATCACTGACCATATAACCTTTTCGATTTCTCCGTTAATTTCCTCATCTCAGCATGAATTTCGTATAGGGAATTCGACTATAACAAACTTACTTGAAATTGTAAACCATGTATCATTGGGTTTTAGGGAACATAAGCATACGGATGTTATATACACAGACTTTAGCAAAGCTTTCGATAAAGTAAATATCTCGATTCTCATACATAAACTTGATCTGCTGGGCTTTCAGCCAAGATTCCTTCAATGGGTATCTTCCTATCTTTATAATAGAACACAACGAGTGATATTTGAGGATACACCTTCAGATACAATTAATGTTTCTTCTGGTGTTCCGCAAGGTAGTCATCTTGGCCCGATTCTGTTCTTGTTGTTTATTAACGATATCTCTTCAGTAATAGAACTCTCAAAAATTTTATTATACGCTGACGATGTAAAGCTTTTTAAATCATACACTTCAACTGAGGAAAGGTTTTGGTTGCATGGTGTGATATAAATGATTTGCCATTGAATCTCAGTAAATGAAGACGATGTGCTTTTCCCGTAGATCTGTGCACCCCTCTTCTTATGTAATAAAACACCATATTCTGGAACAAGTTTTTAACTATGTTGATTTGGGAGTTAATATGGACCCTAAGCTTAATTTCAGTCTTCATATTGATACCATGGTCTTGAAAGCAAAAGCTGTCCTCAGTTTGGTTAAACGTTGGTCTAAAGAATTTAGAGATCCGTATATTACTAAAACACTTTATACAACTTTGGTTAGACTTATATTGGAATATGGCTCTGTGGTATGGAACCCTAGCTACCAAATCCATTCTTCAAGTTAGAGTCGGTTCAAAAATAATTTTTACTTTTCGCCTTAGCGCATTTCCGATGGGATGCTAGGGTAAGTCTACCTCCATACACTAGTCGTTTAAAACTTATTAATCTACCCACACTTTCTAGTCGTAGGGAAATGCTTGGCATAATATTCTTAGTAAAACTTTTGAATGGAACTGTTTGCAGTTCTTTTCTCCTGTCTGAAATTAAATTTAATATCCCGGTTCGCCTTTCGAGGCAGTTTAGACCTTTACTGCTAAAATCCTGTAGATCAAATTTTGAACTAAAGGAGCCATTCCGCCGTATATGTCATGATTTTAATTCTCATTCCAGCACATTTGACTTATCTGACTCGCTTTTCAAAATTAAAAAGACTTTATTGTTTTCTCTTAATAAATGAAAATGTAACAATTTATTATATTGTAACTTTAGATCTTAGCTGTTGAAATTTTTGTTTCTGTAGCTGAGCAGTTTTAGATCTCAACACTTAAAAAACTCTCTTGCCTTTTCTGACTCGGCTAATTCCGCACGTATGCGGATTGCGCCCCTCGCGTCGGTTGGGTGGGAGGAGGGTAATCGTTGGGTTTATTATTATTATTGAAAAGTGTGTTATATGATTCAAGAGCAGTGTCTGCGTTGCCCACGATTTTGTATATTTCTAGTATTCGGTCTATGCTACGAATGCATCTTACCACATCGGAGATTTTGTCTAGTACGCTAATGTTGTTTGCTAATGTCGGGTCTATGGTGTCGTCCTTTGTGGTTGAAAAATTTGCGTTCGGAGGTCTCATGGGATTAGTTGGCATATTTTGTTAGAGTTTTGCAAAGATTTTATTTTATTTTGTCTAGGTATCTTTATACTCTGGAGGATCCGTTTGGTGGTGAATCGCAGAGTTGGACTGTAGTTATTTAGAATCGGAAGGTCGCTCGTTAGGTGGTGAATCACAATTCTTTTTTATTCTTCTAAGTTATTGGCTGTACGAGCACTTTTTATTTTGATTTGTAATTTATAATTCTCTGGAGAGTCCCTAGTGTGGTAAATCACAGAGAATTTTATTTTTTATTTGATTTATCACTAATAAACTGCTTATTTGTCGGATCGACCAATATCGGGCCACTATGGCATATAGCTGCCAAAAAAACTGAACAATCGGAATCAAGTGCTTGCATGAAAAGCTTTTTTATTTGATGAGATATGTTTATGAAATTTGGCATGGGTTATTATCTGAGGCAATAAAGCAATCTCCGAAGAAATTGTACAGATCGGACCATTATAGTAAATAGCTGACACAAAAAGTATAACCTAGGTAAAAAAAACCTCTACAATGCACCTTTTGTAATTAACACCTTAATATTCCTTCGAAAATTGCTTGACGATACCAAGAAGGGCAAAACAGTGTACAGGTGTGAACTTGGGCTCTAAAATATTAACTAAATAGGGCGTAACACATCGGATTTACGCGAGTAGCTTAAACTTTCAAAGAGGTAAACAATTTTAAAATTTTCAACAACAAAAAAATCATTTTTAAATAACAAGCATTATTTTAATTATATTATTATTTTTTCATAATAAGCATTATTTTAATTATATTATTATTTTGCTGTTTATTATTAGTATATATTTTATTAATTTGTAAAACTGAGAGGAGTATTTAGGCAATCGCATAAATAAAGACGCCGCAATACTCTGAATCGAAGCCGATAAGAATATAGCCAAAATTTAAAAATTAGTCGACAGAGAAACGCTTACTATATTGCAGAATTACGTAGCTTAAATTTGGAGTACCGCAACGAGGACAGAATTCGTGACAGTTCTGCACGTTTCCCTACACGACAGAACCTACTTCACAGAGCTGCAGAACAGAAGCGCGACATAGTAGGACATTCGAACAGACGAATGAATCCTGAATCTAGGGCGACAGAGTAGCAGCGCGACACAACAGAACATTCAAATAGGCGCTTAAGTCCGGAATATAGAACTGAAGAGTAGGAACGGAACACCGCAGAACACTCAAACAGACGAATTAATCCTGAATACAGAGCAGTGGAGCAGGAGCGCGATACAGTAAGACTTTCAAACAGACCGTTCAAATCAGAATATAGAGCTGAAGAGCAGGAACGGAACACCGCAGAACACTCAAATAGACGAATTATTCCTAAATATAGTACAGCAGGAGCGCGACACAATGGAACGTTCTGTATGGCGCCAGAATTCAATAATAAGAGAAGAAGAAAGGCAACGAGATACAGCATTGAGGAGAAGTCGTCGAGAAAATCCAGTAAGAAGACGTCGTTAGCAAATTTTAAATTATTTTCAAAGAAGAGTGACCCGCCAGCAACAACTTGCAAACGAGCAGGAATTAACGTTGGAAAGAGTACAATTGCATAGATCGGATCCCGCAAATCGTCAGTTAGATAGCGAAAGGCAAATCAGAAGGAATATAAGAAGACGTTGTCAACTTTCTTCTGATGCACAGCTAGAAGAACAAATAGACAGAAATATGCGAGTGTTGCAGTGGCACTTGGTTCCCTCACCAAGTGAAAAAACTATAATAGCGTCAATCTTCAACAAACTCTACGCGCTCAGAAGATGCTAGAAAAGTGTTTTACCTCTCATCGAAATTCCCATCTTCGCACCAAAACTAAAACTTTTGCAACACATACTATCGGACTGTCAGGAAAGGCAAGATACCAAATATCTGTCTCTCGGAAGAATTGGAGTTTCCTGATATTCCGGAATGCCTTTGGAGGAAATACAGATATCACCGAGGATCCATTTATGCGCATCATCTCTCTGGGATATGAACGACAATTTGCTATTCGCAGAGCAGGGTGAGGCTAAATGAATTACAAGCGCCATACACCATTTCGCAAGCAACACTGATACATTCCAACACACCACAACAATACCATCCACTCCCGAAAACACCACACACCAATACATATGTCTTCACGCAACTCACCGAGGGATACCAACACATATCACACTCACACAGGGATGGACGACTGAATACGGCCAGTGAAAGTGGTGAATGTTTTTTGTGCAACTTAGCAACAATCTAAATATGGTCCTTAGAGCCCTAGTGGACGGCACTATGGGTGTTGACCAAAAAGAAACAAAAAACCTAAAGTGAAAGACTGTGAAATTGCCAAAAATCAATGAAGAACAAAAAACAAAAAAAAAATTAGAATTAAGACAGTGCAGGTATCCAAACCAAAAAAAAAAAAATTTCAGTAACGTAACAGTGTTCGAAAACACAACAAAAAAACGCTTTAAGTTATGTGCATACAAATAGTACAAATAATAATACAAAACAAGTGCAGTGCATATACACATATAATATAACTAAAAGTATTCAGTAAAACAAAACCAAAAAAGTGCTGTTGCAAAGTAATATTACTACATATGTACATATATAAGTGCTGTGCAGTGCATATTAGATTAGATTAGATTATATGCACCGCGACCTATGGTCTATTGTGCCCTCCCCTAAGTCATATCGTATCATCTAGGCCCAGCATGTTGATAAATTCCAAAATTCTGCTGGGTGCTAGTGAGGCGATACAATCCCTGTGTGGAAACATGGATCCCAGGGCCTTGATTCTGCATCTGCAGACTCCTGTGCGGTTCATCAGCAGATGTTCAGGGGTTTCCGGCTTGCGGAATTTGTTCCTTGGGAGATTAATTATGGTTTTGAATCGCTTGAGGTCGTAACCCCCCATTAGCAGTCTGGCATGGTGCATGCCCTGGAGTTGTTGCCAATGTATCTCCCTGCCTGCTCTTTCCTCCCTACGGAGGAGCTCTTTGATGGTATGTTGACCAACCGCTATGAGGTTTTTTGTAGAGGCTGCAGAGCGGGCCAACTTATCAGCTAGTTCGTTCCCAGCTATACCCCTATGGCCAGGCACCCAGATAAGGTGCACTCGGTTGTGCTCTGATAGGCTGTTCAGCCATTCTATACACTCCAGCACTAGAAGAGATCTGACCTCATAGGCAGAGATCGCTCTTAGTGCCGCCTGACTAACGCTGAGTGTAGCAATACCTTTATTGCGATAGTTGCGTTGGAGGTTTATCCCTACACACCGACTTATAGCATAGACCTCGGCTTGGAAAATGCTAGGGAAACTTCCCATGGGAATGGAGAGTTTGGTGCTTGGCCCAGCGACACCTGCACCAATCCCCTCTTCCGTTTTCGACCCGTCGGTGTACCACTTGATAGTGCTTCCCCTTAGCAGCAGGTCCAGTGAAAAGTCATTCCACTCAGACTTGCTGCCAAGGGTAACTTGAAACTTCCTGCTGAAGTTTACTACTTTGGTAATGCTATCCCTTGGGAGAAGGGCTAGTGGTATTTACTCACTCAGCTCTTTCATCTGCTGGGATGAGACTACCTTCCCTTTGCCAGCTCCCTCTGTTGTCATTTGGAGCAGAGTTCGTTTGGCAGTCTGTGTGATTACCAGGTGTAGCGGTGAAAGTTCTAGTATGACTTCCAGTGCTGCGGTCGGACACTTTCGCATTGCTTCCGACGCGCAGATGCAGGCAAGTCTTTGCAGCTTCGACAGTTTAAGTCCTACCGAAGTTTGCGATGCTTTAGAAACCCACGATACCGCTCGATATCGCAGAGTGTGTCTTTAAATTTTCCCCGACCGACTCATTTGAATTTAAATGTATTAGAGTATACGTTAATAGTTGCTTTATTTATTTAACCCTATCTTATATACCACCCGATTCGGACTTATCTGTATACATGCAGCATGCTTCTTTAATAAATAGTGCTACCTCGATGGCAAATAATGCAGATTCAATAATTGTATTAGGTGATTTCAATTTACCGTGTGCTTCGTGGAAACCTTTCGATGACTATATCGTGCCGATTTACAATCGGTCATGTTTTAATGAGTTTTTCGAAAAAATGTCCGAGTTGGGTCTGAACCAAATAAATTTGATTCCGAATAAATTTGGTAAATGATTAGATTTAGTATACGTTGCAAAGTGTTCCGTTATTCAGAGTAATCCTCTTGTTCTACCAGAGGACTCATATCATCCTGCTTTCGAAATATCTGTCGAAATCTCAGGCATTGTACGTGATAATAATCATCAAACTTCGTGCTTCTGTACTCGGTTTAACTTTGCAAAAGCTAATTTAAAAAAGTTAAATACAGAACTTTCTACAATAACATGGCCTAATTATAATGGTGACATTGAATTGAGTGTCTCTCATTTTAATAACATTATTATGAAATTATTTTAAAAGTATGTTCCAATAGTAATTGTTAATAAATGCAAAAGTATAAGTCCGTGGTTTTCGAAAGAGTTATATAAATTGAAAAACAGAAACACTCGAGCCTTTAAACATTTTAAAAAAACCGGTTCACTTGTCGACTATTCTAAATATTCGCTATTGCGTCGACAATATTTTGACCAAAAAATGTTATAATGATTACTTAAATAAAGTAAAAAATAATATTGTAAGTAATCCAAAATCGTTTTATGATTTCGTCAACTCCAAACGCAGGATTTCCAAATTTCCGTCCGCAATGAAATACAAATCTATCATTTCAAGTGACAATGATATTATATCCAATATATTTGCAGAATTTTTCAAGTCAAACTACTGTAATAATTCTTTCAAAACTTTTCTTATCAGCAAGTGCTGTGTTCGAATACTTTAATTAACGCTCCAATTATTTCTGAAGAAGACGTCCTATTTAATTTAAATAAGTTAAAACCATCTTTTAGTTATGGGCCAGACATGATACCCTCATGCTTCCTAAAAAATAGTGCCAAATATATTTACCTGTCTTTGACAAGGATATTTAATTCCTCTCTTAAACACGGTATATTTCCTGCAATATGGAAACAGTCATTTATAATCCCTTTGCATTAAAGTGGGTTCAGATCCAACATTGAAAACTATAGAGGTATCGCAAAACTATCAGTTATACCTAAACTTTTTGAAGCTATCATCACTGACCATATAACCTTTTCGATTTCTCCGTTAATTTCCTCATCTCAGCATGAATTTCGTATAGGGAATTCGACTATAACAAACTTACTTGAAATTGTAAACCATGTATCATTGGGTTTTAGGGAACATAAGCATACGGATGTTATATACACAGACTTTAGCAAAGCTTTCGATAAAGTAAATATCTCGATTCTCATACATAAACTTGATCTGCTGGGCTTTCAGCCAAGATTCCTTCAATGGGTATCTTCCTATCTTTATAATAGAACACAACGAGTGATATTTGAGGATACACCTTCAGATACAATTAATGTTTCTTCTGGTGTTCCGCAAGGTAGTCATCTTGGCCCGATTCTGTTCTTGTTGTTTATTAACGATATCTCTTCAGTAATAGAACTCTCAAAAATTTTATTATACGCTGACGATGTAAAGCTTTTTAAATCATACACTTCAACTGAGGAAAGGTTTTGGTTGCATGGTGTGATATAAATGATTTGCCATTGAATCTCAGTAAATGAAGACGATGTGCTTTTCCCGTAGATCTGTGCACCCCTCTTCTTATGTAATAAAACACCATATTCTGGAACAAGTTTTTAACTATGTTGATTTGGGAGTTAATATGGACCCTAAGCTTAATTTCAGTCTTCATATTGATACCATGGTCTTGAAAGCAAAAGCTGTCCTCAGTTTGGTTAAACGTTGGTCTAAAGAATTTAGAGATCCGTATATTACTAAAACACTTTATACAACTTTGGTTAGACTTATATTGGAATATGGCTCTGTGGTATGGAACCCTAGCTACCAAATCCATTCTTCAAGTTAGAGTCGGTTCAAAAATAATTTTTACTTTTCGCCTTAGCGCATTTCCGATGGGATGCTAGGGTAAGTCTACCTCCATACACTAGTCGTTTAAAACTTATTAATCTACCCACACTTTCTAGTCGTAGGGAAATGCTTGGCATAATATTCTTAGTAAAACTTTTGAATGGAACTGTTTGCAGTTCTTTTCTCCTGTCTGAAATTAAATTTAATATCCCGGTTCGCCTTTCGAGGCAGTTTAGACCTTTACTGCTAAAATCCTGTAGATCAAATTTTGAACTAAAGGAGCCATTCCGCCGTATATGTCATGATTTTAATTCTCATTCCAGCACATTTGACTTATCTGACTCGCTTTTCAAAATTAAAAAGACTTTATTGTTTTCTCTTAATAAATGAAAATGTAACAATTTATTATATTGTAACTTTAGATCTTAGCTGTTGAAATTTTTGTTTCTGTAGCTGAGCAGTTTTAGATCTCAACACTTAAAAAACTCTCTTGCCTTTTCTGACTCGGCTAATTCCGCACGTATGCGGATTGCGCCCCTCGCGTCGGTTGGGTGGGAGGAGGGTAATCGTTGGGTTTATTATTATTATTGAAAAGTGTGTTATATGATTCAAGAGCAGTGTCTGCGTTGCCCACGATTTTGTATATTTCTAGTATTCGGTCTATGCTACGAATGCATCTTACCACATCGGAGATTTTGTCTAGTACGCTAATGTTGTTTGCTAATGTCGGGTCTATGGTGTCGTCCTTTGTGGTTGAAAAATTTGCGTTCGGAGGTCTCATGGGATTAGTTGGCATATTTTGTTAGAGTTTTGCAAAGATTTTATTTTATTTTGTCTAGGTATCTTTATACTCTGGAGGATCCGTTTGGTGGTGAATCGCAGAGTTGGACTGTAGTTATTTAGAATCGGAAGGTCGCTCGTTAGGTGGTGAATCACAATTCTTTTTTATTCTTCTAAGTTATTGGCTGTACGAGCACTTTTTATTTTGATTTGTAATTTATAATTCTCTGGAGAGTCCCTAGTGTGGTAAATCACAGAGAATTTTATTTTTTATTTGATTTATCACTAATAAACTGCTTATTTGTCGGATCGACCAATATCGGGCCACTATGGCATATAGCTGCCAAAAAAACTGAACAATCGGAATCAAGTGCTTGCATGAAAAGCTTTTTTATTTGATGAGATATGTTTATGAAATTTGGCATGGGTTATTATCTGAGGCAATAAAGCAATCTCCGAAGAAATTGTACAGATCGGACCATTATAGTAAATAGCTGACACAAAAAGTATAACCTAGGTAAAAAAAACCTCTACAATGCACCTTTTGTAATTAACACCTTAATATTCCTTCGAAAATTGCTTGACGATACCAAGAAGGGCAAAACAGTGTACAGGTGTGAACTTGGGCTCTAAAATATTAACTAAATAGGGCGTAACACATCGGATTTACGCGAGTAGCTTAAACTTTCAAAGAGGTAAACAATTTTAAAATTTTCAACAACAAAAAAATCATTTTTAAATAACAAGCATTATTTTAATTATATTATTATTTTTTCATAATAAGCATTATTTTAATTATATTATTATTTTGCTGTTTATTATTAGTATATATTTTATTAATTTGTAAAACTGAGAGGAGTATTTAGGCAATCGCATAAATAAAGACGCCGCAATACTCTGAATCGAAGCCGATAAGAATATAGCCAAAATTTAAAAATTAGTCGACAGAGAAACGCTTACTATATTGCAGAATTACGTAGCTTAAATTTGGAGTACCGCAACGAGGACAGAATTCGTGACAGTTCTGCACGTTTCCCTACACGACAGAACCTACTTCACAGAGCTGCAGAACAGAAGCGCGACATAGTAGGACATTCGAACAGACGAATGAATCCTGAATCTAGGGCGACAGAGTAGCAGCGCGACACAACAGAACATTCAAATAGGCGCTTAAGTCCGGAATATAGAACTGAAGAGTAGGAACGGAACACCGCAGAACACTCAAACAGACGAATTAATCCTGAATACAGAGCAGTGGAGCAGGAGCGCGATACAGTAAGACTTTCAAACAGACCGTTCAAATCAGAATATAGAGCTGAAGAGCAGGAACGGAACACCGCAGAACACTCAAATAGACGAATTATTCCTAAATATAGTACAGCAGGAGCGCGACACAATGGAACGTTCTGTATGGCGCCAGAATTCAATAATAAGAGAAGAAGAAAGGCAACGAGATACAGCATTGAGGAGAAGTCGTCGAGAAAATCCAGTAAGAAGACGTCGTTAGCAAATTTTAAATTATTTTCAAAGAAGAGTGACCCGCCAGCAACAACTTGCAAACGAGCAGGAATTAACGTTGGAAAGAGTACAATTGCATAGATCGGATCCCGCAAATCGTCAGTTAGATAGCGAAAGGCAAATCAGAAGGAATATAAGAAGACGTTGTCAACTTTCTTCTGATGCACAGCTAGAAGAACAAATAGACAGAAATATGCGAGTGTTGCAGTGGCACTTGGTTCCCTCACCAAGTGAAAAAACTATAATAGCGTCAATCTTCAACAAACTCTACGCGCTCAGAAGATGCTAGAAAAGTGTTTTACCTCTCATCGAAATTCCCATCTTCGCACCAAAACTAAAACTTTTGCAACACATACTATCGGACTGTCAGGAAAGGCAAGATACCAAATATCTGTCTCTCGGAAGAATTGGAGTTTCCTGATATTCCGGAATGCCTTTGGAGGAAATACAGATATCACCGAGGATCCATTTATGCGCATCATCTCTCTGGGATATGAACGACAATTTGCTATTCGCAGAGCAGGGTGAGGCTAAATGAATTACAAGCGCCATACACCATTTCGCAAGCAACACTGATACATTCCAACACACCACAACAATACCATCCACTCCCGAAAACACCACACACCAATACATATGTCTTCACGCAACTCACCGAGGGATACCAACACATATCACACTCACACAGGGATGGACGACTGAATACGGCCAGTGAAAGTGGTGAATGTTTTTTGTGCAACTTAGCAACAATCTAAATATGGTCCTTAGAGCCCTAGTGGACGGCACTATGGGTGTTGACCAAAAAGAAACAAAAAACCTAAAGTGAAAGACTGTGAAATTGCCAAAAATCAATGAAGAACAAAAAACAAAAAAAAAATTAGAATTAAGACAGTGCAGGTATCCAAACCAAAAAAAAAAAAATTTCAGTAACGTAACAGTGTTCGAAAACACAACAAAAAAACGCTTTAAGTTATGTGCATACAAATAGTACAAATAATAATACAAAACAAGTGCAGTGCATATACACATATAATATAACTAAAAGTATTCAGTAAAACAAAACCAAAAAAGTGCTGTTGCAAAGTAATATTACTACATATGTACATATATAAGTGCTGTGCAGTGCATATTAGATTAGATTAGATTATATGCACCGCGACCTATGGTCTATTGTGCCCTCCCCTAAGTCATATCGTATCATCTAGGCCCAGCATGTTGATAAATTCCAAAATTCTGCTGGGTGCTAGTGAGGCGATACAATCCCTGTGTGGAAACATGGATCCCAGGGCCTTGATTCTGCATCTGCAGACTCCTGTGCGGTTCATCAGCAGATGTTCAGGGGTTTCCGGCTTGCGGAATTTGTTCCTTGGGAGATTAATTATGGTTTTGAATCGCTTGAGGTCGTAACCCCCCATTAGCAGTCTGGCATGGTGCATGCCCTGGAGTTGTTGCCAATGTATCTCCCTGCCTGCTCTTTCCTCCCTACGGAGGAGCTCTTTGATGGTATGTTGACCAACCGCTATGAGGTTTTTTGTAGAGGCTGCAGAGCGGGCCAACTTATCAGCTAGTTCGTTCCCAGCTATACCCCTATGGCCAGGCACCCAGATAAGGTGCACTCGGTTGTGCTCTGATAGGCTGTTCAGCCATTCTATACACTCCAGCACTAGAAGAGATCTGACCTCATAGGCAGAGATCGCTCTTAGTGCCGCCTGACTAACGCTGAGTGTAGCAATACCTTTATTGCGATAGTTGCGTTGGAGGTTTATCCCTACACACCGACTTATAGCATAGACCTCGGCTTGGAAAATGCTAGGGAAACTTCCCATGGGAATGGAGAGTTTGGTGCTTGGCCCAGCGACACCTGCACCAATCCCCTCTTCCGTTTTCGACCCGTCGGTGTACCACTTGATAGTGCTTCCCCTTAGCAGCAGGTCCAGTGAAAAGTCATTCCACTCAGACTTGCTGCCAAGGGTAACTTGAAACTTCCTGCTGAAGTTTACTACTTTGGTAATGCTATCCCTTGGGAGAAGGGCTAGTGGTATTTACTCACTCAGCTCTTTCATCTGCTGGGATGAGACTACCTTCCCTTTGCCAGCTCCCTCTGTTGTCATTTGGAGCAGAGTTCGTTTGGCAGTCTGTGTGATTACCAGGTGTAGCGGTGAAAGTTCTAGTATGACTTCCAGTGCTGCGGTCGGACACTTTCGCATTGCTTCCGACGCGCAGATGCAGGCAAGTCTTTGCAGCTTCGACAGTTTAAGTCCTACCGAAGTTTGCGATGCTTTAGAAACCCACGATACCGCTCGATATCGCAGAGTGTGTCTTTAAATTTTCCCCGACCGACTCATTTGAATTTAAATGTATTAGAGTATACGTTAATAGTTGCTTTATTTATTTAACCCTATCTTATATACCACCCGATTCGGACTTATCTGTATACATGCAGCATGCTTCTTTAATAAATAGTGCTACCTCGATGGCAAATAATGCAGATTCAATAATTGTATTAGGTGATTTCAATTTACCGTGTGCTTCGTGGAAACCTTTCGATGACTATATCGTGCCGATTTACAATCGGTCATGTTTTAATGAGTTTTTCGAAAAAATGTCCGAGTTGGGTCTGAACCAAATAAATTTGATTCCGAATAAATTTGGTAAATGATTAGATTTAGTATACGTTGCAAAGTGTTCCGTTATTCAGAGTAATCCTCTTGTTCTACCAGAGGACTCATATCATCCTGCTTTCGAAATATCTGTCGAAATCTCAGGCATTGTACGTGATAATAATCATCAAACTTCGTGCTTCTGTACTCGGTTTAACTTTGCAAAAGCTAATTTAAAAAAGTTAAATACAGAACTTTCTACAATAACATGGCCTAATTATAATGGTGACATTGAATTGAGTGTCTCTCATTTTAATAACATTATTATGAAATTATTTTAAAAGTATGTTCCAATAGTAATTGTTAATAAATGCAAAAGTATAAGTCCGTGGTTTTCGAAAGAGTTATATAAATTGAAAAACAGAAACACTCGAGCCTTTAAACATTTTAAAAAAACCGGTTCACTTGTCGACTATTCTAAATATTCGCTATTGCGTCGACAATATTTTGACCAAAAAATGTTATAATGATTACTTAAATAAAGTAAAAAATAATATTGTAAGTAATCCAAAATCGTTTTATGATTTCGTCAACTCCAAACGCAGGATTTCCAAATTTCCGTCCGCAATGAAATACAAATCTATCATTTCAAGTGACAATGATATTATATCCAATATATTTGCAGAGTTTTTCAAGTCAAACTACTGTAATAATTCTTCCAAAACTTTTCTTATCAGCAAGTGCTGTGTTCGAATACTTTAATTAACGCTCCAATTATTTCTGAAGAAGACGTCCTATTTAATTTAAATAAGTTAAAACCATCTTTTAGTTATGGCCCAGACATGATACCCTCATGCTTCCTAAAAAATAGTGCCAAATATATTTACCTGTCTTTGACAAGGATATTTAATTCCTCTCTTAAACACGGTATATTTCCTGCAATATGGAAACAGTCATTTATAATCCCTTTGCATTAAAGTGGATTCAGATCCAACATTGAAAACTATAGAGGTATCACAAAACTATCAGTTATACCTAAACTTTTTGAAGCTATCATCACTGACCATATAACCTTTTCGATTTCTCCGTTAATTTCCTCATCTCAGCATGGATTTCGTAGAGGGAATTCGACTATAACAAACTTACTTGAAATTGTAAACCATGTATCATTGGGTTTTAGGGAACATAAGCATACGGATGTTATATACACAGACTTTAGCAAAGCTTTCGATAAAGTAAATATCTCGATTCTCATACATAAACTTGATCTGCTGGGCTTTCAGCCAAGATTCCTTCAATGGGTATCTTCCTATCTTTATAATAGAACACAACGAGTGATATTTGAGGATACACCTTCAGATACAATTAATGTTTCTTCTGGTGTTCCGCAAGGTAGTCATCTTGGCCCGATTCTGTTCTTGTTGTTTATTAACGATATCTCTTCAGTAATAGAACTCTCAAAAATTTTATTATACGCTGACGATGTAAAGCTTTTTAAATCATACACTTCAACTGAGGAAAGGTGTCTGTTGCAAACAGACTTAAACAATTTGGTTGCATGGTGTGATATAAATGATTTGCCATTGAATCTCAGTAAATGTAAGACGATGTGCTTTTCCCGTAGATCTGTGCACCCCTCTTCTTATGTAATAAAACACCATATTCTGGAACAAGTTTTTAACTATGTTGATTTGGGAGTTTATATGGACCCTAAGCTTAATTTCAGTCTTCATATTGATACCATGGTCTTGAAAGCAAAAGCTGTCCTCAGTTTGGTTAAACGTTGGTCTAAAGAATTTAGAGATCCGTATATTACTAAAACACTTTATACAACTTTGGTTAGACTTATATTGGAATATGGCTCTGTGGTATGGAACCCTAGCTACCAAATCCATTCTTCAAGTTAGAGTCGGTTCAAAAATAATTTTTACTTTTCGCCTTAGCGCATTTCCGATGGGATGCTAGGGTAAGTCTACCTCCATACACTAGTCGTTTAAAACTTATTAATCTACCCACACTTTCTAGTCGTAGGGAAATGCTTGGCATAATATTCTTAGTAAAACTTTTGAATGGAACTGTTTGCAGTTCTTTTCTCCTGTCTGAAATTAAATTTAATATCCCGGTTCGCCTTTCGAGGCAGTTTAGACCTTTACTGCTAGAATCCTATAGATCAAATTTTGAACTAAAGGAGCCATTCCGCCGTATATGTCATGATTTTAATTCTCATTCCAGCACATTTGACTTATCTGACTCGCTTTTCAAAATTAAAAAGACTTTATTGTTTTCTCTTAATAAATGAAAATGTAACAATTTATTATATTGTAACTTTAGATCTTAGCTGTTGAAATTTTTGTTCCTGTAGCTGAGCAGTTTTAGATCTCAACACTTAAAAAACTCTCTTGCCTTTTCTGACTCGGCTAATTCCGCACGTATGCGGATTGCGCCCCTCGCGTCGGTTGGGTGGGAGGAGGGTAATCGTTGGGTTTATTATTATTATTGAAAAGTGTGTTATATGATTCAAGAGCAGTGTCTGCGTTGCCCACGATTTTGTATATTTCTAGTATTCGGTCTATGCTACGAATGCATCTTACCACATCGGAGATTTTGTCTAGTACGCTAATGTTGTTTGCTAATGTCGGGTCTATGGTGTCGTCCTTTGTGGTTGAAAAATTTGCGTTCGGAGGTCTCATGGGATTGGTTGGCATATTTTGTTAGAGTTTTGCAAAGATTTTATTTTATTTTGTCTAGGTATCTTTATACTCTGGAGGATCCGTTTGGTGGTGAATCGCAGAGTTGGACTGTAGTTATTTAGAATCGGAGGGTCGCTCGTTAGGTGGTGAATCACAATTCTTTTTTATTCTTCTAAGTTATTGGCTGTACGAGCACTTTTTATTTTGATTTGTAATTTATAATTCTCTGGAGAGTCCCTAGTGTGGTAAATCACAGAGAATTTTATTTTTTATTTGATTTATCACTAATAAACTGCTTATTTGTCGGATCGACCAATATCGGGCCACTATGGGATATAGCTGCCAAAAAAACTGAACAATCGGAATCAAGTGCTTGCATGGAAAGCTTTTTCATTTGACGAGATATGTTTACGAAATTTGGCATGGGTTATTATCTGAGGCAATAAAGCAATCTCCGAAGAAATTGTACAGATCGGACCATTATAGTAAATAGCTGACACACAAACTGAACGATCGGTATCAAGTGATTTGAAAACTTTTTCATTTGACGAGATATATTTACGAAATCTTGAATGGGTTATTGTCGAAGGCAGTAATGCAATTTCTGAAAAATTAGCTCAGATTTGACCGATCTAAATACATTATTGTATGGAGGTAAGGAGAAAATTATGTTAGGAATATAAATGTACATAAGAGTAGGGAACAAAAATATTATTTCATTACCCATAAAATAAATAAATCCCTAACTTTTCATAATATTATCTTATATATTATTAATAATAGAAAATTTTTAAACAGTTTTAAAACCCTCATTAACTTTTGGGTAGGTCCAAATCAAAATTTAGGTGGAAGATTAGGTAGGAAATAAACATAGTTCGAAGAGCAGGTAAAAAGTATAACCTAGGTAAAAAAACCTCTACAATGCACCTTTTGTAATTAACACCTTAATATTCCTTCGAAAATTGCTTGACGATACCAAGAAGGGTAAAACAGAGTACAGGTGTGAACTTGGGCTCTAAAATATTAACTAAATAGGGCGTAACACATCGGATTTACGCGAGTAGCTTAAACTTTCAAAGAGGTAAACAATTTTAAAATTTTCAACAACAAAAAAATCATTTTTAAATAACAAGCATTATTTTAATTATATTATTATTTTTTCATAATAAGCATTATTTTAATTATATTATTATTTTGCTGTTTATTATTAGTATATATTTTATTAATTTGTAAAACTGAGAGGAGTATTTAGGCAATCGCATAAATAAAGACGCCGCAATACTCTGAATCGAAGCCGATAAGAATATAGCCAAAATTTAAAAATTAGTCGACAGAGAAACGCTTACTATATTGCAGAATTACGTAGCTTAAATTTGGAGTACCGCAACGAGGACAGAATTCGTGACAGTTCTGCACGTTTCCCTACACGACAGAACCTACTTCACAGAGCTGCAGAACAGAAGCGCGACATAGTAGGACATTCGAACAGACGAATGAATCCTGAATATAGGGCGACAGAGTAGGAGCGCGACACAACAGAACATTCAAATAGGCGCTTAAGTCCGGAATATAGAACTGAAGAGTAGGAACGGAACACCGCAGAACACTCAAACAGACGAATTAATCCTGAATACAGAGCAGTGGAGCAGGAGCGCGATACAGTAAGACTTTCAAACAGACCGTTCAATTCGGAATATAGAGCTGAAGAGCAGGAACGGAACACCGCAGAACACTCAAATAGACGAATTATTCCTAAATATAGTACAGCAGGAGCGCGACACAATGGAACGTTCTGTATGGCGCCAGAATTCAATAATAAGAGAAGAAGAAAGGCAACGAGATACAGCATTGAGGAGAAGTCGTCGAGAAAATCCAGTAAGAAGACGTCGTTAGCAAATTTTAAATTATTTTCAAAGAAGAGTGACCCGCCAGCAACAACTTGCAAACGAGCAGGAATTAACGTTGGAAAGAGTACAATTGCATAGATCGGATCCCGCAAATCGTCAGTTAGATAGCGAAAGGCAAATCAGAAGGAATATAAGAAGACGTTGTCAACTTTCTTCTGATGCACAGCTAGAAGAACAAATAGACAGAAATATGCGAGTGTTGCAGTGGCACTTGGTTCCCTCACCAAGTGAAAAAACTATAATAGCGTCAAACTTCAACAAACTCTACGCGCTCAGAAGATGCTAGAAAAGTGTTTTACCTCTCATCGAAATTCCCATCTTCGCACCAAAACTAAAACTTTTGCAACACATACTATCGGACTGTCAGGAAAGGCAAGATACCAAATATCTGTCTCTCGGAAGAATTGGAGTTTCCTGATATTCCGGAATGCCTTTGGAGGAAATACAGATATCACCGAGGATCCATTTATGCGCATCATCTCTCTGGGATATGAACGACAATTTGCTATTCGCGGAGCAGGGTGAGGCTAAATGAACTACAAGCGCCACACACCATTTCGCAAGCAACACTGATACATTCCAACACACCACAACAATACCATCCACTCCCGAAAACACCACACACCAATACCAGAGAATGTTGATGAGTAGAGAAGGAACAAATGTTAAATGAAAACTTTTTGAGTACTAATTTGTAATTCCGCAAGAGGGAACATCGAAAAGTATAACTTCGAAAAAGAAAAATACACCACGCAATGTGCGAAATGCTATAAATAGACACAACGAATATTCCTATATGAAGAATCGTTGCGCATACCTATTTAGATTTATGTCTTCAATTTCTATGATATGACAAATTTATAATTATGAAAAACCTTTTGAATTAAAAATCTGTATTACCGGTAAAAACCCCAGAATTCATAATAAAATAAACATTTAATAAGCTAGTTTTCTAACTTATGTATGTGCGTTGCGTAAGCAATATACTTATTAAACAAATGATAATAATAAAACGGTGACTAAGCGGCCACGTTTCCACTTTTGTGGTGGCTTAGGTCGTAAGCGCGAAGGAGTTAAGCTCATTCCGAATACGAGCATATACGTTCGAATCGTAAAATATATAAAATTAAAATTGTATTTAATTTTTTTATTTTATTAATTGGAATCTAAGCATATCATAATTCAATTACTTTAATAGCATATTTTACTTCCTGATATAATTAAAATATATCAGGAGAATATGTTCATATGTTTAGGTTTATTGAATATTTCCTTATTATGCGTATTTACACAAATGTGATAATCACACATACATTCTTAAATACACGTACGCTGAAGCTTGCTTCTTCTTGCTCCGCACAAGCAATGACTTTTGTCTACACTTTTTGCTTTTTGCGAGAAACAAGTTGAACGTACATAAGCAAGAAGGGGTCAGGGGCGCACTGCCACATAATTATATCAGATATATATTTTATTTATCGAATTTAAACGAAAAACGATTATAGGTTTAAATTTATTGGTATTTATATTTTTACATATATATTAATTATATTAAGAAAATAAATCATTAATGCATTAGTACTTTTCAATACAAATTAAGCAACATATTCATATATTATGAATCCTCACTTGACACGCCTCTGTGCATGGTGGCAAGCCAAGAAAATAACGGCGAGTTCGCGCGGACATTATGTTGAAAAAAACGAAAAGACGACTTTGTCATACATATTCACATACATGCATACGAGCTCGCATACATATTGACACCGAATTTTGCGCATCGTGGCGGAGTTGGCAAAATTTGTATCAATCGACAATTTTGCGACAATGTCGATCGGCTATGTTGTCTCGTTTGTCCTTTTTGCAGGGCTTTGCTGTTGAAAATTGACTTATGCTCTTTTGAAATGCTACGATTAACGATTGGTATGCATTTTCATAACGTCGTTTCTAGATAAAATGGGCTAAATCGACAAACTATGAAATTATGATAATAAGTAAACATATAAAAGTACTATATGGACTGTGCTTAGAATATATAGAAGTAGTTAATGATTTCATATGAATGGCAATTTTATATAAATTTTGTAATTTAATGCCATAAATAGTGCATAATATGCAAAAATATAAATATTATTTAAACTCGCTAAAGGGTCATGTTGCCAATTCTCCTTTTTGAAGTGAACATCAGACAAATTCTTCAATTTCTGATTTTTAGCAAATTTTGTGAGGAAGCAGCTTGTTGGCAACATACAAACGCGAGGGGGATGGTAGGATTTTCAGTGATACAAATTGTAAAATTGAAATTTTGCTGATTCTTCAATTTTACTGAAGACATTCAAATTCAATTTCATTCATTTTTATTTTCGCGCATTTGCGGTAGGAATTCTATATGAAAACCAAATGTGGTTTACCAGGCGCACAGAAAATATAGCGCGGCGCAGAGTTATGAACGAGCGCACTTTGCTTTGAAGCAGAATGAATTTGTTGTCGTTGTAATATAAAATACTTAGAAAATATGCCGCGAGTTCGCTTGAATATTATTGGCCGATGATGGTGCGTCTACGTTTTTTTTGTCATTTGCGCGAGTGTTAGATTTTTTGCGAAAGACATATTGATGGACATACATATGTACATATGTGTACATATATGCAAATATATTTGGACATGCGAATGAAGGAAGGCAATTTCAAGAATATTCACATATAGGCATATGAACATTGAAGCAAGTAAACAACAATAGCTGTTTGAGTTCACAGATTAGATAAATATGTTCTAATATCATCTGTTGTGCTGCTGGTATAGCACACATCCTTATTGCAATGAAATGTTTTGCCTAAGTTCAAATCCTATCATATTTTTATATATTATACTATTTTTTATTTTTATAACTCTTTTTTATTAAATGATATTTGAATTCTATTTTAGTATTATTTCCCTCATTATTTATATTTTCTTGTCGGAGGTCAATTACTTTCGTTTTTATTATTTCAATTTTTGTTTATGCGCATACCAATGAACATCTGTGCATATGTATGTATATACATTTTGCTTATAGAGTGGTGTAGTTCGTTTCGTACCCTGATAGTTATGGTGAAATTTTATTTTCCAATTTGCGCGTTTTCGATGTTCCTTCTTAGCAATTAACATTTTAGTACTGCTAACATTTGCTCCTTCTCTACTCTTCAACATTCTCTGCCAATACATACAACTTCACACAACTCACCGAGGGATACCAACACATATCACACCCACACAGGGATGGACGACTGAATACGGCCAGTGAAAGTGGTGAATGTTTTTTGTGCAACTTAGCAACAATCTAAATATGGTCCTTAGAGCCCTAGTGGACGGCACTATGGGTGTTGACCAAAAAAAAACAAAAAACCTAAAGTGAAAGACTGTGAAATTGCCAAAAATCAATGAAGAACAAAAAACAAAAAAAAAATTAGAATTAATACAGTGCAGGTATCCAAACAAAAAAAAAAAAAAATTTCAGTAACGTAAAAGTGTTCGAAAACACAACAAAAAAACGCTTTAAGTTATGTGCATACAAATAGTACAAATAATAATACAAAACAAGTGCAGTGCATATACACATATAATATAACTAAAAGTATTCAGTAAAACAAAACCAAAAAAGTGCTGTTGCAAAGTAATATTACTACATATGTACATATATAAGTGCTGTGCAGTGCATATTAGATTAGATTAGATTATATGCACCGCGACCTATGGTCTATTGTGCCCTCCCCTAAGTCATATCGTATCATCTAGGCCCAGCATGTTGATAAATTCCAAAATTCTGCTGGGTGCTAGTGAGGCGATACAATCCCTGTGTGGAAACATGGATCCCAGGGCCTTGATTCTGCATCTGCATACTCCTGTGCGGTTCATCAGCAGATGTTCAGGGGTTTCCGGCTTGCGGAATTTGTTCCTTGGGAGATTAATTATGGTTTTGAACCGCTTGAGGTCGTAACCCCCCATTAGCAGTCTGGCATGGTGCATGCCCTGGAGTTGTTGCCAATGTATCTCCCTGCCTGCTCTTTCCTCCCTACGGAGGAGCTCTTTGATGGTATGTGGACCAACCGATATGAGGTTTTTTGTAGAGGCTGCAGAGCGGGCCAACTTATCAGCTAGTTCGTTCCCAGCTATACCCCTATGGCCAGGCACCCAGATAAGGTGCACTCGGTTGTGCTCTGATAGGCTGTTCAGCCATTCTATACACTCCAGCACTAGAAGAGATCTGACCTCATAGGCAGAGATCACTCTTAGTGCCGCCTGACTAACGCTGAGTATAGCAATACCTTTATTGCGATAGTTGCGTTGGAGGTTTATCCCTACACACCGACTAATAGCATAGACCTCGGCTTGGAAAATGCTAGGGAAACTTCCCATGGGAATGGAGAGTTTGGTGCTTGGCCCAGCGACACCTGCACCAATCCCCTCTTCCGTTTTCGACCCGTCGGTGTACCACTTGATAGTGCTTCCCCTTAGCAGCAGGTCCAGTGAAAAGTCATTCCACTCAGACTTGCGGCCAAGGGTAACTTGAAACTTCCTGCTGAAGTTTACTACTTTGGTAATGCTATCCCTTGGGAGAAGGGCTAGTGGTATTTACTCACTTAGCTCTTTCATCTGCTGGGATGAGACTACCTTCCCTTTGCCAGCTCCCTCTGTTGTCATTTGGAGCAGAGTTCGTTTGGCAGTCTGTGTGATTACCAGGTGTAGCGGTGAAAGTTCTAGTATGACTTCCAGTGCTGCGGTCGGACACTTTCGCATTGCTTCCGACGCGCAGATGCAGGCAAGTCTTTGCAGCATCGACAGTTTAAGTCCTACCGAAGTTTGCGATGCTTTAGAAACCCACGATACCGCTCGATATCGCAGAGTGTGTCTTCAAATTTTCCCCTAGCGAAGCTAACAATGTCATCCGCATATCCCTGACAGCGGATTCCATTGCTAGTCAGCCGCTCAAGGAGATCGTCCACAACTAGGCTTCAAAGTAGGGGGGATAGCACTCCACCCCGTGGGCAACCTTTTGTTGTGCCCAGACGAATTTTAGTGTCTCGTACTGCGGTTTCCGCCACCCTAGTGTGCAGTACGGCTGCAATCCATCTGCGCACTGGTGCTGCTACATTCCTTTTCTCCAGTGCTCTTGACACGCTCTCATGAGACGTGTTGTCAAAGGCACCTTCGATGTCTAGGAAGGCGCATAGCATCACCTCGCCCCCATCTAACGAACTCTGGATCTCTGAGGTTAGCTGGTACAGAGCAGTGTTTGTTGACCTGCCTGCTCTGTAAGCATGTTGCTTCGCATGAAGCGGTGAAGCCTTCAGCACCTTCGATCGTAATTCGGGGTCTATGATCTTTTCCATACCCTTAAGTAGGAAGGAAGTACGACTGATTGGCCTGAATGGGTTCTGGGATGTATGCCAGCGCTAGGCTATCCCTCATCAGCCGAACAAGGTGGGGCAGTAGCACCTGCTCCCCCTGTTGCAGAAAAGCTGGAAGGATACCGTCCGCACCCGGGGACTTATATTTTTCAAAGGAGGCCCGCGCCCACTTGATGAAGTCTGCAGTGAAGAGCTATTTTGCGACTGTCCAGGCCAAGCGTGATGGCCTTCGTTCGACCATACGTCGAAACTGGTCTTCCTGAATCGTCTCCGGGAAATGCGCTAGTAGAAGAGCCGTAGCTCTTTCTTCTGCGCTGGACGTATAGGTCCTATCAGATCGTTTAATCGCTAGTACTGTGTCCGTCTTGTCTCTAGCCAGAGCCTTATGCAGTCTAGCTGCCTCTGGGGTTAAGGAGACGCTCTCACAGAACTTCCTAAAGCTCTTTTGCTTCGCGGTCCTAATCTCCTTATTATAAGCAGTTAGGATGCATCTGTAATCCTCCCAGTTTCCGGTGCGCTTAGCCTTATTGAATAGCTTGCGCACCGTTTTTCTTAGTACTCAGAGCTTACTAGACCACCAGGAGCAATTACTGCTCTTGGTGGTTGTCTTTAGGGGGCAGCTGCTGTGATACGCCTCTATAATGGATTGGTTTAGGGCAGACAGTCTGCTCTCCAATCCAGAAGCCGGTGCGCTTCTATCCAGCTGTTCCCTACTGCTAACATTTGATTCAAGCGAGTCCCTAAAAGCGGCCCAGTCCGTGTTCTTAGGGATACGCTTAGGAGGGAGTTGTTTGACCCCCATCCGCAGCACGAATCTTATGATACGGTGATCCGACATGGAGGGTTCCGATGATACCCTCCATTGTGAGATCAGCCCTATCTCAGACTCGTTACTGAGAGTAATGTCAAGCACCTCCCTTCTGACACTAGTTATAAAGGTGGGTTCGCACCCCACGTTTGCTATACTTAAATTTTTACTGGCTATAAACTCGATAAGAGACTCACCCCGTGTGTTACAGTCCGTGCTGCCCCATTCGGTGTGGTGGGCATTAGCGTTGCAGCCCATGATGAGGGGCAGCTTATTCCGCCTGCAGTACTCTACTAGGTTGCCGGCTGCCTCTGGAGGTGCTGTCGGAGCCTCCTCCGGAAAATAGGCCACTGCCACGACGAAGTCCGCTCCTTCGTCGTTCCTCGCTTGTACAGCGACCAGATCCTGTGTTAGGAACTCAGTGCATATACGCACATAACTAAAAGAAATGATGCTAAGCAATAAAAAAAAGTACAATAAATATTAAAAGGACATAAAACAATAAAAATAACAAAACGGGCGCGAATATTAGTACAAAACATAAATCAAATAAGAGTGCGCGATACAGAATACATACCAATCAAAATAACCAACAGCGGGCGCGATACCAAATACATATAATCCAACAGCTGGGACAACTAAACTTTATAACATTCACGTTATATCTCCCACAATCCCTGCAGGAAATCAGAGTGAGTTGTATCGCTTCTTCTTAGTGATTATATTTATATGCATATATGTATGGCAAATTACGTTTTATTCCATATGAAAAACTAATTTAAAACTTAAATATAACGGTCACCAAACTGTCTCAATTTACGGGAAAAGCCGAAAACAGTTTGGTACATATTACATATTATATAAGTTAACGACTCAAAAATTTCAAGCGAAATTAATATTTTCGCTGCGCCTAGCGCTTTCCCACGCGCACCGGTAGCACAATAAGTTCAACGGACAGTTCGGACGAATTCGCTGACGCTATGTCTGCACCACAACTTCTACTCACGTTGCAGTAACATGTGCAACTCTTTATTGTCTTCTTTGCTTTTCCTTTAAATAATTTTAAAAGTTTCTTTCTAGTTTAGTCGTAAAGTACCACTCAATGAAGCGAGACGCTTCTTAAATAATAAATAAAACCTTATTAAAAAATAAAAATAACTTTTTCTTTAATTGGCGCCCAACGTTAAAAGGGTTTACGCGAAACAGTAAACATTTTTGAAATCGTGTACGCGTAAAATACCTTGTGCTCGATCGTTGGATAGAGCAAATTGGATCGGAAAATCAATTTTTCTGCAGTATCGGAGGCTCCTCGGGTCACCGGCTAGGACAAAAGAGGGAGAAGCGTCGATATCTACCGGACTTAATTTAATTAAAATTTAAGCGAAATACTTCGATTTAAGAAAAGCGGCAAATCAAATTTAATTAAAATTTAAGTGAAATACTTCGATTCAAGAAAAGCAGCAAATTAAATTTAATTAAAATTTAAGCGAAATACTTCGATTTAAGAAAGCAGCAAATACAAATGAAATATATCAACCTAAGAAAACATTTTACAACAAACAAGTCAAAAACTTACACACTGGTGAAATTTTCTAATAAATAAAAATAAATAAATATTAAACATTCAAAACGTTTAAAAATACGCAACAAACAAACAAATAGCAGCACAAAATTCAACCCCGAGAAGAAACATCAAAGTTCAGCTTTATTCACAACAACAACGGTACCCACAATCCAGAAGCGGCAACGACGTTCAGCACTATTCAACAGTGACAGCAAAGAGCAACAGCAGAGTTCGGGAAAAATCAGAACAAAATGAAGTCCATATTATTACTGTAAGCGTATCATTTTTAAAATAAGATAATTCTTTTACTTTGCTTAGGTTAACAACAATAAACTTAGGAAAATTTAGAATAAAAATTCAAATATTTTTTTTTCTCCAATTTTTAATAAAACTAATTAACTAATATTTTACACCACGAAATTAATAAAAATAATTAATAAAAAATAATAGTAGTAAATAAATAAAATAAAATAAGCAAAATAAATCCAAATAACCTTGTAAGGCCATCAGTTATCCAAAATGTAAATCAGTCACCAGCTGCCCCAAATGCCAACGAGTTAAACCCAGACATGGAAATAGCAATAAGTCAAGCAGCACGCAGAATTTGTTTAGCAGAATGTCAGGCCATAGTCCCAAATTTAGTAAATCCCAGGCAAAACATTTTTAGAGACCAGGAAATAGACGAAGCGCATAGAGCTAATCTAGGAGACTTAGACAAGGTCCCAGATGTGGTTAGATGCTTAAGAGAATTTTCTGGAGACCCGAAGGAATTCGCCTCGTGGAAAAAAAGCGTAGATCGCATCATAAAATTGTTCGATGCCACTAAAGGCACCCCCAAATATTTCGCAATATTGAACGTAATTAGAAATAAAATAGTAGGTCACGCAGACACTGCATTAGAGTCTTACAACACCCCCCTGAATTGGGAAGCCATTTCAATTTGCTTAGAGACACATTACGCGGATAAACGTGACTTAGGAACCTTAGAATATCAAATGTCAACACTCACCCAAGGCAGTCACACAATCGAACAATTTTATCAGGAAGTGCACGCACATTTAACCCTCATTCTTAACAAAATAGGTTGCATGAAAATAGGCCCGGAAGCCATGCAACCTAGGACAGAAACGTATCGTAACAAAGCTTTAGATACTTTCATTAGAGGACTAAGAGGTGACTTACCCCGACTTTTGGGAACAAGAGAACCAACTGACCTTCCACAAGCCTTACATTTATGCCTTAAACTAGAGAACCAAAATTACAGAACTCAACAAATTAATAAAAACACACCCCCACACAATCCTAGACGAAATCAAAATAATGGACAGCTACAATTTTATCCACACTTAGCTCACTTCCCACAAAATCAATATAGGTATACACCCCAAACAAACTATAATCCTAGGTATCAACAGTTTCCCTCCCAATCGCCATATAATCCTTTTAATCCACCGCAACAACAATTTCACAAACAACAAAACAACTACCCACCACAACAACAATTCCTTAGACAACAATATAACTATCCGATACAACAGCAATATAACTTGCCACCACCAAGACCCTTTCAACCAAAACCCCCTACACCGATGGACAGCAAGAGTTAACTACGTTAACAGACCACAAAACATGGGACAAGCGATACGTAGACAAGCCCCAGTCTCAAACCAACTCCATCAAACCCCGGCAAAATTTCAAAGAATTAACCAAATAGAGAGCACGGACGTGGACGAACAGCAACATCCTTTTGACGAGTACTACGCACAGATGACTAGTGAAGAAGAAAAACTACAACCCATAAACAAATACCTGGAAGGATACGACAAGGAAGAAAATAAAACAGCAAATTTCTCTGATATCCATTTTTTAGATTAAATCAATCCTCGCTGCCTTACTTTCAATGTAAAACAGTTGAGGGAAAGATTCTTAAATTTTTGATAGATACAGGTTCAAACAAAAATTATATTCAACCTTCTCTAGTTAAAAACCCAATACCTAATGAAAACCACTTTTACGCAGACTCAGTTGGAGGAAAAATTTCAATAACACACCATACAAACCTTAACCTTTTTGGAACTAAAATAGATCTTAAATTTTTCCTTTTGCCACAGTTGAAATCTTTTAACGGTATACTTGGTAACGATAGTTTGAAATTATTAAACGCAGTTATTTACACCGCAAACAATTACATGTTAGTAAACAATTCTATAAAAGTTAAAATTTTACAACAGGAATCCCAATCTGTCAATATACTTGAACTCCGAATAAATCATTTACCGCAATCACAGGCAGAAAAACTCCAATCTCTTTGCGAAAATCACCCAAATCTTTTCACAGACCCTGACGAAAAACTCACATTTACGACTACAGTAAAAGCAGAAATAAAAACCACAACGGACAACCCAATTTATTCACAATATTATAAATAAATGAATTATTAGACCAAAGCATAATAAGACAATCAAAGTCCCCATATAATTCGCCAATATGGGTAGTGCCGAAAAAACTCGATGACTCGAACGAAAAAGAGTATCGAATGGTAGTAGATTACAGAAAACTGAATTCTGTAACTATTCCCGATAGGTACCCAATCCCAGAAATAAATGAAGTTTTGGCGCAAATGCAAAACCAGAAATTTTTCACGGTCTTAGACCTTAAAAGCAGATTCCACCAAATCCCACTTCTTCAAAAAGATATTCCTAAACCGCATTTTTGGTAAACAACGGTAAATACGAATTTACTCGGTTACCATTTGGGTTGAAAAACACCCCAATTTTCCAGAGAGCCTTAGATAACATTTTAAGAGATTTAATTGGCAAATGTTGCTACGTCTACATAGACGACATAATAATCTTTGGCGAAGATGAAGAAACGCACTTAAATAATATAAAAAAGGTGTTTGAAACGCTCGAAAAAGCGAATATGAAAGTTCAAATTAACAAGTGTGAATTTTTCAAAAACGAGGTCGAATACTTAGGCTTTATAGTATCCTCGGAAGGCATAAAAACTAATCCTAAAAAAGTCGAAGCGATTAAAAACTTTCCATATCCAAAAACTTTGAAAGACCTAAGGTCATTCTTAGGCATGTCCGGCTTCTACAGGCGATTCATTAAAGATTACGGCAAACTAGCCAAACCGCTCACCGCTCTTTTAAGAGGAGAGGAGGGACGAATGTCCAAAACTATGTCCGCAAAACTCCAATAATTCTAAGTCCACAAGCCATTGAAGCATTCAATAAAATTAAAAGCACACTGACATCTTCCGAAGTAATGTTACAATACCCAGATTATAAAAAAGATTTTCACCTTACCACAGATGCATCCAATTTTGCTTTAGGTGGGTTTTGGAGCAAGACAAGAAACCAATAGTTTTTATATCCAGAACACTGAATAAGGCAGAAGAACACTATGCCACAAATGAAAAATAAATGCTCGCAATAGTATGGGCCCTGAAATCATTGAGAAATTACCTTTACGGTTCAGCAGCTATTAAAATTTACACAGATCACCAACCGTTAACATACGCACTTAGTAATAAAAACACCAATAGCAAACTCAAAAGATGGAAAGCAATACTGGAGACATACAATTATGGAATGAAAAATAAACCAGGAAGCTCTAACGTAGTTGCAGACGCACTATCAAGACCGGCACAAGATATTTAGGTTAACTCCATGACTGTCACACAACACAGTGACAAAAGTTCTTCTCAAAATTTGATACCATTTACAGACGCCCCGATAAATGTTTTCAAAAACCAAATAATCCTCGAGAAAGGAGAAGAAGCCTCTTACAATTTCAATATCATTTTTCCTACATATCACCGACATACAATTATAAAAGACGACTATGACAACGACACGCTAGTAAGCACCCTAAAAAAATGCCTAAATCCCTCGGTAACCAATGTCATAAAAACAGAGGATAGCATCCTCGGAAAAATTCAAGAACTATATCCCATTTACTTTTCACAACTTAAAATAAAATATTCCCGAAAAATAATTACAGATTTAGTCAATGAAATCGATCAAGAAAATGAAATTCTTGAAGAGCACAATCGCGCCCATAGAAATGCAAAGGAAAATAAGATACAATTGTTAGAAAAATTCTACTTCCCTCGGATGAGTGCAAAAATCAATAAGATAGTAAAACAATGTAAAGTGTGTAAACTAAATAAATACGAAAGGCATCCAGAAAACACTATACTACAAGCCACACCAATTCCAATGTATCCAGGTCATATTGTCCACATAGACCTTTATCATACAAACAAAAAGCTAATATTAACTGCAATAGACAAATTTTCTAAATACGCAATGGCACGTATAGTAAATTCTAGGGCTACACAAGACATTAAAGGGCCATTAAGAGATATGCTAATGTCCTTTGGTATTCCAAAACAAATTGTAATAGATAATGAAAAGTCTCTAAATTCTGCTCCAATAACCCATATGCTACAGAACCAATATAATATAGAAATATTTAGAGCTCCACCTTACATGAGTACTGTGAACGGACAGATAGAACGTTTTCATTCGACTTTATCAGAAATTATTCGCTGCGTCAAAGCAGAAAAGGTTCACGACTCATTCGACGATCTGCTGAATAGATCCATTTTCAAATATAATTATTCCATTCACTCGACAATAAATAGGAAACCAGTAGAAGTTTTCTTTGGAAGGACAGTAACAACTGATCCAATGCAATTGGAACAGGAACGTCAGGAAGTTGAAAAAAATCTGATAGATAAATAAGGAAAGGATTTAGAATTTCATAACCAAAATAGAAAACTATTTAAAGAATTTCAGGAAGGGCAGACTATTTATGCAAAAATTAACAAACGGCTTGGAAACAAGCTCTCCCCCCGCTATCAGGAAGAAATCATTAAAAAAGACCAAGGAAACACAGTTTTAACTATGTCCGGAAAAATAATTCACAAATGCCACATTAAGTCTTAACTATTTCCAGATATTTTACCACCCTCTGCTACGGAGAGGTTCAGATTTTCGACTACACCAACGCACAAGTAGTGACAATAGAGACTGGGACAGCTAAACTACAAACATCGACATTCAAGATAATTCACGTAATAAACTTGGAACAATATGAACCGATACTTTACGAAATAAAAAGGACCCTTATAGAAGACTTGACAGAACGATACGAAAGTTACCCTTACCTAACTCACGAAATTAAAATTATTGAAGCCATCATACAAAGACTAAAACCTACTCGAACAAAAAGAGCCATTAATGAACTCGGCACCATATGGAAATGGGTTGCTGGATCACCCGATCACGATGATTTTCAAATAATTTCCGACAAAATAAATGATGTTCTAAGAAATAATAATAGGCAAGTAGTTATTAATAGATTAGTGGAAGAAAGAATCAATGAACTAATAAACAGAACTAACAAAATTACAAACATTATTAAATCTAATGAGCAAATAAAAAAAGATTTATCGGAAGAATTAGAAAGAAAACTTAAGGTAATGAAAGAAGAAATAATAAATGTAGATTATGCAATTCAATGGGCAAAGGCCGGAATTATTAATTCATTCATTTTGTCAGATCTAGAATTAAGAATAACTAAAGAATTTTTTGATGAACAAAATATGATATATGTAAACCTTTTAGAAGCCATCGAGTATGGAGATGTTAAAATAGTATCAAATGCATTAACTTTGATTTATATTATTAGCTTGCCAAAAACAAATGAAGAAAATTGTAAAAATTTACTAGTAAAAGCAGTAAGAAAGAACAATTCCATAATCAAGATTCCAAATAATAACATAATAGTATGTAAGAATGATGTATTAGAAATTATAAGCAAATGTAAAACGCTCAACGACGTATCAGTTTGTAAAGAAGGAAACTTTAAAAATATTTCAAATAGCGCATGTTTGCCAAAATTACTTCATGGACAATCTTCTGCTTGCACAATGACAAACGCACAACATATACCACAAATAGAAGAAATTAACCCAGGTATACTCCTACTAAATGCTTACAATGGGACTATAGAGATAGGAGAAAAGTTAGTTAACCTGGAGGGAACATTTTTAATAGAATTTCACAACGCTACCATTAAAGCCAACCAAAGAACTTACGAAAGAAGACAAATTTCTAAGGCTAAACCTTTACCTGCCATAATACAACCAGGGAACATATCCTTAAGTTTTGAAGAGATCCTTTCACTCAAAATGCTGAAGGAATTACACAGTGTGAACACTGAAGAAATAAAGGCTTTGGGAACTAAATACGAGTTTAGTGTTTACAGCCTATCTGGAATCGTAATGCTACTTTTAATTATACTTACGATTAAAATAATCGTCCGAAGACGAACTAAATCATTTCCAGTAACAACAGTTATCGATAAGACCGAAAAGATTCCAGACATAACATCCAGTGAGCAGGATGGAATTTTAAAGACTTCAAACATTGGCCTGATGACAATGACCTCAGCGCACCTCAGTGAGGACACTGAGCTATTTAAAGGGGGAGGAGTTAACGACTCAAAAATTTCAAGCGAAATTAATATTTTCGCTGCGCCTAGCGCTTTCCCACGCGCACCGGTAGCGCAATAAGTTCAACGGACAGTTCGGACGAATTTACTGACGCTATGTCTGCACCACAACTTCTACTCACGTTGCAGTAACATGTGCAACTCTTTATTGTCTTCTTTGCTTTTCCTTTAAATAATTTTAAAAGTTTCTTTCTAGTTTAGTCGTAAAGTACCACTCAATGAAGCGAGACGCTTCTTAAATAATAAATAAAACCTTTTTAAAAAATAAAGATAACTTTTTATTTAATTTATATATACATATATATAGATATATATACGTGTATCGAAAATAAACATATAACATAAAGTGATTTCTTTATATGCTTATATTTGTGTATTCAAAACACACTTTACGTTTCCAACAACATATCAAAATATTTCAAGTATTCACTTGCAAACTTTTCCAGCAATACCCCTTACGCTTAACAAAGCAATAAGCAGGATTGCGTCGAACCGAGCAATTTGAGAACTTAACAGAGAAAAAAAACAAACAGAAATTTACATACATACATATATGCATTTTAATTTACAAAAAATATATACATACGTACATACAATATACCACATATTCATATCCACATATACATTTTTACTATATATACTTAATCTAACAACAATCATATACATATACCTATATTTGCAAATACATTTTATATAATTGCCAAGAGCAATACATATACATACATACATACATAAATTCAATTTTACATACATATATACACGCGCATTTACATATGTACATACCGGCGCAGGTATACAAACATACATACGTACTTTGCTTCAAAGTCCACATTGGCAAATATTCCGCAATACCCCTTGTTCTTTGTTAAACAAAAACAAGCAGTATTGCGCAAAACATAATATAATAGATACATACATATGTACAAAGTGAATTGATCTCTAAGACGAGCTCTCAATTGCGCATAACTACAAGTACATATGTATCAGCTGATCGGCTTATAGGTATACCCTATAGGAATTACATAATACATACAAATAAAATTAACAATAAAAAACATTTTCGTTTATTAATAATAAATTAAATAATATTTAAAAAAAATGTATATATAACAAAAATATTATTTTCTTGAAAGCGTTTTCAATATCTATTACACTGAAAATATTTTAATTTAAAACGGCATACCCTTTTAAATGAGCTCAGACCCATAAGAATCAAAAATAACTCAATTGTTGAAAGTACCAAAGATGATTTCAGATGATAAAATTCCATGTACACCTGCAGAAGCTACACGCTCAAAGCAAGGTGCTTCAAAGCAAAAGAGGGGTAAAGACATTTCTACACACTAAATTCATTGTTGAGAGTGACGGTCTAATACGATACTGCATTCGATTTTCATCTTCGCCGATTCAAGAAAATTCTGCATCGGTATTAGAAATCAAAAAAGACAGTCTTGACAATTTTTGGAAACGTCTCCATATTGCTGCATATGACGTAATTTAGAGTCTGACGACTCAGATCTGCCACACGATTTTAAATCATCGGCTTACGCTAAATACGAAAACTGCTCAGGCCAGTTCGAAGAAACTAAAGCAATGATTTCCGATCAACTAAAGCTAATAAAAGCAATTGCACCTACTCCACATCAGCGAGTAGAGCTGTCACAAGTACAAAGTTAAGAGGCAAGTTCCGGCATCCATCTCAAGGTGTCCGCATGTGACACACACATATTTCATGGTGGTTATGAACAATGGCCGCTCTTCCGGGATATAATATGTTTACAGCCGTTTACATGAACCACCCAAAATTATCAAATGCACAAAAATTGTATCACCTCCGATACAAAACAAAAGGTCAAGCAGGCACAATAGTAAAACAGTTCGCACGAAATGACGATAATTTCAATTTGGCTTGGGAAGCTCTTAAATCTAGATATGAAAATGAAAGAATATTGGTCGATAAGCAAGTAACGATACTTATAAAACTGTAATCCACTGTATCTAATTGCTTGACGGTTCTATCGACACAATATATTCCCACAGACAGCTGGGACCCAATACTGGTAAATATAATATATGCACCGCCGCTTTACCAGAAAAATCGTTACTTTTGTTAGAGCAATCGCTCTCATCTCGAAAAAACTGCCCAACGTGGCAACAGATGAAAGACTTTTTAATAACCAAATACGAAATCGCAGAAAGGGTAGATAAAAAATGGTCGAAACGAAAACCGTTCAACACGACCTAAATAGAAGCTTCCACAGATCCCAAGCCAGTAGCAACAACAATTTAAATAGAAGCTTTTTCAGAAATCAAACGTTCACATCCGAACAGTACAAACAAGCGTCATGCGAACTATGTACAGGAGGGCATAAGCTCAAATCTTGCGAGAGATTCAAAAATTTTAATATTATCGACCGAAACAATTTTGTAAAAACAAAAAGACTTTGTACAAACTGCTTGTCACATGCGCATACACTTAAAGAGTGCGAAAGCAAATTTAATTGCGTTTATTGTCATAAACGACATCATTCTATGCTTCATTTAAATAATTTTTCCAGTTCACCTCCAAACAGCGCTAATTTGAAAAGAGCCACGGGTTTAGTTGCAACAGCAAATCCCGAAAATTGCCAAGAAGCACCATGCTGCGCAAAGGCATTAAAAACTTAAACGCTACACAGCGCAACCCAAAGTAGAGTACTACTACCCACAGCAGTCGTCTTCATCGAACACCGATGAGAACTGTTTAAACTTAGATTTTTAATAGACCAAGGATCACAACGATCATTCATAGCGTCTAGGGCTCAAAATAGGCTACAACTGCCAACAAAACATTTTGAAATCACGGGAATGGGCGGAAGAGTAGTCAAAAACTCAAATAAAATCTGCCCCATTACCCTAATTTCCCCCAAGCGGATAAGCACATACAAGCAGAAGCTATAGTCTTACCGCAACTTACAAATATGCTTCCAAGCTATCTCATAAATAGCAAGCATTGGCAAAAGGTTTCACACCTAAAGTTAGCAGATCCCAACTGCAACACTCCCGCTCAAATAGATATTCTATTAGGCAGCGATCTCATACCACAGATAATACTCGAAGGTATTGAGAAAACTGCAAATACCCTATTGGCACAAAATACTATTTTCGGTTAAATCCTAAGTGGACTAGTTACAGAACCAGTTACCACCATGCCCACTCAAGTTGAGGAAATCACAAACGAATACCTCAATTCACAATTAAAGAAATTTTAGGAGTTAGAAGAGCCCCCCATATCAATCACACCCCCTGAAGATCCGTATTGTGAAGATGTTTACAAAGCCACAACTACTAGATCAGATAGTGGTCGGTACGTCGTACGACTACCACTAAAACAACAATTTCCTAACACACTCGCCTAAGGTCACTCTCGCACCTCTGCAATACAGCAGTTTTTAAGTAAGGAAAAAGCTAACTTAAAAAAGGTGAACTTAAGTCAGAATACGATGGCGTGTTAGAAGAATATCTCCATTTAGACCACATGGAGAAAGAAAGCGCAGGCGAAAAAATTATAAAT
Source organism: Bactrocera oleae (assembly GCF_042242935.1). Classification (NCBI taxonomy): domain Eukaryota; kingdom Metazoa; phylum Arthropoda; class Insecta; order Diptera; family Tephritidae; genus Bactrocera; species Bactrocera oleae. The sequence continues at coordinate 3,816,361 of NC_091542.1, read as the reverse complement.
GGCAAATATTACTCATTTTACTTGCCTCATCACGCAGTAGTAAAGCCAGATAAAAAAACAACATAAGTCAGAGTGGTTTTCAATACCTCAAGATCCACTAGCTCAGGAAATTCCCTAAACGATATTCTATTTAAGGGACCCACACTCCAACCAGATTTAATGCTCCTCATATTAAATTGGCGTATATTCAAATATGTATTCATTGATGACGTTGAGAAAATGTATAGACAAATAGTCGTACATAAAGACGACCAAGACTTTCAGCGAATTATTTTCCGAAAATCTCCCAATATTCCATTTCACGACTATAAATTGAAAACAGTTACCTCAGGCGTCAACTGTGCTCCATATTTAGCCATTCGAAAACTGCGCAAATTGGCAGAAACCACTAAGTCGGAATTTCCTCTGGCAACCCAGGTGTTAAAAATACAAACGTATGTAGACGATATCTTGTCTGCAAGGCACAGTCTTCCACAAGCATACGAGTCACTATCACAAGTGGTAAAAGCCCTCAAAACCGCAGGGTTTCCGTTGAAAAAGATAACGGCGAACCACCCTAATATTTTAGAAAATATACCACATGAAAATTTGTTAGATACTAATGTTCTAAAATTCGAAAAGGCAAGTACAACAAAAACTCTGAAAATCCAATGGAATGCAATATCTGACCAGTTTTCATACACTACAGAGTCAATATCTGCATTATCCGCCATAACGAAGCGACAAATTCTATCCTCTGTGGCAAAAGTTTTTGACCCCGCAGGATGGCTTTCGCCAATTAGGATACAAGCCAAAATCCTAATACAAGAATTATGGTTAGATGGAACCGACTGGGACGCACAAGTAAAACCACTTCATTTAGAAAAGTGGTCCCAGTTTGCGAACAATCTAAACGATATCTCACAGATACAAATCCCACGATGGGTAAATTATGCCCCAGAGCACAAAGGGCAAGTTGCGCCACTGTATACGTTCGCACACAAAGCGATACAGCGATCACAAGGCACTTACTAGCGGCAAAAGCAAAAGTAGCTCCTCTAAAAATCATAAGTCTACCACGGCTTGAACTATGTGGCGCGCTACTACTTTCCAAATTAGTATCCATGGTGCAAATGCATTTAAACATGTCAAGATACAAATTATATCTGTGGTTCGATTTTGAAATTGTATTAGTATGGTTAGAAAAACCACCACATGCATGGAAGACGTATATTTCCATTCGAATGTCTCAAATCCTTGACCTAGTAGAATCAGCCACTTGGCGATACGTAGCCAGTGCTGACAACCCTGCTGATCTAGGTACAAGAGGATGCAAACCCCTGCATCTTGCCACCACCACCCTCCGGTGGAACCGATGGTTAACAGAATCTCCCGATTCTTGGCCACAATCGCCTCAGAGTACTTGCTTACATGTTCAAATTTATAGAGCAACTCAAAACCAAAATCAAGGGATCAGCAAACCCCCAATGCGATATAGTGACGCACCTAACCTTACAACAGGCATAGGTCGCTCTTATCGCATATACTCAAGCGCGCTACTTCAGCCGCAATATATCACTTTTGAGAGAATCAAAACCTATTGATAAGAGAAGTCCACTCTTAGTTTTAAAAACAATTCTCGACACGAAAGGTCTTCTTCGTGTGAATGGTCGGCTCGCCAATTCAAGCCTAACGTATAACGAACGCCATCCCATAATTGTACCAGAGAAGTCTCGACTTGCCACATTGCCCATCAGTTATATCCACATATTAATACTTCATGCCGAACATCGTCTCATGCAACATATGGTTCGCCAGGAACTTTACATTCCCCGACTTAAGCCCCAAATAAAGAAGTGCATTTCTATAATGGATTGGTTTAGGGCAGACAGTCTGCTCTCCAATCCAGAAGCCGTTGCGCTTCTATCCAGCTGCTCCCTACTGCTAACATTTGATTCAAGCGAGTCCCTAAAAGCGGCCCAGTCCGTGTTCCTAGGGATACGCTTAGGAGGGAGTTGTTTGACCCCCATCCGCAGCACGAATCTTATGATACGGTGATCCGACATGGAGGGTTCCGATGATACCCTCCATTGTGAGATCAGCCCTATCTCAGACTCGTTACTGAGAGTAATGTCAAGCACCTCCCTTCTGACACTAGTTACAAAGGTGGGTTCGCACCCCACGTTTGCTATACTTAAATTCTTACTGGCTATAAACTCGATAAGAGACTCACCCCGTGTGTTACAGTCCGTGCTGCCCCATTCGGTGTGGTGGGCATTAGCGTTGCAGCCCATGATGAGGGGCAGCTTATTCCGCCTGCAGTACTCTACTAGGTTGCCGACTGCCTCTGGGGGTGCTGTCGGAGTCTCCTCCGGAAAATAGGCCGCTGCCACGACGAAGTCCGCTCCTTCGTCGTTCCTGGCTTGTACAGCGACCATATCCTGTGTTAGGAACTCAGTGCATATATGCACATAACTAAAAGAAATGATGCTAAGCAATAAAAAAAAGTACAATAAATATTAAAAGGACATAAAACAATAAAAATAACAAAACGGGCGCGAATATTAGTACAAAACATAAATCAAATAAAAGTGCGCGATACAAAATACATACCAATCAAAATAACCAACAGCGGGCGCGATACCAAATACATATAATCCAACAGCTGGGACAACTAAACTTTATAACATTCACGTTATATCTCCCACTATCCCTGCAGCAAATCAGAGTGAGTTGTATCTCTTCTTCTTAGTGATTATATTTATATGCATATATGTATGGAAAATTACGTTTATTCCATATGAAAAACTAAATTAAAACTTAAATATAACGGTCACCAAACTGTCTCAATTTACGGGAAAAGTCGAAAACAGTTTGGTACATATTACATATTATATATATACATATATATAGATATATACACGTGTATCGAAAATAAACATATAACATAAAGTGATTTCTTTATATGCTTATATTTGTGTATTAAAAACACACTTTACGTTTCCAACAACATATCAAAATATTTCAAGTATTCACTTGCAAACTTTTCCAGCAATACCCCTTACGCTTAACAAAGCAATAAGCAGGATTGCGTCGAACCGAGCAAATTGAGAACTTAACAGAGAAAAAAAACAAACAGAAATTTACATACATACATATATGCATTTTACATACCACATATATACCCTATAGGAATTACATAATACATACAACTAAAATTAACAATAAAAAACATTTTCGTTTATTAATAATAAATTAAATAATATTAAAAAATATATATATATAAAAAAAAATATTATTTTCTTGAAAGCGTTTTCAATTTCTATTACACTGAAAATATTTTAATTTAAAACGGCATACCCTTTTAAATGAGCTCAGACCCATAAGAATCAAAAATAACTCAATTGTTGAAAGTACCAAAGATGATTTCAGATGATAAAATTCCATGTACACCTGCAGAAGCTACACGCTCAAAGCAAGGTGCTACAAAGCAAAAGAGGGGTAAAGACATTTCTACACACTAAATTCATTGTTGAGAGTGACGGTCTAATACGATACTGCATTCGATTTTCATCTTCGCCGATTCAAGAAAGTTCTGAATCGGTATTAGAAATCAAAAAAGACAGTCTTGACAATTTTTGGAAACGTCTCCATATTGCTGCATATGACGTAATTTAGAGTCTGACGACTCAGATCTACCACACGATTTTAAATCATCGGCTTACGCTAAATACGAAAACTGCTTAGGCCAGTTCGAAGAAACTAAAGCAATGATTTCCGATCAACTAAAGCTAATAAAAGCAATTGCACCTACTCCACATCAGCGAGTAGAGCTGTCACAAGTACAAAGTCAAGAGACAAGTTCCGGCATCCATCTCAAGGTGTCCGCATGTGACACAGACATATTTCATGGTGGTTATGAACAATGGCCGTTCTTCCGGGATATAATATGTTTACAGCCGTTTACATGAACCACCCAAAATTATCAAATGCACAAAAGGTCAAGCAGGCGTAATAGTAAAACAGTTCGCACGAAATGACGATAATTTCAATTTGGCTTGGGAAGCTCTTAAATCTAGATATGAAAATGAAAGAATATTGGTCGATAAGCAAGTAACGATACTTATAAAACTGTAATCCACTGTATCTAATTGCTTGACGGTTCTATCGACACAATATATTCCCACAGACAGCTGGGACCCAATACTGGTAAATATAATATATGCACCGCCGCTTTACCAGAAAAATCGTTACTTTTGTTAGAGCAATCGCTCTCATCTCGAAATAACTGCCCAACGTGGCAACAGATGAAAGACTTTTTAATAACCAAATACGAAATCGCAGAAAGGGTAGATAAAAAATGGTCAGAACGAAAACCGTTCAACACGACCTAAATAGAAGCTTCCACAGATCCCAAGCCAGTAGCAACAACAATTTAAATAGAAGCTTTTTCAGAAATCAAACGTTCACATCCGAACAGTACAAACAAGCGTCATGCGAACTATGTACAGGAGGGCATAAGCTCAAATCTTGCGAGAGATTCAAAAATTTTAATATTATCGACCGAAACAATTTTGTAAAAACAAAAAGACTTTGTACAAACTGCTTGTCACATGCGCATACACTTAAAGAGTGCGAAAGCAAATTTAATTGCGTTTATTGTCATAAACGACATCATTCTATGCTTCATTTAAATAATTTCATGGAGAAAGTAAGCGCAGGCGAAAAAATTATAAATGGCAAATATTACTCATTTTACTTGCCTCATCACGCAGTAGTAAAGCCAGATAAAAAACAACATAAGTCAGAGTGGTTTTCAATACCTCAAGATCCACTAGCTCAGGAAATTCCCTAAACGATATTCTATTTAAGGGACCCACACTCCAACCAGATTTAATGCTCCTCATATTAAATTAGCGTATATTCAAATATGTATTCATTGATGACGTTGAGAAAATGTATAGACAAATAGTCGTACATAAAGACGACCAAGACTTTCAGCGAATTATTTTCCGAAAATCTCCCAATATTCCATTTCACGACTATAAATTGAAAACAGTTACCTCAGGCGTCAACTGTGCTCCATATTTAGCCATTCGAAAACTGCGCAAATTGGCAGAAACCACTAAGTCAGAATTTCCTCTGGCAACCCAGGTGTTAAAAATACAAACGTATGTAGACGATATCTTGTCTGCAAGGCACAGTCTTCCACAAGCATACGAGTCACTATCACAAGTGGTAAAAGCCCTCAAAACCGCAGGGTTTCCGTTGAAAAAGATAACGGCGAACCACCCTAATATTTTAGAAAATATACCACATGAAAATTTGTTAGATACTAATGTTCTAAAATTCGAAAAGGCAAGTACAACAAAAACTCTGAAAATCCAATGGAATGCAATATCTGACCAGTTTTCATACACTACAGAGTCAATATCTGCATTATCCGCCATAACGAAGCGACAAATTCTATCCTCTGTGGCAAAAGTTTTTGACCCCGCAGGATGGCTTTCGCCAATTAGGATACAAGCCAAAATCCTAATACAAGAATTATGGTTAGATGGAACCGTCTGGGACGAACAAGTAAAACCACTTCATTTAGAAAAGTGGTCCCAGTTTGCGAACAATCTAAACGATATCTCACAGATACAAATCCCACGATGGGTAAATTATGCCCCAGAGCACAAAGTCGAACTACACGGTTTTGTGACGCCTCTAAAAGGGCAAGTTGCGCCACTGTATACGTTCGCACACAAAGCGATACAGCGATCACAAGGCACTTACTAGCGGCAAAAGCAAAAGTAGCTCCTCTAAAAATCATAAGTCTACCACGGCTTGAACTATGTGGCGCGCTACTACTTTCCAAATTAGTATCCATGGTGCAAATGCATTTAAACATGTCAAGATACAAATTATATCTGTGGTTCGATTTTGAAATTGTATTAGTATGGTTAGAAAAACCACCACATGCATGGAAGACGTATATTTCCATTCGAATGTCTCAAATCCTTGACCTAGTAGAATCAGCCACTTGGCGATACGTAGCCAGTGCTGACAACCCTGCTGATCTAGGTACAAGAGGATGCAAACCCCTGCATCTTGCCACCACCACCCTCCGGTGGAACCGATGGTTAACAGAATCTCCCGATTCTTGGCCACAATCGCCTCAGAGTACTTGCTTACATGTTCAAATTTATAGAGCAACTCAAAACCAAAATCAAGGGATCAGCAAACCCCCAATGCGATATAGTGACGCACCTAACCTTACAACAGGCATAGGTCGCTCTTATCGCATATACTCAAGCGCGCTACTTCAGCCGCAATATATCACTTTTGAGAGAATCAAAACCTATTGATAAGAGAAGTCCACTCTTAGTTTTAAAAACAATTCTCGACACGAAAGGTCTTCTTCGTGTGAATGGTCGGCTCGCCAATTCAAGCCTAACGTATAACGAACGCCATCCCATAATTGTACCAGAGAAGTCTCGACTTGCCACATTGCCCATCAGTTATATCCACATATTAATACTTCATGCCGAACATCGTCTCATGCAACATATGGTTCGCCAGGAACTTTACATTCCCCGACTTAAGCCCCAAATAAAGAAGTGCATTTTCTTGTGCAAAATCTGCACCACGCATAAGCAGAAGATGCGAACACAGGTTATTGCAGCACTGGAGAAAGGTCTCTCATTCTGATGAAAGGCTATGTGCCTGTCTTTGTCTGTTTTACGACAAAAGCAGTACACCTTGAGCTTTGTACTAATTTGACAAAGGAGGCTTTCCTTGCGGCATTTGCTCGCTTCGTCGGATGACGCGGTTTTCCATCGAAGATAATGAGCGACAATGATAAAACTTTTGTCGGTGCTCAAAGAGCCACTGAAAAATATTTTGTGGACATTATTTAAAAAGTCTCACCTGAGATCGTACAAAAGTACGCACCGCAAGGCATTAATTGGTAGTTTCTACCCCCAAGCGCTCCTCATATGGGTGGTTAATGGGAATCAGCTGTAAAAAGCTTCAAATCCCACTTAAAAATGTAGCTGGATATTACAAATTCATTTATGAAGAATTCACTACATTATTAATTCCAATTGAAGCCGTTCTCAATTCATGGCCTCTCACCACCCTCTCACAAGATCCCTCAGATTTCACAGCCTTAACTCCAGCGCACTTTCTCAAAGGAACACCAATTCTGGCCATACCTGAGCCAGACGTGGAGTCGTTATCCTCATTAAATCGCTGGGAAAGAATTCAAATTCTCCATCACGATTTCAGCCGCCGATGGAAAGAAGAGTACATAAAGGATTTCCATAAAAGATATCGTTTTAAGACTCCTGAACAAGTGCCAAAGCTTGGATATTGTGTAATTATTCATGATGATTTTACCCAAAGCGGAACGCTAACCAGACCGCTCGTGAAGCTGTGCTAACAACCGCAGATATAAACGATAAAGCAAGTGATAAACGATAACCCGATAATAATCCCGAAAACGTGATTCATAACCGTTTCAATAAATCGACAAAAAAAAAATGAAAAGACAATAACTCATAAACTCGATTGCAATCCGTATATATAAGTATATAAACTTACGAGTCGATCAATATGACAACCCCTTCATGCTACCAAGAGTTGTAGAATGCCTATTTCACCTTCTATCTTACAACTTTAATATCAATAATCCAATAATCTTTTCTACACAGATAATTATGGACGCAGATGCACCTATGCCAACTGCCATGGAACCGCAGCGAGTATGGTGTATCATTTGCCGCCGCCCCCACCGACTACAAACCTGCAACAGTTTTAGAGGCATGCAACCGATGCAAAGCCAGCAAATTGCCCAGGCTCATGGGCATTGTCTCAATTGCTTGACAGCGGCACATAACACTCAGGAGTGGACGTCCGTTAATCTGTGCCAAATATGCGGCAGGCTGCATCATACGTTGCTCATTCCAACACACCACAACAATGCCATCCACTCCCGAAAACATCACACACCAATAGATACAACTGCACACCACACCCACGATCTCACCACTCTACCCAGCCAACAAAAGGGATCGACGACTGAATACGGCCCTTTCTTTTCGATCGATCGCCGTTACATGTGGATCAGCCGAGTCCTTTTCTGTTCCACTTCGGAAATCTACATAGTTTTTCAAATAATTTTGCAATTTGATAGATTTTATAATAAAATTGCGGATTTGGAAATCATTAATATATATTTTATCAAATTTATTTTCTTTATTCGGGAGCAAGAAGAGCTTTTTATTCAAGTGGTGAGTGTTTTTTGTGCAACTTAGCCACAATCTAAATAGGGTGAATATCCCGATTTCTGTTGTAGAGACAGTCACCATGCTGCCAAGAAGATTTGAAAAAAGTCATATTAATCAAGTACATTTAAAACGTCGATTGGAATATGAGCAAAAATATTGGAAGCATTGAGCTATCTGCTCACGCTCTACGTCAAGCATAATTGAAAACGAGGAAACTGTGCCATTTATTGCGGATCCTGCAGATGAGGCAGAAGTAAGAGACCTGCTTATGGACAATGAACCCGTTGAAAATATATCCATTAAATGGATTGCAATGGCAACAGGACAAGATAGATACCCAACGAACGTTATAACCGACGAAGATGCTCAGGATTTGTCCTATCCAACGATTTACTGCCAAAGAATATCTGTGGTGTAGTTTGTTGAGTTTGATTATTATGAGGGGAAGGTACCTTTTTGACGTGTTGTAATTTAACTTTCGAATTTGCTAATTTTTGATGTTCCTTTTTAATAGTTTAAATTTTAGTTATTAACATTCTGTGGTATCAGTCTAAGGGTACCGTCCTGTATTTTTGCATTTCCGTTGTCTATTGTAACAAGTTGAGCCTTACTGTAATCCAAAATTTTTACATCTGCTAGTAAAGATGTAATCGCAGTGGAAATAGTTATTAGTTTTTTAAATCCATCTTTCCTAAAAGAGATAGTTCTAGTTTTTATTAGAGATTTATGTATTATACGGCCTGATATTGTTGCTAGTGCTATTATAGCGTGGTGTGGCATAAACATTGATTAACATTTGGTCTTTGAGTAAGGTTGATATTGTGGCAGAATTAAGAGATTTTTCGTTATCTACTAATCTTGTTTTGGTATTCCAAATGTGATCAGTAATTCTCGCATTGGGTTTTTTACAAGGATATGTTCTATTGGTTTGGACTTTTTAATTTTAACCTGTGCGTATTTCGAAATTAATTAAATAATATTAATCACTGGTTGTGAGTATTAACCTTTTTCTGTCGAGTAAATGTCGATATGTACGATTTCCCCTGGAAACTGCAGACTGGGAGTGTTTTATACCTGTGGTTTGGAGGATGTCTGTCAAATTTATGTTCGCGGCAGGTGGAATGATGTCTAGCTATTTTTTGGATTTTCACGAATTCACGCTTGGAAAGTAAAATTTCTGTAATATTTTGTCTTTACTGTCGCAACTATTTCTATGATCTTCTTTGTCTTTCTGTTCTGTTTCTGACATCGATATTCTGTAGTAGGGATTGTGTAAATCGAATATTGATATTTGCAAAGTGAAGTGGTTATATTTCCTGAATTTTTTCCTTTAAAATTTCCTTGGTGTATGGTCCGTTGAGTAATGTTGGGTCAAGGTGTCGTTTGAATATGTCTATAATATCCTTTGTTGAATAGTCTCATTTGGTGATTGTATGTCTGTGAAAACTTGGAATTGGTATTTCGAACGTATATTTATCTTCGACATCGAGTAGGATGAATAGCTGGTTTTTGAAGACACTTATTAGTGCTTATATGGCTGGGATGAACCGATGTGCGGAACTTTCATCGCTATGGTCAGTAGTCGTACTCTTCGACGATGCACTTCCATCTTTTAATTTTTCCGTTATAGTTTTTATTACGCAATGCATTGGTTACGGATTGGTGATCTGTGAAAATAATTACTTTAGGTGAACCATACAAATAACCTCTGAAGCTATTAAGTGCCCATCTTATCGCCAGCATTTCTTTTTTATTTCCTGCGCAATTTTCTTTGGCTTTACTTAGTGAACGAGATATGAACGCTATGGGTTTGCCTGATTGTTCTAGAACTAGATACATCGATGGTAAGGTGGAAGGAAGTCTTGATTAAAGTAAGGATATACCAGTATTACTTCTTTCGAAAGGAGTGAGGATTTTATTTTGTTGAAGGCTTCTAGCGGTGCGTTATTGAGTAGTATCTGCTGTTTCTGAATCCATTTTTTGAAATGCGTCCATCCTACTTTCCTAAGAGCGAAGTAAGTGGTTTTGCTAACTTAGCATAATCCCTTATGAAAGGGCAATAATAGCCGGAAAGGTCGAGAAAAGATCTAAATTCTTTCAAAGTGTGTTATATGATTCAAGAGCAGTGTCTGCATTGCCCACGATTTTGTATATTTCTAGTATTCGGTCTATGCTACGAATGCATCTTACCACATCGGAGATTTTGTCTAGTACGCTAATGTTGTTTGCTAATGTCGGGTCTATGGTGTCGTCCTTTGTGGTTGAAAAATTTGCGTTCGGAGGTCTCATGGGATTGGTTGCCATATTTTGTTAGATTTTTGCAAAGATTTTATTTTATTTTGGCTAGGTGTCTTTATACTCTGGAGGATCCCTTTGGTGGTGAATCGCAGAGTTAGACTGTAGTTATTTAGAATCGGAGGGTCGCCCGTTAGGTGGTGAATCACAATTCTTTTTTATTCTTCTAAGTTATTGGCGGTACGAGCACTTTTAAAGTTAAACTTTTATTACATCGTCTCAAATTTTTTGGGCTGCGTTTGCATGTCGTTTTTGTAATGCTCTATACATATGCATACACAAACCTACGTACACATATGCGTACACATGTAAATACGTCAGCTGCAAAAATTACAAACATTGTTCTACAAAAACAACAATCGTCTCAAGTAGCATAAGCAGCACACACACATGTCAATATTACAGCCAAATTGCTATAGCGACTCACGCGACGACAAAGCGTCACAACATTGTGTTGTTGGTAGAAAATCCGAGCTGTGTCGAAAACAACAAACAACCGTTTGCCGATTGTCATCGCTTCCCTTGCCGCTCTAACAGCTTTGCCAATAAACCATCTTAAATATGTATGTTTATGTATGAGCATGTATATATGTATGTATATCGACGCAGATTTTTGCGAGCCATATAAAAATATTTTAAAATTGGAAAATATTTTAAATCGACAAGAGCTATGTTGCCATTTTTGTCACTTTTTTCTGTGTTTGCCGGGTTGACAATTTTCCTTTCAAGAAGTCACATCAGAAAGTTGTTCAATTTATGATTTTTAGCTTTTGCCATTGTCGCGAAAAAACGCTTGTGGACAAACACATGCTCGGGAAGATGTGTATGGCGTTTACTTTATAAGCCTGCGTTCATGAATGAAAATGTTGTGTGATTTACTATAAATTTGGCTTCGACACATTGATTCTTCGAAATGAAAGCAAAAAACGTGAGATTTCGCATGAAGCAATTAGTGTACGTATTTACATACATATGTACGAATGTTGTAGATAGACAGATATACAAAAAGTATGCGTTCTTTCATATTTGTTTAGATGCACACATAATTATATATTATACATATATATATATATATATATATATATGAGCATATGTGCGACCGCTTGGTCTTTTCAGATGTTATCAAAGCTTTTAATGATCAAAGCAAATAAATATATTATGTGAATATGTGCTATATACTTATGTCCTGTGATACCAAATATATATATGTAACTCCCTTCGCTCCCTTCCACTGCTCGTTCCACCTGTACGCGACACTGCAATTTACAAGCAACCAAAACAAAGTATCGCAGGGCCTATGCTCTGGCGAAAACTACAATTTTATCCGTTACATGAAGTTATGCTTCAAGAAGATCGAGTGTTTTCGTCTATTTTAACAAAAATTGGTAGTGGATCAGAGTTAAGTTTAGAGGAAACAAATATTATCGAATCAAGGATGTTTACTGAAGACGAAGCTAAACGAATGTGTCCATCAGGAATACGATTATTTTTTCAAGTTAAGAAAGTTGAAAATTATAACAATTCAATCCTATCGACGTATGATGAAAAATACGAGTCAATTGCTGAGAACATAATTATGAACTGTGATGACCCGGTACTCGCTCAGAAATATTTAGATGCATTTGCACAAAAAACACCCGTTGATGCTGGTGGACTGCCTCATAAAATAATTTTTGTTTATGATTTACCGTACGTCATAACAAAAAATATTGACGTTTCAGATGGAATCGCTAACGGTAATGTAGGGAAATTGATACATCTTGAATTTGACAATACTACATTAATAAGAGTGTGGTTACTGTTCCCGGACAAGAATGTGGGGAAAAAAATCCTACAAAAATTTGCTCATCGTATCGAGAAATTAAATATTAATAGATACTCCGTGCCAATCAAGTTATTATTAACTTCATCACCAATTAACTCTCGTCAACGTAATACTGTAATAAAACGAACACATTTTCTATTATCAGCTTTCAATGCATCAACAATTCATAAAGCGCAAGGGGGAACGTATAGTGAAGTTGTTTATCATTACGAAAAAAGTCATGCTCAAGATTTAGTTTACGTAGCTCTTAGCCGCGTCACTGATTTAAACGGTCTTTACATTGTGTCAGAAAATGGTAACAAAAAATTTCATCACACTGGTTGTCGAGTTACTAAACAAACACAAGATTTGAGAATAGAATTGGAGCGACTTTCGTTAAATCCACTGATTACTATCACCAATGAAATCTCAAATTTTATTATGAGTCGACGGGGATTCTCGATGGTATCATTCAATGTACAAAGCTTACGAACTCATTCAGAAGATATTTCTGCAAGTCTGACAAAAAAGATTAACACACTTGTTTTATGTGAAACTAATTGGAGAAATAATGAGCAAATAAATATTCCCAATTTTCAATGCGTGAGTAGACAGAAACATAGTACTTCTCGATATGGTGGAGTAGCTATACTAAAAAACAATGATAATTCATTCATTCATTAAAGTAAATCAAAAAATAGATGATGTGATGGATTTCCTGGGTTTTCATCTAGCTCCAATTGGTACCTCACAAATCTTCCGTTCTCGAGAAATATATTCACGAATGCCTATTATTTTGTCTGGTGATTTCAATACAGGCTTTAAGAAAGAAGAATCTGCTCCACTTATTGAATACTTAAAAGAAGTATTTAATCTCCAAATGTTAAATGTTAGAAATATACCCACCACGAGATATGGTACAACGATCGATGCGGTTTTTACTAGATAAATTGAAAAAATTGAATGTAAGCCACTGTTTACGTATTTTAGTTACCATAAAATATTTGTTACATTTATAAACTGTGAAACTCAGGATGAAGATGGTATTGACAATAGAATAATTGACAATAATTGAAAATAGATCAAATTGACTTAACGACTGTAATTAATATTGTTTTCAGTTCTTTAATGTTTGTATATCATCTAAATAAATGTTAAGAATTATTTAATTTAAGAGTATCCTAAAACACAGAGTTGAATAAAAAAAGTGTTACTGGGAAAACTAATCTGCTTGTATCATTTTCCATTACCAGTCCGATTTTCCAAAAATAAAATTGAAATTGATCATGCCATTGCAATACCCTTAATAGAATATTATTCCAAAAATTATTAATTTAATGTCTACGATATGAAAATAAGTTTCACTTTTAGCGTGGTTTCATAAAACCACACAATAGCTTTTTTATTTTGATTTGTAATTTATAATTCTCTCCCTGGTGTGGTAAATCGCAGAGAATTTTATTTTTTATTTGATTTCTCACTAATAACTGCCATGAAAACTGAACAATCGGAATCAAGTGCTTGCATGGAAAACTTTTCCATTTGATGAGATATGTCTACGAAATTTGGTATGGGTTATTATCTAAGACTAATAACTGCCATAAAAACTGAACAATCGGAATCAAGTGCTTGCATGGAAAACTTTTTCATTTGATGAGATATGTCTACGAAATTTGACATGGGTTATTATCTAAGACAATAATGCAATTTCTGAAAAATTAGCTCAGATTTGACCGATCTAAATAAATTTTTGTATGGAGGTAAGGAGAAAATTATGTTAAGAATATAAATGTACATAAAAGTAGCAACAAAAATATTAATCCATTACCCATAAAATAAATAAATCCCTCACTTTTCAAAATATTATCTTATATATTAATAATAATAGAGAGCTTTTAAACAGTTTTAAAACCCTCATAAACTTCTGGGTAGGTACAAATCAAAACTTAGGTAGGAAATAAACAATAAATTCGAAGAGCAAGTAGAAAGTATAACCTAGGTAAAAAAACCTCTACAATGCACCTTTTGTAATTAACCATGATACCAAGAAGGGCAAAAGAGTGTACAGATGTGAACTCGGGCTCTAAAATATTAACTAAATAGGGAGCAACACTTCGGATCACTTCAGCTTACGCGAGCAGCTTGAACTTTCAAAAAGATAAACAATTTTAAAATTTTGAACATCAATCGCATAAATAAAGACGTCGCAATACTCTGAATCAAAGCCGACAAGAATATAGTACATATACGCAGCTTAAATTTGGAGTACCACAACAAGGAGAGAACTCGTGACAGTTCTGCACGTTTTACTAGACGACAGAACCTACTTCACAGAGCTGCAGAACAGGAGCGCTTCAGTAGGACATTCGAACAGACAAATGAATCCTGAATATGGGGCGGCAGAGTAGTAGCGCGACACAACAGAACATTTAAACAAGCGCTTAAGTCCGGAATATAGAACTGAAGAGTAGGAGCGGAACACCGCAGAACACTCAAACAGACGAATTAATCCTGAATACAGAGCAGCGGACCAGCGGACCAGCGGAGCAGGAGCGTGACACAGTAAGACTTTCAAACAGACCGTTGAATGCGGAATATAGAGCTGAAGAGCAGGAATTGAAGACCGCATAACACTCAAACAGACGTATTAATCCTGAATATAGAACAGCAGAAGCGCGACACAATGAAACGTTCTGTACGGCGCCAGAATCCAATAATAAGAGAAGAAAAAAGGCAACGATCCCACAAATCGTCAGTTAGATAGCGAAAGGCAAATCAGGAGGAAAATAAGAAGACGACGTCAACTTTCTTCTGATGCACAGCTAGAAGAAGAAATAGACAGAAATATGCGTGTGTTGCAGTGACACTTGGTTCCCTCACCAAGTGCAAAAACCAGAATAGCGTCAGAGTTCAACAATATTTATGCGCTCAAAAGATGCTAGAAAAGTGTTTTACCTCTTATCGAAACCAAATGTTCGAACCAAAAGTATAACTTTTGCAACACATACCTAATATAATTGCAGGATACTTTAGTGCCTGGGTTCTAGAATGGGGAGGCAAAGCCACTAACTAGACTAACTTGCTTAAAGCCTTCGCTGTAATGATAAATATCAACAAGGACATCGAACGACCAAGAAGAAGCGTCTCCCAACAATATGGGCAGGTCAAAGGGTGAAAGATCGAAACACTGGAAAAGGATAGTTTTCAACTTATGCTTGACGAAAACCTCAATGAAAGTAATAATGTAAACGAGAAGGTGAAACTTTTGGTTCATCACATTATTATAGCTTGCGCACCGCTATGATCAAAAAGAAATATACTGCTCGGAAAAAGCCGATGTGGAACAGTAAAATCGAAATACTGAAAACCGATTGTCACAAAGCACGGCGCCTATGTCAACACAACATAGGAAGAGTGGAATATTCGATACTCCCTGACATTTTCAAAAAAGAAAGCAAAGCAAGCTCAAAAGGCGATGAAACAGAGCAAAAATACCTGCTTCAAATTTGAGAACCTCTGGGGTCCGTTGTGGTACCAAAAACTCCTATGAGCTGGACCAAAAGACCCTTACATGTCGGCAAAGCGCTTTTTACCTATAACAAACTTGTTGAGACGGCCAATATCCATTTCGGCCAAGTCTTTTGGATCGCCTGAAGTGTGATTGCCGAGATGTTTCAGTCTCAGCCTAGCAAATGCCGGACAGTGCCAGTAAGAACTCCTACCATAGCGGCGAGTTGCACTTTGTTCAAGGCGAGAAGATTCCCCAACCTCCTTCAATCCACTCTCGGCCTGAAGGATATCGCAGTCGCACAGCATGTGCTGAGCGCACGCGTGGTTCATTGGCCCAGAGCTATAGCGCAGGCCATTAATGGATATCCCATTCCGATATGAGCGGAGCAAGGGTACCGCTCTGACTAGCTCATCAGCCACGATTATCAAGATGACAGACACACAAGCCTGATAGTGAAGTAGCCTGATGCTATTTCTAGTGATGACAGAAACTCCTTGAATAGCTTTGATTGTACGGTTCGCACATTTAGAGCTGATATTGCTGCTTTGCTGTCGGAGTGAATTCTCTGTAAACGAAGCTGCACTTCGTAGCAGGACTTCTATCATCACCAGCCGCTTCAAGTGGCCTCTGGGACGCAGTGATCGAAATTTTCAGGAATCCTGCTAAAGGAGGATAGAATTACGGCGTGCCCTTGTTCGGACCTCTTCATAAACCAATCTTCCCTGAGCCTAAGAGCACACTTCGCAGCAAGGCAGTGATTGAGAGTCCTCACCTCCTCGATTGATGGTGCTTGAGGTTCGATTCCACCTCAAACTTTTCGGGCTTTAACCACTGCCTCCGGTCCCACGTTATTGAAGTCCCCCTTAATGTCGAGAAAGGTGCCCATGGCAAATTTTTGTACATAAAGCTATCTCCTGCCATGATACTACATCATGCAAACCATATCGACCGACCAGCCTTTGTTCTCGTTGCCCACCCGCTTTTTCATTTATTAGATACCCCACTGGAGTAGGATTTTTGCATGAATGCGCCTAAACCTTGAGGACTCGTGACAACCCTCTACATTGCCGCAGAAGACTCTCCTTGAAGATCTCTTGGCTTTCTTCAACTAGAACGTGTAAATGGTCAGTCTAGCCTTGAACAACGGCCAGTCGTCACTAGAGCCACGTTCACGGGCTTTATTGAGGAGTCTTCGACTCTGATCACCGTTAGCTCTAAAGTCTACCAAGGGAGTTTCCCATAAATTTTCATAACTATGCACAAAATTAAGGTAAAGCAGTAGCAAGGGTATCCGTGGTTTGAAAGTTTTTAAAAAGCGACTGTGGCTACACCCCATAATAGGTTTAGTGTATATATCTCCCAAATCATTCATGCTATATCACCCATATTTGTACAGCACATATCCTTCCGATACCCCTTGCGATAGCATGAAAAAAGTTGAAATCGGATGATAAACCCGCCTTCTACCCATATAACTAGTTTGTTAAAACTACTAAAGTGGTCATACTGAGATACCGAAGTGATGTTATAAAGGTGTAATACAGGTCAACACCAGGTATCTCCCATATATCTGAATAAAAATTTTGAAATTTCCGGTTGATTTTTAATGTAGATGTACTTTAGTTTAGTTTTAATATATGATTTTGTCGAATAATGAATTTTGAATTTTTTCGTAACATTTTTTAACATGAAATTTGGCCACCGCCTGAAGGTATTTCTATGATCCTAGTAAGTTGCAAGAGTATGAAAACTTCGGTTACATCCGAACTTAGCGCTTCCTTACTTGTCTTAATTTGGTACAGAGAAACAGTACTAATAAACAATTTTTAGCGGTTAAAAAATATGTGTTTTCTAATGTTATTTATCCCTCAAAATTTAAAAAAGAGCAATACCAACAAGTTCAAAAACAATTAAGAAACTTTGCTAGTAAATTGGGGGATATGTGGAAATCGAAGCACAGGGTTATGGCATTGTTTGATGAGCGAAGTATTCGCAAATTGTATCAATATTGAGCTCAGAATCTGCAATGGCTTCAAAAATTATTGAAAGTTTAGATGTTGACACAAAAATTACTTACCTGGACAAACGTTGGCTCTCTTTTTAGACGGAGACTATTCAAAAAGCTCTCATAAATTGATGTAAGTGAATCCAATGGCATACGCGTAACTGAACAATAACCTCAAGTGAATTTGCAATATCTCTTTGACCACACCCCTGAACGTATGGTATAATAAAGATCTTTTCACCACAATTTAAGTGCCTCAATAACGATTGCCATATTCAAATGGAAGTGTGACTCTCTGCTTACCGACAATGCCTGAAATAGAAACAATTGATAAACATTTGTTTGCTTTATATATTGCACTTTTGCAAATAGATAATGGATTCTCAATACTATGGCAAAATAATTGACCTTCTTTAACTCGTTTGAAGAGGTTGAAAATATTAAAAGGCAAATTGCACAAATTCTTGTTTGCTTGTAGAACAAGAATACCATTTGGCAGTGGTCGACGGAAAACTATTAAATGCCACAGCGGAGTCATCATAACTGGCTTGCGAGATATTTGAGGCGACGCTAAGGTTAATGAACAATTTGAATTTGGTTTAGCTGCTTGAATACGGTGTATTGCATAATTCATATCAGGCTACCAATAACAACTGGCAAGTTCGTGGATAAAGTAAAGAAATTGTTGAAGAGAAAAAGAAGTATTTTCGAAACCTCTGATTTGAAATAATTTTCGAAGCATTTTATTGGTATTGGTATTCAAAAACAATGTGAAGTGAGAAGATTTTATAAAAAACGTATTAAGCTCTTACATAGCTTCTAACACAGGTTTTGAGCGCGTGGACTTAATCAAGAAACTATGTAATCAAGAAACTCCGTAACGGAAATAAACGATCACAAAGTATGTGCAAAATGTTGGAACAACCTAAAAAGAAAGAAAATACTGCATAAAAAATAAATAAGTAATTTTAATTGCATAAGTTGATACAAAAACAGGTATGTAATAGCTTTACCTCGGAAGTCTTCGAGTGCCACACGTACTTTTTTTTGCTATAGAAATGGAAACATTACAGCTAACATTTAGTACTTTTTTACATATTTCATACATTTTATAAATATTATATCAAAGGTAAATTTTAAATTTTGAATGGTGAATTTTAAATTTTTTTGAAAAGTGCTTATTTATTCATCGATACATATTTTGTCCCCTCAAAAGTAATCCTCCTCAGATATAAAACACTTGTACCAACGCTTTTTCCAATCCTCGAAGCACTTATAAAATGCGCAGGGAGAATAAAATGCGGTAATCGAATGTACAAAGCCAGCGATCAAAATCGACTGTGGCGTAGGGTGAAAAAATACAACTAACAGGGAACATGGGTGTATGTACAAGTATGTATGCTTCAAGATCCATCTGACAAAACTTTCTCAAAACAATTGTTAGATATTGGCAATAGAAAACTAGCTGTACATGAAAATACTGAATGCATAAAATTACCGACGGATTTCTGCACAATGACTAACACAAAAAATATTCTCATCGAAAATTTACTTCCCGTTGTGCACAGAAAATGTAAGATTGGCTGGCTTAGAGATTGATTTTAGCAGCAAAAAATGTGAACGCCATTGGATTAAATTCAAAAATTAAACAGTTGTTGCCAGGGACTAAATAAAATTTCTTCAAAATATGTTCTCGAGTATACCTGAGAAATGTCAAAATTAATGCAATCCTTTTCTCTATCCCCAATATACCGCATAAAATAATTTCCGTCTTTGCAACTATATTAAATCCGTACAGGTTGGTCAAAATATGTGATATTTCAGCTAAATTAAATGAACAAGTTTTCTTAAAAATTATATGGTTTAGCACTAAATTAGAATGGAATTGGTCTATACATTGGTATAATCCTCATATCCCGGCTATAATGGGTTCCGATCCTCTGGTTAACGTTTTCCCCATCAACTCAATATATACTAATTTTAGCCTCTCCGGTCGAGTTAATATCACATATATTTGTCTCATTTGAAGATGTTTTTAATATAATTTTAGCTGATGCTAACAATAGAACGAAATCTCAGTTAATGGCTTTCAATATAAGTCAAGAAGATTGCAAGTTTGATTGTAATTTATTCAAGATTTCATCGAATAATGTCTGTTTAATTATGTCACAATATTTTTGATACTCTTGCAACATGTTGCTACAGCGTATAATAGTTTTCTTCATCTAACAGTTGTTTCCATAACCTAAAACTAATCGAGTTACATATAGCGCTATATATGTATATCCAAATATAAATAATCAGGATAAAGATGTGAGTTGAAAATCGAGTGACCGTCTGTCCGTCGGTCCGTCCGCCTGTGCAAGCTGTATCTTTAATAAAAATTGAGATATCTTGATAAAACACATGTTTCCTGGAAACGCAGAAAGGTTTGTATTGTAGATGAGCGGTAATCGAAAACCAATAAATTGCCATAACTAAGCTTGACAACAAGATACAAGACTGTTTATTTGTATCAGCATCTGCTGGTTAAAAATCTTTTAACCTAAACCACTAAGCCATAATAACCAAATTCACTCAGCAAACATCTTTTTAAAAATATTCCTGTCGACAGTGTCGAAATGGGTGAAACCGGGTTATAGCTCCGACCACTCCCAAAAACGGTTTTGATTGAAACTATTAACTTTAAATTTTACACGTAAAATGAAATAAATAAGCTTAATCGGAGTCAATACAAACACTGAACAATGGGTATTCGGTGCGTACCATTGACATTTAAGTTATTTATAATTTTTTTAATTTTCCAGTAAACAAATTACTAATGAATACATTTTAATAAAACTTTGTCTTCAAAATTTGCCATCTCAAGTCTATGTACCTGTAATTTAAAGAGAGAACCCTTTCCTGATAATATAATATTATGACTGTATGTCAAAACTAAATTCAATCGGGTCAATACTTCTCTTAGTCCTCATGTACCTAATAGAAAGATTTTCGACCTTCTGGCTGACTTCTTGCCGGATATATCGGTCTATATGTGCGTTATCTTAATAATTGAAGACGTGTTTTTCTAACAACGGTGCATCCGTGAGCCTAAAATAGATTAATTCGGGTGAAGTGCCCTCGCCACTATTTTCAAACATCCGATTGACTACTCATTATATATTGGTTAAGGTTTGTGAAATAACTTATTTAATTATTTTTTTAACGTGTGTCCAATTTTTTTTCACTGTATTAATCCCGATTACTATACAAGTATACTATTCAGGGTGTTCGAGCCACTACATGCCTTTATACTGTTGAAGTCGGCCGTACAAGAAAGTCCTAGTTAACATTTTTTATAACAAAACAAACTTTATACTTATTTGATACTACCGTTTATTATTTATGACTTCATATAAATTATAAATCTATTTTAGTTTCATATTATTGTTGCACTCTATCATTTATGGTTATTTTGCAGTATCAGTTTATTTCAATTGAGCTTGGGGAAAGTTCAACAACGACAAGAAATAATGTAATAAATGGAAGCAAAGAATATATTCGCATAGATGTTTGTGTAAAAAAATTGATAACATATGTAATATGAAATGCGTGAAGCTTTTAATAATTTTTGAAAACGGTTGGTTGTTATAGACTCAGAACTTTTTCGATACGTGTATGTTTCCCGTATTTTTACAGATTTCATTAAATAAATAAAGATTAATTCCATATATCATATCAGAAAAATGTTTTTTAACTTGAGTATTTATTTCACTACATTGTAACAGAATATAATTAGAAATATATATATAGCACACTGCTATTTATCCTTTACTTAGTCAGAAATGATATTTACAAGTAAATATCATATTTATCATTACTATAGGTTATAAGTATTTATTTAAATACGCCAAATGTCTACTGCTACTGGAACGTTTTATTATCTGCCAACAATTTACTAAACTAATTCTCGTACTAATATATTTGTATGGGTTAATTAGAATACTTATTCATAACTCGTAATATTCATATATTTATTTATTCTTTAAAATAAAGTAGACAAAAGTCCAAACATATATATAATTTTTAATCAATTTTAATATTACTCCTAATTATTGCTGTATTCAATTTTCAGTATCAGTTACGCCCACAAAATGTCGGCGGAGATCCGACTACTGAAACGAAAAATGTACGTAAATCTTTTGGAAATATATAAAATAAGTAAAAGCCGTTTTTCAATGGCTGTAATTTAGGTGTTCGTTTATGTCCGTCTCAAATAATACGTTTCTTAAAAGAAGCTATCACAGTAAGTTTAAAAAGGTATGGAAATATGTATTTAATATTCAATACGTTTTTACAAATATACCTTATTAAATCGGGATAACCTAGATATAGCTGATGAATTTTCAATACTTTGTTTACATACATATTTGAGGACAAAATACATTTTTAGAACTATACAAGAACTCCTTCATTCGAGTATACTCACCAAATTACAAAAATAAACCATTGCTACATTGGCACTTTTTATGCTCTTGCAACATATTATTACAGAGTATAAAGTCTAACGGTTGACGACAAGCAGAACAATATCATCTTACCTCTGGTGGTGAACTGAAGTTGATAGACACGTCGACTAGTAAGAAATATTTACTCTGATTATATTTGATTATTTGTGTTTGTGACATTTAAATGTAAACATGATGGTTTACGATGACTAAGCGCCTTCTTATGTAGTATTAATGATATAATATTTATTTTATTGCGAGGATATTCAGTCGGTGTTTCTTCTTTTTCATCGGACGGCGGGGTACCCTTTATGTGTGGCTTAACACACTCCTCTCCACTACTTTCGTCCCTAATTAACTTCGGTGATTGTGGTGCGCGTTTTGTTTCCGGACGTCCCATACGTTTCTTCTCCTCGATTTTTGGGTCTGGTATTGCTGAGGTCGAGAACTAATTATAATGATGATACTGAATTGAGTGTCTCGAATTTTAATAATATTACTTGAAAATTATGTTCCAATTGTAATTGTTAATAAAAGTAAAAGTACAAGTCAAACCACGGACACGGAAGAGTTAAATAAATAAAAAAACAGAAAAACTCGAACTTTTAAACATTTAAAAAATATCGGTTCACTTGTCGCCTATTCTAAATATTCTGTATTGCGTTGTCAGTATTTAGATCTTAACAAAAAATGTTATAATATTTAATAAAATACAAATCTATCATGTCATGTAAAAATCACATTATATTCAATATGTTTGCAGAATTTTTCAAGTCAAACTACTGTAATAATTCTCCTAAAACTTTTTCTTATCAGCACGTGCTGTGTCTGAATACTTTAATTAATTAACGTTCCAGTTATTTCTGGAGAAGACTGCTTCTTGAAAAATAGTGCCAAATATATTTACTTGCCTTTGACAATGATATTTAATTCCTATCCTAAACACGGTATATTTCCTTCAATATGGAAACAGTAATTTATAATCCCTTTACTTAAAAGTGAAAACTATAGGAGTATTGCAAAACTATCAGTTATACCTCAACTTTTTGATTTCTTCATCTCAAGATGAATTTCGTAAAGAGAAAAAGGGTTTTGGGGAACATAAGCATAGGAATGTTATATACACAGACTTTATCAAAGCTTTCGATAAAGTTCATCTCTTTTCTCTTGCGTTTAAACTTGATCTTTAGTGGGTAGATTCTTATCTTTATACTAAATAGAACACAATGTGTGATATTTGCGGATACTCAATATAATTAATGCATCATTAGGTGTTTCACAAGGTAGTCATCTTGGCCCGATTCTGTTCTTGTTGTTTATTAATATTTATTTATTCTGTAATAGAATTCTCAAAAACTTTATTACTCAACTGATGAAAGGTTTCTGTTGCAAACAGACTAAAAAAATTTGGTTCCTTTGTGTAAAAGAAATGATTTGCCATTGAATCTCAATAAATGTAAGACGATGTGCTTTTCCTCTAGATCTGTGCATCCCTCTTCTTATGTAATTAAAAACAATAGTCTAGAACAAATTTTTAACTCTGTTGATACCACGGTCTTGAAAGCAAAAGGTGTCCTCAGTTTCGTTCCGTTTTGTATTGATTTTTCAAAAGATGATAACTTTGTGTACATTTGTTCGATTTAAGTCAAATATGCGCCGTTTTGTTGCCAACGAGATGCCAACTTCATTATACCCCTCTCGTAGAAGACTGCGTCCCTATTGCCAAAAAACTCGGAGAGCCAATTCACACTATTAAGCGCGTTCGCCATGGATAGGAAAAGATGGTCATCACTTGGTGCCAGGTCCGGACTATAAGGTGGGTGCATTAGAACCTCCCATCCGAGCTCCCGGAGCTTCTGGCGCGTCACCAAAAACGTGTGTGACCTGGCGTTGTCCTGATGGAACACAATTCGGCCTCTGTTGATCAAAGATGGCCTCTTCTGGATGGGTGCTGCCTTCAAGCGGTCCAGTTGTCCATAGGGTAGCAGCTCGTAGTAGATGATTCGTTGCCAATCCCACCAAACACACAGCAAAACCTTCCTGGCCGTCAATCCGTTCTTGGCCACCGTCTGGGCCGCTTCCGCGAGCTTTGACCACGACCGTTTGCGCTCAATTTTGTCGTAAGTGACCCATTTTTCATCGCCAGTCACAATCCACTTCAGAAACGGGTCGATTTTGTTGCGATTCTGCAGCGATTTGCAGATGGAAATTCGGTCCATCATGTTTCTTGCGTTAGTTCGTGTGACACCCAAACATGGAGCTCCTTTTTGAATCCAAGGTTATGCAAATGGTACCAAACGGTTTTCTGGCTTATCTTTAGTTCCTCAGCAATTAAATAAGTGCGAAAGTTAACGACATAGCCGCACACCGCATACATATTTACATACATACAAACATACACATGTACATACATACATACATATCATAAATACTTATATATAAGTGACATAACACTTATTAGACATAAATACATAAAACCAAAATAAGCATATGTAAACATATCTATCAGCTAACACACTTGAAATGTACAACACACATTGTAAAATATAAATATCAGAGATAAGAACATATAACAATAGAAATGCACTATCAATAACAACCCAAATATAACAATAGAAACGAATAGTTCTATCTGTTAGTAAACAGATAACTATCGATACAGCTCAATAGTATAAGTAGCACTAAGATTTATGTAAACTAGATAGTCTAAAGATTATGAATAAAGAACACGCACTTCGGCGTAGTGAAAACATATTTCTTTTTTCTCATATCGTAAAAATCAGTAATAACTGGGGGATCAAGTCGGTCTAACTCTTGACTGCAGCCAAATATCCTCAAACTTAAGGATATATAACAAATTCATAACGCGTAAAAGCAGACCTTGAAATAACAGGCAGCATAAACCATTTTGAACAAAACCAATCTCTGAAAAAGCGAGATATAACAAATTAATAAACGTGCAAAAGCAAACCTTAAAATAACATACAGCATAAACCGTTTGAACAAAACAAAAATCTCCGAAAAATTAAGAAAAAAGTGGAAAAAATTAAAACTGGATACATTACGAAGACTTAAGAATAAAAAAAAGGCAGAAATCCTACGACGACCACAGAAAAATAAATAACTCTACAATGGAGCAACAACTAGCCCAACTAAGCGCCTAAATGACCATGTTGATGAACCAGATGCAGCAACAAACAGCTGACTTCACGGAGAGAATAGCTTCGCTAGAACAACAAAACGCTCCGCACGAATTAGTTTTATACGACGAAGCAAAACTAAATATCAGTGACCCCAAGGATATCGACCTTGAGTTATTCAAATCTCAACCCAAACTTGACGGAATTAAAGAGCAGTACAGATCATGGAGATCACAGGTTTGGACCTTCATGGAAGCTATAAAAATCTTCCAGAATCATCCAAAATATTATAGCGCCCTGGGAATATTAAAAACAAAAATCACAGGACCAGCTGCTAATATTCTGACGAACCACAACACCAAATTGAATTTTTATTCAAAAATTAACAGATTAGACTATACGTATGCGGACCAACGCCCATTATATGTGCTTCTCGACGAAATGAAGAGAATCACCCAGGGTTGAAAAACTCTTGCAGAGTTTCACAGTGAGGTTTCTAAACCCTTAACTTAGCCTTAACAAAAATTGAGATGTCCAATGATGACAATAACGAGGGAATGAAAACATACACTAACCAGGAAGCAGTAAGAACTTTCATTCTTGGGTTAAACTCTAAATATACCAGCGGTACATTGTATAGCCATAACCCAGGAAATCTAGAATCAGCAGACGCGACAGCCTGCACCATTTTTCACGACAACGTGAGAGAGGAACTCGAGACACAGTCCAGACCTCTAAACCAACGTCAACATCATTCAAATCAGAATCAACCACCACATAGAGAAGAGAAGGAGTACAAACCAAACGTAAGAATACAGAGGAATAATTACCAACCAACTTCATCGAGATCCAACAACAACCATCAGGGATACAATAGCCAAAATAATCACCTACATCGAGAAGAGAGGTACCAAAATCAGTATAGACCGAACTTCAGCATGCAGAGAAATCAACATCACCAAGTAAAACATCTACAACCACAACCTGCACCAGTACCCATGGACGTGGACGACTCCAGGCAATACATACAGACAACCAGGAATAATAACGCTGTAAGTGCCAATTATAATAATAATTATAGTAATATATATAAGAGAGATAGGACACCAACTACACTAATACGACTTCTCCGCAAGATAGGAAATTCCAAAGGATAAATAAATTAAACAGAGAAGTTCTAGAATCAGTAGCTGTATCAAATTACGAAGAACAATATGAAACAGGCAGTACTTTTTTAGGCGAGTAAACGTGTTGCCCTGCTTACAAACAAAATGCGGCCTAACTGGCACACCCGTTACCTTATTAATCGACACAGGCTCCACTAACAATTACATAAATATAAATTGTAATATAGGAATATCTATTAAATTGAAACCATTTAAAACCAAAACCTTACATGGTTACTCAATCATAAATTCTAAAAAAATAATAACGATGTACGGACATCATTTAACATTTTACGAAATTAGGGAATTAAACGACTTTGACATTATACTCGGAGAACAGAGATTACGCCAAATGAAGGCAGAAATTAATTTATTTGACTATAGTTTGAAGTATAAAAAAAGAAGACTTTAGAAGTAGAACCAAAATTAATAACACAATAAATAATGAAAAACTTAAAGATCAAATAGAAGAACTAATGAAAAGAAATAATAATACTAATGGAAAGTTGCCCTTTACAACCACAATACAAGCAACTATCAAGACTGAATCAGAAGACCTCATATGGACAAAACAATATCCATATCCCATGTCCGATCACGACTTTGTCAAGAAAGAAATTGAGAAACTTTTAAATGATGGTATAATACAACCAAGCAAAAGCCCATATAATTCACCTATATGGACTGTTCCAAAAACTGGTACCGATGACCAAGGGAAACCCAAGCGAAAAATTGTTGTTGATTTCCAAAAAATAAATTCCCATACGATTACTGACAGATATCCAATTCCAGATATTAATATGACAATACAAAACCTTGGAAAAGCAAAGATTTTCTCCACAATAGATTTAGAATCAAGCTTTCATCAAATATTAATTAAAGAATCACATCGAGAAAAAACAGCATTCTCTGTCAACGGCGCGAAGTATGAATTTATAAGAATGCCATTCGGATTAAAAAATGAACCCTCAATCTTTCAACGATGCATTGATGACATACTAAGATAATACATTGGAAAGTTCGCATATGTTTATATTGATGATGTGTTAATTTATTCATCTACTGCAGAAGAACATATGGAACACCTTCGGATTATAATCAACGCTTTAGATAATGCAAATATGAAAATTTCTGACGAAAAGTCACATTTTTTCCAAGGTACCTTTGAATACCTTGGACATATTATAAAACATAATAGGATAACAGTTGATCCAAAAAAAATTGAAACAATAAAAAATTACCCACAACCAACAAATTTAAAAGAATTGAGATCTTTTCTAGGACTTGCTAGTTATTACAGAAAATTTATTAAAGACTTTGCAAAAATCACTAAACCATTAACTATTCATTTAAGAGGAGAATTAGGTATGATAAAAAAGAACCAAAGTAATAAGATACTTGCGAATTTAGACACAGCAGCTGTAGAAGCTTTAGAAAAAATAAAAAATGCATTACAAGAACAGGTTGAACTTTTCCAACCAGATTTCTCTAAACCTTTTAGTTTAACAACAGATGCAAGCAATGTTGCCATTGGTGCAGTTTTAGCACAAAATCGTCAACCAATTGCATTTATTTCACGCACATTAAATAAAACGGAGCAAAATTATAGTACTAATGAGAAGGAATTATTAGCAATTGTATGGTCTTTACAAAAACTTACGAATTATTTATATGGCGTTGCAGATTTAACAATCTACACTGATCATCAATCCTTAATATTTTCTATTTCCGAGAAAAACCCAAATACAAAATTGAAAAGGTGGAAAAATTTAATCGAAGAATATGGTGCTAAGTTAGTCTATAAACCTGGACACCAGAATGTCGTTGCAGATGCGCTTTCGCGTCAGCAAATCAACAATACAACAAATTGTTCCGATCATCTACAAAGTTCCCCTGTCGAAAATATGAAAAAAGTTAAACAACCACTTAACTCTTTCAAAAATCAAATAATTATTTTACTAGATAATGAAAGGAATGAAGTCCTCAATCAAACAATATTTCCCGGACAATTTAGACACACAATATTTTATAAAGATACCCCGGATTTACTATCTAAACTTAAAAAATTAGTTAATCCAAAAGTTACTAATGCGATGAAGATAGATGAGGAAATACTATTTCACTTAAAAGAAGAAATTATCTCCGCCTTCCCAAACTATAACCTGGTGCTAGCCCAAAATAAGTTAAATGACGTAACTTCCATAAACGAACAAAGAGAAATCGTCACACAAACACATCAACGTGCTCACAGGAACTACAAAAATAATAAGCAAGAAATATTGTTGTCCCATTACTGGCCCGATATTAAAGAAATGTGTAGTAAACTAGTCGTAGGCTGTGAAGTATGTCTACAGCACAAATACGAAAAAAAACCAAATAAACAACCTATAGGAAAAACTCCAATACCAACTCGAGTAGGAGAATATATACAAATGGACATATTTCACATAAACAATATGCTATATCTTAGCTCAATAGATAGGTACTCCAAATATTGTTATTTACGAAAACTAAATACAAAGATAGATGGCCATGAATCAATAGAAGAAATACTCACACAAGTTTACCCAAATGCTAAATATCTCATGACTGATAACGAAAGTATATTTAATGGAAACATAGTAAAATATTTATACAATAGATTAGATATAATACATTCAGTTACTCCAGTACACCATTCAACTTCCAACGCTCAAGTAGAACGGTTACATAGCACAATTATAGAACTTTGTCAAAGTTTAGCAGCTGAAAACAAAACCGCGCCTGGTGAAGAAATTTTCAACGCTGTTCGAGAATACAATAGGACTATTCACTCTTCCACACAAACCTGAAGACATATTTTTCAATAGGGAAAAATATACCAATATCAAGGATATCTTGGAGCAAAAACAGGATAAACTACTAAAATATCATAACAAAAGCAGAAAAAATATAACATATAAAACAGGTGATATTATATATAGCAAGACAGATCGACGTAATAAGCTCGCAACAAAATATAATAAACACAAAGTAAAAGAAGATCGCGGAGACACGATTTTAACAGTGAGGGGAACGGTTAAACATAAAGATAACATTAGGAAGCAAAGTACACAATGCAAAGAATAAGAGTCATACCTTTGCCTATTTATTTTATTGGCTTCATTTGCATTTGCTGAAAAAATAACAAACCTTTCAGGTAGAAGATATATTTTAACCGTAACGGACGACGTTTATACATATAATAGCTCAGCCGACCTGTATCATATAGCCAACCTTTCGACAATATTAGCGCCTTATGTAAATATAATGAGAACAAGATACAGTAACATACAATCCCAGGAAGAAAGTATTCTCATTAATAAAATAGAAAGACTGAAAACACAACTGATACCATCCGAGCATCGTATCAAACGTAATATAATATAGAAATATATAACTTAATTTTTTAGGCTCAATTTTGAAATTTATAACAGGTACGCCAGACCACGACGACCTAATAGAAATAAAATCAGATCTTAACCAGTTAATAGAAAGTAACAACCTACAAAGACAAATTAATTCAAAGTTTGAGAAAATCCTAGAAATTTTAGATCCAAAATCTATAACAGAAACACTAATAATTAGCAAAGTATATAAAGAATTAGAATCAATAACAAACACAATTAATTTTGCGAAAACAGGTCTTTTTTATTCTTAACCTTAAAGATATTAAAGAAATCATTAAAACAGAATCATATGACATTTCAATAATAAATATCTTAGAATACTCCAATATCCACGTGTGTATTTTTAATAGTGCCATTGTGACAATTTATAAATATTCAATAATAACCAATAAATGTAAAATGTATAATTTAATTCCATTAGCATTTAAACACGGAAAATATGAGCTAAAAAATAAAATTGCTAAATGTAATAATAATTTCACAAATCTATCAAATTGTAAAAATTATATAGGAACTAATATCTGCAAAATAGAATTAAAAGATAAATGTACAATTCCATTATTATTAAACCAAAAAGCTCAATGTAACGTGATACAAGAAAATAATATTCCTTTACAAATATTAGATCATGGTAATATTATAGTTGATAATGTTCATATATGGAATGGGCAGAAAATAAATGGTCCACATTTAATCCAATATGACCATAGCACCACCATTGATAATAAAACATATATAAACCATGAACAAGAAATAAAAGATATAATCCATGCTCATGAAAATGAAAAAATAGAAATATTGAATATATTATCTTCTGAAAGTAATTATAAATTTAATAATATACAAAAAATGTACAAGTTCTTAATACCTATAGAAGAACACCCCTTTAAATTTATTTTATACCTTATTTTAATTAGTATAATATTAGTTTTAATCGTGTATTCATGTGTAAAAATATATATCTATCGAAAAGTACAAACAAATAACCAACGTAAAAGAAATTTCGAAGAAATATTCGAAACAGAATTACGCCGACTTCAGTCATAGATGTCTCGAAATGAGGACATTTCATTTTAACACGTGGGAGAGCTAACAACATAGCCGCACACCGCATTCAAATGTACATACATACAAACATACACATGTACATACATACATACATATCATAAATACTTATATATAAGTGACATGACACTTATTACACATAAATACATAAAACCAAAATAAGCATATGTAAACATATCTATCAGCTAACACACTTGAAATGTACAACACACATTGTAAATTTAAATATCAGAGATAAGAACCTATAACAATAGAAATGCACTATCAATAACAACCCAAATATAACAATAGAAACGAATAGTTCTATCTGTTAGTAAACAGATAACTATTGATACAGCTCAATAGTATAAGTAGCACTAAGATTTATGTAAACTAGATAGTCTAAAGATTATGAATAAAGAACACGCACTTCGGCGTAGTGAAAACATATTTCTTTTTTCTCATATCGTAAAAATCGATAATAACTCGCACGAGACGGTCTGTTTCCACTATTTTCATGATTTTATCGCAATTTTCGACGACAGGCCTAGCGACGCGTGGTGCATCTTTGACATCGAAATTACAATTACGGAACCTAGCAAACCACTTTTGTGCTACACGTTCGTTTACAGTATCGGGCCCATAAACTAAATTAATTTTTTCAGTCGCTTTGGCTGCTTTTTCGGCTTGATCCAAGAAAAGTTGTAAAATATAGCGAATTTTCTCTTTGCTGGTGTCCATCTTTGACGAGCGCTCACAACGTACTGAGTCAATCAATCGAAAAACTGTCAAAGACAAACTTTTAGCGCGAATAAACACGTTTTCAGCGCCGTATAGTATGACATGATGCGACACGTAACACTAATACTATGGACAATAACGCCATCTCTTAGATAAAAACCGAACGAACTTTTTACTTAACCTAATATATTCTGACAAGTTAGAGTCTGTTCAAAAACCATTTTTACTTTTCGCCTTAGGGCGTTTCCGATTGAATTCTAGGTTAAGTCTACCTCCATACACTAGTCGTTCAAAACTTAAAATCTACCTACACTTACTAATCGTAGTAAATTGCTCCCGGTTCGCCTTTCTAGGCAGTTTAGACCTTTACTGCTAAAATTTATCTTTACTTAATAAATAAAAACGTAACAGTTTATGACATCGTAACTATAAATCTTAGCTGTTGAAATTTTTGTTTCTGTAGCTGAGCAGTTTTACAAGTAGATCTCAACGCTTAAAAAACTCTCTTACCTTTTCTGACGCGGCTAATTCCGTACGTATTCTGATTGTGCCCCTCGTGTCGGTTGGGCGGGAGAAAGGTATTCGTTGGGTTATTATTATTGTTATAGTAGCACCTCTTATCGTAAGATTTTTGAATCAGGATTTTTGATCTTGGCAAATTTGAAGATGCAGGATTTGCTTTTGCAAATAAAGCCGTGGTACTTTTCTTATTAGAGCTGCTTTGGGTTGAGGTTAAAAATTTGCTATATAAGCTATTGAAATTGCGTTTGCAATATGCAATATATATAACTAATTTGTACATAATACTTTTGATCTTATAAACTTCTTTTTTTATTAATTTAAATTTTTTTAAATTTCTCGAAAGATTGTACTTTATGCCTTTTGGATGTGAACGATTTCGTTTTGGAAAAGCTAAAAGTTTATATTTTTGTTGACTCTTCTACAGAGGTCGCTTTGATAGTTTGAGGTTTTAATAATTTTTATGTTTACCCTTTCAGTGATTTCGTATTGGGAAGCTTTTGTAGCATCATACTGGTCTAAGCAGTTTTCATATTTGGCGTAAGCCGATAGTATAAAATTTTGTAGTAGATCTGAATCTTCAGATTCTACTATGGCGTCATGAGCTGCTTGGAGACGAGCCCAAAAATTGACAAAATTTTCTTTTTAGATTTCTAATACCGTTTCAAGGTAGTCTTGAATCGATGAAGATGAAAGTCGTGTACAGTATCATATTTAATTGTCACTTTATGAAATAAATTTAGCAACAAGTTGTGAGCGTGTAGCTCCTGCAGGTATATTTTGATTTTTTGCGCATAAGTTTTTGGCATCACTTATTCCCTAAGGCAAAAATGTTATCTCCGCAGAAATTGTTTATATCTGATTACTACAAGTATAGCATAAAGCTGCCATATTAACTAAACGATCGGAGTAAAGTTCTTGCATGGAAAACTCAATCATTCAAAGTATCTTTACAAAATTAGGCATAGAAAAAACGAAATTTTGATTTTTTGCGCATAATTTTTTGGTATGAGTTATTCCCTAAGGAAACAATGTAATCTTCAAAGAAATAGTTCCGATTAGATTACTATACTATATAGCTGCCATACAAACTTAACGATCGGAATCATTTGATGACAAGGTATCTTCACGAAATTTGACCGGTAATATAATTAAAACAATAATGCAATCTCTGAAAGATTTTATGGATCAGATGACTATAGCTTGTAGCTGCCATACAAGTATAAACTGAAAGATGGGAATAGGTAGGTAGGTAGAGTGGCTGTCCAATGACGCACCTAGGCCTATAGGAGGCCCATTGTGATACCACCGGGACTAATGTTCCCTCACTCTATCGTCTCCTCCCTGAACCAACCTGTGCTCCTGATGAAGTTCATCAGTACAAATAATTTTATATTAGCAACTTCTGATACGTCGTCAAGGAATCCACGACCGATAGTTGCGATTCTTTTCCTATATAGAGCTTTACATTCGCATAGAAGATGCTTTACAGTCTCCTCTTCCTCTGCTTCCTGACAGCTTCTACAATAGTCGTTGTATGGTACACCTAGCCTCCTTGCATGTCTGCCAATTAGGCAGTGACCTGTTAGTACTCCTATCAGAGTTCTTATATCACTCCTTTTAAATTTTAGTAGTCGGTTTGTGCGATTCACGCTCCATTCCTGCCACGTTAGTCTGCTGGTTGTGCAGGTTATTGATTGTCTCCACCGAGACTCAGCTATATTTATAGCATATTCGCCGATTAGGTGTTTGCAAGTTGCCAGAGGCATAAAGATACTCTCTTTTTCAGGGGTTAGTTGCAAAGTGGTGCCTGTTCTGGCTAGTTCATCTGCTTCGCAGTTACCAGGAATATCGCTATGTCCTGGAACCCATTGCAGGTTTATTGTGAAGTAGGATGTCAGATCCTCTAATAGATCAAGACAATCTTTCACTAGCTTGGATGAAACCATTGGAGACTTGAGTGATTTCAAGGCCGCTTGGCTATCCGTGTATATATATATGCTCCTTGTTGTGAGCACACTTTTTGTCAATACCACTAGGCTTTCTTTAATTGCTGTGATCTCCGCCTGGAAGACACTGCAGTGGTCTGGCAACCGGAAGGCGATGTTGGTGTTTAATGCTGCGCAAAAGACACCACCTCCCACTCTATGATCCAGTTTGGATCCATCCGTGTAGATGCTAATTTCTGTATTCCTGTCCACCTCGCCCCTTTTCCACTTCTCTCTTGTGGGGTAGGCAATATTGTGGACCGAATTTAGCTTCCGTTCTGTTGGATTACGGAAATCCGTGGTTTTGGGTAGAAACGGGAATATACTGAGTATCCTTGAATGCCCCTTGTCGCATGCGACTAGTTGGGAGGATTCCCTCAGTTTAAGAGCTGACTTTGCTGCCACTTGTTTACAGAACAGGTCTGTTGGCAGTAAGTGTAGAATGACGTTAAGAGCCTGACTTGGCGTTGTTCTAAGAGCTCCACTAATGCATATGCTGGCTGCTCTCTGTATGCTTTCCATACGCTTTACCGCGTATTTCTTTTCCATTACTGGCCACCATACCAATATACCGTATGTCAACGATGGGAATAAGGCGCCTGCATCGAAAACTTAAGGAATTGCATAGCTTTTAATGGCGGGCTTTGATCGCAGCGACCAAATCAAGAAATTTTGTAACGAAAATAAACCTCACAACGTTACATGAAGTCACATGTCAGTAATAGCATCTGCGCGCCTTGCTCTATAAATTTTTTTGATCTTTAATGGATACGCCAAAGGTGGATGTAAATTTTTCAAAGATATTGGTGGTCCATACCATCAATTATGTCTGATTCACTGTACAATATAAAGTATATACAATAATGCTAATATATTTGTATTCCTTTATTTGGACATCTTAATTTTGTCTTGCAGTATCTCTGGACTGCACTCTCAGTCTTTTAGCAAAATTCATATTCGCGGGCCTTTTGCAGAATAAACGTTATTATGCCGCATACTGTATCTTAGGCAATTTGGGGGTGTGCTGTTTGAATGAGAGTCTGTGGTGAAGGATGACTCCCAAGTATTTTAGGTGATTTAATCGTGTAGCCATGAGTGCCGATCTCAATGGTTTCAACTTTCTTTTTACTACTCATTAGCACCAGCTCAGTTTTGTGTGTTGCTAGTTCTAAGCAGGCGGTCTCTGGCCAATTTTAATGTGGGCTTTCCTAGTATTGTTTCTCACTTCTTTAGGGTTTTCGCCACGACTACGATCGCGATGTCGTCCAAGTATCTTACTATTTTTACTGTGTCCGGCACCGCCACCCTTAGAGCCCCGCGTATACTATGATCCACAATACAGGACCAAGAACTGACCCGGTATCGTAAACCAGAACTCTATCTTCGAAATAGCTTGTCACAAATCGACAAAGGTAATCCGATACCTTTAGCTCTTTCAGGGCTCTTATAATTAGCGTTCAATTGGTCGAGGTGAAGGCGCTCTTTATGTCGACGGTAATGACAAAGCAGCATTGCTTATTACTCCATCGCCATCTACTCCCTTCTAATGCTATTTTTGTAACAGAGTTTATAGCGCCCACCATGGTTCGTCCTTTCCGAAAAGCAAACTGCATTGTGTGCAATCCAGAGTCTCCTTTAGTGTACAATATTTTTCGAGCCGGCTGCATATTATAGTTTTCAGGACCTTTACAGCCGTATTGAGCATGCAGAGAGGGCGATATGATAAGGGTTCTTGTGTAGGTTTGTCACTCTTCGATGAGGTCTGATGCAGTTTTTATCAGTAGTGCTTGGGCTGCTTAGCACAGTTGGAGGCACCTAATCATTTGTCTGTGGTTTTTCTACAGCTTTTTTGGATGCTGGCCAGCTGTAACTACCAGTCGGGTGCTTATTTCCGCCTTGTGGGCATAACACACAGACGGTCTTTACTAGAACCTTTACGGGGAGACTAATAAGTGCTAATTGAGTTTTCCTATATGTACGCCAAGTTGGAAGAAATCTGATATATTTTCTCCAATATCGTCCCTTCCGACCAAAGGTTTCGTATTCTCCAATTTATCTTGTTCGACGCTTACTGGTATACTGTTTTCGCGTCTTGCATGTAGTGCAGGCGTCCTCCTTATTGTTGAGCTTCTCCTGAAAGCCCTATGCTGGTGTCCATTTTCATGTTCGTTTGGTTGTTCCATTGTGATATTCATGCATTTTGGTTCTGTTATAGTATTCATGTGATTGGGTACCCCCTCAGTGCTGCTACCACCGGTCGCTATATACAATCGCTGTGTTGATGCCGTGATTATCTTTGCATTGCAGGGAGTTTACGCATAGGTTGACGTAAGTTCTTATGGGCGCCTACATACTGTGCCAGATCACCGTTAATTGAAAGCTAGCTCAACCGAAACTTGCAGTGCCAACTCATTGGCGGCAAGCATTCAACGTACCCTGAGGTCTTGCCAGGGATCTACTAAATCCAAATCAACATTTCCAGTAGGGTCTCGCCAGGGTCTTACTGGGCTCAGATTCTGGCGTCCGCTTAAACAGGTACTTGCATTTATGTCGCGGTTTAGGACTTAATCCCAGCGCTTCGTGTTACGTTATGTTAATAGCCGCACCTAACTTGGTGAACAGACGCTGACCAGGAAGCCGCTCACTTGTGGGTCTGTCGATCCTGGGTGTTCGTATTACTCAGTTTGCTTTATACCGCATCCTCCACTCCTGCCGCTTATCGTCGGGGACTGCTTATTTGTTTTAACTTATTTCGTAACTAACCTGCTATTATATATATAGGCGATCCGCGACCTGTCGACACACAAAAATTGTAATTGAATTAGTCTTCAGTTTATTTGTTCAGCTTGAGATATGCGAAAGTGCGCCTAAAACTATGCAAACGTTTTGCGCATACTTTGCGATCATGTTAGGTTTATTTCCGTTACGGATTCGCCACGCTTAAAGCGGAAACATTTTAGATAAGATTATTGTATAAAATTGTGCCAAATGGCCCCACTTCACGCTTTTGCTTTAAAAAAAATTAAACAAAAAAACGATATTGAGTGTTTGATAATCGAATTTCGACTGCATTTGTGATAATAATAAAATGTATGTATGTATATAGAGTACTCACTCATTTCCTTCACTTTTTTCATCACTTTCCTCATTAATGAATGCACTTTGTTTATTCATATTTAAAACCCTTTATACACAAATTTTACGCGTACTCCCAGAACATGCGTTTGCCTAACAGCATCTGTTCGGGATGATGGCAAAAGCTAAAAT
Organism: Bactrocera oleae; assembly: GCF_042242935.1. Classification (NCBI taxonomy): domain Eukaryota; kingdom Metazoa; phylum Arthropoda; class Insecta; order Diptera; family Tephritidae; genus Bactrocera; species Bactrocera oleae. The sequence continues at coordinate 3,778,708 of NC_091542.1, read as the reverse complement.
CTAAAAATCATAAAATGCACAACTTTCAGATGTTCATTCTGAGAAGGAAAGGGTCAACCTTGCAACCAATGGGAAAATACGCCTAAGAGTATGCAAACATTTGCGCATACTTTGTGATCGTTCATTTCCGTTACGGATTTTCTTGATTCAGGCCCCGCGCTCAAAGCCAGCGATAAAAGCAATGCAATAACTTAAAAAATAAGTTAATAAATTAATTAAATTATAATTGCACTAGCTGACCCGGCGAACTTCGTACCACCAAAGCGTAGCTTTGATGCACTACTTTATTTTGTATAGCTGACAGTTGTCCTATCTTAGTTATAAGTACCTATTAAATTTAAACTGGAATCTACAATATCCTCCATAAAAAAATGAATCCCTATTTCCCTGGTCTCGCCATAACAGAGAAGGACTTTATGAAGATGAATGTATTCCTCGGAACGGAGTTTTGCCTGGTTAAACCTAATATATTATATGTCAATCGTTCAGATTCAACTTTCACATACATATCCACAGCATATTGGTGAAATACGCCGACATTTTAAGATGGGATTCTCCTCATTTTCCCGAACCGTCAGTCTGTATGAATAATAATTCATTAAACTAACTTTTTTGTTCGTTTCAGCATCTGTAAATAATTGTTTGTGTTAATAATATAAAGTTTAAGTTAGTAAACATATATTTTAATGTAGTAAACATATATTGTTAATTTACATGTAACTGGATTTATCATCTTCATTGAAAAACGATACCCGTCTTCAGTTTGCCAAAATACAAGTAGAATAGGGTATTGTAAGGCATCATATGATCGATGTGTTTCGGATACACGCTGAAGTTGATCGTTCCGCCGATGTAAAACAATGTCTCGGTTTTCTAAATTTTCACCCAAGACGACAATAGCCACTTCATCAATATTTGGTGCATTAAAACGTCCAGCATGTTGTCCTGCAGGCATCTTATCTACTCTGATGACAATTTTGTGGTTATCTGATGGTCTTATGCGGTTGTGAATAATGCAACTAATTCATTGTGTTGATGGAAAAGTGTTTGAAGTTGTTCCACAATGGATGTTTTCACTGACTTGTTGTATGCACAACGCTGTTCGACTCTCTTGCTCAATTTCCCATAAAATAGATTTGCAAAAATTTATAGTCATCATCAGGTATTGACAATAAGGAACCTGTTCGATGATTTATTTGACCCTGAATCTGCAAGAATATAAATATGTATTTAGATAATTGTATAGCAAATTGTTTGTACCACCATGTGGATCGCAAAATACTGGCACAATACTTTACATCATTTCAGATTAAAACTGCTTTAAACCTCAATATTGAGCTTTACCAAGTGTTGGAACACCTTGCTCATGCCACTAAGAAATACTGATGTTATTGATTAAGTCATTGGATTATACACTATTATTCAAATACATACATATTGTTTACAAAATAAACACATCTACACAACACTGGCTCAATATATTTTGCACCAGCCACATATTGGTAAAACTAAATAAAAATGTTTGCAAAGTAGGCATAAAATTATCTCGAATACCTTTTGTTACGCCAAATGATGCCATTTGAAAGCAATTATTGTATTGCTGGATATGAGTCAAAAAATTATTAGAATTTGGTCCATTTCCAGAAACCAATGATTGTAGTGGCTCTGGTGGCGGTACCAATAGCGTCAATTTGACTTGGCTGCTGGCGCGACACAATCCAGGGACTTTATTTTTGACTTTCAATGCCTTGCAATGTGGACACACAACATTCATTAGTCCAACTGCAAAAATTTGCACTGAACTGTAATCAATTGTCACATTATAACTGAATGCAGCTCTGTAGGGATTAAACAAAATATTTATAGGTTGTTGGTTTCGATTCTGTTTAACTTCATTTCGCGCTTCGCGTTGCTCATCAGTTTGATTTGCTCTTATATATCGTTGACTTGCAGTATTTCGAGTTCTGCGGCCAAAGTTTGTACGTCTTCTTGGTTTCATTTTTAAAAACGAAAGTCCAACTGAAAATAAAATATTACTCCCTTATATTTTCTGCTTAACCATGTATTCCAAATTTTAATATTGTGTAGTCATCAAAAGTTACCAAAAATCGATGAAGATGTGAACTTGCCGTGATTAACAAATTATTAGCAAATAACAAACTTCTGAGTCTCTAAAAAAAAAAATTTTTTTTTAAAAAACTTAATAAAATTATTTTAGCGCTATGTTAGGTTATGTGTGTCAGATTATCACAGATTACTAAATAGCTATGCGAAGTTTGTATACTGCGTTTTGAATTCTAACTCATAGTATATATAATATATTTTATTATTATTAAATACTTACATTAAAATGAAATCATCACTGGTATTATTAATATTACCGTCAAAGTCGGTACATTTAATTGTGGCGAGTAATTTTCAAAAATGAGTAAATTATCGTGATAGAATTTAATTAAGTGACCAAATTTTCGAATAAACGATGTTTTTAAAATATCCAAAATTAAATGTATTTTTTCAATCTTTCTGAGGCATTTTCTTAATATTAGAAAATAAGATTCTACAGAGTCCTAGAAAACTCCAAAAAAAAAACAGCCAAATCGGTCTAGCCGTTCTCAAGTTATGACGTGATAATGTATTTTTTCAATCTTTCTGAGACATTTTCTTAATATTTTTTTCCGTAAGAACCTTCTACAGAGTCCTAGAAAACTACAAAAAAAACAGCCAAATCAGTCTAGCCGTTCTCAAGTTATGGCGTGATAACGGGAAACGGGTTTCATTTTTATATATATAATTAAGTTGATAAAAAAAATGCTGTGCAATAGCCATACCGCATAATTTCCGAAGGCCTCAAGTATTTTGTTTTTTGGATCGGAAGTTGCAAGAAGTGATGTTGGCCCTAATACTTGTATTTGCGGGCATGTACTTATTTTATTGTGCAATTGAAAGCTCGTTGAAGAGATCAACACACTTTGTACATAAATATGCGTGCATTGCTTGTGCGTATGTATATATGTGTTTATATTGTTATGCAATTCAGAGCTTGTTGAAGAGACCAATGCACTTTTTTTTACGCAATCCTGCTTGGATTTGTTTGCCAAGGACAATTTTGCCGGATAATTGTCAATGTGGAATGAAAATTTGTATATATTACTAGCTGACCCGGCCACGCGTTGCTGTGGTTTGAAACAGAAAATTTAACACAAATTAATATAACATTTATTCAACAAATACTTTAAAAAATTTTGTTTAACAATTAATACTCTAAATTAATAATTAATAATTGTAATAAATCACAGTTCCAATGTTTAATGAAGCGCCAATCGGTGTACAATATTTTTGGTCAATCGGTCTTTGGTTAATACAAATAAGCTTGATGGTCTTCCTACTCGTGAACAGGCCACGTATAATTGCCCATGAGAGAAACATGGATTTTCCAAGTCTAAACCGCAAATAGACATTGTTTGGCCTTGAGATTTATTTATAGTCATCGCGAAAGCTAAACGAATGGGAAACTGTAGTCTTTTAAATGGTATGGGAGAATCGGATGGTATCATCGGAATACGTGGTAACAAAACGATTTCTCCTTTCAATTTTCCGGTCAAAATAGTTGCTTCAAGAACGTTTCCAGTGATTCTTTTGATCACCAACCGTGTACCGTTACATAGTTTAGGAGGGTTTAAATTACGGAGTAAAATAATCGGTGATCCAATTTTCAATCGAAGATTGTGTGGTGGCATTCCTGCTATTTCTAAAGAATTTAAAAATTCAATTGGGAAATTCACTGCCTCGTTTTCTTCTACAGTAGCATCAATAGACTTGAATGACATTAAATCACCTGGTAATAATTGTTGTATCTGGTAGTTAATCAGATCTACATCAAAATTTTTTGCTGCCAAAATTGCACGATTACTAAGCCAGTTATGATTTGAATAGTTATTTAGTATGTCTGGGAAGACGCTCTCAATCAGTTCATTTTTAGTTTGAACAACAGTACAGAAATTATCTGGTAATCTAACATGTTGAGTATCTTGTTGAAATTCTATTTCACCGTTTCCAAGATCCAGTAATTGCTGAGAAAATTCTCGTGCTGTTGGATCATTTTGGAGTAGTACTCGCCTGTTTTTTGTCAGTCTGAGTGTTTCAACATTTCTCCATAAAATTGATTGTTTTAGACATGCATTAATTTCATCTGCAAAAGTGGAGCGAGGAATAACTGGCAACGTTTGCCGGAAATCACCAGATAGTAGTAAAATAGTACCACCGAAAAGTCTGTCATTATTGTTTAAATCCTGCATAGTCCTATTTAATGCTTCGAGCGAATGCTTATGAGCCATAGTACACTCATCCCAAATTATGATTGAAGCCTTCCGTAATACTGTTGCCATTCCGCTTCTTTTTTTGATGTTACACATTGCATTTGGATTGTTATGAATAGCTAATGGTAGCTTGAACCCAGAATGTGCTGTCCGCCCACCATCCAACAAAGTAGCAGCTATGCCTGACGATGCAACTGCTAAAGCAATTGATGAGGAGATGGAATACCATAATGACTAAGTGATGAATTTGAGATCATAATACATAAATCTTCAATCATGATTAATGCTTCGTTATACATATCTTGTATGAAGTCTAAGTTTTGACAGTGGTTTATTTGTTTTTATCGGTAGAGTATATCTTCTGTCATGGAGTTTTTATATTTTTCCCACAATGTAGATGACTGTGTTGGAAAACATGTCGTCAAAATAATGGCAAAGAGTTGACGAATATTACTCGGCGAGGACGCTAAAGCAGCATCAGCAAGTGTCAGATCCCAATGGTTGTCATCTTCTAAAAGTTGCAACGCGTGACATGCATCTTGATACGTACTGAACACTTGGCCATTAACTGTTCGTAAAAATTGAAAAGAGATTGGTCCAGGAACATTCACCAACAATAAACGTAGATAAAAGCATTCACGTTGTTTTGGATGTACAGTATAAAGTCGTCCCAGTGTCTTCGCTTTAAATATGCCTGGAATTGAAGGATGTGGTTCTCCCTTTTTACGCGGTTCCCATTTTTTAGCTGACGTGTTCCATGTAAAATAGCATGGAATATCAGTATATAATAATTTTTTTGCGAATTGACCATTCACATCATTTTTTTGGCAAAGAGTGAAAAAATCAGTTAATGTCGTTTTTGGCGGTTCAAATGCTCTTTGGAGAATATTCTCTTCAGTGAAATACACACGTTGCCCATTTTCAAGATGCACTGCAAGATGTTGGATAGCAGGTTCTCTGTGGTGTATGGGAAAGCTAAGAATACGCCAGATAGCTTCATTGCTGCTAATATATCTACCAATTTGGTAGCGTGCTATTTCATCATTTTCGTTTATATTTTGTACTCCAAATACGGCTAAATCGCTGCCCTTATTAACGTACTTACAAATATACTTGATGGATTTGACAGAACTGCAAAGCTCAACATTAATATGAGCTTTATACGTTTTGGAGAGTAGTGGTGAGTATGGTACCACCCATTGATTGTCAATTTCTAATTGTACAGAATTTGATGTTCTCATTTGAAATGTATGGCCATCATACTATCAGCGTTTCTGCGGAGATACAATGGATAACCATCAATATCAGTAATGGTATCGTTTGTTAATTTCTTAGGAAAATTTTTTTTACACCTTCCATTTTCCATGCATGGTGATGTCATGTTAAAAGCTCCACACGGTCCATGAATCATCTGACTTGTAACAATATTAAATAATTCTTGATCAATTGAAGAATCTGGAATTTCCGCTGAAATAATTTGATCAATTTCCTCTGGACGAATTCTATCTTCAAGCCAAATTAAAATGTGAGCATGAGGTAAGCCTCGTTTCTGCCACTCAATTGAATATAACCAACAACATGTTTTGCCAAAAACTGAATATTTTACAATAAAATCAATCAAAGATTTCAACTTTTGTTTAAACACTCGTGAAGTAATATCGTGACGATGTATTGATTGTTGACTTGGTAATAGTAAAGATTGGATTTCCTCCCAATTTGGATTGCACGTAAATGTTATAAACAAATCTGGACGACCGTAATGACGCACATAAGTCATTGCATCCTGTATGTATTCTTGCATGTTTCTTGGACTACCTATGTAGCTTGAAGGTAAAATAACAGCACTGCCGATTTCATTGGTGTTTAAATTTCCATCAACGTTTCCAACAATAGCATCTCGTAAGTGAATGTAATCCTCTGATCGTAGTTTAGCTTGGTTGAACCGAATGAATCGCAAACGTTCGCTTTCAATCTTAGCAAACATATCTACAACGTATTGATGATACAATTGACGATATCGAAGGATATAGTTGTCCTGATTGTGTCTAATCATTAATCGATATGCATAGTAGTTCATTGAACTAACAGTTTTATGTAATTCATTACCATTGACTGGATTACACTGTTTAATGTTGATATGATATCCATCTTGTCCTTGCCAGAATATCAGTGGGTACTGGAGTGCATCGTACGAACGGTGCAAATCTGAAATTCTACTCACTGAATTATCTCGGCGAGTAATTTTTATAGATCTGTTGTCAACTGGATCACCAACCATAATAATAGCAACTTCATCAACGGTTGGAGCATTGAATCTGCCGGCGTGTTCTCCCAAAGGTACTTTGTCCGCTTTGATGACAATTTGATAATTGTCACTTTTTAATTGTGGTGACACTCTTTTAAACAATTGAACCAATTGATTACTGTTCTCCAAAAATAATTCAAATGACAATACAATTGCTCTCTCTTCTGCTTGTTCAATGAAATTATACTGGCATCGAGTTGTTACACGTTCTTCACAATTGCCCATAAAATAGATTTGCAGAAATTTTGGATCTTCATTTGGCATTGGCATCAATGATCCAATTTGATGGTATACTTGGCCTTGAATTTTAAATGTTGTCTCAAAATTACGACCATTAGATGACAGATCACAAACTTTGGATGCTCCAAACGACGTCATTTGAAAGCAAGAATTAAATTTTCGCGTCTTACGCAAAAATAATTTCGACTCATTTGAAATGCCAGAAAGAAGAGATTTCAAAGGTTCAGGTGGAGTAGAGAGTGGTGACAAAACAACTTTTCCTGATGCACAACACATGCCGGGTGTTTCATTGCGAAATTTCAACGCCTGACAATATTCGCATATTTTGTCCATGGCACCAATAGTAACTTTGGAATGAGCCGAGTAATTGATGTCTGGTTCATAATTAAAAGCAAGACGAACAATTGATCCACGTGTTACTGCCCGGCTGGTCCGCTGATTTTCTTGGTTTCGCAGTCTAAATGAATCTACGTGTTGTTCACGTGCCAGCCTGGTTCTCAATGCATTTTCTTGTCGACGATTATTACGCTGTTCTCGTGACTCTCGAACACGAATTTCAGCTGTGCGAATTCTTTGAGTTGCATTTCTTTCTTCACTCTGTTCGACTGATTCATTAGCTCTTTGAACACGTGCATATCAAGTCTTCTTGCTACGGGCATTAAGGTTAGATTTTCTTGGCCGCATTTTACTAAAAATATTAATTTAATTTTTAATGTGAATGAATTTCGTTGTTTTCGGATTTTGTATATTTGGCTGTATTTATGTAACTGTCAAAGTAATGTAAGCAACGAAGACAAAAGAAGCGACGTCAAGTTATACAGGCAAAATAACACATGTATAGTGTGTAGTCTATAAGAAAGTATACCACATTAATGTGTGGTGCCATCTATCAGGTGCACAGGACAAAATTTTACAGTTCTCTGTAAAGAAACTCGCTTGAGGCGCCATCTGTTCCAGACTTATGGAACCTACGACTAATGACAACAATCAACATTGATGATCAGTTTATTGTTAATTATTAATTGTTGAGACGATTAATTGAAATAATAACTATCCTATCATTCAAGTTGGACCAAATTACATATACATGCCAATTTTCATGAATATCAGTTGACTCGTTTTTGAGTTATTTCGGAACATACACAGTGACACTGGATTTTTATATATTAAGATATATTTTATATTATTTCAATATACTAAGTTTAGTGAAATCAATACTATACCGCTTTATTACCGTTTAATTATTTATGTATTTTACTACTTTTGGTTTTTTTCTGTAATTAATTTAAATTTTAAATTTCTAATAATATCAAGTGTAGGGTAAGAGAGAGAGGCAGATTCTATGCCGTATGTATGTATAAATTGCGCTTCCATATTTTTGCAATAGAAAGAGAGTGCGAAAACGAGATTAGTAATATGCAAGTATATTCCGACTGCACGTACCTATGTATGTACATATATGTAATGCTTTTATGTTTCTTACTACTTGTAACTAAGTTTTGGTATATTACTTATCAAAATGCTGGTTAATTTTGGTTATTTTTTTTAAAGAGAAGACTACGTCTTCTATTGTCCATCTTTACTTAATTAACTTTATTTCTATATTTATTTAATTTACCAAAAGAAAAGACTATGTCTTTTTATTGGACTGTTAATTAATAATTGAATAGTTATTTACTAAATACTTAATATTATACTTGTAAATATCGAACAGCAATTATCACATTAAATGAAACGTGAGCTATTTGAAATGCATTCAACGAAGACATGTGGTCAGCATTTTAAGTAAATATTGTGAGAAAGGTAAATAATTAAATTTGGAACAAACGGAAAAGTGTCAGTAATTGAACTTTAGGGGAGAACCAATCTTACGATAATGTCATGGTTTTTTATAAATCTGTGTATAGAATAATATTATAGTTTACTTTGTTAAGCTTCTAATTTTCAGAGAGAGAGAGACCTATTTGAAATGTTAAAGTTTGTTTTGAAACAATTTTGAATTTTTAAATTTTTGGAAAATTAATAAAACCGCCTTTTTCGCTTTTGGATGCAACTCAAAAGTTTTAGTAATTTAAGAGATAAGTAACTTCAAAGCCAAGACAGCTCCTGTACAATTATTCCATTTTTAAACAACGCGCTATCTCTCTGAAATTGTTATCCCTCAATTGTGTATTCTTCAGTGTTGTCGTATAAAATTTATATAACAGCGGACTTGTATAACAGCTGAGATATCGCGCTACATGTGACATTACATCTGTAATGTCGGTCGGAAAATGAGCATCGAACAAAGAGCCAACATTAAGTTTTGTTTTAAGCTTGGTAAAACTTTTACCAAAACTCATCAAATGATGAAACAAGTTTATGGCGATGATTGTCTATCCCGTAGCCGTATTCATGAGTGGTTTAAATGTTTTCAAGAGGGACGGGAGGACTTGGAAGACGACGAACGTTCGGGTCGGCCAAAAGATGTTCTGAACGAAAAAAACGCGGAAATTGTGCGTGAATTCATTAAAAAAGAGCCGAAATCATCGCTTAAATATATGGAATCGGAATTATCAATATCCGCAGCGTCGATTTATCGTATTTTGACAGAAAATTTGGGCCTCAGAAAGGTTTGGGTTCGATTTGTCCCGCACACTTTAAAACAACATGAAAAAGACCTCAGAATTCAACATTCAATTTGACCAAAAATCGCATTCATATCATCAACCACTGCGATTTTTATTTGTTCGGAAAACTACATTTGGCTGTTGAAGCCGTAATCCTACAAGTAAAAAAAGAATCAGCTGTTTTCCAATGTGCAAGACAACTGAGGTCGTCTGATTTATACATTCCTATTCAGTTCTGTGAGTTGACCTTTGGATTATTCATAATTCGTTATACATCAGTCGGAGATGTTTTGACTTTGAAGTTATCCCGACCCGACTTATAAAAAACGGGTTTTTCAATAAGTTAACATGATTTTTTAGTATCATATAATGTCATGATCTCCAATTTTTTCTTTCATTGTATTCAGTAATGTTTACATTTTCACCACCCAAGAACAACGATTACAAATTATTAAATTTTATTCCATAATATTTAGTTCTCGAATCGCAACTTTTCGTGCGATATTGCCATTTTATGGACGTTATGGTTATGGGGTTATATTCAGTTAGAAGGCCATAAAAGTATGTTTTTAGAAGTTTTAATAAAATAGTGCTGTGATTCCTTCACTGAATATGCCGGCAGCTATGTACGCAGCGATTTCCACAGTTTTCAAACTGGCCGGAACAATTTTGAGAGAGATTTTTCAAATCAGTTGATTGCAGCTCTCGTTGTTGTTTTGTGTAATGGCTTATAATCATGTTCGAAAGTGGATAACTGATTGGCAGCTGCAGCCCTCTGCCAGGGGCACAATGAGTCTGGTCCATCTTCGTCAGTTAAACAATAACGGTAATATGTGGCCCAGATATCATTATACATGTTTTTAAAGGATTCACAACTTCTCCGTATTGCTAAGCCATAATAAACTTGATTGGAATTGTTCCCAAGATATTGAGGAGCACACACTGTTTATCTAAAAGTAACACTTGCTTTATTTCAAAGAAAAGTTCGCAAATATTTTTTAATAAAAATGCCCGCTTATGGGGCGTAAGCAATTTATTTAACTTATAGACAATATGTTGTATATTTAATGTTGTAGACACAATGAATGAATGCACAAATTAGTTTTAAAAATAAGTTCGGTGGCCGATGTAAAAAGAAGCACCAAATACGAAAAATTAGTTAATCGCCAGGATCGGTATTGTATGGAAAAAGTTTATATAACGAATTAAAAATACGTCGAAAAAAGGTGGCGCACAGGTTCGTATAGCGAAAACCAATGTGTAGGATCGCTGTAGCAGCTGTTCAAAAATCGAATGTTGATTTAGCGATGATCCCGTCCTTTTAGTTAGGGTCTTCATTGTCATGTTGTTCTCAGAGGCAGAGTGTGGTGGTGTCGTTGTGTGGGGTAAAATTCCTTGAGTGTTTACAGGTGTGGTGTGTTTCATTAGGGTGTGTCAGTTTTTCCCGAATAGAGTGGTGCACTTGGAGGAGGGAGTTTAAACTCATTTAAACATAAACTGTCAATTTATCGATCATCTTTCCAGTAAGCTTGTCTTTTCCACTGCGTGGTTTTTTGTGTTGTTTTTCCTTTTTTTTTCACCTATTTCAAAATTTTTTTTGACATAATCTCGTAGTCACGAGCCCATTCGTTTCTGTACGTTTCTTTACAACTTCTTTATCCCCATAAGGTGCATTATTTAAAATTCCCGAGTACGTTTTGGAGTCGTGTCCGACGTAATTTTTGTACATGTCTCCAAGTTTTTCCAATGAACGTTGGAACAATTCGACATCTGAATCAACTTTCATTTCAAAGAAGAACCAGCTTGATTTGCAGTGCAAGTATTTTCATGTTCTGCATGCTATTCATTATATTCTTCGGTATCGAGTTTCTTCTTCCAAGTTTCACACTGTTTGCAGTAGCACTTTTTACAACAATATACATATAACCAATAAAGTCTGCGTTCCAGGCACATTTTTTTAAGTGAAGTAAAAACACAATGTAAATAGGTAATTCTGTTAAAATTTTCTACATGTATTTCTTCTTTATATTTTTAAGTTCGAAATGCAAAAGCAAAAATGTATATTCCTATTTTTATATTATTAAGTATTAAAAATGAGAAAGAAAAATTTAATTCAATGTTTTGTTGGACAGTCGCGTTGTTTTAAAATCTCGCTCAATCGATTTGGCATTGATCTTGCCAACTTATGTGCTTCCTCAGCTGTAATCTGGGACTATTCTTCTTTCATAACACTTCGCAAAGCCTCTTTACTTGTTATCGTATGCTGACGAATTCTTTTTTCCAACAGATCCCATAGATGCTCAATAGGATTGAGGTCAGGTGATTGTGGGGGCGTTTTAAGTTGTCTAGGAGCATTGTACAAGAGCCAAAATCTAACTACTTCCGCAGTATGCTTAGGTTCATTATCTTGTTAGAACCAAAACGTCGAAAAGAATTTTCTGCACTTTGTTCCAAATTGTTTTTTTTTAATGGTCAAATAACCCCATTTATCCATTGTAGATTCAATAAATTCAAGCTAACCAACACCACCAACCACCATGCAACCCCACACCATAATTCCGCCACCTCCGTGTTTAACTGTACCAAGCTTTTCAAGGGTAGTTCCTAACTTGCGCCAAAATGCAAAATTTTTTTCGTTTCTTTCGAGCGATTCTACCATGATATCCAGCTTTTCGTAAAATTTTTGTAGCAGTTTCCGCACAAATTGTTTTTTTAATGGTTATATTTACGTTTTCAATAATCTTTGTGGACGTAATTCGAACGAACAGATTCATGAGAGTAATGGTATTTCCAATTCAAGCTAACTGAACGCAGACTTAATGGTGCCTATGTTTACTTGTTCTTCCACTAAAATCCCGTTATCACAAAAATAAAATAGGAATATACATTTTTGTTTTTGCATTTTGAACTTAAGAATATATCGAAGAACGAAGATAATTTGAACTGAATTACCTATTTACATTGTGTTTTTACTTCACTTAAAAAAATGTGTCGGGCGAACGCAGACTTTATTGGCTATGTGTATATAGTTTTACCAGAATACAAGTAGTATCCGATCAATGATGTCACACCGTACAATAAAGTATACCCTCGCTTTTTCCATGTGCCATCGCCAGATACAGTTAATTCTGTCGAATGTTCATCAGCTTGATGTTCGGAAGGAAATTTTTTTCCTCAGTACAAGCCTGTTGAAAAAGTTTTTCGGTGGCTGTTTTTTAACTGGAATGAATATTATTTATTATCAAAACGTAAGTGTGCTGTACCTTTTAACCCTAATCCGAGGACTCTCATGATAAATAAAAATCTTTGATTTATTTCATAAGAGTGCGTGACAAAAGGGCTAGAATTTATGTTACGATCTGCACATTTATCACACATCAAAGCAATTTTAAAACCAAGTCCTCGTTCAGAAGCAGTTTGACACTTGACATTTTCGTCACAGATCTTACATTTCACATATTCAGAAATTGATGAAAATACTGTTATAAAATTTAAAATACTCACCTATAACTAAGACTTATTGTTCTTTAAATTTTTTTTCCAAAGCACTGCAACTACTTTCTTCCGTTTTAGCTGTTTTTGAATTAAAAACATTTATATGCTCATTTTTGTATCTTCACTAGCATTCTTAAATATTTTCAACTCTGAAACGGCTTTTAAAATTTTCGTGTAATTTCGAAAATATTCACCGGAACGATATGCAATTTTCTGTGTGTATTCTTAAATATGATATTATATGTGTACATTAAGAAAATTAATACAAACAAAATTAATTTTTTGAAAATTAGAACTGTATGTAACCCATAATGCAAGTGTTAGTTATACATATGGTAAATAGTTTGTGCTCCTGAATATATTGGGAACAATTATGGGGAAATCTGATAATAAACCCACCTACCCACCCCACTCCCACTATAACGATATGGCTAAAAACTACCATGCCGTACTCACAAATCAGCCTGTGAGATATATAATTAACTACAGCTGGAAAAAATCTGGTCGACAGGGCCTCCACATACCTATAATATAATATTTTCCTAACGTAAGCATTTTGAAACATCCGGTTAAATTTACACCCTGAATATCGGCTAATATGTAAGCTATGTCAATGAAATTCAGAGACATTTTTTTTCTGGCAATGATATGCTGGAGGGAGCCTTAATACATAAAGACTTCGCTGTCGGAGCCTTTCTTGATATCGAAGGGACCTTCAACAACGTACGGCCGGATTCGATTATAGGAGCTCTTAATAAGTTTAAGATCGAAGCTAGTATCAAGCTTATTATCTATAATCTTCCCCGTAGCTCTGGATCCTAGTGGTCCACCATACCGTGCACGCTCTTACACAAGGGTATCTTAATGTGGTTACTAAGTAGACAGAGAGAAATGGATTAGCCATAAATCCAAATAAAACTGAACTAGTTTTATTTATTCGTAGATATAAAATGCCTGATGTTACTCTCCTCTCGTTGGGCGGCTATTTTCTTCAACTGGTGGACAGAGTGTAGTACTAGAGACTCATCCTTGATATGAAGCTCTCATGGAAGCCAAATATCGAGGAGAGAGTGAAGAAGGCATATGTCGCCTTATACTGTTGTAGCGGAGTAATTGGGAATTGGTGGGGCGTACCACTAAAAGTGCTGCTGTAGCTCTATTAAACCATAGTTAAGCCAATTATGCTGTATGGGGTCGTTGTTTACTTGAAATAAATAATATGTAAAATATGTCACGGTCTCTGCATAGTACTGAATCGTATGCTTCTTGGAATGATATAATTATAACTACAATCCCCATATACTTTACTTTCAACTTAACGTTATTTGTTGTAGTTATTATTTGGAGCATACATATATAGATTTCTTGGGTTGCCCACCCTTGAACAAGTATGAAGGTTCCAAATGAACGTTCAGTGACTGCCTTTGTTATTTGTTAGTTGTCATTGCAAAAGCTAAGCAAAGCGAACTGGAAACTGAAATCTTTTGAATTCAAAAGGTATGCCGGAAGCAATGAATGAAGACATCTGCATCTGCCGATGTGCCAGACAAAACCGTTGTTTCAATGATGTTAGAATATTAATTTTTGACGATCAGTCAAGTTCCATTGCACAATTTAGGTGGTTTCAAATTTTTTGACATCATATGGACTTGTACGTTGTCGCAATGCTTGGTAACTTGTTCTGAATGTCAATGTTGAGGTTTGTCACCTGGTCGTTTCTTGATGATGAAATTGCCCTTTCTTGGAGCCACGCGTGATTATTAAAATTCTCATCGATACCATCGATTTAGTTGCAGACGTTGTCTGGGTATGTTACTGAGTAATTTCCTGGCATATTCATAAATGTTCATAACTACAGCTTGTCTGAACACTGTAATTTTGGGCATCGTTTGTTCAGGGATTAAGAGTTAATTTTAGTGCTGAATGAGCTTTCCTACCTCCAGCTAATGTTTATGTAGGTAAGGTGTGTCAAAGAAAAAAAAATACCTCCCCTTTGATCTTCTATTTGAAGAAGTACATTTGTTACCACGATTCGGAACAGTTCTTCTTGATTGTAATTGGTCTCACGTTCAGTATCTGCAACGTATGTATATGACGTCTCTGGATCGCAAAATCAGTTCAAGTAATTGTAGTGGTTTGTTGATGATAGCCAAATATTACAAACAGAAGACCCATTTGGCAGAGTATCGATATAGAAAAATAGTGGTGTATCCCAATGTTGATCATCATTTAGAAGTCCTAGTTTGCAACACGCTTTGACGGTATGTTATTGAGCAGACCTCCCCTTCAACTGTTCTCAACCCTTCAAATGATGTTGGCCCTTTCACGACATGCAGAAGTATTCTTAAGTGAAAACATTCAGCGTTGTTAGGATGTACTATGTATACTCGGCTAATAACATCACTTCTTCTTGTCATTGTACCAGGTACTTTAGCACCTTGTTTCCTTTGATAAAACTTCTTGATACGACAACGTGTTAGCAAACTCATCTTCTGCACATAACCCATTTCTTTAATATTGAAAAGATTGTAAAACTTTTTCAATTGCTGTCCAAGAACTTTCTAGAGAATGAGGCTTTTTTGATCGTGCTATCAAACAAACATAAGGTTCCAAAAATTTAATCCACAGAATTGTTGGAATGGAACATTGGAAATCAATATGCATCAGTCGTCCAGCTGCCCCATTAACAAAGCCATGGCAAGTGTTTATATTCACTGTAATCATATATTTGGCGGATGTTTTTAGTGTCAACTCATAGGGCAGTCCCCGCGTTTCAGAAGTTTTGAAAAGTTTAACTCTTTCCAAAATATTCTCATTTTCACTTATAGCAATTCCTTTAACTGAGTCTTTCGCAGTTGAAATGATAGCTTAGTTGGGATTCGGCTGAGCTTAAGGGCATTGAAATTATTTGTCTCTTAATTGGACCAAAATAAACGTATGGAATCATCGGGAACTTCTTCGAAATTAACTACTCGAGTTTCTATGAGTATGTAGACTGTATAGTAGATCCTCATTTGTCATGGTACCAGATGCCATATGGTTTAATGCAATTGCAAAGGCCTGATCCTTCCGTTGTCTCATTATTTCTGTTAATTCAAAGTATTTAAATAACTCCCACAAATGGGAACCAACTAGAGTACTATATGCATCATTGGGATTAGGAGAGAATATGCACCTATCTCTAACAGGTCAGAGTTGCTTCAAATCACCAAACACGATGATCGGTATACCACCGAAGGGGCTGTCTGTTTTGAAAATTTGTTTTAATCTCGCATCAACAGTGCTAAACATACGAGCATTTAAAATCGATATTTCATCAATTTTGATTAATTTTAAATCGACAAGTCTCGAATACAATGAATTAACTGTGTCATTGATAAGTGGCCTCAACTCTCAACTTAAGTGATTGATATATTGCAGATATCAAGCGACTTTTTCCTACACCTGCACCGCCGCCAATGAACTCATAAAATGGGCGATTTGTTTTTAGCAGATGCATCAAATGTGTCAAATAGGTCTTTGCTTAGTATTTAGACTTTAAACTAAAGAAAATAATTTTTCTACTGGAATTAAAGGGGGTAATTTAATAACTCTAACATTGCATTCACATTCAGTGCCAATATCTGTTGAATCTTCACCATGCAACTCCAGCAAATTTATAATAATATATATTATAATACGATGTATTATGCAAGTCTGCTCATTATCTTTAACAATGAGATCTTGCTGTTCATTGCGCCATGAATAGTAAAGCATACCATTACCATTTAAACCTTCTATATCGAATAATACAAGGTTTGGTACGTTTCTCAATAAAACTGCTGCCGTCTTTAAGAGGCATGACAAACCCGCTTTCTGGTAAATTATCGTTTTCCCTCTCCTCTTCTTCATCACCCCTGTCTTGTGCTCTGCTACTAGATTTAATTATTTATACTTAGATGAAAAATCAGCTAAACAAAAAGTTTCTAACTGATCGGATCTTTGAACACAACGGTCTAAAATACCGCCTATGAATATTTCAGTCGAACCTAAAGGAAGTTTCTGAAGCTTCACTCTAGGTTTTACCATTCGAAGACGTTCCTCACATCGAGAGGTATTTATAAATATTTCTGCATTACTTTTGCTTTCCACAGATGGAGCCATATGCAGCAGTATGCAGCTTCTTGTGCCTGAAATAAATTTGTGACCTAAATGTTTAAATTTTTGCTTAATAGTATAATTTCCAGCATTTACCTCTGATATAGCTTCATTTAAGGGCCTAGAAACTCCCCTGTTAGACTTGCTAATATAATTAATTAGCAAGCATATGCATCCAGTAAATAGTGGATATCCATATTTGATCTATGGAGTTCCAAAAATAGAGGATTACAAGCATGTATAAAACGATCCTGTAATTTTCTTTATAAAACTTTTGGGTTTTATGAAACTTGATCTAAGGGCTAACAAATAGTCATTAAAATACATATTTATTCTACTATCAGACAGGAAATGTTCAAAATGTCTTCTGTAGTCATATTTGAATTTAAAATGTTTTGAATTTTAAAAAAGTGTTCTTTGTGTCTTTCTGAATTTTGACTTGTTTCTGTAAGAGGTAACAGTATTTGCGTTTGAAGGCATACCAAAACGACAAAACTGTTGTCCTCTTATTTCCCTAGTACAAGACCTACTGTGGTTATTCTTTTGATAACCCAAATAATTTAAATTTAATTTAAAGTGGGTGATCGAACCATCGGTAGAAATATAATTGACAATAAAACTAATGACATCAGGGAATGTCTGAGGATCTTGAAGGTTGATCCTGGGAGCATTATTAAGCCAATACATGCGGGGAACCTCTCTGTTGAAGCTCCACTCTATTGTAGAAATTTGTTGCAAAATGCTCTCCAAAAATGTCGGCATTATCTTTAAAAAGCTTAAGAATTTGTCGATAGCGGTAGTCAAAATATCTAGCACAAGTAACCGCGTCTGACCGAATTAAGCGAAGTCTATCTTGTTGGGTTGTTAATCTGTTGGCTTCCTCTTCCGAATTATCTTTAGAATCAACAGTTTTAGAGAGGCTGACCAAAAGCTCAACCCACTGTGATTCTGCAGCCGATAAAGAAATAAAGAAGGTTGGAAGCTTAAATTGGCGAATCAAAGCGATTGCCTTTTTCTTCTCAGCTTCCCAGTGCGCAGGAGAGGATATGACGCCTTTCAAAACCTTGTAACAATCATCGTGTTGAATCAAGTTTTGAACAAAGTTTTCGTTTAATAGATTTTGGGCCGTAACTTGATTGCGACCTGAAAGGTCAAAGGCAAATAGATGTACTATTCTTAAAGTGTAGCTGTTCTAATTTTTGTAATCATAGAACAACTTTGGAATGATTTCGCTTTTCTGTCCCAATGTATATTCTTTCAAATGACAACTCTTATGAAGTTTTGTCTTGAATTATGTCAATTGGTCTGAAGGCAAAACACCCACGGGAATATGAGGTATTATCATGAGAAGTTTGTGCCGAATGAAAAGATTGAACCAATCGGGAATCCTCTGCAGATGCAACAAACGGAACTTCTTCTTGGTTATTAAATTCTGAAATGCAGTTCTCATTAATATGTATATTGTGCTTACGATACAGAGGGGTATTCACTAATAATTGCAAAGCTTCCGTAATCTTTGCGGGGCGTATGGTATCGATCATGTAATCATGATTGTACTCCAAATGCCTCCTTAAGTGAATTTGTATCACAGGAGCCTCACCAAAGGACCTTGGTAGAGATGTCACAATATTGTTAACAGAAATTGGTGTATTAAAAATAGCACCATTGAGAGAACTCTGACCTTGATATCCTAACGGACAGATTGTCATAAAAGGCAATCTAGGCATTATGAGACGTTCTTCAATTGGGGTTAAATCTTTCAAACAATCCGATATTTCAAGGAAGTCTAGACTGTTAGCTAAACATGTTTTTGGAACGTTCCTTTTAACAATCGCATTTTTGCAAGTAGCACAAAAATTGTAATTTCCATCTTCCGAAGGAAATTTTTGCATTAAATAGAAGGCGGGTGCAGCATTCGGGTGATCTTGCGCAATAGTTTCGAAATTTAATTTGCGAACTTGGTGGGAAAACCATAATCCGCCGCAGCAAAAACATATTTCTGTAAGGCTCTTATTTATACTTTGGAAATAAATGTTTTTGAAATCTGTTAAATTCCCTCTATAATAATTTTCTATAACATTATTTTCTCGTTAATCGGATTCTTTGTGACTGTCTTTCATTTTCAATTTGCCTATTGAGTGGGTTATCTCTACGAAGGAAAACTTGACCTTGTCTAAGGTGTCTCTGATTCAAAATTTCTTCCCTCCTACCCCTCCTACAAAGCTGTCGACGTTGTGTTTCTCTATCACGCTCCTCTCTCCTTATTTGAGGATTTCTTCTTGAATGTCCGTTTTGCATTTGATCACGAATGCGCCCTAAATTCCTATGTTCAGGATTTCTCGCGTAAAATTCTCTTTGATCCCTAGTGTTCCTTCTTTGCTCATCATAACGTACCTCGGAATTTTCTCGACGAGACCTACGACATCGAGTATTTCTTATTTGCTCTTCAGAGCGGATTTGGGGATTTAGGCGTCTTGCCCTATGTTGAACAGTATTTAAAATTAGTTCAAAAGACTATACCTCGAGATTTTCCCGCCTCGTTCTATGTTGATTTGTATTGATAATTTGTTCGGACAGACGTACATCGGAATCTAATCTACTATAAGCGTGACTTACAGTATCTTGGGACTGCTCACTATCTCTATATAAAGAGTTTGCACGAAGGACTCTCATACGTCTTCTATTCTGAATACAACTTAGTAATACAGATTTTCTACTTAATCTAGGCATAAGGTTGCTACAGAGTATAATAGTTTTATTATGGTATATTTTTGTACACACAG
Organism: Bactrocera oleae; assembly: GCF_042242935.1. Lineage (NCBI taxonomy): Eukaryota > Metazoa > Arthropoda > Insecta > Diptera > Tephritidae > Bactrocera > Bactrocera oleae. The sequence continues at coordinate 3,758,823 of NC_091542.1, read as the reverse complement.
CTTACGTAATTTTGTATACCTATATATTATATATTATTTATTATATTTCACTAACATAATAATACATATTATTTAGTTATATTTATATTTTAGAAATTAGTAGTTTATTTCATTGTTTTGAAATTAAGGGCCCCCCCGTAAATTGCTTTTGCCTAACGCTTTTTAAAATAGGGATCTATGGTACCTGCTCTTGAAGGCTATATTAACAATAACTTACATATAATTAAGTTTGGTACACAAATATGTAGAGCAGGTATGTAGATTTTCTTCTTTCTGTCTTAATATTTCATAAGCTGCCAATAGCGCTGGGTATATCCTAAAAAGTACTTAAATGTAATTTTCTTGAGTTTACAGTTCACCTCATGACTTTCATATTAAAATGTGTCGCAAAACTGAAATAATAGATAAAAGTATGTCAACCGATGGGGTCGCAGTTTATCTATTATCACATAAAAGGGATCTTTAGCCCTTTTGATACTACACTACTAATATATCTCACGCGCTTTTTTCTACAAAGATATTTTTGCTCTATATAAAGTTCAGCACTATAAGAAACTTTTTTACATTGTTGTCTGGTATATTTTGTTATAAGTTCAACATGATGGCTGAGAAAATATACTTATCCACTGATTATCACCAAATATTCGAAGAAATATTTGTATATAGAAATCTATGTCTACTCGATTAGTTTTAGGTGATGCAAACAACCGTTTGGTGAACAAAACTATACTCTGTGGCAACATTTTGCGAAAGTATAAAAATGTTGCGTAAGAATTCTACATTCATTATTGGTATCTTATTACTTATGTTATTGATCATAGATTTACTATGTTAGATAGATACTATTTTTTCTCCGAAATGTTAACTTTAACAAAAAAAGCTATTTAACTTAAATATGGTATATGTGATATAAGCTAAACCGGAGGGATTATATTTAATATGTGGGGTATATGAGGTTGCTGTTGTACGAAAGGAGCGGACATCAGTATATTAGGGTTATAAGGTTTAAACAAAGGTCTGGCCCAATTTCATTCATATGCAACGATAAAACACATTATTTTTAAGAAAAACTGTCTATTTAATTTCATTAAATTATAAAATTAACGAAATAAATTATACCATAAGATTGTACCATTAGTAGTACGTGTATGCTGGGTAAATTCGTGGATCGATTTCACACATTTTCGGCATTAAACTGTTGTATATCTAATATTTTACGTTTATATAAAGCCAAACTAGATTTTGAATTTTTACATAAAGTATGTTGGAGCTAGGGTCAATATATACCCATTAATGAGTACTAGGGCGGAACCAAGAATTTTATATTCTTGTAATTCGCAAGAATCAAAGGCCAGGAAATTATTTCAGGTGTGGCAAAGTTGAGAAAGAATTAAACATCCATTATTAAATGAAATCGTGATTAAATTATAATCAAATTTGGTATCTTCTTGACTTCTATTAAAGGTCATAAACTTAGTCTCAGTTTTATTGCTATATTTTAATTGTTTTATTGCTATATTTTAGTTTGCGTCAGCGAAAATTATATTAAAAAAAACAAAAAACATCTTGAAGTGAGATATACATAAGTATGAATGTGATATTAACTCGACCAAAACGGGTAAATTTTATATTATAAGCTTGTGTGAAAAACGTCAACTAGAGAATCGGAATTCATTATATTAAGGTGTGAGGTTTAGATCAAGGTATATACTATTTTCATTCTAATTCAGCGTCAAACCACATAAGTTTTAAGAAAACTTCTCCACTTAATTACATTAAAATATCACATTTTGATCAACCGGAATGGTTTAAAGCCAAGAAAAAAGACGGAAATCATATATATATTGGGGATAGAGAAAGATATAAATTTTTACATTGCTCAGCTATACTCGACCATAGAGAACATATTTTGAAGCAATTTTGTATATAAAAATTTTAATACTCTCTGATTGACATACGAGAAGTACTATAAGTAGTATATGGAAGTAGACGGTAGCATTATCCCGATTTTATCAATTTTTGCCAATACTACATACTACTAACATGCTACAGACTAATAAAATACTCCCACTGTTTCATTAAGGTACCTCACATACTATCACCAATCATATCGAGTAATGTCAGATGAATGTTTGAAAATCCTGACATTAGTTACATGGGGGCTTGGTAAATTTTTGACTCGATTTCATCCATTTTCGGCACAACAATACCTTGTTATAAGTCAACCACGCTCTCTCATTTTCATTGAGATAACTCACATATTGGCCGCTATATGCGGTATAAAGTCACCCGGATGTTCAAAAATTTTTATATTAGGTATAAGAGCGATATAGGAAGTATTGATTCGATTGAACCCATTTTTTGGCACAAACATACTATTACCGAGAATTTTATTTATTTATTTTATTATATGAATTTCAGTTAAATATCTTACACATTGACCGATATTTTCGGTAAAAAAGCAGCTATAGGCACTGGGGCCAACAAATTCAGTCCCTGGGTACTTGAATAGTTTTGGTTCGATTTAGACAATTCTTGGTCACAAGGTGGCATACTTCAAACGCATTATTCACGCAAAGTTTTACTCCGATGCAATCATTGCTGTTAAATTTGCATAGTGGAAAGTGAAAAAATCAGATGGAATTTAATATGTTGTTATATGGGAAATAGGCGTGGTTGTAATCCGATTTCGCTCATTTTCAGCGGTTAAGCAGATCCCAAGATATGGGTTTCCACCTAAAAGTGGCCGATGCCACGCCCACTATCTAATTTTAAACGCGGCTACTACAAAGTCATATCATATCATCCTAGAGATAAAATTTAATGACTCTGGCGTGTTTAGTGCTTGTTTAGTTTATCGCGCTTTTAGTAGTTTTTAACAGTACCATTATATGAGGAGTGGGCGGGATTGTCACCCGATTTCACCCGTAGATAGAGGTGCTAAAGGCACTTGGTCTCAGTGAATTTGGTTATTATAGCCTTAGCAGTTTAGGAGATATGAACCACGCCCACTTAAAAACAATTTGTGTGCCAAATACCAGCCTTGTATCTTATTGTGTAGCTTAATTATGACAATTTATTTGTTTTTGATTAATGGCGTTTTGTAGGCGTGGGAGTGGTCCGCTTACGCTGATCTGCAATACCAACCTTCTTACGGTACCAAGAAACATGTGTATAAAGTTTCATAATGATATCTCAATTTTTACTCAAGTTACAGCTTGCACAAGCGGACGGACGGCCGGACAGATTTCAACTCGGCTCTTCATCCTGATCATTTATATATATACCCTAAGTCTAACTCAATTAGTTTTAGGTGATACAAATAGCCTTTAGGTCAACAAAACTATTATACTCTGTAGCAACATGTTGCGAGAGTATAAAAAAGGAGAACAGAAAGAAGTCATCTGACAAACAGTAAAAATCTACAATTTTTTAGAAATGAAAAAGCAGTATTTTGAGTGCGGAAACTTCAAACATAAGTCCTAATACAATACAATCTGAAGAAGATGAGACCGATACATACTCTGCTGTTTGTGACAATGTGGCAGAAGCGGAATCATCTGTAAGTCCAACAATTGAAGATTCGTCTCAGAATCAAACGTCGAGACCTAACGACGTCGAAATAGTACAAACAATCAAAAGTATAAATAAAGATCCCGCGCTATGAATAATTGACGATAACTTGAGGGAGATGATCGCAAGGTACGGCTTTGATCAAAACAAATCTTGTGACTTCTGTGAAAGTGAAAGAATATATGCTGATCAATTTGGTAATTAGTTTTTCCAAAGAAAACTGAAAAATAATGAAGTAAAACATCGAAATTGGTTAGTTTATTCTGAAAGTAACAGATCTGTATATTGTGGACCGTGTTTGGCATTTGGTGGTTGGAGTGTAGAACTCAATTTCAGAATGGAGGAGCTCAGCATGAAAACTCTGCGCGTCATAAATCTAGTATTCTTAGTTTGAAAGATAGAAATAAGATTGATGACCGACTTGATGATTTATTGCAGATCCAGATTGATGGAGAAATAACTTAATGGAAAAACGTTCTGATGAGAGTTGTTGCTGTCGTGAAGAGATTGTGTTCAAGAGGTCTCGCTTTTAGAGGGAAAAATTAAAAATTTGGAGATCCACACATGGAAATTAATATATGGTTTTGGAACTATTTGCGGAATTCGATCCATTTCTGGCTCATTACATTGAACGGTTTGGAAATCAAGGATCAGGGAGTACCAGTTACTTATCAACTACCACTTGCGATGAATATATTCCCTTGATGGGTCAGAAAGTTTTAAAGAAGTTTGGAGACGCAATAAAACAAACAAATATTTTTCTTTAATCATCGATTCAACACCAGATATAGCCCATATAGATCAACTCACGCTCGTTATTAGATACGTTTTGGATTCTGATGAGCCATGTGAAAGATTTCTCAAATTTTTGCCGTCAGTGGGACATAAACCTGAAGAAATGATTTCTGCCGTTACTTCAGGACTAAAAACACTGGGTACAAATATTGAGGACTGTCGCGGACAGTTATATGATAATGCCGCGAACATGTCTGGCGTGTACAACGGCTTGCAAGCGAAAATTCGCGACCTTTGGCCTTTTATGTGCCGTGTTCTGCTCATTCTTTAAATCTAGTAACAACTACAGCTGCTGAATCGACTACAGTAGCTTGTCGCTTTTTCAAATTGTTACAGGAAATTTACGTTTTTTGTTAGCTCGACACAACGCTGGCAAAAATTAATGAATCAAATCGGAAAAGGCAAAAGCTTTAAAAGAGTAAATTTGACACGCTGTTCAGCTAGAGAGGATGCATGCAAAAGTTTGAAAGAATCTTGGCATACAATTCTAAAAACTTTGGAATTACAAGTAATTAAGGATGATTGTACCGAAAAGCCTGTAACACGACCAGAAACGGCAGGGATATTTTCGAATTTGCAAAAACTGCAAACGGCAGTAATGGTTGTTGCATGGTTGGGTTTTCTGGAGAGAATAAACAAAGTGAATTTCAAATTTACACTTCTAATATATTGTAGATTCGATCACTGTGCTGATCTTTACGAATAACTCCGTAAGTTTTTCATATCTAAACGAGAGAATTTTAAGTTTTTTGCGGAAAAGGCAATGGAATTGAGTGTATCAAAACAATATACAAAAGAGATGGGAAAGCGACAGCAAAAAAGAAAAAAAAATATTCGATGAAACTCCCGAATAAGATATTTGAATGGCTGTCAGTGTTCACTTCAGAGTTAACACGTTTTTCGTTCTCATAGATATAGCCATATCCGCATTAGCAAAGCGGCAAGAGGTTTATTACGGGTTTACCGAAACATTTTCATTTCTTATTAAAATGAATGAGTTGTCACGAAGACGAGAAACGTATCCTAATTATTTAGAAACAGACTTAGTTCAGGAATACGTACATTTTCAAGCCTACCTGTCCTCTGAAAATCGAAATATTTGTATCTAAGTTTACGAATGAGAGACCTACTAAGTAGGTCATATATTCTGTTCTAACGTCAATATTATTTACCGTACAACAAAATATATGCTTAATTTTTATTTATTCACCATTACGGAACCCAATTATGTCTTCAGTAAGTTTGAGTTTATCGTTTCCGATAAAACCATCAAAAGATTAAAGTCCTGGTAGAATGAAAAAATTCCAATTCGAAATTTCTCTTTGGGCTCATTGCGAATTGGTTTTCCTACAAGCTTTGCTTGTATGTCGGGCTAGCTATGTTTGGAGTTTTCTTTGACTAGTTGTTTAATTGGTTTATTGTCCAGCATTGTTTCGTATTCTTATCCTTTCAATTAAAATTTTGTTTGACGTGTTGGTATTGTTCATCATATGTAGATTGTTGGTCAAAAATGGCTTGTTGGAGGTATACATCTTCCGTAACGGATTCTATATTAAAGTTGTTAATTTGACGGTCCATGCTTTGGTATTTGGTTCCATGCTTGGGAGGTATACATCTTTCGTAACGGATTCTATATTAAAGTTGTTAATTTGACGGTCCATGCTTGGTTGGACGGTTGTGCATAGAATTCGTTGGTAATTTTCTTAACCCTCGAGGGAGTTCTACGGGTACCCTCAAGCCAAGGAATTTTGGAAAATCACCATTAAATTCTCGAACAAAAGTGTCAAGGGCTTTGTCACGTATGAGTAAATGCTCAGCACTGACTTCCATGCAACCAAGTTTATTAAGAATAAGAGATAGGTGGTAATATACCCATTGGTAGAATTCCTCGATGGTATAGCAACCTTGCACTTTTGATGTCAATTGGTACTCTAAGGTACCTACGTCCCTTTTATCGACCGAAGGGAGAGTAAGGCATTTCGAAATAGCCTTCCACTCTAAAGGTGTATTTATGATTTGAGAGCAATGTCTGCGTTGCCCACAATTTGTTTCTTATGACGTTAAGGATGCTATAGTATTTTTGCGATCTTCTTTCAGATTCGTATATTTCTAGTATTCGGTCTACGCTCTTCTTTTACAAATTAAATTCTCCTGGATTCCCGGAAAATTTGCGGGGGCATTTTACCACATCGGGAATTTGTATAGTTCGTTAATGTTTTTTGTTAATTTGGTGTCTATGGTGACGCTCGTAGCATACCAGGTCTTATAAGATTGTTTGGCATACTTTGTTAGATATTTGAAAGAATTTTGTTTTATTTTTGTTAAGTATCCTGTGCAAACCTGTTATTATTATATGTATTAGTTAGGGTTAGTAAATATAAATATTTTACATATAAATTTAATTAATAGGAATTCGCAAAACAGGATACTTTTTAAAGTTCTTAAAATTATTTTAACGAATTTTTTCCTTTATAATTTTTTACTTCCTTTTCAATACGCTTTTATTATCTTGGGTTGTATGTATGTAATGGAATCTTAGAGCTCAATATTTACTGGTTTCCAGAAGTCTGATCAACTTGAAGCTTTGCAGACGTGCCAAAGACCGATGACAGTGCAATAATTTGATAACGGGGGGCAATAATGGGCAAAATCAGATAATAACCACCCCCACTATTCATATAACAGTTATGCTAAAATATAATAAAAGTGCGATAACTGACGAAATAAATGAGCCATAAGCATTAAATTTCACAAACAAGATGGTAGGGAAGAGTTTTATAGGAAGAGGTGTAAAAAAAACTTAATATATAAAGTTTTCGTTTAATATATGAAGTTCTCGTAGGTAAGTGTATTTATTAGGTAGGTCTGGGAATCCACATTTATTTTTCATACCCTTAAGTGTTAAGGGTGGTCATTAGGCGTTATTTACTTAAATTTTTTTGACAAAATTTATTTTTTTTATTTTTGTGTGGTTTAGTATTGGTAAGCAAATATAATATTTGTAGTATATTGTATAATATATAATGCTAGCTTTTACCCGCGGCTTCCCCAGCATTGAATCCATCCAATAAGTATCAGATATCATTATAGTAGAAACGGATCAATAGAAAGAATATATTTTATTGCTTCGCTTGGATTACTTACTTGAAAAACTTACTAAATGCAATGAATTTTCAAATTTTACAATATACTTTATTGAATTAATACAACAAATATTAAAATATATTTCACTATAACGAAAATAAATAATTTTGAAATGTAACAATTAAAAATAAGCAATATGGATGATTAATCAAGGATATTTTTATAAACTATATTATACGTTTTTCCTTTGGGTGCAAATATGTGTAAATTCCGGGTATTAGATACACGCGAACAGGCTACTTGTTGCTGCAGTGCTTTGAAATCATAATTTTGCTCCCGAGCAATTTCATTGTTAAAATCATCCTCATTATCTCTTCGAGGACTTTTCATTCTAAAATCATCTAATTTTTTTTCCAACCATTGTAAAAACCTTGTTTTCAATTAGAATTAGCTTTTGGTTGTAAATATGTTCATTGAAAATCATATCTGTATGTACTTGCTGAAGTTGATGTAAAATATCTTCAGACACGCTGTCCGTTTTCTAAATGTATTGCAAGATGTGTAACAGTAGGATATCTTTCATGCAGTGGAAAGTCAAGAAGCCGCCATGCCGCTTCGTTGCTACGTAGATGTCTTCCCGCTTGCTATTTTTGTATTGCATTTGGAACCTGCACAGCATCTTTATTATGCAAATTGAAGATTGCCTGATCACTTCCTTTATTGATATACTTGCAAATATATTTAATCGCACATACAGAATTACAGGCTTCAACATTTATGTGGGCGTTTTAATTTTACGCAAAATTGGCGAATAGGGCACAACCCAGCTATTATCAAAAATCTTTAATTCCCCACTGTGAGTCCGAATGTTAACATGTTTACTACCATCAGCAGGCGCCCTTCGTCTATATAACGGGTAACCCTTATCACTATGAACTGTTTCTCTAATCAGTTCTCGAGGATATTTTTTTGAACACTTGCCATCTTTCATGCAAATTGATGCAGTGTTTCGAGTTCCACAGGGACCGTGAACCATGTTTTTAATAACCCTGTCGTACAGATTTTTATCTTCTTCTGTATCTGGAATTTCAGCGCTAATTATTTTGTCTATTTGATTAGGCAGTAGCTTCTGTTTTAACCAAATCAATATTTGCACATGTGGTAGACTTCGTTTTCGCCATTCAATGGAGTACATATGGCACTCGACGTCTCCAAATATTTTTCCTTTAGTCACAACGTTCATTAACTTCTGAACCTTTAAACGAAGTACGCGAGCAACTATATCGCGACGATCAGTTGTTTTTTGAACAAGCATAAGTTCTTGAGTTACATTCTGCCACGAAGAATTACAGGTAAAAGTTACGAAGAGGTCAGGCCTTCCATAAGTTCGTACATAAGTAAATGCGTCTTGAGTGTACTCATGCAGATAACGGGGACTGTTCACAAAAGTGGTCGGCAGAATAACCATTTTGCCAAGGTCATTAGGTATAATATTGTCATTTAAAATAATCCCATTTTGTAGATGTATGTAATTTTCAGCTCGTAATTTTTTTCTGATTTAGAGAAATGTAACGAAGACGTTCACTCTTTACTTTAAAATACATATCTACTAAAAATTGATTGAAGAGATGCCTTGTATGCAGAAGAAGATTGAAGTCATGCTCTCGATGCATCATACCTTCTGCTCAAATATAAACGAAACTGGCTCAAACAACAAAAACGGTTAATTATTCTTCAATATTTATTTTATCCCCTTCAAAATAATCACCATTAGAGGCGATACACATATGCCACCTTTTTTTCCAATCTTCCTAACACTTCTGGTAGGCCGCTTTAGGTATGGCTTTCAGTTCCTTCTTCGAATCCTCTTTTATGACTTCAATCGACTGAAAATGCTTTCCACGAAGCGGCAATTTCAGTTTAGGGAAAAGAAAAAAGTCACACGGTGCCATGTCGGGTGAATACGGTGCTTGCGGAACAATATTTACGTTGCTTTTGGTCAAATAATCGCGTACAAGACGAGACGTATGAGCTGGATTTTGGAACAAGTCGAGCAGACACACGTCTCATGCCCAAAACATCGTGAATAATGCTATGAGCGGATCCATTTGATATGTTGAGCTCACTAGCTATCTCTCCTTCAGTCACACGACGATTTTCCAATACAATTTTCTTAACTTTTTCGACGTTTTCTTCGTTTATTTTTCGTTGCTGGACGGCAATCATGGGGCAAGTTCTCCAGCGATGTACGGCCGTCCTTGAACGACTTATACCAATCGAAAATACGTGCACGTGATAGGCAAGACTCCCCATATGCCTTCTGCAACATTTTCATTGCGTCAGTCGCACTTATTCCATTGGAATAACAAAATTTCAAACAAACACTTTTTGCTCAACGTTAATTTCCATAGTAAAATTCGAAAAACACACTCGAGGTTGACTTGTTTATAGTGCCTTAAAAAAAAACTATGTGACAGGTCGCGCTCAAATTTGACGTGTAAACATATAACAGTTCTGCCAACCTAAGCAAAAAAAGGTATGGCCATATGTCATGTCCTTGTCGAGTTATGTATAAAGTCTCGTTTTGCGTTGAGCAGAAGGTATAATACGCACAAAAGTCCATACTCGTTCGTTGTCGGATTGATGACTGAAATATTGAAATGATATCCTGATTCACCTTTACTGAAAATTATTGGATAATGCAAAACGTCATAAAATTTATGAGTATCAGATACGCGCTTTAACGCATTATCATGTGCTCGTCACACTATGTCTCGAGGTGAGTCCGGATCACCAGTAACCAAAACAGCAACTTCATTGACCATCGGTGCATTATAACGCCTCTCATGTCCACTACGTGGAGTTCGATCAGCATGAATGACAGCTCTGCAATTATCTGAAGGCCAGTAGTCTATCGCACTTTTAAAAATCTTCACCAAATCATTGTGACTGTGTAATATTCATTGAATTTTTAATAATGTTTCTCTTTCTACTCCATCTATATACTGGCAACGACGATTTACTTCATTTTGTTCATCACCCATAAAATACACCTGCAAAAATTTATACTGATCATTATTTCCTGGAAATAGTGATCCAATTTGATGTTATATTTGTCCTTGTACAGTAAAGGTTGGTGAAAATCCAGGCATTCGTATCACACTTATCTCCGAGGGATGTCATTTTAAAGCAAGAATTATACTTCCTTATTTTACTTAGAAATCGTTTTGACTCATCTGTGACACTAAACAATAAAGTTTTTAAAGGTTCTTCTGGTTCACCAAGTAATGGAAGTGAAACTTTACCAGTGCTGCAGCACATTCCAGCAGTTTCATCTTTCCATTTAAAAGCATCACAATACTGACATTTTTTATCCATTGAGCCAATAACAATTAAGGGATGATTAGAATACTCAACTAAAGGATCATATTGCAAACCTCGTCAACTCAAGGTTCTAACAAATATTCGTCTTCGAAATCAAGGAATCAACCACGAGGCTATACATTTTCCTGCTCCAATATATCGTGTAATTTCTGTTCAAGTAACAACCATCAGGTTTTTAATTGCGAACGCTTTAAGTCACTGAACATTACTCAACGTTTCGAACATGCAAAGAAAATTGGACTTTGCATCAATTGCTTATCAAAGGGACATCAAGTAGCCAATTGTCTATCATCACACAGGTGCAAGGTTTGTGCACGACAACACCACAGTTTACTCCACCGTGGTTCTCTTCCAGTCCTACAAACACCTACTCAGGTATTTACATCACAAGAGGCAGTCGAGCACACACACAGGAATAATTCATCGTTGGATAACGTCATCCTTGCAACAGCAAAAATTTTCGTTCGTGATGCATCGGGGAGCTACAGATTGGGTACAGCACTGCTAGATTCCTGTTAACAGGTAAATTTTATCACAGATGATTTTTCGCAAAAGTTGCTTCTGCCAAGAAGTAAGCAAAACATACAGATTCAAAGTATCGGTTCATCGTCAACAAATATTAAATTCAAAACCTCAACTAATATCAAGTCGCAAGTCACTGGTTTCGAACTTCCATTGACTTTTTTCAATACATCGCACATTGCTTATCAACCAGATCCTGAAATCAATATTTCAACATGGAATATTCCACACAATATAGCGCTCGCTGATGATGATTTTATATACCAAAGAAAATCGACATGTTGCTGGGTACAGAAACGTTCTTCAGTCTTCTATCTGTAGGACAAATCAATCTTGGATCTAATTTACCAATTTTAGCCAATGAATCTTTAGATGCCAAATTGGAAAAGTTGTGGAAATTGGAAGAAATCACTACCATACCAGAGCCTTGGACTCGTGAGCAACAGAGTTGCGATCACATATACAATTTAACTGTGTCAAGAAGACCTTGCGGCAGAATAGTTGTCAAATTACCTTTCAAGGATGATCCGACATGTTTGGGCGAGTCATATACTACGGCATTGAGACGATTTAATGCACAAGAACGTCGATTAGCCAAATCATCATAATAGAAAACACACTACGTTGAGTTTATGAGCGATTACGAGAGTTTGGGTCATATGAGCGTTGTAAAAAATCCAAATCTCAGCGAACCGCATTATTAAATACCACATCATTGTGTGCTAAAACCAACAAGTACAACAACAAAGCCTCGAGTTGTATTTGACGCTTCTTGTCGAACCACATCCCAAAAATCATTGAACGATATTCAGATGGTTGGCCTGCGAACTTTTTCTTCTTCTTATTTGTTTTCGATTCCACAGGTTTGCACTCACTGCCGACATAGTCAAGATGTATCGCCAAGTATTAATGCACGAAGATGATCGAAAGTTCCAGTATATTCTGTGGAGAAGTTCACCAACTGAAGATATTCGCACGTATCAACTAAATACTGTAACGTATGGAATGGTTGCTGCACCATATCTTGCTATACGTAGTTTGTTACATCTAGCTGAATAGCATTCAGAACAATTTACAATTGGCGCAAAAATCGTAAAGTCATCATTCTACGTAGACGACCTACTCTGTGGTGCTGATACTCTAACCGAACTTGCACAGCAAAGAAGCAAGAGGTAATACAACTGTTAGAATTAGGACAGTTTAAATTAACAAAGTGGTATTGCTATTATCATCAATTAAGAGAAGACGACTCTATAAAGGATCTAAACGTAGATACATCCATCACTAGTACACTTGGACTAAAATGGAACCAAAATCTTGATTGTTTTATTTTTTCATTCGAAGCCAAACTAGCACTGACTGGTCGACTTACAAAACGTTCCATCCTTTCTGTTGCATCATCACTTTACGACCCACTTGGACTTTTAGTTCCTGTTATTATAACATCAAAAATTTTGTTGCAAGAAATATGGGTACTAAAGTTGGATTGGGATGAATCTGTGCCACAGAACATCGAATTTGCTTGGAAAAAGATTCTTAACTGCTTATCGGATCTTTCACAAATTAAAGTGCCGAGGCACTGTTTTTCGACAGATATGGAATCTCTTCAGATACATGGATTTTGTGACGCATCGATTCGTGCATATGGCTGCGCAATATATACTCGCGTACTCAACAAATGTGGCACTACTACTACCATTCGCCTACTCACTGCGAAATCCAGAGTGGCACCCACCAAAAAACAATCGTTACCCAAATTAAAACTTTGCGGCGCTCTTCTTCTTGCTCGTCTTTTAGCAAAAAATAAACCAACAATTTCTGACAAATCTTTTAACATTTTTCTTTGGGCAGACTCACAAATAGTATTACATTGGCTTAAGATGCATTCTGCAACACTTTCGACTTTTGTTGGTAATCGAATTTCGGAAATTCAAGATTTAACCAAAGGCGCCCATTGGAGACATGTACCAACGCATTGTAACCCGGCGGATGTTGCCTCTAGCGGATGTACTGTAAAGGAACTTGTTAATTCAATATGGTACACCGGACCAAAGTTTCTATACCAAAACTCAGATAAATGGCCAAAGAACAGCTGCGATGATATCGACATGAAAAATGTCGATAGGGAGAAACGAAAATCAGCATTCAAAACAATTGTTAGCACAAATTACATTTTGGAAATTGTGAATCAGCGGAGTAACTACACCAGCAGCCTTCGATTAATAGCTTGGATGTTTCGCTTCATCAATAAATTTCGACATGGAGCTAATCTTAATAACTCATTAACACTTTCATCATAAGAGTTACATTACGCCTTTCTTTGCATAATTGGAATATTCAACACATACATTTCGCTAATGAAATTCATCTTTTACAGAAAGAGCTTACGATAAATGGCCCGTTACGTTATTTAAATCCTTTTCTCGAGTATATCGAAGGATTTCAAATACTCAAAGTTGGATGTCGATTGGAATCAGCAGATATTCCAGAAGAAAGGAAACACCCAATGCTGTTGCCAAACAAAAGCGAATTTGTTGTGCATTACGTTCGTCATCTACATCGGAAACACTACCATGCAGGACCAAAGGCACTCGTAGCACTGATAAGACTTCAGTTTTGGATAGTCAATGCGCGCGATTTAGCAAGACGTATCGTCAGATCATGCTCACATTGTATACGCTACAAGCCAAAGCTGATGAACCAAGTAATGGGACAGTTACCTGTCGAGCGTTTGACTACATCTCGTCCTTTTGCGCGGTGCGGTATTGATTTTTGCGGACCAGTCAACGTATATTTGCGTATTCAAGGCAAAACACCTTTTAAAGCGTACATTGGGATCTTCGTTTGTCTAGCGACAAAGGCGGTTCACATCGAACTAGTATCTGATCTATCCACGGGCGCATTCTTAGTGTCATTGAAGCGCATGATTGGAAGAAGAGATCTACCCTCTGACATCTTTTGCGATAACGCAACAAATTTTGTGGGTGCTTGCAACAAACTAGCTGAATTAAAGTCATTTTTATTTAAAACCGGAAACAAAGATGCAATTGTTAAATATTGTGCTAATGAATTTATAAATTTCAATTTTATTCCCCCAAGAGCACCTCATTTCGGCGGTATTTGGGAGGCAGCAGTGAAATCAGCTAAGGGTCACCTCAACCCCACCATCAAAAGTGCAAGACTCACAGCTGAGGAACTAACAACAGTCCTGGTTGAAATACAAGCTGTATTAAATTCTCGTCCAATAACACCAATGTCATCGGATCCAGATGATTATGAAGTATTAACTCCGGGGCATTTTATTATTGGTAGTTCACTTAGGGCACTCCCAGAGCGGAGATTGTCAGCTAACATCAGAAACGTACAATGATGGAATCAGGTCACAAGCATTAAACAGATGTTTTGGAACAGGTGGTCAAATGAATACATAAACGAACTTCAAGTACGATCAAAGTGGTTAACGGAGCGACCAAACATCAACAACAACTCAATGGTTATCATCCATGAAGACCAGTTACCACCACAAAAATGGCATATTGGAAGAGTTATAAACTGTATTCCAGGAAACGACTCTAAAGTGCATGTGGTGGACATTCGAACAACGAAGGGAATCATTCGGCGACCCATTTACAAGCTAGCCCTTCTACCTGTTTGAAATGCCTTTCAACGGGGCCGGGATGTTGGGTCACCGATTGAGAACCAATGCATTATACGGCCATATGTTCTATATATTTTTGCAATTTCTTGCTTTCTACTTATTTGCCCAATATTCAAGGGCAAGCATTAGAAGTCAGTCACCTCAATGCAGTTAATAATTGTATTTGCATTGTGTACATACTTACATATTTATTGCTTGCTTGCGCTTGCTTTGTACACTTATGCTACCGCTATGTTTTCGTCCACGCAATTATATGAATATTTGTTTGTGCACATTAGCTGGTCCCATTTAACATGTACTAAGCTTAATATGTAAGCAGCCTCTTGCAATGCTGCGTTCCCATTTTTTTATATTTCTCTTTTGTTAATAACTACATTATATACGAAGGAGCAATAGAGTAAAGTATGTACTTGGATTATTCTCTATTTATGAACTGTTTTTATATAACTTACATACTTATGTATGTATGCACTAATAGAAAACGAAACTATGTACTTAGCGGAAATTATGTATTGAACGGTATCGCAAAATTGCTTAGAATATTATTTAAGGAGAAGAATTTTGAAAATAAAATTAGTCTAATAACTGACCACACATAGCATCACTTCTCGGCCCTTGTATTTTATCGCTGTTACAACTTCTCTTAAATATTTCGCTTTTTCGATATTCACGCGGCTACAAAAAAAGCTTTGTAGTCCTACAACTTGTTTAAAACTTCTTCTTTTATTTTTACTTTCTTAGTTTTAATTAAAGTAGGAATATTTTTGGTTAGAACGAGAGATGTTCACGAAATTTGGCATGGATTATAATTTATTGTACAAGGTTTATTTATTTGAACGATCGGAATACTATCAGCGCCTAAAACCGAGTACTATTGTCACTGAAGAGCTTCGCAAAAATACCGCGGAGACTGATAAAGCGATCGTAAACATCTATAAAGGATCTTGCACTTAAATCTTCAGCAAGCTCTATTTGGACTGCTCGTGAAGCCATACATACAAATATAGCTGCATATGTTTTAGTTGTTGTAGTTGTTTGTTTGCTACCGATGCGAACGGGACACAATAACCTACAACTCCAACATTCTACCTTAGCGTGAATTTGAATATATGCCACTCGATTACTAACGAACTCTTATAAAGTTGAATCCAATGCAGCACTATAGTTGAACCACTATAGAGTGTGTAAGGGACGTTTTTTAAAAGTAGCGCCTTTTGCATATGACGTAAAATAACTACCAGTAGGTGGGCAGCACAAAGCTCCAAGCGCAGTATTGTAATACCTTTTTCAGATGTTACCTTAGCTTTTGCAATAACAAGAGCCAATGTAAACCCAACACGACGGCTTTGGAATCGCCTAGTTCAATTTCGGTTACTGATTTCTCTGGATCGGTGATGGCATCAAGTGCCTCGGCGCAGTTCGAATTCCATTTGCCAAGAATGAACTGACCTTGTCGAGGGATCACATCGACATCATAAGCACAATTAACGGCTTCTTCCAAGAATGGGAAACTTTTCAAATAGTTGTCGACATAAAAACCATTAAGTACACCGTGTCTCGCTGTCAAACCTCGATTCTTGTCCTCAACCATGTTGTAGTTATTTCCAGCACATTGTCCGAATCTTTGCAGTAGCTTATCAAGATGGAGATCATTATACATTTACTGACTGTTAAAGTACGGTTCAAATGATTTGGTGCGTTGCCCATTTTAGGGCCGAACACAACCCAAGCGAGGCGGGTACAGATCGCGAACGGTTCGTAATCAGAAAGGAGCACCTTAGCCGTCGCAAGTAAGACGGTCCGGTCATCTTGCACAAATGGACTTCAGCTATGTGTCATTGCTGGCGGGAATACACCTGCGGTCCGGGGAAGTGGGGTTCACCACAGCACTTGATTTAGATGCCTATGCGGAGCCTGCTATTGAGGCTTATGATGATATAGTAGTGTGTTATGCTCCTGATGGCAAAGCGAGTATACACGAGAAGTAAGCTGACGAACGGTATTCCCTGACCGTAAGCAATTGAAACATAGTGCTAAGCGGTTTACACTTTCTCAGCGTTTTTGAACTTCCATGTTTCGAAAACGAAAACACTTAATTTGACAATGATTACCTGAACATTGAGGCAAGCAATGTTTACGGGGGTTGCGTTGTTTTGTGTTAAAAAATTGAGAACTTTCAGTGACGCACACGTGCGCTTTAACTGTACGAGAGGACAACGTTTAGACACCGATTGTGTGCTAACTTCAATCCCCATTCGCTCTGCGACGTTTTTGGTATATTCGGCAAAAGTACAGGAACTGCAATTGCATCCCAGTGGTGCACCGAAACGTCCACAACAGTAAATGCAAGAAATGAGTTGCGCACACAATCAACAATAGATCGCAGGGTACTCGGAGTCTCTGCTACGTTGTCTGGTAGGTCAAATAAGCTCTGGACATGTGTTTCTGACAATAGGCGAGGATTGTCATAACGTCGCTTTAGCTCAGACCACACCTCGTGGTAGCCGCCACTATATAATCCTCCAATCATTGGAACACTCTCTTGATCCACACATTGGCGCAAATTACTCAATTTATATGCCGAACCCAAGTCTGTACAGTTGTGAACCATGGGTACAAATAATTCCTTAAAAGCCAACCAATTCGTAGGCCTTCCGTCACATCGTGGAATTGATACCGGATCCAGCCGCATGTCTGACATTTGATTTGTTGTCGATGATACAACCTAGACGGGAGTCTGAGGTTTTAGACGCCATTGCAGCGTGACGCACAGGGTGGTGTACAGTGTTTCTGTCGCGCATATAACTCGTTGTGAGATGCAACTTCATCGTTCCTTTCCTTACTGACCAAATCCAAAAGATGCTGTATGAAACGATCGAAGTGTTGATTTACTCGGCTGAGTAAGATCTCATACTCCACTTTATCCGGATCAAAATCGTCGTTCTTAATTTCCTTCTCAAGGCGAACAATCTAAGCGTGCGACGATGCAGGCAAAATTAACGAAGTCATTATATATGTACCATATATGTCCAATCAAAGCAACGGTAGTGACTTCCTCATAGGAGGTACCAAAATTGAATAAGATTCAATTATAAACCAAAATCCGGTTTTAGGTTTGTCACTTATCTTCACGGCTTTATTTTTAGCACTGACTCAAATTCGTAGAAACCGAAAGTTATATGCCTGTTTCTCAAATTCGATTAATTATTGCTAAAATTCGACTTTTCGATTCGGATGGTGCTTCATCATAGGTAATGTGCTCTTATTGAATACAAATTCTTTTTCACAAATATTGCACTTAACTTTATTGCCAAGGTCGGTTTTGGAACAATAATTCCAGATATAACTAGGAGCCATAGCAGTACAATTATAATATCATGTAGGTTTTAAATTGAAATTTGGTTTCTGTTCACTGAAGAAAAGCGCATTTAAATTTTTTTTATTAATTTAAGTAACAAATTTAGGAGAAATTATTGTAATAATAATGAATTTAAATTTAATTAAAATAGATTAACTTGACAACTGAGAAAAATAAAGTATAATATTATTCAGTTAACTGAAGAACTGATTTTAAAGGAATCGACGTTTTTTGCAAGGTAAGTTTCTTTGACCAGTTATCAGAGGATCAGAGTAGTTGATTGTTGACCTAATTCAATCTTAGGATTTTGTTCTGTGCTTTTATTCCATATTTCTCTAAACTTTCCGTGTAGATGCTAATTCCTGCATTCCTGTCCACCTCGTCCCTTTCCCACTCTTCTCTTGTGGGGAAGGCAATATTTTGGACGGAATTTAGCTTCAATTCTATTGGATTGCAGAAATCCGTGATTTTGGGTAGAAACGGGAATGATCTAAGTATCCTAGAATGCCCTTTGTTGCAGGCGACTAATTGGAAGGCTTTTTAGTCTGAGAGCAGACTTTTCTGCCACTTGCTTACTGAACAGGTCTGTTGGCAATAAATGTAGAATGACGTTTAGTTGGCTAGGCGTTGTTCTAAGAGCTTAACTCACCATACCAATATACCGTATGTCATGATGATATCCAAGGAGTTGGCCTCCATTTGGGGCCCAGCTTCCTTTTACAAGTGTAGAGTGCTGTGTCTGCTTTCTTCACCCTAGCATTCAAGTTTTGTTTCCATGAAAGCTTATGTCTAAGATTAGTCATAGGTAGCTTGCCTTATCTCCAATCGTTAGCCTGCAACCATTTAGTACTGGCGCCGTAACTACTGGAGTGTTATGCTTTCTGGTAAACAATACTAACTCTGACTTACCAGCGCTTAAGTTTAATCCGCACGATACAGCCCAACGGTTTATATCTTGATCCCACATTTCCCTTCATTTCTAGATCCCACAGTAACTTATTTATTGTCAGGATTCAGAGAAGTGGGGATCACACGCCTGCTTGGGGTATACCTGCTCGTGCGCATCTGTTCAATTAATTTTCTGAGAGGTTCAGAGATGTACAGATCACTAAGAGCACTCAGTATGGCCCTAGGCTGGATGTTATTGAAGGCTCCTTCTAGAGATTTTTCAATCTCCGCCACCACAGAGCTCAACGCTGTGCACTTGCCAGTTCATTCAATATATCGGTGATCCGAACAGGAATGTGTTCTTCGAGGACTCTCCATTGGGATCATGAACTTGGATGCCTCGCTATCCCGTACCACCTCTTTTACCCTCAAAGGTGACACCAGCCGATAACTGCATGTGCTCGTTTCCCAGCTTACTGCTTCATTTTTTGGTGGAGATCCGGGCTCCCGTGTATGTTTGTTTTTGTTTTTGATTTGATTTAGGTTCATAAATGGTCCCACGAGTGTAGGGGAAAGTGTGTCCGCTTGCACATAGCCCCCGGTACGCAAGTAAGGCTTTCAAATTAAGTAGGGCGCCAGGTATAAGTAAGCTCCCTTTGAGACTGGGCTATTTAAGGGCCCCCAGCCAGGTTGATCCTCGGCACAGGTCGCATGATACCTTGATCCAGCTCTTTATAGTACCCCCGACCATGGTAAGGCTCCTTGCCTGTATGTGCTATTGAGGAACATCGAACACACAGGTAAGAAGTCTGACCTTAGCTAGATTCCTCACGTCTACGGCAGGGGTGGTCTGTTACTAGCTCGTCCCCGCTTACGTCGTGAAACTGTGGTATCTATTACCAGTCGGCACACTCGGGCAGGGTTCAGTGGGGGATGTCCGCACTGTAACATGACAACAAATGTCAGAAAAATGTTACTTACCAAATCGGTCAATTAGATCTTGAGATGCATCCATTTTTGTATTGGCTCCTTTAAAGCATAGTTAATGCATACAACTCAAAGCCTCTGACTAGTTTCATAAATGAGTTATCGCACTAATTACGCTCACCTAAAATACCCACTTTCTTATGCTGCAAAGAAACATGTGTACCAAATTCCATCAAATATCTCAAATTTTTTTCAAGTTACAACGCACATAGGCGGACGGACATACAGTCACCCGTATAAAAATTAGTTGTCACGTTTTATCCGGGGTTATCACCTAAACTATTCAACCGATTTCAGTAAAATTTAGCACATTGATTCTAGGTTGATCCAACATACTTGTAAATAGTAGGATAGTTTTAATCTTCCTTTTAATAAGTAAAAACAGTTCATAAAAAAATATATTTCTTAACATGAGCATGTTTTCAATATTCAAAAAAATAAATAAATCAAATAATATTTTCAGCGAAATTACAACTTTTTTCCATTGACAAATATCTGTATGAATCATTTTCTTAATTAAACCTCAAGTACATTCACTCGTTTTCTTGTACCGGCAATTACATTTTCGCCTTTATTCGTAAATAATATTTTTACTGAATTAAATAAACTATTTTATAAATAGCATATGTAAAATAATTTAAATTCTAGATATTGGCAATGGTAGAATATATCTGTAACCAAAAACGCAGAACACCACCAGAAAAAAAGTTTATTAATTGAGAGTATATTCCTGAAAGAAATAATTATACGTTGTTATCTCAGTAATTGGGCTACATTAGCGGCCAAAAATGACATTATTTTCTAGTTGCAACAGTTTTTGACAGGCAATCAGATGTATGTATTTTAAGAGTAAATCATTTGGTACTGTTGTTGATAAAATTGCAAACGTAAATTATATACCCAGGATTATTACTCAGCGTAGTTTCAATCCAACTCAATTATGCAATGGTACATGTTTGGTAATAGAAAAGATTATAAGAAATATAATATTATCGTAAGAAACATTTTGACTGGAAAATTTAATAGAGAAATTGTGCTCTTGCCACTTTTTGCAATGATATTGTCAAAATGTACAATATGAATAGAGCTGAATTAAATTGAACTTGTAAATGTTTATCATTAATTATAAATATTATTGTCAAAAATTAAGAATGATTTATTCTCTTTTATTATCACAAACGTTATCAGTTTATAGCTTTGAAAATATCTAAATTGTTGCAAACTTGAATATAAAATTAAAAAAAAGAAAAAATTCAACATCTTATTTCTTATGTCTAATTGTGCTTAATAACGAGATATTAGAGAAAATATGTACCAATAATTTTAAAATTTGGAAGTAATGGATTATTACACGGAAATACTTATCGTTTTTGTTTTTTTTTTGTTCAATTGATATTAGGATTAGTATAATAGAACTGCAACCAAATACGCAGTGCATCACGAAAAAACTTGATTAATTGAGATAATATTTTTGAAAGTAAAAACTAATTGTTTGGAGTGTAACTAGCTCAGTAAAAGGTAATGAAATTAGTTTCCTAGTAAAATAGTTGTTTCCAGGTTTTCAGAAATATTTTAAATCATTCGCTACTCTTATTGGATGATTGATAAATTATCTAGATACACAATTTGTTTTTCGTAGTTTAGATAAGTTTTATTATTATGAATAGTTCAAATAACGAATGAAAATATGAATTCAATTTTTTTTCTTATCTTTAAAACTTGAGACATGAAATCAATTATATTAATTTATTAAACACAAAGAGGATACTAGAGGATACTACAACGTGTGTATGTATCTCATAACGCACTTGCGTATGAGTTACGTATACAAGTGCACCGGACAATGCACAACTAAATAAAAACTAGTTGTTAACCATTTTTGGATAAATTTATAAAATAAACAATTTTATAATTCAACACTAAGTTTCTTTTTAAGTTGAATATTCAATAAACGTGCAGTTGGTTTAAGCTTAAGTCTTTGTATTTTTTTAACGCTTTTGTCGCACGGCATTAGAGAAATTTGGGCAGTCGGTAGGATCCTTTCAAAATAATAAATAAGGGTTCAGTTAAATTAATGGTGCGCGGAGGAAAAATAAAATCAATCAAATAAGAACATCTAAATATACCGAACCCTTCAAAATATAACATATGAAAGAATAAATAACATTGTGAAGTTTTACTAAGTGCAAACTAAACTAAAGTGCAGACTAGAAATAAGGAAGCACTAGATTAGTGAACACCGTAATACTAAAAACAAAGTATGTTTGTAAAGCCACATTCTTTAACCAAAGGAGGTAACAACTATTTGACGGCTGGAAGATGGAGCAACCCCAAACAAAAGCTGTCCCATTGAATATAGTGAAGAAACTACCAAGAAAAGAGTAGTAATTGAAGCAGTTAAAAAATACATATATACACTTACAAGAACAAGTACCGCAACAACTACAAGAGCAGGAGTCATCGGAAAAAATCAGTAACGGCGTGAACAGATACTAAGAAACATCAGACATATGCCAACATTTACGAAAAAGGCGAAGTAATCGTAAATTAAGTTTTCAGAGCAGTAGAATATTTATTGTCAACAATACAGGACGAGCAGACAAGAAAGGAAACGGTTCATGTTATATATAATACTAGCTTTTACCCGCGGCTTCGCTCGCATCGAATTCATCACATAAGTATTTTACTTTTTTATTTGGAATTGGCTCGTTCGTTGTCGGATTGATTACTGAAATATTGAAATGATATCCTAATTCACCTTTACTGAAAATTAATGGATACTGCAAAGCGTCATAAAATTTATGAGTATCAGCGACTCGCTTTAACGGATTATCATGTGCTCGTAACACTATGTCTCGAGGTGAGCACGGGTCACCAGTAACGCCTCTCATGTTCACCACGTGGAGTTCGATCAGCATGAATGACAACTTTGTAATTATCTGAAGGCCAGTTGTCTATCGCACTTTTAAAAATCTTCACCAAATCATTGTGACTGTGTAACATTCGTTGAATTTTTAATAATGTTTCTCTTTCTACTCCATCTATATACTGGCAACGACGATTTACTTCATTTTGCTCATCACCCATAAAATACACCTGCAAAAATTTATGCTGATCATTATTTCCTGGAAATAGTGATCCAATTTGATGATATATTTGCCCTTGTACAGTAAAGGTTGGTGAAAATCCTGGCATTCTTAACACTTTATCAACTCCGAAGGATGTCATTTTAAAGCAAGAATTATACTTCCTTATTTTACTTAGAAATCGTTTTGACTCAGCTGTGACACTAAACAATAAAGTTTTTAAAGGTTCTTCTGGTTCACCAAGTAATGGAAGTGAAACTTTACCAGTGCTGCAGCACATTCCAGCAGTTTCATCTTCCCATTTAAAAGCATCACAATGCTGACAATTTTTATCCATTGAGCCAATAACAATTAAGGGATGGTTTTCTTTCATTTTTAATTTTTTCGACAAACAATCATTTCTGCCAAACTTTTTTTTTCAAACATATATAATCTTCCAAAATAATTTTTTTAATAATCCGTAGGTAGGTAGGTAGGTAAAGTGGCTGTCATTCGACACACTTAGGCCTTTAGGAGGCCCATTGTGATACCACTGGAACTGTGATCCCCTCACTCTTTTGGCTCCTCTCTGAACCACCCCGTACTTCTGATGAACTTCATCAGTGAGACAAGTTTTATCTCTGCAACCTCCGAGACGTCGTCAAGAAACCCACGACCGATGGTTGCGATTCTTTTCCTATATAGTGCTGCGCAATCGCATAGAAGATGTTTAATGGTCTCCTCCTCTTCTACTTCCTGACAGCTTCTACAATAGTCGTTATATGGCGCGCCAAGTCTACTTGCATGTCTGCCTATTAGACAGTGGCCTGTTAGTACTCCTACGAGAGTTCTTAAATCATTCCTCTTGAATGTTAACAGTCGGCATGTGCTCATATTCCATTCTTGCCACGTTTGCCTGCTGGTTGAGCAGGTCAGGGATTGATTCCACTGACACTCGGCTATATTAATGACATGTTTGTCGATTAGGTATCTACACGTAGCCAGAGGCATATTTATGTCCACCTTACCAGGATCTAGTTGTAGGGTGGTGCCTGTTCTGGCTAGTTCATCTGCTACGCAGTTACCAGGGATGTTACTGTGTCCTGGAACCCATTGCAGATTTACAGTGAAATAGGATGACAGATCCGCTAGAAGATCATGGCAATCCTTCCCTGTCTTCGACGAAATCCTATGAGACATCAGAGATTTCAAAGCCGCTTGGCTGTCTGTATATATAAATACACTTCTTGTTGTGATTACGCTTTTTGTTAGTACAAGAAGGCTTTCTTTAATTGCAGTGACCTCTGCTTGGAAGACACTACAGTGGTCTGGTAACCGGAAGGCGATTTTGGTATCTAATTTAGCTGAGAAGACACCGCCGCCTACTCGGTTATCCAGTTTGGAACCATCCGTATAGAAGCTAACCCCTTCTTCCTTGTCCACTACATCCCGTTCCCACTCCTCTCTGGAGGGAAAGGCAATATTGAGGACCGGATTTAGGTTCAGCTCCCCCGGATTGCGAAAATCCGTAGTTATGGGAAGAAACGGGAACTTCTTAAGTATCCTAGAATGCCTCTTGTTACAGGCGACTAATAGGGAGGCTTCCCTCAGTCTTAGAGCTGACTTCGCTGCATTTGCTTGCAATATAAGTCTGTTGGCAGCAAGTGTAAAATTATGTTGAGTGCCTGGCTTGGCGTAGTTCTGAGAGCTCCACTGATGCAAATACTAGCTGCTCTTTGTATACTTTCCATGCTTCTAATCGCATATTTCTTTTCTGTAATTGGCCACCATACTACTATCCCATAGGTCATGATCGGCCTTACAATTGCTGTGTACAGCCAGTGAGCCACCCGAGGTGTCAGTCCCCACCTGGGCCCCACCATTCTTTTACATGTGTAAAGCGCTGTAGCAGCTTTCTTTACCCTCGCTTCCAGGTTTTGTTTCCAAGAAAGCTTCCTGTTCAATATTAGACCCAAGTAGCTTGCTTTATCACCTATCGTTAACCTGGTGCCATTTAAAAATGGCGGCGTGATTTCGGGAGTACTGTGTTTCTTAGTAAACAATACTAGTTCTGTCTTGCTAGCATTTAAATTCAGTCCGCATGATACGGCCCATCGATAAATCTCGTTTAGTATTATCTGCATGAGACTAGCGAGGGTGTTCGGGAACTTGCCCCTAACCGATACTGCCACATCATCAGCGTAGGCCACAACATGTACCCCCTTCTTTTCTAGGTCCACAAGCATTTTATTCATTGTCAGGACCCAGAGAAGTGGGGATAACACGCCTCCTTGGGGTGTACCCCTTCGGACAGATCTGTACATCGTTGAAGCTCCCAGCGTTGAAATAATTGACCTGCCCAAGAGCATCTGTTCAATTAATTTCCGGAGAGGCTCAGCTATGCCCAGATCTTTAAGCGCGCTCAATATGGCCTTCGGCTGGATGTTGTTAAAGACACCTTCTATGTCTAGGAAGGCTACGAGGGTGTATTCTTTTATTTCCAGAGATTTTTCAATCTCTGCTACCACTGAGCTTAATGCCGTTTTTGTGGATCTACCCTTCGAGTACGCATGCTGCGAAACTGCCATTTTATGTCCTTTATATGTATTTCTAATAGTATTTCCAGCGTTTTTAAAAGAAATGATGAAAGACTAATTGGTCTAAAATCCTTTGGATTAATATGTGAACTTTTGCCCGCCTTTGGGATATATATCACCTTAACTTCCCTCCATGTCGAGGGAATATAGTTCAATTTCAGCGCCCCTCTAAACATGGTTGTTATCCAGTTTATTGTGTAGCTCAGGGATTGCTGTAACTGGGCCGGGAATAGACCGTCCGGTCCCGGCGTTTTATAAGGCTTGAAGCTGCCTATTGCCCAATAAACATTGTCATCTGACACTATGTCTAGCGGAGGGGTCTCTGAGCTTACTTCACTCCCCATTATATGCTCCCCTGTGAGGTTCTCGGAACTGTCTGGGAAGTGAGTGTCCATTAGTAGGCCCAGAGTCTCTTTACTGGATTCCGTCCAGCTGTGATCTGGCTTCTGAAGGTTTCCGATGCTATGTTTCGACTGTGTCATTATCTTTCTCAGTCGGGACACTTCGCTCTATCTTCGATGTCGCTACAAAAAGATTTCCACGAATTTCTTTTTGCTTTTCTTACCTCCTTTTTATATGCCCGAAGGTGGTTGTGATAGTTATCCCACTCTATATCTTCTTGGGATAGTTTGGCAGAATTGAATTGCCTCCTGCAATTCTTCTGCATGTTCTTAAGTATTGGGGTCCATCAAGGAGGTCTAATTCTTCCCCTACTGTGCGGTAATGGACAAGCTACCTCTAGTGCTTGACGACAAGAATCTGTGAATCGTTTAACGAGGATGTCTAGGTCCTCTTTCTTGTCCGGTTGGAATGGTGGAATCATAGGAATACGCTTTTTTAGCTCCTGCATGTGCATCTGCCAGTTCGTTTTCCTATGATTCCTAAATTTCTCTTCCCTACCTACATTTTCTTCAATTATACACTCAATGTAGCGGTGGTCTGAGAAGGAGTGTTCTTCCAATACCCTCCAATGTGTTATTTTATCCACCAGTTCTTCCGATACCAGTGTTATATCTAATACTTCCTGTCGGTTTCTGGTTCCTGTCCTCGCTTTGGCTGTTGTCGAGCTCGTGCCAAACGCTGCTCTTCTCTGGGAGCAACCCGCTCCCTCCGTTCTTTTTGAAGGAGGTCCGGACTCCTTTTTGTTTTTTTTTTTATCGTTGTTGATGTTTTGGCTCATATATTGGACCCACGAGTGTAGGGGAAAGTATGTCCGCTTGCGCATAGCCCCCGCTACGCAAGTAAGGCTATCTTATTACGGAGGGCGCCAGGTATCCGTAAGCTCCGTGCGAGACTGGGCTATTTAGGGGCCCCCAGCCAGGTTGATCTTCGGCACGGGTCGCATGACACCTTGATCCAGCCCTTTACCTCCTACCATGCTAAGACCTCCTATCTGGATGCTGCACTATCGAAGAGTACCGAACACCCAGATAGGAAGCCTGACCTTAGCTAGACACCTCACTACTAACGACGTGAACCCGTGGTATCTATTTCCAGTCGGCACCCTCGTGGAGGGTTCAGCGGAGGATTTTTGCCAACCTAATAATCCGTAAAAAATTTATAAATTTTGTAATAAAATGTATCCTATGTTAATTCTGACACCTCTAAGAGTATATGTACAAAATTTCATGATGATCTGTTAAGTAGTTTTTGCGTGAAAGCTTAACAAACAAACGGACTTTCGCATTTATAATATTAGTATAGATATAGATTATACCAACAAACAGGTTGAAATAAAAAATGAAGTGAAAAACATTTCTGAGACGCACAATTGGAGGTAGATTAAATCAGCATTAAAACTACCTAATCGTCCAGATGCAGAAACATATCACATCTATAGAAGGATATCAAATTGGAGAGTCATACATGCAAACTTACACCACACTCCATAGAACTCTGCCGTTATAACAACAACAACACACAGGGATACCACGCAACATCAACAAACGGGATGGTTTCCTCTGTTACGCTATTAATTAATTTTTAAAATATTTAAACACAGGTTAATCAAAAAAAAGCTGAAATTAAACCGAAACATAACTTAAATAATTGAAAGTTTGAAAAATTGGTGAGTTGTTAAACCAGCAAAATGGGTAAGTAAAATAACAGTGCGGAGATAAAAAAAAATAAAGTCATCAAAACATGTGTGCATATGTACATATGTATGTAACAAAATTGGGAACAAACAAAACAAATTAATAAAAAGGCAAAAAAAGTGCGGTCATCTCCATATCAACACTTACATACATATATATAATAAAATCCCGTAATACATATGAGTAAAAACACGTCAAGTGGGGTGCTCCCCATTTTCCACTTGATCATCGAATTTAAATGTGAGTATTTTTTCATAAAGTAGTCATCATGAGCAAGTAATCCCCCGCTCAGTTTTTTTAAATTTTAATTTTAACAACAATTTTTTTTTAATTGAAAATTTTTACTACTTTTAGTTAAAAAATTAATAACTAGAAAACTATTGGTGATTTTTTAATGAAATTTTCAGGAGTTATAGTTCAAAACTTTTACTTTGAAAAAATATGTCTGAATTTAAATAATTTTTTTTTTTCGAATTGTTAATTAACCTTAAGTTAAGAAACGAAAATTTTAATGACTTCTCCCTCAAAAAATTAAAATTTTTTTTTAGTGTTTCGCAATAAACATTAAAGTAACGAAATCCGCAAAAAACGGGCGGTCAGCGCTGCCGGTATAGCGGTTCGGCAACGCAACACTTAGAGTGTGTTGCATATTTCATTTGTATGTTGGGATGATGGTCTCACATTTTGCTTGCAGTGAATTAGCATGAATGTGGTAGAACAATATGCATAATACCTACCCGCTTAATAGTTTCAAAGAAATGCTTAAGACGGGAATTCCCTAATCCACCAGAATGTATTGAATACCCGCTATTAATATTTCAAGGCCAAATTTTTAACTGGAATGTCCTATTCTTTAAGTATTAAAAATCCATAATTTTTTTAACTTTACAATTAACATTACAATACTTGTTTTAAATAAAATGATATTCGAACTTAATCCTTTGCGGCTAAAAGAAATAAATATGAAAGCATCTTAATATTTTATGTCCCAGTATCTACAAGTATGTAAACAACAAAGGAATATCTCGAGCCATTCATAATTTCGTTGATAATTAATCATGAGCCTGGTTAAGAAATGCTGCAATCCATTTAATTGGATATTAAAATGGATAATTAAAAAATCTGTTGAGGATGGAGAATTTATCGTTTGCTTTGATTGTTCTGAAAATTATACTTTTACTGTTCAAAATGCCATCCAATCTCATCATTGGAATACCAGTCAGGCTACAATTCACCCTTACGTTGTGTACTATAGAGAAAATGAAGAAATGAAACATATAAACTACGTGGTCATTTAGGAAAAAGTTAGTCACGACGCGAGCTCAGTTCACCTTTTTAATTTTAAATTGATAAAATTTCTAAAAAATAAGTTTGGAGCGGATAAAATAAAAAAGATTTCCTATTTTTCGGACGGAGCTGCTTCTCAGTACAAAAATAAGTATAATTTTGTGAATTTAATAAATCATAAAAAAGATTTCAACGTGGACGCGGAATGGAATTTTTTTGCTACTTCTCATGGGAAAGGAGCAGGTGATGGTTTGGCAGGAAGTTTTAAGAGGCAAGCTTTTCGTGCAAGTCTTCAACGGGAAAGCGATAAGCACATAACCAATGCAACTTCATTATTTGAATGGGGTAAGAATGCATTTAAAAAAATTAACTTTGGTTTTTGCTCTCAAGAATATCATGACTCCCATGAGAAGATGTTTAAATTACGTTATGACCGATGTGTAACCATAAAAAATACCCGCCAATATCATCATTACAGAACTCTTAATAATACATCACTTGAGTGCAAAGTTTTCGCCAAAGACATTAAAATCGTTACCAATAAAGTTAAAAAAAAGAAATAAAGCAATACGTATAAGTTATAAGAATTAATTTAAGAATTATTTAACTTCTTTTTTTTTTATTTATGAAAAACTATTTAATTTATTATCTTTCATTTGTTGAAATAAAATTAATCATAAAATAACGATATTTTTAATTAAAAAATGAAGTATTATTCCTTATTTATAATTACTAAGTAACTCTAAAGATAAGTCAATGACTAAGATACTCAAAAATATTCAATTTAAATAAATTATGAATTTTTAATACTTAAAGAATAGGGCATTCCAGTTAAAAATTTGGCCTTGAAATATTAATAGCGGGTATTCAATACATTCTGGTGGATTAGGGAATTCCCGTCTTAAGTATTTCTTTGAAACTATTAAGCGGGTAGGTATTATGCATATTGTTCTACCACATTCATGCTAATTCACTGCAAGCAAAATGTGAGACCATCATCCCAACATACAAATGAAATATGCAACACACTCTAAGTGTTGCGTTGCCGAACCGCTATACCGGCAGCGCTATACCGGCAGCGCTGACCGCCCGTCATAAAATTTTTTTGTGCTTAATCTAATTGCGATCAGTCAAATTTTTTTGCGGATTCCGTTACTTTAATGTTTATTGCAAAATACTAAAAAAAATTTTTAATTTTTTGAGGGAGAAGTCATTAAAATTTTCATTTCTTAACTTAAAGGTTAATTAACAATTCGAAAAAAAAAAATTATTTAAATTCATACATATTTTTTCAAAGTAAAAGTTTTGAACTATAACTACTGAAAATTTTATTAAAAAATCACCAATGGTTTTCTAGTTATTAATTTTTTAACTACAAGTAGTAAAAATTTTCAATTAAAACAAAATTGTTGTCAAAATTAAAATTTAAAAAAACTGAGCGGGGGATTACTTGCTCATGATGACTACTTTATGAAAAAATACTCACATTTAAATTCGATGATCAAGTGGAAAATGGGGGGTCCACTTGACGTGTTTTTACTCATATGTAAGTACAAGCATCAAAACTGAAAAATAAAAATAGTGCAGTTATCAAAGCAAAAACAATCATATGGGCACATCGAAAATCGTTCATATTTCTACTACTAACTATTTCAATTCAAAATAAACAAAGATTCATCTCTCAACGCAATGGAGTGTATAATATTTTTGATCAATCTATCTTGAGCGAATACAAAGAAATTGGATGGTTGCGCCCAAGTCTAAGCCACAAACAGGCAATTTTTACCTTGTACCTTAATGATCGCCATTGCGCATGCTAGTCTAACTGGAACTTGAGGGTGTTTGAATTCAATTACCGCGAGGTCGTGCAGTTGTCTCAATAACTGTGCCCATAAGAATGTGTGAATATTTGTTTGTCATTGTTTTGCATGCATAACTTGACTTGATGAGAATAAAATAAACAAACTTATTTTCATTCCTACTCCGTGATGTTTGCTGGTTGAAAAGTGACAACGGGAGACACCTCGCGGGGATAACTGATTGATTGATAAAACTATACTACATAAAAATTATGGTATGCTACCATAATTATATTCGATTAAAAATCAAGGTTGATCGTATAGGTGCGAAAATTTATAATTGCGTGTATTTTTCAATGCAAATCATGAAAAAATTAACACAAAAAAATGTGTCCAAAAACATAAAAATAAAAAATATTTGGGGTGAATCACCATTAACATTTAGGGGTACGAAACGTAAATATTAGTCCGATAAACAAACAAAATTCATCAAAATCAGTCCAGACGTTTCAAGGTGGGGAGACAACAAACACCATGACATGAGAATTTTATACATACCCTGCAAGACGATAGTTAGAAAAGGTGTTAACGACTTCTTATTGTTTACTTATGCATACGTTAAATTATTTGATATTTTTGTTCAGAGAGTGGGAAAAAAGTAACACATCAGAAGGACATACACATAGCCAATAAAGTCTGCGTTCACCCGACATATTTTTTTAAGTGAAGTAAAAACATAATGTTAATAGATAATTTTTTATATGTATTTCTTTTGTATATGCTTAAGTTCAAAATGCAAAAACAAAAATGTATATTCGGTATTTTAGTGTAATAACAAGTATATATAGGCACTAGAAAGTATCATTTGTTCCTTCATTTTGCGTAGAATATATTGTGTTTTAATATAATAAGTCGTTTAAAGAGCTCGTGACGCGTTTTAATAATACTTAAAAATATGGAAACCTAAGGAAAAGAGATTAGTCTGTTGCAAAGAAAAATTATCATTATCATTAAGTGAAAAGATGGCATAAGTTTCAGAAAAATTGGGCAAACTAATGGAAGAACTTATTCGTCTGTCCAGCGCGTCGTAAACAATTTAAAAAAAATTTAAATTGGAATTTTAACCATTACCTTGTTGGAAGCAAAACATCGAAGATAATTCATGATTCTCTACACTTTGTTTAAAATTGTTTTTTAAAATGTTCAAATATCATTTATCCATCGTGGATTCAATAAGTTCAAGCTGACCCACACTATGAACCTATTAAGGTTTGTTAAAATAACGGATATTGTAATATGTAGTATAATATAATTTCATTTATTTTCGGCATTAAACTAAAGTATATACAATACTAGAAGACCCCTGCCACACCTTGCTGTGGCTAAGGTATAATTAAATTATATTCGAGAAAGCTGTTTACTTTAGTAAAATGTTATTACAAAAATTTATTTCGGCATTTTTTGCTGTCTAGATAGCTTGATTACCGAGCCAGTTATGATTTAAATAATTTTTTGTGCGTTTGGGAAAATACGGTCAATTAATTAATTTGGTTCGTGTACAATAGTGTTGAAATTGTCTTTTAGTTTAAGGCATTTCGTATTTGGTTGCAGTTAGTAATTGCTCACAAATGTCACCAACATTACAAAAAATTTTTTTTTTCGATCTCCACAAAACTTTACAGTATTACTCGCTAGGGCATCTTGAAGATCGTACGAAAATTTCATTTAAATCGGTCTAGCCGTTTCGGAGTTTGTAAAACATATAATTACTCCTGTATATTATTAAATATTTTATTATATAATATTATCACTAAGAAGTGGTTCAAATGGCTTAGTCAATGGTGATAAAACAGCTTTACCGTTCGGACAGCACATTCCAGGGGATTCTTTCGCGAACTTCAAAGCACCACTATGAAGATTCTTTGTCACGATTTTGTTGAAGCCGTGATTCACGCTTTTTACCTATACTTTCTTTTTTTGGTGCCATTTTTTATCTATTACAATGATTCTGTGAAGAAACATGATTGGTGAAAAAAATAAAATTTTCCGTTGTAATAATCAATTTAAAACGCATCAGTAAACGAATACATGTGCGGCGCTACAACTTACCTTGAATTCTTAAAAATCCTTAATTATTTATTTTAATATACTTTATTATACTTCATTATAATTCAATATACTCCATTGTACCTCAATATGTGGTACCAGCATCCGAAAAGTCGTTTCGCGTAATTAAACTCTCAACGCGCCTCTCGTCTACATCTTTTTAACTTCGTATATACATATATATATTATTTTGATAATTGGTTAAACCACAAATTTATGTAAAATAATAATAATAAAGACTATACAAATTAATAAAAGGAAGGTTAAACGGATACCTTTTGAATAAAATATAAATATTGATAAATTTGGTACGTAAATAAACAGTTTCATTGAAATCGGTTCAGCCGTTTCGGAGCCTACATACTTTCTTTTTGATATATTATATATAGATTATACGTTCAGTTAATTTTGCTAAGACATTTTATATATTGACCGATAAACCTATACGGTATTAAACCAACCGGAAGTTTGAAAATCTTTTATTAGGTATTTGGGAGATAGGTGTAATATTGACCTGAGTTAGTCATTAGAACATATTGTTAACAGAAACAGATGCTCTTTGAGTTTCATTAAGGTACCTTACGTACCATCAACAGTATATAAGATATAAAGTTAAAAGATGTTTGAAAATACTGATATCAATCATACGGTGGCTAAGGCAAGCTTTCACCCAATATTACCAATCGATTGGCCACCACGATCCTGTGATATCACACCGTTAGAATTTTTCCTGTTGAAATTTCTGTGTTTTTTCTTTAAAAAATTAGGGAACCTCAACATGGATCACACTTTATATATACTTGTTATAACGTTAAACAAGTAACGTACATTCAACAATATAATTTTATAAAATTTTATAAACAATTTGCTTATACCACATTTATAAGTCTAAATGCATGCAAAATATGATTTGGAGAAAAACTCGACTTCTGATGATTTAAGCGCCTGTTTTATATGTGTATCACGCTATTCTTTAAAATAATATCGGTTTCTTTACGGAATAACAGCAGTTGGACATCGGTCATTTGGGCATTGCTCATCGTTTGCTCAGAGGTTAAACGATCGGATTCGTGCTGCGGATCGGATTTTATCACTGCTTCAGAAATAAAAAATACATAGAAAATGAAGCCATTAGGTATAAGTATACATATAAAAATGTATATACTTGTACACGTACAAGTATTTATGCATATATTACTAAGTAATGAACGAGATAAGTGAGTCAGCAATTAGATTAATTCATCTAACAGCAGTCAAAAATTACTGAAATTGTTGCCGATTATTTGCATAAATTGCGTGCAAAAAGTGACAGTAGAACATGATGATGTTGCAAGTGTTGCCAAAAAGTCACGCAGAACGTGATACTTTGACAAATTTGCAACACTGCTGTCGTGATAGCCATTTCAAAAGCACCCCTATTTCATTTGACGTAATATCTTCACGAAATTTGGCATGAATTATTTCCAAAGGCAATAATGTAGTATCCGAAGAAATTGTATAGATCGGATGATTGTAGCATATAGCTGCCATATTAGCAAAATTTTCGGAGTAAAGTGCATGCATGGAAAACTTTTTTATTTGACGAGCTATCTTTGGCATGGGTTATTGTCAAAGCCAATAATACAATCTTAGAAGAAATTGTTCAGCTCAGATTCCTATAGCATACAGCTGACATAAATAACTGCACGATCGAAATGAAGTGAATGCATGGAAAACTTTTTTTGAGTATTATAGCTTCGTGAAGAGTTTTATAGCTTCGCTGCAACTGAAGTTAACGTTTTTTTTTGTTTTTTAATCACAATATTTCAATATTCTATCCAACGCCTAAAGGGAAGTTTGTGTGCCATAGTGCATTCATCCCAAGTCATAATTTTACAGTGTTTCAGCATTGCACATTGCATCCAGGTTATTTTGAATGTTTGATGGCAGTTTAAATGCTGAATGAACTGTTTTGCCTCCATCTAATAAAGTTGCTGAAATGCCAGATGATACAACGGCCAATGTGATGGCCGCATACTCTTTAGTAATCAATGCTTCATTGTACATTGCGTCACTGAGTGATATCGTTAGACTGTTACAACATCAGTTATCAAATGTTTGTCATTATTTATAACAATTATGATCGGGTTGGGTCAAGTCGATGTAAAATAACGCGGTACTTCTAAATAGAGCGGCGTTTGTGCAAAGGCACTAAAAACATCCGCATGATTATGCAATTCAAAAACTTGCTGAACTTATAGTATAATCAGACTCTGTTTCGTTTGTGAAAAATATGCGTTGGGTGTTTTCGAGGTGCACAGCTAAATGGATAACAGCTGGATTCCGTTCATGATTTGGGAAGCCGAAGATATGCCAGGCAGCTTCATTTGAGCTATTATATCGGCCAATTAGGTAATTCGTCATTTCATAATTTTCAGTCAAATCACTTCCTTTATTCACATACTTACACAAATATACGCTCTTGACTGAACTACAGGACTCAACATTAATATGAGCATTGCATTTTTAACTCAGCTAAAGTGTCGATTGTCATTATCAATGTCCGCATTATTGACACTTTAAATGAATTACTGAACGCCATTATCGGAATTTCCTCGACGATATATTGATTGGAAATGCATACATTTCCGTTTACCACGCAAGGCGATAAGCGATTCTGATCTCCGCATGGAATCATGTTTGTAGTAAAAATATTAAACAATTATTGATCGCTAAACGGGTTTGAAATTTTTGAACCGATGACTTCAGCACGTATTTTGTCGATGACTCAAATCAAAATGTGAGTATGAGGTAGCCCTCGCTTTTGCCACTCAACCGAATACATCCAACGACGTGTAGTGCCAAACAAGGTAAA
The DNA here is from genome assembly GCF_042242935.1 of Bactrocera oleae. Classification (NCBI taxonomy): domain Eukaryota; kingdom Metazoa; phylum Arthropoda; class Insecta; order Diptera; family Tephritidae; genus Bactrocera; species Bactrocera oleae. The sequence goes on along the minus strand of NC_091542.1, from coordinate 3,722,770 downwards.
GTAATAAAACAAAACGGTCGTCCATATTCACGCTTAAAAGTCAAAGCATAATATTCTTGCATATGACTAATTTCGGCAGTATCAGAGTTGTGCGCAATAGCATCTCGCGAAAGAATATATTCTTCCACACGCAGCTTCTGTTGGCAATGTCGGAAATATCGTAGTCATTCACTCTCTATCTTCACACACATGTCCACAATGAATTGTTTACAAAGCTCATGACATCTTAAATGATGGTGTCTTGACCGCGTCTAATCATCAAACGATACGATAATGCTTATTTCCATTAAATTGGTGGATATTGAAGAGCGGCATTAGGACGGTGAGGTCAGCAATGAACTTAAATTTATTATCTCTTCTTCGATTAATAAAGTGCGCGTTCGGAGTCCTCGCCAGCCATAAAATAGATGGAATATCATTTTTAAAATTAAGTGACTGACAATGCGTTGAAAAATCAATTTGAAATACCGGAAGTTGGTAATTGCCTGTTGCCTTCCTTGAATGTGGTAACCGTTGCTCAGGTTCCTTCTCCGGAATCGAACCCTGACTTACCGTTCCTCGTCAATTATTATTATTATTATTGCTGTACTTAATTTGTCTTAACTTTTGCATAAATAAAACACCTATATTTATTAAACACGTAAAAGTTTTTGTTGTAATTCAAAACTAAAACTATCGCTATTACTAACAACTACCGTTACCATATGTTGATTTATATCAGATTCCGTAATCAATTATAAGAGAAAAGTGTCGTTATTAATTGACTGAATTAAATATGATAAAACATTAACTTAATAGTTGCACTTTTGATTCAATATTTTATATTGTAACGGATTTCTCGATAAATCGTCTAACTATAACTCACTCTTGAGCTCGATCACTGGATTGTTAAATTAAAGTCCCAATTTAATGTTATACACTTATCTTTATTTCCAATTCCAACAACTTAACACTTATTGCTCGCTATTCGAACTTACAACTTTTTGCTTATAGCTTAATTGCTCTTTACACGAACACTCTAATTAGAACGTACAAGAGTGAATTTAGAATGAATCGTTGAAGGTAAACAAAGTTTCTTTATCAAACAAAAATGTAATATTTCGCGTGGACCAAACATAATCTTAAGGGGTATAAAAAATAGCTGTCGATAAGTACCCGATAAGCACACCAAAATTCGTTAAAAGCGGTCCAGCCGTTTCGGAGGAGTTTGGCAACAAACGCTGTGACACGAAAATTTTTTATGCAGTGTGGCTCACGAATAGTGCTACAAAAATAATCCGTTATAACTTTTTTTTTAAATTAAAGCATCCCTTAATTTTTTATTCTATTGTATAGCAAATTTTATTTTATTTTATATAATTAATTATTTTTGCAAATTATGGACCGTAAATGACCTAAATGCACAGCCACGCATTTGCGACTCTAAATAAGAAAATTATTCATGCCTGGGATAACTCAATTATCGATTTAATGGACTGCTTCAATTCAGTTGATTTCTGAGTGGCTTGGAACTTATTGTGTGACCCATTAAAAACTGTCTGGTGCATTAATGGTAATCTTGGGGGCCAGCGAAAAGTGGAGTTTCTTGATATTAATTTGTTTTAAGATTTTCGTTGGAGCTCCGCATTAACCGGTCTGACTATATGTGAAGTTGCTCCATCCTGCTGGAACCAAATGCTATTGAAAGGGATACGTCTTCGGCGCAGTTCTGGGTAAAAAAAAATCATTCAACACCTTTAAATAACGATGCCCATTAAGAGTTACTGTTTGCCCGTTTTCTGCAAAGAAATGCCCGACAATACATGTTGATGAAATTGCGTACCATACAATCACTCGTTCTTGGTGAAGATCAGTTTCGTGGGTTATTTGTGGCTTTGATTCACTTCACATACGGCAATTTCGCTTGTTTACAGTAACAGCTGCGATTATTTCTTGAACACGAACATACTGAGCTCGATGGAATGGTCTTCTGGCGATACTTCCAGATTCCGTAAACATGTTTACTAAGATCATATTGGTCCATCTATTTGTAACTCAAGAACTACTGAAACGATTTGCCTGAAAATTTGTAAGGCGGTAGCTTAGAACCAAGGACGGGTGCAGGGTACTTTTTATTTATTTATGTTAAAGGTCAATATAATTCATATATACAAAAATTATGTAATGTGAGAATAATTAGTATATTTTATTACTTCAAAACAAAAATTATAATAATAATAACACATGTACATAGCTACTGCAAGAGTACCGTAATTTTCGTATATACATATATATATAATATATGGATTATACTGATAGTTGCTACTGAACAAGGCATATCTGGTGTTGCCGACAGCGTGGTCACGTTCGCTTTTCTTAAGCCAATTAGATCATAGAATATTTGAGCAATTACTCTTGTGCACAAATATATTCCGAACAATTTCTAGTATTGGAAATAGTAGAATGGAACTGCAGTCAAAAATATGCTTTATATTGCCATATCATTTCTGCACTCCTGCTCACAAAAAAAATTATTAATTGAGATAATATGCCTGAAGGTAAAAATAAATTGTTTGGATCATAACTAACTCAGTAGTCAGGCTACATTGTGTCCAAAATTATAGATGTTGACGAAATTAGTTTTCAGATACAACAGTGGTTGCCTGGCTATCCGACGTATTGACTACGGTCTTTGATGAAAATGAAAACGTAAATTATCTAAATATACTTGGAATGTCATCGCATAATCTTCGCTTGCAAATCGTCCAACTACTATTAAGCGTAATTTTAATCCAACTCATTATGCAATGGTCCAGGTTTGGTAATCAAAAAGGCTACAGGCATTATTATTGCAACCTGTTTGACTGAAAAATTGAATAGAGAAGTTATCATCTCTCCCAAATAGCTCCGAGAACGACACAATGGAGCTTACACTGTGACATTCCCGGCTCAGTTACAGAAGTCCAATAGCTTTATAATAAACTGGTTAACAACCATGCTTAAAGGGGCACTGCAATTAAACTATATTCCCTCGTTATGGAGGAGCGCCCAGAGATATATATCATAGAAGGGCATAAGCTAAGACACTAACAGTAAATATATTAAATAAAGTAAAAAGTTCGTTCGGTTTTTATTGATTTTTCAAAAGATGATAACTTTGTGTACATTTGTCCGATTTAAGTCAAATATGCGCCGTTTTGTTCGTAAAATTGTCGCCAACTTTATTATACCCCTCTCGTAGAAGACTGTGTCCCTATTGCCAAAAAACTCGGAGAGCCAATTTTCACAGGCCTCTCTTGAGGCCAACTTCTCACCATTAATCGCGTTCGCCATGGACAGGAAAAGATGGAAATCACTTGGTGCCAGGTCCGGACTATAAGGTGGGTGCATTAAAACCTCCCATTCGAGCTCCAGGAGTGGTGATGGAACACAATTCGGCCTCTGTTGATCAAAGATGGCCTCTTCTGGATGAGTGCTGCCTTCAAGCGGTCCAGTTGTTGGCAGTAGAGGGCCGAATTTGATGATTCCTTGCCCATCCCACCAAACACACAGCAAAACCTTCCTGGCCGTCAATCAGGTCTTTGCCACCATCTAGGCCGCTTAATCGAGCTTTGACCACGCCAGTCACAATCCGCTTCAGAAACGGGTCGATTTTGTTGCGATTCAGCAGCGATTCGCAGATCGAAGCTCCAAACGGTTTTCTGGCTTATTTTTATTTCCTCAGCAATTAAATAAGTGCTCACGTGACGGTCTGTTTCCACTATTTCCATGATTTTATCGCAATTTTCGACGACAGGCCTCCCAACGCGTGGTGCATTTTTGACATCGTAATTACCGGAACGGAACCGGTTCGTTTACAGTATCGGGCCCTTAAACTAAATTAATGTTTTCAGCCGCTTTAGCTGCTTTTTCGCTTTGATCGAAGAAAAATTGTAAAATATAGCGAATTTTCCTTTTGTTGGTGTCCATCTTTAACGAGCGCTCACAACGTACTGAGTCAATTTATCGAAAAACTGTCAAAGACAAACTTTTAGCGCGAATAAATACGTTTTCAGCGCCGTATAGTATGACATGATGCGACACGTAACACTACGATAGGAGATAAAGCAAGATTGGGACTAATTTTGTACAGGAAGCGTGGACTAGGAGGCACTAAGCATCTATACGGATGGTTCAAAACTGAATAATCGAGTTAAACTAGATACCAAAGTCACCTTTCTGCTTCCAGACCAGTGCAGTGTGTTCCAAGAAGTGTGATCACATCAAGAAATATATTTATACAGTATACTGACAACCAGGCGGCTTTGAAACCTCTAATGTCTCATAGGATTTCGTCTTAGACAGTGAAATAATGCCTTGATATCGTAGCGGATCTGACATCCTATTTCACGTTAAACCTGCAATGGGTCCAGCACGCAGTGATATCTCCGGGAACTGGTACCAGTGGTATCACAATGGGCCTCCTAAAGGCCTAGGTGTGTCGAAAGAAAGTCACTCTACCTACCTACCTATCCACTTGCCACGTTCTCCATTGATACTGTCAGATGTACGATATGAAAGAGCGGAATTAAATTGAAATTGTAAATGTTTTTAAATAAAAACTATAAATATTTGTATTAATATTTTTTATTACATCAAATATTATCAACTAACATCTTTGAAAATTTGTAAGTTTGTTAGAAACTGGTTAAATATACATATATACAATACATATGTGGTAAAATTAATCAAATAAAATATCAACATAATTATTTGTGCTTAATCAAATATCGCAGAAAATTAGTATCAATCATTTTTAAATTTCGAAGTAATCCACGGGCTTATTCTTACACCGGAAAAAAACGTTTTCGTTTTTTTCGTAAAGACAGTTTTACTGTATTGCATACTTTATAAGTGTACCCTGAACAGGGTATATTAAGTTTGCCACGAAATTCGTAACACCCAGAAGGAAACATTGGAGACCCTATAAAATATATACATAAATGATCAGCATGATAAGCTGAGTTTAGTTAGCCACGCCCGTCTGTCTGCCCGTCTGTCCGTCCGATTGTGTATAAGCGAACTAATCTCTCAGTTTTTGAGATATCGGTCTTAAATTTAGCACATGACCTTTTCTTACCAAGCAGTGGTCATTTGTCGGAATAGCCGATGTAGAACCATTATAGCAAATAGCTGCCATGCAAACTGTTTCATTTGACGCGTGATATTTATGAAATTTGGCATGAGTTATCCTCTAAGGCAACAATGCAATCTCCGAAGAAATTTTTTAGATCGGATCACTATAGCATATAGCTGTCATACAAACTAAACAATCGGAAACCAGTTCTTGTATGGAAAACTTTTTAATTTGACGAGATATCTTCATGAAATTTGGAAAGAATTTTTATCTAAAGCAATAATGAAACCTTCGAAGAAATTGTTCAGATCGGATCACTATAGCATATAACTGCCATACAAACTGAACGATCGAAATAAAGTTCTTCTACGGAACCTTTTATGTTTGCAATATTATAGCTTCGGTGCTACCGAAGTTTTTTCTTGTTAATGTATACCTTAGTCACAGCAACATGTGGACGGGGTCTTCTAGTTTATATATAAAAATGTATGTTTGTGTATAAATAATAGGGTTTTCAATAGGTATGATATATAATATATTCTAAGTGTCGTTTCGGTTATTTTTAATATGTCATGCTACAGATTTTTTTATGTTATGTTCAGTAATGTTTAAAATTTCATTAAGGAACGATATATGCAGAAACAACGTTTACAAATTATTAAATTATATTATAAAAATAATCGTTCTCCAATTGCACCTTTTCGTGCGCTTTTGCCATTTTATGGTCGTTATGGTTATGGTGAGTGTTGCGGTAAGCACTTGTAAGCAAAACTGTTGATTCTGGTGTGAAGAAAATCCACAAATTATTTATAAACAAAGGTAGTGATATACTACCCCTTGTGAAAGAGTTTGTTAAAGATTCTGAAATTTTAGCGAATATTGATCATGGGTGGGGAAATATTAATTTAATTCAATAGAATCATACTGAATCTACTTCAGAATTCTGGATTCAAGGTAAGATGTATATAGATTCAGTTGGTCTGAATCCTTTTGAAAATTTGGCAATATCGCACTGAGGTTCTTGTTATTACCATACTCAAATGTAAAAGTAGAACGCGTTTTTAGCGTAATTAATATTTTTAAAAGCAAAATTCGAAACCGCCTGTACCTTCTTTCAACTAATGCATTGCTACAAATAAAAAAACGGTTTAAATAGAGAAAACTGTTGTTGTGACAATTATATTATAATATACCAGATGATGTAATTTTTGCCATCGATAGCAAACACATTCATCAAAACTCGAAATATGAAAATTAATGAAATCAAAAACACCGGGGCATCAAGAAAAACATTCTCCGTCGCCATCATTAACTGTTTTTATAATAGTAAGGTAAGCGGATTTAAAAGAGGTATTTTGTTATGTACGGATTGACTCAAAACATGTATATCATATTGCCGTTCGCTTTCAAATTCACGATTGAATTTATCATGCATGAGTCGATTAGATGTAGGAATTCCTAATTCACGCTGGACATTATCACGCACAAATCTCGAGTTAATATCAATACCTCACTATGTATTTCTGCACAAATTTCCGTTGTTAAGCGTACACTATGCAAAATGCAATCAGCCATACAGTCTACAGCATCAGCGCGTGATTGATCCCAATGATTATCATTCTTAAGTAAGTTTAAACGATAGCGCAACATTGATTCACTTAATTTTCAGAAATAGCAAATACTTTTGAAGAAATTTGTAGTCGCCACCAACTGATGACAACAATGCTACTGCACGGTGGTGAATTTGGCCTTGAATCTAATTGGATTTGTATATTAAGATGTTATTTAAAGAGTAACAATACCTTAATAGTTAGATCGAAATCACGCTGTTCAATAAAATTTACACAAATTGATGTATGTAGGACTACAAAGCTTTTTTTGTAGCCGTGTGAATATCGAGAATTCGAAATATTTAAGTGAAGTTGTAACAGCGATAAAATGCAAAGGGCCGAGTAATGATGCTATGTGTGGTCAGTTATTAGACTAATTATACTCTCGCAACCTGGACGACTACGGCGCCCACAAATCGCCATTAATCAAAAACAAAAAAAATTGCTATAACTAAATCTCACAAAAAGATACAAGACTGTTATTTGGTACACAGAATCACTTTAGGGAGGGGCATCTGCAGCTAAAAACTTTTTTAAAAGTGGGCGTGGTCCCGCCTCTAATAGGTTTAATGTGCATATCTCCTAAACCGCTAATGCTATACTAACAAAATTCCCTGAAAGTAAATATTTTTCACTTCTATTGACGGTGTGAAAATAGTTGAAATCGGGTGGCAACTCCGCCCACTCCCCATATAACGGTACTGTTAAAAACTACTAAAAGCGCGATAAATCAAGCACTAAACACGCCAGAGACATTAAATTTTATCTCTGGGATGGTATGAGATGACTATAGGAACCGCGTTCAAAATTAGACAGTGGCCGTGGCACAGCCCACTTTTAGGTGAAAATCCATATCTTGAGATCTGCTTAACCAATTTCAACAAAATTCGGTACATGACGTTATTTTCATATTTCTATATTATAGTGCGAAAATGGGCGAAATCGGACTACAACCACGCCTATTTCCCATATAACACCCTGATTCTTTCACTTCCCACTATGCATATCAAGCAACAATGATTATATCGGGGTAAAACTTTGCGTGAATAATACGTTTAAAATATGCCACCTTGTGACCAAAAATTGTCTATCAGTCAATCCACAAAGAAATCTCAAACAAGTGTACCATTTGACTCTGCGAGAGTATAAAATGTTCGGTTACATCCGAACTTAGGCCTTCCTTACTTGTTTTATTTTCAAATTCTTCTCCTTAAATAATATTCTAAGCAATATTGCAATACCGTTCAATACATAATTTCCGCAAAGTACATAGTTTCTTTTCTATTAGTGCATATATACTTAAGTATGTAAGTTATATAAAAACAGTTCATAAATAGAGAATAATCCAAGTACATACTTTACTCTATTGCTCCTTCGTATATAATGTAGTTATTAACAAAAGAGAAATATAAAACTAGAGAAAACGTTATCTTTGGCTGCGCCGAAGCTATATACCCTTCACAGGTGCATTTCTTTTAGTAACTACTATATGTATGACTACATTTGAAAACGTGACTTGCCAACGGTTTGCATCCAACGGAAAGCATTTTGCCAGTTCTTTCTAGCCAGGTTCTTTGCTATAAACAATCTTCTATTCGAATTAAAGTTAGTTATTGAGGTAAATAGATCTTTCAGACATTTACATAAATTTTAATTTTTTAAGCTGATTGATTATTCACATTAAATTAAAGGAAAACAAAACAAATTATAATATTTATAGAAATTAGAAAATATATAACATATAATAATATTTATTATTCTATAATACTTTTTTATATGATATATAAATTACTATAATTACATCTATGAATTACACTTTATATTATAATACAAACTTAAATTTAATAATATTAAATCTAACATATATCTATATATATAATATATCTATTTTCTAAAGCTTAAAAATGTTCCGTCATGGTCACTATATGGTGTTTCATATGTGATACAGGAGGTCATTGCAGAATCCATGTTTGCCCATATCCAATCTATTGCTGTTTCCTGTTTGTTGTGGCGACCTTAGCCAATGAAGATTGAAATCCTAACTGTTGCAATCGAGCCTCCAAATCATCAGTTGCTGTTAGGCGACATATGTTAAAGTCACCAAGGACTACTGACGGTCCATTATACTGTTCAGTTATCTGACGGATATTATTTTCCACTTGGTTTCTAAATTCCGGAAGTCTATAGCGGGGGTTCCTGTACCCAAGTGATATGGAAACTGTTGAATTGTTTACGTTTAACAGTTGGTTCGGGGGAGAAAATGTCCCGATTATATACAATCCATTGGCACTTGTGGCTCTGCTACATCCTACATATAAAGCTGATCTGCTTACTCTACCCTCTAGATGAACAACTTGTGTGTATGTTCCACCTTGACTTTTATGTGTCGTGATGGCTTCAGCTGGAATGACCGGAAACTGTCTGCGTTCTATGGTTATTTGCTCATTTCTCTTGTATTGGAATGATCGGACCACGCTCATGATTGGTGTCCAATCTGCATTGCGACTGTGAGGCTGCATGGAACGTGCAAAGCTTCCAACTCTTGATTCTGCGAATTTTATCCATAGTCGCACCACTGAATTTTCAGATCTATGTGATTCGGAATCAACCTGCATTAGTTCCCTTGTAGCACCATTGACGAGACCATCACTTATGCTTATGTTGACTGTCACCATATATTTGATCGAAGTCTTGAGCTGCAATGTATAAAGCATTCCTTGTGTTTCCGATGGCTTAAAAGACTTCACAGCTTCTAAAATGTTTGCCCTGCTGCGTTCTGTTAGGGAACTTGACTTAATTGTATCCTTCGCAGTCGAAATGAACTCCTCGGTCATCGTGTTCGCCAGTTTAGTTAAATTTAAATCATTTGCTGCAGTATTTGAATAAAATAGATGGATGGCTTCGTTCGGTATCTCATTAGAGGTCTTTTCCCTGCTTTTGATTAATTGGATGTCAGCGTGTGTCATATTTTCCTCTGACATGTTATTTAAAGCGATAGCAAATGCTTGATCTTCATGCTGGCGCATTATTTCAGTGAGCTCAAAGTACCGAAATTGATCCCAAAGCGGTGTTCCTGTAATTGTACTGTAATGATCATTCCTATTCGGCGCAAATATCCATCGATCTCCCACTGGCGGCAGCTGCTTTAACTCACCAAACACGATAATTGGTATGCCTCCAAAGTAAGAGGTGCTTCTGAAAATTTGCTTTAGCCTGCAATCTAAATATGCAAACATCTTTGCTCCAACCATTGAAATTTCGTCAATTATAATAAGCCTAATATCTATGAGATTGGCATGAATTGTGTTTAATGTGTCACTATTTAGTGGCCGAAGATCGCCGGAAGGTTGGTTGACGGGGAGTGAAAAAACCGAATGAAGGGTTAGGCCCCCAATTCCAAATGCTGCTTTGCCAGTGGGTGCGCAGAGTAACACCTTGGCTGTTTCGGGGTTGGTTCCTAGTACACTATTAGCTCGCAATGTCAACGATTGTTATATAGTTGTTATAAGCCGACTCTTTTCACTCCAGCACCGCCTCCGACATATTCGAAGAAGATTTCCCTTTTACTGACATTGTGCATTACATGAGCAAAATATTCCCTCTGTTTGCTGTTAAGTGACTGCACCATTGCCAGTAAATGGTCTTCTAATATTAGAGGTGGGAGTTTAATTAATCGAACCGCCTCTTCCTCTTCCTCTGTATTGTTGTGCTCTTGAAAAACATTAATGTCTCCCCTTTGCTCTGGAACGGCTAGAGCTCTAAATTCGGGATCTAAAAGTTGTGAGGCAGCTCGATCATCAGCTGTTTCTTCCGCTGTGACATGACGGTTTTCCAAAATCCGTTCTAGTTCGTTCGATGAAAATTTGTCATATTTGAGCTTATTCAGCTCAATTTGCTCCTTGTGTGAATAGCAAATACTCTCGACGTCATTATTTAATAAGTCTGTTTCCTCATTTCTCCATGGGTGAAACATCATAGCGGTTTCTCTGAAGAAATCGGCTCTTGAACTTTCAGCGCTAAAACGTTTCCAACGCAGAATTAGGGCTTGCTTCCTTTTCCTTAGAAATCCTGATCCATCCTTTAATGCCATTGAAAGTGCAGCTGTCGTGTCATCCTCGTTCTCTACTTCGTTGTATTCTTCGTTATTATCAGAAACATTTCTACTTGTTTTGCAAAATCTGAACCATGCTGCAAAATCTGCTAAGCATATTTCTTTCAATTGATCGGGCCTTTGAGAGTAGTGCTCCAGCACACTCGGCACATATATGTCCGTAGAGTCCTCCTGTAAAGCATTCAATTCAAGTCGGGGCTTTATCATCCTTACTCTGTTGTTTGGATGTGATGTATTTATAAATATTTCCCCATTACTCGCTTCTGATAGATGCAGTCCCAAAATATTATAAGCTGCTTCTTGAGCCGACATTTCCGATCTATTTACAAATTTGTTTCCGATGTGCTGCAGTTTTCTTTTAATGGAGAAATTCCCTGCATTTATTTCCTCCATGGCTTGTCTCAATAATGTTGATACTCCTCTATTGGATTTATTTATATAATTAATGATATAGCTGCAGCAAGCGTATGCGTCCAGAATGAATTGAATGTCCATATTTGCTCTATGCAATTTAAGGATATTTTTATTATAGGCATTTAGAAGCCTGTCTGAAAATTTTCTCTTTAGGAAAATATGTGGCTTTTTTACAGATGAGCGAAGAGCAAGCTTGTATCCTTCATAGTCAGTGTTGATTCGCTCATCAAGCAGTTCAACCGTATTATTTCTTCCTCTGGGAGATCCGTTAGAGTTAATAGTTCCTGTATTTTTTGGAATTGAGCTTTGTGTTGCTCAATACCTTCCTCATTCTCCAGAGGGAAAAGTATTTCTGTCCGTGGCATCGGCGGATATGGCATGTTGAATCGGCAAACTTGTTTTCCATCTAGGTCTCTTAGGCAAGCTCGACCATGTCTGTGTTTTTGATCCTGAATGAATTCCTGTAAGTCCAAATCATCCCCATCGGTTGTGATGTGTCGATCGATGAATATTTCAACATTATTTGTGTTGGTGATTCCATCACTTTCCAATTGTGGTGCGTTACTTAGCCAGTACATGCCATGACAATGTGGTGATCCCCTATGCTGGAACACAATTCTGTAGTAGTAACGGACTACTAAATTCTCTCCAAGTAGCCCGTTTTGTAATAATTTTAGTATTTGGCGGAATCGATTGTCGAAATACCTGAACATGTAACTGGATTTGTCCTTATTAGTCTCGCCTTTTCAGATCTTGATAGAGCAGTAGCTTCTTCTTCCGAAATGTCTACTTTATCCACCAGTTTCTTCAATATGACTAACAACTCAGGCCATTTTGTTTCTGCAGCAGACATTGTGATAAAAAATGTTGGCAAACCAAACTGGCGGATCATGGCTAAAACTTTCTTCTTTTCAGCCTCCCAATGTGCAGGTGAGGATCGAAGTCCTTTGAGTACATGATAGCCTTCATCATGCTGGATAAGGTTGCTGACAAAATTTTCATCCCTCACATTTGCAGCAGTTATATTCCTCGATCCAGACTTTTTACGCAGGCAAATGGAAATTACATTTTAAATGCGCTCCAACTCGTAGAACTTATAAATATACAGGAGCACGTCCACGCGCATACAACGCCGATCATAGCGTCGAATTTCAGAACGTGCAATTTTACTATAAGTTGTTGTAGTTGTCCTTTTTTTTCCGCAGTAAATCGTTGGATACGACAATTCCTGAGCATCGTCGTCGGTTGTAACGTCTCTTGAGCATCTACCTTGTCCTGGTGCCATTGCAACCCGTTCAATGGATCGATTTTCAACGGGTTCTTTGTCCATTAAAGTCTCCTGACCACCTGGATTTAAATCCTCGTCCATTTCAAATATTTTCCGGACGGGCATTAAGAAGGTCTCTTACTTCTGCCTCATCTGCAGGATCCGCAATAAATGGCACAGTTTCCTCGTTTCCAGCATTTGCCAGCCAATCACTTGACATTTGGATACTATGCCTGACGTAGAGCTCTGTACCCAGCAGATAGTTAGGGTCTCCAATATTATTGCTGATCGCACTGTCTCCGTCATAAAATTTTGTTCATATTCCAATCGACGTTTCAAGTGCACTTGAATAATATGGCTGTTATCAAATCTTCGTGGAAGCATGGTGACTGTCTCTACAACTGAAATGGGGATATTCACCACTGCTCCACGAATAGCACATTGTCGTTCATATCCTAAGGAGATGATGCGCATAAATGGGATCCTCGGTGATATCAGTCTTTCTTCTAGACACGTTAAATCCTGAAGGCATTCCGGAATATCAGGAAACTCCAATCCTTCCGATAGGCAGATATTTGGTATCTTGCCCTTCCTAACAATACGATAGCATGTGTTGCAAAAGTTGTACTTTTGGTTCGAAGACGGAAATTTTGATGACAGATAAAACACTTTTCTAGCATCTTCTGAGCGCGCAAATTTTGTTGAAGTCTGACATTTTTCTAGTTTTTTCACTTGATGAGGGAACCAAGTGCCACCGCAACAGACGTATATTTCAGTGGGTCCTTTCTTTATCAACAATGCGTACATATCAAAGATATTGGCAGCTCGACATTGACGTTCTTGTTCTTCTAGCTGTGCATCAGGAGAAAGTTCACGACGTCTTCTTATATTCCTCCTGGTTTGTCTCTCGCTTTCTAACTGACGATTTGCGGGATTCGATCTATGCAATTGTACTCTTTGCAACGTTGATTCCTGCTCATTTGCAAGTTGTTGCCTGGTTTGCTGGCGGGTCACTCTTCTTTGAGAAGAATTTAAAATTTGCTCACGACGTCTTCTTATTGGATCTTCTCGACGACTTCTCCTCAATGCTGCATCTCGTTGCCTCTCTTCTTCTCTTATTATTGCATTCTGGCGCCGTACAGAACGTTCCATTGTGTCGCGCTCCTGCTCCGCTGCTCTATATTCCGGGTCCAAGCGCCTGTTTGAATAACCCATTGTGTTGCGCTCCTGCTCCGCTGCTCTATATATTCCGGATTGGTTCTCCTATTTAAATGTTCCGCGGTGTTGCGTTCCTGCTCTTCAGTTCTATATTCCGGATCCAAGCGCCTGACCGAATGTCCTATTGTGTCGCGCTCCTGCTCCGCTGCTCTATATTCTGGATTCAAACGTCTATTTGAATGACCTACTGTATTACGCTGCTGCTCTTCAGCTCTGTGAAGTAGGTTCTGTCGTCTAGTGGAACGTGCAGAACTATCATGAGTTCTCTCCTCATTGCGGTACTCCAAATTTGAGCTGCGTAATTCTGCAATATAGTCAGCGTTCCTTTGTCTATTATTTTCCAAATTTTGACTATATTGTCGTCGTTGTATTATACAAATAAAAAATATACTAAAATATTAATAAATTAAGTAATAATAATATAATTAAAAGAATGCGTATTATTTAAAAAAAGGATTTTTTCCTTGATTTTGAAAGTTATTTGCGTTCTTGAAAGTTTAAGCTGCTCGCGTTAACTGAAGTGATCCGATGCGTTGGGTCCTATTTATTGAATGTTTTAGAGCCCGACTTCACATCTGTAAACTCTTTTGCCCTTCTTGGTATCATCAAGCAACTTTCGTAGGAATACTAATGTGTTAATTACAGAAAGTGCATTGTAGAGGTTCTTTTTTACCTAGGTTATACTTTCTACCTAACTTGCAAACTATGTTTACTTCCTACCTACTCTTCTACCTGGGTTTTGGTTTGTACCTATCCATCAGTTAATTAGGGTTTTAAAACTGAATAATTATCTTTAGATAGTTCTCTATTATTATTAATAAATAATAATATATCTTGAATAATTAGGGATTTGTTTATTTTATGGTTAATTAAATAATATTTTTGTTCCTTACTCTTATGTATCTATTCTTAACACATTTTTCGACTTATTGTCCCAATTAGCTACATGTCACACCTTACTTTTGGCACAAGCAAAACAGTTTTTGGCAGATATAAGATAATTTTTATTGAAAGCTCAAATTGGACAGTATAAATAATTAATTAATCTGATTTGTTTATAATATATTATTTGTAAAGTGGTTAAATTTGACAGCTGTATGCTATAGTGGTCCGATCTTAACAATTCGTTCGAAGATTGAAGTCACATCTTAAGCAATAATCCATACTAAAAACTTCCATACAAATTTTTATTTTGATCGGTTAGTTTCTATGATAGCTGTTTAATATAGTGGTCTGATATGAATAATTCGTTCGAAAATTGTAGCGATATCTTGGACAATCATCATCCATGCCATATTTCGTACTTGATTCCGATCGTTCAGGTTGTATGGCAGATATATGCTATAGTGATCCGATCTACCCAATTTCTTCGGAGATTGCATTACTTCTTCTAGCAAAAACTCATGCCAGATATAGTGAATATATCTCGTCGAATGAAAAAATTTTCCATGCAAGTACTTGATTCCGATCGTTCAGTTTGTATGGCAGATATATGCTCTAGTGATCCGATCTGAACAATTTCTTCGGAGAATGCATTGCTTCTTCTATCAAAAACTCATGCCAAATATTGTGAACATATCTCGTCAAATGAAAAAGTTTTCCATGCAAGCACTTGATTCCGATCGTTCAGTTTGTATGGCAGATATATGCTATAGTGATCCGATCTGAACAATTTCTTCGGAGATTGCATTACTTCTTCTAGCAAAAACTCATGACAAATATTTTGAACATACCTCGTCGAATGAAAAAGTTTTTCAAGCAATTACTTGATTCCGATCGTTCAGGTTGTATGGCAGATATATGCTATAGTGATCCGATCTACCCAATTTCTTCGGAGATTGCATTACTTATTTTAGCAAAAACTCATGCCAAATATAGTGAACATACCTCGTCAAATGAAAACGTTTTCCATGCAAGAACTTGATTCCGATAGTTCAGTTTGTATGGCAGATATATGCTATAGTGATCCGATCTGAACAATTTTTTCGGAGATTGCATTACTTCTTCTAGTAAAAACTCATGCTAAATATTAAGAACATACCTCGTCAAATGAAAGAGTTTTCCATGCAAGCACTTGATTCCAATCGTTCAGTTTGTATGGCAGATATATGCTATAGTGATCCGATCTGAACAATTTCTTCGGAGATTGCATTACTTCTTCTAGCAATAACCCATGCCGAATTTCGTGAACATACCTCGTCAAATGAAAAAGTTTTCCATACAAACACTTGATTCCGATTGTTCAGTTTACATGGCAGCTATATGCTATAGTGATCCGATATCGGCGGTTCCGACAAATGAGCAGCTTCTTTGTGAGAAAAGGACAGGTGCAAAATTTCAGATCGATATCTTAAAAAACTGAGGGACTAGTTCGCGTATATACAGACGGACGGACATGGCTAAATTAACTCAGCTCGTCACGGTGATCATTTATATATATACTTTATATGATCTCCGACGTTTCCTTCTGGGTGTTACAAACTTCGTGGCGAAATTAATATACCCTCTTCAGGGAGCGCAGCATTACAAGAGGCTGCTTACATATTAAGCTTAGTACATGTTAAATGAACCTAGCTAATGTTCACAAACAAATATTCATATAATTGCGTGGACGAAAACCTAGCGGTAGCATAAGTGTACAAAGCAAGCGGAAGCAAGCAATAAATATGTAAGTATGTACACAATGCAAATACAATTATTAACTGCACTGCACTGACTTCTAATGCTTGCCCTTGAATACTAGGCAAATAAGTAGAGAGCAAGAAATAGCAAAAATATATAGAACATATGACCGTATAATGCATTGGTTCTCAATCGGTGATAGTCCAGTCATTATAGTATGTTCACCTCGGAATTCAGATACCCAGCTGTAAGTCTGTAAATACTTGTATATTGACACCCTAAAAATTGTCTCAAAACCTACATATGGTAGGGTGTACGCAACTATTAAATTTCAAGGTCAAAGTTCAGAAAAATCGGTGTTTTGCGCTTTTTTTGTAAATATCTCATTTCCTATGGGTTTTTTGCTATTGGTATTTATTATCAATATTGTAGAATACAAAATGCTCTACAAATTGAATAGATAAAGATTTAGGGCATGAAGAAAATGATAAAATATAATATAATAGTTAATAAAAATTGACAAATATTTATAATCATTGATTTATCGATAGTTCATCAACTATATATGGCGCGTTTTTGATCGGAGGCACCGGTTGATCTGAAGTGATGCTGTGACCGCGCGCTCTAAGTCCTCTATCTCGAAAACGGTTCACCGTATGAAAAAAATTTTAGAGAATTTTGTATTCAAACAGGTAGAAGGGCTAGCTTGTAAATTGGTCGCCGAATGATTCTCTTCGTTGTTCGAATGTCCACCACACGCAATTTAGAGTCCTTTCCTGGAAGTTTATAACTCTTCCAATATGCCATTTTTGTGATGGTAAGTTGTCTTCAATTGAGTTGTTGTTGATGTTTGGTCGCTCCGTAAACCACTTTGATCGTACTTGAAGTTCGTTTATGTATTCATTTGACCACCTGTTCAAAACATCTGTTTAATGCTTGTGACCTGATTCCATCGTTGTACGTTGCTGATGTTAGCTGACAATCTCCGCTCTGGGAGTGCCCTAAGTGAACTACCAATAATAAAATGCCCCGGAGTTAATACTTCATAATCATTTGGATCCGATGACATTGGTGTTATTGGACGAGAATTTAATACAGCTTCTATCTCAACCAGGACTGTTGTTAGTTCTTCAGCTGTGAGTCTTGCATTTTTGATGGTGCGGTTGAGTTGACCCTTAGCCGATTTGACTGCTGCCTCCCAAATACCGCCGAAATGAGGTGCTCTTGGAGGAATAAAATTGAAATTTATAAATTCATTAGCACAATATTTTACAATTGTATCTTTGAAATGACTTTAATTGAGCTAGTTTGTTGCAAGCACCCACAAAATTTGTTGCGTTATCGCAAAAGATGTCAGAGGGTAGACCTCTTCTTCCAATCATGCCCTTCAATGACACTAAGAATGCGCCCGTGGATAGATCAGATACTAGTTCGATGTGAACCGCCTTTGTCGCTAGACAAACGAAGATCCCAATGTACGCTTTAAAAGGTGTTTTGCCCTGAATACGCAAATATACGTTGACTGGTCCGCAAAAATCAATACCGCACCGCGCAAAAGGACGAGATGTAGTCAAACGCTCGACAGGTAACTGTCCCATTACTTGGTTCATCAGCTTTGGCTTGTAGCGTATACAATGTGTGCATGATCTGACGATACGTATTGCTAAATCGCGCACATTGACTAGCCAAATCTGAAGTCTTATCAGTGCTACGAGTGCCTTTGGTCCTGCATGGTAGTGTTTCCGATGTAGATGACGAACGTAATGCACAACAAATTCGCTTTTGTTTGGCAACAGCATTGGGTGTTTCCTTTCTTCTGGAATATCTGCTGATTCCAATCGACCTCCAACTTTGAGTATTTGAAATCCTTCGATATACTTGAGAAAAGGACTTAAATAACGTAACGGGCCATTCATCGCAAGCTCTTTCTGTAAAAGATGAATTTCATTAGCGAAATGTATGTGTTGAATATTACAAATTATGCAAAGAAAGGCGTGATGTAACTCTTGTGATGAAAATGTTAATGAGTTATTAAGATTAGCTCCATGTCGAAATTTATTGATGAAGCGAAACATCCAAGCTATTAATCGAAGGCTGCTGGTGTAGTTACTCCGCTGATTCACAATTTCCAAAATGTAATTTGTGCTAACAATTGTTTTGAATGCTGATTTTCGTTTCTCCCTATCGACAACTTCCATGTCGATATCATCGCAGCTGTTCTTTGACCATTTATTTGAGTTTTCGTATAGAAACTTTGGTATGATGTACCATATTGAATTAACAAGTTCCTTGGGCGCCTTTGGTTAAATCTTGAATTTCCGAAATTCGATTACCAACAAAAGTCGAAGGTGTTGCAGAATGCATCTTAAGCCAATGTAATACTATTTGTGAGTCTGCCCAAAGAAAAATGTTAGAAGATTTGTTAGAAATTGTTGGTTTAATTTTTGCTAAAAGACGAGCAAGAAGAAGAGCGCCGCAAAGTTTTAATTTGGGTAACGATTGTTTTTTGGTGGGTGCCACTCTGGACTTCGCAGTGAGTAGGCGAATTGTAGTAGTAGTGCCACTATTGTTGAGAACGCGAGTCTATATTGCCCAGTCATATGCACGAATCGATGCGTCACAAAATCCATGTATCTGAAGAGATTCCATATCTGTCGAAAAACAGTGCCTCGGCACTTTAATTTGTGAAAGATCCGATAAACAGTTAAGAAACTTTTTCCAAGCAAATTCGATGTTCTGTGGCACAGATTCATCCCAATCCAACTTTAGTAGCCATATTTTTTGCAACAAAATTTTTGATGTTATAATAACAGGAACTAAAAGTCCAAGTGGGTCGTAAAGTGATGGTGCAACAGAAAGGATGGAACGTTTTGTAAGTCGACCAGTCAGTGCTAGTTTGGCTTCGAATGAAAAAATAAAACAATCAAGATTTTGGTTCCATTTTAGTCCAAGTGTACTAGTGATGGATGTATCTACGTTTAGATCCTTTATAGAGTCGTCTTCTCTGAATTGATGATAATTGGAATTCCACTTTGTTAATTTAAACTGTTCTAATTCTAACAGTTGTATTACGTCTTGCTTTATCTGTGCAAGTTCGGTTAGAGTATCAGCACCACAGAGTAGGTCGTCTACGTAGAATGATGACTTCACGATTTTTGCGCCAATTGTAAATTGTTCTGAATGCTGTTCAGCTAGATATAACATACTACGTATAGCAAGATATGGTGCAGCAGCCATTCCATACGTTACAGTATTTAGTTGATACGTGCGAATATCTTCAGTTGGTGAACTTCTATTTGTCACTTGAAACGCAAGGCTTGACCTTGGAGACAATTTCGCAAATGATTGAATTTTTCAATATTAGTTAAATTGAATTCACGATCAATTATTTGCTTAAACGAGGTGATAAAATTTTGATATTTCGAATACTTGCCATCAAACGTAGGAAGCTTAAGTGGTGGAAGTTTTGAACTTGATTGTACCACACAAGTTGTGTTCGAAAGTAAAACGTTGTTATCTTCTCTCAGTTGCGATTGGATAATCAATTTAGTTGTGATGTAAAGTTCTTCCAGGTCAGCACGTCCTCCATCATCACCATCCCATCTTTCGATGTCAGTTTGAGTTGAGAGAATCTGCTTAAAATAAGACTCCAGCTTAAAATAAGACGCAGCTGAAAGAGCCTTTCCACCTCGTCGGAAGCTGGCGTCGACGATATTTTTAATGCGCGTAATATTTTTCTTGGTGCTGGCGCGTTGTTGTCTTAGCTTGTCCAAAGACATTCCAAAACAGGATCTTGTATGTGATTTATAGAGGCTTCAAAATTATTTTAAATAACAATGCTTCTACTTCTAGTGAGTAGTTAAGCAATAAGTGATTAGTTATTTTAGCGAAATATTTAAGCGAAGTTTTAACACCGATAGAATACAAAGGGCCGAGTAATGATGCTATGTGTGGTCAGTTCTTAGACTAATTTTATTTTCAAATTCTTCTCCTTATATAATATTCTAAGCAATATTGCAATACCGTTCAATACATAATTTCCGCTAAGTACATAGTTTCGTTTTCTATTAGTGCATATATACATAAGTATGTAAGTTATATAAAAACAGTTCATAAATAGAGAATAATCCAAGTACATACTTTACTCTATTGCTCCTTCGTATATAATGTAGTTATTAACAAAACAGAAATATAAAAAAATGGGAGCGCAGCATTACAAGAGGCTGCTTACATATTAAGCTTAGTACATGTTAAATGGGACTGCTAATGTGCACAAACAAATATTCATATAATTGCGTGGACGAAAACATAGCGGTAGCATAAGTGTACAAAGCAAGCGCAAGCAAGCAATAAATCTGTAAGTATGTACACAATGCAAATACAATTATTAACTGCATTGAGGTGACTGACTTCTAATGCTTGCCCTTGAATATTGGGCAAATAAGTAGAGAGCAAGAAATAGCAAAAATATATAGAACATATGACCGTATAATCCATTGGTTCTCAATCGCTGACCCAACAATGTATTTTCGAACATACTTTTATAACTTTGATTATTCTGCAAATAAATGCTCTGATATACATATGTATGATCCGAATTGAGTTCTTCGGGTGGTGTTATTAGTTTCGGTAATTTGATCTTTCCCTTCTTGCAACATAATCCTTTCAATTTTAGTCGAAACCTCAAAGTATTGTAATATGGACAAATAGTATTCATTATTCCAAAACCAATCAATATTTCCCCAGAGTAATGTAAAGTTGCATCAGATCCAAACCCAAATGTTTATAGGTAATTGTTACATTTGAGAATCTGTTTGGTGACATTTTTAACAATATACACGACCCAACTTCTAAAGTCACATCCAATCGCTCAAATCACGATTTAACCTCTTAATTACAAGTATTATAAAAACAACGACCGGCAGCCGCGCCCAATAGTTTTTTCGATTTTAAACAAACGAAAGCAATCGATCAATCAAATACAATAACGTCTGATCAGCTTGAAACTTTGCACACGTGTGGGCAATGCAATAATTTGATAACAGTTTCCCTTTATTTTAAAAGTGAGCCTAACCCTGCCCCCTAATTGGCTTACTGTATATATCTTCCAAACCACTAAAGCTAATTCAACAAAATTTGCTGAAATCAAGTCCTTTTAGCACTTATTCATACGCTGTGAAAATGGAGAAAATCAAATAATAACCACTCCTCATATAACGATTATGTTGGTAACTATTAAAAGTGCGATAACTCATGAAATAAATGCGTCATAAACATTAAATTTCACAAACAAGATGGTAGAGATGAACTTTGTGGGAGGAGTTGTAAAAATTGTAAAATGAATGTGGCATCATGAACCTTTAGGTGAAATTCTATATCTCAGGAACGATAGAACTAATTTTAACCAAATTTAGTGTGTGAGGTTACCCATTCATTCCTATCACACAGTGTAAAATGGACAAAATTGTACAACGACTATAAAACTATGTACCTATAAGCAGGTATTGTTCTCGCTTTTGTCGAGTTATTAGAAATTTCGAGCATACATTTTCTTTACATAAAGAGAAAGAATTTGGGCTTGTATCCAAAGAAAATTGTTCTCATTCAAGAACTGACGCAACTTGAAACCCATAAAAGGGTTATACGTTTTTTAGATAAATTAAATATTAATAAAAAATATTTAAGTTCATCTAAATTGAGAGCTTGGTATTGATATGGTAGAAACATCGGTCCGTACTTCTTTCGAAATGAAGCTGGTGACATGGAGATGAGGTATAGATCGATGATAACCAACTTTTTATGGCCGCAATTTGAAGAAGTTGATTCTTAAAACATCTGGTTCCCACAAGACGGGGATACATGCCACACAGCACATAGAACAAGAGAATTATAGCGAGAAAAGTGTGCAGGTTCGATAATTTCAAAAAATTGTGATATTGAATGCCCTCCTAGAAGTTGTGTCTTAACACCATTAGACTACTTCTTGCGGGCATACTTAAAGTAATTGGCCTTTAGCAATTAACCAGAATATTCTCAAGTCAGTTTAGAAGTCAATATTAAACGTGCTGTTCATGACATACGACATGATTTAGTGCAAACAGTACTCGAAAATTCGTTCCTACAAAAGAAGTCATGGAGGCCATTTGAATAATGTTATATTCAGTAATTAATTGTATCGATTGTACTTCATATCAAATATTGTTAGAAATACACAGAAACATGTACCTATGTACATATAAACAACGCGTGATGTTCACTGTAAATTTGGTTGCCTGCGAGCAACGAAGTTCTCTCTTATTTAGTCAGTCTCAAATAAACTGTGCATCTATCCAGGATGTGGGCCAGGCGACGAGACAAGTGAAATAAATAAAATAAAATAATAATAATAAGTCGAATTGACTAAAGTGAAATTTCTTGTATAAGGTGAGTGGGGTCATTCTTGGACAAGTATTTTGTAAAAAATGTATTAAGTAAAATGTATTCCGTGATGCATTCTATTGAAAAGCTGGATGACCACAATTACAGCGCATGGATCGTTTAGATGAAAAGCGTGCTCATACATACAGAGTTATGGGGCATGGTTTGTGGTCGTGTCATAAAGAACGAAGATGACACTGCAGATGTAAAAGCTGCGTTTGATGCAAAAGACGAAAAAGCATTAGCCACCATTGTTGTTGTCAAGCTTGACCGACGCCTTTGACAATTTCGTGGTAGCAATGGAATCACGTGATTCATATGATGGCATAATGAACAAAGTGAAAAACAAGGAGAGCACAAAATGTTCTCTTCGTGAGGCAAAAAGCGAGAGAGTGTAAAGGACCGACAAACACATTGGGCTCAAACTACATAGTGGAAAGTGAAAGAATCAGATCGAATTTAAAATGGTTTTATATGAAATAAAGGCGTGGTTGTAATCCGATTTCGCCCATTTTCGCACTATAACGTACAAATATAAAAGGAATATTACGTACCGAATTTGGTTGCTTAATCGGTTATGGGTTTTCACCTAAAAATTAGCAGTGTCACGCCCATGGACTAATTTTGAACGCGGTTCCTATAAAGTCATCTCATACCATCCTAGAGATAAAATTTACGATTTTACCCATTTTCACACTGTAGGTAGAAGTGATAAACAAATTTGCTTCCAGTGAATTTTGTTATGATAGCTGTAGCCGTTTATTAGATATGCACATTAAACCTATTAAGAGGCTGCACCATACCCACTTTTTAAAAGAAATTTAACTGCAGATGCCCCTCCCTAATGTGATCCTGTACATCAAATAACAGTATTGTATCTTATTGTGGAGATTAGTTATAGCAATTTATTTGTTTTTGATTAATACCGTTACGGTACCAAGAAACACGTGTACCGAGTTTTATAGAGATATCGTAATTTTTACTCAAGTTACAGCTTGCACACACGGACGGACGGTGGGACAGATATCCCGGATATCAACTCGTCTCTTCATCCTGATCATTTATATATATATAACTCTATATCTAATTCGATTAGTGTTAGGTGATACAAACAACCGTCATGTAAACAACTCTATTATACTCTGTAACAACAGGTTGCGAGAGTATAAAAATATAGGAATAACAAGGAAGTTTCGTCAACTTCGTTTGAAAATTAAGTCAGGAAGACCCAAGTTCGGGTGAAACTGAATGTTTCATACTCTTGCAACTAACAAGAACAAAGGCGCACCTTCAGGATTTGGCAAAATTTAACCATATATGAAACTAAGGAGAGTGTAAGAACCGAAGATTCGAAACTATTTATGTTAGGTACATGGTGGCTAAGGGAATATACCTTCTTTTATCCATTTTTACAAATTAAAATGTGTTTTCGACAATTTTTATATACGGAATTTAAGAGTTTGTTTTATAAAAATTACACGCCTTACACACCAAGGTGGGCCCAAATCGGTCGATTGATTTCTGAGAAATTGAAATTTAATGATTGTGGCTCATTTATTCAGTTAGTTATAGTACTTTAGTAGTTTTCAATATAACCGTTATATGGGGAACGGGCGTTGTTTTTAACTGACTTTAATAAAACCACCTCTTCTCAGCGTGTTAGGTTGATATATGGTTTGGACGATATGTACATCAAAAAATTTAATGGGCGAAGCCACGCCCACTTATACATCCATTTTAGCCCGCAGGATTCCCTGTTTACTGCGATCTCCTGTACACAATTCAGTTTTGCACTTTAAAAGTTTTCGTTTATTGGTGGTGCTTACACCAATTTCTTACCTTGCGTTCGGTGTTATACTCACTTGCACTAGTTTTAGTTACAGAATGTGAATTGAAAAATCTTTGTGTTTTTTAATTCTTTAATTAATTTAATTTTTCTATATTTTTTGAAAATAATTTATAATTTGACAATACTTCACTTTATTTGACAAGTTCACTTTATTATATATTTTTGAAAATTATTTATAATTTAATAAGTTTACTTTCACTTTTTATAGGACGAAAACCGCGTTGCGGGAACGTATTAATGGCGAACCTTATAGGTCACGGATGAAATCGAAAAGAGAGTCCATCCCAGTCGGATTAGTCTCTTTTGATCATTTGGGAGGGAAAAAGACGATGGTTGAAGTGTGGGTGTATAGTGTGGTTGGTTAATTGTATGTAGTTGTATTGGTGGGTGATATGTGTTGTATGTGATGTGTGGTGTTGCATTGTGTTGTGTTGTGTTGTATGATATTGTACGGTGGGTTGTATGCGGAGTTCCAAAATATCGCGGGATTAGTAGTCGCATGAACATCCCGACGACTCTAGGCGAATTAATTTCCTACAAGTCTCTGGAACTGTTGCTGAATGCTCACTACGGCGTTCAATGACGCTTAGGGGCTGAAAGGGATTCCCGTGTTGTCTGTGCCGGTGACTGGTCTGCGTTGTCGACGAATTTTCTTGTTGATGGAATCGATCTTCAAACTGCTCCTCGTTTGCATCTCTATTGGCTGTGTGGACTCGTGGTGCTTTGCATTCTTGGTGCTGCGATGGGGGAGCTGATGCTCTCGGCGCAGCAATTACGGACCTTACAGTTTTGGGAGTGTTGTGGATATCTTCTAGATCCATTTCTATTGGGATAGGAGTATATAATTAAATATGGTTTGGCTCATATTTTTATATTCTCGCAAGATGTTGCTACAGATTATAATAGTTTTGTCCACCTAACGATTGTTTGAAATCCGGGTGACTGTCCGTCCGTCCGTCTGTGCAAGCTGTAGCTTAACTAAAAACTCAGATATCTTTATAAAACTCGGTACACATGTTTCTTGGTAGCGTAAAACGATTGATATTGCAGATGGGCATAATCGGACGACTACCGCGCCCACAAATCGCTATTAATCAAAAACAAAAAAATTGGTATAACTAAGTTTCACAATAAGATACAATACTGTTATTTGGTGTACAGGATCAGATTAGGGAGGGGCATCTGCAGTTTGAAATTTTTTTAAAAGTGAGCGTGGTACCGTACCCTAATATGTTTAATGTGCATATTTCCACAAACTTCACTGAGAATAAATGTTTTTAGCACCTTTATCATGTGAAGATGAGGGAAATCGGATGATAACCGCCCCTATATAACGGTACTGTTAAAAACTACTAAAAGCGTGATGAATAAAGCACCAAACACGCCAAAGACATCAAATTTTATCTCTGGAATGGTGTGGACTTTATAGGAGCCGCGTTTAAAATTAGACAGTGGGCGAGGCATCGGCCACTTTTAGGTGAAAACCCATATCTGGGGATCTACTTAACCGATCAAGCAACAAATTCGGTATATAATATTCCTTTTATATTTGTATTATATAGTGCGAAAATGGGCGAAATCGGATTACAATCACGCCTATATTTCATATAAAACCATTTCAAATTCGACCTTATTCTTTCATTTTCCACTATGCAAATCAAACAACAATGATTGTATCGCGGGAAGACTTTGCGTGAATAATACATTTAAAGTATTCCACTTAGTGACCAAAAAGTGTCTAAATCAAACCAAAACTGTTCAAGCCCCTGGGTACTGAATATTGAATAGATTTTGATTTCAATCCGTAAGATATATAATTGAAATTCATATAATACGTAAATAAAAGAAACTCCCGATAATTGTACGATTTTGTGTAAAAAATAGGTTAAATCGGATCAATAGTTCTTATAGCCCTCATATACCTAATATAAAGATTTTTTAACTTCCGCGTGGCTTTATACCGCATATGTCGGCCAATGTGTGAGTTATCTCAATGAAAAACAGAGAGCGTGTTTTACTCTTAACAAGGTATTGTGCCGAAAATGGATGAAATCGAGTGAAAGTTTTACCTGGCCCCCATGTAACTAATATCAGAATTTTCGACCTTTCGTCTGACTTTACTCGATAAGATTGGTGATAGTATGTGGTACCTTAAAGAAACAGTTAGAGCATCTTATTAGTCTGTGGCATATTAGTAATATGTGGTATTGGCAAAAATTGATAAAATCGGATTAATACTACTCTCAACTTCCACATACTACTTATAATGCTTTTCGTTATTTCAGTTTAATGCTGAATATGTCGGTCAGTGAGTATTAATATTTTTTTTATATATAAAGTTGCTTCAAAGAGAACATAGAGGATATCGAAACAATGTCAAAATTAATATCTTTCTGTAACCCCAATCTATATATAATATGTATTTTAACCTGGCTTTAAATCGTTCCCGTTAATCAAAATGTGATATTTTAATGAAATTATATGGTTAAGATTTTTAAAAATTATCCTTGGTCTAAACCTCCCACCTTCATATAATGATTTTCTGGTAGACGTTTACCACATACGCGTATTATATAAAATTGGACACTTTGGTTTAGTTAATATATATATTATGTATATCTCACTTCAAGCAATAAAATTCAGACTAAGTTTGTGGCCTTTAATGTCAAAAATATACCAAATTTGATTGTAATTTATTCACGAATTTATTTAATAATGGATTTTAATTCTTTCTCAACATTTTAATATAAGGTTTGAGGAGTTTCCTGGCCTTTGATTCTTGCGAATTGCAAGAGTATAAAATTCTCGGTTCCGCCCTAGTATCCATTATCGGGGACATATTGAGCCTACTGATATCCGCTCCTCTGGTACAACAGCCACTTTATAAACTCCACATATTAGGTCAAGTAAAAAGTTCGTTCGGTTTTTATCTAAGAGATTGCGTTATTGTCCGTAGTACTAGTGTTACGTGTCGCATCAGTCATACTATACGGCGTGTTTATTCGCGCTAAAAGTTTGTATTTGACAGTTTTTCGATTGATTTACTCAGTTCGTTGTGAGCGCTCGTCAAAGATGGACACCAACAAAGAGAAAATTCGCCATATTTTACAATTTTTCTTCGATCAAAGCGAAAAAGCAGCTAAAGCGGCTGAAAACATTAATTTAGTTTAAGGGCCCGATACTGTAAACGAACGTGTAGCATAAAGGTTATTTGCTAGGTTCCGTTCCGGTAATTTCGATGTCAAAAATGCACCACGCGTTGGGAGGCCTGTCGTCGAAAATTGCGATAAAATCATGGAAATAGTGGAAACAGACCGTCACGTGAGCACTTATTTAATTGCTGAGGAACTAAAGATAAGCCAGAAAACCGTTTGGAGCCATTTGCATAACCTTGGATTCAAAACGGAGCTCGATGTTTGGGCGTCGCACGAACTAATGCAAAACACATGATGGGCCGAATTTCCATCTGCAAATCGCTGCAGAATCGCAACAAAATCGACCCGCTTCTGAAGCGGACTGTGACTGCCGATGAAAAATGGGTCACTTATGACAACATCGAGCGCAAACGGTCGTGGTCAAAGCTCGGGGAAGCGGCCCAGATGGTGGCAAAGACCTGATTGACGGCCAGGAAGGTTTTGCTGTGTGTTTGGTGGGATGGGCAAGGAATCATCAAATTCGGCCCTCTACTGCCAACAACTGGACCGCTTGAAGGCAGAACTCATCCAGAAGAGGCCATCTTTGATCAACAGAGGCCGAATTGTGTTCCATTAGGACAACGCCAGGCCACACACGTCTTTGGTGACTCGCCAGAAGCTCCTGAAGCTCGGAAGAGAGGTTCTAAAGCAATCACCTTATAGTCCGGACCTGGGACCAAGTGATTACCATCTGTCCGTGGCTAACGCGCTTAATGGTGAGAAGTTGGCCTCAATAGTGGCCTGTGAAAATTGGCTCTCCGAGTTTTTTGGCAATAGAGACGCAGTCTTCTACGAAAGGGGTATAATGAAGTTGGCATCTCGTTGGCAACAAGTTTACGAACAAAACGGCGCATATTTGACTTAAATCGGACAAATGTACATAAAGTTATCATCTTTTGAAAAATCAATAAAAAACCGAACGAAGTTTTTACTTTACCTAATATTAAATCTAACCCCTCTGGTTCAGTTTATATCACTTACTATATAGATATGTATATATTATATGTTTTGACACTAAATAAATCTATGATCAATAACATTAGTTAATAAGATACCAAATATTAATAGAATAATGAATGTTGAATTCTTTCGCATTATTTTGATACTTACGCAACATGTTGCAACAGAGTATAGTTTTGTTCACAGTATTTGTTTGCATCACCTAAGAAGTCATAGCAAGGCCTCAATTACAGTGAAATAAACCTAGGATCCTACTTTTCATATCCTCATGGACGGAATTTTATAAGTATTATAATATATAAATAAATTTCAAACATTCTTTAATAAGCTGTAACAATCTGGACCGTTTTGATATTGATTGATTATTATTCAAGAGTTATTACATGTACACTTATCCAAATTCGACCGATCAGTAGCATGTGAGTAACAAAAAAAATGGATCTATTACCACACTCCACGTATAAGATTACAACAAAAATAACAATAGAATAATATATTTTTATCTGTTTCAATATCAAGTTAAAGAGATGAAGTACAGAAGGCGCTATTCTATAACGCCAACTCTTACCGCGAAAGTGATGAATGTTTAAATTTAAATCTTACGTAATACAAAACTCACTACCCTCCCTGCCCATGGTAAGAAGTTATAAGATTCACTAAACACCCACTCTCCCCTAACACCTTGCATAATTTATGAATGCCCCTTACGCTATTTTAGAATATTATTTCAGCGCCATTTACCATTCGCAACTCGAACTCAAATAAAAACGAATATCTGACACAACTGCAGCGCAATCTGCCGGAATTTTGTGTAACACGTTCTAACATCAACAAAAATTTAAAAAATAAGTAAATTCATTGTTAAAACATTATCTAGTTGATCGAATTGTGAATCTCCTCGACACCCTTTGAACTCACACAAAAAATTTCATCAATATCGATCCAGCCGTCTCCGAACAAAAGAAGTATATATAATATTATATATTTATTAGGCCATTATTAATTATGCCTAGATTAAGTAGAAAATCTATATTACTAAGTCGTCTTCAGAATAGAAAACATATGGGAGTGCTTCCTGTAAACTCTTAATATAGAGATAGTGAGCAGTCACAAGATACTGTTAGTCACGCTAATAGTAGATTAGATTCCAGTGTACGTCCGTCCGAACAAATTATCAATGCAAATCAATATACGCTGGGAAGCTGAGAAGAAAAAGGCAATCGATATAATTCGCCAATTTGGGCTTTCAACTCTATTTAGGAAGAAGAAGCCAACAGTTTAACACCCCAAGATAGATATCGCTTAATTCGGTCAGACGCGGTTAGTTATGATAAATCTTTTGACTACCGCTATCAACAAATTCTTAAGCTTTTTAAAGATAAAGCCGGAATTTTTGGAGAGAATTTTGTCACAAATTTCTACTGGAGAATTGAGTTTCAAAAGAGAGGTTCCCCGCATGAACATGGCATCTCATTAGTTTTACTGACAATTTTATTTCTACAAATGGTTCGGTAAGCTCCTTAAAAAATGATTTGGGTTATCAAAAGTACTTGTATAACCACAGTCGGTCTTGTAGTAGGGAAATAAAAGGAGAACAGTTTTGTTGTTTTGGTATACCATATCCACCAATGCCTGCAACTCAAATACTGTTACCTCTTACAGAAACAAGTCAAAATTCAGAAAGACACGAGGAAATCTTTTTCAAAATTCAAAACGTTTTAAATTCTGTAGTCATAAGAAATTTCTAATTTAAGCGATTATGAACATTTCCTCTCAGATAGTAGAATAAATATGTTTTTGATGACTATTTGTTTCCCCTTAGATCAAGTTTAACAAAACCCAAAATTTTTCTAATAAAAAATTTTTATAAACACTTATTTTGATTTTAGAACTCCTTAGAGCCAATATGGATATCCAAAATATGTTGTTGAAATGTCATGAAGAAGAAGAAGAGAGTTAAAACGATAATTTGCCAGAAAGCGGTGCATGCCTCTTAAAGACGGTAACGATTTTGTTAAAAAACATACCACACCTTGTATAATTCAGTCAGGTTTAACCCAGATGTGGCCAGAGTTGAGTAGTTCCACGAAATTGTATTGCTTTACTATCCATGGCGGAATAAACAGCAAGATCTGATTTAAACCGATAATGAACAGACTTGCATAACACATCGTATTCTAATTAAGGAAAATCAAAGAAAATATTATATGATGTTTTTGAGTAAAGAAAACTTGAAAATATTCTATAAAGTCTTTATAATGTTGATGCGAGATTAAAACAACATTTCAAAACAGACAGCCAATTCGGTGGTATAAGTAACTCTCACCTGTTGGAGATAGGTGGATATTCTCCCATAATCCCAATGATACATACATCACTTTAGTTGGTTCCCCTTTGTGCGAGTTATATAAGTTCTTTGAATTAAGAGAAATAATGAGACAACGGGAGGATCAGGTTTTTGCAATTGCATTAAACTATATGGCATCTGGTACGATGGCAAATGAGGACATATCACTAATTAAAACTCGAGTAGTTAATTTCGAAGAAGTTCCTGATGGTGCAATACATTTATTTTGGTCCAATGAAGAGACTAATAATTTCAATGCCTTCAAGCTCAGTGGAATCCCTACTGAAGCAATCTTTTCAACTGCAAAAGACTCAGTTGAAGGAATTGGTATAAATGAAAATGAGAATTTGGGAAAGAGTTAAACTTTTCAAAACTTCTGAAACGCAGGGAATGCCCTATAAGTTGACACTAAAAATCTCCGCCAAATATAAGATTACAGTGAATATAAACACGTGTGATGGATTGGTTAATGGGGCAGCTGGACAACTTATACAAATTGATTGCCATTGTTCTTTTCCAACAATTCTGTGGGTTAAATATTTGGAACCTTCTGTTGAATTGAAAGCACGATCAAAAAAGCCCCATCCTCTAGAAAGCTCTTGTACACCAATTGAAAAAGTTCTAAAATATTTTCAATATAAAAGAAATGAACAAATTTTAATTGAAAGAAATCAGTTAACAGTTGTTCCGGCTGAGGGAATAGCTATTTGTAAAAGTCAGGGTGCCACATATAATAAAGTTGTGGTTCATACTCGACCCGGAATGCCTAGAGCTTCAAATATATGTCGCTTATAGTCTAGCTACTTCTGCAGAAAGTCTTCTCATCATAGGAAATTTTATTTCTCCTTACAAATTTTCTGAATCGGATTCTGTATTATGTTCAGAGTCTTCACGCTCACTTTAGTAATATAAAAGCGACTGTTTGATGCTATATTCATTGTTTTATGTTTTGGAGTTATCCTCGCGAAAATTTTGATATACCAGGATTTACTTCAATTAACGAGCTGAGGATAGATAGAACGCAACAAGCAACTTATATGCAAAGCATAGTATTGCGAGCTCTATAGAATCAAAGGCTGTAAAGAAAATCTATTCAGGCCGCAAAGTTTTAGACGCAGTTTTGTTTAAATGATTCAATATTAATACTCTGGCTCAGTATAGAAATTCAGCTTTCTCTGTCAGACATTTAAATCTAGAACTTTAGGAAGTTATTACTTCTGAGTTACTCAATCAAACTTTCTGTTGAAGATTTCAACATTTGTTTAATGTCTACAAGGACTACAATAGGAAATCTGCTCCAAGAAAAAACTTTAGTTCTCTGCTTTATGTAGAATATTCAACTACACCTGCCTGTACACAGGTTGATTGGGCATTTTGAAATATGCATCCTTCCCATGTTAATTCAATTACTTTTGAGACAGTACACAGCTATCATGACAGTATTTGTGTCTCTATTTCGAACTAAAGTTTTCAGACTTAGAGCAATAGTTCTTCATTTTTTTCAAATATAATAGAAATAAAATAATATAAGAATTTTGACAGTAGTTTTTAAGAAAAATATGTAGTTATAGCACCGTGAATGTATCCGTTTCCTGATGCGTTTTAAATTGATTATTACAACGGAAAATTGTGTTTTTCTTCATCAATAATGTTTCTTCACAGAGTCATTGTAATAAATAAAAAATGGCACCAAACAAAGAAAGTATTCTTAAAAAAACCTCCAAATCAAAGAAAGTTAAGCCAAAAAGAGCAAATGAAACACCTGAGGAATGTGACTTACGCCTTGAGAAAAATCGTAACAGAAGACATATGGAAGCTGAAGAAGAGCGTGAATCACGGCTTCAACAAAAACGCGACAAAGAATCTTCATCATGAGCTACAGAGACAATCCAAAAACGTATGCAAAGACTTGAAGCCAATCGTAACCGAATGGTTCATTCACGAAAATGAATAAATTTAAAACTTGCGGCTTTCAACTACAATAAAGATGATCATTACATTGATAAAGCCACCTGAACCACTTCTTAGTTATATTTTTAAGCGCACCCCAACTTCCAAACATTTTTTTCCAAACATTCGAAAGCATAATTCATGCTTCCAAATAACGTTCTTTGGAGCAACCAACATAGTGAACAATGCTGGTTACATGCCCACTTTTAAAGTGCAAGGTCAAAATTACCACATATTTGGATTATTGCTCCCATTTCAAGATGATCCCAAGTTTTTAAAATTTTATTTCACCGGTAATGAAGCAGCTGAAGCTGATAAGCATTGCGCAATCAGTACTGAAGTAAGACGAGAAATGGTCTTAGAACTTCAAACTATGTTTCATAAACACAACAGCGTTATCCGTTCATTCAAAACAGCTCTAGACCAGATGCCGACAGATGATTATAGGGTTGTGATTAGAGCAAACCAAACACCACCCGGGGATCATAAGCGGCGATTCAATGCACCGGTAAAAGACGACGTTGCACGGGTTATGGTCGGAACAGAATTCGAGTGACGCGATTTCATCATACATCTCCGAAATAAAAATCTTCGACGCGACGCGAGTAGAGATTATAACACTATCAACGAACATGTGTGTTTATTTACAGCAAGACTTATCTGCTCAAACAATTTTTAGACATAGGCAACGGCAAAATTCAAATTGATCCTGTCACAAATGAGACACTGTTTACACGTTTAAGTGGCTCCAATTCCCTTTGTGTTTTGCTTTTGCATTAACTATCAACAAAGCAAAAGGTCAACCGTTGACTATCGCTATGAAAAAAACGAAAAATGTGTTATACCCACTACCCTTAAGATGAGTTTTAACGAACTAATGAGTTTGCTGTGTTAAATGGTTATCGCTCATATTGTATATATTTATAACTACTAGCTTTTGATTCTATTAATTTAATTTATCTTTGCTTTTTTTATTCATGAATTGAAACAAAAGACTTCTATCTGTCATTTACCCCGGATGAAATCATTTTAACTGGTTTTAAATAACTATCAAAGTACTCTCTTCTTATTTATATCGTTTATATTTATCACGTACTATTATATTATTATTTTAATTACATTTTATATTTTATTGTCCCGATGCCAGATATGCTTTTGTATCAATGATAAGAATGATATTTATTTACTAACATGTATATGGGGTAGGTAATAATCTTCACCCGCTCATGAAAATAATAAGAGAAAATGAATACAAGTATGAAGATAATTGAATAATTTAATATATTTAAGAGCTGAATTAAATATGAATGTTGTAATTTTTGTTAGCTAAGAAAAATAAAGCAAAATCTAGCCCGGGTAAGCGGGCTGGGTACGCTAGTAACAAATAAAAAATATTATTCATTGCACAAAAACGATTTATTTTCATACTCCTCAATATAGTTGTAATGCATTCTTTAAAAATCAATTATAAGCGTATACAAAAAACACAAGAACGATTTCGCATAATTTGAGTACATTTAGTTTACAAATTGCTCTAATTAATTTAACTATGAATGTAAATAACTGACGTAACAGTTCCTACTTCTAATTATTAAAATATATAAAGAAATCTCAAACGAGTATACCATCCAACTTTGCGAGAGTATAAAATGTTCGGTTATTTCCGAGCTTATCCCTTCCTAACTTGTAAATATTTATATTATTATATTTTTTTTTGCCAAATAAAAATGAATTACACATTACTGAAAAAGAAAAATTCGTTACCAATATTGGCGAACGCTATTTTGGTTACAAAAAAAATTAATGAATTAAAAATTTTAAATTGAATAAGCCCTGTAAATTTTCAAATACTTATGAATTTATATACAATACTATAAGTAAACAACAATACAAGAGATAAGCGATGATACAATATTAATAAGAAATGCCAATAACGATACAATAAAACAGAACTGAGATTATAGAAAAATATAATTCCATAATAATTATATAATTAAAGTTGTAAATTGTAAAATAGAAATTATACAACATGAATATAAAAACAAGTAAGGAAGGGCTAAGTTCGGATGTAACCGAACATTTTATACTCTCGCAAAGTCAAATGGTATACTCGTTTGCGATTTCATTGTGGATTGACTGATATTTTCGGTAGAAGGTCAACTATAGGCACTGGGGTCCACATATTTAGTACTTAGGGGTTTGAACAGTTTTGGTTCGATTTAGACAATTTTTGGCCGCAAGGTGGCATACTTTAATTGCATTATTCACGCAAAGTTTTACCCCGATATAATCATTGTTACCTGATTTGCATAGTGGAAAGTGAAAGAATCAGATGGAATTGAAAATGATGTTACATGGGAAGTAAGCGTGGTTGTAGTCCGATTTTGCCCATTTTCGCACTATGACATAGAAACATGAAAAGAACGTTACGCATCGAATTTGGTTGAAATCGGTTAAGCAGATCTCAAGATATGGGTTTTCACCTAAAAGTGGGCTGTGCCCCGCCCACTGTCTAATTTTGAACGCGGTTCCTATAAAGTCATCTTATACCATCTCAGAGATTAAATTTAATGTCTCTGGCGTGTTTAGTGCTTGATTTATCGCGCTTTTAGTAGTTTTTAACAGTACCGTTATATGGGGAGTGGGCGGAGTTGCCACCCGATTTCAACTATTTTCACACCGTCAATAGAAGTGCTAAAAACATTTGCTTCTAGTGAATTTTGTTATTATAGCATTAGCGGTTTAGGAGATATGCACATTAAACCTATTAGAGGCGGGACCACGCCCAATTTAAAAAAAAAATTTTAATTGCAGATGCCCCTCCCTAATGTGATCCTGTGTACCAAATAACAGTCTTGTATCTTATTGCGGAGCTTAGTTATGGCAAGTTATTTGTTTTTGATTAATGGCGTTTTGTGGGCGTGGCAGTGGTCCGATTACGCCCATCTGCAATACCAACCGTCTCACGGTACCATGAAACATGTCTACCAAGTTTCATAAAGATATCTCAATTTTTACTCAAGTTAGAGCTTGCACGGACGGACGGACGGACAGACGGACGGACGGACAGACGGACGGACGGACAGACGGACGGACGGACAGACAGTCACCCGGATTTCAACTCGTCTCTTCATCCTGATCATTTATATATGTATAACCCTATATCTAACTCGATTAATTTTAGGTGATACAAACAACCGTTAGGTGAACAAAACTATTATACTCTGTAGCAACAGGTTGCGAGAGTATAATAATAAAACAGATATTGATATTGTTATATAAAATATTGAATATATAAAAGAAATTGCAGTATTGAAATACCATAAAGCTGTATCATATGGTATTAATATAATATTAATAATCATAGTAATGGTGGTAGTAGTAATCCTTGTAAGAATGGCAAAGAAAAAAACAAACAAACAAAAATCGTAAATATAAGAACTCAGAAGAGTTCTTACAGCAGCGCTGGAGAAGTTGCGTCACCAGATGACTCCACCCTCCCAAGCTGCCAAAAAGAAGTATTTGAAAATAGCCCCCAATGTAACAAACAACATACATATATATCTATCTATATATAAGGTTGTCATATATCTCCCTTCCGCTTTTTTGCTCTTCATTCAATGCTTTATAAAAAGTGTTACAGTGATCGGATTTATTTCAAATATGCGCCGTTTTGTTCGATGATCTGTTTCCATCTAGACGGCAACTTCCTAATACCTTCCTCCTAGAAGCCCCCTCCTTATTTGCGAAAAATTCGGACAGCCACTTTTCAACTTCACACCACCAAGGGCATTCGCCATGGACAGGAACAGGTGGTAATCACTTGGCGCTACGTCCGGGCAATATGGTGGATGCGATAAAACCTCCCATCCGAGCTCCCGTAGCTTCTGACGAGTCATCAACGAAGTGTGTGGTCTGGCGTTGTCCTGGTGGAACACTACACCCTTCCTGTTGGCCAATTCTGGACGCTTCTGGTCGATCACCTGCTTCAAGCGGTCCAGTTGTTCGCAGTAGATGGTAGAATTAAGCGTCTGGCCATATGGGAGTAGCTCATAGTGGATGATTCCCTTCCAATCCCACCAAACACACAGCAAAACCTTCCTGGCCGTCAATCCCGGCTTGGCCACTGTTTGGGACGATTCACCGGCCTTCGACCACGACCGTTTTCACATGATATTGTCGTATGTGATCCATTTTTCGTCGCCAGTCACCATCCGCATCAAGAATGGGACGAGTTCGTTCCGTTTCAGCAGCATATCGCAGGCGTTGATTCGGTCCAGAAGATTTTTTTGCGTCAAATTATGCGGCACCCAAACATCAAACTTTTTTTTGTATCCAGCCTTCTGCAGATGGTTCAAAATGGTTTGGTGACTAACTCCCATCTCCTGGGCGATGTCACGAGATGCCATATGGCGGTCTAACTCGATGTATTCCATGATTTGATCGGTATTTGTCGTCACAGGTCTTCCGCCGGCTGGCTTATCCATGGTGTCGTTTTCACCGGCTCTGAATCGTCGAAACCATTCCTCCGCGGTTCGAAGTGATAGAGTACCATCCCCGAACACACCATTAATCTCACGGAACGTTTCTCTAGCGGATTTGCCTTTAACGAAGGAAAACTTTAAAATAGCGCGAATTTCGGCGTTAGTGAACTCCATGTTTACACGTCTATAACTGTTGAACGCAATATCCAAACTAATCATGCATAGCGTTGTTTTGTAGGTTATGTCAAGATCTTTCAAATTATGTATAGTGTTGCCAGATACGAGCTCTGTAACGCTTTGTACATAGCCGCGAAATTCAAAAGACAAAAAAGCGGAAGGGAGATATATGACAACCTTATACATAAAAAAGAAAAGCTCCGAAACGGCTGGACGGATTTCAATTAAAGTTTCAGGACCAGGATTGACTGTATTTGTCAAAAAATGTACGTAAGTGCGTAGGTAAATATTTGAAATTTTTGTACACACATTTGCCCGTATATAGGCACATGACTTGTTGAATGTGTTTCCAGTTACGCATGCCACGTTGTATATGAATAAGGGTTGATTTTGCACTTGCCATATGCGATGTATGTTTGTAACAGTGTGTATGGTTCTGATTTCCCATGAAACAATGAGTGTACATATTTACATACATACGTTACATATAGACAAATGAACAATAATAATGGGTACTTTCATATTTGTTTACATGCACACATAATTATACATATACTTACATATATATGTATAAGAATATTTGCGACCGCTTAGTATTTTCTTATGGGGTTATATCAAGCAAGAGGAGTACAAAATCAAACCCAGAAATCTGACTGAACTGAAGCAGTCCATTAAATAGATATTTGAGGCAATCCCGACGAACCCTCCAGCCCGCATTAATTTTCTAATTAGGTGTCGCATATGCGTGGCTCAGCATGGAGGAATAATTAATTGTATAAAATTAAATAAGATTTTCTATACAATTCAAAAAAATTAGTGTAATGCATTGATTAAAAAGAAACTTATTATGGTTTATTTTTGTAGCACGATTCGTGAGCCGCCCTGTATATGCAGAATATCTTAAAATTATATGTAAATTCGTTTGCGCATTGTAAATATACGAATCTGTAAGCGTACATTCCTTAACATTGAATTTAGCATTATTTTTCTCATTTAACATTCAAAATGCTCAATTCTGCTATTTTGCGCTGGTGAAATCAGCTTATAATTTGTTTGTGGTGAAATGCACTACCATGAACCTTCTCTATGATATACGTTCTCTGTCAAAACTGATACTGTAATTGGGCTAGATTGACTGCAAAAAACGCCAAAATTAATTTCGATAATATATTTACTATATTAAACAGCTTACTCAAATATAATTTAATTAGACCTTAGCCATAGCAAGGCGAGGTCGGGGTCTTCTAGTATATAATATTATAAGTTATTAATAAGTATCATATCAACTTGTGTATGCACTATACATTGTAATATGCTATTGCAATAGCATAAAAAAATTCAAAGCCACCGTTGGGTATGTACATACTTGTATTGTAAAATCAGAGAACTTAAATGAACGAGAAGGGGCAAAGTGAATTTTGTATGATGCTCGATTGGTGGGCTGAAAAAATGAGATCAAGGAGTTCACCATTTTCTGTAATATTTGCTGTTATTTAACAGAAATGAGAATTTATAACAGCGTTCTCTGACAAATTACGTATCTCCGAACACAAAGAGAAAAATGAAATGAATGAGAAAACAAAAAATACAAATGCCACTTCACATATGCACGATTATTTTTTGCCATATAAACGATTTTTATGATGAAAAATTGATAAAATATGATTTTTTTGCACAAATGCTACATAGATAAAATGTGAAATATTATGCATGAAATGATATTTTACTATTTTCATAAGTTTCTAATTTCAGTTGTTACAGAATTAATAATTTATTTATGTACATATGTACATCAATATATTATATTATATAATATACTTGTAATAATATATTATCTATCTATATATATAAAAGAAAGTCGTGTTAGTTACTCCACTTATAACTCAAGAACGGCTGAACCGATTTAGCTGAAAATTGGCATGAAGGTAGTTTAGAGCCAGGAGAAGGACATATGATACTTTTCCCGTGTGACTTGACATGAAACGTCAGTTACTATAAAACGTGGTATAACAAAAAAGAATCAGACTTGGAATAACAAAACGCAAATGACAGCTATGTAATGACGTATGGATGACAATTTGATATTTGTAAGAAATCAATAATAAAACTATTTCTAAATAAATAATTAACAATTATAATGATAGTGCTATTGCCCATTCGTATAAACAGTGAAGTGAACTATAAAACTCGGTATGGTTGAAAATTTGAATTAGAGTTTGAGTGAAGTGAAGTTTAATTAATAATGCCGCGACCAAGACGATCGAATCTTTCCCGAAAAAGCCGAAAGGACTGAAGAAGAACAAGAAATTGCACGTGAACAGCGCCGCGTTAGTGTGGCTCGACTTCGTGCTTCTCAATCACGAGAGCAAAGTGAAGCAGCCCGTGAAACAGCTCGGTTGGCAATGCAGAATCGTCGAGCGAACAACAAAGGTCAACAAATAGATAATTTGCGACGCAGAACAAGATATTTATCAAGTGCTGATTTGAATCGAGCGGCGTTTCAATACGATTGCAGCAATGATTACAGCTTGCATCCTAGCGTTTGCATTGGGCAAATGGATGTAGTTTGCGAGTATTGTGGTTCATTAAAGTTTTCCGGAGAAACTCCTGGATTATGCTGCCTTAATGGTAAAGTGAAATTGCCATTCTTAACTCTGCCACCTGAGCTATTGTATTCATTGCTTTGTGGCGAAACACAAAAATCACGCCACTTTCTTGCAAATACTCAAAAATACAAGGGTTGTTTCCAGAGGACGTCATTTGGGGCACATATTATCGAAGAACGAGGATTTAATCCCACTTTCAAGGTATTTATTTTTGTACTTATATAGAATGTAGTTAAATAATAACTTACTTTATCTATTGGTACCTATGTAGTATATTTGCTAATTCTGAACTCTACTCTCCCATAGAAAAAAGTATTTATAACCCAGTTAATACTGTCTGGTTTTTATTAGAAAACGATAGTCATTGGGATACGACAATCGCTGAAGCCATTATCTCTGCATCTCCAAGTCAGATATGCGCACTATTCGCTATCATAAATTCGACATGTTTTCCATCAAACCCATGTAACCTGTGGCACAAATACAAGAATAATATGTCAGAAGATATTTTACATCACATTCGTGTCAGTTCCAGAAATTACGATATTGAGATGAATGAGGAGATACTTAATCGTGCTTTACTCTTGATAGAAGATATGTGTTACCTCATGTGCGGTAGTTTATTAATCAGGTTAGGAATGCCAGCACCATATCGTGAAATGAATGACAAAGCGAGTTCACTCACCTGTTCAACCTATATCTTAGATTGATGTCTCTAATTAACGTGCACCTGTGCGGCTACATGAATCCACTAGTTGGCGGCATCTTAGCTCACCCTGTTTAGGCGCAAATGGCCGCAAAAGGGTGACACGTTAAATTCCAAAGTGTTTTTTGGTCAATTGTTTTAAAACGAAAACCACAACGGGAATAGGGCCGATTATATCGACAACGTACAAGGTGCAACAATTTAATGATATTATTCAGTGACGCAATGTACAATGAAGCATTGATTGTTATAGAGAATCATTGCATTGTCATCAGCAAGATGTAGGTGGAGAAGCTCATTCAGCATTTAAGCTACTATTAGACATTTAAAATAACAAATATGCAGTGTGAAATAAAAAAAAAACAATCGTCCATGGCCAATTGTAAAATTATCATTTGTGATGAATGCACTAGGGCACACAAACTTTCGTTTGAGGCATTGGATAGAATTTTGAAAGATATAAAAAACAACGACAATCTATTTGGTGGAACTCTTTACTTCTTTCAGGTGATTTCAGACAGATGCTTCCCGTTATTCCACGTTCAACGTATGCAAATGAAATCAACGCTAGCTTAAAATCATCGCGACTATGGCGTAATATAGAAAAATTACATATGACAGTAAACATGCGCGTTCATATGCTTCAAGATTCATCTGTCGAAACTTCTTATAACAACTGTTAGATATTGTCAATGGAGGAATTGCTATGTGTTAAAATACTGGATGAATAAAATTACCGACGAATTTTTGCACATTCATTAATTCACAAAATATTCGCACTTAACTTTAGATATAGATTCGCAATGATGATCAATAAGTCACAAGTCCAAACGTTGTCTGTTTGTGGCTAAGATTTGGATACAATATGCTTTTCCCACGGACAAATCTTTGTGACATGTTCTCGAGTGGGCAAACCCTCCAGTTTGTTTCTATTAGCTAAGTACGGACGGAGCAAAAATATTGTTTACTCGATTTCGTTGGGAAATTAATCTTTGTTTATTTTTAATTAAGAATAATTTATTAACATAAATAAAGTAAACTTATTAACATAAATAAAGTAAACTTTAATCGTCTACAACTCTTCATTCCTTTTTTAATTTTATTTACATCCCCAACACACAAATACTTTTAAAAAATAACGTATATGGCAGATCAACGTTTGCCGGGTCAGCTAGTTATCAATAAAAACATGTGAGCGCACTGCTCTATATGTAAGTATGTATGCACAAATATGCGTGTGACCGCGCAAAATAAAAAATGCTTACACAAATCTACATGCATTTAAGCGTACAAATGTAAGTACGTCAGCCAATAGGCAAAATACAAACATTGTTGTACAAAAACAACAATTGTCGCTAATAGCATTAGCACCAGAAATCAATATGGCAGCCAAATTGACAAATCCTAAATTTGTAGTAAATCACACACCAACAACATTTTCATTCATGAACGCTGGCGCACAATCCATAAGCTAAGTCGTTTCATTCATAAAAGCAAACGCCTTACACATCTCCCCGAGCATGCGTTTGCCCACAAGCGTCTTTTCGGGTCGATGGCAAAAGCTAGAAATTATAAATTGAACATCTTTCTGATGTTCCCTCTAGAAGGGAAAAGTGGCAACCCTGCAAATACAGAAAACACAGAAAAAAGTGGCAATAAAACTCTTGTCGACTTAAATATTTTACAATTCTAAAAATATGTAAAAAATATTTTTCCGTGACTCGCAAAAATCTGCGTCAATATGTATGCATGCTCATATATTATATAAAAATACATATTTACAATGATTTGTGGGCAAAGCTGTTAGAGCGGCAAGGGAAGCGGTGACAATCTGCGAGAGTTCGTTTATTTTTCGGCACATCTCGGATTTTCTACCAACAACCCAATGTTGTGACGCTTTGTCGTCGCGTGAGTCCTTCGACAGATTGACTCTTTTACATAAAAGCAAAGAACGTGAGCTTCGATCATTGGTTGACCGTGTCAACGGAGATTTCACATGAAGTAATGAATGTTCATATCTACATACATATGTTGTTTGTAGACAAATTTACAAATATTTTTACACATGATATGAAAATGCCGGCGGCAAAACACAATTTAATAATAAACATTTCTCATTAAATTTTGAATTTTATCTGCTTTTTTTTAAGTTGGGAACCTCGAAATGGACCCTAATGCCATGAATATCCCCTTATTGTCAAAATGTAGAAAAATATTCATGATATTATCCATGTATCAGTATGTCACAGACATGTGTACTAACTTACCGCCTTAAGCAAAACATCCTCGAAACATTTTTGGAATCATTAGAAGAAAAGGCGGTCTTCAAGACCATCCAGACCAACAGTCATCAATTTTGGAATAAAATTAAGCAACTTTAAGTCTTGCTTTTTGGAAATTTTTAGATTTATAAACATTTATTACTGTTATTAAAGGGACTGTTCAGGACTGTTATTAAAAAACAAATATTATTTGTTTTTTTTTTGAAAAATTTATTGGTCGCCTTCAAAATAGTCTCCTTCCGCCTGAATACAACGTTTTGCACGTTCAAGAAGGTTATTGAATGACTTTTTTAGGTCATTTGTCGGTATAGCGTTGAGGATGGCGGTCGTCGCCTTTTCGAGTGCATCAACGTCAGCATAGCGGTTTCCTTTCATGGCCAAATGTAGTTTTCCGAACAAATAAAAATCGCAGGGTGTCATATTAGGTGAATAGGGTGAATGGTTGATGATATGAATGCGATTTTTGGTCAGAAAATCTGTCGTGAGTGTCGAACGGTGTTTCAAATCGGGACAAATCGAGCACAAACCTTTCTGAGGCCTAAATTTTCTGTAAAAATACGATAATTCGATTCCATGTATTTAAGCGATGATTTCGACTCTTTTTAATGAATTCACGCACAATTTCCGTGTTTTTTTCGTTCACAACATCTTTTGGCGGCCCGAACGTTCGTCTTCGAAACGTTCGTTCATCTTGAAAACGTTTAAACCACTCGGGAATACGGCTACGGGAGAGACAATCATCGCCATAAACTTGTTTCATCATTTGATGAGTTTTGGTTAAAGTTTTACCAAGTTTAAAACAAAACTTAATTCTGGCTCTTTGTTCGATGCTCATTTTCCGACCGACACTACAAATGTAATGTCGCATGTAGCTCGATATTTCAGCTGTTATACAAGTCAGCTGTTATACAAATTTTATACGACAACACTGAAGAATACACAATTGAGGGATAACAATTTCAGATAGATGGCGCCACTAGAAGCCGCGTTGTTTAAAAATGGAACTTTTGAATTGTACCTTGTAGTAATAAAATTAACTGAGTATATGACCTATAATGTAACTTAATAAAATACCACATTTGATTGTTATCCATTGATGATTTCGTCA
Source organism: Bactrocera oleae (assembly GCF_042242935.1). Lineage (NCBI taxonomy): Eukaryota > Metazoa > Arthropoda > Insecta > Diptera > Tephritidae > Bactrocera > Bactrocera oleae. The sequence goes on along the minus strand of NC_091542.1, from coordinate 3,678,353 downwards.
GAATTGTTTTGACCTGCGGACATTTTCTTTGTTTTGATCCTAGCTAGTTTCACGAGTATAAAATATTTGGTTCCACCTGAACTTAGCGCTTCACTACTTGTTTAATATAAAGTTTTTGCAACACCTGAAGGTGTTTAACTGGCTTTTATCCTTGCAAGTTGCGAGAGTATAAAATGTTCGGTTATACCCGAACTAAGCACTTCCTGATTTGTTGAGATATACATATATTATTTGGTTTCACAAAATATCGCTTGATGCCACAATATATTTATATAGTTATAAACTAATTTGAATGACCACTTAGATTTTTTATTTCAGATTCAGTTTGGCCCAAATAGTACCGGTGAAAATTCGAAGAAAAACCAGAGAAATGTAAGTAAAAACGTAAAATTTTCCAGTAAATATTATTAAGATTTTTATTTATGTATATTCCTTAAAAATTTTCAAATACTTTTTTGTAAACGATAACTTGAGAAAAAAGTCAGATTCTTCATAAAATTGGTATTACAGGGAGGTTGTAATGTAGATGGACGTACTCGGACCATCGCCACGTCCACAACATACCGATATTTGATACAAAATATAAGATACAAAACTGGGCGCATAATTACTGTACCAATTATTGGTATGCATATATGCTACCTACTTAGTTCTTATTGTTCTGTATATATCATTAAATTATTTACAATTAAAATATTATACTTGTACATATACTTCTAACAAAATCAAAATTCTTCCTCAGTCTGAAATTTCCGTCATCTTTAAATCATCTTTGTCGGAAAGATTTTTTTCTAAACCACTCAAAATTTTTTTTAACTCTTCTTTAATAAAATAAAATTTTTTCAAAAGAACGGAACCTTAGCGCGTTGAAATTGAAAGCAAAATGAAAGGAATTCAACTTTACAAATCCTGCCATTGTTTTACATAGGTACACTATCATATTATATTTCGATAACGAAATTATTTTGCTTTTTACATCGAACAGTTTTGTCGACTTCGTTTAAAAAACATGTAGGAAAAGGGTAAGTTCGGGTATAACCGAATATTTATTACGTGGAAAGAACAAATGCGGTGGAACACCTTCAGAGTTTGGAACATTTTGCCATATATCAAACTAAAGAAAGTATCGCCGTGATTTATTCATTTAAGGAAAGAAGATACACTGTTATTATTTAATTTAGATTTCTTACATATTGGCCGATAGATACGGTATGAAGTGATCCGAAGGTTCGAAAATATTTATGTTAGGTATAGGTTAATTTTTATGAATTTCTGGCACAAGTTATTGTACGATTTCGACAATTTTTAGACGTAAGATGAAACACCTTGAGGGCGCTAATTGTGCAAAGGTTTATTCTGATAACTTTATTGATGTTTGATTTGTATACTGTAAAGTGAAAGAATCATACGAAATTTAAAGGTTCGTTTTATAAGAATTAGACGTGGTAGTCATCCGATTTTGAAAATTTTGCAGTGTCTAATTGGAATCTTTGGGTAACCTTAAACATCAAATTGGGTTGAAACGGGTCCATTGATTCCTGACATATAGGATTTCACCTAAATGTAGACGGTGCCACGCTCATTGTCCAATTTTCACACCATATCCTAAAATGCCCTTCCCTAGCATGCTGGTTGTGAAATTTAATGATTGTGGCTTATTTATTCAGTTAGTTATAGTACTTCAGTAGTTTTCAACATATCTGTTATTTGGGCAGTGGGCGTTGTTATCGGTTTGGATGATATGTACATCAAAAAATTTAAGGGACGGAGCCACGCCCTGTTTAAATCCGTTTTAGCCTGCAGGATTCCATATATGTGATATGTTTTGTATGTGACGTGTGGTGTTGCATTGGGTTGTGATGTGTTGTATGATGTTGTACGGTGGGTTGAATGCTGAGTTCCCAAATGTCGCGGGATCAGTAGTCGCATGAACATTCCGACCATCCTAGGCGAATTAATTGCCTAGAAGTCTCTGCAATTGTTGCAGAATGCTCACTAGTGCGTTCAATGGCGCTTAGGCGCTGAAAGGGATTCCCGTGTTATCTATGCCGGTGAGTGGTCTGCGTTGTCGACGGATTTGCTCGTTGAGAGAATCGATCTTCAAACTGCTCCTTGTTTGCATCTCTATTGCCTGTGTGGACTCGTGGTGCTTTGCATTCTTGGTGGTGCGATGGGGGAGCTGATGCTCTCGGCGCAGTTACAGTTTTGGGAGTGTTGTGGATATCTTCTACACCCATTTCTATTGGAATAGGAATATATAATTAAATATGGTTTGACACATATTTTTATATTCTCGCAACATGTTGCTACATATTATAAGAGACGAGTTCAAATCCGGGTTATCTGTCCGTCCGTCCGTCTGTGCAAGCTGTAACTTGAGTAAAAATTGAGATATCTTTATGAAACTTCTCTCACTTTCCACTATGCAAATCAGACAACAATGATTGTATCGGGGTAGAACTTTGCGTGAATAATGCGTTTAAAGTATGCCACTTTGTGACCAAAATATGTCTAAATCGAACCAAAACTGTTCCAGGCCCTAGGTACTAAATATGTCGACCCCAGTATCTATAGTTGACTTTTTACCGAAAATATCGTTCAATGTGTAAAATATATAATTGAAATTCATATGATAAAATAAATAAATGAAACTCTCGGTAATACTTGTAGTACGGTTTTGTGTAAAAAATGGGTTTAATCGGATCGGTTCTTATACCCCTCATATACCTAATATAAAGATTTTTGAACTCCCACCTGACCTTATACCGCATATATCGACCAATATATGAGTTACCTCAATAAAATGATCTTTGTGCCTAAAATGGATTAAATCGGGTTAAAATTTTACTTAGCCGCCATGTGATTAATATTAGAATTTTCGAACATTGGTCTGACTTTATTCCATTTGATTGGTGATAGTATGTACCTTAATGAAACAGTGGGAGCATTTTAGTACTTGTAGTATATGGGATTAGCAAAAATTGATAAAATCGGAACCTTCAGTGTTCTCCAAACTCGTATAAATACGAATTAGAGGACAATGCAAAAGGCTCAACAGCACCAACATAGCTCATAATTCCAATTACAACAAATCAGCAGGCAGGAGCAAATATCAACGCGGACGGACACAAAAAGGCGCGAAAATCAGATCGCCCCAGCAGTACAACAACAACAACAGCAGCTCCACCAAAATCTACGCGGGATTATCAACCCACATCAGGTTATAATTGAATTTATAGTTAATTTATCTTATTTAAGTCTTCATATAACACTTAACAAACACACACATAAATATTGTACAATTAACCCACACAAATTGTCTATATTTCTACCCTATATACTCAAAGTAATTAAAGTTACATTTTGTTGAATTTTAATTAACATTTGATTTTATTTGCCACACCGGCAAACTCAATGTTGAGTACCCCGACATTTTGGTCCTTCGAGCCGGATCCGTTCCCGATAAAATAAAACCTACCCAATTAAACACCGTTTATATATTATATATTAGGTGCTTTTTGTGCTACACGTTCGTTTACAGTATCGGGCCCATAAACTAAATTAATTTTTTCAGTCGCTTTGGCTGCTTTTTCGCCTTGATCGAAGAAAAATTGTAAAATATAGCGAATTTTCTCTTTGCTGATGTCCATCTTTGACGAGCGCTTACAACGTACTGAGTGAATCAATTGAAAAACTGTCAAAGACGAACTTTTGGCGCGAATAAACACGTTTTCAGCGCCGTATAGTATGACATGATGCGACTCGTAACACTAATACTATTGACAATCTCTTATATAAAAACCGAACGAACTTTTTACTTTACCTAATATTATATATTCACACACCCAATCAACCACAAACTTGGATTGATAATATAATTAATAATAGTTATCAAAAAAATATAATATCAGTGTAATACGGAATAAAAGTGCAAAGTGAAAACAAATATATATAATAAAATAAATATTGTGCTTAACAGGTATTAAGTGCAAAGTATTTGGGAATTTGTTATTGCCATATTCCGTTTAGCATATTGCTCATAATACATACCTAAGTAGGTACTTACAATATATAATATATATTTTTTGAGAGCCAAGTAGCCGTACTCTTGGTACCAATTCGTACATACACTTATACATTATATAATATATATATTAAAATTGCTCATAAGTACGTACTTACAATATAATATAAAATTTTTGAGAGCCAAGCAGCCTTACTCTTGGTACCTATTCGTACATACACGTATATATAGGTATATATATATATTCAAATTGCATTACCCGCTCTGTTAAATATTCATTGCTAGTGCATTGCGAGCAAGCAAAAAAACCCTGTAGGAAAAAATTCAATAGACTCAGTAGGAAATTTTTTGTTCATCGGAATTTTAAATATAATATTGTGCATATATAAAACACATAAAAAAGTGTTTTTTTTTTTTGGAAATTCGCCAGCATTTGGGAATTTATTTGTTAAAATTTAAATAAAGAAAAATTCGTAGAACCCCACAAAAGAAAAATTACTAGAAATTTATTATTTGTTTCATTTAAATTTTTATAAATCGTTGCAATATATACATACATAACGTGGACTAGACTATTTCTTGATGGCATGGAGGGACCTGGTATCGCAATACGAAAACAAACGAGTTCAAGTCAACGCGCAATTAAAAATCTTGTTCAATTTACCCCAAACAAACCAGGAAAGTGGAAGCGCTATTAAACACCTTCAGAGGACCGTCTAAAATTGTCTTACAAATCTTCATAATGTATACATAGACAGGACTAGTTGGGACCCAATCTTAATCTTCTTATGTGGATTGAAACTACTTAAAACTTTACTTCATCAATTTGAGGATACCCTAGAAGACAACTCCGAAATACCATCATGGAAAACTTTCGACGCGTTTCTTACCCATAGATATAAATCTTTGGAAGTAGTAGGAAATCTAACTGACCCCGTTCCAGTTACCCAACCCGACAGTGGGCCTTATAGAAAAGGAAAAGACAGGAAATTTAATACCTTTCATGCTCTGGAACCTTGAAATTGAGTTTTTCACACGCTAGTGAAAACCCTGTAAAAGGCAGTATCATCTCAAAAAAACCCCAGGACATTGAGAGTTGTAAATTATGTAGAACTCAACACTCCATTCGGGAATGCCCAAAGTTTTTACAAATGAATGTCGAGACCCGAATAAACGTAAAAAAAAATAATGGTTACTGTTTAATTGCCTTGCATTATCGCATAGCTTCAATGATTGCAAGAGCAAATACTCATGCATCCCAATCCCTCCCGCAAGGATCAAGAGCCTCGAACCCGCCTCTTGACTCTACCAATAGTAGTACCTCTCAAACCCTTAATCCCAATACAAATCCGCAAGACTAAACAACTCTCTTACATTCCACTGAAAATAAAACTCAAGACCCACACAACTCAAGTAGGAAGCAGGATTTGCTAGGTACTGCCATAGTGCAAGTTTCTTACAAAGGACAATTATATACAGCTCGAGCACTAATGGACTATGGGTCAGAAGCTACGTTCATTTCCGAGAAGTTCCACAGAAAATTGAACATACCCACATTCAAGAAAAACGCACAAGTGACCGGATTGAACAACACAGTCTCCGCAACAGCTATCAAAACTTACTTGATAGACAAATTTCTAATAAAGAATTCGATTTTAGCTTAGCTGACCTTCACTTCTATAAACCCAAACCTGTCGACATCCTTATCGGAAGTGATCTGTACCCACACATAATTCTCAGTGGCGTACAGAGAAATGTGCTTAGGTCATTACTAGCCCAAGAAACATAATTCGGTAGGATTCTTTCCGGACCCACACCTGAAAAACCTATCTCATTTCAATGTTGTCATTTTTCAATAAGACGACCCCAGACAAGTTGATCACACAATTTTGGGAAGTCGAAGAAGTTCCGAAAAAGCCTCTACCCTCAACTTCGGATATACTGTGTGAGCAAAATTATCAAAAACAACCCGAAAACACTCAACTGGGCGCTACGTGGTAACATTACCCTTTAAAACCCCAGAAAAAATAGACTTGGACAACTCAAGATAACTCGGTCATATGACCAAAATTGAATATGACCCCGCAGAGAATACGAAAATATAGTATCTACCACATCACGCAGTCATCAAACCCGATCGCTTAACGACCCAACTGCGAGTGGTATTCAATGCATCATGCCCCACCTCAAATAGAAACAGCCTCAACGATATACTACACACTGGACCTATTCTACAAGCAGACCTGGTAATCCTATTCACGATAAAACATCGTTTAGTAAAAGAGAAGTATTAGTATAGCAAAATTGTTCGACCCAGCTGGTTGGCTTAGTCCCGTTGTAGTCACAGCCAAAATAATGATGCAACAAATATGGCTCGATAAATCCTATTGGGATGAAAGTTTAAAACCCTTAACTCTCCATCGCTGGAAAACCTTCATAAAGAATTACGAAACCCTAAATCTGATTAAAATACCTCGGAGGACCCACTTTTCGACATCCACGATCATCAATTTCCACGGCTTCTCTGATGCATCAGAAAAAGCTTACGCAGCAAACCTATACATCAGTGTTTCTACAAACACAAACACCTGGGCAACTCTTTTGATATCCAAGACTCGTGTGTTCCCAATAAAAAGTATATCTTTACCAAGGCTAGAACTTTGCAGAGCGGTTCATCTGGCGAATCTAGTGGATGCGACCCTACCCCAATTAAACATTACTCAGTACCGTACTCACCTTTGGACGGATTCTACAATTGTCCTTTCTTGGCTAAGCAAACCCCCATGCTCATGGACAACCTGTGTATCCCACCGAGTTGCCACAATTGCAGAAAAAGTTGGAACTGAAAATTGGCGTCACATCGAAAGCCAGGACAATCCGGCAGATCTGGGTAGTCGCGGATGCACCTCTCTGGAAATGGTTAACAATGACCTCTGGTGGCACGGACCCCAATGGCTAAAACTCGACCCGAAACATTGGCTAATTACCCGAAAATCAATCGATACAACACTGGAACTGCGGGCAATCAAGACTTTTGTCAACACAGCACAAGAGGATATACTGGATAGATTTTTATCACTACCCAAAGCCATTGGAGTCATAGCATATTTATTCAGATTCTGCTCGAATGCGTCACCCAACAGATCACAACAGCCACACACAACGTTGGAAATAACTCCAGACGAGTTCAAAACTACCCGCACGAAGTTAATTATTTTAACCCAAAGAAAGGACTTCAAGGAGGAGTATAAAATAACAAGCATACACAGAAAAAGTACAATTTTGACCTCAAATCCTTTAATCGATCCCAAAGGAATAATGCGAGTTAATGGCCGATTGAGTAATTCAGCCGCATTATCTTATAATGAGCGTCATCCGACTGACATCGGTTTCGTTGCAGGTGCGCTTGCAGGGGCAGTTGCAGCCACAGATCGGGGCGTTGGGGCAGGCCCCGTGCGTGGCACGTTGGTAGCCGACCGCACAGTTGGCGTAGGAGTAGTTGGCTTATCCACATCCATGTTAATTTGTATGAAAGAGTTGTTTAATTATGCAGACTTGTCATATAAAGAATATGGATGATCGTGCCACGTTATGTGGCATGAACGGGTCAGCGTATTGATCGACCATTTTTTTATTAGTTATTTGTTATTTTTAACGGTTATTAACGAGTTTTTCGGTTTTTTGTTTCTTGATTTGATTATTTTATTGTATTGCGGTAGTATCGGTTGATTGTTTGCGATTTGCTGTGTCGCAATTATCGGCGGTTGGGAGAAAGCATAGTTTCACGAGCGTTCTGGTTAGCATCCTTGTGTACGAAGATCAACCACTCGTATGTGCCGTATCGGCTGAAATCGTGATGGAGAATTTTAATTCTTTCCCAGCGATTTAATAAGGATAGCGACTCCACGCCTGGCTCAGGTATGGCCAGAATGGGTGTTTCTTTGAGAAAATACCCTGGAGTTAAGGCTGTGAAATCGGAGGGATCTTGCGAAAGGATTGTAAGAGGCCGTGAATTGAGAACGGCTTCAATTCGAATTAATAATGTCGTAAATTCTTCGTAATTGAATTTGTAATTTCCAGCTACTTTTTTAAAGTGGGATTTAAAGCTTTTTACAGCTGATTCCCATAAACCACCCATATGAGGAGCGCTTGGGGGGATGAATTGCTAATTAATGCCTTGGGGCGCATACTTTTGTACAATCTCAGGTGAGACTTGTTTGATAAAGTCCACAAATAGTTTTTCGGTGGCTCTTTGAGCTCCGATAAATATTTTACCATTATCGCTCATGATCTTCGATGGAAAGCCGCGTCGACCGACGAAGCGAGCAAATGCCGCAAGAAAAGCCTCCTTCGTCAGATTAGTACAAAGCTCAAGGTGCACTGCTTTTGTCGTAAAACAGACAAAAACAGCCACATAGCCTTTCATCAGAGTGGGAGACCTTAACATGGACGCCTTTATTTGAAAAGGCCCAGCAAAGTCAACACCTGTGATGGAGAAAGGCAGAGCGAAGTTGCAGCGTTCCGGGGGAAGTGCTGCCATAATCTTTGTTCTCATCTCTTGCTTGTGCGTGGTACAGATTTTTCACAAGAAAATGCACTTCTTTATTTGGGGCTTAAGTCGGGGAATGTAAAATTCCTGGCGGACCATATGTTGCATGAGGCGATGTTCGGCATGAAGCATTAATATGTGGATATAATTGATGAGTAGTGTGGCAAGTCGAGACTTCTCTGGAACAATTATGGGATGGCGTTCGTTATACGTTAGGCTTGAATTGGCAAGCCGACCATTCACACGAAGAAGACCTTCCGTGTCTAGGAATGGGTTTAGAACTAAGAGGGGACTTCTCTTGTCAATAGGTTTTGATTCTCTCAAAAGTGATATATCGTGGCTGAAGTAGCGCGCTTGCGTAGATGCGATAAGAGCGACCTTTGCTTTTTGTATGTCTAGGTGCGTCACTGTATCGCATTAAGTTTAATTTTGAGTCGCTCTATGAACTTGAGCATGTAAGCGATTACCCTGAGTGCTCGGGGATACGATGAACATCGTTCGAGGATGTCAGTATCATCCACTGTTGTGTGAAAAGAGTCGATTTTTCGACTTTCTGGGGCAATTATATTGCGCATGGGTGATTGTGGCCAAGAATCGGGAGATTCTGTTAACCATCGTGGGCCATTCCACCAGAGGGTAGTGGTGGGAAGATGCAGGGGCTTGCATCCTCTTGTACCTAGATCAGCAGGATTGTCAGCACTGGCTACATGTCGCCAAGTGGCTGATCCTACTAGGTCAAGTATTTGAGACGTTCGGTTGGAAATGTACGTCTTCCATGCATGTGGTGGTTTTTCTAACCAGGCTAGTACAATTTCGGAATCGGACCATAGATATATTTTATATTGTGCCATGTTTAAATGCGTTTGTACGATGAACACGAGCTTGGCCAGTAGTAGCGCTCCACATAATTCAAGTCGTGGCAGACTTATTGTTTTTAAAGGAGCCACTTTTGCTTTTGCTACTAGTAAGTGGCATGTGGTCGCAGTGTCGTTTTGTGTGCGAACATATATAGTTGCGCAATATGCCTTTTCAGAAGCGGCACAGAAGCCGTGTAGTTCGACTTTGTACTCTGGGGCATAATTTACCCATCTTGGGATTTGTATCTGTGAGATATCGTTTAGATTGCTCGCAAACTGGGACCACTTTTCTAAACGAAGGGGGTTTACTTGTTGGTCCCAGTCGGTTCCATCTAACCATAATTCTTGTATTAAAATTTTGGCTTGTATCATAACTGGCGAAAGCCATCCTGCGGGGTTGAAAAGTTTCGCCACAGAGGATAAAATTTGTCGCTTTGTTATGGCGGATAACGCAGATATTGACTCTGTAGTGTATGAAAACTGGTCAGATATCGCATTCCATTGGATCCCCAGAGTTTTTGTTGTACTGTCCTTTTCGAATTTAAGGAAATTAGTGTCCAACAGATTTTCTTTAGGTATATCCTTTAAGATATTAGAGTGGTTCGCCGTGATCTTTTTCAACGAAAACCCTGCGGTTTTGAGGGCTTTTACCACTTGTGATAGTGATTCGTATGCTTGTGGAAGATTGTGACTTCCAGACAGGATATCGTCTACATACGTTTGTGTTTTTAACACCTGGCTTGCCAGAGGAAATTCTGACTTGGTGTTTTCTGCCAATTCGTGCAATGTTCGAATGGCTAGATATGGAGCACAGTTGACGCCAAAGGTAACTGTTTTTAATTTATAGTCGCGGAGTGGACTATTGGGGGATTTTCGGAAAATAATTCGCTGAAAATCCTGATCGTCTTTATGTACGACTATTTGTCTATACATTTTTTCGACGTCTCCGTTGAATACGTATTTGAATATACGCCAATTTAAAATGAGTAGCATTAAATCTGGTTGGAGCGTGGGTCCCGTAAATAGGATATCATTTAGGGAATTCCCCGAGCTAGTAGATCTTGAAGTATTAAAAACAACTCTTACTTTAGTTGTTTTTTTGTCTGGCTTTACCACTGCATGATGCGGCAAGTAAAATGAGTGGTATTTGCCGTTGATGATTTTTTCGCATGGAGTTACTTCCTCCATGTGGTCTAAATGGAGATATTCTTCCAACACACTATCATATACTGGTTTGAGTTCGCCTTTTTTAAGTAGGTTTTTTTCCATACTTTGAAAATGCTGTATTGCAGAGGTGCGAGAGTGACCTAAGGCGATTGTGTTGGGAAATTGTTGTTTTAGTGGTAGTCGTACGACGTACCGACCATTATCTGATCTAGTAGTTGTGGCTTTGTAAAAGTCTTCACAATACTGATCTTTGGGGTTGTGATTGATATGGGGTGGAGTTCTTCTAACTCCCAAAATTTTTTCAATTGTGAATTGAGGTATTCATTTGAGATTTACTCAACCTGAGTGGTCATGGTGGTAACTGGTTCCGAAACTAGTCCACTTAGGATCCACCCAAAAATAGTATTTTGTGCCAGAAGTGTATTTGAAATTTTCTCAATACCTTCGAGTATTATCTGTGGTATGAGATAGCTGCCTAATAGAAGGTCTATTTGAGCGGGACTGTTGCAGTTGGGATCTGCTAGCTTTAGGTGTGAAACCTTTTGCCAGTGCTTGCTATTTATGTGATAGCTTGGAAGCATATTTGTAAGTTGCGGTAAGACTATAGCTTCTGCTTGTATGTGCTTATCCGCTTGGGGGAAATTAGGGTAATGGGGCAGATTTTATTTGAGTTTTGGACTACTCTTCCGCCCATTCCCGTGATTTCAAAATTGGCTAGCTTTGTTGGCAGTTGTAGCCTTTTTTGAGCCCTAGACGCTATGAATGATCGTTGTGATCCTTGGTCTATTAAGGCCCTAAGTTTAAACAGTTCTCCTCGGTGTTCGATGGAGACGACTGCTGTGGGTAGTAGTACTCTACTTTGATTTTCGCTGTGTAGCGTTTGGGTTTTTAATGCCTTTGAGCAGCATGGTGCTTCTTGGCAATTATCGGGATTTCGCCCTTCGGGATTTGCTGTAACAACTAAACCCGTGGCTCTTTTCATATTTGCGCTGTTTGAAGGTGAGCTGGAAAATGTGTTGTAATGCAGCATTGAATGATGTCGTTTATGACAATAAACGCAATTAAATTTGCTTTCGCACTCTTTAAGTGTATGTGCATGTGACAGACAATTTGTACAAAGTCTTTTTGTTCTCACAAAATTGTTCCTATCGAAAATATTTAATTTTTTGAATTTATCGCAAGATTTAAGTTTATGCCCTCCTGTACATAGTTCACATGACGTTTGTTTATACTGTTCGGACGTGAACGATTGATTTTTAAAAAAACTTCTATATAAGTGGTTATTGCTACTGGTTTGGGGTCTATTAAAGCTTCTATTGAGGTCGTTTTGAACGTTTTTAGTTCTAACTAGTTTTTTGTCTACCCTTTCTGCTATTTCATATTGGGTAGTTAGAAATTCTTTCATTTGCTGCCACGTTGGGCATTTTTTCCGAGATGAGAGCGATTGCTCCTACAAAAGTAACGATTTTTCTGGTAATGCCGCGGTGCATATATTTACCAAAATAGGGTCCCAGCTGTCTGTGGAAATATTTTGTGTCGATAAAACCGACAAACAATTAGAAACAGTGGATTGTAGTCTAATAAATTCATCGAGTTCATTAGTATCGTTACTTGTTTATCGACCAATATTCTTTCATTTTCGTATCTCGCGTTTAGAGCTTCCTCAGCCAGATTGAAATTATCGTCATTTAGTGCGAACTGTTTGACTATGACACCTGCTTGACCTTTTGTTTTGTATCGGAGGTGATACAATTTTTGTGCCTTTGTTAATTTTGGATGGTTTATGTAAACGGCTGTAAACATGTCCCGGAAGGACGGCCATTGTTCATAACCACCATGAAAGACTTCGGTATCACATGTGGGCACCTTGAGATGGATGCCTGAATTTGACTCTTGACATTGAATTTGTGGCAGCTCTACTCTCGGAGATGGAGCAGGTGCTATGGCTTTAATTAATTTTAATTGATCCGAAAGCTTTTGTTTCTTCAAACTGGTCTAAGCAGTTTTCGTACTTGGCGTAAGCCGAGGATTTAAAATTTTCAGGTAGACCTGAGTCGTCAGATTCTACTATTGCGTCATATGCAGCTTGGAGACGTGTCCAGAAATTATCATTTGGTACTTTTAACAATTGAGATGTTTTTTAATTCTTTTGAGTCTGAGCTCATTTAAAAATTTTATGAAATAAATTCAAAATTCCTTATCGTCGACTGATGGATAATTCAGGAAATTTCTTCGTATATAGAAATGTGTGAACGAAAGCTCTTTTTAGTGAATAGCGTTTTCCATTTTGAACAAAATTAAGATTAATTTTCGTATATATGTATAACCGTAAAATTTTTTTTTGTTAATTAGCTTTCTTAATTTAAAATAAATAACTGAAATACCCGGATTCATTTGTTATAGATACCGGTTCGTATTTATTTTTAATTTAATTTAACAATTTATTGAATAAATTGTTTATCTATTTTATTTTTTGATGTCCTTATTTAGGGGTATGTACGTATACCCTAATGCGTGGACTTGTAGTTATGTATATATGTACTTGTGCAATTGAGAGCTCGTTGAAGAGATCAATGCACTTTGTACCTATGTACTAGTAAGCACGAATTATTTGTGCTGAAAAATTTTGTACGCAATCCTGCTGCAATATGTATGTATATTGTTCAAAATTTTGTATTATTTATATAAAATAGTATGATTTTTATTAAATAATCCGCGTTTTATTTACCGAACCGTATTTACCCTATGTACATATATAGGGTATATAAGTATAAGCGTATTGTATTGTATACTGTATACTGTAAGTAATGTAAAAAAGCGAATTATGTATAATCGTAAAAGAGCGCGAGAAAGAAATTGGCAATAGCAGGTAATGTCGCAATTTTCAATAAGCTCTGTATGTACGTATGTAAGGTATTTTATTATATGTATAAATGATGTATAAGATATAGGTATACATATGTATGTAAAATATGATATGTTATATACGATATTAATGTTTAATATTTAATATTTAGAAAACATATGTATGTATACGAAACTATGCACTGTATATAATTTTATATATATAATTGTTATATAGAAGTAAATGAAGTACTCCTTTTGGTACGTATATTTTTTTTTCGTTTAACTTCGTTTTTTGTATATATGTATGTATATTTATTTTGCCCTTTATGCTTTAAGTTTGACTTTTCCTTTGCTCACATATATTTCGCAATCGTGCTTACTGCTTAATTAAGCGTAAGGGGTATTGCCGGAAAAATTTGTAAGTATTGAAATACTTAAATTTGGGTTTTTTTTTTGTATATTGTGTTTGAATACACGAAGGTAAGCAGATACAGGTAGTCAATTATTATATATTATATACATATATATATCTGTCTGTATGTGTATGAATGTACATATATATTACAATAAACGGTTTTTCGTTACTTGAACCCGCAATTTAAAACCGGTAAGTTAGACCAAATTGGCACCCGTTAACAAGATATTGAACGGTTTTTTGATGTTTTATTACAGTTTTTTGTACAAAATATAATATGTAATTCGCAATGAATATACATATGTATGTGCATAAATATAAGAAAAGGAATCGAATGGACTCACTTTGATTTCCTCCAAGGGCTTTTGCGTGTATACTTGTATACAATAGTTACGTGTATGTACGCCTATGTGTTCTTCTGTGTTTCTTTCCAATTCCTTTGTCCTCTGTTGTTTCTGATTTTGCGTGCTAGGTGTTGCTTTTTGTGGTGTTTCTTGTTACTCCGCGCCCGAATGTATATTTGTATATTATATTAAATTTGTTGTTAGGATCGCGCCCGGTTTGATTTTGGGATTATTTTCACGCCCGTTTTGTTTTTATTGTTGTTATTTAAATGTATTTTAAGCTTTTATCTCTTTTTTGTTTTGTTTTTGTCACACCACTTTTTAGCCACTTATTTTTTGTTGTCAGTATGCACATAAGGGTTTTTATTTTTTCTCAAGGAAAACACCGTGTATATATATAGCTTTCTGTATATATGTGTTTAATACACTTCACCGCACTTTGGAGGTTTTTTTTTTTCCCTCTTATTTTTGTTTTGTTTTTTTTTTTTAAACACTGCACTGCAATTGTTCGTCTCTGTAGATATCGCTTTGTTTTCACTGTCCCACTGCACTTTGCGTTTTGTTCACTTTATGAACGTACAATATATATATATATTTTGTTTTTTGTTGTTCACTTTTTGGCACCGCACTTTTGTCACTGCTCCTTTTTTTTTTGTTTTTTTTTTTGTTTAACTGTTTGTTAAAATTTTTTTTTTCACATTATTTATTGTTCACGTTACAATCTTGTTCACCTTATTTTAATATATATATATTTTTTTTTCGTTTATGTTTAACTACCCATAGTGCCGTCCACTAGGGTTCGAAGGACCATATTTAAATAACTAATAAGTTAATTTTACCTTAACTCACCGTTAGCAAATAATAATTAAAAAAGAAAGAGAGTCGATTTAAGCGGGTGCTCAAAGAACTGATCGCTAGCGAGTCGATGAAAAAAGGGAAGCGGGATCCTTCTTTTAGTCCCTTATAATATATATCTGTTGATGTCTTCATGGTGGTGTGATCGGTGTTAAGTTGTATTTGTGTGCGTGTTGGTGCATGGTGTAGTGATGTGGAATGTATGGTATGTAGGTGTGGAATGTATGGTAAGTAGGTTTGGTGATGTGGATGTGAATTGGTGTAGTGTGACAGTGTCTTACGGTGAGGGGGGATTGAGTGGTCATTTAGCCAAGAACAAATTAGCAGGCAAGAGCAAATATCAACGCGGACGGACACAAAAAGGCGCGAAAATTAGATCTCCCCAGCAGTACACCAACAAGAACAGCAGCACCACCAAAATCTACGCGGGATTATCAACCCACATCAGGTTATAATTGAATTTATAGTTAATTTATCTTATTTAAGTCTAACTTATAAATAACACATAAATTGAATTATACATATAACACTTAACATACACACACATAAATATTGTACAATTAACCCACACAAATTGTCTATATTTCTACCCTATATACTCAAAGTAATTAAAGTTAAATTTTGTTGAATTTTAATAAACATTTTATTTTATTTGGAACACCGGCAAACTCGCCGTCGAGTACTCCTACAAGTTTAATGCCGAAAATGTGTGAAATCGGTCCACGAATATCCCCAGCTCACATCTACTACTTATGGTAAAAAAAAATTTTCTGTTAACTTGATCATTTAATTAGATTAAATAGACAGTTTTTTAAATAATATACGTACGCGTGGTACAGATTTTTCACAAGAAAATGTACTTCTTTATTTGGGGCTTAAGTCGGGGAATGTAAAATTCCTGGCGGACCATATGTTGGATGAGGCGATGTTCGGCATGAAGCATTAATATGTGGATATAATTGATGAGTAGTGTGGCAAGTCGAGACTTCTCTGGAACAATTATGGGATGGCGTTCGTTATACGTTAGGCTTGAATTGGCAAGCCGACCATTCACACGAAGAAGACCTTCCGTGTCTAGGAATGGGTTTAGAACTAAGAGGGGACTTCTCTTGTCAATAGGTTTTGATTCTCTCAAAAGTGATATATCGTGGCTGAAGTAGCGCGCTTGCGTAGATGCGATAAGAGCGACCTTTGCTTTTTGTATGTCTAGGTGCGTCACTGTATCGCATTAAGTTTAATTTTGAGTCGCTCTATGAACTTGAGCATGTAAGCGATTACCCTGAGTGCTCGGGGATACGATGAACATCGTTCGAGGATGTCAGTATCATCCACTGTTGTGTGAAAAGAGTCGATTTTTCGACTTTCTGGGGCAATTATATTGCGCATGGGTGATTGTGGCCAAGAATCGGGAGATTCTGTTAACCATCGTGGGCCATTCCACCAGAGGGTAGTGGTGGGAAGATGCAGGGGCTTGCATCCTCTTGTACCTAGATCAGCAGGATTGTCAACACTGGCTACATGTCGCCAAGTGGCTGATCCTACTAGGTCAAGTATTTGAGACGTTCGGTTGGAAATGTACGTCTTCCATGCATGTGGTGGTTTTTCTAACCAGGCTAGTACAATTTCGGAATCGGACCATAGATATATTTTATATTGTGCCATGTTTAAATGCGTTTGTACGATGGACACGAGCTTGGCCAGTAGTAGCGCTCCACATAATTCAAGTCGTGGCAGACTTATTGTTTTTAAAGGAGCCACTTTTGCTTTTGCTACTAGTAAGTGGCATGTGGTCGCAGTGTCGTTTTGTGTGCGAACATATATAGTTGCGCAATATGCCTTTTCAGAAGCGTCACAGAAGCCGTGTAGTTCGACTTTGTACTCTGGGGCATAATTTACCCATCTTGGGATTTGTATCTGTGAGATATCGTTTAGATTGCTCGCAAACTGGGACCACTTTTCTAAACGAAGGGGGTTTACTTGTTGGTCCCAGTCGGTTCCATCTAACCATAATTCTTGTATTAGAATTTTGGCTTGTATCATAACTGGCGAAAGCCATCCTGCGGGGTTGAAAAGTTTCGCCACAGAGGATAAAATTTGTCGCTTTGTTATGGCGGATAACGCAGATATTGACTCTGTAGTGTATGAAAACTGGTCAGATATAGCATTCCATTGGATCCCCAGAGTTTTTGTGGTACTTTCCTTTTCGAATTTAAGGAAATTAGTGTCCAACAGATTTTCTTTAGGTATATCCTTTAAGATATTAGAGTGGTTCGCCGTGATCTTTTTCAACGAAAACCCTGCGGTTTTGAGGGCTTTTACCACTTGTGATAGTGATTCGTATGCTTGTGGAAGATTGTGACTTCCAGACAGGATATCGTCTACATACGTTTGTGTTTTTAACACCTGGCTTGCCAGAGGAAATTCTGACTTGGTGTTTTCTGCCAATTCGTGCAATGTTCGAATGGCTAGATATGGAGCACAGTTGACGCCAAAGGTAACTGTTTTTAATTTATAGTCGCGGAGTGGACTATTGGGGGATTTTCGGAAAATAATTCGCTGAAAATCCTGATCGTCTTTATGTACGACTATTTGTCTATACATTTTTTCGACGTCTCCGTTGAATACGTATTTGAATATACGCCAATTTAAAATGAGTAGCATTAAATCTGGTTGGAGCGTGGGTCCCGTAAATAGGATATCATTTAGGGAATTCCCCGAGCTAGTAGATCTTGAAGTATTAAAAACAACTCTTACTTTAGTTGTTTTTTTGTCTGGCTTTACCACTGCATGATGCGGCAAGTAAAATGAGTGGTATTTGCCGTTGATGATTTTTTCGCATGGAGTTACTTCCTCCATGTGGTCTAAATGGAGATATTCTTCCAACACACTATCATATACTGGTTTGAGTTCGCCTTTTTTAAGTAGGTTTTTTTCCATACTTTGAAACTGCTGTATTGCAGAGGTGCGAGAGTGACCTAAGGCGATTGTGTTGGGAAATTGTTGTTTTAGTGGTAGTCGTACGACGTACCGACCATTATCTGATCTAGTAGTTGTGGCTTTGTAAAAGTCTTCACAATACTGATCTTCGGGGTTGTGATTGATATGGGGTGGAGTTCTTCTAACTCCCAAAATTTTTTCAATTGTGAATTGAGGTATTCGTTTGAGATTTACTCAACCTGAGTGGTCATGGTGGTAACTGGTTCCGAAACTAGTCCACTTAGGATCCACCCAAAAATAGTATTTTGTGCCAGAAGTGTATTTGAAATTTTCTCAATACCTTCGAGTATTATCTGTGGTATGAGATAGCTGCCTAATAGAAGGTCTATTTGAGCGGGACTGTTGCAGTTGGGATCTGCTAGCTTTAGGTGTGAAACCTTTTGCCAGTGCTTGCTATTTATGTGATAGCTTGGAAGCATATTTGTAAGTTGCGGTAAGACTATAGCTTCTGCTTGTATGTGCTTATCCGCTTGGGGGAAATTAGGCTAATGGGGCAGATTTTATTTGAGTTTTGGACTACTCTTCCGCCCATTCCCGTGATTTCAAAATTGGCTAGCTTTGTTGGCAGTTGTAGCCTTTTTTGAGCCCTAGACGCTATGAATGATCGTTGTGATCGTTGGTCTATTAAGGCCCTAAGTTTAAACAGTTCTCCTCGGTGTTCGATGGAGGCGACTGCTGTGGGTAGTAGTACTCTACTTTGATTTTCGCTGTGTAGCGTTTGGGTTTTTAATGCCTTTGAGCAGCATGGTGCTTCTTGGCAATTATCGGGATTTCGCCCTTCGGGATTTGCTGTTACAACTAAACCCGTGGCTCTTTTCATATTTGCGCTGTTTGAAGGTGAGCTGGAAAATGTGTTGTAATGCAGCATTGAATGATGTCGTTTATGACAATAAACGCAATTAAATTTGCTTTCGCACTCTTTAAGTGTATGTGCATGTGACAGACAATTTGTACAAAGTCTTTTTGTTCTCACAAAATTGTTCCTATCGAAAATATTTAATTTTTTGAATTTATCGCAAGATTTAAGTTTATGCCCTCCTGTACATAGTTCACATGACGTTTGTTTATACTGTTCGGACGTGAACGATTGATTTTTAAAAAAACTTCTATATAAGTGGTTATTGCTACTGGTTTGGGGTCTATTAAAGCTTCTATTGAGGTCGTTTTGAACGTTTTTAGTTCTAACTAGTTTTTTGTCTACCCTTTCTGCTATTTCATATTGGGTAGTTAGAAATTCTTTCATTTGCTGCCACGTTGGGCATTTTTTCCGAGATGAGAGCGATTGCTCCTACAAAAGTAACGATTTTTCTGGTAATGCCGCGGTGCATATATTTACCAAAATAGGGTCCCAGCTGTCTGTGGAAATATTTTGTGTCGATAAAACCGACAAACAATTAGAAACAGTGGATTGTAGTCTAATAAATTCATCGAGTTCATTAGTATCGTTACTTGTTTATCGACCAATATTCTTTCATTTTCGTATCTCGCGTTTAGAGCTTCCCCAGCCAGATTGAAATTATCGTCATTTAGTGCGAACTGTTTGACTATGACACCTGCTTGACCTTTTGTTTTGTATCGGAGGTGATACAATTTTTGTGCCTTTGTTAATTTTGGATGGTTTATGTAAACGGCTGTAAACATGTCCCGGAAGGACGGCCATTGTTCATAACCACCATGAAAGACTTCGGTATCACATGTGGGCACCTTGAGATGGATGCCTGAATTTGACTCTTGACATTGAATTTGTGGCAGCTCTACTCTCGGAGATGGAGCAGGTGCTATGGCTTTAATTAATTTTAATTGATCCGAAAGCTTTTGTTTCTTCAAACTGGTCTAAGCAGTTTTCGTACTTGGCGTAAGCCGAGGATTTAAAATTTTCAGGTAGACCTGAGTCGTCAGATTCTACTATTGCGTCATATGCAGCTTGGAGACGTGTCCAGAAATTATCATTTGGTACTTTTAACAATTGAGATGTTTTTTAATTCTTTTGAGTCTGAGCTCATTTAAAAATTTTATGAAATAAATTCAAAATTCCTCATCGTCGACTGATGGATAATTCAGGAAATTTCTTCGTATATAGAAATGTGTGAACGAAAGCTCTTTTTAGTGAATAGCGTTTTCCATTTTGAACAAAATTAAGATTAATTTTCGTATATATGTATAACCGAAAAATTTTTTTTGTTAATTAGCTTTCTTAATTTAAAATAAATAACTGAAATACCCGGATTCATTTGTTATAGATACCGGTTCGTATTTATTTTTAATTTAATTTAACAATTTATTGAATAAATTGTTTATCTATTTTATTTTTTGATGTCCTTATTTAGGGGTATGTACGTATACCCTAATGCGTGGACTTGTAGTTATGTATATATGTACTTGTGCAATTGAGAGCTCGTTGAAGAGATCAATGCACTTTGTACCTATGTACTAGTAAGCACGAATTATTTGTGCTGAAAAATTTTGTACGCAATCCTGCTGCAATATGTATGTATATTGTTCAAAATTTTGTATTATTTATATAAAATAGTATGATTTTTATTAAATAATCCGCGTTTTATTTACCGAACCGTATTTACCCTATGTACATATATAGGGTATATAAGTATAAGCGTATTGTATTGTATACTGTATACTGTAAGTAATGTAAAAAAGCGAATTATGTATAATCGTAAAAGAGCGCGAGAAAGAAATTGGCAATAGCAGGTAATGTCGCAATTTTCAATAAGCTCTGTATGTACGTATGTAAGGTATTTTATTATATGTATAAATGATGTATAAGATATAGGTATACATATGTATGTAAAATATGATATGTTATATACGATATTAATGTTTAATATTTAATATTTAGAAAACATATGTATGTATACGAAACTATGCACTGTATATAATTTTATATATATAATTGTTATATAGAAGTAAATGAAGTACTCCTTTTGGTACGTATATTTTTTTTTCGTTTAACTTCGTTTTTTGTATATATGTATGTATATTTATTTTGCCTTTTATGCTTTAAGTTTGACTTTTCCTTTGCTCACATATATTTCGCAATCGTGCTTACTGCTTAATTAAGCGTAAGGGGTATTGCCGGAAAAATTTGTAAGTATTGAAATACTTAAATTTGGGTTTTTTTTTTGTATATTGTGTTTGAATACACGAAGGTAAGCAGATACAGGTAGTCAATTATTATATATTATATACATATATATATCTGTCGTATATGTATGTGTATGAATGTACATATATATTACAATAAACGGTTTTTCGTTACTTGAACCCGCAATTTAAAACCGGTAAGTTAGACCAAATTGGCACCCGTTAACAAGATATTGAACGGTTTTTTGATGTTTTATTACAGTTTTTTGTACAAAATATAATATGTAATTCGCAATGAATATACATATGTATGTGCATAAATATAAGAAAAGGAATCGAATGGACTCACTTTGATTTCCTCCAAGGGCTTTTGCGTGTATACTTGTATACAATAGTTACGTGTATGTACGCCTATGTGTTCTTCTGTGTTTCTTTCCAATTCCTTTGTCCTCTGTTGTTTCTGATTTTGCGTGCTAGGTGTTGCTTTTTGTGGTGTTTCTTGTTACTCCGCGCCCGAATGTATATTTGTATATTATATTAAATTTGTTGTTAGGATCGCGCCCGGTTTGGTTTTGGGATTATTTTCACGCCCGTTTTGTTTTTATTGTTGTTATTTAAATGTATTTTAAGCTTTTATCTCTTTTTTGTTTTGTTTTTGTCACACCACTTTTTAGCCACTTATTTTTTGTTGTCAGTATGCACATAAGGGTTTTTATTTTTTCTCAAGGAAAACACCGTGTATATATATAGCTTTCTGTATATATGTGTTTAATACACTTCACCGCACTTTGGAGGTTTTTTTTTTCCTCTTATTTTTGTTTTGTTTTTTTTTTTAAACACTGCACTGCAATTGTTCGTCTCTGTAGATATCGTTTTGTTTTCACTGTCCCACTGCACTTTGCGTTTTGTTCACTTTATGAACGTACAATATATATATATATTTTGTTTTTTGTTGTTCACTTTTTGGCACCGCACTTTTGTCACTGCTCCTTTTTTTTTTTGTTTAACTGTTTGTTAAAATTTTTTTTTTTCACATTATTTATTGTTCACGTTACAATCTTGTTCACCTTATTTTAATATATATATATTTTTTTTTCGTTTATGTTTAACTACCCATAGTGCCGTCCACTAGGGTTCGAAGGACCATATTTAAATA
Organism: Bactrocera oleae; assembly: GCF_042242935.1. Taxonomy (NCBI): domain Eukaryota; kingdom Metazoa; phylum Arthropoda; class Insecta; order Diptera; family Tephritidae; genus Bactrocera; species Bactrocera oleae. Next base: position 3,656,043 of record NC_091542.1, on the reverse strand, counting down.
ACTAATAAGTTAATTTTACCTTAACTCACCGTTAGCAAATAATAATTAAAAAAGAAAGAGAGTCGATTTAAGCGGGTGCTCAAAGAACTGATCGCTAGCGAGTCGATGAAAAAAGGGAAGCGGGATCCTTCTTTTAGTCCCTTATAATATATATCTGTTGATGTCTTCATGGTGGTGTGATCGGTGTTAAGTTGTATTTGTGTGCGTGTTGGTGCATGGTGTAGTGATGTGGAATGTATGGTATGTAGGTGTGGAATGTATGGTAAGTAGGTTTGGTGATGTGGATGTGAATTGGTGTAGTGTGACAGTGTCTTACGGTGAGGGGGGATTGAGTGGTCATTTAGCCAAGAACAAATTAGCAGGCAAGAGCAAATATCAACGCGGACGGACACAAAAAGGCGCGAAAATTAGATCTCCCCAGCAGTACAGCAACAAGAACAGCAGCACCACCAAAATCTACGCGGGATTATCAACCCACATCAGGTTATAATTGAATTTATAGTTAATTTATCTTATTTAAGTCTAACTTATAAATAACACATAAATTGAATTATACATATAACACTTAACAAACACACACATAAATATTGTACAATTAACCCACACAAATTGTCTATATTTCTACCCTATATACTCAAAGTAATTAAAGTTAAATTTTGTTGAATTTTAATAAACATTTTATTTTATTTGGAACACCGGCAAACTCGCCGTCGAGTACTCCTACAAGTTTAATGCCGAAAATGTGTGAAATCGGTCCACGAATTTCCCCAGCTCACATCTACTACTTATGGTAAAAAAAAATTTTCTGTTAACTTGATCATTTAATTAGATTAAATAGACAGTTTTTTAAATAATATAGTTTATCGTTGCATATGAATGAAATTGGTCTAGACCTTTGTTTAAACCTTATAACCCTAATATACTGATTTCCGCTCCTCTGGTACAACAGCATCCTCATATACCACGTATTGAATCTAACCCCTTTGGTTCAGTTTATATTTCCGGTAGCATGTTTGAGTTAAATAGCTTCTTTTTATTAAAGTTAACATTTCGGAGAAAAAAATAATATTGACACTAAATAAATCTATAACAATAACATAAGTTAATAAGATACCAAATATTAATCGAATATTGAATGTTGAATGCTTACGCAAAATTTTTATACTTTCGCAACATGTTGCTAACAGAGTATAGTTTTGTTCATCAAACGACGCTTGCATCACCTAAAACTTATCGAGATAGATATAGATTTATATATACATATATTTTTGCTATTATTTGGTGATAACTAGTGGATAAGTATATTTTCTCAGCTATCATGTTGAACTTATAACAAAATATACCAAACAATAATGTAAAAAAGTCTCCTAGAGTGCAGGATTTTGTATAAGGCAAAAATATCTTTCTAGAAAAAATCGCATGAAATAAATATTAGTAGTGTAGTATTAAGAGAGCTAAAGACCCTTTTTATGTGGTAATAGATAAACTGCTACCCCATCGGTTTAAATACTACTGTTTATTATTTCAGTTTTGCGACACATTTTAATATGAAGGTCTGAGGTGAACTGTAAATTAAGACAATTACATTTTTATCCAGCGCCATTGGCAGCTTATGAAAGGTCTAGATATTAAGACAGAAAGAAAAAAATCTACATACCTGCTAAAACACTCGTTCGATATGCTTTTGGACCGTGCAAAAAGCTGTATTAAAGCAGAGCGAGACTATTTTGAATAAAATTAATTGATTTTTCGATAAAACCATTTGTTCTGTCTTTTTTTTTAAGTCCTGTTTACTTTGAAAAGCACCTAGTAGAGTACTACTACCCACAGCAGCTGTCTCTATCGAACACCGAGGAGAACTGTTTAAACTTAGGGCCTTAATAGACCAAGGATCACAACGATCTTTCATAGCGTGCCAACAAAACTAGCCAATTTTTAAATCACGGGAATGGGCGGAAGAGTAGTCCAAAACTCAAATAAAATCTGCTCCATTATCTTAATTTCCCCCAAGCGGATAAACACATACAATCAGGAGCTATAGTCTTATCGCAACTTACAAATATGCTTCCAAGCTACCACATATGTATATAGCAAGAATTGGCAAAAGATTTCACACCTAAAGCTAGCAGATCCCAACTGCAACATTCGCGCTCAAATAGATCTTCAATTAGGCAGCGATCTCATATATATATATTTTGTACGTGTGTCACTGAACTTCTCCTAGACGGCTGGACCGATTTTGGTGAAAATTTTTGTGTGAGTTTAAAGGGTGTCGAGGATGGTTTAGATTCACAATTCGATCAACTAGATAATGTTTTAACAATGAATTTATTTATTTTTATACTCTCGCAACCTGTTGCTACAGAGTATAATAGTTTTGTTCACCTAACGGTTGTTTGTATCACCTAAAACTAATCGAGTTAGATATATAGTTATATATATATATATATATAAATGATCAGGATGAAGAGACGAGTTGAAAACCGGGTGACTGCGTCCGTCCATCCGTCCGCCCGTGCAAGCTCTAACTTGAGTAAAAATTGAGATATCTTTATGAAACTTAGTAGACATGTTTCTTGGTATCGGGAGACGGTTGGTGTTGCACATGGGCGTAATCGGATCACTGCCACGCCCACAAAACGCCATTATTCAAAAACAAATAAATTGGCATAACTAAACTCCACAACAAGATACAAGACTTTTATTTGGTATAAAGGATCACAATAGGGAGGGGCATCTGCAGTTAAATTTTTTTTAAAGTGGGCGTGGTCCGGCCCCTAATAGGTTTAATGTGCATATCTTCTACACCGCTAATGCTATAATAAGAAAATTTACTGGAAGCATATGGTTTTAGAACCTCTATCTACAGTGTGAAAATGGGTGAAATCGGGTGGCAACTCCGCCCACTCCCCATATAATGGTACTGTTAAAATCTATTAAAAGCTCGATAAATGAAGCACTAAACACGTCAGAGACATTAAATTTTATCTCTGGAATGGTATGAGATGACTTAATAGGAACCGCGTTCAAAATTAGACAGTGGGCGTGGCACAGCCCACTTTTAGGTGAAACCCCACATCTTGAGATCTGCTTAACCAATTTCAACAAATTTCTGTACATAACGTTCTTTTCATATTTCTATGTCATAGCGCGCAAATAGGCGAAAACGGACTACAACCACACCTATTTCCCATATAACACCATTTTAAATTCTATTTGATTCTTTCACTTTCCAGTATGCAAATCAAGCAACAATGATTGTATCGGAGTAAAACTTTGCGTGAATAATGCATTTAAAGTATACCACCTTGTGACCAAAAATTCTCTTAACTGTTCAAGCCCCTAGGTACTGAATATGTAGACCCCAGTGCCTATAGTTGACTTTTTACCGAAAATATCGGTCAATGTATAAGATATATAATTGAAATTCATATAAAAAAATTCTCGATAATGGTATGTTTTTGTGTTAAAAATAGGTTCAATCGGATCAATACTTCCAATAGCCCTCATATACCTAATATAAAGATTTTTGAACTTCCGGGTGACTTTATACCGCGTATATCGGCCAATATGTGAGTTATCTCAATGAAAATGAGAGAGCGTGTTTTGCTCATAACATGGTATCTTTGTGTCTAAAATGGATGAAATCGGGTGAGAATTTTACCTAGCCCCCATGTAACTAATATCAGGATTTTCGAACAAGTGTCTGACATTACTCCATATGATTAGTGATGGTATGTGAGGTGCCTTAATGAATAGTGGGCCCATTTTATTAGTCTGCGGAATGTTAGTAGTATGTAGTATTGGCAAAAATTGATAAAATCGGGTTAATACTACCCTCAAATTCCAGATACTACTTATAATGCTTTTCGTTATTCTAACCAGTTTTATGCCGAATACGTCGGTCAGTGAGCAAGTAATAAAACTGAGACTAAGTTTATGGCCTTTTATATAAGTCAAGAAGATACCAAATTTGATTGTAATTAAATCACTATTTCATTTAATAATGCATGTTTAATACTTTCTCAACATTTTTTTAATATAAGATTTGAAGGAATTTCCTGGCCTTTAAATCTATCTTTAACATATTTCATGTAAAAAATTAAAACTTCCGTTTGGCGAAATTGGTCCACGAATTTTCCAGCTCACATATAATACTTATGGTATACTTTTTTTCGTTAATTTCATAATTTAATGAATTTAAATGGACAGTTTTTCTTAAAAATAACGTGGTATATCGCTGCATATGAATGAAATTGGTACAGACCTTTGTTTAAACCTTATAACCCTAATATACTGATTTCCGCTCCTCTGGTACAACAGCATCCTCATATACCACGTATTGAATCTAACCCCTTTGGTTCAGTTTATATTTCCGGTAGCATGTTTGAGTTAAATAGCTTCTTTTTATTAAAGTTAACATTTCGGAGAAAAAAATAATATTGACACTAAATAAATCTATGATCAATAATATAAGTTAATTAGATACCAAATATTAATCGAATAATGAATGTAGAATTCTTACGCAACATTTTTATACTTTCGCAACATGTTGCTAACAGAGTATAGTTTTGTTCATCAAACGACGCTTGCATCACCTAAAACTTATCTAGATAGATATAGATTTCTATATACAAATACTTCTTCTAATATTTGGTGATAATCAGTGGATAGGTATATTTTCTCAGCTATCATGTTGAACTTATAACAAAATATACCAAACAACAATGTAAAAAACTCTCCTAGAGTGCTGGATTTTGTATAAGGCAAAAATATCTTTTTAGAAAAAATCGCATGAAATAAATATTAGTAGTGTAGTATTAAGAGAGCTAAAGACCCTTTTTATGTGGTAATAGATAAACTGCTACCCCATCGGTTTAAATACTACTGTTTATTATTTCAGTTTTGCGACACATTTTAATATGAAGGTCTGAGGTGAACTGTAAACTTAAGACAATTACATTTTTATCCAGCGCCATTGGCAACTTATGAAAGGTTTAGATATTAAGACAGAAAGAATAGCCTTCAGACCTTTCAAAATAGGTACCATAGATCCCGATGTTTTAAAAAGCGTTAGACAAAAGCAATTTACGGAGGGATTTTCCGAGCACCTACTTTCAATACTATAAAATATACTGTTAATTTCTGAAATATAAATATAACGAAATATTATGTATTGTTATGTTAGTGAATATCTAAATCAAATAAAGCACGTATGCTGTGTGAACAAAAATATACCATAAAAAAACGATTATACTCTGTAGAAACATGTTGCAAGAGTATAATAAATATCAGTACACTGTGTTTGTAGTTTCAGTTACACTAGATTTCTGGACCAGCAAAGTGCTTTCTTCATATTAGTTTCAGTGTATTAGTTATATAGTGTTTAAACTATTATTATATACCATATTTATTGTATACCATATTATATAAACACTGAACAGGAAAGGAGTCATATGAGCAGTTACAAGTCACGCTAATCGTAGGTTAGATTCCGATATACGTCTGTCCGAATAAATGTTCAATACAAATCAACATAGAACTAGGCGGTATATCTCGAGGTACGGTCTTTTGAACTAAATTTAAATACTGTTCAACATTGGGCAAGACGTTTAAATGCCCAAATCCACTCTGAAAAGCAAAGCAGAAGTACTCAGGGACATAGATTTCGGCGCGAAAATCCCGAGGTTCGATCTGTTGAACAAGTTGGAAATACTGTTCAACCAGAGAACTTAAAACAACGAGAAGGTGCAAATTGAATTATGTATGATGCTCGATTGGTTGGCTGAAAATTTGAGATCAAGGAGTTCACCATTTTTGTAATATTTTCTGTTATTTAACAGAAATGAGAATTTATAACAGCGTTCTCTGACAAATTACGTATCTCCCAACATAAAGAGAAAAATGAAATGAAATGAATGAGAAAACAAAAAATACAAATGCCACTTTAATGTGCATGATTATTTTTTGCCATATAAACGACTTTTATGATGAAAAATTCATAAAATATGATTTTTTTGCACAAATGCTACATTGATAAAATGTGAAAGATTATGCAAAAAATGATTTTTTACTATTTTCATAATTTTCTAATTTCAGTTGTTACAGAATTAATAATTTATGTATGTACATATGTACATCAATATGTTATATTATATAATATACTTGTAATAATATATTATCAATTATCAATAAAAACATGTGAGCGCACTGCTCTATATGTAAGTATGTATGTACAAATATGCGTATGACCGCGCAAAATAAGTAATGCATACACAAATCTACATACATTTAAGCGTACAAATGTAAGTACGTCAGCCAATAGGCAAAATACAAACATTGTTGTACAAAAACAACAATTGTCTCAAATAGCATTAGCACCAGAAATCAATATAGCAGCCAAATTGACAAATCCTAAATTTGTATTTAAGTTCTCTGGTTCAACATAGAACAAGGCGGCAAGATCCACAAATTAGCTCTGAAGAGCAAATAAGCGATAATCGAAGTCATAGGTCTCGGCGTGAAGAACCTGAAGTTCGATCTGTTGAGCAAGTTATAAATACTGTTTAATATAGAACAAGTCGCCAAGGTCCATAAATTCGCTCTCAAGAGCAAATAAGGACACTCTAAAGCGCGAAGACCCCGAGGTACGATATTTTGAGAAAGTTGTAAATACAAGTTTCAAATACTGTTCAACATAGAAACAGGCGGCAAGATCCACAAATTCGCTCTGAAGAGCAAATAAGAAATACTCGAGGTCATAGATCTCGTCGAGAAAATCCTGAGGTACGTTATGATGAACAAAGTAGGAACACTAGGGATCATAGAGAACATCGCGCAAGAAATTCTGAGTAAGGAATTTAGAGCGCATTCCTGATCAAATGCAAAGAGAACATGCAAAACAGAATCCTGAAATAAGGAGAGAGGTGTGTGATAGATAAACAGAAAGTTCGCAGCTTAGAAGAAGGGATATGAGGGAAGAAATTTTGAATCAGAAAAGGCTTAGACAAAGTCAAGTTCGCCTTCGTAGAGATAACCCGGTCAAAAGGCAAATTGATAACCATAGATAGTCCCAAATAATCCGATTAACGAGAGAAAATAGTGTTATAGAAACAGATTATAGTGGCATTTTAAGAGATTTCAATAATATTTATTTCCAAAATATAAATAAGGGCCCTACTGAAATATGTCTTCGCTACGGCGAATTGTGGTTTTCACACCAAGCTCACAAATTAAATTTCGAAAATATTTAGCCAGGTAACCCGAATACTGCATCCGCCTTCTTTTTAATACAACAATTTATTCAGAAGATGGAGATTACAATTTTTGAGCTACTTGCAAAATACGATTGCGAAAAAGAGCGTTGCAAAAATATGTTTAGCTAACGGTCTACCTTTCCTGAAATACCGGATTGTTTGAAAGGCTTGACCCCAATTGAAGAATGTCCCACAATGCCTAGATTACCTTTTATGACAATCCGTCCATTAGGATATCAAGGTCAGAGTTTGCTCAATGGTGCTGTTGTTAATATTTCTGTTAACAATATTGTGATATCTCTTCCAAGATGCTTTGCAGAGGCTCATGTGATATAAATTCACTTAAGAAGGCGTTTGAAATACAATTATGATTACTTGATCATTACCATACGCCCCACAAAGATAATGGAAGCTTTTCAATTTCTAGCGAATACCCCTCTGTATCGTGAGCAAAATATACATATTTATGAGAACTGGATTTTAGAATTTAATAACCAAGAAGAAGTTCCGTTTGTTGCATCTGCAGAGGAATCCCGATTGGTTCAATCTTTTCATGCGGAACAAACTTCTCATATTAATCCCACAGGTAATAATATTCCCACGGCTCTTTTACCTTCAGAGCTAAATCCAGGAGGTCAAGAAATTCGTTTGGACAATATTCCTGTAGAAAACTTAGACTACAACCGTCTAGTTATAGCGCCAGGGGAAGGACAAAGACCAATTGACATAATTCAAGATAATAAGATAAAGATAATAAGATATCAAATAATAATTTTATATATTTCTACAGATGGTTCGGTAAGCCCCTTAGAAAATTATTTGGGTTATCAAAAGTACTTGTATAACCACAGTCGGTCTACTACCTACTTGTAGTAGGGAAATAAGAGGACAACAGTTTTGTCGTTTTGGTATACCATATCCACCAATGCCTGCAACGCAAATACTGTTACCTCTTACAGGAACAAGTCAAAATTCAGTAAGATTCGAGAAAATATTTTTCAAAATTCAAAACGTTTTAAATTCTAATTTAAGCGATTGTGAACATTTCTTGTCTGATAGTAGAATAAGTATGTCTTTTGATGACTATTTGTTGGCCCTTAGATTAAGTTTAACAAAACCCAAAATTTTTCTAAAAAAAAATTTTTATAAACACTTATTTTGATTTTGGAACTCCTTAGAGCAAATATGGATATCCAAAATATGTTGTTCACACAAGTATATATTTAATTATATTAAGAAGTATAACTCTTAAATGTAGCTATATCAGAGGTAAATGCTGCAAATTATACTGTTAAGCAAAAATTTAAACCTATAGGTCACAAATTTATATCAGGCACAGAAATATCTGCATAAGAAGCTGTACATTGCTGCACTTGAATCCATCCGTCGAAAGCAGTAATGCAGAAATATAATCTTTATAAATACCTCTCGATATGAGGAACGTGTTCGAATGGTAAAACCTAGAGTGGAACTTCAGAACCTTCCTTTAGGTTCGACTGAAATATTCGTAGAAGGTATTTTAGATCGTTATGTTCAAAGATCCGATCAGTTAGAAACTTTTTGTTTAGCTGATTTTTCATCTAAATATAAATATTTTAAATCTAGTAGAAGAGCACAAGACAGTGATCATGAAGAAGAAGAAGAGAGGGAAAACGATAATTTGCCAGAAAGTGGTGCATGCCTCTTAAAGACGGTAGCGATTTTGTTAAAAAACATACCACACCTTGTATAATTCAGTATAGAAGGTTTAACCCAGATGTGGCCAGAGTTGAGTAGATCCACGAAATGGTATTGCTTTACTATCCATGGCGGAATGAACAGCAAGATCTCATTGTAAACGATAATAAGCAGACTTGCATAACACATCGTATTCTAATTGAGAAAAATCAAAGAAAATATGATGTTTTTAAGCAAAGAGAACTTGCAAATGTTCTAGAAAGTCTTTATAATGAAATAGACCTGGAGGAAGGTGCTCAAAATGAACTACCTATCTTGGAAAATTAGTTCAGAGTGTGAAGATTCAACAGATAATGGCACTGAATCTGATTGCAATATTAGACTTATTAAACTACTCCTTTTAATTCCAGTTAAGGAATTATTTCCTTTAGTTCAAAGTCTAAATACTAAGCAAAGAACCTATTTGATACATTTGATGCTCCACCTAAAAACAAATCGCCCATTATTGTTCATTGGCGGCGGTGAAAGTGTAGGAAAGAGTCGTTTGATATCTGCAACATATCAGCTCATACTTTGCTGCATACTTTGAATTAACAGAAATAATGAGACAACGCGAGGATCAGGTTTTTGCAATTGCATTAAATATTTTGGAAAGAGTTAAACTTTTCAAAACTTCTGAAACGCAGGGACTGCCCTATGAATTGGCACTGAAAACCTCCGCCAAATATAAGGTTACAGTGAATATAAACACATGTCATGGATAGGTTAATGGGCCAGCTGGACAACTTATACAAATTGGTTGCATTGTTTTCCAGCAATTCTGTGGATTAAATTTTTGGAACCTTCTGTTAGTTTGATAGCGCGATCAAGAAGCCAAATCCTCTAGAAAGCTCTTGTACACCAGTTGAAAAATTTCTAAAATATTTTCAATATTAAAGAAATGAACAAATTTTAATTGAAAGAAATCAGTTATCAGTTGTTCCGGCTGAGGGAATAGCTATTCGTAAAAGTAAGGGTGCCACATATAATAAATTTGTAGCTCATAGTCCTTCCGAAGTGCCTAGAGCTTCAAATATATGTCGCTTTTAGTCTAGTTACTTCTGCAAAATTCTTTAATCATATCCATTTAATTAGTGGCCTTAGGCACGGTATAAAAAATTCTAGTCGGGCCATTTCTTGCATCAAGCGATTCTGACCATGTAATGTAGGTTGGTGAAGATATATTAGAAATAAATAAGTAAAACAGGATTTATCAGGAATAATATTGGGATGCGGTTCGTTGGAACTAATTTTGGAGTTCACTAGTATTCCATGTGCCCGGATTAATCCTTTAGTGCCCAAAAAGGATTTTAAACGAGAAGTGAGCTTCCCCGTTTAATTTCTCCCGAATGAAATAGCGAGTTTGTGTATATATGATAAGGCTGACCTGGACATGTTGCAGGTCGGAATGCGTTAGTTGTACGGAAGGATAATTTTTTATTCTGTTAAGCGTGACATGAAAATTTTCAATTCTCCGAATTTCAGGAGCTATTATATTGCGTGCCGGAAACTTTGACCAGACTTCTTGTGATTCTGTCAACCACGTAGGACCGTTCTACTAAAGTCTTGAAAATTTTTAATTCTCCGAATTTCAGGAGCTATTAAATTGCGTGCGGGAAACTTTGTCCAGACTTCTTGTGATTCTGTCAACCACGTAGGACCGTTCTACCAAAGTATAGTACTGGTGAGATGAAGTTGGTTGCATCCTCTTGTCCCCGGTTCCGCTAAATTATCTGCACTTGCAACATGTTGCCATTGTGCTGTACCAACTAAGTATAATATTTGTGATATGCGGTTTAATACATAAGTTTACCAGGTATATGGTGTGTTTTCTAAAGATGCTGAAACTATTTCTGAGTCTGACCAAAAGTACATTTTGTGATTGGTTAATTTCAGATGTATGTGGACAATTGAAACTAGTTTTGCTAACAGAAGACCATCATTCAGTTCGAGCCGTGGCAGGCTTAGTGTCATAAGGGTATTCAGTGCATACGTAAACTTTTGCACAATAGGCCTTTTTAGAGGCATCTCAGAAGTCATGTGTTTACGTCTTTTTTAACTATGTGTTAATCTTTCCTTTTTCATCCACTAACACGCTCACCAATTTGTTAAAATTCCAAATAAAACTGAGAGTTAGAAAACGTGGCAAACGTTATAAATAAATTTATTTAAGTTTTGTAGCATTAAATCTGGTTGAAGCGTGGGTCCCGTAAATAGGATATCATTTAGGGAATTCCCCGAGCTAGTGGATTTTGATGCATTAAAGACAACTCTTACTTTTGTTGTTTTTATGTCTGGCTTTACCACTGCATGATGCGTCTTGATGATTTTTTCGCATGGGCTTACTTCTTCCATGTGATCTAAATGGAGGTATTCTTCCAACACACCTTCATATTCTGGTTTGAGTTCGCCTTTTTTTAGTAGGTTTTTTTCCATACTTTGAAACTGCTGACCTCTGCAATAAAAGGTGCGATAGTGACCTAAGGCGATTGTGTTTGGAAGTTGTTGTTTTAGTGGTAGTCGCACGACGTACCGACCATTATCTGATCTAGTAGTTGTGGCTTTGTAAAAGTCTTCACAATACTGATCTTCTGGGGTTGTAATTAAAAACGGGGGAGCTCTTCTAACTCCCAAAATTTCTTTAATTGTGAATTAAGGTGGTGGTAACTGGTTCCATAATTAGTCCAACTAAAAATAGTATTTTGTGCCAAAAGTGTATTTGAAATTTTCTCAATACCATCGAACAGACCCGACAGACGTTTTTCTGTACACACGTCGTTGATTCGAAAATTTCCAACATTCTTTAATAAGCTATAAAAATCTGGACCGTTTTGATGAAAATTATTATTCAAGAGTTATTTTAATATCTAACGTCATTACATGTACACTTATCCAAATACGACCAATCGGTAGTATGTGAGTATATACTGTGTGTGTAAGAATGTATGAGTGAAGTGAATCTCTATTACCACACACCACGAATGAAATTTGTAGACTGGCTATAGCAGCCACTGTCTATAATTATTGACGCGGATATTTCTAGGCGTCACCGAAAATTTTAAGCGAATGAAATGAGTGATTACAATCTGGGATATTATCCGTGGAGTGTGGCAATAACAGCGTCGTAAATACAAACTTTAACTTGTTTTAAGGAAAGGTAAAAAATCTTACACTGAAACTATTTTATAACATTTATTTATTAATTTACAAAAACTTAATTTATCTTAATGCTATTGAATGTACAATATTTTTAGTTAATCCTTGAGGCGTATAAACAAACAAATTCGATGGTTTTCCAACTCTAGAACACGCAACATATAATTGACTGTGAGAAAAACACGGATTTTCTAAATCTTGGTCACAATTTGTCATTGTTTGGCCTTGTGACTTATTTATAGTCATAGCCTATGCCAATCGGATTGAAAATTGTAAACGTTTGAATGGTATAGACGAATGTGAAGCAATCATTGTAATTGTTGTACAACCTCACCTTGAAATTTTCCACTCAAAATAGTAGCTTCAAGAATGTTGCCCATGATTTTTTTTATAACTAATAACTAAATTTCGAAGCAAAATTATAGGTGAACCAATCTTCAGTCGCAAATTATCTGGTGGCATTCCAGGTAAATCTAATAAATTTGAAAATTCTACAGGATAGTGAATAACTTCATCAGGATTAACAACAGTGTCGATCGATTTAAATGTAGTTTCATTACCAGGCAGTAGTTTCGTAGCCACCATGTTGCAAAAATTCTCTGGAAGCCGAATATATTGTGTATCTTCATATAGTTCAATTTTACCATTGCCAAAATCCAACAATTGTTCAGAGAATCTTGGCGCTAATTGATCATTTTGAAGTTGAACGCGCATATTAATAGTGTGGTATAATTTGCTGACACTTCGCCGTAGATAAGATTCTTTTAAACATGCGTTTATTTCGCCTGCATATGTTTCACGTGGATGACTGGTAATGTTTGTCTAAAATCACCAGACAGCAACAATAGAGCACCACCGAAAAGCCTAGTATTATCCTTGATATCTTTCAGGGATCTGTCGAAAGCTTCAAGCGAATGCTTGCGGGCCATAGTACATTAATCCCAGATAATAATTTTGAATTTTTTCAAAACTTGAGCTATACCTGAATGCTTCTTTATGTTACACCTTGCTTCGGGATTTGTGTGAACATTCAAAGGTAATTTAAGCGCTGAATGCGCCGTCCGTCCACCATCAAGTAAAGTTAGTGCGATTCCTGATGAGGCAATAGCCAATGCAATATTATTTTGTGATTGGATGCGCGAAAGTATTAATGAGATGAGGAATGTTTTACCAGTACCACCTGGTGCATCCAAAAAAAAAGAACCTTGTTGCGCTGCAATTGATACATTTCTTTGATCATATACAATTCGTTGCTCAGCAGTGAACATCGCTGTTGATGGTAGCTACTGCTGGGCGGTTCGGCGCTGACATGCCGAAATGCATGAGCGGCATATTCGAAATAAGAATACAAATATCCTCAATCAATATTAATGACTCATTATATATAATATTTCTGCGGAGAATTCAATATTTTGATTTTGATTATCCTCCAATAGCATTGACTTTTCGCAGAAATCGGAAAGATGTTGATCCAGGAACGTAAACCAAAAACAAACGCAAAAAAAAAACATTCGCGTTGCTTAGGATGAATTGTATATAATCGACCTAAAGTATTTGCCATAAATATGTCGGTAAATCCTGGTACTGGAATGGTTCGCTTCCGTGGTTTCCAATTTTTGTTGTTTATTCCACATAAAATATTTAGGAATACAAGTATACATTAATGTCCTTGCGAATTGACCAGCAACATCTTGTCTGCAACAAAAGTTGAAAAATTCAGTAAGAGTTGTTTTTGGAGCCGTTAAAGCTTGTTGTAGTGCAGACTGTAAAGTAAACACGCTGTTCGTTTTCAAGATGTACAGCCAAATGTATAACAGCAGGATCCCTTTCATGTATAGGAAACGTAAATATGCGCCAAATAGCTTCGTTACTGCTTATGTATCGACCCATTTGGAATTTCGTCATTGTCATTTACATGTTGAACAGCGAATACAGCTTTATCACTGTCCTTGTGAAAATACTTACAAATTTATTTAATAGATTTCACTGAACTAAATAGTTTAACGATATTGTGTTTATGTGCGCTTTATAAGTTTTGCACAGCAATGGTGAATATGGAACTACCCAGCGATTATCAATATCTACTCTCACACCGTTTGACAGACGTAATTCATATGATTGACCGCCATTGTCTACGTCTCTACGACGGATAACCGTCAATATTGGTGATAGTATCAGATTGGCATGGTTTTGGAAAACGTTTCGTACATTTTCCATTGTCCATACATGGTGTCATCATGTTTAGAGTACCACATGGACCATGGATCATATTATTAGTTACAAAACAAACAATTCTTAATCAACATTCGGATCTGGAATTTCGGCTGAAATAATTTTGTCGATTTCTTCTAGGCGTACTTTATCCACCAACCAAGTCAAAATATGCGCATGAGGTAACCTTCGTGTTTTTCATTCAACAGATTAAAGCCAACAACGTGTTTCACCAAATACCAAGTGATGTGTAATAAAATTCACCAAAGATTTAATTTTTATTTAGAAACACGTGCAGTGGTATCATGCCGATGCATCGATGTTTGACCTAGCAACAACAAACTTTGAATTTCATCCCAGTTTGGATTACACGTAAATGTGATAAAAAGATCTGGTCGGCCATATGCACGTACGTAAGTCAAGGCGTCTTGAATATAATCTTGCATATGACGCGGACTACCAATGTATGATGATGGGAGAATATATGCGCAACCGATGTTGTTGATGTCATTAGTTGCATCTACGTTACCAATAACGGCGTCACGCAAATGAATGTACTCCTCAGCACAAAGTTTTGTTTGATTAAATTTTATATATCGTAATCTCTCACTTTCGATTTTTACGTACATATCGACAATATACTGATGAAATAGCTGTCTGCATCGGAGAATATTATTGTCTTTATTAGCACGAATCATCAATCGATATGCGTCGAAGTTTATAGCACTAACTTTCTTGATCAGTTCTTCACCTGAAAATAAATATATATATGAGCGATACAGAAATTATTTGAAAAAAAATTCTGTAAGATGGTCTATAAGTAGTACCTGTAGTTGGATTCCTTTGTTTAATATTTAAATGGTATCCATCTTCTCCTTCCCAAAATATCAACGGATACTGCAATGCATCGTAAGAACGATGATTGTCTTGAATTATTTGTATCGTATTATCTCTGCGTTGAATGCGAATTTCTCGACGTTCAAATGGATCACCAGCTATAACTGCAACTTCTTTAATAGTTTGGATAAGTTTTCGGAAAAAAAATTTCGTTTGAGATGTTGTGCCAGCTAAAAGTGTTCTTAAAGGTTCCGGCGGTGGATTTTGCGATGACAGTGAAATTTTTGCAGATGCGCAAGATAAACCAGCTGATTTACCTTTGTACTTATTGACAATGTTGACACTCTTTGTCCATACTACCAATCGAGATTACTGCATGTGACGAATAGTTGATTTCAGGATCTCGATCAGTTTGCATCCGTCGCTTGTTGACGTTCCTTTCGTTGTGTTACTGTATTAGCACGAAGACGTGGAGTGCGTTGTACTGAATTTTCATTCGCACGTGTAGATGCAATTTGAGCTCTCAAATTTGCATTATCCGCCGAGTGTTCTTCATCTATTCTATTTATTCGACGATCATGGACCAATTGCGCGTTCGGAGTACGTCGACCAATATTTCTGGCTCTTCCTCGAAGACGTGGCATTTTTTTGCAAAAAAAATACTGTAATATAATACACAACGAATGTGAGTTTTTTTATTGAGAATGAAATTTTAAATAATTAACAAAAAAGATTTATGCGTTATGGTATCAGTAAACTATACAAATAATTTTTAGATTAGGGTGGTTGTTAACAACCCCATGTGTAAATTTAATAAAAAATTTATACGAAATAAACTCAAGTAATCCACAACGAATATGAGTTATTTATTGAAAATTAAATTTTTAATTATCACCAAAAACGATTTATTGTAAGAAATTTTAGATGAAAAACGTGTAATTTTATTTTCTTGCTTCTTAATTTTGAAAATGAATAATTTTTTTAAAGTAAATAATTTTTAATAGAATTTTTTTCTAATTTTTTAACAATTTTTTTATTGAAAACATAAATAATAAAAACAATTTAAAAAATTTATTATGTAATTATTGAGCTACACAAATAAATTTTTAGGTTAGGTTGGTTGTTATAAAACTCACGTGTAAATTTGATAAAAAATTTATACAAAATATACTTACTTCGATTTAACCCTAAATTCGCAAAAAGTATCGTCGAGTCAAAACTCTTCAAAGAACAATTTCATTAATATTTTAATTAGCACACGCAACATCAACTGTCGGGACAAACTGAAATTAAAATACAAGTAGGTAGCGCAGTCTACCGGATATATATATAAAGATTTACTTACTTCGATTCCTCCATAAATTCGTAAAAAGTATCGTTTTTAGGCACACTTCCAACACCAATATCTATTCGTAGTTAATATTTTAATTAGCACACGACTTTAACAAACACAAAAATAACACACAATTTCAAATATTTTTCTTTTTGATTCAGCACCAACTGTCAATGATGACAACGAAAATGTCAATGATGACAACGAAAATAGCAAGTAAGGAAGAGCTAAGTTCGAATGTATCCGAACATTTTATACTCTCGCAAAGTCAAATAGTATACTCGTTTGAGATTTCTTTTCGGATTGACTGATATTTTCGGTAGAAGGTCATCTATAGACACTGGGGTCCACATATTTAGTACTTAGGGGCTTGAACATTTTTCGTTCGATTTAGACAATTTTTGGCCACAAGATGGCATACTTTAATGTTATTATTCACGCAAAGTTTTATCCCGATACAGTCATTGTTGCCTGATTTGCATAGTGGAAAGTGAAAGAATCAGATGAAATTGAAAATGGTGTTATATGGAAAATAGGAGTGATTGTAGTCCGATTTCGCCCATTTTCGCACTATAACATAGAAATATGAAAAGAACGTCATGCACCGCATTTGGTTGAAATTGATTAAGCAGATCCCAAGATGTGGGGTTTCACCTAAAAGTGGGCGGTGCCACGCCCACTGTCTAATTTTGAACGCGGTTCCTATAAAATCATCTCATACCATCCCAGAGATAAAATTTAATGTCTCTGGCGTGTTTAGTTATTGATTTATCGCGCTTTTAGTAGTTTTTAACAGTACCGTTATATGGGGAGTGGCGGAGTTGCCATCCGATTTCACCCATTTTCACACTGGAGGTACAAATTCTACAAACATTTGCTTCCAGTGAATTTTGTTATTATTGCATTAGCGGTTTAGGAGATGTGCACATTAAACCTATTAGGGGCGGGACCACGCCCACTTTAAAAAAAAAATTTAACTGCAGATGCCCCTCCCTATTGTGATCCTGTATACCAAATAAGAGTCTTGTATCTTGTTGTGGAGGTAGTTATGGCAATTTATTTGTTTTTGAATAATAGTTTTGTGGGCGTGGCAGTAGTCCGATTACGCCCATCTGCAATACCAACCGTCTCACGGTATCAGTAAATATGTCTACCATGTTTCATAAAGATATCTCAATTTTTACTCAAGTTAGAGCTTGCACGGACGGACAGACGCACGGACGGACGGACAGACAGTCACCCGGATTTCAACTCGTCTCTTCATCCGGATCATTTATATATACATAACCGTATATCTAACTCGATTAGTTTTAGGTGATACAAACAACTGTTAGGTGAACAAAACTATTATACTCTGTAGCAACAGGTTGCGAGAGTATAAAAAGTCTAGAAGTACTGAGAGCATATGATTTTTATTAGTTTCAATATCAAGTTAAAGAGATGAAGTACAGATGGCGCTATTCTATAACGCCAACTCTTACCGCGAAAGTGATGAATTTTTAAATTTAAAATCTTACGTATCACAAAATTCACTTCCCTTCCTGCTCTTGGTAAGAAGTTATAAGATTCATTTAAGACCCCTCCTCCCCTAAACGCCTTACATAATTTATTAATGCCTCTTATGCTATCTTAGAATATTATCTCAGCGCCATTTACCATTCGCTACCCGAACTCAAATATAAACTTTTGAATATCTGACACAACTGCAGCGCAATCTGCCGGAATTCTGTGTAACACGTTCTAACATCAACAACAGTTTAAACAAGTAAGGAAGGACTAAGTTCAGGTGTAACCGAACATTTTATACTCTCGCAAAGTTAAATGGTATACTCGTTTGAGATTTCTTTATATATTATATTATATTTTAATAATTAGAAGTAGGAACTGTTACCTTAGTTATTTACATTCACAGTAAAAATAATTAGAGCAATTTGTAAACTAAATTTACCCAAATTATAAGAAATCGTTCTTGTGTTTTTTGTATACGCTTATAATTGATTTTATATAGGATGCATTACTACTGTATTGAGAAGTATGAAAAAAAATCGTTTTTGGACAATTAATAACATTTTTTATTTATTATATCGATATTATTATACATGTTTAGCTTAAAAATAATAAATATTAACCACTTTAAAAATTATATAATATTATTATAATAATTTGTATATAATATTTAATATTAAACATAAATTTTTATAAAGATTCTTATACATATATCCAAATTATATTTCTTTTCTCCGTATACTATTTAATTTCAATCATATATTTATACAATAATGTCATATATAATAACAAATTATGCATATAATTTAAATTTTCTTAATTAGATTATTTACATTTTTTTTTTAAATTTGTCTTAATAACTACTGTCAAAATTGCTATACCATTCTAATTCGCTTATATTTGGAAAAAAAAATGAAGGACTATTGCACTAAGTCTGAAAACTTTAGTTCGAAATAGAGACACAAATACTGTCATGATAGCTGTGTACTGTCTCAAATGTTATTGCATTTACACGGGAAGGATCCATGTTTGAAAATGCCCAATCAATTTGTGTACAGGCAGGTGTAATTGAATATTCTGCACCAATCAGGGAACTAAAGTTTTCTTCTTGGAGCAGATTTCATATTGCAGTCCCTGTAGACCTTAAACAAACGTTGAAATCTCTAACAATTAGCACATTTTGATTATTAAATTAAATTAAATGTCTGACAGAGAAAGCTGAATTTCTATATAGAACCAGAATATTAATATTGAAACATTTAAACAAAACCGCTTCTAAAACTTTGCGGCCTGAATAAATTTTCTTTACAGCCTTTGATTCTATAGAGCAAGCAATACTATGCTTTGCATATATTATATTATAATGCCCCGTTTATTCCTGTTGCTTGTTTCCGTGCTATCTATCCTCGGCTCGTTAATTGGAGTAAATCCTGGTATATCAAAACTTTCGCAAGGATAACTCCAAGTTTCTAAAAAACATAAAATATCTGAAGATAGAATCAAACAGTCGCTTTCTATATCATTAATGTGAGCGTGAAGATTCTGAACATTATGGAATAAAAATTGATGTCCTGATGTTCAGGAAATTGATTTCTTTCAATTCAAATTTGTTCATTTCTTTTATATTGAAAAGATTTTAGAACTTTTTCAATTGGTGTCCACGAACTTTCTAAAGGAAGAGGCTTTTTTGATTGTGCTATCAAACCAACAGAAGGTTCCAAAAATTTAATCCACATAATTCTTGGAAAAGAACAATGGAAATCAATTTGCATAAGTTTTCCAGCTGCCCCTTTAACCAAGCCATCACACGGGTTTATGTTCACTGTAATCATATATTTGGCGGATGTTTTTAGTGTCAATTCATAGGGCAGTCCCTGCGTTTCAGAAGTTTTGAAAAGTTTAACTTTTTCCAAAATATTATCATTTTCACTTATATCAATTCCTTTAACTGAGTCTTTCGCAGTTGAAAAGATAGCTTCAGTTGGGATTCGACTGAGCTTAAGGGCATTGAAATTATTTGTCTCTTCATTGGACCAAAATAAATGTATGGCATCATCGGGAACTTCTTCGATTAACTACTCGAGTTTTAATTAGTGATATGTCTCATTATCTCTGTTAATTCAAAGTATTTAAATAACTCCCACAAAGGGGAACCAACTAAAGTGCTGTATGAGAGAATATCCACCTATCTCCAACAGGTGACAGTTGCTTCAAATCACCAAACACTATGATCGGTATACCATCGGCTGTCTGTTTTGAAAATTTGTTTTAATCTCGCATCAACAGAGCTAAACATACGAGCACCTACCATCGATATTTCAACAATTATGATTAATTTTAAATCGATAAGTCTGGAATACAATGAATTAACTGTGTTATTGCTAAGTGGCCTCAACTCTCTATTCAACTGATTAACAGGTAAAGAGAATATTGAATGAAGGGCCATCCCACATATTCCCAATGCTGCTTTACCAGTAGGTGCGCAAAGAAGAACTTTTAAGGAACTTGGATTGGATCCAGGTGTAGAATTGTAATGCTGGTTAAGAGCTTGATATGTTGCAGATATCAAACGACTCTTTCCTACACCTGCACCGCCGCCAATGAACTCATAAAATGGGAGATTTGTTTTTAGCTGATGCATCAAATGTGTCAAATAGGTTCTTTGCTTAGTACTTAGACTTTGAACTTGAGAATATAATTCCTCAACTGGAATTAAAGGGGGTAGTTTAATAAGTCTAATATTGCAATCAGATTCAGTGCCATTATATGTTGAATATGCGCCATGCAAGTCCAGCAAATTTATGTTTGGGTTTATTTCTGGAAGTGCCAACACCCTGAACACATTTTCCACGATAGGTAGTTCATTTTGAGCACCTTCCTCTAGGTCTATTTCATTATAAAGACTTTCTAGAACATTTGCAAGTTCTCTTTGCTCAAAAATATCATATTTTCTTTGATTTTTCTCAATTATAATACGGTTTGTTATGCAATTCTGCTCATTATCATTTTCAATGAGATCTTGCTGTTCATTCCGCTAAAGATAGTAAAGCATTAACATTTCTCGAAAATACTCAACTCTGGCCAAATCTGGGTTAAACCTTCTAATGGAGCCCAATGTAGCAATATACTGCTTCTTGTGCAAATATTTCTGTGCCTGATATAAATTTGTGATCTATATGTTTAAGTTTTTGCTTAATAGTATAATTTCCAGCATTTACCTCTTCTTAGCTTCAGTTAAGAGCCTAGAAATTCCTCTGTTAGACTTGTTAATATAGTTAATTATATATGAACAGCAAGCATATGCATCCAGTATATATTGGATATCCATATTTGCTCTGTGGAGTTCCAAAATCAGAGGATTATAAGCGTTTATAAAACGATCCTGTAATTTTCTTTATAGAAAAATTTAGGCTGTTGTTAAACTTGCCCTAAGGGCTAACAAATAGTCTTCAAAAGACATATTTATTGCACTATCAGACAGGAAGTGTTCAAAATCGTTTAAATTAGAAATGTCTTTTGTATTCATATTTGAATTTAAAACGTTTTGAATTTTGAAAAATTTTTCCTTGTGTCTTTCTGAATTTTGACTTGTTTCTGTAAGAGGTAACAGTATTTGCGTTGAAAGCATTGGTGGATATGGTATACCAAAACGACAAAACTGTTGTCCTGTTATTTCCCTAGTACAGGACCGACTGTGGTTATGCTTTTGATAACCCAAATAATTTTTTAAATGGTTGATCGAACCATCGGTAGAAAGATCGGTGAGGATCTAACGCCTTTTAAAACTTTGTAACCATCATCCTGTTGAATCAAGTTTTGAACAAAGTTTTCGTTTAATAGATTTTGGGCCGTAACTCGGTTGCGACCTGAAAACTTTCTAAGGCAAATGGATGTACTATTCTTAATTTGTAGCAGTTTAATTTTTTGTAATCATAGAACAACTTTGGAATAATACACGCTTTTCTGTCAAAACGGCAAATTTCAGACCGTATTATTTTGCTATATGTTTCAGAGCATGTACGTTTCTGCCCAACGTATATTGTTCCAAATGACAACTCTTCTGAATTATTATCTTGAATTATGTCAATTGGTCTTTGTCCTTCACCTGGCGCTATAAGTAAACGGTTATAGTCTAAGTTTTCTACACGAATATTGTCCAAACGAGTTTCTTGACCGCCTGGATTCAGCTCTGAAGGTAAAAGACCCGTGGGAATAATATTACCTGAGGGATTATCATGAGAAGTTTGTGCCGAATGAAAAGATTGAACCAATTGGGAATCCTCTGCAGATGCAACAAACGGAACTTCTTCTTGGTTATTAAATTCTGAAATCCAGTTTTCATTAATATGTATATTGTGCTCACGATACAGAGGGGTATTCACTAAGAACTGCAAAGCTTCCATAATCTTTGCGGGGCGTATGGTATCGATCATGTAATCATGATTGTATACCAAACGCCTTCTTAAGTGAATTTGGATAACATGAGCCTCATCAAAGGACCTTGGTAGAGATGTCACAATATTGTTAGCAGAAATTGGTATATTAGCAACAGCACCTTTGAGCAAACTCTGACCTTGATATCCTAATGGACGGATTGTCATAAAAGGTAATCTAGGCATTATGAGACGTTCTTCAATTGGGGTCAAACCTTTCAAACAATCCGCTATTTCAGGAAAGTCTAGATTTGTAATTGTAATTTACATCTTCTGAAGGAAATTTTTGCAATAAAAAGAAGGCGGATGCAGCATTCGGGTGACCTTGCGCAATAGTTTCGAAATTTAATTTGCGAACTTGCTGTGAAAACCATAAGCCACCACAGCAAATACATATTTCAATAGGGCCCTTATTTATATTTTGGAAATAAATGTTTTTGAAATCTGTTAAATTGCCACTATTATCAGTTTCTATTATATTATTTTCTCTCGTTAATCGGATTCGTTAGGTTTTCAATTTTGCCTATTGAGTGGGATATCTCTACGAAGGCAAACTTGACCTTGTCTAAGGTGTCTCTGATTCAAAATTTCTTCCCTCCTACCCCTCCGACTAAGCTGTCAACGTTGTATTTCTATATCACGCTTCTCTCCCCTTATTTCAGGATTTCTTCTTGCATGTCCGCTTTGCATTTGATCACGATTGCACCCTAAATTCCTATGCTCAGGATTTCTTGCGCGAAATTCTCTTTGATCCCTAGTATTTCTGCTTTGCTCTTCACAGCGGAGTTTGGGGATTTAGACGTCTTACTCTATGTTGAACAGTATTTAAATTTTGTTCAAAAGATCGTACCTCGAGATTTTCCCGCCTGGTTCTATGTTGATTTGTATTGATAATTTGTTCGGACAGACGAACATCGGAATCTAACCTACGATTAGCGTGACTTACAGTATTTTATGACTGCTCACTATCTCTATATAAAGAGTTTGCACGAAGAACTCTCATAAGTCTTCTATTCTGAAGGCGACTTAGTAATACAGATTTTCTATTTAATCGAGGCATAATTAATTAATAATAAATGAATTAATGTATAAAATACTTATAGATAATACTTATATAATTCAGTCCGTCCTGGTGTGAAAAGTTGAATTCTAGGTGCTGCTCTCTTTCACTGTAATTCCTTGTAAGTCCTTGTTATGACTCCTTTCCTGTTCGGTGTATAGGTAGTATGGTATACTGGTGCACGTTTGTATATGTGTTTGCTCACCGATGTATATAATAATACTTTAAACACTGTATAACTAATACACTAAAATTAGTTTGAATAAAGCACTTTACTGGTAAAGAAATCTAGTGTAACTTCCATTTAAATTCATTAAAATATGAAATTAACGAAAAAAGTATACCATAAGTAGTATATGTGAGCTGGAAAATTTGTGGACCAATTTCGCCAAACGGAAGTTTTAATTTTTTACATAAAATATGTTAAAAATAGATTCAAAGGCCAGGAAATTCCTTCAAATCTTATATTAAAAAAATGTTGAGAAAGTATTAAACATGCATTATTAAATGAAATAGTGATTTAATTACAATCAAATTTGGTATCTTCTTGACTTGTATAAAGGCCATAAACTTAGTCTCAGTTTTATTGCTTGAAGTGAGATATACATCAGTATGAATGTGATATTAGCTCTACCAAAGTGGCTAAATTTTATATTATAAGCTTATGTGGCAAACGTCTACCAGAGAATCGGAATTCATTATATGAAGGTGTGAGGTTTAGACCAAGGTATATACTAATTTTATTCTAATTCAGCGTCAAACCACATAATTTTTACGAAATCTTATCCAACCGAAACGGTTTAAAGTCAGGTGGAAAGACGGAAATCATATATAATATATATTGGGGATAGAGAAAGATATTAATTTTGACATTGCTCAGCTATACTCGACCATAGAAAACATATTTTGAAAAAATTTTATATATAAAAAAATATTAATACTCACTGACCGACATATTCGGCATAAAACTGGTTAGAATAACGAAAAGCATTATAAGTAGTATATGGAAGTTGAGGGTAGTATTAACCCGATTTTATCAATTTTTGCCAATACCACATACTAATAACATGCCACAGACTAATAAAATGCTCCCACTATTTCATTAAGGCACCTCACATACCATCACTAATCATATGGAGTAATGTCAGACACTTGTTCGAAAATCATGATATTAGTTACATGGGGGCTAGGTAAAATTCTCACCCGATTTCATCCATTTTAGACACAAAGATACCATGTTATGAGCAAAACACGCTCTTTCATTTTCATTGAGATAACTCACATACTGGCTGATATACGCGATATAAAGTCACCCGGAAGTTCAAAAATCTTTATATTAGGTATATGAGGGCTATAGGAAGTATTGATCCGATTGGACCAATTTTTGACACAAAAACATACCATTATCGAGAATTTTTTTATATGAATTTCAATTATATATCTTATACATTGACCGATATTTTCGGTAAAAAGTCAACTATAGGCACTGGGGTCCACATATTCAGTACCTAGGGGTTTGAACAGTTAAGAGAATTTTTGGTCACAAGATGGTATACTTTAAATGCATTATTCACGCAAAGTTTTACTCCGATACAATCATTGTTGCTTGATTTGCATACTGGAAAGTAAAAGAATCAAATAGAATTTGAAATGGTGTTATATGGGAAATAGGGGTGGTTGTAGTCCGAATTCGCCTATTTTTGCACTATAACATAGAAATATGAAAAGAACGTTATGTACAGAAATTTGTAGAAATTGGTTAAGCAGATCTCAAGATATGGGGTTTCACCTAAAAGTGGGCTGTGCCACGCCCACTGTCTAATTTTGAACGCGGTTCCTATAAAGTCATCTCATATCATCTCAGAGATAAAATTTAATGTCTCTGGCGTGTTTAGTGCTTCATTTATCGCGCTTTTAGTACATTTTAACAGTACCATTATATGGGGAGTGGGTGGAGTTGCCACCCGATTTCACACATTTTCACACTGTAAGTAGAGGTTCTAAAAACATATGCTTCCAGTGAATTTTCTTATTATATTCACAGTAAACCTATTAGGGGCGGCACCACGTCCACTTTAAAAAAAATTTAACTGCAGATGCCCCTCCCTATTGTGATCCTGTATACCAAATAAGAGACTTGTATCTTGTTGTGGAGTTTAGTTATGGCAAATTTATTTGTTTTTGAATAATGGCGTTTTGTGGGCGTGGCAGTGATCCGATTACGCCCATGTGCAACACCAACCGTCTCCCGATACCAAGAAATATGTCTACTAAGTTTCATAAAGATATATAAATTTTTACTCAAGTTAGAGCTTGCACGGGCGGAAGGATGGACGGACACAGTCACCCGGTTTTCAACTCGTCTCTTCATCCTGATCATTTATATATATATATATAACTATATATCTAACTCGATTTGTTTAAATGACTATAAACTCCCCTTCCAACTACACCGCTTCTTCAGGGTAAATAATGTCACACCCTAATACAACACACCACACCTTGGAACACAACACGCACTCACAACATAAACGACCACACTGCACACGATGTCTGCACAGAAGTTACCACCATACACGATGACACCCCACACAATCAACAAAAAGAGGGATTGGATCTTCAATTCAACACATTCGAATTAATTCCGATCTCTTTGCGCAACGTAAATGTATGAAATCGCTATCTCCGCTACCAACCGTCAAAACTTTCTGAGTTTAAAAGTAGTATTAATTTTTATCAGAAAAGTGTTAAATCAATAAAAAACTTGTGAAACATTCAATAAAAAAAAAAAAATAAAGAATATTTCAATTTAAACCTTAAAAAGGCGTTTTTGAAAGAAACGGGAAGTAATAATGTCAAAGTTGAGTGCTAACATTATAGCATAAGTAGTCATGGTCCTTCGAGCCTTACCGAAAGGCACCTTCGGATTTTAACAAAACTGTGTTAAGAAACACAATTAATAATTATTACAAACAAGTAACAAAGAGCAGTGCAGTGGTACAACAAAAAAGTAACAAAATTTGCAATTTAAGTCAAAAAATGTTAAAAATGGTGCAGTGACAAAATAACAATTATTAAATTTTAAAATGTAACACAAACCTCACCAAAGATACAGTGCTAATGTATATATATATGTATTTCAACAAACATATAAACATTTTAAACAAACAAAAATTCACACAACCGGCCGCGAAACCTTAGCACAAAACATAAATAGAACAAACGGGCGCGAATTTTTAAACAAAAAACAACAACAAAGCATACCTGTAAGCAGCTGGAGAATAAACACACGAATTGGCACAAAAGGAAATATAAATAAATATATGTATATGTAAAAACCGTATACCCTACAAAGTGAGCGTATTTATTTCATTTACATATCTTATTTTATGCGTATATGTATGTAAAAATTTCAGTTTTATATATTACAACATAAAACCTGTAACAGAAAATCAGTCTTAATAGCATAAAAAACAGTTACCAAACTGACACAATTTCGAGTGTATTTCAAATACATACTTATATATTTAAAACAAAAAAAAAAAACAAATGGATCTTAACTTATTGCCCAATTAATAGCTCACCTTCGTGTGTTCAAACACACCATCAAGAACCAAAAACAAAAAAACCAATTCAAGTATACACTTGCATATTAATCCAGCAATACCCCTTATGCTTAATATAGCAATAAGCAGGATTGCATTCAATAAGTAAGCAAAGGCAAAATATCAAACATAAAACAAACAGAGAAAGAAATAAAAATACAACAGACAAACATACATATATGCATATCGAATTAACGTTTACATATTATATCTATATATGTCGTTATATATATATTTTTACTAAACAAATATATATAAACAAAAATATATTTACAAAGTGCATAAGGGAAAATACCTGCACATTATTCACTTCGCTTTCGCGCTCTCTTCGCAGTGCGAACATACATATTTATACATACGGCATATAATCTATGCCTATGCTTATATACCCTATATACATTGGGTCAATTACACATTGAAAATTTACAAAATTACAAAGTTATAAAATTACATGAAAAATAAAACAATAAACGTTGTGGTAAAGATAACACTACTAGATATTAAAAGTAATAAATAATTTATTAAAAACAAAAATACACATATTTTCAAAGTCCACATTGGCATACATCCCGAAATACCCTTTGTAACAAACAAGCAGGATTGCATACACAAAAGTAAAAGCAAATTGATCTCTACAACGAGCTCTCAATTGCCCTAGAAAATAAAAATATTACATACGCACAAACAATTCGTATTGATCTCTTCAACGAGCTCTCAATTTCACGAGCACCTAAATATATATGTACACACAAGTCCGTGTATTAGGGTGTACCTAAATACATCAATATAAGGACATAAAAAGTATTATTGAATTAAAAGTGCGATTTTTAATAATTAAATAAATTAAAGCAATACATTCAAAATAAAACCACAACAAAATCATTTTGCTAGCAAATACAGTTTACACTGAGAAAATTTTAATAAATTTTGACAAATATTTTAACATACAAAAAAAAAAATGATGAATGTGGATAAAATTCAAATTACACCTGCAGAAGCTACACGCGCAAGACAGGTTACCACAAAGCAAATAAAAGGCAAAAATATGTGTGCCACCAAATTCATTTTTGAGAGTGACAGATTAACACGATACTGCACTCGATTTTCATCTTCACCGATTCAAGACATCTCTGAATCGTTATTGGAAATAAAAAAACAAAATATTGACAATTTTTGGACTCGTCTCCAAACGGCTCATGACGCCATAGTAGATTATGACAATTCAGATCTACCACACGATTTTAAATCGTCGGCTTACGCACTATACGAAAACTGCTTAGACCAGTACGAAGAAACAAAAGCTATGATTTCTGATCAATTAAAGCTAATAAAAGCTATTGCACCTACTCCACATCCGAGAGTAGAGCTGCCACAAGTACAAAATCAAGAGGTAAGTCCAGGCATCCATCTCGAGGTGCCCGCATGTGACACAGAAATATTTTATGGAGGTTATGAAGAATGGCCGTCCTTCCGGGACATGTTCACTGCCGTTTACATCAACCATCCAAAATTATCAAAAGCGCAAAAATTGTATCACCTCCGATACAAAACGCAAGGTCAAGCAGGCGTAATAGTCAAACAGTTCGCACTTAATGACGACAATTTCAATTTGGCTTGGGAAGCTCTAAAAGCAAGATATGAAAATGAAAGAATATTGGTCGATAACCAAGTAACGACACTAATAACCTTGCCTAAGATTCAAAAAGAAACCAGTGAAGAGTTTATAAGACTACAATCCACTGTTTCAAACTGTTTGTCGGTTTTATCGACACAAAATATTCCCACAGACAGCTGGGACCCTATACTGGTAAACATATGCATTACCAGAAAAATCGTTACTTTTGTGGGAGCAATCGCTCTCATCACGAAAGAAATGCCCCACGTGGCTACAAATGAAAGACTTTCTAACTACCCAGTACGAAATCGCTGAAAGGGTAGACAAAAAGCTAATTAAAACAAAAAATGTACAACACGACCAAAAAAGAAGCTTCAATAGACCCCAAGCTAGTAGCAAAAATAAATTAAACAGAAGCTTTTACAAATCTAAATCGTTCACATCCGAACAAAATAATCATACGTCATGCGAACTATGCACGAGAGGGCATAAACTACAATCTTGCGAGAAGTTTAAAAACTTAAAAGTTAACGAACGAAATAATTTGGTCAGATCAAAAAGGCTTTGTACAAATTGCTTGTCACATGCGCATAAGTATAAAAATTGCAAAAGCAAGTTCAATTGCTTATATTGTCACAAAAGACACCACTCAATGCTTCATTACAGCAAATTTCCCATATCACCCCAAAGAAGCGCTTGTACAAAAAGAAACACAGCTTTAGTGGTAACAACAACTCCCAAAAACCGAAATCCCAAAAATTGCCAAAAGGCACCATGTTGCTCAAAGGCACAAACAACTCAAACGCTATACAGCGAAATACAAAATAGGGTATTACTACCCACAGCAGTCATCTCCATCGAACACCGAGGAGAACTGTTTAAACTTAGGGCCTTAATAGACCAAGGATCACAACGATCTTTCATAGCGTCCAGGGCTCAAAATAGGCTACAACTGCCAACAAAACTAGCCAATTTTGAAATTACGGGAATGGGCGGAAGAGGAGTCCAAAACTCAAATAAAATCTGCCTCATTACCCTAATTTCCCCCCAAGCGGATAAGTATATAAAAGCAGAAGCTATAGTCTTACCGCAGCTAACAAATATGCTTCCAAGCTATCATACAAATAGAAAGCATTGGCAAAAGGTTTCACACCTGAAGCTAGCAGATCCCAACTGCAATACCCCCGCTCAAATAGATATAATAGTAGGCAGCGACCTTATGCCGCAAATAATGCTTGAAGGTGTTGAAAAAATTTCAACGACCCTTCTAGCCCAAAATACTATATTCGGTTGGATTCTAAGTGGACTAGTTACTGAACCAGTTTCCACATCAACAACTCAAGTTGACGAAAATTCAAAAGAATACCTTAATTCACAATTAAGGAAATTTGAGGAGTTAGAAAAATGCACCCTCATATCAATTACAACCCCAAAGGATCAGTATTGTGAAGACTTCCACAAAGCCACAACTACTCGATC
The DNA here is from genome assembly GCF_042242935.1 of Bactrocera oleae. Lineage (NCBI taxonomy): Eukaryota > Metazoa > Arthropoda > Insecta > Diptera > Tephritidae > Bactrocera > Bactrocera oleae. Next base: position 3,625,836 of record NC_091542.1, on the reverse strand, counting down.
AAATAATGGCCGGTACGTCATACGACTACCACTAAACTCCCAATGTTCCAACACTCCACTAATTGGCAGAAAAAACCAAGTTAGAGTCCCTTCTGACAAGATCAGGTTTAAAAACACAAATATGTAACTTTTCGACCCCGCAGGATGGCTTCTGCCAATAATGATACAAAATCCTGCTTCAAAAATCTTGAGTTATGTGGCGCGCTACTACTTGCCAAAATCGCACTTAACAGAACATATAACAAAATTGTCCAAAGATTGTCGAAAAATCGACACCTCTCTTACTAGAGTGTCTCATAGTTGTCAACATTTTCATAACGTATAAAACTTCAAAAATAAAGTTAAGGGATCACCATATTTACAATGTGATACAGCGTCGCACCCAGACTTACAAAAAGCAAAGGTCGCACTTATCGCAACTATCTAAGCGCGCATCAAACGGGTAGTTTATGGGAAACACTTGTTAAAGTTGTAAGTCTCACTTCAAAAAAGTGAGCGAAAATCACAAATCTCACTCGCGCAAGATCCCTCTTCAAAGGTTTGAAAGGAGCACCCATTCTGGCCATATCTGAGCCAGGCGTGGAGTCGCTATCCTCATAAGCCGATAATAAAGAGATTGTAAATAATTGCTGATAATACAGAAAAGGCAAATCATAAACAATTCGCATAAAAAATCGATAAAAGAAAAAAAAAACGTAAAAACAATCACTACTTATTGTATTGCCAACTATACCAAAATACAAATCGTAAGCAAAACCACTTGTTCTTGTTAAGTTGATTAAAACCAAAATTGCTTCTCACAGCTAATATTCGCGCACTCGGCTACTCCATCAACAGTACGCCGAAATACATTCAACAGCACAGATGTATTCATTATCAATACGTGTAATACTAGGATGTTTAAATGACTATAAACTCCCCTTCCAACTACACCGCTTCTTCAGGGTAAATAATGTCACACCCTAATACAACACACCATACCTTGGAACACAACACGCACTCACAACATAAACGACCACACTGCACACGATGTCAGCACAGAAGTTACCACCATACACGATGACACCCCACACAATCAACAAGAAGAGGGATTGGATCTTCAATTCAACACATTCGAATTAATTCCGATCTCTTTACGCAACGTAAATGTATGAAATCGCTATCTCCGCTACCAACCGTCAAAACTTTCTGAGTTTAAAATCGTAGTATTAATTTTTATCAAAAAAGTGTTAAATCAATAAAAAACTTGTGAAACATTCAATAAAAAAAAAATAAAGAATATTTCAATTTAAACCTTAAAAAGGCGTTTGTGAAAGAAACGGGAAGTAATAATGTCAATGTTGAGTGCTAACATTATAGCATAAGTAGTCACGATTAGTTTTAGGTGATACAAACAACCGTTAGGTGAACAAACCTATTATACTCTGTAGCAACAGGTTGCGAGAGTATAAAAATAAATAAATTCATTGTTAAAACATTATCTAGTTGATCGAATTGTGAATCTAAACCATCCTCGACACCCTTTAAACTCACACAAAAAATTTCATAAAAATCGGTCCAGCCATCTAGAAGAAGTTCAGTGACATTCACACGCACAAAATATATATATATGAGATCGCTGCCTAATAGAAGACCTATTTGAGCGCGAGTGTTGCTGTTGGGAACTGCTAGCTTTAGGTGTGAAATCTTTTGCCAATTCTTGCTATTTATGTGGTAGCTTGGAAGCATATTTGTAAGTTGCAGTTAGACTATAGCTTCTGATTGTATGTGCTTATCCGCTTAGGGGGAAATTAGGGTATTGGAGCAGATTTTATTTGAGTTTTGGATTACTCTTCCGCCCATTCCGGTGATTTAAAAATTGGCTAGTTTTGTTGGCACGCTATGAAAGATCGTTGTGATCCTTGGTCTATTAAGGCCCTAAATTTAAACAGTTCTCCTCGGTGTTCGATAGACACAGCTGCTGTGGGTAGTAGTACTCTACTATCGGTAGAAGTCGCACGGTGCCATATCAGGTGACTACGGGGAGTGGTTGATTGTTAAAATGTGATTTTTGGTCAAATAATCGGCCACAAGCGTCGATCGATGAGACGGCGCATTATCGTGCAACAAACGCCAACTTCCATATTCGCGATATTCGGGTCGAACATGTCGAATACGGCGCCCTTCCAATAGATGAAATGTCATGAAATTTTTACTGGAAGTCGATAGAGGATAGCAGATTCTAACGCACTAGTCCACTTTTTTTACTGTTTACTTTGGAACTCACCTTGTACTTTGGTTTTTGGGAAGCATTTGCGTTTTTGATGCCCTTGAGCAGCATGGTGCTTCTTGGCGAGTTACGGGATTTCGCACTTTGGGATTTCGCACTTCGGGATTTTCCCTTACAACTAAACCGCTGCGGTGTTTTGGGGTCAACTGGAAGAATTATTTAAAAGCTTCTATTTAAATTGTTCTTGCTACTGGCGTGGGGACTGTGGAAGCATCTATTGAGATCATTTTGATAGTTATTGATTTTAATAATTTTTGTGTCTACCCTTTCAGCGATCTCGTGCTAGGTAGTTAGAAAGTATTTCATTTGTATCCACGTGGGGCATTTTTTCGTGATGAGAGCGATTGCTCCCATAAAAGTAACATAAAAATATTTTTCTGGTAATGCGGCGGTGCATATGTTTACCAGTATAGGGTCCCAGCTCTCTGTGGGAATATTCTGTAATACCGGCAAACAATTTTAAACAGTGGATTGTAGCCTTATAAATTCTACACTTGTTTCATTGTGAATTTTAGGCAAGCTTATTAGTGTCGTTACTTGATGATTACCTTTAAATAAGATAAGCCACCCCTACATATATGTACACACCACTCTACTCGGTTAAAACTGGCACACCCTAATGAAACACACCACACTGCACTCAACATTGAGAACACTACACATGATAACACCACCACACTCAATTCCTTTTTTCGTTCGCAACTCGAGCCGTTCAGATGTACGCCGACAGTAGGACAACCTACATACCGCCGGACAATCTACATTAGATTTCAAATCTACTTTCATTTCTTGCACCAAACACGTTTAAAACGGTAAGTGCAAACGAGTGTAATAATTATGATCCTTCGAGCCCTAGTAGACGGCACTATTAAACATAAAAAAAAATATTAAAATAAATTGAACAAGAAACAAAAAATGTTAAAATGAACAAACAGTGAAAAAATCGGTGAACTTATTTAAAAAAAAATTAATAAAAAACGGGTGCAGTGACAAAAGTGCGGTGCCAAAAAGTGAACTAAAACAAAAAAAAACAAAAAGTGACAGTTATTGGAAAAAAAGAAAAAAACCAAAATCAAAAATTGCAGTGTAATATACAAGTTTTAGAAGCAGTTTTGTTTAAATGTTTAAATATTAATATTCTGGCTCAATATAAAAATTCAGCTTTCTCTGTCAGACATTTAAATCTAGAACTTTAGGAAGTTATTACTTCTGAGTTACTCAATCAAACTTTCTTTTGAAGATTTCAACATTTGTTTAATGTCTACAAGGACTACAATAGGAAATCTGCTCCAAGAAAAAACTTCAGTTCCCTGCTTTATGTAGAATATTTAACTACACCTGCCTGTACACAAGTTGATTGGACATTTTCAAACATGTATCCTTCCCATGTTAATTCAATCACTTTTGAGACAGTACACAGCTATCATAACAGTATTTGTGTCTCTATTTCGAACTAAAGTTTTCAGACTTAGAGCAATAGTTCTTCATTTTTTTCAAATATAATAGAAATAGAATAATATAGCAATTTTGACAGTAGTTATTAAGACAGTTTTAAGAAAAATATGTAGTTGTAGCACCGTGAATGTATTCGTTTACTGATGCGTTTAAAATTGATTATTACAACGGAAAATTGTGTTTTTTTCATCAATAATGTTTCTTGACAGAGTCATTGTAATAAATAAAAAATGGCACCAAAACAAAGAAAGTATTCTTAAAAAAACCTCCAATTCAAAGAAAGTTAAGGAAAAAAGAGCAAATGAAACAGCTGAGGAATGTGACTTACGCCTTGAGAAAAATCGTAACAGAATATCTACAAAAAGAAATATGGAAGCTGAAGAAGAGCGTGAATCACGGCTTCAACAAAAACGCGACAAAGAATCTTCATCATGAGCTACAGAGACGATCCAAAAACGTATGCAAAGACTTGAAGCTAATCGTAACCGAATGGTTCATTCACGAAAATGAATAAATTTAAAACTTGCGGCGTTCAACTACAATAAAGATGACGATTACATTGATAAAGCCTCCTGAACCACTTCTTAGTTATATTTCTAAGCGCACCCCAATTTCCAAACATTTTTTTCCAAACATTCGAAAGCATAATAGTAGACATTTGGCAACACTTCAAGCTCTTAAGCTGTAATTTTTTAGCTGTGTACATTTGTGTTTTTATTTTAAAAAATTCTTGAAGTTTAATTGATTTTTATTACCGTGTTATTACAATTTTTTAGTGATTAAACTCTCAGTTTCATGATAAGTATTAAATGTTCTGTTTTGTGCGGTATTAAAAAGTTTAAACTTTCCAATTTTTGGTGCCGAGTCAGCCTTTTGTTTCATTTTGTTTTATTTTATTCTATTTTCTCTCTTTGTTTATCTTATTTACTTCTTTATTCACAGCTGTGTTGCGTTTAGCTATTTATTTGTTACAGTGCTTCTAAAACTGCTCGCTATATTGCTTCTTCAAATTGTCTTGGTTTTCGAAAGAGTTATATAAATTGAAAAACACTACTTAAATAAAGTAAAAAAAAATATTGTAAGTAATCCAAAATCGTTTTATGATTTCGTCAACTCCAAACGCAGGATTTCCAAATTTCCGTCCGCAATGAAATACAAATCTATCATTTCAAGTGACAATGATATTATATCCAATATGTTTACAGAATTTTTCAAGTCAAACTACTGTAATAATTCTTCCAAAACTTTTTCTTATCAGCAAGTGCTGTGTTCGAATACTTTATTTAACGCTCCAATTATTTCTGTAGAAGACGCCTTTTTAATTTAAATAAGTTAAAACCATCTTTTAGTTATGGCCCAGACATGATACCCTCATGCTTCCTAAAAAATAGTGCCAAATATATTTACTTGCCTTTGACAAGGATATTTAATTCCTCTCTTAAACACGGTATATTTCCTTCAATATGGAAACAGTCATTTATAATCGTTTTGCATAAAAGTGGATTCAGATCCAACATTGAAAACTATAGCGGTATCGCAAAACTATCAGTTATACCTAAACTTTTTGAAGCTATCATCACTGACTATATAACCTTTTCGATTTCTCCGTTAATTTCCTCATCTCAGCATGGATTTCGTAAAGGGAACTCGACTATTACAAACTTACTTGAATTTGAAAACCATGTATCATTGGGTTTTAGGGAACATAAGCATACGGATGTTATATACACAGACTTTAGCAAAGCTTTCGATAAAGTAAATATCTCGATTCTCATACATAAACTTGATCTGCTGGGCTTTCAGCCAAGATTGCTTCAATGGGTATCTTCCTATCTTTATAATATAATAGAACACAGCGAGTGATATTTGAGGATACACGTTCAGATACAATTAATGTTTCTTCTGGTGTTCCGCAAGGTAGTAATCTTGGCCCGATTCTGTTCTTGTTGTTTATTAACGATATCTCTTCAGTAATAGAACTCTCAAAAATTTTATTATACGCTGACGATGTAAAGCTTTTTAAATCATACACTTCAACTGAGGAAAGGTGTCTGTTGCAAACAGACTTAAACAATTTGGTTGCATGGTGTGATAGAAATGATTTGCCATTGAATCTCAATAAATGTAAGACGATGTGCTTTTCCCGTAGATCTGTGCACCCCTCTTCTTATGTAATAAAACACCATATTCTAGAGCAAGTTTTAAACTATGTTGATTTGGGAGTTAATATGGACACTAAGCTTAATTTCAGTCTTCATATTGATACCATGGTCTTGAAAGCAAAAGCTGTCCTCAGTTTTGTTAAACGTTGGTCTAAAGAATTTAGAGATCCGTATATTACTAAAACACTTTATACAACTTTGGTTAGACCTATATTGGAATATGGCTCTGTGGTATGGAACCCTAGCTACCAAATCCATTCTGACATGTTAGAGTCGGTTCAAAAACAATTTTTACTTTTCGCCTTAGCGCATTTCCGATGGGATGCTAGGGTAAGTCTACCTCCATACACTAGTCGTTTAAAACTTATTAATCTACCTACACTTTCTAGTCGTAGGGAAATGCTTGGCATAACAGTCTTAATGAAACTTTTGAATGGAACTGTTTGCAGTTCTTTTCTCCTGTCTGAAATTAAATTTAATATCCCGGTTCGCCTTTCGAGGTAGTTTAGACCTTTACTGCTAAAATCCTGTAGATCAAATTTTGAACTAAACGAGCCATTCCGCCGTATATGTCATGATTTTAATTCTCATTCCAGCACATTTGACTTATCTGACTCACTTTTCAAAATTAAAAAGACTTTATTGTTTTCTCTTAATAAATGAAAATGTAACAATTTATTATATTGTAACTTTAGATCTTAGCTGTTGAAATTTTTGTTTCTGTAGCTGAGCAGTTTTAGATCTCAACACTTAAATATCCTCTTGCCTTTTCTGACTCGGCTAATTCCGCACGTATGCGGATTGCGCCCCTCGCGTCGGTTGGGCGGGAGGAGGGTAATCGTTGGGTTATTATTTATTTAATTCATGCTTCCAAATAACGTTCTTTGGAGCAACCAACATAGTGAACAATGCTGGTTACATGCCCACTTTTAAAGTGCAAGGTCAAATTTACCACATATTTGGAATATTGCTCCCACTTCAAGATGGCGATCCCAAGTTTTTGAAATTTTATTTCACCGGTAATGAAGCAGCTGAAGCTGATAAGCATTGCGCAATCAGTACTGAAGTAAGACGAGAAATGGTCTTAGAACTTCAAACTATGTTTCATAAACACAACAGCCTTATCCGTTCATTCAAAACAGCTCTAGACCAGATGCCAACAGATGATTATAAGGTTGTGATTAGAGCAGACCAAACACCACCCGGGTATCATAAGCGGCGATTCAATGCACCGGTAAAAGACGACGTTGCACGGGTTATGGTCGGAACAGAATTCGAGTGACGCGATTTCATCATACATCTCCGAAATGAAAACCTTCGACACGACGCGAGTAGAGATTATAACACTATCAACGAACATGTGTGTTTATTTACAGCAAGACACATCTGCCCAAACAATTTTTAGACATAGGCAACGGCAAAATTCAAATTGATCCTGCCACAAATGAGATTTCTTTCCCACACAATTTTTGTTAAATTTAACAATTAATTACAAAAATTAGAATTGGCTTTATTAACGCGCAATTTAAGCACTAAAGAATGATGACGTTAACAAACTCATTGATCAAATTCAATTAAAACTTCCCGGCGAGGAAATCAATTACAAGTCAATCGACACAGTAATGGACGAAGAACAAGCTATTAACTATCCAGTTGAATTTTTAAACCCATTAGAGCCACCTGGAATGCCGCCACACACTAAAATTTAAAGTTTTATCACTTATAATGCTCATTCGCAACTTAAACGCGCCTAAATTATGCAATGGAACCAGATTAGCAATTAAAAAATTGTCACCGAATTTATTCATCGGTGGTAAATTCAAAGGCGAATACGTACTCCAATTCCCTTTGTGTTTTGCTTTTGCAATAACTATCAACAAAGCACAAGGTCAACCGTTGACTATCGCCGGAGAATTCGTGTTTTTCATATAGTCAATTGTATGAAAAAACGAAAAATGTGTTATACCCACTACCCTTAAGATGAGTTTTAACGAACTAATGAGTTTGCTGTGTTAAATGGTTATCGCTCATATTGTATATATTTATAACTACTAGTTTTTGATTCTATTAATTTAATTTATCTTTGCTTTTAAAGTGAAACTTTTATTACATCGTCTCAAATTTTTTGGGCTGCGTTTGCATGTCGTTTTTGTAATGCTCTATACATATGAATACACAAACCTACGTACACATATGCGTACACATGTAAATACGTCACCGGCAAAAATTACAAACATTGTTCTACAAAAACAACAATCGTCTCAAGTAGCATAAGCAGCACACACACATGTCAATATGACAGCCAAATTGCTATAGCGACTCACGCGACGACAAAGCGTCACAACATTGTGTTGTTGGTAGAAAATCCGAGCTGTGTCGAAAAGAACAAACGAACGATTGCCGATTTTCACCGCTTCCCTTGCCTCTCTAACAGCTTTGCCAATAAACCATCGCAAATATGTATGTTTATGTATGAACATGCATATATGTATGTATATCGACGCAGATTTTTGCGAGCCATATAAAAATATTTTAAAATTGTAAAATATTTTAAATCGACAAGAGCTATGTTGCCATTTTTGTCACTTTTTTCTGTGTTTGCCGGGTTGACAATTTTCCTTTCAAGAAGGAACATCAGAAAGTTGTTCAATTTATGATTTTTAGCTTTTGCCATTGTCGCGAAAAAACGGCGTTTACTTTATAAGCCTGCGTTCATGAATGAAAATGTTGTGTGATTTACTATAAATTTGGCTTCGACACATTGATTCTTTGAAATGAAAGCAAAAAACGTGAGATTTCGCATGAAGCAATTAGTGTACATATTTACATACATATGTACATATGTTGTAGATAGACAGATATACAAAAAGTATGCGTTCTTTCATATTTGTTTAGATACACACATAATTATATATTATACATATATTTATATATATATGAGCATATGTGCGACCGCTTGGTCTTTTCAGATGTTAGCAAAGCTTTTAATGATCAAAGCAAATAAATATATTATGTGAATATGTGCTATATACTTTTGTCCTGTGATACCAAATATATATATGTAACTCCCTTCGCCCCCTTCCACTGCTCGTTCCACCTGTACGCGACACTGCAATTTACAAGCAACCAAAACAAAGTATCGCAGGGCCTATGCTCTGGCGAAAACTACAATTTTATCCGTTACATGAAGTTATGCGTCAAGAAGATCGAGTGTTTTCGTCTATTTTAACAAAAATTGGTAGTGGATCAGAGTTAAGTTTAGAGGTAACAAATATTATCGAATCAAGGATGTTTACTGAAGACGAAGCTAAACGAATGTGTCCATCAGGAATACGATTATTTTTTCAAGTTAAGAAAGTTGAAAATTATAACAATTCAATCCTATCGACGTATGATGAAAAATACGAGTCAATTGCTGAGGACATAATTATGAACTGTGATGACCCGCTACTTGCTCAGAAATATTTAGATGCATTTGCACAAAAAACACCCGTTGATGCTGGTGGACTGCCTCATAAAATAATTTTTATTTATGATTTACCGTACGTCATAACAAAAAATATTGACGTTTCAGATGGAATCGCTAACGGTAATGTAGGGAAATTGATACATCTTGAATTTGACAATACTACATTAATAAGAGTGTGCTTACTGATCCCGGACAAGAATGTGGGGAAAAAAATCCGACAAAAATTTGCTCATCGTATCGAGAAATTAAATATTAATAGATACTCCGTGCCAATCAAGTTATTATTAACTTCATCACCAATTAACTCTCGTCAACGTAATACTGTAATAAAACGAACACATTTTCTATTATCAGCTTTCAATGCATCAACAATTCATAAAGCGCAAAGGGGAACGTATAGTGAAGTTGTTTATCATTACGAAAAAAGTCATGTTAAAGATTTAGTTTACGTAGCTCTTAGCCGCGTCACTGATTTAAACGGTCTTTACATTGTGTCAGAAAATGGTAACAAAAAATTTCATCACACTGGTTGTCGAGTTACTAAACAAACACAAGATTTGAGAATAGAATTGGAGCGACTTTCGTTAAATCCACTGATTACTATCAACAAGTAAATCAAAAACTAGATGATGTGATGGATTTCCTGGGTTTTCATCTAGCTCCGATTGGTACGTCATCAGCACAAATCTTCCGTTCTCCAGAAATATATTCACGAAGGCCTATTATTTTGTCTGGTGATTTCAATACAGGCTTTAAGAAAGAAGAATCTGCTCCACTTATTTACTTAAAAGAAGTATTTAATCTCCAAATGTGAAATGTTAGAAATATACCCACCACGAGATATGGTACAACGATCGATGCGGTTTTTACTAGATACATTGAAAAAATTGAATGTAAGTTTTGTTTACGTATTTTAGTTACTATAAAATATTTGTTACATTTATAAACTGTGAAACTCAGGATGAAGATGGTATTGACAATAGAATAATTGACAATAATTGAAAATAGATCAAATTGACTTAACGACTGTAATTAATATTGTTTTCAGTTCTTTAACGTTCATATATCATCTAAATAAATGTTAAAAATTATTTAATTTAAGAGTATCCTAAAACACAGAGTTGAATAAAAAAAGTGTTACTGGGAAAACTAATGCTTGTATCATTTTCCATTACCATTCCGATTTTCCAAAAATAAAATTGAAATTGATGATAAGAATGATATTTATTTACTAACATGTATATGGGTGTAGGTAATAATCTTTACCCGCTCAAGAAAAGAATAAAAGAAAATGAATACTTGTATAGAAATATATAAATACTAGCTGACTCGGCAGACTTCGTACTGCCTTAATAAACGATAAATAAAATACCTAAACTTTTGTAAAAATTATTGCAAAACAAATAAATCGAATCCGTATTTAATAAAAAAACATTTTTTATTAAACCATCAAGTTTTATTATCTTTTTCGACATATCATGTTGCTTATTTACAAACCAGTTTTCCTGATGTACTTACTATTTTTAAAATTAACATTTAACTTTTATCTTTATTTTTATACTAAGCAGGTACTACTAACACCCTAGATTAAAACTACTTACAAAATGTATGATTATTTTAAATTTGAAATAAATGAATTTACAATAAAAAAAATATATATACAGACGCATACGGTCAAAAGATATTGACAGTCTGTTAATAAATTTAAAGCTTTTTCATGAACTATATTTTTTGTTTTGTTTTGTGGTGCGTAAATAAACAAAAAAGACGGTTTGCCGACGCGCGAACACCCGACGTATAACTGTCTATGCGCGAAACTGGGATACTCTAAGTTGATTCCACAAACTTCTAACGACTGTCCTTGCGATTTATTTATGGTCTTCGTAAAGATCAGTCGTACTGGAAATTGTAAGCGTTTAAAATCGAATGGTAAGTCCGTTGGAATCAGCGGTATCCGCGGGATCAAGACATCCTCTCCTTTGATTTTTGCTTATATGATTGTTGCCTCAATGGCGTTATTCATCAGCTTTTTCATACCCAGTCTTGTTCCATTGCATAGAACTAATGCGCTAACTGTCCTGGAAGAAAATTCTGAATGGTCGCATTGAGATCCTCGACATCCTTATTTTTCGCCGCCAATATTGCACATTTACCCAGCCAATTATGGTTATGGAACTTTTGCGCTATATCTGGAAAAGTACACTGAATAAGCTCCTCTTTTGAGTCTGTGATGTGACAAAAATCTGTGGGTAATGTGATGAATCTGGTCGAGGTGTCCACTGCAATTTTATTATTACCAATGTTTAACAACTGCTTCGCAAATACATTTGTAGTTTCATCTTGTTGCAAAAATATTCGGATGTTAGTTGTTAAGTGGAGTGTTTTTACATTCTGCCATATATTCGATGATTTTAGGCATGCATTTAGAATCTTAGCCATTGCGCTATTTTTGGCGATGTTGCAAATTGGTGTTTCGGTGATTTGCATGTTTAATGGTAATTTAAAGGCAGAATGTGCAGTTCAAGTTTAGAGCAACAGCATTTCGCGATCTGAGCCTCGCCAAAAGTAATGAAATTTAAAACGTTTTTCCGGTTCCTCCGGGAGCATCAAGGAAACAAATTCCACCAAATCCACTGTTCACAGCTTCAATCAAAGTATCGTACGCAATTCTCTGTTGTTGATTTATTTGTGGAACATTTGCACGAACTGTTTCGGCCAATGCTTCTATGTCGTACTGTTGTTCTCCTTGCAACTCGTGATTTAATGCATCGCGCATATGACAATTGGGTGCCGTCATTCTTGAATTCGATAATACTTTATTTACCATCAATAAACACATATCTTCTACCATGATCAATGTCTCATTGTAAATTTCTTCAATCAGTTGTAGTGTAGGATTCAAAGCATGACGGCGCACACGAGGCAAAACATCCTCAGACATGTCATCTCTATACTTAACCCACAAATCTTTTGGATTTGAGGGGAAATATGTTGATATGATAATCACCAACAATGTATGAATTTGATGAGGCGATGAAGATATTAGAGAATCTTTGAGCGTATCATCCCAGTTCGAATCGTTCTCAAGTAAATGTAATTATTGACATTCCTCACGGTAAGCCTCACACAGCTGTCCATTAACTGTTCTCAGATGTTTAAACGATGTCGGACCACTAATATTCTCCAACAACAACCGCAAATAATAACATTTATCGTTATTTGGATGTACTGAATAGATGCGACCCATAGCGTCTGAGGCAAATATGTTTGGATGTCCTTCAACCGGTGTTCCTTGTTTTCGACGCTGAAATGAAAATATGGAATCAATCTCATCTGGCCTGATTTTGTTTACTAACCAGACTAAAATATGCGCATGTGGCAATCCACGCTTTTGCCATTCTACATATTACATCCAACAACGGTCTCGGCCGTACACACAATGCTTTATTAGAAAATTTATGAGAGATTTTAGTTTTTGTTTAAAAACTCTGGCAGTTATGTCATGTCTACCAACTGGTGTTTTGCTATGTAGTAATTCCCTCTCGATTTCGGACCAGTTTGGATTACATGTGAACGTAACAAATAAGTCTGGGCGGCCCTAATGCCTAACATATGACATAGCATCAGTCTCAATTTTGACATACATGTCAAGTGCAAACTGACGAAAAAGTCGTTAACAAATGAAAATATGATTTACTTCACCTTGACGGATCATGAGTCTGTATGAATAGAAATTTATAGCACTAATTTTTTTGTCGGCTTCAGCACCTACAATAAAAAATGATAATTCTTTAAATTGTTACTTAGATGAATTGAATTTAAAAAATATGATTTAATTTGTTCAATTTATTTACCTGTTACTGGATTTACCATTCTGATATTAAAATGGTATCCATCTTACCCCCTGCCAGAAGATCAAAGGATATTGTAGTGCTTCATAACTTTTCAGATACACGTTTTAAATCACTATTCAGACGAAGAAGCACAATATCTCTAGATTGTAAATTTTCTCCTACAATAACAACCGCCACTTTATTTTTGGTATGGGAATTAATCCTCCTTGTGTGTTCACCGGCAGGTGTTTTGTCAGCTCCAATGATAATATTATGGCTATCAGATGGCATCCGATCCAATGCTATTTTGAAAATGTTCACTAAGTCGTTAATCTGATGAAAAAACATTTGTAATTCTTGGACAATGGTTCTCTTCACTGTTGGGTTGTGAGCACAACGATTATCAATTTCCGCATCTGAATTGCACATAAAATAAAATTGTAAAAAGTGGTGATCTGCATCAGGTAGTAGCAATAGTATTCCCAGTAAGTGATAAATTTATCCTTGTGTATGTAATTTTCTAAAATTTGTCCATTTATTATTTCTGATATATATGTTTTAGTACAAACCTGAATATAATAAAAAAATATTCTGGTATAATAACTTGAAAGTGGGCAAGAAATTGTTCTGTATAATATTTGTAGCGCCAAATGATGTCATCTGGAAACAGTTGTTATATTTCTGAATGTTGGCCAAGAAGTGCTTAGAATCATTTCCAATCCCAGAAACTAAAGAGCGAAAAGGATCTGGTGGTGGGACCAATTTATTTTGCCTCCAGCACAACATAATCCATTAGATTCACCAGTGTATCTTAACGCCTTACAATATTTACATATTATTTTCATTTCCCCAATTGTTACCGATTTGTCGGCACAATAATCAATTGCCGGATCATAGTGGAATGCAACTCGTTCAAGAATCATAGGAGCACTGCGTCTGCAGATTCGCTCAATTTCATTATGTCTCGCCTGCTATTGTTGTGTTTGATGTGCACGAACTCGTAATATTTTGTGACTATGCAATATTGTCTCTTTTGTGACTATGCAATTTAGTCGACTTCGCGATTTACTTTGGTAAAGTTTCGGAACGCGACATTAGATCCTCCAACGCGCACGCAAATTTGAATTTGAATTGAATTTATTTTGGTTTTGTAACAATTATAACTCCACGTGTATAATAGAGGCGCGATCGTCCTTCCTCCTTTTGTTCATGTTGGTGTGTAGAGTTATTCTCCTATGTGTGGGTGTATGCAGCTGCTTCCAGCAAGGTTGCCTTGGTGCGTAGTGTGTGGGTGTACTGATGTTTCCAAGTGTGGTGTGTTGGGTTGTCGTGTCAGTGGTGTGTTATTGACTGCATCAGGCCGGGAAGCTAAACTCATTTAGCCACCATGTAATTTTTCATTTTAGTCAAGTGCGAAATTTACCCATCGAATTTCCGAGATGGTATGTAGATTGTTAGCAAATTGAAATCACTTTGTTAAACGTATGAGTTTTGCTTTCTCATTCCATTCAGTGCCAACTTGCCACAGTTATTAAATGAGGATTTTTGCTTGAATCATTATTGTCGAAAGCTATACTGCGGGGTCGAAAAGTTTTGCCCCCGAGGAAAATATTTGACGTTTGGTTATGGCGGACTCAATTGTATATGACGATGGATCTGTTATCGAATTCCGTTGAATCCCGAGGGTTTGTGTAGTACTGACCTTTTCCAATTTAAGAAAGTTTGTATCTAATAGGTCTTCCCTCTTTGTGTTTTTTATTATCTCGGGATGATTTGAGGAAATTTTCTTTAGGGGGAACCGGCTTTACTGCTTGATCCCTTGATATAATGATTTGCACGCTAACGAGAAAATGTGGCTACTTGATAGAATATCGTCAGCGTATGTTTGTTTTTGTAGCACAGAAGTTGCTAAAGGCAAATTTGTTTGCGCAATTAATGTCAAAGGTAACTGTTTTAAGTTTGTAGTCGTTGATTTTACTATTCATTGATTTTCGGAAGACTTTACGATGGAAATCTTGGTCATCTTTATGTACTAAAATAGGTCTTCTTCTAAAGGTTGTGTGATTTGGGATAATTCTGCTACTTCCCAGAATATTTTGAGTTGATTATTTAAATATTTGTTTGAAATATTTTCAACTTAAGTTTTGAAGGAATTAATTTTTTCTGTGACTTGGCTACTTAATATCCATCCAAATATTGTGTTTTGGGCTAACAGTTTTTTAGAGATTTTCTCTATACCTTCAAGAATTATTTGAGGTATTAAGTCGCTGCCCAATAATATGTCGATTTGTGAAGGGGTATGGCAGTTCGGATCTGCTAATTTGAGATATGCGCATTTTCCCACTGTTTTTTATTTACTTCATAGCTTGGAAGCAAATTAGTGAGCTACGGTAGAACAATGGCTTGTGCATCTATTCATATATTCGCGTTTGGAGAGACTATGGTGATTGGGCAAACTTTACTTGAATTTTGTATAATTCTTCCGCCCATTCCCGAAATTTGGAAACTGGAATTTTTGACTCTTGAGAGCCTTGATCTATTAATGCTCTTAATTTGAATAAATCTCTTTTATATTCTATAGAAATGGCCGCTGTGAGTAAAAGAATTTTGCTTTCATTCTCTGAATGAAGCGCTTGAACTTTTGCTTCTTTTGAGCAACATGTATCTTCCTCTTTATTTTCGGGATTCGGGATTTCGGGATTACCTGATTTGGTTGTCGCGACTAGACCCGTGGTTTTATTTATATGATTTTGCTTCATATTTGTAAAATTGGTTATGTGAAGCAATGAGTGATGTCGTCGTTGACAATACACACAACTGAATTTGCTTTCACAGTCTTTTGTCCCATGAGAATTGAACAGACAGTTGATGCAAAGTTTATGTTGTCGGACAAGATTGTTTCTATCTGAAATGGACATATTTTTAAATTTCTCGCAAGATCTTATATTACAAGTATGTCCTATTTTACAGATTTCACATATTGATTGCTAATGGTTTGTTTGATTTCACACGAATATTTGGCTTCTATTAACGTGTCTATTATATTGTGTGTTATTACTGACTTTGGGTTTAAAAAAAATTTATTTGAGTAATTTTGATGACCTTTTGGCTTAACTACCTTTTTGTCCATTCGCTCAGCTATTTCGTACTGAGTTGTTAAAAATTCTTTCATTTGATGCCATTTTGGCTATTTCTTTCTTGCCACTAGTGATTGCACCCATCGTAGCAAAGCAGCATCAGGGAGTGTTGCTGCGCAAATATTTACTAGGATAGGGTCCCAAGATTCTGTGGATACATTTTGTGTTTCTAACACAGATAAGCAGTTAGTCACTGTCGGGTATAGTTTTTGAAATTCTTGGCTGATTTCTTGTTGAATTTTTGGTAAATTCATTATTTGGTTATCTACCAATACTCTTTCGTTTTCGTATCTTTCGACCAGTGCATCCCAAGCCAGATTAAATTTTCATCATTCAAAGCGAATGATATTATATCGTACGATGCCAGAACGCGTGCCCATATATTATCTATGCTTTAAAATTTAGTCGTTAATAGGAGAAGCCGGAAATCGTGTGCAGTATCTACTTGACACTGTCACGAAAATTGTTTGCTGGGTATTCGTTTCACTTGCGATTAATTTGTATATTTTGTTTGTATGTATATTCGTTTTTATTATATGTATCTACAATACAAGTATATGTTTAAAAGGAACTCGAAAATAAATTGTTATAAACATATATATGAAACTTAAAATTAGCATACCTATGTATGTTAATATAACAAGTGTTTGTCAAATTTTTCTTTTGTTGTTGTTTACAACAATATCGAGCGGAAAAGATCGTGGAGCAGGCCAGGTGAACCAGCTCAAACAACATCAAGGTATGGTATTCATCAAAAGAAGGTTTTGTTATCAGTTTGGTAGGATTATAAAGGAATTGTCTACTTTGAACTCTTACCACCTAACCGAACGCTCATTTCTGTTGTCTACATTGAACACCTAAAGAAATTAAACAATGTATGTAGTTCACGAAAGGCGGCCCGAATTGATAAATCGAAAAGGTATTGTATTCCATCATGACAATGCAAAGCTATTTTTGATTTTAAAAAAAAAATTACTTACTTGACAACCCAATAATTTTGATTCATTTGAAATGCTAGAAATAAGGGATTAAGGTACATATGGAGTGGGGAGTGGTGACAATACAACTTACTTAGTTGTCAACCCAATATAAGAGAAATGAGAAGAGCAGAAAGGTTGGGATGCGGTATATATGTAGCGCGAGAAATGTGCCAATGTTTAAGAATATATGTCTACACACAAATATGTCGATAATTTTATTGTTGTTTTTTGTTTTTGGTTTTTTTTTTTTATTCTTGCTTGTTGCTTTATTAACCCAAGGGGTATCGCTGGAAAGTTTAGAAGTCAACGAACTTGATTTATAAAATTTTTATTATTTTGTCTTGTGGTATGTTTGGAGACACGAATTAAGTAGGCAGGTATTTGAACAACAGTACTTTTTTTGTAACTTTTAGAGTCAATAAATTTACTTATGTACCATGTGAATATGTACGCATATATGTATGTATGTTAGAAAGCATGTTACTTGCGTTTAATATATTTCACGGCAAAGTTTTAAATCCTAAAAAATTTTGTAATAATATTATAAGTGTATACACATATGTATGTATGCATTTTTGATTTTATTAGCCTTTGCTTATGTTCTATAAGCGATCCTGCTTTATTCGCCCAAGGAGTATCGCTGAAAATACAAATACTTGACTTAATAAAAAATTTTTTGTTTTTATAGAATGTGTGTTTGGAAACACAAAATAAGATAAGGCAGATACCGTATATTTTTGCGGTTAATTATTTCCACCGAAATACCGATAAAACTATAAATTAACATACATATGTACATACATACTATTTTCAAAGGTTATTGGAATGGACTCACTTTTTCCCGCCAAGGGTTTTTGGGAGTGAACTTACGTATGGGTGCTTCTTCTCGTTTTCCTTTGGTTTCTTTTTTTTGTTTTCTCCGGCTTTTTTCCTGTGCGTTACTGCCCTCCTCTCTGTGTGCTTGGTGCATTTAATTCCCTTGCTTTATGTTGATTGTGTTTTTTTCACTTAGCTTATGTTAGATCGCGCCCGTTTTTAATTCTTAGTGATTTTTTTTTTAGTTTTGTATATCCATTGCTTTGGTGCCCGTTGTTGTTATTTTGTTTAACCACTGTTAGCATGTGTTTATGCATATATGTGCATATATCAGTACTTTTGTACTTTTGATTATGGGTGTTTTGGTTTTCAAAACTTTATGTTTGTATATATATCGTTTTTTCGGTTTTTTTTTTGCCAGTAGCTTTTCAAAGAGGCTCGAAAAACCATTTGGTGCTCAAACTTATTTTTATACTCTCGCAACCTGTTGCTACAGAGTATAATAGTTTTGTCCACCTAATAGTTGTTTGTATCACATAAAACTAATCGAGTTAGATATAGGGTTATGTATATATGAATGATCAGGATGACTGTCTGTCCGTCCGTCCGAGGTTGGTGGTCCGTGGGACGGTTGGTATTGCAGACCACTGCCACGCCCACAAAACGCCATTAATCAAAAACAAATAAATTGCCATAACTAAGCTCTGCAATAAGATACAAGACTGTTATTTGGTACACAGGATCACATTAAGGAGGAGCATTTTCAATTAAAATTTTTTTTAAGTGGGCGTGGTCCCGCCCCTATTAGGTTTTATGTGCATATCTCCTAAACCGCTAATGCTATAATAACAAAATTCACTGGACATTTTTATTATATAATATTTTTAGAACTTATACCCACAGTGTGAAAATAGTTGAAATCGGGTGGCAACTCCGCTTATTCCCCATATAACGGTACTGTTTAAAACTACTAAAAGCGCGATAAATCAAGCACTAAACACGCCAGAGACATTAAATTTTATCTCTGGGATGGTATGAGATGACTTTATAGGAACCGCGTTCAAAATTAGACAGTGGGCGTGGCACCGCCCACTTTTAGGTAAAAACCCATAACTTGGGATTTGCTTAACCGAATTCGCTACATAACATTCTCTTCATATTTCTAAGTTATAGTGCGAAAATTGGCGAAATTGGAATACAACCACGTCTATTTCCCATATAACACCATTTTAAATTTCATTTGATTCTTTCACTTTCCACTATGCATATCAAGCAAAAATGATTATATCGGGGTGAAACTTTGCGTGAATAATACGTTTAAAGTATGCCACTTTGTCACAAAAAATTGTCTAAATCGAACTAGAAATGTTAAAGCCCTTAAGTACTAAATATGTGGACCCCAGTGACTTTGCGAGAGTATAAAATGTTCGATTACATCCGAACTTAGCCCTTCCTACTTGTTCACCTTGCGTTCGGTGTTGCACTCACTACACTAGTTTTAGTTAGGAAATGTGAGTTGGAAAGAAAAGCCTTTTGTTTTTTAACTCTTTAATTAATTTCCCTTTTTTTAAAAATAATTTATATTTTGACATAGTTCACTTTATATAATTTTTTTGAAAATAATTTAAAATTTGACAACTTCAATTTATTATTTTTTTTTTTTTGAAAATGATTTATAATTTGACAAGTTCACTTTCACTTTTTATACGACGAAATCCACGTTGCGGGAGCGTATTAATGGCAAACCTTATAGGTAACGGATGAAATCGAAAAGAGAGTCCATCCCGAGCTGACTAATCCCTTTTGATTATATGGGTGGTGAAAAAGACGATGGTTGAAGGTGGGTGATATGGTGTCTTGTATGAGGTGTGTGGTGTTGCATTGTGTTGTGTTGTATGATATTGTACGGTGTGTACGAAGAATATGATTAGACAAGAGGTAAGGCAATCCCTTCAAATTGGGAAAGGTTGTTATTAAAACTTGGGTTTAAGACTTATTGTTGTACAATAAAAGAGTAAAAGTAATTTAGGAGTTATGGGATATCGAATTCAATGGTCTAGTAAATTTGGGGGATATATATTTAGAAAACTAAAAACCAATTGGTGAAACCAACTGGAAAAATAGAGGAAGTGATATTCCAAAGTGAAAAAATATTTAAAATTATAAATGGTCAAACCCTTTAAATCAAAAAATATATATTTATAAATATTTATTAATAACCTAGAATACAGTGACAAAATTAAACGTTTGATTTTGAGATATCGAATGTTATTTCAAAGTAGATCTCTTAATAGATATATATCAGATAATTGAACAAAAAACGCAAGAATAAAAAAGATGACAACAACATAATAATGTTTTGTTTTTGTATTCATCACAATTGGTTGATTGAACGAGTTAGACTGTCTACCAAAAATACTGATTGATTAAATTTCCAAATACAAGATGACATTACTGGTTAAATGAGGACAATAAATTAGTTAAGACAGCAATTAATAAAGGTGATGTCATGAACTAACGATTAAACTCACTAGATTGGACAGTGACTAGTGATTTTTAATTGAGTTCTCAATAAAATTAATTAAGTTTTTGACAAATAATATAATTTTATAAAATTTCGCATTTTATAAAATTCCATTCTCATTTTCGTCAAATAAAGAATGTTGCATTTGATGGCAACATTATTATACGCTGAACAGGGTATACTATGTTTGGCACGAACTTCGTTAGGCCCAAAAGGCAACGTCGGAGATCCTACAAAGTATATCTTAATATATAAAATTGAGTGTCCCTGTGTATGTTCCGAATAAACTCAAAAACCAGTCAATTGATATTCATGAAAGGTCGAATGAATCGCAAACGTTCGATTTTAATATTAGCAAACATATCCACAACGTATTGATTAGACAATTCACAATATCGAAGGATATACAAGTAGTTGTCCTGATTGTGTCTAAGCAATAATCGATACACATAGTAGTTCACTGCTCTAACTTTTTTATTTAATTCATTACTGGCTATTCAGTGTTAAATATTGATATGATATCCATCTTGTCCTTACCAGAATAACAGCGGTCCCTGAAATTTACTCTCTGAAATATTGCGGTATGTAATTTTAATGGATCTGTTGCTGTCTGCCGGCGTGTTCTCAAAAAGGTACTCCGGTTAGATGACAATTTGATAATTTTGGTGACACTCTTTTAAACAATTGAACGAATTGATTACTGTTCTCCAAAAATAATTCTAATGACAATACAATTACTCTCTCTACTGGCATTGAGTTGTAACACGTTTTTCACAATTGCCCATAAAATATATCTGAAGAAATTTTGGATCTTCATTTGGCATTGGCATCAATGATACAATTTTATGGTAAAACCTGGCCTTGAATTTTGAATATTGTCTCAAATTATGACCATCAGATGACAAATCACACCCTTTGGATGCAATAATAACTTTGGAATCAGCCGAGTAGTTGATGTCTGGTTCACTATTATATACAAGACGAACAGATGATCCACGTGTTACTGCACGGTTAGTCAATTGATTTTCTGGGTTTTCTTCTCTCAATAAATCTATGTGTTGCCACCCTGGTTCTCAATGCATTTCCTTGTCCACGATTATCACGCTGTTCTCGTGATTCTCGTGCACGAATTTCAGCTGTGCGAATTCTTTGAGCAGCATTTTTTCTGCTCCCTGTGCTCTTTCAACACGTACACATCGAGTCTTCTTGATAAAAATATATATAAGGTTGGCCGTTATTTCCCTTCCGCTTTTTTGCTCTTCATTCAATGCTTTATAAAAAGTGTTACAGTGATCGGATTTAGTTAAAATATGCGCCGTTTTGTTCGTAAACCAACGAGATGCCAACTTCATTATACCCCTATCGTAGAAGGCTGCGTCCCTATTAGCAAAAAACTCGGAGCGCCAATTTTCACAGGCCTCTCTTGAGGCCAACTTCTCACCATTAAGCGCGTTCGCCATGGACAGGAAAAGATGGTAATCACTTGGTGCCAGGTCCGGGCTATATGTTGGATGCGATAAAACCTCCCATCCGAGCTCCCGTAGCTTCTGACGAGTCATCAACGAAGTGTGTGGTCTGGCGTTGTCCTGGTGGAACACTACACCCTTCCTGTTGGCCAATTCTCGACGCTTCTGGTCGATCGCCTGCTTCAAGCGGTCCAGTTGTTCGCAGTAGATGGTAGAATTAAGCCTCTGGCCATATGGGAGCAGCTCATAGTGGATGATTCCCTTCCAATCCCACCAAACACACAGCAAAACCTTCCTGGCCGTCAATCCCGGCTTGGCCACTGTTTGGGACGATTCACCCGCCTTCGACCACGACCGTTTTCGCTTGATATTGTCGTATGTGATCCATTTTTCGTTGCTAGTCACCATCCGCTTCAAGAATGGGACGAATTCGTTCCGTTTCAGCAGCATATCGCAGGCGTTGATTCGGTCCAGAAGGTTTTTTTGCGTCAAATTATGCGGCACCCAAACATCAAACTTTTTTTTGTGTCCAGCCTTCTGCAGATGGTTCAAAATGGTTTGGTGACTAACTCCCATCTCCTGGGCGATGTCACGAGATGCCATATGGCGGTCTAACTCGATGTATTCCATGATTTGATCGGTATTTGTCGTCACAGGTCTTCCGCCGGCTGGCTTATCCATGGTGTCGTTTTCACCGGCTCTGAATCGTCGAAACCATTCCTCCGCGGATCGAAGTGGTAGAGTGCCATCCCCCAAAACACCATTAATCTCACGGAACGTTTCTCTAGCGGATTTGCCTTTAACGAAGGAAAACTTTAAAATAGCGCGAATTTCGGCGTTAGTGAACTCCATGTTTACACGTCTATAACTGTTGAACGCAATATCCAAACTAATCATACACAGCGTTGTTTTGTAGGTTATGTCAAGACCTTTCAAATTATGTAAAGTGTTGCCAGATACGAGCTCTGTAGCGCTTTGTACATAGCCGCGAAATTCAAAAGACAAAAAAGCGGAAGGGAAATAACGGCCAACCTTATATATTCGAAGTACTGTACACAACGAAGACAAAATGAAGAATGATTTGAAAGAAGCGACGTTAAGTGGTATAGGTAGGTATATAATAGCCTAAGAAAATTTTAAATTTTAAATTATTAAAAAAATATATTCGAGGTAATGTACACAACGAAGACAAAATGAATAATGATTTGAACGAAGCGACATTAAGTGGTATATGTAGGTATATAGTAGCCTAAGAAAATATATCACACTAAAGTTTAGCGCAATCTATGAGGTGCAAAGGACAAAGTTTTACAGTTCTCTATAAAGAAATTCGCTTAATTCGCCATCTATTCTAGACTTATGGAACCTACGATTAATAACAACAATCAACGTTGATGATCAGTTTATTATTAACTAGCTGACCCGGCGAACTTAGTACTGCCTATCAGTCAATTAATGTCGTGTTACCTTTTAGCTGAACTAATTTAGGTTTTGATGAACGTAATACAATGATTCAAAATAAATATGAACATAAATAGTAATATAAAAGTATTTTATTATGATCAACAATACATACAGAAAGAGAATAAAAATAAAAATTAAGTACTTCAAACACGTGTCAAAAAAAAAATTATTACATTAAAGTATGTTGTGTTGCATGTGATACACTCGAATTAAGTCTGTTCACTTAAGCACCTTGTGGTTAACGACATTCTTTGTTTTTTTGTCAGGCGCAAGAACAAATAAAGCGGATGGGTTACCGACACGTCAACATGCCACGTACAATTGACCATGAGAAAAACATGCATTTTCTAGATTGAGGCCACAAATAGTCAATAATTGCCCCTGTCATTTGTTAATCGTCATCGCGAAGGCAAGACGAATCGAGAATTGAATTCGTTTAAATTCAAAGGGCCGTTCCGTTCGGATCATCGGAATCCTTGGAATAAGAACTTCCTCATCTCTAATTTTCCTTTGAGTATTAAATTCCTAAGCATGATGACTATCGAGCCACCCCTCAGTTGCAAATTGTGCGGTGGTAAACCAGGTAAATTAAAAATTCAGTTGAATAATTAGTGGCTTCATCTTCGTTCGGTACGCAGTCGATAGATTTGAAAGAATACAGAGTACCTACGACTTGATCCTGAATTATAATATTTAGGTTAGCTACATCTTTATTTTTAGCCGCAAAAATTGCTCGCTCACTAAATGGTTAGTATTTTTGTGGTTAGCAATGATATCCGGGAATACATTGTTGATAAGCTCGTATTTCGATGAGACGAAATTGCAAAAATTAGGAGGAAACGAAGTCAATCCGCTTGATTCGTCAACAGGAACACGACCATTACCGATAGTCGGTAACTGCTTGGAGAAATCATTAACAGATAGATCGTTCAACAATGCAACTCTCATATCTACTGACAGTTTCTTTGCATATCGCCACAGATTTGATGCCTTGAGACAAGCGACGATTTCGTCGGCATTATGGAATGGCTGGTAATGTTTGTCGGAAATGGCCAGATAGTACAATCATTGCACCTCCAAAACATCTATATAAAATATAATAAGAGATAGGTGGAGATATACCCTTTGGTAGAATGTCTGAATGGTATAGCTACTCTGAACTAATGATGTCATTTGGTACTCTAAGGTACCTACGTCCCTTTTATCCGCGTAATGAAGAGTAAGACATTTTGAAATAGCCTTCCACTCTAAAGGTAAATAATCAAATATCATATATTCAAGAGCAATATCTGCGTTGTCCAAGATTTTGTTTCTTATAAAGTTAAAAATACCATAGTATTTTGGCGATCCTTTTTGAGGTTCGTATATTTCTTGTATTCGGTTTACGCTCTTCTTCCATAAATTGAATTCGCCTGGATTTCCGGAAAATTCGCCGAAGCATCGCATTTTGTCTAGTTCGCTAATGTTGTTTGGTAATGTGGGGTCTGTGGTGACGTTCGTTGTGTTTGAAAAGTTTGCATTCGGATGAAGGACGGCCTGAACCAGCTTCCGCCCCTCTTGTCTTAAAATAGGTACGTTTAGCACACCAGGTCTACTGGGACTGGTTGGCATATTTTGTTAGATATTTGCAATGATCTTGTTTTATTTTGGTTAGGTGTGTTTATATTCTGGAGAGTCTCTTTGGTAGTAAATCGCAGAGTTGGATTGTAGTTATTTGGAACCGGAGGGTCCCCACTTAGGTGGTGAATCGCAGTTCTTTTCTATTCTTGTAAGTTATTGGATGTACGATCACTTTTTATTTTGATTTGTAATTCATAATTCTCTGGAGGGTCCCTTTGGTGATGAATCGCAGGGAATTTTATTTTTATAAGTTGGGGGGTCTCCCGAAGGTGGTGAATCGCAGCTTCTATTTTTATTTTATTTTTTATTGGCTGTACAAGCCTGTTATTATTTATATGTATTATTTAGGGGTAGTAAACATACAATATATTCGTTTTTATTATATGTATCTACAATACAAGTATATGTTTAAAAGGAACTCGAAAATAAATTGTTATAAACATATATATGAAACTTAAAATTAGCATACCTATGTATGTTAATATAACAAGTGTTTGTCAAATTTTTCTTTTGTTGTTGTTTACAACAATATCGAGCGGAAAAGATCGTGGAGCAGGCCAGGTGAACCAGCTCAAACAACATCAAGGTATGGTATTCATCAAAAGAAGGTTTTGTTATCAGTTTGGTAGGATTATAAAGGAATTGTCTACTTTGAACTCTTACCACCTAACCGAACGCTCATTTCTGTTGTCTACATTGAACACCTAAAGAAATTAAACAATGTATGTAGTTCACGAAAGGCGGCCCGAATTGATAAATCGAAAAGGTATTGTATTCCATCATGACAATGCAAAGCTATTTTTGATTTTAAAAAAAAAATTACTTACTTGCCAACCCAATAATTTTGATTCATTTGAAATGCTAGAAATAAGGGATTTCAAAGGTACATATGGAGTGGGGAGTGGTGACAATACAACTTACTTAGTTGTCAACCCAATATAAGAGAAATGAGAAGAGCAGAAAGGTTGGGATGCGGTATATATGTAGCGCGAGAAATGTGCCAATGTTTAAGAATATATGTCTACACACAAATATGTCGATAATTTTATTGTTGTTTTTTGTTTTTGGTTTTTTTTTTTATTCTTGCTTGTTGCTTTATTAACCCAAGGGGTATCGCTGGAAAGTTTAGAAGTCAACGAACTTGATTTATAAAATTTTTATTATTTTGTCTTGTGGTATGTTTGGAGACACGAATTAAGTAGGCAGGTATTTGAACAACAGTACTTTTTTTGTAACTTTTAGAGTCAATAAATTTACTTATGTACCATGTGAATATGTACGCATATATGTATGTATGTTAGAAAGCATGTTACTTGCGTTTAATATATTTCACGGCAAAGTTTTAAATCCTAAAAAATTTTGTAATAATATTATAAGTGTATACACATATGTATGTATGCATTTTTGATTTTATTAGCCTTTGCTTATGTTCTATAAGCGATCCTGCTTTATTCGCCCAAGGAGTATCGCTGAAAATACAAATACTTGACTTAATAAAAAATTTTTTGTTTTTATAGAATGTGTGTTTGGAAACACAAAATAAGATAAGGCAGATACCGTATATTTTTGCGGTTAATTATTTCCACCGAAATACCGATAAAACTATAAATTAACATACATATGTACATACATACTATTTTCAAAGGTTATTGGAATGGACTCACTTTTTCCCGCCAAGGGTTTTTGGGAGTGAACTTACGTATGGGTGCTTCTTCTCGTTTTCCTTTGGTTTCTTTTTTTTGTTTTCTCCGGCTTTTTTCCTGTGCGTTACTGCCCTCCTCTCTGTGTGCTTGGTGCATTTAATTCCCTTGCTTTATGTTGATTGTGTTTTTTTCACTTAGCTTATGTTAGATCGCGCCCGTTTTTAATTCTTAGTGATTTTTTTTTTAGTTTTGTATATCCATTGCTTTGGTGCCCGTTGTTGTTATTTTGTTTAACCACTGTTAGCATGTGTTTATGCATATATGTGCATATATCAGTACTTTTGTACTTTTGATTATGGGTGTTTTGGTTTTCAAAACTTTATGTTTGTATATATATCGTTTTTTCGGTTTTTTTTTTGCCAGTAGCTTTTCAAAGAGGCTCGAAAAACCATTTGGTGCTCAAACTTATTTTTATACTCTCGCAACCTGTTGCTACAGAGTATAATAGTTTTGTCCACCTAATAGTTGTTTGTATCACATAAAACTAATCGAGTTAGATATAGGGTTATGTATATATGAATGATCAGGATGACTGTCTGTCCGTCCGTCCGAGGTTGGTGGTCCGTGGGACGGTTGGTATTGCAGACCACTGCCACGCCCACAAAACGCCATTAATCAAAAACAAATAAATTGCCATAACTAAGCTCTGCAATAAGATACAAGACTGTTATTTGGTACACAGGATCACATTAAGGAGGAGCATTTTCAATTAAAATTTTTTTTAAGTGGGCGTGGTCCCGCCCCTATTAGGTTTTATGTGCATATCTCCTAAACCGCTAATGCTATAATAACAAAATTCACTGGACATTTTTATTATATAATATTTTTAGAACTTATACCCACAGTGTGAAAATAGTTGAAATCGGGTGGCAACTCCGCTTATTCCCCATATAACGGTACTGTTTAAAACTACTAAAAGCGCGATAAATCAAGCACTAAACACGCCAGAGACATTAAATTTTATCTCTGGGATGGTATGAGATGACTTTATAGGAACCGCGTTCAAAATTAGACAGTGGGCGTGGCACCGCCCACTTTTAGGTAAAAACCCATAACTTGGGATTTGCTTAACCGAATTCGCTACATAACATTCTCTTCATATTTCTAAGTTATAGTGCGAAAATTGGCGAAATTGGAATACAACCACGTCTATTTCCCATATAACACCATTTTAAATTTCATTTGATTCTTTCACTTTCCACTATGCATATCAAGCAAAAATGATATGGTGAAACTTTGCGTGAATAATACGTTTAAAGTATGCCACTTTGTCACAAAAAATTGTCTAAATCGAACTAGAAATGTTAAAGCCCTTAAGTACTAAATATGTGGACCCCAGTGACTTTGCGAGAGTATAAAATGTTCGATTACATCCGAACTTAGCCCTTCCTACTTGTTCACCTTGCGTTCGGTGTTGCACTCACTACACTAGTTTTAGTTAGGAAATGTGAGTTGGAAAGAAAAGCCTTTTGTTTTTTAACTCTTTAATTAATTTCCCTTTTTTTAAAAATAATTTATATTTTGACATAGTTCACTTTATATAATTTTTTTGAAAATAATTTAAAATTTGACAACTTCAATTTATTATTTTTTTTTTTTGAAAATGATTTATAATTTGACAAGTTCACTTTCACTTTTTATACGACGAAATCCACGTTGCGGGAGCGTATTAATGGCAAACCTTATAGGTAACGGATGAAATCGAAAAGAGAGTCCATCCCGAGCTGACTAATCCCTTTTGATTATTTGGGTGGTGAAAAAGACGATGGTTGAAGGTGGGTGATATGGTGTCTTGTATGAGGTGTGTGGTGTTGCATTGTGTTGTGTTGTATGATATTGTACGGTGTGTACAAAGAATATGATTAGACAAGAGGTAAGGCAATCCCTTCAAATTGGGAAAGGTTGTTATTAAAACTTGGGTTTAAGACTTATTGTTGTACAATAAGAGAGTAAAAGTAATTTTGGAGTTATGGGATATCGAATTCAATGGTCTAGTAAATTTGGGGGATATATATTTAGAAAACTAAAAACCAATTGGTGAAACCAACTGGAAAAATAGAGGAAGTGATATTCCAAAGTGAAAAAATATTTAAAATTATAAATGGTCAAACCCTTTAAATCAAAAAATATATATTTATAAATATTTATTAATAACCTAGAATACAGTGGCAAAATTAAACGTTTGATTTTGAGATATCGAATGTTATTTCAAAGTAGATCTCTTAATAGATATATATCAGATAATTGAACAAAAAACGCAAGAATAAAAAAGACGACAACAACATAATAATGTTTTGTAGTTTTTTAGACTGTCTACCAAAAATACTGATTGATTAAATTTCCAAATACAAGATGACATTACTGGTTAAATGAGGACAATAAATTAGTTAAGACAGCAATTAATAAAGGTGATGTCATGAACTAACGATTAAACTCACTAGATTGGACAGTGACTAGTGATTTTTAATTGAGTTCTCAATAAAATTAATTAAGTTTTTGACAAATAATATAATTTTATAAAATTTCGCATTTTATAAAATTCCATTCTCATTTTCGTCAAATAAAGAATGTTGCATTTGATGGCAACATTATTATACGCTGAACAGGGTATACTATGTTTGGCACGAACTTCGTTAGGCCCAAAAGGCAACGTCGGAGATCCTACAAAGTATATCTTAATATATAAAATTGAGTGTCCCTGTGTATGTTCCGAATAAACTCAAAAACCAGTCAATTGATATTCATGAAAGGTCGAATGAATCGCAAACGTTCGATTTTAATATTAGCAAACATATCCACAACGTATTGATTAGACAATTCACAATATCGAAGGATATACAAGTAGTTGTCCTGATTGTGTCTAAGCAATAATCGATACACATAGTAGTTCACTGCTCTAACTTTTTTATTTAATTCATTACTGGCTATTCAGTGTTAAATATTGATATGATATCCATCTTGTCCTTACCAGAATAACAGCGGTCCCTGAAATTTACTCTCTGAAATATTGCGGTATGTAATTTTAATGGATCTGTTGCTGTCTGCCGGCGTGTTCTCAAAAAGGTACTCCGGTTAGATGACAATTTGATAATTTTGGTGACACTCTTTTAAACAATTGAACGAATTGATTACTGTTCTCCAAAAATAATTCTAATGACAATACAATTACTCTCTCTACTGGCATTGAGTTGTAACACGTTTTTCACAATTGCCCATAAAATATATCTGAAGAAATTTTGGATCTTCATTTGGCATTGGCATCAATGATACAATTTTATGGTAAAACCTGGCATTGAATTTTGAATATTGTCTCAAATTATGACCATCAGATGACAAATCACACCCTTTGGATGCAATAATAACTTTGGAATCAGCCGAGTAGTTGATGTCTGGTTCACTATTATATACAAGACGAACAGATGATCCACGTGTTACTGCACGGTTAGTCAATTGATTTTCTGGGTTTTCTTCTCTCAATAAATCTATGTGTTGCCACCCTGGTTCTCAATGCATTTCCTTGTCCACGATTATCACGCTGTTCTCGTGATTCTCGTGCACGAATTTCAGCTGTGCGAATTCTTTGAGCAGCATTTTTTCTGCTCCCTGTGCTCTTTCAACACGTACACATCGAGTCTTCTTGATAAAAATATATATAAGGTTGGCCGTTATTTCCCTTCCGCTTTTTTGCTCTTCATTCAATGCTTTATAAAAAGTGTTACAGTGATCGGATTTAGTTAAAATATGCGCCGTTTTGTTCGTAAACCAACGAGATGCCAACTTCATTATACCCCTATCGTAGAAGGCTGCGTCCCTATTAGCAAAAAACTCGGAGCGCCAATTTTCACAGGCCTCTCTTGAGGCCAACTTCTCACCATTAAGCGCGTTCGCCATGGACAGGAAAAGATGGTAATCACTTGGTGCCAGGTCCGGGCTATATGTTGGATGCGATAAAACCTCCCATCCGAGCTCCCGTAGCTTCTGACGAGTCATCAACGAAGTGTGTGGTCTGGCGTTGTCCTGGTGGAACACTACACCCTTCCTGTTGGCCAATTCTCGACGCTTCTGGTCGATCGCCTGCTTCAAGCGGTCCAGTTGTTCGCAGTAGATGGTAGAATTAAGCCTCTGGCCATATGGGAGCAGCTCATAGTGGATGATTCCCTTCCAATCCCACCAAACACACAGCAAAACCTTCCTGGCCGTCAATCCCGGCTTGGCCACTGTTTGGGACGATTCACCCGCCTTCGACCACGACCGTTTTCGCTTGATATTGTCGTATGTGATCCATTTTTCGTTGCTAGTCACCATCCGCTTCAAGAATGGGACGAATTCGTTCCGTTTCAGCAGCATATCGCAGGCGTTGATTCGGTCCAGAAGGTTTTTTTGCGTCAAATTATGCGGCACCCAAACATCAAACTTTTTTTTGTGTCCAGCCTTCTGCAGATGGTTCAAAATGGTTTGGTGACTAACTCCCATCTCCTGGGCGATGTCACGAGATGCCATATGGCGGTCTAACTCGATGTATTCCATGATTTGATCGGTATTTGTCGTCACAGGTCTTCCGCCGGCTGGCTTATCCATGGTGTCGTTTTCACCGGCTCTGAATCGTCGAAACCATTCCTCCGCGGATCGAAGTGGTAGAGTGCCATCCCCCAAAACACCATTAATCTCACGGAACGTTTCTCTAGCGGATTTGCCTTTAACGAAGGAAAACTTTAAAATAGCGCGAATTTCGGCGTTAGTGAACTCCATGTTTACACGTCTATAACTGTTGAACGCAATATCCAAACTAATCATACACAGCGTTGTTTTGTAGGTTATGTCAAGACCTTTCAAATTATGTAAAGTGTTGCCAGATACGAGCTCTGTAGCGCTTTGTACATAGCCGCGAAATTCAAAAGACAAAAAAGCGGAAGGGAAATAACGGCCAACCTTATATATTCGAAGTACTGTACACAACGAAGACAAAATGAAGAATGATTTGAAAGAAGCGACGTTAAGTGGTATAGGTAGGTATATAATAGCCTAAGAAAATTTTAAATTTTAAATTATTAAAAAAATATATTCGAGGTAATGTACACAACGAAGACAAAATGAATAATGATTTGAACGAAGCGACATTAAGTGGTATATGTAGGTATATAGTAGCCTAAGAAAATATATCACACTAAAGTTTAGCGCAATCTATGAGGTGCAAAGGACAAAGTTTTACAGTTCTCTATAAAGAAATTCGCTTAATTCGCCATCTATTCTAGACTTATGGAACCTACGATTAATAACAACAATCAACGTTGATGATCAGTTTATTATTAACTAGCTGACCCGGCGAACTTAGTACTGCCTATCAGTCAATTAATGTCGTGTTACCTTTTAGCTGAACTAATTTAGGTTTTGATGAACGTAATACAATGATTCAAAATAAATATGAACATAAATAGTAATATAAAAGTATTTTATTATGATCAACAATACATACAGAAAGAGAATAAAAATAAAAATTAAGTACTTCAAACACGTGTCAAAAAAAAAATTATTACATTAAAGTATGTTGTGTTGCATGTGATACACTCGAATTAAGTCTGTTCATTTAAGCACCTTGTGGTTAACGACATTCTTTGTTTTTTTGTCAGGCGCAAGAACAAATAAAGCGGATGGGTTACCGACACGTCAACATGCCACGTACAATTGACCATGAGAAAAACATGCATTTTCTAGATTGAGGCCACAAATAGTCAATAATTGCCCCTGTCATTTGTTAATCGTCATCGCGAAGGCAAGACGAATCGAGAATTGAATTCGTTTAAATTCAAAGGGCCGTTCCGTTCGGATCATCGGAATCCTTGGAATAAGAACTTCCTCATCTCTAATTTTCCTTTGAGTATTAAATTCCTAAGCATGATGACTATCGAGCCACCCCTCAGTTGCAAATTGTGCGGTGGTAAACCAGGTAAATTAAAAATTCAGTTGAATAATTAGTGGCTTCATCTTCGTTCGGTACACAGTCGATAGATTTGAAAGAATACAGAGTACCTACGACTTGATCCTGAATTATAATATTTAGGTTAGCTACATCTTTATTTTTAGCCGCCAAAATTGCTCGCTCACTAAATGGTTAGTATTTTTGTGGTTAGCAATGATATCCGGGAATACATTGTTGATAAGCTCGTATTTCGATGAGACGAAATTGCAAAAATTAGGAGGAAACGAAGTCAATCCGCTTGATTCGTCAACAGGAACACGACCATTACCGATAGTCGGTAACTGCTTGGAGAAATCATTAACAGATAGATCGTTCAACAATGCAACTCTCATATCTACTGACAGTTTCTTTGCATATCGCCACAGATTTGATGCCTTGAGACAAGCGACGATTTCGTCGGCATTATGGAATGGCTGGTAATGTTTGTCGGAAATGGCCAGATAGTACAATCATTGCACCTCCAAAACATCTATATAAAATATAATAAGAGATAGGTGGAGATATACCCTTTGGTAGAATGTCTGAATGGTATAGCTACTCTGAACTAATGATGTCATTTGGTACTCTAAGGTACCTACGTCCCTTTTATCCGCGTAATGAAGAGTAAGACATTTTGAAATAGCCTTCCACTCTAAAGGTAAATAATCAAATATCATATATTCAGTTAAAAATACCATAGTATTTTGGCGATCCTTTTTGAGGTTCGTATATTTCTTGTATTCGGTTTACGCTCTTCTTCCATAAATTGAATTCGCCTGGATTTCCGGAAAATTCGCCGAAGCATCGCATTTTGTCTAGTTCGCTAATGTTGTTTGGTAATGTGGGGTCTGTGGTGACGTTCGTTGTGTTTGAAAAGTTTGCATTCGGATGAAGGACGGCCTGAACCAGCTTCCGCCCCTCTTGTCTTAAAATAGGTACGTTTAGCACACCAGGTCTACTGGGACTGGTTGGCATATTTTGTTAGATATTTGCAATGATCTTGTTTTATTTTGGTTAGGTGTGTTTATATTCTGGAGAGTCTCTTTGGTAGTAAATCGCAGAGTTGGATTGTAGTTATTTGGAACCGGAGGGTCCCCACTTAGGTGGTGAATCGCAGTTCTTTTCTATTCTTGTAAGTTATTGGATGTACGATCACTTTTTATTTTGATTTGTAATTCATAATTCTCTGGAGGGTCCCTTTGGTGATGAATCGCAGGGAATTTTATTTTTATAAGTTGGGGGGTCTCCCGAAGGTGGTGAATCGCAGCTTCTATTTTTATTTTATTTTTTATTGGCTGTACAAGCCTGTTATTATTTATATGTATTATTTAGGGGTAGTAAACATACAAGTTTTAAATTTAAATTTAATTAATAGCAATTCGCAAAAAATAATACACTGAATATTCTTAAAATTTATCTTTAAATATTTTTTCCTTTTCAGTTTCTTTCTTACTTTTTTTATTATTTAAATGCTTGAAAATTTCAATAGAAGACTTTTTAAATTATTAAACTTTTTCTTTTTCAGTCTCTTTCTTACTTCGTTTTATTTCAATGCTTAGAAAATTTTAACAGAAAACTTTATAATTCTTAAAATTTTTCCTTTAAATATTTTTTATTTTCCAGTTTCTCTCTTACTTTGTTTTATTTAAATTCTTCGAAAATTTTTTAATATTAGGTACTGATTTATTAATAGCCTCCTGGCGCATGGGGTGTCCTCCCGTTTGTTCTTTACTACTAAGGATACCCCGTTGCGCTTGAATAGAGGGTAAGTTTTCTTTCTACTGGATTCTAACGCGTGGTTGACAAACCAGCTCGTTTGGTCTGGGTGCCTGGGTGTTTTTATTTCTCGGCCGTCCTTCCACGAACGATTTTGATGTAGAGTCTTCCTCAGCCGTCCTTCCACTAATGATTTGAGTGATTTTTATGTTGAATTTTCTTCGCCCGTCCTTTAAAAATAAACGAACTCGCGTCCGCGATCTTTAATAATTTCTTAACTCTAAATTAAACCTAAGTCCGTACCGTTGCCTAAAGTTACGGCGTCAGTAGTCGATCGGATACGCGTATGGAGTCGTCAACTTAATATCGCTGATGCAGTGTCGGCAATTGGTCGATTCGATGGCGAGAATTTGCTGACCATGAGAACTGCTGTGTTAACTTATGCAATAAAATAAAATAAAGAAAAGTGCAGTGGCATAAAAATATATTTACATACATGTGTACAAACAAACACCAAATTTTCAACAAGCAAAATTCTTCAAAAAGCCAAAAATACAAATCGGGCTCGGAATATTAGAACACGAAATAAACTTACATAAATACCAACAACTTAAATGGCCGCAAATTTAAAACAAAAGATAATAAACAGGAACAACACTCACTAAAACCAGGCACAACTGGAACCAGAGGAAAAGGAATTGACAACGACGGAACACACACTCGTACATGCATATGTTATCCCCTCAAAAAACCCTTGAGGGCGCATAAAGTGAGTCGTATTGTTTCGTATTTTATTACATCAAGCATTTATGTATGTACAAGTATGTTACAGTCGATCAGTATAAATAAAACTGTAAGAATAAAAAACAAAAAAAAAAGTAAATAAACTCCTTATATGCTTTCCTTTGTGTCTTTAAACACACTAATTTAACAAATACAAAATCATATGAAATATTGTAAATTCATGTATTTACTTGTACAGATTTCCGGCAATACTCCTTATGCTTAATAAAGCAGAAGGCAATAAGTAAGCAAAGGCAAAATTAAATTACTAAGTGTATTGATCTCTTCAACGAGCTCTTAAATTCTCAAGCATATAAATATATACATACAAGTCCCAGTATTACGGTGTACCTAAAAATATATCAACATAAGGACATAATAAGTATTGTTAAATTAAAAGTGCGATTCTAAATAACTTAATTAAGAAAATTAATATTACACTCACTACAAAATACTCAAAAAAATACAAATTAAAAAATTTATTTCGCAAGTTAATATCTATCTAAAACTCTTATAAACGTAAAAGAGCATTCTGTATTAGTTGTCATTTATCGCTGCGTTTTAATAAGTTTACACTGAGAAAAATTTAGTCAACTTTGACACATATAGTAATAAATAACATAACCAAACATTTGGTTTACAACGGAAAGTTATGTTTTTCTTCACAGAATCATTGTAATAAATAAAAAATGACACCAAGAAAAGAAAGCATTGGTAAAAACAACTGCAAATCAAAGAAGGTTAAGGAAAAAAGTGTAAATGAAACAGCTGGGGTCACGTTTCTCGCCTTGAGAAAAATCGTAACAGAATATCTACAAGAAGAAATATGGAAACTGAAGATAAGCGTGAATCACGGCTCCAACTAAATCGTGACAAAGCATCTTTATCCGACCTACCGAGGCAATCCAAAAACATACGCAACTACTTGATGTCAATCGTAACCGAATGGCTCAATCACGAAAAATAATAGATTTAAAACTTGCAGCGTTCAACTACAATAAAGATGACGATTACAGAAATCACAAGGACGGTGCAATGAACAAAGTTTGTTCACATTGTGGTGCTTTGAAGTTCGCGAAAAGTCCCCTGGATTGTGCTGTTCGAACGGTAAAGTTGTTTTGTCACCAAGACAAAATTTATACGTATGCTCCTTATAATCTCCGAAACGGCTGAAACGATTTCAATGACATTTTTCGGAGGAGCTTCAGGTTGGCCAGCGAGTGATCCGGTAAGGTTTTGGTGGCGATTGAAAATTAAAAAAAAAATTGTTTTTTAATGTCAATGATATTTTCTTTTACTGCTGATATGTTATTATTTTTATTACACAATTCTGTTAACATGTGGGTACTGTATATTTATGTTATTTAATTAAACCATGTAATTTAAAATTATCGCGAAGAGTGAGCCATTTCAAACAGATGAACAAAATACTATTTACAATCGGATTAGGCTAATTGCCACATAATTTCAGTACTACTTTACACGGAAAAAAATTATTAATTTGTAGTATTTTCCCAGATAAAATAAAATAGTTACTTAAATCAAAATTGGCACTATAATTGGGTTATATTGACAGCAAAAAATGCTGAAATTAGTTTCGATAATAATATTTACTATATTAAACAGCTTACTCAAATATTAGGTAAAATAAAAAGTTCGTTCGGTTTTTTTATTGATTTTTCAAAAGATGATAACTTTGTGTGCATTTGTCCGATTTAAGTCAAATATGCGCCGTTTTGTTCGTAAACTTGTTGCCAACGAGATGCCAACTGCCTTATACCCCTCTCGTAGAAGACTGCGTCCCTATTACCAAAAAACTCGGAGAGCCAATTTTCACAGGCCTCTCTTGAGGCTAACTTCTCACCATTAAGCGTGTTTGCCATGGACAGAAAAAGATGGTAATCACTTGGTGCCAGGTCCGGACTATAAGCCGGTCCAGTTGTTGGCAGTAGAGGGCCGAAGCAGCTGATGATTCCTTGCCCATCCCACCAAACATGATTTTATTGTAAGAACAAGTAAACATAGGCACCATTAAGTCTGCGTTCAGTTAGCTTGAATTGGAAATACTATTACTTCTCATGAATCTGTTCGTTCTTTTTGCGTAGATTCTATTGTGTTTTAATATAATAAGTTGTTTAAAGAGGTCGTGAAACGTTTTAATAATATTTAAAAAAATGGAAACCAAAGAAAAGAAATTAGTCTGTTGGAAAGAAAAATTATCATTAAGTTGTGGAAATATGACGAAAGTTTCAGAAAAATTGGGCAAACTATTGAAAGAACGTATTATTCTGTCCAGCGGGTCGTTAAAAATTTAAAAAAAACCGGATTTTAACGTCAAAACCGTGATCTGGCCGTCCGAAAATATTATCAGCCCGGGAAGAATGGAAAATAATAAATATGGAAAATAAATAATATTTCATAAATAGGTAATTCAGTTCAAATTTTCTTCGTTCTTCGATATATTCTTAAGTTCAAAATGCAAAAACAAAAATGTATATTCCTATTTTATTTTTGTGATAACGGGATTTTAGTGGAAGAACAAGTAAACATAGGCACCATTAAGTCTGCGTTCAGTTAGCTTGAATTGGAAATACCATTACTCTCATGAATCTGTTCGTTCTTTTTAAGAGTCGTAAGTAGAGAGAGTAAGTCGTTCAAAGAGGTCATGACACGTTTTAATAATATTTAAAAAAATAGAAACCAAAGGAAAAGAAATTAGTCTGTCGGAAAGAAAAATTGTCATTAAGCTGTGGAAAGATGACGAAGGTTTCAGAAAAATTGGGCAAACTATTGAAAGAACGTATTATTCTGTCCAGCGGGTCGTAAACAATTTTAAAAAAACCGGTTTTCCGAGATATTATCAGCCCGGGAAGAATGGAAAATAATAAATATGGTGCAAGTTAACCCTCGAATTACGTCCACAAAGATTATTGAAAACGTAAATATAACCATTAAAAAAACAATTTGTGCGGAAACTGCTACAAAAATTTTACGAAAAGCTGGATATCATGGTAGAATCGCTCAAAAGAAACGAAAAAAATTTTGCATTTTGGCATAAAAGGTCGACAAATTGTTTGGCGCAAGTTAGGAACTACCCTTGAAAAGCTTGGTACAGTTAAACACGGAGGTGGCGGAATTATGGTGTGGGGTTGCATGGTGGTTGGTGGTATTGGTCAGCTTGAATTTATTGAATCTACAATGCATAAATGGGATTATTTGACCATTAAAAAAAACAATTTGGAACAAAGTGCAGAAAATTCTTTTCGACGTTTTGGTTCTAACAAGATAATGACCCGAAGCATACTGCGGAAGTAGTTAGATTTTGGCTCTTGTACAATGCTCCTAGACTACTTAAAACGCCCCCACAATCACCTGACCTCAATCCTATTGAGCATCTATGGGATCTGTTGGAAAAAAGAATTCGTCAGCATACAACAACAAGTAAAGAGGCTTTGCAAAGTGTTATGAAAGAAGAATAGTCCCAGATTACAGCTGAGGAAGCACATAAGGTGGCAAGATCAATGCCAAATCGATTGAGCGAGATTTTAAAACAACGCGACTGTCCAACAAAACATTGAATTAAATTTTTCTTTCTCATTTTTAATACTTAATAAATTAAAAATAGGAATATACATTTTTGCTTTTGCATTTCGAACTTAAAAATATAAAGAAGAAATACATGTAGAAAATTTTAACAGAATTACCTATTTACATTGTGCTTTTACTTCACTTAAAAAAATGTAGTGAACGCAGACTTTATTGGTTATATGTATATTGTTGTAAAAAGTGCTACTGCAAACTGTGTGAAACTTGGAAGAAGAAACTCGATACCGAAGAATATAATGAATGGCATGCAGAACATGAAAATACTTGCACTGCAAATCAAGCATGTACAAAAATTACATCGGAGACGACTCCAAAACGTACTCGGGAATTTTAAATAATGCACTTTATGGTTATCAAGAAGTTGTAAAGAAACGTACAGAAACGAAAGGGCACGCGACTACGAGATTATGTCAAAAAAAATTTTGAAATAGGTGAAAACAAAAAAATAAAGGAAAAACAACACAAAAAACCACTCAGTGGAAAAGACAAACTTACTAGAAAGATGATCGATAAGTTGACAGTTTATTATGGCTTAGCAATACGGAGAAGTTGTGAATCCTTTAAAAACATGTATAATGATATCTGGGCCACATATTACCATTATTGTTTAACTGACGAAGGTGGACCAGACTCATTGTGCCCCTGGCAGAGGGCTGCAGCTGCCAATCATTACACAAAACAACAACAAGAGCTGCAATCAACTGATTTGA
The DNA here is from genome assembly GCF_042242935.1 of Bactrocera oleae. Lineage (NCBI taxonomy): Eukaryota > Metazoa > Arthropoda > Insecta > Diptera > Tephritidae > Bactrocera > Bactrocera oleae. The sequence continues at coordinate 3,586,167 of NC_091542.1, read as the reverse complement.
AAAATCTCTCTCAAAATTGTTCCGGCCAGTTTGGAAACTGTGGAAATCGCTGCGTACATAGCTGCCGGCATATTCAGTGAAGAAATCACAGCACTATTTTATTAAAACTTCTGGAAAACACACTTTTTTGGCCTTCTAACTGAATATAACCCCATAACCATAACGTCCATAAAATGGCAAAATCGCATGAAAACTTGCGATTCGAGAACTATTATGGAATAAAATTGAATAATTTGTAATCGTTGTTCTTGCGTGATGAAAATGTAAACATTACTGAATACAATAAAAGAAAAAATTGCAGATCATGACATTAAATGATACTAAAAAATCATGTCAATTTATTGAAAAACCCGTTATTTATAAGTTGGGTCGGGATAATTTCAAAGTCAAAACATCTCCGACTGATGTATAACGAATTATGAATAATCCAAAGGTCAACTCACAGAACTGAATAGGAATGTATAAATCAGACGACCTCAGTTGTCTTGCACATTGGAAAACAGCTGATTCTTTTGTTACTTGTAGGATTATACAATGTACATAAGCTTTCATCCTATGTACTTTGTTCAGCACAAAAGCAGTATCTTATGTTACAATTTGTTTAAAGTAGTTTTGAATTACACACCAACAAGATATTAATATTAGGTAAAGTAAAAAGTTCGTTCGGTTTTTTATTGATTTTTCAAAAGATGATAACTTTGTGTGCATTTGTCCGATTTAAGTCACATATGTTCCGTTTTGTTCATAAACTTGTTGCCAACGAGATGCTAACTTCATTATACCCCTCTCGTAGAAGGCTGCGTCCCTATTGGCAAAAAACTCGGAGAACGAATTTTCACAGGCCTCTCTTGAGGCTAACTTCTCACCATTAAGCGCGTTCGCCATGGACAGGAAAAGATGGCAATCACTTTGTGCCAGGTCCGGAATGTAAGGTGAGTTCATTAGGACCTCCCATCCGAGCTCCCGGAGTTTTAGGCGCGTCACCCAAGACGTGTGGGACCTGGCGTTGTCCTGATGGAACACAATTCGGCCTCTGTTGATCAAAGATGGCCTCTTCAGGATGAGTGCTGCCTTCAAGCGGTCCAGTTGTTGGCAGTAGAGGGCCGAATTGAGCGGTTGGCCATAGGGGAGCAGCTCGCAGTAGATGATTCCTTGGCCATCTTCCAAACCATCAAAGGGGCGATTTTGTTGCGATTCTGCAGCGATTTGCAGATGGAAATTCGGTCGATCATGTTTTTTGCGTTAGTTCGTGTGACACCCAAACATCGAGCCCTTTTTTGAATCCAAGGTTATGCAAATGGTTCCAAACGGGTTTCTGGCTTATTTTTAGTTCCTCAGGAATTATATAAGTGCTCACGTGACGGTCTGTTTCCACTATTTCCATGATTTTATCGCAGAAGCTGTAGGCTTACCGCAACTAACAACTATGCTCCCAAGCTATAATATAATACAACGGGTTATCCAAGTAAAGGCACTTCATCATGGAAAAAGTTACGCCTGAACAACGTTTACAAATCGTTTAACTTTATTACGAAAATTCTATTAAATTAGAATTTTATGTGATTTTTCTTTAAAAATGTAGGGAACCTCGAAATTGATCACCCTATACATATTAAGATTAATTTATTTTTAGTCTAAATTACATAGAAGTAATTATCTATTTACCTTTAGTGTACGTATTCTCACGGTATATAATCAGTATACGTGTCTGTGTATGTGAGAGTGAGTTCACGTAGTGTGTATCTACGTGAACGGATCATATAAACACACAATCGTACTTTCATTCTACAGATAACGCAATGCCTAAAGTTTCTGCAAAGATATAATACTCGAGCTCGAGCTCGAAAAAAGTTTCCACATATTAAGAAAACGGCTAAATCAGGAGGGGATCGAGCGTAATCGAGAATACAGAGCATGAAAAGGGGCTTTTAAATCTGGTCTAAAGCAATACCCGATTTAATGTAGATCTTAAATCAACCACAATATATATTTGTATACAATCACAAATGAAGATATTTCAAGGGGCAATAGTCGTTTTCATCTACCTGTTTCATACCTGTTCCGAGATAATGTACAAATTAAATAAATAAATTAAGTATTAAATTAAACAGATGAACACAACGCAAAATAATACTAGAAGAGCCCTCTACACCCAATACAATATTTTATTATTTCGTTTATTCCTGTAATATATTGTATATTATACAACTCTTCCTCTGTCTCTCTTTCTTTCTCTCTCTCTCTCTCACTATCAATGAATCGGTAAAGAAGTATTCACTTCTATCACGTGTACTGTGCTGCACGCGACTTGTTTGAATTGGAGTCAGTTTGTTTATTTGCTTGTTAGGCTTAGTTCTTGGGTAACTATCACTGGTTGCTTAAACCTGGCGAGTGGTCAGATAATAAGTCAGCAACAGACATAGTTGAGACAAGTTGGCGGTCGATTTTCATGGAAACTGCGAAGTCTATTAAGTCAGGTATTTTTCTCCGATCAGTGGGCCAATATGTTTGTTTACGCGGAGAAATACATTCTAAATTGTTTCGGATCATCGGAATACTTGGACTAAGAACTTCCTCATCTTTAAATTTTCCTTTGACTATCAAAGCATGAATCACATTGCTCATCAGGTTTCTTATCACCAAACGTGTTCCATTGAACAGTTTTTGTTGGTTTAAATTTCTAAGCATGATGACTACCGAGCCAACCTTCAGTTGCAAATTGTGCGGTGGTAAACCACGCACATCCAAGGAGTTTAAAAATTCAGTTGGAAAATTAGTGGTTTCACCTTCGTTCGTTACACATTCGATAGATTTGAAAGAATACAGAGTACCTACGACTTGATTCTGAATTATAATATTTAGGTCAGCTACATCTTTATTTTTAGCCGCCAAAATTGCTCGCTCACTAAATGGTTAGTATTTTTGTGGTTAGCAATGATATCCGGGAATACATTGTTGATAAGCTCGTATTTCGATGAGACGAAATTGCAAAAATTAGGAGGATACGAAATTAATCCGCTCTATTCGTCAACAGACACACGGCAATTACCGATAGTCGGTAACTGCTTGGAGAAATCATTAGCAGATTGATCGTCCAACAATGCAACTCTCATATCTACTGACAGTTTCTTTGCATATCGCCACAGATTTGATGCCTTGAGACAAGCGACAATTTCGTTGGCATTATGGAATGGCTGGTAATGTTTGTCGGAAATCGCCAGGTAGTAAAATCATTGCACCACCAAAACATCTAGAGTCATTGCGTAGATTTTGTGTTTGGCCAAGAGCCTCCAATTTGATGATACTAAAACTTTGCGGAGTGATTCGAAATGTTACATGTCGGTTGTTCAGTAGTTTGAAGGTTTAATGGAAATTTTAACACTGAGTAAACCGTACGGCATCCCTCTAACAATGTGGTCGCAATTCTAGAAGAAGCAACTGCTACCGCAATTTATGATCTCTCACGTACAGTGGCGAAAATCAATGATATAAGGAATGTCTTTCCAGTTCCGTCAGGGGCATCCAGAAAAAAAGCCACCATTTCCATCATCAATTGCATTAATCAATGTATCATAGACTTCTCTCTGTTTAGGATTCAACAGTGGTGCATTCGTTCGAACTGATTCTACTACTTCATGTGGACCATATTCACGTTCGCGTTCCAATTCTCTATTAAATGCGTCGTTCATTCCGCGATCGGGCGCTGGCCTTGCTAACCTGACTAATAAACTGCCGCAAATTTGGTAACACATATCTTCGAGCAAGAGCAAAGCCTGGTTATCATCTCCTCATTTGCCTCAATATCGAGATTTCTTGTGTTGACACGAATTCGATGTAAAATGTCTTCTGACATGTTATCTTTGTATTTGCTCCACAGGTCACGTGGATTCGATGGAAAGCATGTCAAAATGATGATAGAAAATAATGTGCGTATCTGATTTGGAGATGCAGAAAATTTGTTTTAGCGATTGTTGTGTCCCAATGCGTATCGTTTTCAAGCAAATTGAGCTGTTGACATGCTGCACGAAATGTGGGGCACACTATACCATTTACAGTTCGTAGTGATTCAAATGATGTTGGTCCTCGAACATATACCAGCATCAACCGCAAATAGAAACATTTATCATTCTTCGAATGAACTGTGTAAATAGGACCAAGAGCATCAGTAAAACGCATATCTAGATGACCAGGAACTGCATGATCTTGCTTCCGACGTTGAAATTTTTTCGATGTAGCGCTCCAAGTGTAAAAATGTGGCATCTCTGAGTACAGCAACCTTCGTGCGAACGGTTCGCCGCACATTGACCAGCATTCGACGTTGTGAAATAAACTCTCTGACCGTTCCTTATATGGATTACCAAATTAACAACAGTGGGATGCCGTTCGTGAAAAGGGAATGAGAATATACGCCAAGTTGCTTCATTGCAGTTCACATATCTACCGACTTGATAGCGCGTAATTTCATCGGTGGTATTGGATGTTTGTTGTTCAACATTACAATGGGCCTTGAATGTTCTGGAAAGAAGTGGCGAATATAGAACAACCCACCGTTGTCGATCACAAAATTTTTTCCTTTCACTTTAGTTGTGATAGTTCTACCATTATCATCGGGCGTCATCTGCCGTCCTTTTTCGTGGATACGGTTTGGAGCACTTGCCATTGACCATGGAGGGTGATAGGTGGTTGCTGGTGCTACACGGCCCATGAATCATATTCTAGATTACAACATCATGTAGGTCTGGGTCGGTTTCAGGATCAGGAATCTCCCCACATATGATGGAATCTATTTGATCTGATCGAATTCTTTCGACTAACCAAATCAGAATGTGTGCAAGCGGCAAGCCTCGTGTTTCGTGCCATTCAATTGAATACATCCAGCTTTGAGTAATCCCAAAGACGTGTTGTTTAACAATGTAATTCATCAGTGACTGGATTTTTTGCTTGAAAACACGTGCGGTGATGTCGTGTCGATAACTTGTCATGTCGATCACTTTGTCCGGGAAGCAGTTAAATAATTTTCATCCATTTCGGATAACAGGTACGAAACAAAGTAACATATAGGGAAAATGATTTAGCAAGTTTTCATTATTTTTAAGATGTATTCTGCTATTCGGGGTGGGGACGAATCCAACGAACCAAAAACCATGAAAATTGGTCCAGCAGATGTTGTAACAAACCCGACTTTGTTTTATATATACCTATATACTAGTTGAGCCGACAGACGTTGTCCTGTACACATGTCGTTAATTCGAAAATTTCAAACATTCTTTAATAAGCTGTAACCATCTGGACCGTTTTGATGAAAATTATTATTCAAGAGTTGTTTTAATATCTAACGTCATTACATGTACACTTATCCAAATTTGACCAATCAGTAGCATGTGAGTATATACTGTGTGTGTAAGTATGCATATACTGTATGAGTGAAGTGAAATAAAGAAGCAGTGTTAACTAAAAAAATGCATCTATTATCACACTCCACGTATAAGATGACAACAAAAATAACAATAGAGTAATAGATTTTTATCTGTTTCAATATCAAGTTAAAGAGATGAAGTACAGATGGCGCTATTCTATAACGCCAACTCTTACTGCAGCGCAGTCTGCCGGAATTCTGTGTAAAACGTTCTAAAATCAACAACAATTTAAAAAATAAACAAATTCATTGTTAAAACATTATCTAGTTGATTGAATTGTGAATCTAAACCATCCTCGACACCCTTTGAACTCCCACAAAAAATTTCATTAAAATCGGTCCAGCCCTCAAGGAGGAGTTCAGTGACATACACACGCACAGAAGAAATATATATATAGAGATAATTAATTATTGAGACAATTAATTTAAATATTAACCATCCTATTATTTAAGTTGGACGTTGTTACTCATATATGGCGTACTTTCATGAATATCAGTTGATTATTAAGACTAGCAGACCTGGTCTCGCGTTAGTGTGGCTGAGTGATTTAACAAGGATTTGATAGACAAAAGTTAACACAATAACAAGTAAAGAGGCTTTGCAAAGTGTTATGAAAGAAGAATAGTCCCAGATTACAGCTGAGGAAGCACATAAGGTGGCAAGATCAATGCCAAATCGATTGAGCGAGATTTTAAAACAACGCGACTGTCCAACAAAACATTGAATTAAATTTTTCTTTCTCATTTTTAATACTTAATAAATTAAAAATAGGAATATACATTTTTGCTTTTGCATTTCGAACTTAAAAATATAAAGAAGAAATACATGTAGAAAATTTTAACAGAATTACCTATTTACATTGTGCTTTTACTTCACTTAAAAAAATGTAGTGAACGCAGACTTTATTGGTTATATGTATATTGTTGTAAAAAGTGCTACTGCAAACTGTGTGAAACTTGGAAGAAGAAACTCGATACCGAAGAATATAATGAATGGCATGCAGAACATGAAAATACTTGCACTGCAAATCAAGCATGTACAAAAATTACATCGGAGACGACTCCAAAACGTACTCGGGAATTTTAAATAATGCACTTTATGGTTATCAAGAAGTTGTAAAGAAACGTACAGAAACGAAAGGGCACGCGACTACGAGATTATGTCAAAAAAAATTTTGAAATAGGTGAAAACAAAAAAATAAAGGAAAAACAACACAAAAAACCACTCAGTGGAAAAGACAAACTTACTAGAAAGATGATCGATAAGTTGACAGTTTATTATGGCTTAGCAATACGGAGAAGTTGTGAATCCTTTAAAAACATGTATAATGATATCTGGGCCACATATTACCATTATTGTTTAACTGACGAAGGTGGACCAGACTCATTGTGCCCCTGGCAGAGGGCTGCAGCTGCCAATCATTACACAAAACAACAACAAGAGCTGCAATCAACTGATTTGAAAAATCTCTCTCAAAATTGTTCCGGCCAGTTTGGAAACTGTGGAAATCGCTGCGTACATAGCTGCCGGCATATTCAGTGAAGAAATCACAGCACTATTTTATTAAAACTTCTGGAAAACACACTTTTTTGGCCTTCTAACTGAATATAACCCCATAACCATAACGTCCATAAAATGGCAAAATCGCATGAAAACTTGCGATTCGAGAACTATTATGGAATAAAATTGAATAATTTGTAATCGTTGTTCTTGCGTGATGAAAATGTAAACATTACTGAATACAATAAAAGAAAAAATTGCAGATCATGACATTAAATGATACTAAAAAATCATGTCAATTTATTGAAAAACCCGTTATTTATAAGTTGGGTCGGGATAATTTCAAAGTCAAAACATCTCCGACTGATGTATAACGAATTATGAATAATCCAAAGGTCAACTCACAGAACTGAATAGGAATGTATAAATCAGACGACCTCAGTTGTCTTGCACATTGGAAAACAGCTGATTCTTTTGTTACTTGTAGGATTATACAATGTACATAAGCTTTCATCCTATGTACTTTGTTCAGCACAAAAGCAGTATCTTATGTTACAATTTGTTTAAAGTAGTTTTGAATTACACACCAACAAGATATTAATATTAGGTAAAGTAAAAAGTTCGTTCGGTTTTTTATTGATTTTTCAAAAGATGATAACTTTGTGTGCATTTGTCCGATTTAAGTCACATATGTTCCGTTTTGTTCATAAACTTGTTGCCAACGAGATGCTAACTTCATTATACCCCTCTCGTAGAAGGCTGCGTCCCTATTGGCAAAAAACTCGGAGAACGAATTTTCACAGGCCTCTCTTGAGGCTAACTTCTCACCATTAAGCGCGTTCGCCATGGACAGGAAAAGATGGCAATCACTTTGTGCCAGGTCCGGAATGTAAGGTGAGTTCATTAGGACCTCCCATCCGAGCTCCCGGAGTTTTAGGCGCGTCACCCAAGACGTGTGGGACCTGGCGTTGTCCTGATGGAACACAATTCGGCCTCTGTTGATCAAAGATGGCCTCTTCAGGATGAGTGCTGCCTTCAAGCGGTCCAGTTGTTGGCAGTAGAGGGCCGAATTGAGCGGTTGGCCATAGGGGAGCAGCTCGCAGTAGATGATTCCTTGGCCATCTTCCAAACCATCAAAGGGGCGATTTTGTTGCGATTCTGCAGCGATTTGCAGATGGAAATTCGGTCGATCATGTTTTTTGCGTTAGTTCGTGTGACACCCAAACATCGAGCCCTTTTTTGAATCCAAGGTTATGCAAATGGTTCCAAACGGGTTTCTGGCTTATTTTTAGTTCCTCAGGAATTATATAAGTGCTCACGTGACGGTCTGTTTCCACTATTTCCATGATTTTATCGCAGAAGCTGTAGGCTTACCGCAACTAACAACTATGCTCCCAAGCTATAATATAATACAACGGGTTATCCAAGTAAAGGCACTTCATCATGGAAAAAGTTACGCCTGAACAACGTTTACAAATCGTTTAACTTTATTACGAAAATTCTGGTCCTGTAAAGAATTTGTTTCGTGCGATTCGCTCAAATTACGATCAACATAATCGGCGTACTTAGCGGACTGTTCGAAACACCATCACCCATTTTGAGCATTCATTATTTGATAATATTTTACCGCATAGATCACGTCCAGAACGCAGGGAAATAAATATAGCGGCCATAGCTGAGAGTGTACACGAAGTCCATGGACAGTCAATTATCCACCGTTCGCAGCAACTCGGACTGACGTATAGAACGACTTGGCGCAATTTACGTCGAGAGGCTGTTGCTGTTCCACTTGTTAAAGCTGTTCCACCTTAACAAGTGACATCGCTTCGTTCTATGGACTCTTGAAAAGTTCCAAGAAGATCTGACGTTTTCGAGCCAAATTTAAATGCTAAATAATGTTCTTTCGAATGACATTAAACATTCTCTATTAAATTAGAATTTTATGTGATTTTTCTTTAAAAATGTAGGGAACCTCGAAATTGATCACCCTATACATATTAAGATTAATTTATTTTTAGTCTAAATTACATAGAAGTAATTATCTATTTACCTTTAGTGTACGTATTCTCACGGTATATAATCAGTATACGTGTCTGTGTATGTGAGAGTGAGTTCACGTAGTGTGTATCTACGTGAACGGATCATATAAACACACAATCGTACTTTCATTCTACAGATAACGCAATGCCTAAAGTTTCTGCAAAGATATAATACTCGAGCTCGAGCTCGAAAAAAGTTTCCACATATTAAGAAAACGGCTAAATCAGGAGGGGATCGAGCGTAATCGAGAATACAGAGCATGAAAAGGGGCTTTTAAATCTGGTCTAAAGCAATACCCGATTTAATGTAGATCTTAAATCAACCACAATATATATTTGTATACAATCACAAATGAAGATATTTCAAGGGGCAATAGTCGTTTTCATCTACCTGTTTCATACCTGTTCCGAGATAATGTACAAATTAAATAAATAAATTAAGTATTAAATTAAACAGATGAACACAACGCAAAATAATACTAGAAGAGCCCTCTACACCCAATACAATATTTTATTATTTCGTTTATTCCTGTAATATATTGTATATTATACAACTCTCCCTCTGTCTCTCTTTCTTTCTCTCTCTCTCTCTCACTATCAATGAATCGGTAAAGAAGTATTCACTTCTATCACGTGTACTGTGCTGCACGCGACTTGTTTGAATTGGAGTCAGTTTGTTTATTTGCTTGTTAGGCTTAGTTCTTGGGTAACTATCACTGGTTGCTTAAACCTGGCGAGTGGTCAGATAATAAGTCAGCAACAGACATAGTTGAGACAAGTTGGCGGTCGATTTTCATGGAAACTGCGAAGTCTATTAAGTCAGGTATTTTTCTCCGATCAGTGGGCCAATATGTTTGTTTACGCGGAGAAATACATTCTAAATTGTTTCGGATCATCGGAATACTTGGACTAAGAACTTCCTCATCTTTAAATTTTCCTTTGACTATCAAAGCATGAATCACATTGCTCATCAGGTTTCTTATCACCAAACGTGTTCCATTGAACAGTTTTTGTTGGTTTAAATTTCTAAGCATGATGACTACCGAGCCAACCTTCAGTTGCAAATTGTGCGGTGGTAAACCACGCACATCCAAGGAGTTTAAAAATTCAGTTGGAAAATTAGTGGTTTCACCTTCGTTCGTTACACATTCGATAGATTTGAAAGAATACAGAGTACCTACGACTTGATTCTGAATTATAATATTTAGGTCAGCTACATCTTTATTTTTAGCCGCCAAAATTGCTCGCTCACTAAATGGTTAGTATTTTTGTGGTTAGCAATGATATCCGGGAATACATTGTTGATAAGCTCGTATTTCGATGAGACGAAATTGCAAAAATTAGGAGGATACGAAAATAATCCGCTCTATTCGTCAACAGACACACGGCAATTACCGATAGTCGGTAACTGCTTGGAGAAATCATTAGCAGATTGATCGTCCAACAATGCAACTCTCATATCTACTGACAGTTTCTTTGCATATCGCCACAGATTTGATGCCTTGAGACAAGCGACAATTTCGTTGGCATTATGGAATGGCTGGTAATGTTTGTCGGAAATCGCCAGGTAGTAAAATCATTGCACCACCAAAACATCTAGAGTCATTGCGTAGATTTTGTGTTTGGCCAAGAGCCTCCAATTTGATGATACTAAAACTTTGCGGAGTGATTCGAAATGTTACATGTCGGTTGTTCAGTAGTTTGAAGGTTTAATGGAAATTTTAACACTGAGTAAACCGTACGGCATCCCTCTAACAATGTGGTCGCAATTCTAGAAGAAGCAACTGCTACCGCAATTTATGATCTCTCACGTACAGTGGCGAAAATCAATGATATAAGGAATGTCTTTCCAGTTCCGTCAGGGGCATCCAGAAAAAAAGCCACCATTGCCATCATCAATTGCATTAATCAATGTATCATAGACTTCTCTCTGTTTAGGATTCAACAGTGGTGCATTCGTTCGAACTGATTGTACTACTTCATGTGGACCATATTCACGTTCGCGTTCCAATTCTCTATTAAATGCGTCGTTCATTCCGCGATCGGGCGCTGGCCTTGCTAACCTGACTAACAAACTGCCGCAAATTTGGTAACACATATCTTCGAGCAAGAGCAAAGCCTGGTTATCATCTCCTCATTTGCCTCAATATCGAGATTTCTTGTGTTGACACGAATTCGATGTAAAATGTCTTCTGACATGTTATCTTTGTATTTGCTCCACAGGTCACGTGGATTCGATGGAAAGCATGTCAAAATGATGATAGAAAATAATGTGCGTATCTGATTTGGAGATGCAGAAAATTTGTTTTAGCGATTGTTGTGTCCCAATGCGTATCGTTTTCAAGCAAATTGAGCTGTTGACATGCTGCACGAAATGTGGGGCACACTATACCATTTACAGTTCGTAGTGATTCAAATGATGTTGGTCCTCGAACATATACCAGCATCAACCGCAAATAGAAACATTTATCATTCTTCGAATGAACTGTGTAAATAGGACCAAGAGCATCAGTAAAACGCATATCTAGATGACCAGGAACTGCATGATCTTGCTTCCGACGTTGAAATTTTTTCGATGTAGCGCTCCAAGTGTAAAAATGTGGCATCTCTGAGTACAGCAACCTTCGTGCGAACGGTTCGCCGCACATTGACCAGCATTCGACGTTGTGAAATAAACTCTCTGACCGTTCCTTATATGGATTACCAAATTAACAACAGTGGGATGCCGTTCGTGAAAAGGGAATGAGAATATACGCCAAGTTGCTTCATTGCAGTTCACATATCTACCGACTTGATAGCGCGTAATTTCATCGGTGGTATTGGATGTTTGTTGTTCAACATTACAATGGGCCTTGAATGTTCTGGAAAGAAGTGGCGAATATAGAACAACCCACCGTTGTCGATCACAAAATTTTTTCCTTTCACTTTAGTTGTGATAGTTCTACCATTATCATCGGGCGTCATCTGCCGTCCTTTTTCGTGGATACGGTTTGGAGCACTTGCCATTGACCATGGAGGGTGATAGGTGGTTGCTGGTGCTACACGGCCCATGAATCATATTCTAGATTACAACATCATGTAGGTCTGGGTCGGTTTCAGGATCAGGAATCTCCCCACATATGATGGAATCTATTTGATCTGATCGAATTCTTTCGACTAACCAAATCAGAATGTGTGCAAGCGGCAAGCCTCGTGTTTCGTGCCATTCAATTGAATACATCCAGCTTTGAGTAATCCCAAAGACGTGTTGTTTAACAATGTAATTCAACAGTGACTGGATTTTTTGCTTGAAAACACGTGCGGTGATGTCGTGTCGATCACTTGTCATGTCGATCACTTTGTCCGGGAAGCAGTTAAATAATTTTCATCCATTTCGGATAACAGGTACGAAACAAAGTAACATATAGGGAAAATGATTTAGCAAGTTTTCATTATTTTTAAGATGTATTCTGCTATTCGGGGTGGGGACGAATCCAACGAACCAAAAACCATGAAAATTGGTCCAGCAGATGTTGTAACAAACCCGACTTTGTTTTATATATACCTATATACTAGTTGAGCCGACAGACGTTGTCCTGTACACATGTCGTTAATTCGAAAATTTCAAACATTCTTTAATAAGCTGTAACCATCTGGACCGTTTTGATGAAAATTATTATTCAAGAGTTGTTTTAATATCTAACGTCATTACATGTACACTTATCCAAATTTGACCAATCAGTAGCATGTGAGTATATACTGTGTGTGTAAGTATGCATATACTGTATGAGTGAAGTGAAATAAAGAAGCAGTGTTAACTAAAAAAATGCATCTATTATCACACTCCACGTATAAGATGACAACAAAAATAACAATAGAGTAATAGATTTTTATCTGTTTCAATATCAAGTTAAAGAGATGAAGTACAGATGGCGCTATTCTATAACGCCAACTCTTACTGCAGCGCAGTCTGCCGGAATTCTGTGTAAAACGTTCTAAAATCAACAACAATTTAAAAAATAAATAAATTCATTGTTAAAACATTATCTAGTTGATTGAATTGTGAATCTAAACCATCCTCGACACCCTTTGAACTCCCACAAAAAATTTCATTAAAATCGGTCCAGCCCTCAAGGAGGAGTTCAGTGACATACACACGCACAGAAGAAATATATATATAGAGATAATTAATTATTGAGACAATTAATTTAAATATTAACCATCCTATTATTTAAGTTGGACGTTGTTACTCATATATGGCGTACTTTCATGAATATCAGTTGATTATTAAGACTAGCAGACCTGGTCTCGCGTTAGTGTGGCTGAGTGATTTAACAAGGATTTGATAGACAAAAGTTAACACAATAACAAGTAAAGAGGCTTTGCAAAGTGTTATGAAAGAAGAATAGTCCCAGATTACAGCTGAGGAAGCACATAAGGTGACAAGATCAATGCCAAATCGATTGAGCGAGATTTTAAAACAACGCGACTGTCCAACAAAACATTGAATTAAATTTTTCTTTCTCATTTTTAATACTTAATAAATTAAAAATAGGAATATACATTTTTGCTTTTGCATTTCGAACTTAAAAATATAAAGAAGAAATACATGTAGAAAATTTTAACAGAATTACCTATTTACATTGTGCTTTTACTTCACTTAAAAAAATGTAGTGAACGCAGACTTTATTGGTTATATGTATATTGTTGTAAAAAGTGCTACTGCAAACTGTGTGAAACTTGGAAGAAGAAACTCGATACCGAAGAATATAATGAATGGCATGCAGAACATGAAAATACTTGCACTGCAAATCAAGCATGTACAAAAATTACATCGGAGACGACTCCAAAACGTACTCGGGAATTTTAAATAATGCACTTTATGGTTATCAAGAAGTTGTAAAGAAACGTACAGAAACGAAAGGGCACGCGACTACGAGATTATGTCAAAAAAAATTTTGAAATAGGTGAAAACAAAAAAATAAAGGAAAAACAACACAAAAAACCACTCAGTGGAAAAGACAAACTTACTAGAAAGATGATCGATAAGTTGACAGTTTATTATGGCTTAGCAATACGGAGAAGTTGTGAATCCTTTAAAAACATGTATAATGATATCTGGGCCACATATTACCATTATTGTTTAACTGACGAAGGTGGACCAGACTCATTGTGCCCCTGGCAGAGGGCTGCAGCTGCCAATCATTACACAAAACAACAACAAGAGCTGCAATCAACTGATTTGAAAAATCTCTCTCAAAATTGTTCCGGCCAGTTTGGAAACTGTGGAAATCGCTGCGTACATAGCTGCCGGCATATTCAGTGAAGAAATCACAGCACTATTTTATTAAAACTTCTGGAAAACACACTTTTTTGGCCTTCTAACTGAATATAACCCCATAACCATAACGTCCATAAAATGGCAAAATCGCATGAAAACTTGCGATTCGAGAACTATTATGGAATAAAATTGAATAATTTGTAATCGTTGTTCTTGCGTGATGAAAATGTAAACATTACTGAATACAATAAAAGAAAAAATTGCAGATCATGACATTAAATGATACTAAAAAATCATGTCAATTTATTGAAAAACCCGTTATTTATAAGTTGGGTCGGGATAATTTCAAAGTCAAAACATCTCCGACTGATGTATAACGAATTATGAATAATCCAAAGGTCAACTCACAGAACTGAATAGGAATGTATAAATCAGACGACCTCAGTTGTCTTGCACATTGGAAAACAGCTGATTCTTTTGTTACTTGTAGGATTATACAATGTACATAAGCTTTCATCCTATGTACTTTGTTCAGCACAAAAGCAGTATCTTATGTTACAATTTGTTTAAAGTAGTTTTGAATTACACACCAACAAGATATTAATATTAGGTAAAGTAAAAAGTTCGTTCGGTTTTTTATTGATTTTTCAAAAGATGATAACTTTGTGTGCATTTGTCCGATTTAAGTCACATATGTTCCGTTTTGTTCATAAACTTGTTGCCAACGAGATGCTAACTTCATTATACCCCTCTCGTAGAAGGCTGCGTCCCTATTGGCAAAAAACTCGGAGAACGAATTTTCACAGGCCTCTCTTGAGGCTAACTTCTCACCATTAAGCGCGTTCGCCATGGACAGGAAAAGATGGCAATCACTTTGTGCCAGGTCCGGAATGTAAGGTGAGTTCATTAGGACCTCCCATCCGAGCTCCCGGAGTTTTAGGCGCGTCACCCAAGACGTGTGGGACCTGGCGTTGTCCTGATGGAACACAATTCGGCCTCTGTTGATCAAAGATGGCCTCTTCAGGATGAGTGCTGCCTTCAAGCGGTCCAGTTGTTGGCAGTAGAGGGCCGAATTGAGCGGTTGGCCATAGGGGAGCAGCTCGCAGTAGATGATTCCTTGGCCATCTTCCAAACCATCAAAGGGGCGATTTTGTTGCGATTCTGCAGCGATTTGCAGATGGAAATTCGGTCGATCATGTTTTTTGCGTTAGTTCGTGTGACACCCAAACATCGAGCCCTTTTTTGAATCCAAGGTTATGCAAATGGTTCCAAACGGGTTTCTGGCTTATTTTTAGTTCCTCAGGAATTATATAAGTGCTCACGTGACGGTCTGTTTCCACTATTTCCATGATTTTATCGCAGAAGCTGTAGGCTTACCGCAACTAACAACTATGCTCCCAAGCTATAATATAATACAACGGGTTATCCAAGTAAAGGCACTTCATCATGGAAAAAGTTACGCCTGAACAACGTTTACAAATCGTTTAACTTTATTACGAAAATTCTGGTCCTGTAAAGAATTTGTTTCGTGCGATTCGCTCAAATTACGATCAACATAATCGGCGTACTTAGCGGACTGTTCGAAACACCATCACCCATTTTGAGCATTCATTATTTGATAATATTTTACCGCATAGATCACGTCCAGAACGCAGGGAAATAAATATAGCGGCCATAGCTGAGAGTGTACACGAAGTCCATGGACAGTCAATTATCCACCGTTCGCAGCAACTCGGACTGACGTATAGAACGACTTGGCGCAATTTACGTCGAGAGGCTGTTGCTGTTCCACTTGTTAAAGCTGTTCCACCTTAACAAGTGACATCGCTTCGTTCTATGGACTCTTGAAAAGTTCCAAGAAGATCTGACGTTTTCGAGCCAAATTTAAATGCTAAATAATGTTCTTTCGAATGACATTAAACATTCTCTATTAAATTAGAATTTTATGTGATTTTTCTTTAAAAATGTAGGGAACCTCGAAATTGATCACCCTATACATATTAAGATTAATTTATTTTTAGTCTAAATTACATAGAAGAAATTATCTATTTACCTTTAGTGTACGTATTCTCACGGTATATAATCAGTATACGTGTCTGTGTATGCGAGAGTGAGTTCACGTAGTGTGTATCTACGTGAACGGATCATATAAACACACAATCGTACTTTCATTCTACAGATAACGCAATGCCTAAAGTTTCTGCAAAGATATAATACTCGAGCTCGAGCTCGAAAAAAGTTTCCACATATTAAGAAAACGGCTAAATCAGGAGGGGATCGAGCGTAATCGAGAATACAGAGCATGAAAAGGGGCTTTTAAATCTGGTCTAAAGCAATACCCGATTTAATGTAGATCTTAAATCAACCACAATATATATTTGTATACAATCACAAATGAAGATATTTCAAGGGGCAATAGTCGTTTTATCTACCTGTTTCATACCTGTTCCGAGATAATGTACAAATTAAATAAATAAATTAAGTATTAAATTAAACAGATGAACACAACGCAAAATAATACTAGAAGAGCCCTCTACACCCAATACAATATTTTATTATTTCGTTTATTCCTGTAATATATTGTATATTATACAACTCTCCCTCTGTCTCTCTTTCTTTCTCTCTCTCTCTCTCACTATCAATGAATCGGTAAAGAAGTATTCACTTCTATCACGTGTACTGTGCTGCACGCGACTTGTTTGAATTGGAGTCAGTTTGTTTATTTGCTTGTTAGGCTTAGTTCTTGGGTAACTATCACTGGTTGCTTAAACCTGGCGAGTGGTCAGATAATAAGTCAGCAACAGACATAGTTGAGACAAGTTGGCGGTCGATTTTCATGGAAACTGCGAAGTCTATTAAGTCAGGTATTTTTCTCCGATCAGTGGGCCAATATGTTTGTTTACGCGGAGAAATACATTCTAAATTGTTTCGGATCATCGGAATACTTGGACTAAGAACTTCCTCATCTTTAAATTTTCCTTTGACTATCAAAGCATGAATCACATTGCTCATCAGGTTTCTTATCACCAAACGTGTTCCATTGAACAGTTTTTGTTGGTTTAAATTTCTAAGCATGATGACTACCGAGCCAACCTTCAGTTGCAAATTGTGCGGTGGTAAACCACGCACATCCAAGGAGTTTAAAAATTCAGTTGGAAAATTAGTGGTTTCACCTTCGTTCGTTACACATTCGATAGATTTGAAAGAATACAGAGTACCTACGACTTGATTCTGAATTATAATATTTAGGTCAGCTACATCTTTATTTTTAGCCGCCAAAATTGCTCGCTCACTAAATGGTTAGTATTTTTGTGGTTAGCAATGATATCCGGGAATACATTGTTGATAAGCTCGTATTTCGATGAGACGAAATTGCAAAAATTAGGAGGATACGAAATTAATCCGCTCTATTCGTCAACAGACACACGGCAATTACCGATAGTCGGTAACTGCTTGGAGAAATCATTAGCAGATTGATCGTCCAACAATGCAACTCTCATATCTACTGACAGTTTCTTTGCATATCGCCACAGATTTGATGCCTTGAGACAAGCGACAATTTCGTTGGCATTATGGAATGGCTGGTAATGTTTGTCGGAAATCGCCAGGTAGTAAAATCATTGCACCACCAAAACATCTAGAGTCATTGCGTAGATTTTGTGTTTGGCCAAGAGCCTCCAATTTGATGATACTAAAACTTTGCGGAGTGATTCGAAATGTTACATGTCGGTTGTTCAGTAGTTTGAAGGTTTAATGGAAATTTTAACACTGAGTAAACCGTACGGCATCCCTCTAACAATGTGGTCGCAATTCTAGAAGAAGCAACTGCTACCGCAATTTATGATCTCTCACGTACAGTGGCGAAAATCAATGATATAAGGAATGTCTTTCCAGTTCCGTCAGGGGCATCCAGAAAAAAAGCCACCATTTCCATCATCAATTGCATTAATCAATGTATCATAGACTTCTCTCTGTTTAGGATTCAACAGTGGTGCATTCGTTCGAACTGATTGTACTACTTCATGTGGACCATATTCACGTTCGCGTTCCAATTCTCTATTAAATGCGTCGTTCATTCCGCGATCGGGCGCTGGCCTTGCTAACCTGACTAACAAACTGCCGCAAATTTGGTAACACATATCTTCGAGCAAGAGCAAAGCCTGGTTATCATCTCCTCATTTGCCTCAATATCGAGATTTCTTGTGTTGACACGAATTCGATGTAAAATGTCTTCTGACATGTTATCTTTGTATTTGCTCCACAGGTCACGTGGATTCGATGGAAAGCATGTCAAAATGATGATAGAAAATAATGTGCGTATCTGATTTGGAGATGCAGAAAATTTGTTTTAGCGATTGTTGTGTCCCAATGCGTATCGTTTTCAAGCAAATTGAGCTGTTGACATGCTGCACGAAATGTGGGGCACACTATACCATTTACAGTTCGTAGTGATTCAAATGATGTTGGTCCTCGAACATATACCAGCATCAACCGCAAATAGAAACATTTATCATTCTTCGAATGAACTGTGTAAATAGGACCAAGAGCATCAGTAAAACGCATATCTAGATGACCAGGAACTGCATGATCTTGCTTCCGACGTTGAAATTTTTTCGATGTAGCGCTCCAAGTGTAAAAATGTGGCATCTCTGAGTACAGCAACCTTCGTGCGAACGGTTCGCCGCACATTGACCAGCATTCGACGTTGTGAAATAAACTCTCTGACCGTTCCTTATATGGATTACCAAATTAACAACAGTGGGATGCCGTTCGTGAAAAGGGAATGAGAATATACGCCAAGTTGCTTCATTGCAGTTCACATATCTACCGACTTGATAGCGCGTAATTTCATCGGTGGTATTGGATGTTTGTTGTTCAACATTACAATGTGCCTTGAATGTTCTGGAAAGAAGTGGCGAATATAGAACAACCCACCGTTGTCGATCACAAAATTTTTTCCTTTCACTTTAGTTGTGATAGTTCTACCATTATCATCGGGCGTCATCTGCCGTCCTTTTTCGTGGATACGGTTTGGAGCACTTGCCATTGACCATGGAGGGTGATAGGTGGTTGCTGGTGCTACACGGCCCATGAATCATATTCTAGATTACAACATCATGTAGGTCTGGGTCGGTTTCAGGATCAGGAATCTCCCCACATATGATGGAATCTATTTGATCTGATCGAATTCTTTCGACTAACCAAATCAGAATGTGTGCAAGCGGCAAGCCTCGTGTTTCGTGCCATTCAATTGAATACATCCAGCTTTGAGTAATCCCAAAGACGTGTTGTTTAACAATGTAATTCATCAGTGACTGGATTTTTTGCTTGAAAACACGTGCGGTGATGTCGTGTCGATCACTTGTCATGTCGATCACTTTGTCCGGGAAGCAGTTAAATAATTTTCATCCATTTCGGATAACAGGTACGAAACAAAGTAACATATAGGGAAAATGATTTAGCAAGTTTTCATTATTTTTAAGATGTATTCTGCTATTCGGGGTGGGGACGAATCCAACGAACCAAAAACCATGAAAATTGGTCCAGCAGATGTTGTAACAAACCCGACTTTGTTTTATATATACCTATATACTAGTTGAGCCGACAGACGTTGTCCTGTACACATGTCGTTAATTCGAAAATTTCAAACATTCTTTAATAAGCTGTAACCATCTGGACCGTTTTGATGAAAATTATTATTCAAGAGTTGTTTTAATATCTAACGTCATTACATGTACACTTATCCAAATTTGACCAATCAGTAGCATGTGAGTATATACTGTGTGTGTAAGTATGCATATACTGTATGAGTGAAGTGAAATAAAGAAGCAGTGTTAACTAAAAAAATGCATCTATTATCACACTCCACGTATAAGATGACAACAAAAATAACAATAGAGTAATAGATTTTTATCTGTTTCAATATCAAGTTAAAGAGATGAAGTACAGATGGCGCTATTCTATAACGCCAACTCTTACTGCAGCGCAGTCTGCCGGAATTCTGTGTAAAACGTTCTAAAATCAACAACAATTTAAAAAATAAATAAATTCATTGTTAAAACATTATCTAGTTGATTGAATTGTGAATCTAAACCATCCTCGACACCCTTTGAACTCCCACAAAAAATTTCATTAAAATCGGTCCAGCCCTCAAGGAGGAGTTCAGTGACATACACACGCACAGAAGAAATATATATATAGAGATAATTAATTATTGAGACAATTAATTTAAATATTAACCATCCTATTATTTAAGTTGGACGTTGTTACTCATATATGGCGTACTTTCATGAATATCAGTTGATTATTAAGACTAGCAGACCTGGTCTCGCGTTACTGTGGCTGAGTGATTTAACAAGGATTTGATAGACAAAAGTTAACACAAATTAACATAAAATTTGTATAACATTTATTTAATAAATACTTTAAATATTTCTATTTATGCTCTCAATATGTTTAATTGTAGTAAATACAGTTGCTGTTTAATGAACGGCCAATCTAGGTACGATATTTTTGGTCAATCGGTCTTTTGTTAATACAAATAAATTTGACGGTCTTCCTACATGGAAACAGCTCACGTATAGTTGCTCAAGAGAGAAACATGGGTTTTCCAAGTCTAAGCCGCAAAAAGAAATTTTTTGGCCTTGAGATTTATTTATAGTCATCGCGAAAGTTAAACGAATGGGAAACTGTGGTATTTTAAATGGTATGGAAGAATCGGATAGTATCATCGGAATACGTGGTAACAAAACGAATTTTCCTTTAAACTTTTCTGTCAAAATAGTGCTGCAAGAACGTTTCCAGTGATTTTTTTGAACACCAAACGTGTACTGTTGCATAGTTTAGGAGGGTTTGCATTACGCAGTAGAATAATCGGTGATTCAGTTTTCAATCGAAGAGGGTGTGGTGGCATTCCTGATATTTCTAAAGAATTTATAAATTCGATTGGGAAATCACTGTATCGCTTTCTTCTGCAGTAGCATCGATAGAATGACTTTAAATTACCTGGCAGAAATTATTGTATTTGGTAGCTAATCATATCAACATCAACATTTTTCACTGACAGAATTGGACGATTACCAAGCTAGTCATTATTTAAATAGTTATATAGTATGACTGGGAAGATATTTTCAATCAGTTCATTTTTAGTTTGAACGACAGTACAGAAATTATCCGGCAATGGAATATGTTGCGTATCTTAATGAAATTTATTTCATCATTCCCAAGATCCAGTAATTGCTTAGAAGTTTTGCTTGCGCTGTTGGATCATTTTAGAGTTGTAGTAAAAAAGATAGATCAGTAGTAAAATAGTACCACCGGAAAGTCTGTCACTATTTTCTAATCCTGCATAGTCATCTGCACCGCTTAGAGCGAATTCTTATGTCCATAGTACACCCATCCCAAATTATGATCGAAATCTTCCATAACACTGCTGCTGGATTGTTATGAATATCTAATGGTAGCTTGAAAGCACAATGAGCTGTCTGCCCATTATTCATCAAAATATCAGCTATGCCTGATGATGCAACTGCTAATGCTATTTTTTGTTCTGGCCATGGTTTAGCAAGAATGAAAGATATCAAATATTATATGTTTTACCGGTCCCAGCTGGTACATCTAAATAGAAAAAACCGAATTGGTTACAACAGCCAACATAATTCTATGGCATATGTTCTCCTGTTCGTCAGTTAATAATGATTCAATCGTAGTAACAAATGTATTTGCGTACGATTTGTCACGATTGTTCTTCTCGCTACAAATCACCATTCACTGAACCTGTAGCTGCGCGATTAGGAGATGGAATACCATAATGACTCAGTGATGAACTTGAGATCATAATACATAAATCTTCAATCATTATTAATGCTTCGTTATACATATCGTGTGCGAAGTCTAAGTTTGAAGAGTGGGTTCTTTGTTCATGTCGGTAGATCATATCTTCAGTCATCTAGTTCTTGTATTTTTCCCACAAGAAGACTGTGTTGGAAACCATGTCGTCAAAATAATGACAAATAGTTGAAGAATATTACTCGGCGAGGACAATAAAGCAGCATCAGCAAGTGTCAGATCCCAATAGTTGTAATCTTCTAAAAGTCGCAACGCGTGACGTGCATCTGAAAACTTGGCTATTAACTGTTCCACCAACACATCAACAATAAACGCAGAAAAAATCATTCACGTTGTTTTGGATGTACAGTATAAAGTCGTCCCAGTGTCTTAGCTATAAATGGTTTCTATTTCTAGGCTGACGTGTTCCATGTAAACTAGCATGGAATATCGGTGTATAATAATGTTTTTGCCAATTGACCATACACGTCAGTTTTTCACAAAGAGTTAAAAATTCTGTCATATTTGGTGGTTTAAATGCTCTTTTGAAAATATTTTCTTCAGTAAAATACACACATTATTCATTTTCAAGATGCGCTGCAAGATGTTGGATATCAGGTTCTCTGTGGTGCATGGGAAGCAAAGTATGCGCCAGATAGCTTCATTGCTGCTAATGTATCTACCCATTTGGTAGCGTGCTATTTCATTATTTTCTTTTATAGTTTGTACTCAAAATATAGCCAGATCACTTCCCTTATTAACGTAGTGGCAAATATACTTAATTGATTTGACAGTACTGCCAAGCTGGAGAGTAGTGGTGGGTATGGTATCACCCATTGATTGTCACTATCTAATTGGTAAGAATTTGAAGTTCTCATTTTATATGCATGAACACCATTATCATGAATTTCTTAGGGAAATAATTTGATCAATTTCCTGTGGACGAATTTTATCTTCAAGGCAAATTAAAATGTGAACATGAGGTAAGCCTAGTTTCTGCTCACTCAATTGAATACAGCCAACAACACTGGCCAAATGAGTTAAGATTCCCTCTCCGAAGAACTCAAACACATCACACACAATACAACACTGGCACACCCACCACACCTGGAAACCGCAGAACACCCACACACAACTCATCATACAGTCGCACACATACACACACCGACAGAGATCTCTCCACAACACACAGTACAAAAATATCTGTCCTCGAAGCGCACACCACCACCATTTCTTTGGC
The DNA here is from genome assembly GCF_042242935.1 of Bactrocera oleae. Taxonomy (NCBI): domain Eukaryota; kingdom Metazoa; phylum Arthropoda; class Insecta; order Diptera; family Tephritidae; genus Bactrocera; species Bactrocera oleae. The sequence continues at coordinate 3,562,884 of NC_091542.1, read as the reverse complement.
GCACGTGAATTCATTCCGGCTATAAACCTTTTTATACTCTTGCAATTTGTTATTGCACAACATCTTTTACTACCTCTCCACTGGTATGCGACCAGGGATTGCGTTGAGCTAATCCTTGAAATTATTACAAAAAAAAGGAAATAAAGTTTGTGAATATTTTTGAAACTAAAAACCATACGATTCTTATTTCATTAACATATACGCGGAGTTAAAGTAGCACGTAAGTGATGATGCCCTTCGAGCCATTCAGAATGGCACTATTGTGAACAAAAAATAAATAAATAAATATATATATAAAAAGTGGTCAAAAGTGATTTAGCAGTGTAGACATACATATGTATATATAAACGGAGAGTTCAACAACAAAGTTTACTGCAACAAAAAAAGGCAGAAGACAAAAAAGTGCAGTGACCACAACAACAAACAAAAATTTATATATATATATATATATATAGACATATGCTTTGGTGCATAAAACAGTGCAGTGGCCACAACAACAAAAAAAATATATATAGGCATATGCTTTGGTGCGTAATTAACAGTGCAGTGACCAAACACAAAAAAAAAACAAAAAAAAAAAAACGGGCGCGGAAAAACAAAATACAATCAAATAAAAACGGGCGCGAATTAAAACCCATATATATGTATATATACATATTAACATATAAAACGGCGCGAAAGTAATACAACAAAAGCCAATCAAAAGCCTCAAGGAACATTACAGGAAAGGATTGGCTACACCTACAGGCATCCACATAAAAGATACAGGCTATATTCCCCAAAATCCCTTGACGGATATTCAAGTGAGTTGTATCGATTCCGTTTTATACCTCATTACTGCAGGGTATATGTATATTCATTACGGTTTTCAAAAACGGTTGCCAAACTGTTGTATTTGCGGTATTTCGGGTTTTACCGAAAAAATTAATGCATATAATATACATATATATATTTATAATAATAATTTATATAATTTATATAGGTATATATATATATCTAAATATATACATATTTTTATTCTAGGAAAGCTTACCTTCGTGTTTAACACAAATATTCCAAATCCAAAACACAAAGATATGAAATTCAAGTACTCTACTTGCAAAAATATCCGGCAATACCCCTTATGCTTGATCAAGCAATAAGCAGGATTGCCAAAAACAAGTAAGCAAAGGCAGGTAAAAACAAAAAAAAAAAAAAAGCACATATACTTATACCCACACAGCAACATACTTATAACGAATAAAAAGAGATATAAGAACAATATTCTCAAAAAACCAAATAAAATTAAAGAATTTCTTACCTATATGCCAAATCTCTCGTTACATAGATTTTTACATATTTTGCACAATATATACCAAAATTTTTAGCAACTTATAATTTTGAGCGCATGCAAATATATATTCTTAATATTATTAACATATTTTATCTACAAATAAAAGATAAGAGAGAGAAAGGTAAAGAAAATAAAAAATTGTTAAACATATAAAATATACGTACATTATTTTACTCTTATACATACGCACATATTTACATTCAATACCGAGAGTGCATATTTACGAATCGTAGTGCACATACGATTACTTCGTTGCTAATTACGTTTATGCGCTCTTTCGTAACTGAGAAACAACGTCCGCTCGTTTACATACATACTTATACAAGTACGGGACATATTATTATACCCTACTAGGGTACCACTAAAAGTTTAAGAAATTCAAAAAGCGCATTCGGAAAAAAAACATTTAAACGGTTCGGTAAAGAAAAAAGAATTCTTAACAAAAAAAAAAAGAAAAATAATTATTTATATTCCTATAAATAAATAAATAACAATAATAAAAAATTATGAACAATAATATATACATTGCTTCTAGACAATTTAATTTAATATATTCCAAAGTCCAATTTGGCACATACTCGGCAATAGCCCTTGTTGTTTGGCAAACAAAAAACAAGTAGGATTGCATACATAGGTATGTATAAAGTACATTGATCTCTTATACGAGCTCTCATTGACACATACTAATTCGCTTATAGGTATACCCTATAACGCATACGAACACAAAAAAGATATAAAAAAATAGATATTGCAATTTTTGAATAACTGTTGAAATAAACAATACAATCGAGATAAATAATAATTAAATACCTTAATAACGAAACACGCTATATAATTTAATCCGATTAAAAAAAAAAAAATAAAAATAAACCGATTTACTAATTCTCTTATTTAGATAAAAGAGATTAAGCGTTACAATTACGAATTTCGCTTAAATTTAATCAATTTACACTGAGAGAAATCATTTGATTAATTGAACGCAGATTTTAAAGATTCTAAATCTACACAATTATTAAAAGTACCAAAAATGATTTCGGACGAAAAAAGTCAATGTACACCTGCAGAAACTACACGCTCAAAGCAAGGTGCTACAAAACAAAAAAGGAGGAAAGACATTACACACAGTAAATTCATTGCTGAGAGTGACAGTTTAATAAGATACTTCACTCGATTTTCATCTGCACCGATTCAAGATAATTTTGAATCGGCATTAGAAATCCAAAAAGAAAATCTCGACAATTTTTGGATACGTCTTCAAGCTTCATATGACGCCATAATAGAATCTGACGAATCAGATCTACCAGAAAATTTTAAGTCCTCGGCTTACGCCAAATATGAAAACTGCTTAGATCAGTTCGAAGACACTAAAGCAATGATTTCCGATCAGCTGAAGCTAATAAAAGCAATTGCACCTACTCTACATCAGTCAGTTGAGCTGCCAAAAATACAAAGTCAAGAGGCAAGTTCAGGCATCCATCTCAAGGTGCCCTCATGTGACAAAGAAATATTTCATTATGGTTATGAACAATGGCCGTCCTTCCGGGACATGTTTACAGCCGTTTACATGAACCACCCAAAATTATCAAATGCACAAAAATTGTATCACCTCCGATACAAAACAAAAGGTCAAGCAGGCGTAATAGTAAAACAGTTCGCACGAAATGACGATAATTTCAATTTGGCTTGGGAAGCTCTTAAATCTCGATATGAAAATGACAGAATATTGGTCGATAAGCAAGTAACGATACTAATCAACTTGCCTAAGATTCAAAAGGAAACAAGTGAAGAGTTTATAAAACTGCAATCCACTCTTTCTAATTGCTTGTCGGTTCTATCGACACAAAATATTCCCACAGACAGCTGGGACCCAATACTGGTAAATATATGCACCGCAGCTTTACCAGAAAAATCATTACTTTTGTGGGAGCAATCGCTCTCATCTTGAAAAAAATACCCAACGTGGCAACAGATAAAAGACTTTTTAATAACCCAATACGAAATCGCAGAAAGGGTAGATAAAAAAATGGTCAGAACGAAAATCGTTCAGCACGACCTAATTAGAAGCTTCCACAGTCCCCAAGCCAGTAGCAACAACAATTTAAATAGAAGCTTCTTCAGAAATCAAACGTTCACATCCGAACAGTACAAACAAACGTCATGCGATCTGTGTACAGCGGGACAATTTTGTAAAAACAAAAAGACTTTGTACAAACTGCTTGTCACATGCGCATACACTTAAAGAGTGCGAAAGCAAATTTAATTGTGTTTATTGTCATAAACGACATCATTCTATGCTTCATTTAAATAATTTTTCCAGATCACCCCCAAACAGCGCAAATATGAAAAGAGCCACAGGTTTAGTTGCAACAGCAAATCCCGAAGTGCTAAATCCCGAAAATTGCCAAGAAGCACCATGCTGCTCAAAGGCAATAAAAACCCAAACGCTACACAGCGAAAATCAAAGTAGAGTACTACTACCTGCAGCAGTCGTCTCCATCGAACACCGACGAGAACTGTTTAAACTTAGGGCCTTAATAGACCAAGGATCACAACGATTTTTCATAGCGTCTAGGGCTCAAAATAGGCTACAACTGCCAACAAAACTAGCCAATTTTTAAATCACGGGAATGGGCGGAAGAATAGTCCACAACTCAAATAAAATCTGCCCCATCACCCTAATTTCCCCCTATGCGGATAAGCACATACAAGCAGAAGCTATAGTCTTACCGCAACTTACAAATATGCTTCCAAGCCATCACATAAATAGCAAGCATTGGCAAAAGGTTTCAAACCTAAAGCTACCAGATCCCAACTGCAACACTCCTGCTCAAATAGATCTTCTATTAGGCAGCGATGTCATACCACAGATAATAATCGAAGATATTGAGAAAATTTCAAATACCCTATTGGCACAAAATACTATTTTCGGTTGGATCCTAAGTGGACTAGTTACGGAACCAGTTACCACTATGACAACTCAAGTTGAGGAAATCTAAAATTAACACCTCAAAACACAATTGAAAAAATTTTGGGAGTTAGAAGAACTTCCACCCATTTCAATTACAACCCCAGATGATCAGTATTGTGAAGACTTTTACAAAGCCACAACTACTAGATCAGAAATCGAAATATCCGTCTAAATAACCGAAAACAGAAATAAAAAGCCGCAAATATAATATGACAAATTACAATCATATACAAATAAAATAATGGGTAGACTAATACGATCACCAAACCAATTAAAGTTGGTCACATATAGAAAGATATCCATACTCTATACCACTGAATCGTAACTAAACATGCCCCTTTCTCCATACAGGTAGATATGGATACAGAGATGCATTCCACCCCAACGCCAACAATGCGATCGGCCATCGCTGTGCCTCGCCTTGGGGTTATTCCACTAGCGGCGCCCCGTACATCAGCCGCAAGCGCACCGTCAATCACCGCTCGTAGCGGTACATGAGAATCTGAAGCCGTTCCGTCTCTTCCAGGCGCCTTAACGCATCCGATGCCCCCTTTGTCGACGTCCACACAAACTGCAGCACTGTGGTCTCTTCAAAAGCATGACGCCGACACAGCGCCAGCAAGCTGCCCAGGCACATGAGCATTGTCACAATGGTCTGGCATATACCCACACGACTCAGGAATGCGACCGGGGCTCTGTGCCAAATGTGTGACTGGCAGCATCACATGTTGCTGCACCGTACCCCAAGGCGAGAGGGCAGTCGGCAGCCTGCCAAACGAATCCGTGGCGCAAACCAACCGCAGCAAACCAAAGATATGAAATTCAAGTACTCTACTTGCAAAAATATCCGGCAATACCCCTTATGCTTGATCAAGCAATAAGCAGGATTGCCAAAAACAAGTAAGCAAAGGCAGGTAAAAACAAAAAAAAAAAAAAAGCACATATACTTATACCCACACAGCAACATACTTATAACGAATAAAAAGAGATATAAGAACAATATTCTCAAAAAACCAAATAAAATTAAAGAATTTCTTACCTATATGCCAAATCTCTCGTTACATAGATTTTTACATATTTTGCACAATATATACCAAAATTTTTAGCAACTTATAATTTTGAGCGCATGCAAATATATATTCTTAATATTATTAACATATTTTATCTACAAATAAAAGATAAGAGAGAGAAAGGTAAAGAAAATAAAAAATTGTTAAACATATAAAATATACGTACATTATTTTACTCTTATACATACGCACATATTTACATTCAATACCGAGAGTGCATATTTACGAATCGTAGTGCACATACGATTACTTCGTTGCTAATTACGTTTATGCGCTCTTTCGTAACTGAGAAACAACGTCCGCTCGTTTACATACATACTTATACAAGTACGGGACATATTATTATACCCTACTAGGGTACCACTAAAAGTTTAAGAAATTCAAAAAGCGCATTCGGAAAAAAAACATTTAAACGGTTCGGTAAAGAAAAAAGAATTCTTAACAAAAAAAAAAAGAAAAATAATTATTTATATTCCTATAAATAAATAAATAACAATAATAAAAAATTATGAACAATAATATATACATTGCTTCTAGACAATTTAATTTAATATATTCCAAAGTCCAATTTGGCACATACTCGGCAATAGCCCTTGTTGTTTGGCAAACAAAAAACAAGTAGGATTGCATACATAGGTATGTATAAAGTACATTGATCTCTTATACGAGCTCTCATTGACACATACTAATTCGCTTATAGGTATACCCTATAACGCATACGAACACAAAAAAGATATAAAAAAATAGATATTGCAATTTTTGAATAACTGTTGAAATAAACAATACAATCGAGATAAATAATAATTAAATATCTTAATAACGAAACACGCTATATAATTTAATCCGATTAAAAAAAAAAAAATAAAAATAAACCGATTTACTAATTCTCTTATTTAGATAAAAGAGATTAAGCGTTACAATTACGAATTTCGCTTAAATTTAATCAATTTACACTGAGAGAAATCATTTGATTAATTGAACGCAGATTTTAAAGATTCTAAATCTACACAATTATTAAAAGTACCAAAAATGATTTCGGACGAAAAAAGTCAATGTACACCTGCAGAAACTACACGCTCAAAGCAAGGTGCTACAAAACAAAAAAGGAGGAAAGACATTACACACAGTAAATTCATTGCTGAGAGTGACAGTTTAATAAGATACTTCACTCGATTTTCATCTGCACCGATTCAAGATAATTTTGAATCGGCATTAGAAATCCAAAAAGAAAATCTCGACAATTTTTGGATACGTCTTCAAGCTTCATATGACGCCATAATAGAATCTGACGAATCAGATCTACCAGAAAATTTTAAGTCCTCGGCTTACGCCAAATATGAAAACTGCTTAGATCAGTTCGAAGACACTAAAGCAATGATTTCCGATCAGCTGAAGCTAATAAAAGCAATTGCACCTACTCTACATCAGTCAGTTGAGCTGCCAAAAATACAAAGTCAAGAGGCAAGTTCAGGCATCCATCTCAAGGTGCCCTCATGTGACAAAGAAATATTTCATTATGGTTATGAACAATGGCCGTCCTTCCGGGACATGTTTACAGCCGTTTACATGAACCACCCAAAATTATCAAATGCACAAAAATTGTATCACCTCCGATACAAAACAAAAGGTCAAGCAGGCGTAATAGTAAAACAGTTCGCACGAAATGACGATAATTTCAATTTGGCTTGGGAAGCTCTTAAATCTCGATATGAAAATGACAGAATATTGGTCGATAAGCAAGTAACGATACTAATCAACTTGCCTAAGATTCAAAAGGAAACAAGTGAAGAGTTTATAAAACTGCAATCCACTCTTTCTAATTGCTTGTCGGTTCTATCGACACAAAATATTCCCACAGACAGCTGGGACCCAATACTGGTAAATATATGCACCGCAGCTTTACCAGAAAAATCATTACTTTTGTGGGAGCAATCGCTCTCATCTTGAAAAAAATACCCAACGTGGCAACAGATAAAAGACTTTTTAATAACCCAATACGAAATCGCAGAAAGGGTAGATAAAAAAATGGTCAGAACGAAAATCGTTCAGCACGACCTAATTAGAAGCTTCCACAGTCCCCAAGCCAGTAGCAACAACAATTTAAATAGAAGCTTCTTCAGAAATCAAACGTTCACATCCGAACAGTACAAACAAACGTCATGCGATCTGTGTACAGCGGGACAATTTTGTAAAAACAAAAAGACTTTGTACAAACTGCTTGTCACATGCGCATACACTTAAAGAGTGCGAAAGCAAATTTAATTGTGTTTATTGTCATAAACGACATCATTCTATGCTTCATTTAAATAATTTTTCCAGATCACCCCCAAACAGCGCAAATATGAAAAGAGCCACAGGTTTAGTTGCAACAGCAAATCCCGAAGTGCTAAATCCCGAAAATTGCCAAGAAGCACCATGCTGCTCAAAGGCAATAAAAACCCAAACGCTACACAGCGAAAATCAAAGTAGAGTACTACTACCTGCAGCAGTCGTCTCCATCGAACACCGACGAGAACTGTTTAAACTTAGGGCCTTAATAGACCAAGGATCACAACGATTTTTCATAGCGTCTAGGGCTCAAAATAGGCTACAACTGCCAACAAAACTAGCCAATTTTTAAATCACGGGAATGGGCGGAAGAATAGTCCACAACTCAAATAAAATCTGCCCCATCACCCTAATTTCCCCCTATGCGGATAAGCACATACAAGCAGAAGCTATAGTCTTACCGCAACTTACAAATATGCTTCCAAGCCATCACATAAATAGCAAGCATTGGCAAAAGGTTTCAAACCTAAAGCTACCAGATCCCAACTGCAACACTCCTGCTCAAATAGATCTTCTATTAGGCAGCGATGTCATACCACAGATAATAATCGAAGATATTGAGAAAATTTCAAATACCCTATTGGCACAAAATACTATTTTCGGTTGGATCCTAAGTGGACTAGTTACGGAACCAGTTACCACTATGACAACTCAAGTTGAGGAAATCTAAAATTAACACCTCAAAACACAATTGAAAAAATTTTGGGAGTTAGAAGAACTTCCACCCATTTCAATTACAACCCCAGATGATCAGTATTGTGAAGACTTTTACAAAGCCACAACTACTAGATCAGAAATCGAAATATCCGTCTAAATAACCGAAAACAGAAATAAAAAGCCGCAAATATAATATGACAAATTACAATCATATACAAATAAAATAATGGGTAGACTAATACGATCACCAAACCAATTAAAGTTGGTCACATATAGAAAGATATCCATACTCTATACCACTGAATCGTAACTAAACATGCCCCTTTCTCCATACAGGTAGATATGGATACAGAGATGCATTCCACCCCAACGCCAACAATGCGATCGGCCATCGCTGTGCCTCGCCTTGGGGTTATTCCACTAGCGGCGCCCCGTACATCAGCCGCAAGCGCACCGTCAATCACCGCTCGTAGCGGTACATGAGAATCTGAAGCCGTTCCGTCTCTTCCAGGCGCCTTAACGCATCCGATGCCCCCTTTGTCGACGTCCACACAAACTGCAGCACTGTGGTCTCTTCAAAAGCATGACGCCGACACAGCGCCAGCAAGCTGCCCAGGCACATGAGCATTGTCACAATGGTCTGGCATATACCCACACGACTCAGGAATGCGACCGGGGCTTTGTGCCAAATGTGTGACTGGCAGCATCACATGTTGCTGCACCGTACCCCAAGGCGAGAGGGCAGTCGGCAGCCTGCCAAACGAATCCGTGGCGCAAACCAACCGCAGCAAACCAATTGCGTGGCATGTCGCCGAAGAACGGAATCCCGATCTGACCGTCCCGTCCATGGCGTCAGCAAAACATTGCACCTACTAAGCGTAGTCCGAACTATCGCCGCACGTCCGGAATCAGCAACGTTGTGGCAACGTTGCAACAGTTACAACGACTGCTAGGCTAACCATTCGGCTAGGGGGGCCGCCCCGAAGAACTCAAACACACCACACACAATGCAACACTGGCACACCCACCACACCACAGCCGTTGGTTTTGATTCTATGAGGGATCAGGCTTTTCCGGCTGAGCTCTAAGCTACTGGGGGGTCGCCAGGTCGTGGATAGCCGGATGGCCTGTAGTAGCAGGTTAATTGCGAAATAAGTAACAACGAATAAGCAATCCCCGACGAAGAGCGGCAGGAGTGGAGGATGCGGTATAAAAGCCAGCTAAGCCGATGAAACTCCTGCGACAGAGACGAGCCGATACCGCCTCTCTAAAATAGGTGTCGCCCTCACCATGCATGAGCGTGGTGAGTAATACAAAAATCCAGGCGCGACGGACTCACAATGATCGGCTTCCTGGTCAGCGTCTGTCCACCATGTTAGGTGCGGCTGTAACTACGACCGGTCCATACCGGGGCGCACGGGGAGTCCCACGAAACATCATCAGCTGTATACCGCTGGTGTTTTGCAGAGGGTGATGTGAGCTTGCTCTGCCAAAGTGTTAGCCACGATGTGAATCAGTAACCAGCCCCTTCGGGCCTTGGTCAGGAAGTGTCCTTTGGGCGCAGAACTAGTAGACTGCGCTGATCCGGGCGAGCGTCGGTTTGTCCGTGTATTCCGGAACTGGTAAAGCGAAAGATAGGCCTCAGGGAACAGGAGTAGGGGCATCGTCTCCGAGGGTATACCCGTTCCTGTCTATTTCGGCCCGCCCCCCCTGCACACGATACGCTGGTAAAACTGATTGAAATACAGCGGTACCCTTGGCAGCTCTCTTTGGAAGACGCCGATACCGAATGATCCCAATATGGAGAAGCTGATAAATGGCGCAGATAGAACTGCTAGTACGAGTGACCTCTAAGAAGCAGATCCTTTAAGAAGGCTTCGCGTCTGGCCAGATCTCCCGTAAAGGTGCTTTCTACGGATAAACCCACGCGCGCAAAATCGTCACCACCGACGCTACAGGAGGGATCCACGATCGCGGTAAAGAAGGGGCAAACCAAACGGGAACATATCGAATTGTAGCAAGCCAGCACACTGTTGTTGAAGTAACGCCAAAAAGGCCACGAGAGAACAACCAAATAAACAGAAAGACGCCACCAAAAAGGACCAAAACCGGACGGGGAAAACGGTGGTTAACAAGAGTTGCGAGGAAGAAAAGAGCAATAGTAAATACTCAAGAATGGAGTCGTCAACAGAAGAGGACTGGACCACGGTCCAACGGAAAGAGTAAAAGAAGAAAAATAAAAAGAATGCAAACCCCGCACCACGGTCTAATGCAATTGTCATTGCAAAAAATGGTGATATGACGTACGCTGACATACTCTGAGCAGTAAAAAATAACGGAACATTGCAAGAACTTGGCAAAAACGTCGCCCGAGTAAAGAAGACAGCCAAAGAAGAGATTTTGCTTGAACTAAAGAAGACACAAACAGGAAGCACTGAAGGATACGAGGAGGACATAGGAAAAATACTAGGCGACCAGGCGCAAATTAGAACAATGCAACAGGAGCCAACAGTGGAGGTGAGTGACATGGACGATATCACTACTAAAGAGGATATTGCAGAAGCGATCCGTCTTCAAATTAAAGAGCTTAGTCTTTTCAACGACACTTCAATAAAAAACATCAGAGCGGCCTACGCAGGCACCCAAAAAGCAGTGATAAATCTTCCGGTGCAAGAAGCAAAATATCTATTGCAGGCGCAAAGGATAAAGATCGGCTGAACAGTATGCAGAATAAGAGAAAAGCCACAACTGAGGAAATGTTTTAGATGCTTGGAATATGGACACATGTTAAAAACATGCAACAATACGGAAGACAGGAGTCAGTGCTGTCTTAAATGCGGAGAAGCGGGCCACCGGGCCAAAACTTGTACTAACAAACCTTTTTGTACTGCGTGCAAAAACAGTGGGAGAATGAACACTGACCACCAAATAGGAAGCCGAAGATACCCCATCTACACAGCAGCATGTAGTAAAACTAAGAAGATCTCTTAACGCAAATGGCCTATGAAAACAATATTGACGTAGCAATAATTTGTGAAAAATATAAAAATAAAGGCACTAACACGTGGATCTGAGATACCACCAATCTGGGCATGTGGAGATAAAGTGATACAAGACAAACCACTCACACAAAATGCATTCTTCACACGAGGTAAAATATGTGGGATTTATTTTTACAGTTGCTACATACCGCCAAGTATATCGCATACTGACTACGAAAAAATACTGGACGAAGTTGTGCAAGAAGCAATGACCACCACACCTAACATAATTGCAGGGGACTTTAATACCTGGGCTCTAGAATGGGGAAGCAGAGCCACTAACCGCAGAGGCAGTACATTGCTCAACGCTTTCGGTAAGACGTTATACTGTTGAACACAGGGACACAAAACACTTTTGAGAAGAATGGACGTGGCTCCATTATTGATATATCTTTTGCCAGCAGATCGTTATTGCGATCAACAGACTGGCGGGTGTCTGACACATATACCCAGAGTGATCATCCGGCAATAATGATAAATATCAACAAGGACATGGAACGGCCAAGAAGGAACCTCTGCCAACAAAAAGTACAGGCCAAAGGATGGAGGATCGAAACACCAATTTATTCTTGACGAAAACCTCAATGAAACTAATGACGTAGACCAGCTGGCCAAACTTCTGGTTCATCATATTACTAAAGCTTGCGATGCGCCTATGTCTGCGGAACCAAGGAAGAGGCGAATATACGGTACTCCGTGACATTTTCAAGAAAAAACGAAGCAAGCTCAAAAAGGCGATAAAACAGAGCAAAAATGCCTCTATCAAGGTTTGGAGGGGGCAAAGGACAAGCACCTACCTGTCCCTCATTACTCCAAAAGGTAGTTTAAACACTGCTTCCTACACAAAACCAAAAAAGTAGAGCTCTAAGCCTTGAAGAGCCAGAAGCTACAGATGCACCAGAGGTCAAAGATATGGAAGTACTACAAGCGGTGGAGCGGTTCGGAAATTCTAAAGCGCCAGGACTGGATGGTATTCCGAACAGGGCTATGAAACTCGCAGTAAAACTTAACACAAATCCATTCACGGCGTTATATACACGATGCTTGCGAGAAGGTGTCTTCCCAAAGATATGGAAAATACAACGGCTCGTACTTCTGCAGAAGACGAACAAACCGCCAGGGGAACCGAGCTCTTATCGACCACTCTGCATGATCGATACAATGGGAAAAATCCTGGAGCGACTAATCTGCGCCCGCTTAGAAGTACACCTGGAAAGGGAAACTTGCAGCCTATCCGACAACCAATATGGTTTTCGCAGAAAACGCTCAACCGTTGATGCAATCAAGAAGCTGACAGAGATAGAAAAAAAAGCTATTGAAGGAGATAGGTGGATGTACGGCAAAAAGCAATACTTTCGATGTAAAAAACACGTTTAATTCGGCCAGCTGGCCCCATATACTGCAAGCACTAGAAAACAAGAGAACACCATCTTATCTGCTCAAAATCATAAAGAGCTATTTATCTGACAGGCTGCTGCTATATGAAACAAAGGAAGGACCAAAAAAATATAAAGTCACGGGTGGGTTACCACAATTCTCCGTATTGGGTTCGATCCTGTGAAACGTACTGTATGATGGTACACTGCGTCTCCCGTTGCCTAAAGAAGTAAAAATAATCGGATATGCCGACGACATTGCAGTGACAATAGTAGCTAAAGAACTACACCAAATCCAAAATATATTTAGTGATACAGTACAACAGATAAAGCAGTGGCTAGCAAGCGCAAAACTTCAATTTGCGGAACAAAAACTGAGGCAGTGCTTATTAAAAGCAGAAAAAAAATGGAGTCGATTTCTCTTAGTATAGATGGGCATAACATCTCGACTATCTTCTAACATCAAATATCTTTGAAGTATCTGGGGGAAATGATAGACGCACGACTAAGTTATAAAGTCCATATCGAGAAAGTCTGCGAAAAAGCCGCCCGTGTGAATGTGGCCCTAAACAGAATAATGGCCAAATTTGGAGGACCAAAACAGAGCAGCAGAGCGCTCCTGGCTAAGGTTAGCCGGTCAATCATAATGTATGCCGTACCTGTATGGGGACCAACGTTAATACAAAAAACATACGCCAGAATGACAGAAACGGTATGCCGGTTGAGTGCCATCAGAACCGTCAGTGCATTTCGTACGGGGTCACATGAAGCTGTTAGCATTATATCAGGAATAATGCCACCAGATATAATGGCTTGTAAACTGAAACGAATTTACGATAAAAGTAAGAGTTTGGGCAGGAAGTTAACATTGGCAGAACGCAAAGAGGAAAGACAAGCCAGCACACAAGAATGGCTGGGACGCATCAGTCAAGGGGAGATGGACGCACCGATTAATTAGTAATGTACAAGCATGGATGGAAAAAAAACATGGAGAAATTGACTTCTATATGACGCAGTTCTTAACAGGGCATGGGTGTTTCCGAGAGTACTTGCATAAGTACGGACATGACAATGGAGTCGCTTGCTCCTTTTGTGATATCAGTAACGAAAATGCAATGCATATCTTTTTTCACTGCCCAAAATTTTCCAAAGAAAGACAGAATCTGGAAAAAGAAGGGGCAGACCAAATAAGACAAGATAATATAGTGCCTTATATGTTGGAATCGAGACATGTATGGAGCATTATGGAAAAGACGACAGCTCTGATAATCCAAGAGCTGAGAAGAGCCGGAAGACAGAGAAGCAGTGAAGCTTGAGCCGCGAATAGCGAACAAATGACGTGAGCCAAAAGGCTAAGCTGACCCTGCGATGAAATGCCTAACGGCGGTACCGCAGGGTCTTTCACCAAAGCTGCAGGTGACGGAGTTCAGAGTTTAGTACGTAGGCGTACTGCGCCGCAAGTCCAACTTGGGACGATACTCCTCACTGGGCGTGGTCCCGAAAGAGGTGTACCCCTTAGCGGCCAGTACGAATCCTGCATACTGCATACTCTTAAACATCGGCATCTATGTAAGATTCCCCCCCGACAACCAAAAAAAAAAAAAAAAACACCCACCACACCTGGCAACCGCAGAACACCCACACACCACTCATCATACAGCCGCACACATACACACACCGACTAAGATCTCTACACAACACACAGTACAAAAATATCTGTCCTCGAAGCGGACGGCCCTTCTACCAGCGACGGTCGAGTAAAAAACACCATTTCTTTGGCGCACGTGAATTCATTCTGGCTATCAACCTTTTTATACTCTTGGAATTTGTTATTGCACAACATCTTTTACTACCTCTCCACTGGTATGCGACCAGGGATTGCGTTGAGCTAATCCTTGAAATTATTACAAAAAAAAAGGAAATAAAGTTTGTGAATATTTTTGAAACTAAAAACCATACGATTCTTATTTCATTAACATATACGCGGAGTTAAAGTAGCACGTAAGTGGTGGTGTTAATAAACACGTTTTGCCAAAAACTCAATATTTAACATTAAAATCAATTCCAGATTTCAAATTTTCTTTAAACACTCGCGCAGTAGTATGGTGACGATTCCCAATTTGGATTACACGTAGGTTTTATAAACAAATCTGGACGATTTTTGTAATGACGTACATAAGTCATTGCATCCTGTATGTATTCTTGCCTATGTGGCTGGATTGTAAAATAACAGCACGGTCGATTTCATTGGTGTTTAAATTTCCATAGACGTTTCCAACAATAGCATGTCGTAAGTGAATATCATTCTCTGATTGTAGTTTAGCTTGGTTGAACCGAATTCATATCCACAACGTATTGATGGTAGAATTGACGATATCGAAGTTTATATGTAGCTGTCCTGGTTGTGTCTAATCATTAATAGATACGCGTAGTAGTTCATTAAACTAACTTTTTTATTTAGTTTATTGCTTTATGTTGATATCCATCTTGTCAAGAAGACTCGATCGTAAAGTGTTGAAAGAGCACATGAATCAGTCGAACAGAGGACAGAAAGAAATGCAGCTCGAAGAATTCACACAGTTTTAATTCGTGCAGGAGAATCACGAGAACAGCGTGATGATCGTCGACAAGAAAATTAATTGAGAACCAGGGTGGCACGTAAACAACAGGTTGACTCGACTTTAGAGAAGAAAAACGAAAAAATTGTCGGACTAACCGTGCAGTAACACGTGAATCATTTGTTCTTCAAAATATGCAAATATACATATTGTCAGGCTTTAAAATTTCGCAATTTTTTTTTTTTTTTTTGTTATAGTAGGATGAAGCATTGAAAGCCGAAGTGCGGAATTTAATCCGCTAAACCTAACATACTCCCAACCCAAATCTCTCCCACGGAACCAATAGACAAAGTAATACTTCATGGGAGAGAAGAAGACATTAAAGTCTGGTAGGGACTGACTGACTCCTAATCTGCTGTAAGTGTCTCAGTCTTGTCATTATCAGAGCTGACGCTTCGCTGACAGCTTTCCATTTAATTGAGGACTCACACATAAGTGCTGTCAAATTTCCCACCGAGAAATTACCGCCAAGTGTAGTTTTCAGATTTTCTCTTTACTTGAGAACCGGGGCCAGCCACCATACTGGTATAATACGGTTTGGAAAGCACTTATCACAAGTATTGCAGAAAGCCTATGTGATTATTGGTCTAGCATATGATTTTATGTCTAGCGCCGGATCCATATTTGAGACGCATACATTATAACTGATATCATTGCCTTAGCTATTAAAAATCGTCGTCTGGAACGCACACAGCCTCTATTTACCATCATTCTAGATAAAGAATTATAGATTTTATTTGCTTTACCCGTCGTGTTTTCGAAGTGCTCTTTAAATTTTAGCCTTCAGTCCAATATTGCATCAAGATACTTCAGCTGTGGCTGTGAAGTTATTTGACATTCTCCTATGAGCTCACATATTTTTTCCTCAATTTTTCTGGAGCTAATAAGCAAGACCCCTGTTTTCTCCTCAGCCAATCATTGCATTTGGCTCAGCGGCCATCAAGATGTTTCGCTACTGCTACCACTATGAGGTCAACCGCATAGACGATTAGTTTCGCCGATTGTTGTTGATGTATTCGGGAGCGCGTATTTCGTACAGGGTCTTGATGATATTTGCCCATTTTGCAGAATTGAATGCATTCTTCACATCCAGGGTAATTAGCGCGCAATATTCTTTGGTGCTACCTTTCCATCCTTTGCCACTTATTGCACATTCCGCAATATCAACGACTTTACTTAGTGCTTCAATTGTGGACCTCTTTTTAATAAAGCCGTATTGTCTCTCTCATAACCCGCCAGCTTTTTGGATTGCTAACTCCTAGCGGTTTCTTACAATGCTTTCGTAGACTTTTAGGGCTCTATCTGGTATATCATCTATGCCAGGCGCTTTCTAGTTTTTATTTTTTTTCGCGATGGTCAGTAGTTCTTCTTGTGTGACTAATAGAGGCGGCTCTGTGACATCGTCTCGCTTAGCATAGGAAATGGGGTCATATGCTGGAAATAATGCATCGACGACTTTCTTCCTAAATGATGCATTCTTAGGTTGTTGCGACATATTTTTGAATTTCAACATATATATTTTGTACGCGATTCCACAGAGGTCTATGTTTGCTTCTTCAAAAAGCTTTTCGCAACAACTTCTTTTGCTACGAGTGAGTGCTGACCTCAGGAGCTTTTTTTGGCGTTTAAATTTTTCTCTGAGGCGATTTCATTTTCGCCTCCTTGGTTACGCTGGAAGCGACGTCTAGCTGAGTGGAAGTGCTTCCTCAGCGTGGCGATTTATTCGTTCCACCAGTAAACTGGTTTTCACTTGTTATTGTATCTCGTTCTGCGCATAGTTGCGTCGAATGTTGTAACTAGTTCCTTCTGCATAGCGGATACCAACAGGGGGGCGGCGCCGATGCCTGGTGCCTTTGCCGCCCTCCAGATGATCTCGAAAACGATAGTATCGAACTTCTTTTGTCTCCAGCTTCGTTTTCGAGAGATATTTCTGCTGAGGTGTTCCGTTTCTCGGGAGAACAAAACTTCAGTAATTATGGCCATGTGGTCACTATTTGTGTACATGTCTTACACCTCCCACTTAATGTGCCTGCTAAGCTCGTCGTTAGTAAACATTAGGTTTATTACGGAACCTTAATTGCCCTTTTGAAAGGTATTTTGCGTGCCACTGTTTATTATTGTAAGGTTCGTTTGACTCAAGAATTCTAGGACAAGACATCCACGATGGTTCGTGCTTCTGCT
This sequence comes from Bactrocera oleae, assembly GCF_042242935.1. Taxonomy (NCBI): domain Eukaryota; kingdom Metazoa; phylum Arthropoda; class Insecta; order Diptera; family Tephritidae; genus Bactrocera; species Bactrocera oleae. The sequence continues at coordinate 3,545,312 of NC_091542.1, read as the reverse complement.
ACCCCAAGCAGCAGTCACGCATTAAAATCTCCCGCTATTATTATCGCGGATTTTTTATTAGTCATAAGAGACAGCTGAAGGAGAAAGTCTTAGAACTTATTTAGTGACGCACTAGGGCGAGCATAGCAACAAGATATATTCCATGTACATCTATTTGCCCATGTGAAGCCGTTTTGTTCTTCTCTGGAGCACGTTGTGAAAGCTTGTCCTTTGCAAGACCATATTGCTACCTTTCCACTTATATCTTTAATCCAGGTCTTGTGTTGCAGAGCAATGGTTAAGATTTAATTGTAATATTTTAATTTTTCCATTGATTTTTTCATTTCTAGATACTTAGGACAGGTCGTACTCAAGACATAGTGTTTCCTTTTACAAAGCATACAGCTCGGGGCATTAGTGCATACTTTTGTCACGGGTTCCGCAATGTGTACAGAAGAAAGACCTGTCAATAGGGTTGCGACATTTATGCACCATATGCCCTACTTCGAAACACCTAAAGCAGCGAGCGACCTATGAATATTCCCGTAGGCGACAAATATACCACTCGATCTTTACTTTGCCTTGTTTAAGTACGGTTTTGGCATCCTCGGCACGCAAATATATAAGCGCTATTTATGTTCGGGTTTTTCGCATACTTTTAACATTTTCTTTCTTTAGATTTTTAAGCCCACATTCCTTTTGTAATGCGTCGCAAATTTCTTCGGGAGTGGTTATCTCGTCTAGGTCCTTGCACATAATGGTAACATGATGGATTTTTGGCTGTATTACCACCATCTCACCAATCACTCCTTCTATGGCACTTTCGAACATGTTGGCTCTTTTGTCTGCTTGGTGTTTTAATTCTATAAGCAGATCTCCTTTGAGGGTTATCCTGATGTACCTTACGTGTGAGCCCAGTTCTTCAAGGCCACTACCACATTTAATTTTCTTTAGGATATCCGCATTCGACGCTCCCTCTTTTTTTTAGAATAATTTAGATAGATCGATCTGATTCTGTTTTCGATCGGCTTCCTCTTTTTAACTACGTCCACCCATTTCTCGCCTGCAGGCTTATCTCCTGAGCTGTGTTTCTGCATTACTTTTGTAACCCCACGATATGAAGCCTGCGCTTTATCATCTGCGTTTTAGGCTTTTTTGTTGGAGGTTATATCTCACGTAGTCTTTTTGTCGTGTTTCTATCTTTATGAATAGAGGATACTTACGGCGCTTTCCCTACCATAACTCGTTTCGCTGGATTCGAAAATCGAATTTTTAAATTCTCCTCCAAAATGATCCAACAGCACATCAATAATCCAACGGCAACGCGTGTCCGGGTCTGCTAGTCTTAATATAATATATAAAAATTTATTGTCCGTGTGTATGTTCCGAATGAACTCAAAAACGAGTCAACTAATATTCATGAAAGTTGGCATATGGCGAATTTCGTCCAACTTAAATGATAGAATACTTATATTTTAAATTAATGGTCTCAATAATTAATATTAAACTGATCATCAACGTTGATTGTTGTTATTAATCATAGGTTCCATAAGTCTAGAACAGATGGCGCCTTAAGCGAATTTCTTTAAAGAGGACTACAAAACTTTGTCCTTTGCAGCTCATAGATGGCGCCAAACTTTAGTGAGATATATTTTCTTGGACTACTATATACCTACCTATACCACTTAATGTCGCTTCGTTCAAATCATTATTCATTTTGTCTTCGTTGCGTACATTACTTCGAATGTATTTTTTTTATTTCAAATTTATAGTTATATAATTACAGCCAAATATATAATCTACGAAATCAGAGATACAGTTATATAAATGCAGCCAAATATATGATCCACAAAATCAAAACCAGCGAAATTAATTCCTATTAAAAATTCAATTACTATTTTGAGTAAAATGCCACCTTAAAAATCTATTAAGGTTGGCAAGAAGACTCGATATGTAAGTGTTGAACGAGCACAGTAATCAGTCGAACAGAGAGCAGAAAGAAATGCAATGCTCAAAGAATTCGCACAGCTGAAATTCGTGCAGGAGAATCACGAGAGTAGTGTGATATCCGTCGACAAGAAAATGCAGTGATAACCAGGGGGGCACGTAATAAACACATAGATTCAAAAGTTACTATCGGTGCAATGGAAAAATTACACAATTATTGTCAGGCGCTAAATGAAAGACCCAACATGTGTTGCACATTAGGAAAAGTTGAATTGTAACCACTCCCTACTCTACCTAAACCTTTGAAATGTCTTCTTTTTTACATTTCAAATGAATAAAAATTATTTTTCGTTAGACACGAAAATTTAATTGTTGATTTCACATGACGTCGTTTGGAGCATCCACAGTTTGTGAATTTTCATCTGACGGTCATACTTTGAGGCAACAATCGAAATTCGCGGCCGAATGAGGATCCACAATTTTTTTCGGTCTATTTTATGTAAGAACTCGATTTCATTAAACAAGTGGAAGAAAGAGAAATTGTATTGTCATTAGAATGATTTTTGGAGAACAGTAATCAATTAATTCAATTGTTTAAAAGAGTGTCACCAAAACTAAAAAGTGGCAATTATGAAATTGTGATCGAAGCGGACAAAGTACTTTTGGGAGAACACGCCGGCAGATTCAATGCACCAATCGTTGATGAAGTTGCTATTATTATGGTCGGTGATCCAGTTGACAACAGATCGATAAAAATTAGGCGCCGATATAATTCACATTCGATGCACTCCAGTACCCATACATATTCTGGCAAGGACAAGATGGATATCATATCAACATTAAACAGTGTGATCCAGTCAATGGTAGTGAATTAATTGAAACAGTTAGTTCAATGAACTACTATGCGTATCTATTAATGATTAGATACAATCAGGACAGCTGCATATATCCCTCGATGTCGTCAATTGTATCATCAATACGTTGTGGATATGTTTGCTTAGATTGAAAGCGAACGTTTGCGATTCATTTGTTTCAACCAAGCTAAACTACGATCAGAGAATTACATTCACTTACGAAATTATATTGTTGGAAACGTCTATGGAAATTTAAACACCAATGAAATCGACCGTGCTGTTATTTTACAATCCAGTTACATATGCAGGAACACATACAGGATGCAATGACTTATGTACGTCATTACAAAAAGCGTCCAGATTTGTTTATAACACCTACGTATAATCCAAATTGGAAATCGTCACGATATTACTGCACGAGTGTTTAAAGAAAAATTGAAATCAAAAATTGATTTTAATGCTATATATTCAGTTTTTGGCAAAACGTGTTGTTGGCTGTATTCAATTGAGTGAGCAGAAACTAGGCTTACCGCATGTTTACATATTAATTTGTCTTGAAGATAAAATTCGTCCAGAGGAAATTGATCAAATTATTTTCCTATGAGGTTCATGATAATGGTGATCATACATATAAAATGAGAACTTCAATTTCTAACCAATTAGAAATTGACAATCAATGGGTGATACCATACTCACCACTACTCTGCAAAACGTAGAAGGCTATATTAATGTTGATAAGAGAACTAATTTGGACATATTTTGAGTACAAAATATAAAAGAAAATCATGAAATAGCACGCTACCAAATGGGTAGATACATTAGCAGCAGTGAAGCTATCTGGCGTATAATTAGCTTTCCCATGCACCACAGAGAACCTGCTATCCAACATCTTGCAGCGCATCTTGAAATTGAATAACGTGTGTACTTTACTGAAGAAAATATTCTCAAAAGAGCATTTAAACCACCAAATATGACAGAACTATTAACTCTTTGTGAAAAAATTTACGTGTATGGTCAATTGGCAAAAACATTATAATGCTATTTTACATGGAACACGTCAGCTTAGAAATGGAAACCATGTAAAAAAGGAGAGCCACGTTCTTCAATTGCCGGCGTATTTGCAGCTAAGACACTGGGACGGCTTTATACTGTACATCCAAAACAATGTGAATGATTTTTTCTGCGTTTATTGTTGATGTGTTGATGGAACAGTTAATAGCCAAGTGTTCGTTTGTTGTTAAATGTTGTACTTTATTTTACATTCTCCCGTTTTGTTATTAGAATTATTCGCTTATATTGTAAAAAAATGCTTACTTAGCAAACTATGCTATTTGGTAATGCAAATGAATTTGAAAGTTGAGAACTCATATATTGAGGTTGTGTCAGCGACATTAGAAATACAGGTCGCTGAAAGTTTGTGTTTATTGGTGCAATTGGGTCTTTGGCTTTATGATGTCCAACAAACTTGTAGTTTGTCGCAATTACTCGTTCTAATCTTTCGTTAGAAGATTTTTGTACTTGCACTCACTTAACCGAAATCCGACAAAAGAGATAATGCAGAGGCAGTATCAAACGAAAAGTTAAATTAGTTTTGCGAAAAGTTAATATACACTTTAAATCTTAAGCACGCACTACGCCCCTCCTCGGGCGCCATGAAAATTCTCAAGCTTTTTATACACTGAACAGGGTATATTAATTTTGCCACGAAGTTTGTAATACCCAAAAGTAAATGGCGGAGACCATATAAAGTATATATATAAATAATCACCGTGACGAGCTGAGTTGATTTAGCCATGTCCGTCTGTGCGTCCGTCCGTCCGTCTGTATATACGCGAACTAGTCCCTCAGTTTTTAAGCTATCGATCTGAAATTTCGAACACGTCTTTTTCTTACCAAGAAGCTGCTCATTTGTCGGAACGGCCGATATCGGACCACTATAGCATATAGCTGTCATGTAAACTGAATGATCAGAATCAAATACTTGCAGGGAAAACTTTTTCATTTGAAGAGGTATATTTACGAAATTTGGCATAGGTTATTGCTAGAAAAAGTATTGCAATATCCGAAAACATTGTACAGATCGGATCACTATAGCATATATCTGCCAGATAAACTGAACGATCGGAATCAAGTGCTTGTATAGAAGAATTGTTCATTAGATAAGATATCTTCTCGAAATCCGGCATGGATTTCTCTTAATGGCATATAGCTGCCATACAAACTGACAATCTAAATTAAGTTCTTACATGAAAAAAATTATTTACGACAAGTTATCTTCACGAAATATGGCATGGATGATCATTGTCCAAGATATCGCTGCAATATTCGAACGAATTGTTCATATCAGACCATAGCTATCATAGAAACGGACCGATCAAAATAAATTTTTGTATGGAAGTTTTTAGTATGGATTATTGCTTAAGATATGACTTCAATCTTCGAACGAATGGTTAAGATCGGACCACTATAGCATACAGCTGTCATAGAAACTGACCGATCAAACTCAAGTTGTTGTATGGGAAATTTTTTTATAAACAAAATATCTTCACAAAGTTTGGCATGACTTCCTTTTGTAATATAGCTTGTAATAGAAAATGTAATATAGCTTGTAATAGAAAATTAAACCCTTAAATTTTTCCTATATGGTAAATAGTGAGTAACATAACTAATCAATCTTTTCCAATATATTTACATTGTGATCAGATTTAACCACTTTACAAAAAATATATAATAAACCATCAGATTAATTAATAATTTATACTGTCCAATTTGAGCTTTCAATAAAATTTTTCTTTAATCTGCTAAAAACTGCTTTGCTTGTGCCAAAAGTGAGGTATGACATTAAGGTAATGTAAGTTGAAAATTGTGTTAAGAATGGATACATATCAGTAAGGAGCAAAAATATTATTTAATTAACCATAAAATAAACAAATCCCTAATTATTCAAGATATATTATTATTTATTAATAATAATAGAACACTAACTTTGAAAACGTAATTAATCAGTTTTAAAACCCTAATTAACTGATGGGTAGGTACAAAACATTCTAGGTAAAATAACAGGTAGGAAATAAACATTGTACTAAGCGTAGCTCAAAAGCATAACATAGGTAAAAAAACTTCGATAATGCACCTTTTATATTTAACGGAAAAATAATATTTTTAATACCCATAAAATAAATAAATACAATATATTTATTAATAATAATTTTAAAATCCTAATTAACTGATGGGTAGGTACTAAACCAAACCTTGGTAGGAAGTAAACATAGTTCGCAGGGGAGGTAGAAAATATAACCTAGGTAAAAAAGAACGTCTACAATGCAACTTTTGTAATTAACGCCTTAACATTTCGTCGAAAATTCCTTGATGATTCCAAGAAGGGCAAAAGAGTTTGCAGATGTGAAGTCGGGCTCTAAAACATTCAATAAATAGGGCCCAACACATCGGATCCCTTCAGTTTACGCGAGCAGCTAGGAATATAGAACTGAAGAGCAGGAACGCAACACTGCGGAACATTTAAATAGGAGAACCAATCCGGAATATAGAGCAGCGGAGCAGGAGCGCAACACAATGGAACGTTCTGTGTCAGAATGCAATATTAAGGGAAGAAGAGAGGCAACAAGATGCTGCATTGAGGAGAAGTCGTCGAGAAGATCCAATAAGAAGGCGTCGTAGGCAAATTTTAAATTCTTCTCAAAGAAGAGTGAACCGCCAGCAAATCAGGCAACAACTAGCAAACGAGCAGGAATCAACGTTGGAAAGAGTACAATTGCATAGATCTGATCTCGCAAATCGTCAGTAAGAAAGCGGGAGGCAATCCAGGAGGAATATAAGAAGACGTTGTGAACTTTCTCCTGATGCACAGCTAGAAGAACAAGAACGTCAACGTCGAGTTGTCAATATCTTTGATATGTATACATTGTTGTCAAGAAAAGACCCACTGAAATATGCGTGTGTTGCGGTGGCACTTGGTTCCCTCATCAAGTGAAAAACCTAGAAAAATGTCAAGCTTCAACAAAATTTGCGCGCTCAGAAGATGCTAGAAAAGTGTTTTATCTGTCATCAAAATTTCCGTCGAACCAAAAATACATCTTTTGCAACACATGCTATCGTATTATTAGGAAGTGCAAGATACCAAATATCTGACTGATATCACCGAGGATCCCATTTATGCCCATTATCTCCTTAGAATATGAGCGACAATGTGCTATTCGTACAGCAGTGGTGAATATCCCAATTTCTGTTGTAGAGACAGTCGTAACAATGCTTCCACGAAGATTTGATAACAGCCATATTATTCAAGTGCACTTGAAACGTCGATTGGAATATGAAGAAAACTTTATGACGGAACAATGCGTCCAGCAAAAATATTGGAGGCACTAAAATGGGATGGACTTACAGGAATTCATTCAGTATCAAAATCACAGAGATAGTCGAGCTTGCCCAAGAGACCTACATGGAAAACAAGTATGTCGATTCAATATGCCATATCCGCCGATGCCACGGACAGAAATACTTTTCCCTTTGGAGAATGAGGATAGTATTGACAACACAAAGTTCGAATCCAAAAAATACAGGAACTATGAACTCTAACGGATCTCTAATAGAAAGTAATAACACGGTTGAACTGCTTCGAAAATTTTTTGGCGGATGAGCGGATCAATACTGATTATGAAGGATACAAGCTTGCTTTTCGCTCATTTGTAAAAAAGCCACAAATTTTCCTAAAAAGAAAATTTTTAGACAGTTATTAGCCTATAATAATAATATCCTTAAATTCCATAGAGCAAATATGGATATTCAATTCATTCGCATACGCTTGCTGCAGCTATATCAATAATTATAGGTATAAATACTGCATCTATCAGAAGCCAGTAATAGGGAAATATTTATAAATACACCACATCCTAACAACCGGGTAAGGATGATAAAGCCTCGACTTGAATTGAATGCTTTACAGGAGGACTCTACGGGCATATATGTGCCGAGTAAGCTGGAGCACTACTCTCAAAGGCCCGATCAATTGGAAGAACTATGTTTAGCAGATTTTGCAGCATGGTTCAGATTTGGCAAAACAAGCAGAAATACTTTGAGCAGAAATATTTCTTAAAATAACGAAGAGTACAACGAAGTAGAGAACGAGGATGACACGACAGCTGCACTTCCAATGACATTAAAGGATGGATCAGGATTTCTAAGGAAAAGGAAGCAAGCCCTTATTCTGCGTTGGAAATATTTTAGCGTTGAAAGTTCAAGAGCCGATTTCTTCAGAGAAATCGCCATGATGTTTCGCCCATGGAGAAATGAGGAAACAGACTTATTAAGTAATGACGTCGAAATTATTTGCAATGCACACAAGCAGCAAATTGAGTTATTTACTGCTCAAATATGACAAATTTTCATCGACCGAACTAGAACAGATTTTGGAAAACCTTCATTTCACAGTGGAAGAAACAGCTGGTGATCGAGCTGCCTCACAACTTTTAGATCCCGAATTTAGAGCTCTATCTGTTCCAGAGCAAACAGGAGACATTAATGTTTTTCAAGAGCACAACAATACAGAGGAAGAGGAAGAGGCAGTTCGATTAATTAAACTCCCACCTCTAATATTAGAAGAGGAAATGTATCGAATATGTCGGAGGCGGTGCTGGAGTCAGTTTATAACAACTATATATCAGTCGTTGACATTGCGAGCTAATAGTGTACCAGGAACCAACCCCGAAACAGCCAAAGTGTTACTCTGCGCACTCACTAGCAAAGCAACATTTGGAATTGGAGGTCTAACCCTTCATTCGGTTTTTTCACTCCCCGTCAACCACTCTTTCGGCGATCTGCCACTAAATAGTGACACATTAAACACTATTCATGCCAATCTCATAGATATTAGGCTTATTATAATTGACGAAATTTCAATGGTTGGAGCAACGATTTTAGCATATTTAGATTGCAGGCTAAAGCAAATTTTCAGGAGCACCGCTTACTTTGGAGGTATACTAATTATCGTATTTGGTGACTTAAAGCAGCTGCCGCCAGTAGGATATCGATGGATATTTGCGCCGAATAGGAATGATCATTACAGTACAATTACAGGAACGCTTTGGGATCAATTTCGGTAATTTGAGCTCACTAAAATAATGCGCCAGCGTGAAGATGTGCATTTGCCATCGCTTTAAATAACATGTCAGAGGGAATCATGACACACGCTGATATCCAATTAATCAAAACCAGGGTAAAGATCTCTAATGAGATACCGAACGAAGCCATCTATCTATTTTATTCAAATGGTGGAGTAAATGATTTCAATGTAACTAAACTGGCGAACATGATGACCGAGGAGTTCATTTTGACTGCGAATGATACAATTAAGTCAAGTTTCTTAAGTGAACGTAGCAGGACAAACATTTTAGAAGCTGTGAAGTCTTTTAAGCCATCGGAAACACAAGGACTGCTTTATACATTGCATCTCAAGACTTCGATCAAATATATGGTGACAGTTAACATAAGCATAAGTGATGTTCTCGTCAATGGTGCTATCGGGGAACTAATGCAGGTTGATTTCGAATCGCATAGATCTGAAAGTTTTCGCAGAATCATGAGTTGGAAGCTTTGCACGTTCCAAGCAGCCTCACAGTGGCAATGCAGATTGGACACCAATCATGAGCGTGTTCCGATCATTCCAATACAAGAGAAATGAGAAAGTAATCATAGAATGCAGACAGTTTCCAGTCATTCCAGCTGAAGCCATCACGATACATAAAAGTCAAGGTAAAACATACACACAAGTTGCTGCTCATCTAGAGGGTAGAGTAAGCAGATCAGCTTTATATATAGGATGTAGCAGAGCCACAAGTGCCAATGGATTATATATAATCGGGACATTTTCTCCCCCGAACCCATTTGGACCGCAGGATCCAATTAAAACTCAACTTAATAGATTGAAGACAGAAGGAGCATTGACGACATGCTACAGATTTTTAACTGAAAAATCGCAACAACGCCTAGATATTTATTATCAAAATGTAAGGAGCCTAAAAAAGCATATTGAAGATATCAGATCAGACAAGCTGATTTGTTCTACTGATATTCTGTGATTTGCCGAGACATGGGCCTTACCTCAAGAAGAATTCCCAGATATAGATATATGTTATATTCAATATTATTAAATTTAATTTTGTATTATAATATAAAGTGTAAGTCGTAGATGTTATTAGTGTAATTTATAAATCATATAAAAAAGTGTTATAGAATAATAAATATTATTATATGTTATATATGATCGTTTATAGCAAAGAACTTGGCTAGAAAGAACTGGCAAAATGCTTTCCGTTGGATGCAAACCGTTGGCAAGTTACGCTTTCAAATGTAGTCATACATATAGTAGTTACTAAAAGAAATGCACCTGTGAACGGTATTATAGCGCAGCCAAAAATAACGTTTTCTCCTGTTTCAGATAAAATTAGATTATTGGGATGCCCAACTTGAATAAAAAGTGCAAATTGCCTGTGTGATTTGTAATAAGTAAAAAAAAAGGAAAGTATTTTACATATCATAAAACATTTATAATTTATTCCAATATTATTAAATTTATTTTTATTTTTTTTTTAAGTTTATTTTTAATTTATATTTTATTTTAGTTTCGAAAAGTCGAACGGTGTCAGGTGATGCAATATTAGTCATAAGCGGAAATGCCCCAATTCATCTTCTGGCATACGAAAGGAAAAAGCTGTGGGAGCTAAAGAAAATGTCTGAATACAACAACAGCGCATTAGACCAAATAAAGATAGACACGATCTCAGCATGGCTACGAAGATGGGAGAATGAGAGTCGCAGCAGATGGACGGCCAGACTTATAAAAGACCTAATCTTATGGACAAGTCGTAAATTCGGAGCAGTCGACTTCTACATAACGCAGCTACTATCTGGTCATGGATACTTTAAAAAGTATCTCTACAGAATGGGAAAAGTCGAAGAAGTCGGGCTGTAATTACTGCTGCAATGTCGTCCGCGTAGCCAATTATTTACGATTCGTCTGGCATTTCGAGTTTTAGTATGCCGTCGTAGTTGATGTTCCAAAAGTCTGGGTCTAAAATAGATCCTTGTGCAGCTCCTGACGTAACCGGTATCTCTCTAGTTTGGTACATCAGATACCTATTGCTGAGGTAGCTCCGCACCACAGCTCTGAGGTAGTTGGGGATTTAAAGCTTTTTTCAAGAGCGTCGATCATGTCCGTCCATCTAGAGCTGTTGAAAGCGTTTCGGACGTCTAGAGTCGCCAGCAAAACTATTCTTTTGTATTTATGGCATCTACGCTGTGCGGCTTCTACGATCAATGATGCATCTTATAGCTCCTAAAGTTGACTTGCCGGGTCTAAAGCCATGTTGTCTAGGGAAGAGTCCTCCGGCTTCACTGATGGCCGCTTCGAGTCTGGGTTTAAGTAGAGTTTCATAAAGTTTTCCCGCTGTGTCAAGCATACATAGTGGACGGTATGCTGATGGTAAGATGAGATCACCTTTTCCCTTACTGATTAGCACAAGCCGTTGTTTTGTCCAAGGTTCAGGGAATATTCCGGCTTCGAGGCAGGCGTTGTATATATTCAGAAGTAATGCCGGTCGCTCTGCGGCGTTTTTTTTAAGGATTTCTGCTGGAATCCCGTCCGGGCCGGGTGATTTATTAGTTTTGAGCTTGCCAGTGGCCAGTTGCAGCTCTTCGAGGGTGAACTGAGGGATTTGCAGAAGTCTTGTTGTCTGTTCTGGATCACTTATCCTGTTTTCGTGTGTGGTGAAGAGTGCGCTTATGATATGATCCATTTTGGCAGCGGTTAAGTCAGGTGGTTTTGCTCGAACTCCGAGTTTCTTCATTACTATTTTGAACCCGAGTCCCCAGGGGTTTTTGTTAACGTCCTCGCGTAGTTCCTTCCATTTTCTCTTTTTGCTATCATCGATAGCGTGCTTCAGCTCCTTTTTCGCCGCTTGATATTGCTCGGCTTCTTGAGATGCGGCTCCTCTTCGCCTGGATCTCGTATACGATCTACTAAGGCGAAGGCATGTGCGTCTGAGTTGGGGAATATCTTCTGTCCACCAGTTAACTGCCGCTTTATGTTTGATGTGGGAAGCCTTGGGCATCGATTTGTGACATGCTCTTGTTATATTAAGCATTGTGTGCTCGACAACTTTTCTTGCATTCTTAGGGGAGCTGCTAGATGGGTTATGGGCGTCTATTGCGGAGATTAATTTCGAAGTGTTTAGTTTCGAGACGTTTAATTTTCGGGCTCCAGTATTTTTTCTGTACTGGTGGGCGTTTGTTTCGGTGTCCACCTCAAAAGAGATGTACTGGTGATCGCTGCCAGCGTAATCTTCAAGGACTCTCCATTTCTTTATTAATCCAGCCATGCATTCTGTTGATAGGGTGATGTCTGGTGTGGGTTCCTAGCAACCCGGTCTTCTAAACGTGGTTGCATTTCCCGTATTAAGCACTGTTAGAACAAGCCGCGCAGTCGTTTCTAGAATGCGCTTTCCTTTCGATTCCGTGTTTGGCATACCCCACTCTGCGGCCTTCGAATTCAGGTCTCCGGCGATAATTAATTGACCTGGCTATATCCTCTATATTGTCGAGCTTCTCTTGAAATTCTTGTGGCTGTATCCTCTATATTGTCGAGCTTTTCTTGAAATTCTTGTATGCTGTCGCTTGGCGTCAGGTAGCAGCTAATTACTGTGAAAAGGTCGCAACTGGACCAGACGAAACCGTTGGCTGTTCCCTTTACCTGTGATGGTGATTTTACTTCCTGAGGGTAGCAATATAGCTGCGGTTGAGCTGCTATCTTCTAACCAGGTCCCACTCTCCTTCTTTTTATATTGCTCGCTTATGATAATTAAGTCGTAACCGCTCTCCGTCACCATTAGCGAGAGTAAAGCATCAGCAGCCTTGCATTTATGCATATTGGCCTGTAGAATATTCATTTATTCTGATGATTCCTACATACCGTACATTTTGCGGAGCCCGTGATATGGTCGTCTTTTTCGTGTTTAGCCTCTTCGCAGAGGCAGCATTTAATAATAACCCACTCTTCAAACTTAGACTTCACACAAGATATGTATAACGAAGCATTAATAATGACTGAATATTTATAGTATATATTATCATCTCAAGTTCATCACTTAGTCATTATGGTATTTCATCTCCTAATCGCCCAGCTACAGACTCAGTGAATAGTGATTTGCAGGGAGAGGAACAATTTAATAATCGTGGGAACATGTGCCATCGAATTATGGGACCGGTAAAACATATTTGATATTTTTCATTCTTGTTAAACTACGACCAAAACAAAAAGTTGTATTAGCAGTTGCATTATCAGGCATAGCTAATACTTTGTTGGATAGTGAGCGGACAGCCTCTGCTTTCAAGCTACCTTTAGATATTCATAACAATCCAAATACAATATGTAGCATCAATAAAAGAAGAGGAATGGCGGCAGTGTTACGGAAGGTTTCGATAATTTTTTGGGTTGAGTGTACTTTTGTTAGTAAGCATTCACTCGATGCATTAAAGAGGACTATGCAGGATTTCAAGAATAGTGACAGGCTTTTCGGTGGTTCTATTTGACTACCTCTCAATCCATTTTACTTTAAATACTAAATAACTATCAAAATAACGACTGGCTTAGTAATCGCGCAATTTTGGTAGCGAAAAATGTTGATGTTGATCCGATTAACTACCAGATAAAATATATGTATTTTGCTACTGCTACTCTAGAAAAAAAAGAAGCAGTGAATTTCCCAATCGAATTTTTAAATTCTTATCGGGAATGCCACCACACCATCTTCGATTGAAAATTGGATCACCGATTATTCTACAGTCGAATTTAAATTCTCCTAAACAGTGCAACGATTCACGTTTGGTGATTAAAAAAATCTTTGAAAACGTTCTTAATTCATCTGTTTTGACAGGAAAGTTTAAAGGAGAAATCGTTTTGTTACCACGAATTCCGATGATATCATCCGATTCTAGCATACCGTTTAAAAGACCACATTTTCCCATTTGTTTAGCTTTCGCGATGATTATAAACAAACCTCAAAGCCAAAAAATGTCCATTTGCGGTTTAGGCTTGGAAAATCCATATTTCTCTTATGGGCAATGGGGACTGTTCACGAGTAGGAAGACCGTCAAGTTTATTTGTATTAACAAAGGACCGATTGACCAAAAATATCGTACATCGAGTGGCACTTCATTAAGCAGCAACAACTAAAATATTTAGAGTATATATAGATCATATACCTATATCACACATCTAAAAGTATCTTCAAGGTTTTGATCCTTGAAAGCTGTGAGAGTATAAATATTGGTTGTACACTTATTGAGCCTTTCTGCTTCTTTTTTCTGCTTAATATAAAGTTTTCACATCTGAAGGCATTTCTCCGGCTTTGATCCTTGTAAGTTGTAAGTTGCTGAAGTATAAAATGTTCGGTTATACCCGAACTTAGTCCTACCTGACTTGCTTAAACATACATATTTTATTAGGTTTTAGAAAATATCACTAGGGGCAACAATATTGTTGTATTATTCTAAACTGATATGAATAACCACTTAGATGTTTTATTTCAGTTTCAATTTGGCCCAAATAATACCGGAGACAATTCGACGACCAACCAGAAAAAGAAAGTTAAAACTTAAAATAATTTCGAAGTAGTTTTTTAGGTACATATTATTAAGATTTTTATTTATGTATATTCTTTAACAATTTTAAAATAGTTTTTTTGTAAACGATAACTTGAGGAAAATTTCAGATTTTTTATAAAACTGGTAATACAGAGAGGTTGTACTTCAAATGGGGTTACTCAGACCATCGCTAAGTCCGAAACATATAGTTATCTAAACATTTAAAATAATATAATTTAGCCACACATAAATTGTTGTATTGCACAATCTTACCAATTGTTGGTGGAAAAGAAAAATAAAAATGTATATTAGCCACCTACTTAATTCTTATTGTCTCCTATATTTCATTAAATTCTCTTTATCGTAAAAAACGTAATCTAAATCACAAAAAATTTTCCTTAACTCTTCTTTGATAAGAAAAATGGAAGGAATTCAACTTTCTTCGCTACTGAGTCAACGTATCAACCTGTTTCTTAACATAACTTCTATTACAGAATTTCAAAGAAGTTTTGTCAACTGCGTTTAAAAAATAATTGGTTTTAGTATTTTAAAGCAAAACTTTTTTATTGTCTAAAAATGCTTCGTCCATCTGTTCCATGTCACGTAATACCTCTCTGTATGTACATGCATAGAAGTTAGTACAGTTAGCATAGCTAACAAACTAAATAACAACTTCAATCTGAAATTGAATTAAAAATTGGCGATAAAATCAGTGTTGATCAAAAAATTTTATTTCAATAATTGCAAAAATAACCACAACATATTTGCTATCAGCTTTGCTCAATTAAAGTTTATTTTTAAAAATTGCAATAACAGAGCAACACATTTCTTCGCCCCACTGTAGGCCGTTTCTAGATCACACTGAGGTTCGCTCCAAATTATTGCTTACGTCATCATCATTGATTATTTATACTTTATAGGAACCACGTTCAAAATTAGACCGTGGGTGTGGCACCGCCTACTTTTTGGTGAAAACCCATATATTGGGATCTGCTTAACCGATTTCAACAAAATTCGGTACATAATATTCCTCTCATATTTTTATAATATAGTACGAAAATGGACGAAATCAGATTAAAACCACGCCTATTTCCTATATAACAGCATCTTAAATTCCATCTGATGTTTCCACTTTCCAGTATGCAACAATGATTATATCGGCGTAAAACTTTGCATGAATAATAGGTTTAAAGTATGCCACCTTGTGACCAAAAATTGTCCACATCGAACCAAAATTGTTCAAGCCCCTACGTACTGAATATGTGGACCCTTCTGCCTATAGTTGATTTTTAACCGAAAATATCGGTCAACATAGAACAAGGCGGCAAGATTCACAAAGAAAACTAAAACGAGTATACCATTTGACTTTACGAGAGTATAAAATGTTCGGCTATATCCGAACTTAGCCCTTCCTTACTTGTTTAATCATACATACAATATTTAATTTCAAAAACTATCGCTTGATGCACAATATTGTTATAATTTTCTAAGCTAATAAGAATAATCACTTACATTTTTTTTTTCAGTTTCAGTTTGGTCCAAATAACACCGGAGACAATTCGACGACCAACCAGAAAAATGTAAGTAAAAACGTTAAATACCTTCGTTGTAGATTTTTGGTAGATATTATTGAGATATTTATTCATGTATATTTTTTTACAATTTTAAAATTGTTTTTTGTAAGCGATAACCTCATAAAATATTCAGATTCTTAATTAAGTTGGTATTACAGGGAGGTTGTACTTAAGATGGACGTACTCATACCGTTATTTGAACATTTAAAATACTATAATTAAGCCGTACATTAATACACAAAACTGTTGTTGGGCACAAAATTATCTTATCAATTGTTGGTGGAAATGTATATTAGCCAGCTACTTAGTTCTTATTGTCCCCTATATTTCATTAAATTCTTTGTAATCAAAATTATATACGTATATTACTAATAAGATCAAAATTTTCACTCAGTCTGAAATTTCCGTCATCATTCGAAAGATCTTTATCGCTTATTATCTACATCGCTCAAAATTCTCTTTAACTCTTCTTTGATAAGATATATTGTTTTCAAAAAACTCGATGCATTAAAGAGGACTATGCAGGATTTCAAAAATAGTGACAGGCTTTTCGGTGGTTCTATTTGACTACTACTCAATCCATTTTACTTTAAATATCCGATGATCCGAAATTGATCCGATTAACTACCAGATACAATATATGTATATTGCTACTGCTACTCTAGAAAAAAAAGAAGCAGTGAATTTCCCAATCGAATTTTTGAATTCTTATCGGGAATGCCACCACACCATCTTCGATCGAAAATTGGATAACCGATTATTCTACAGTCGAATTTAAATTCTCCTAAACAGTGCAACGATTCACGTTTGGTGATTAAAAAAATCTTTTAAAACGTTCTTAAGGCATCTGTTTTGACAGGAAAGTTTAAAAGAGAAATCGTTTTGTTACCACGAATTCCGATGATATCATCCGATTCTAGCATACCGTTTAAAAGACCACATTTTCCCATTTGTTTAGCTTTCGCGATGATTATAAACAAACCTCAAAGCCAAAAAATGTCCATTTGCGGTTTAGGCTTGGAAAATCCATATTTCTCTTATGGGCAATGGGGACTGTTCACGAGTAGGAAGACCGTCAAGTTTATTTGTATTGACAAAGGACCGATTGACCAAAAATATCGTACATCGAGTGGCACTTCATTAAGCAGCAACAACTAAAATATTTAGAGTATATATAGATCATATACCTATATCACACATCTAAAAGTATCTTCAAGGTTTTGATCCTTGAAAGCTGTGAGAGTATAAATATTGGTTGTACACTTATTGAGCCTTTCTGCTTCTTTTTTCTGCTTAATATAAAGTTTTCACATCTGAAGGCATTTCTCCGGCTTTGATCCTTGTAAGTTGTAAGTTGCTGAAGTATAAAATGTTCGGTTATACCCGAACTTAGTCCTACCTGACTTGCTTAAACATACATATTTTATTAGGTTTCAGAAAATATCACTAGGTGCAACAATATTGTTGTATTATTCTAAACTGATATGAATAACCACTTAGATGTTTTATTTCAGTTTCAATTTGGCCCAAATAATACCGGAGACAATTCGACGACCAACCAGAAAAAGAAAGTTAAAACTTAAAATAATTTCGAAGTAGTTTTTTAGGTACATATTATTAAGATTTTTATTTATGTATATTCTTTAACAATTTTAAAATAGTTTTTTTGTAAACGATAACTTGAGGAAAATTTCAGATTTTTTATAAAACTGGTAATACAGAGAGGTTGTACTTCAAATGGGGTTACTCAGACCATCGCTAAGTCCGAAACATATAGTTATCTAAACATTTAAAATAATATAATTTAGCCACACATAAATTGTTGTATTGCACAATCTTACCAATTGTTGGTGGAAAAGAAAAATAAAAATGTATATTAGCCACCTACTTAATTCTTATTGTCTCCTATATTTCATTAAATTCTCTTTATCGTAAAAAACGTAATCTAAATCACAAAAAATTTTCCTTAACTCTTCTTTGATAAGAAAAATGGAAGGAATTCAACTTTCTTCGCTACTGAGTCAACGTATCAACCTGTTTCTTAACATAACTTCTATTACAGAATTTCAAAGAAGTTTTGTCAACTGCGTTTAAAAAATAATTGGTTTTAGTATTTTAAAGCAAAACTTTTTTATTGTCTAAAAATGCTTCGTCCATCTGTTCCATGTCACGTAATACCTCTCTGTATGTACATGCATAGAAGTTAGTACAGTTAGCATAGCTAACAAACTAAATAACAACTTCAATCTGAAATTGAATTAAAAATTGGCGATAAAATCAGTGTTGATCAAAAAATTTTATTTCAATAATTGCAAAAATAACCACAACATATTTGCTATCAGCTTTGCTCAATTAAAGTTTATTTTTAAAAATTGCAATAACAGAGCAACACATTTCTTCGCCCCACTGTAGGCCGTTTCTAGATCACACTGAGGTTCGCTCCAAATTATTGCTTACGTCATCATCATTGATTATTTATACTTTATAGGAACCACGTTCAAAATTAGACCGTGGGTGTGGCACCGCCTACTTTTTGGTGAAAACCCATATATTGGGATCTGCTTAACCGATTTCAACAAAATTCGGTACATAATATTCCTCTCATATTTTTATAATATAGTACGAAAATGGACGAAATCAGATTAAAACCACGCCTATTTCCTATATAACAGCATCTTAAATTCCATCTGATGTTTCCACTTTCCAGTATGCAACAATGATTATATCGGCGTAAAACTTTGCATGAATAATAGGTTTAAAGTATGCCACCTTGTGACCAAAAATTGTCCACATCGAACCAAAATTGTTCAAGCCCCTACGTACTGAATATGTGGACCCTTCTGCCTATAGTTGATTTTTAACCGAAAATATCGGTCAACATAGAACAAGGCGGCAAGATTCACAAAGAAAACTAAAACGAGTATACCATTTGACTTTACGAGAGTATAAAATGTTCGGCTATATCCGAACTTAGCCCTTCCTTACTTGTTTAATCATACATACAATATTTAATTTCAAAAACTATCGCTTGATGCACAATATTGCTATAATTTTCTAAGCTAATAAGAATAATCACTTACATTTTTTTTTTCAGTTTCAGTTTGGTCCAAATAACACCGGAGACAATTCGACGACCAACCAGAAAAATGTAAGTAAAAACGTTAAATACCTTCGTTGTAGATTTTTGGTAGATATTATTGAGATATTTATTCATGTATATTTTTTTACAATTTTAAAATTGTTTTTTGTAAGCGATAACCTCATAAAATATTCAGATTCTTAATTAAGTTGGTATTACAGGGAGGTTGTACTTAAGATGGACGTACTCATACCGTTATTTGAACATTTAAAATACTATAATTAAGCCGTACATTAATACACAAAACTGTTGTTGGGCACAAAATTATCTTATCAATTGTTGGTGGAAATGTATATTAGCCAGCTACTTAGTTCTTATTGTCCCCTATATTTCATTAAATTCTTTGTAATCAAAATTATATACGTATATTACTAATAAGATCAAAATTTTCACTCAGTCTGAAATTTCCGTCATCATTCGAAAGATCTTTATCGCTTATTATCTACATCGCTCAAAATTCTCTTTAACTCTTCTTTGATAAGATATATTGTTTTCAAAAAACTCGATGCATTAAAGAGGACTATGCAGGATTTCAAAAATAGTGACAGGCTTTTCGGTGGTTCTATTTGACTACTACTCAATCCATTTTACTTTAAATATCCGATGATCCGAAATTGATCCGATTAACTACCAGATACAATATATGTATATTGCTACTGCTACTCTAGAAAAAAAAGAAGCAGTGAATTTCCCAATCGAATTTTTAAATTCTTATCGGGAATGCCACCACACCATCTTCGATCGAAAATTGGATAACCGATTATTCTACAGTCGAATTTAAATTCTCCTAAACAGTGCAACGATTCACGTTTGGTGATTAAAAAAATCTTTTAAAACGTTCTTAAGGCATCTGTTTTGACAGGAAAGTTTAAAAGAGAAATCGTTTTGTTACCACGAATTCCGATGATATCATCCGATTCTAGCATACCGTTTAAAAGACCACAATTTCCCATTTGTTTAGCTTTCGCGATGATTATAAACAAACCTCGAAGCCAAAAAATGTCCATTTGCGGTTTAGGCTTGGAAAATCCATATTTCTCTTATGGGCAATGGGGACTGTTCACGAGTAGGAAGACCGTCAAGTTTATTTGTATTAACAAAGGACCGATTGACCAAAAATATCGTACATCGAGTGGCGCTTCATTAAGCAGCAACAACTAAAATATTTAGAGTATATATAGATCATATACCTATATCACACATCTAAAAGTATCTTCAAGGTTTTGATCCTTGCAAGTTGTGAGAGTATAAATATTGGTTGTACACTTATTTAGCCTTTCTGCTTCTTTTTTCTGCTTAATATAAAGTTTTCACATCTGAAGGCATTTCTCCGGCTTTGATCCTTGTAAGTTGTAAGTTGCTGAAGCATAAAATGTTCGGTTATACCCGAACTTAGTCCTACCTGACTTGCTTAAACATACATATTTTATTAGGTTTCAGAAAATATCACTAGGTGCAACAATATTGTTGTATTATTCTAAACTGATATGAATAACCACTTAGATGTTTTATTTCAGTTTCAATTTGGCCCAAATAATACCGGAGACAATTCGACGACCAACCAGAAAAAGAAAGTTAAAACTTAAAATAATTTCGAAGTAGTTTTTTAGGTACATATTATTAAGATTTTTATTTATGTATATTCTTTAACAATTTTAAAATAGTTTTTTTGTAAACGATAACTTGAGGAAAATTTCAGATTTTTTATAAAACTGGTAATACAGAGAGGTTGTACTTCAAATGGGGTTACTCAGACCATCGCTAAGTCCGAAACATATAGTTATCTAAACATTTAAAATAATATAATTTAGCCACACATAAATTGTTGTATTGCACAATCTTACCAATTGTTGGTGGAAAAGAAAAATAAAAATGTATATTAGCCACCTACTTAATTCTTATTGTCTCCTATATTTCATTAAATTCTCTTTATCGTAAAAAACGTAATCTAAATCACAAAAAATTTTCCTTAACTCTTCTTTGATAAGAAAAATGGAAGGAATTCAACTTTCTTCGCTACTGAGTCAACGTATCAACCTGTTCTTAACATAACTTCTATTACAGAATTTCAAAGAAGTTTTGTCAACTGCGTTTAAAAAATAATTGGTTTTAGTATTTTAAAGCAAAACTTTTTTATTGTCTAAAAACGCTTCGTCCATCTGTTCCATGTCACGTAATACCTCTCTGTATGTACATGCA
This sequence comes from Bactrocera oleae, assembly GCF_042242935.1. Taxonomy (NCBI): domain Eukaryota; kingdom Metazoa; phylum Arthropoda; class Insecta; order Diptera; family Tephritidae; genus Bactrocera; species Bactrocera oleae. The sequence goes on along the minus strand of NC_091542.1, from coordinate 3,523,965 downwards.
TAGAAGTTAGTACAGTTAGCATAGCTAACAAACTAAATAACAACTTCAATCTGAAATTTAATTAAAAATTGGCGATAAAATCAGTGTTGATCAAAAAATTTTATTTCAATAATTGCAAAAATAACCACAACATATTTGCTATCAGCTTTGCTCAATTAAAGTTTATTTTTAAAAATTGCAATAACAGAGCAACACATTTCTTCGCCCCACTGTAGGCCGTTTCTAGATCACACTGAGGTTCGCTCCAAATTATTGCTTACGTCATCATCATTGATTATTTATACTTTATAGGAACCACGTTCAAAATTAGACTGTGGGTGTGGCACCGCCTATTTTTTGGTGAAATCCCATATATTGGGATCTGCTTAACCGATTTCAACAAAATTCGGTACATAACATTCCTCTCATATTTTTATAATATAGTACGAAAATGGACGAAATCAGATTAAAACCACGCCTATTTTCTACATAACAGCATCTTAAATTCCATCTGATGTTTTCACTTTCCAGTATGCAACAATGATTATATCGGCGTAAAACTTTGCATGAATAATAGATTTAAAGTATGCCACCTTGTGACCAAAAATTGTCTACATCGAACCAAAATTGTTCAAGCCCCTACGTACTGAATATGTGGACTCTTGTGCCTATAGTTGATTTTTAACCGAAAATATCGGTCAACATAGAACAAGGCGGCAAGATCCACAAAGAACACTAAAACGAGTATACCATTTGACTTTACGTTTGAGTATAAAATGTTCGGCTATATCCGAACTTAGCCCTTCCTTACTTGTTTAATCACACATACAATATTTAATTTCAAAAACTATCGCTTGATGCACAATATTGCTATAATTTTCTAAACTAATAAGAATAATCACTTACATTTTTTTTTTCAGTTTCAGTTTGGTCCAAATAACACCGGAGACAATTCGACGACCAACCAGAAAAATGTAAGTAAAAACGTTAAATACCTTCGTTGTAGATTTTTGGTAGATATTATTGAGATATTTATTCATGTATATTTTTTTACAATTTTAAAATTTTTTTCTGTAAGCGATAACCTGAGAAAATATTCAGATTCTTGATTAAGTCGGTATTACAGGGAGGTTGTACTTAAGATGGACGTACTCATACCGTTATTTGAACATTTAAAATACTATAATTAAGCCGTACATTAATACACAAAACTGTTGTTGGGCACAAAATTATCTTATCAATTGTTGGTGGAAATGTATATTAGCCAGCTACTTAGTTCTTATTGTCCCCTATATTTCATTAAATTCTTTGTAATCAAAATTATATACGTATATTACTAATAAGATCAAAATTTTCACTCAGTCTGAAATTTCCGTCATCATTCGAAAGATCTTTATCGCTTATTATCTACATCGCTCAAAATTCTCTTTAACTCTTCTTTGATAAGATATATTGTTTTCAAAAAACTCGATGCATTAAAGAGGACTATGCAGGATTTCAAAAATAGTGACAGGCTTTTCGGTGGTTCTATTTGACTACTACTCAATCCATTTTACTTTAAATATCCGATGATCCGAAATTGATCCGATTAACTACCAGATACAATATATGTATATTGCTACTGCTACTCTAGAAAAAAAAGAAGCAGTGAATTTCCCAATCGAATTTTTAAATTCTTATCGGGAATGCCACCACACCATCTTCGATCGAAAATTGGATAACCGATTATTCTACAGTCGAATTTAAATTCTCCTAAACAGTGCAACGATTCACGTTTGGTGATTAAAAAAATCTTTTAAAACGTTCTTAAGGCATCTGTTTTGACAGGAAAGTTTAAAAGAGAAATCGTTTTGTTACCAAGAATTCCGATGATATCATCCGATTCTAGCATACCGTTTAAAAGACCACAGTTTCCCATTTGTTTAGCTTTCGCGATGATTATAAACAAACCTCGAAGCCAAAAAATGTCCATTTGCGGTTTAGGCTTGGAAAATCCATATTTCTCTTATGGGCAATGGGGACTGTTCACGAGTAGGAAGACCGTCAAGTTTATTTGTATTAACAAAGGACCGATTGACCAAAAATATCGTACATCGAGTGGCGCTTCATTAAGCAGCAACAACTAAAATATTTAGAGTATATATAGATCATATACCTATATCACACATCTAAAAGTATCTTCAAGGTTTTGATCCTTGCAAGTTGTGAGAGTATAAATATTGGTTGTACACTTATTTAGCCTTTCTGCTTCTTTTTTCTGCTTAATATAAAGTTTTCACATCTGAAGGCATTTCTCCGGCTTTGATCCTTGTAAGTTGTAAGTTGCTGAAGTATAAAATGTTCGGTTATACCCGAACTTAGTCCTACCTGACTTGCTTAAACATACATATTTTATTAGGTTTCAGAAAATATCACTAGGTGCAACAATATTGTTGTATTATTCTAAACTGATATGAATAACCACTTAGATGTTTTATTTCAGTTTCAATTTGGCCCAAATAATACCGGAGACAATTCGACGACCAACCAGAAAAAGAAAGTTAAAACTTAAAATAATTTCGAAGTAGTTTTTTAGGTACATATTATTAAGATTTTTATTTATGTATATTCTTTAACAATTTTAAAATAGTTTTTTTGTAAACGATAACTTGAGGAAAATTTCAGATTTTTTATAAAACTGGTAATACAGAGAGGTTGTACTTCAAATGGGGTTACTCAGGCCTTCGCTAAGCCCAAAACATATAGTTATCTAAACATTTAAAATAATATAATTTAGCCACACATAAATTGTTGTAGGGCACAATCTTACCAATTGTTGGTGGAAAAGAAAAATAAAAATGTATATTAGCCACCTATTTAATTCTTATTGTCTCCTATATTTCATTAAATTCTCTTTATCGTAAAAAACGTAATCTAAATCACAAAAAATTTTCCTTAACTCTTCTTTGATAAGAAAAATGGAAGGAATTCAACTTTCTTCGCTACTGAGTCAACGTATCAACCTGTTTCTTAACATAACTTCTATTACAGAATTTCAAAGAAGTTTTGTCAACTGCGTTTAAAAAATAATTGGTTTTAGTATTTTAAAGCAAAACTTTTTTATTGTCTAAAAACGCTTCGTCCATCTGTTCCATGTCACGTAATACCTCTCTGTATGTACATGCATAGAAGTTAGTACAGTTAGCATAGCTAACAAACTAAATAACAACTTCAATCTGAAATTTAATTAAAAATTGGCGATAAAATCAGTGTTTATCAAAAAATTTTATTTCAATAATTGCAAAAATAACCACAACATATTTGTTATCAGCTTTGCTCAATTAAAGTTTATTTTTAAAAATTGCAATAACAGAGCAACACATTTCTTCGCCCCACTGTAGGCCGTTTCTAGATCACACTGAGGTTCGCTCCAAATTATTGCTTACGTCATCATCATTGATTATTTATACTTTATAGGAACCACGTTCAAAATTAGACTGTGGGTGTGGCACCGCCTATTTTTTGGTGAAATCCCATATATTGGGATCTGCTTAACCGATTTCAACAAAATTCGGTACATAACATTCCTCTCATATTTTTATAATATAGTACGAAAATGGACGAAATCAGATTAAAACCACGCCTATTTTCTACATAACAGCATCTTAAATTCCATCTGATGTTTTCACTTTCCAGTATGCAACAATGATTATATCGGCGTAAAACTTTGCATGAATAATAGATTTAAAGTATGCCACCTTGTGACCAAAAATTGTCTACATCGAACCAAAATTGTTCAAGCCCCTACGTACTGAATATGTGGACCCTTGTGCCTATAGTTGATTTTTAACCGAAAATATCGGTCAACATAGAACAAGGCGGCAAGATCCACAAAGAACACTAAAACGAGTAAACCATTTGACTTTACGTTTGAGTATAAAATGTTCGGCTATATCCGAACTTAGCCCTTCCTTACTTGTTTAATCACACATACAATATTTAATTTCAAAAACTATCGCTTGATGCACAATATTGCTATAATTTTCTAAACTAATAAGAATAATCACTTACATTTTTTTTTTCAGTTTCAGTTTGGTCCAAATAACACCGGAGACAATTCGACGACCAACCAGAAAAATGTAAGTAAAAACGTTAAATACCTTCGTTGTAGATTTTTGGTAGATATTATTGAGATATTTATTCATGTATATTTTTTTACAATTTTAAAATTTTTTTCTGTAAGCGATAACCTGAGAAAATATTCAGATTCTTGATTAAGTCGGTATTACAGGGAGGTTGTACTTAAGATGGACGTACTCATACCGTTATTTGAACATTTAAAATACTATAATTAAGCCGTACATTAATACACAAAACTGTTGTTCGGCACAAAATTATCTTATCAATTGTTGGTGGAAATGTATATTAGCCAGCTACTTAGTTCTTATTGTCCCCTATATTTCATTAAATTCTTTGTAATCGAAATTATATACGTATATTACTAATAAGATCAAAATTCTCACTCAGTCTGAAATTTCCGTCATCATTCGAAAGATCTTTATCGCTTATTATCTACATCGCTCAAAATTTTCTTTAACTCTTCTTTGATAAGATATATTGTTTTCAAAAAATCGACCTTTGACGAGACTACTTTTACCTCTTTCTCAGAATGACTTCCATTAAAAACCCTCTTAATTGTCTCAAAATGTTTCTTATATCTACAAGTATTCAATGTCGCGTTGAACCTCCCTGCCCACAGTTAGCTAGCCAAATATACAAACAACAAAGTTGTCACAGCAAACAAAATATACAGACCAGAATGTTCCAACTTTAATTCGATATTCAATACCTTCAAAAACCTTATAATAAAATTAAAATTCCCACTCAGTCGAAAATTTCTGTCATTATACGAAAGATCTCTTCTAAATCACTCCAAATTATCTTTAACTCTTCTTTGATAATATAAAATGTTTTCAAAATAACTAAAGTTCGGTTATTTTCGCTTTTAAATGAATATATACCATTCGTTCAGAAATTTTGATTCTGTTATATATTTTTTGTATGTGATATGCAAATATGTATGCATAGAATAATATTAATTTTAAAAAATTGTAAATAAGGAGAAAATTAAGATACGCAAAATTCAAATTTAATTCAAGGATGTTTTATAATAAATAGAAAAAAATGTGGAATAAAAAATTATGGGTTTTGAATATTTAAGGATTAAAAAATTCCTGTTACAAATTTGGCCTAAAAAATATTAGTAGCGGGTATTCAATACATTCTGGTGGATTAAGGAATTCCCGACTTAAGTAATTCTTTGAAACTAAAAAACTCGATTTGATTTGCTGAACTCTTTTTGCTCGTGTGAATGCACAGAGCGACACCAAAAAAGAATTTGCTGATAATGAGGGTAAAAAGAGTCTCAATGTAAACACAGTATTGCATGAACATTTCGAAATTCTAATATTTTTTTGTCAAAATCGTTAAAAATCAAATACGGAAGGACTAAGTTCGGGTATAACCGAACATTTCATACTTGCAAGGAAAAAGGCGGAGGACCACCTTCAGGGTTTGGCAAAATTTTACCATAAATAATGAAAGAAGGAAATAGGAAAGTATTCGTGTCGTCGTCGTGTTTTCATTATTTAAGGAAAGAGGATACACTGTTTATCCATTTTTGGCTCAAGTTATAGTGAGATTTCGACAATGTTTAGACGATGAAATACCTTAAGGGTATATGTGTAAATTTTTATTCTGATAACTCTATGGATGTTTGGGTTGTATACAGTAGAGTAAAACAATCAGATGGGATTTAAAATTTTTATGTTTTATGAGAATTAGACATGGTCGACATCAGAAGAAAAGGAATGTTTAGGTAACCTCACACACCACAGTTAGTTGAAATCAGTTGATTGCCCACAGGTGTCTCTGTCTACTGCGATCTTGTGTACACAATTTGTGTACTAAGTCTCATAAAGATATCTCAATTTTTACTCGAGCTATCGGTTACACGGACAGACGTACGAACGAACAGACAGACCCCTGATTTCCACTCGTCTCATCATCCTGATCATTTATATACTTGTATATATCTATATATATAACCCTATCTCTATCTCGTTTGGTTTTAGATGATATAAACAATCGTTAAGTGAACAAAACTATTATACTCTGTGGCAACATGATACAAGGGTATAATAACTGTATTTATTAACGATAATTTTTAAAGCGAAACTTCTTAATCGTCTCAAAATGTTTCGTCCTTCTGTTCCATTTCGCGTTACACAAACATGCTTACATATGTATCACATATGTATTTCCCAAATGAAAGTTGAAATTAACTAATATGAATAGGAGAATATTCATGACATTGTTCTTGTACCAGTATATCACTGGAATATCTCTATAAAAATTTATAATTTGTTTTTCCTACTTCTGCATTTGCTAAGTATTTCAATTCTGCTCAAAAACTAAATTATTTATTTTGCTTAATATTGTCGTAGACATACATATAATATGTATGTATATTATTAGATTTAAATGTATTATGGGGACTTACGTTATCCCATATCTTTTTTTAATTCAAATGTTGCTATTAAGACTATCTTATAATTTAAACTGAAGGTTAAACCTTAACCAAAATTTTAAAGTTCTTGTTACTACGTAGTGTTACGTTCCATGACGTCTGTATCGATTGGCTATTTAACTACGCGTAAGCGGTAGAAGAAAAAATTCTTTAAAAAATTCAGCTTGGTATAATTGTAAGAATTCAACAGTGTAATGGTTGGGATATCCCCTCGAATGCTAATGCAAATAAAAATCAAAGAATTATGGCATATGAAATTGTGTTGCCCGATGTGTTGGGTCCCCACAATATATTTCTTGAGCTTTCCCAAATATGAAGATTTAACAAGGCTTTCTAATATTTTTTGCGATGAAAAAGTTATATAATCTTTATATATTAGGTCAAGTAAAAAGTTCGTTCGGTTTTTATCTAAGAGATGGCGTTATTGTCCATAGTACTAGTATTACGTGTCGCATCATGTCATAATATACGGCGCTGTTGTGAGCGCTCTAAATTACTCCAAATTATCTTTAACTCTTCTTTGATAATATAAAATGTTTTCAAAATAACTAAAGTTCGGTTAATTTCGCTTTTAAATGAATATATAAAATTCGTTCAGAAAATTTAATTCTGTTATATATTTTTTGTATGTGATATGCAAATATGTATGCATAGAATAATATTAATTTTAAAAAATTGTAAATAAGGAGAAAATTAAGATACGCAAAATTCAAATTTAATTCAAGGATGTTTTATAATAAATAGAAAAAAATGTGGAATTCGAAATTTCTTCGATCAAAGCGAAAAAGCAGCCAAAGCGGCTGAAAACATTAATTTAGTTTATGGGCCCGATACTGTAAACGAACGTGTAGCACAAAAGTGATTTGCTAGGTTCCGTTCCGGTAATTTCGATGTCAAAAATTGCGATAAAATCATGGAAATAGTGGAAACAGACCGTCACGTGAGCACTTATTTAATTGCTGAGGAACTAAAGATAAGCCAGAAAACAGTTTGGAACCATTTGCATAACCTTGGATTCAAAAAGGAGCTCGATGTTTGGGTGTCACACGAACTAACGCAAAAAACATGATGGACCGAATTTCCATCTGCAAATCGCTGCTTGAAAAATGGGTCACTTATGACAACATCGAGTGCAAATGGTCGTGGTCAAAGCTCGGGGAAGCGGCCCAGATGGTGGGCAAGACCTGATTGACGGCCAGGAAGGTTCTGCTGTGTGTTTGGGATTGGCAAGGAATCATCTACTACGAGCTGCTCCCCTATGGACAACTGGACCGCTTGAAGGCAGCACTCATCCAGAAAAGGCCATTTTTGATCAACAGATGCCGAATTGTGTTCCATCAGGACAACGCCAGGCCACACACGTCTTTGGTGACTCGCCAGAAGCTCCTGGAGCTCGAATGGGAGGTTCTAATGCACCCACCTTATAGTCCGGACCTGGCACCAAGTGATTACCATCTTTTCCTGTCCATGGCGATCGCGCTTAATGGTGAGAAGTTGGCCTCAAGAGAGGCCTGTGAAAATTGGCTCTCCGAGTTTTTTGGCAATAGGGACGCAGTCTTCTACGAGAGGGGTAATGTTCACTTTTATAAGTTACCTACATTGGTTGTTGTGTATTTTTCACGTCTTCGCGGAAGAGCAAAAAATATTAGTCACATACCGCGCAAATGGTCCGTAATATCAGACTGAACAGAACAGTAGAAGAACACTTGGCAACTAATGTAAATGTAAGAGAACAAATAGCAAACTCACGTGCAAATGAGAATTCAGAGCAACGCAATCAACGTCTTCGTGCTAATGTCGACGCTATCAATTTCAAAATACAACAGTCACTCCCTGGTAATAAATTTACATTCAAATCAATCGACACTGGTGTTGATCCAGATTTTGCTTAGAAATTTGAATGCGCCAAAATAGTGTAATGGCACATTAGTCATAAAAAAAATCATGGGCAACATTCTTGAAGCCACTGTTTTTAGTCCGCAAAGAAAACTAAAACGAGTATACCATTTGACTTTACGAGAGTATAAAACGATCGGCTATATCCGAACTTAGCCCTTCCTTACTTGTTTAATCATACATACAAAATTTAATTTCAAAAACTATCGCTTGATGCACAATACTGCTATAAATTTCTAAACAAATATGAATAATCACTTACATTTTTTTTTTCAGTTTCAGTTTGGTCCAAATAACACCGGAGACAATTCGACGACCAACCAGAAAAATGTAAGTAAAAACGTTAAATACCTTCGTTGTAGATTTTTGGTAGATATTATTGAGATATTTATTCATATATATTTTTTTACAATTTTAAAATTGTTTTCTGTAAGCGATAACCTGAGAAAATATTCAGATTCTTGATTAAATTGGTATTATAGGAGGGTTGTACTTAAGATGGACCTACTCATACCGTTATTTGAACATTTAAAATACTATAATTAAGCCGTACATTAATACACAAAACTGTTGTTGGGCACAAAATTATCTTATCAATTGTTGGGGGAAGCCACAATAAAAAAGTATATTAGCCAGCTACTTAGTTCTTATTGTCCCCTATATTTCATTAAATTATTTTTAATCAAAAGTATACACGTATATTACTAATAAGATCAAAATTCTCACTCAGTCTGAAATTTCCGTCATCATTCGAAAGATCTTTATCTCTTATTATCTACATCGCTCAAAATTCTCTTTAACTCTTCTTTGATAAGATATATTGTTTTCAAAAAATCGAACATTGACGGGACTACTTTGACCTCTTTCTCAGATTGACTTCCATTAAAAACCCTCTTAATTGTCTCAAAATGTTTCTACAGACCATAATGTTCCAACTTTAATTCGATATTCAATACCTTCAAAAACCTTATAATAAAATTAAAATTCCCACTCAGTCGAAAATTTCTGTCATTATACGAAAGATCTCTTCTAAATCACTCCAAATTATCTTTAACTCTTCTTTGATAATATAAAATGTTTTCAAAATAACTAAAGTTCGGTTATTTTCGCTTTTAAATGAATATATACCATTCGTTCAGAAATTTTAATTCTGTTATATATTTTTTGTATGTGATATGCAAATATGTATGCATAGAGTAATATTAATTTTAAAAAATTGTAAATAAGGAGAAAATTAAGATACGCAAAATTCAAATTTAATTCAAGGATGTTTTATAATAAATAGAAAAAAATGTGGAATAAAAAATTATGGGTTTTGAATATTTAAGGATTAGAAAATTCCTGTTACAAATTTGGCCTAAAAAATATTAGTAGCGGGTATTCAATACATTCTGGTGGATTAAGGAATTCCCGACTTAAGTAATTCTTTGAAACTAAAAAACTCGATTTGATTTGCTGAACTCTTTTTGCTCGTGTGAATGCACAGAGCGACACCAAAAAAGAATTTGCTGATAATGAGGGTAAAAAGAGTCTCAATGTAAACACAGTATTGCATGAACATTTCGAAATTCTAATATTTTTTTGTCAAAATCGTTAAAAATCAAATACGGAAGGACTAAGTTCGGGTATAACCGAACATTTCATACTTGCAAGGAAAAAGGCGGAGGACCACCTTCAGGGTTTGGCAAAATTTTACCATAAATAATGAAAGAAGGAAATAGGAAAGTATTCGTGTCGTCGTCGTGTTTTCATTATTTAAGGAAAGAGGATACACTGTTTATCCATTTTTGGCTCAAGTTATAGTGAGATTTCGACAATGTTTAGACGATGAAATACCTTAAGGGCACTATATGTGTAAATTTTTATTCTGATAACTCTATGGATGTTTGGGTTGTATACAGTAGAGTAAAACAATCAGATGGGATTTAAAATTTTTATGTTTTATGAGAATTAGACATGGTCGACATCAGAAGAAAAGGAATGTTTAGGTAACCTCACACACCACAGTTAGTTGAAATCAGTTGATTGCCCACAGGCGATCTTGTGTACACAATTTGTGTACTAAGTCTCATAAAGATATCTCAATTTTTACTCGAGCTATCGGTTACACGGACAGACGTACGAACGAACAGACAGACCCCTGATTTCCACTCGTCTCATCATCCTGATCATTTATATACTTGTATATATCTATATATATAACCCTATCTCTATCTCGTTTGGTTTTAGATGATATAAACAATCGTTAAGTGAACAAAACTATTATACCCTGTGGCAACATGATACAAGGGTATAATAACTGTATTTACTAACGATAATTTTTAAAGCGAAAGTTCTTAATCGTTTCGTCCTTCTGTTCCATTTCGCGTTACACAAACATGCATACATATGTATCACATATGTATTTCCCAAATGAAAGTTGAAATTAACTAATATGAATAGGAGAATATTCATGACATTGTTCTTGTACCAGTATATCACTGGAATATCTCTATGAAAATTTATAATTTGTTTTTCCTACTTCTGCATTTGCTAAGTATTTCAATTCTGCTCAAAAACTAAATTATTTATTTTGCTTAATATTGTCGTAGACATACATATGTATGTATATTATTAGATTCAAATATATTATTAGATTCACATATCTCTTTTTAATTCAAATGTTGCTATTAAAACTATCTTATAATTTAAACTGAAGCTGAAACCTTAACCAAAATTTTAAAGTTCTTGTTACTATGTAGTGTTACGTTCCATGACGTCTGTATCGATTGGCTATTTAACTACGCGTAAGCTGTAGAAGAAAAAATTCTTTAAAAAATTCAGCTTGGTATAATTGTAAGAATTCAACAGTGTAATGGTTGGGATATCCCCTCGAATGCTAATGCAAATAAAAATCAAAGAATTATGGCATATGAAATTGTGTTGCCCGATGTGTTGGGTCCCCACAATATATTTCTTGAGCTTTCCTAAATATGAAGATTTAACAAAGCTTTCTAATATTTTTTGCGATGAAAAAGTTATATAATATTTATATATTAGGTCAAGTAAAAAGTTCGTTCGGTTTTTATCTAAGAGAGGGCGTTATTGGCCATAGTACTAGTGTTACGTGTCGCATCATGTCATAATATACGGTGCTGTTGTGAGCGCTCGTCAAAGATCGACACCAACAAAGAGAAAATTCGCAATATTTTTCAATTTTTCTTCGATCAAAGCGAAAAAGCAGCCAAAGTGCCTGAAAACATTAATTTAGTTTATGGGCCCGATACTGTAAACGAACGTGTAGCACAAAAGTGATTTGCTAGGTTCCGTTCCGGTAATTTCAATGTCAAAAATTGCGATAAAATCATGGAAATAGTGGAAACAGACCGTCACGTGAGCACTTATTTAATTGCTGAGGAACTAAAGATAAGCCAGAAAACAGTTTGGAACCATTTGCATAACCTTGGATTCAAAAAGGAGCTCGATGTTTGGGTGTCACACGAACTAACGCAAAAAACATGATGGACCGAATTTCCATCTGCAAATCGCTGCTGGTTGTGACTGGCAATGAAAAATGGATCACTTATGACAACATCGATTGCAAACGGTCGTGGTCAAAGCTCGGGGAAGCGGCCCAGATGGTGGGCAAGACCTGATTGACGGCCAGGAAGGTTTTGCTGTGTGTTTGGTGGGATTGGCAGGGAATCATCTACTACGAGCTGCTTCCCTATGGACAACTGGACCGCTTGAAGGCAGCACTCATCCAGAAGAGGCCATTTTTGATCAACAGATGCCGAATTGTGTTCCATCAGGACAACGCCAGGCCACACACGTCTTTGGTGACTCGCCAGAAGCTCCTGGAGCTCGGATGGGAGGTTCTAATGCACCCACCTTATAGTCCGGACCTGGCACCAAGTGATTACCATCTTTTCCTGTCCATGGCGAACGCGCTTAATGGTGAGAAGTTGGCCTCAAGAGAGGCCTGTGAAAATTGGCTCTCCGAGTTTTTTGGCAATAGGGACGCAGTCTTCTACGAGAGGGGTAATGTTCACTTTTATAAGTTACCTACATTGGTTGTTGTGTATTTTTCACGTCTTCGCGGAAGAGCAAGAAATATTGGTCGCATACCGCGCAAATGGTCCGTAATATCCGACTGAACAGAACAGTAGAAGAACACTTGGCAACTAATATAAATGTAAGAGAACATATAGCAAACTCACATGCAAATGAGAATTCAGAGCAACGCAATCAACGTCTTCGTGCTAATGTCGACGCTATCAATTTCAAAATACAACAGTCACTCCCTGGTAATGAATTTACATTCAAATCAATCGACACTGGTGTCATGGGCATCATTCTTGAAGCCACTGTTTTGAGTGAAAAAGTTCAAGGTGAAGTTGTACTTCTGAATCCATATAATTAAATTCTTAATTAACTCTAAGAATAAATACCCATTATAGAGTAGTTTAAGATTCAACCTTTTCATTTAACATCTTTGAAAGCATACTTCTTATTGACACGCCTCCGATTGGTCGAATTTAAAAGTGGAAGATTTCGAAATAGGCATCCACTTCAAATGGTTGAAAACCACCTAAGGTCTAGAACCTTTGGTGGGATATATATTATATATAGAAAATTAAAAACTGATGTGGTTGAGTATTAAAAGAACACAAAGTAGACGTAGTTTATTCACGTAAGCGAGGGCGGGTTGGTGAAATCAACTGGACAGATATTGGAAATGAGATTCCAATGTGAAAAAATATTTAAAAATATAAATGGGCAATTTATTTTAATATCAAAAGATTATATCCAAAATCGTTTGGAAGAAACTATTTGCCTAGAAATTAGCCACAAATTAAATCGTTTGAATTTTAGATGTGGAATAATATAGTAAATTAGATCTCGTATTACGTATTATGTTTCAAAACGATCAATCTGGAGACATATTCGCTAAACAACTCACCGATATTGGTAATAGTAAATAGGCTTGCCGCCTCTTAATCTTCTACTAGAGGTTGGATCTATAGATATAACTAACTCCGCCATTATAACGGCACTTGATCAGTAATAAAAACAAACTAATGAAAAAATGAATAGAAGCAATCTTATTGAAAGGAGAAAATGTTTTGATAACCGGTATCCCAATGATTCTAAATGACGTACCATTCGAGTTTGAACGACTGCAGTTTCCAGTACGGTTTGCTTGCGCTATAAGTATAAACAAATTCCAAGGGTAGCGATTAAGTGTTTGTGATATTAAAGTAGAAAAACTATGTTTCTCACATGGTGAATTGTACCTATGTAGCCAGTTTCCGTATTGGAAATTCAGGAAATCAAACAAAAAAAATCGTGTACCACTACGTACTACAATGAAAATAAAATTTAATTTAGAATAAGTAAAAATAAAATGAAATCGAACAATATATATATATATAATAAAAAATTTACTTATTTACAATTTTTATTTATGTAATAATGTGATTTTTGAGTTATTAACTTTCTTTTTTCTTTCTTTTTTATTATTTTTTTCTTTTACATGCTTACACGGAGTCTCAAATAGCAGAATAGGAACTACGTACTACAATGAAAATAAAATCTAATTTAAAATAAGTAAAAATAAAATAAAATCATATAGAATAAAAAATTGACTAATTTAAAATTTTTATTTTTGTAATAATGTGATTTTTGAGTTATTAACTTTCTTTTTTCTTTTTTTTTCTTTTACAAGCTTACACGGAGTCCCAAATAGCAGAATAGGAATTAAAATATTTAAAAATCATCTGTTGGGCGGTACGAAGTTCCCAGAGTCAGATTATTTTACCCTCAACAGGAAGTGTTCAAATCGGATCACTATAGCAGATAGGTTCTGGTAGACAACTAAGCCAGCTTTAGTCCTTTGCGATACCAGATGGAGTTCAGTTACCGGTTACTTCAATAGACTATATGGCCTCACTATGGATACCTCTTCCAGTGTCTCATACCGTGGGGCCCCCAAATGCTTCAAGCGTAGCCTTGTCAATGAGGGACAAGCACACAAAAGATGTTCTTTTGTTTAACTGGTGACTTGCTCTTGACATTTTCAGTAGTCTTCTTGAACTGTCAGCCCCATTTTGCAGGCGTGTACCGCCTCGAACTCTGACCAGACTTCCTTTATAGCCTTACCGTTGTTCCATTCCGATGTTATCTTCTGAGAAATCAAGGGGATTCCGACCCAGCGTTGTATAGCAGGATCAACACCCATTGACTCGATACTATTCAGAATAGATTCCGTAGACACATTGCTGAATGATCCAGAAATCTCCAGAAACCCTCCCTTAGCGAATTTCTTGTATTCCAGAGCCTTTTCGATGTTGAATACTAGTGTATCGCAATTGATCTGCCTTTCTTGAATAAATGTTGAACTTTGGAAAAGCTTGCAGGGGCTCTGCGCCCTTTATATGCTCATACAGATTTTCTATAAAATTTTCAGCAGGACCGAAATTAAGCTGATCGGTCTAAACTCTTTCGAGTAGGTTCAGTTGTTTCTGTCTGCCTTCGGTATGAAAACTACCCTCCTCTCTCCATGAGTGCGGCACATAGCTGAACTTCATGCATCCTCTAAAAATCGCTTCTAGCCACGACACGGATAGAGAAAGTACATTTTACAACGTATTTCAAATGATTCTATCCATACTTGGAGATTTCAATGGGTCGAATGAACGGATTGCCCATTCTATCTTATTCTCCGTATATGATATGTACGGGGAATGTTACAGTACTATTTCCTTCATAGCTCGGATTAATCGCGTCCTTACAGCCAAGAAAATGCACACTGACTCGGTCCTCTAGTGACTCCTTACAGTAGTTCGTTGATTCCTTCACCTTTTGCGAATTAGGATCGGGGACGCGGGCATTTGGATAATAGTTTCCTCAGCCTCGCCACCTCATCGGTATTTTTAAAGCTGCTACAAAAGTTCTTCCAAGACTTTCGTTTTGTCCAGCACATCAACTTTTTGTATTCCCTTAAGAGATCTCTATACTTGTTTCAACAGTACTCGTTTTCTGTTAGCTTGACCAAGTTGAAGAATTCCCATACTCAGTGTCCGCAAAACCCGAACTCCTTATTTTACCAAGGGACAAATAATGTCGCCAGAATCCCTTCTAAGCTTCCAACGCCCCATGCCAACTTCCCAAACCAAGTGTTGAGCATGTCGTCAGCCTCCTTATTATTCTGGCGGATAAAGCTTTGGCCTCCAATTTCATTTCACGATCTCACTAAGATCAATATCCTCCAGTCGCTAATTGGCGGCAATCCAAACATACAAACTGAACGATTGGAATCAAGTGCTTGCAACGAAAACTTTTTTATTAGAACTGATATCTTCACGAAATTTGGAATGGCTTATTGCCCAAGAAATCAATGCGAATTTCTGCAGCCATGTAAGCTGAACGTTCTGAAGTGCTTGTGTGCAAAGCTTCCCCATTTGACGAGGTATCTTCAAAAAATTACCATAGCGTATGGCTATCGTACAACCCAAACGATCGGAATCAAGTGCTTTCATCGATAACTTTTTCATTTGACGAGATATCTTTACGAAATTTCGCATACAAAAATTCTCGTATGTAGGGTATTATAGTTTCGGTGTAAGTTCTCCGAAGGTATTTTCCCGGCTTTGATATTTGCAAGTTGCGAGAGTATAAAATATTCTATTATATCCGAACTTAGCCCTACCGAACTTGTTTAAATATACATATTATATTTGGTTTCACAAAATCCCGCTTGATGCAACAATGTTGCTATAAATTTCTAAACTAATATGAATAACCACTTAGATTTGTTATTTCAGAAAAATGTAAGTAAAAACGTTAAGTAACTTCATAGTAGATATTTGGTAAATATTATATTATTGTGATTTTTATTCATGTATATACTTTAGCAATTTTAAAATTTTTTTTGTAAGCGATAACCTGAGAAAAGATTCAGATTCTTGATTAAATTAGTATTACAGAGAGGTTGTATTTAAGATGGACGTACTCGGCCAATCGCCACGCCCACACCGTTATTTGAACATTTAAAATACTATAATTAAGCCGCACATTAATATACAAAACTGTTGTTGGGCACAAAATTATCTTATCAATTGTTGGTGGAAGGCACAATAAAAATGTATATTAGCCAGTTACTTAGTGCTTTTTGTCCCCTATATTTCATTAAATTCTTAAATCAAAATTCTCACCCTCTTTCTCGGTAAAACTTCATCTAAATCACAAAAAACTATTTTTAACTCTTCTTTGATAAGATAAATGTTTTCAAAATAACGGAACTTTAGTGCAGTGAAATGGAAGGAATTCAACATTCCTCGCTACTGAGCTACTACTGAACAATATTATATATTTTGCAACGAACTTTTAATATTTTATAAAATATAATATTTGAAAAAGTATACGAATTACAAAGAAGCTTTGTCAACTTCGTTTAAAAAAAGCGAAACTTCTTTACCGTCTAAAAATGCTTCATCCATCTGTTCCATGTCACTTTATACCCTCTGTATTTATATACATAAAAGTTAGTACAGTTAGCATAGCTAGCAAAATAAATAAACAATAAAGTTGTTATAGCTAGCATATTTAATTTAAATATAATTAATCTGCCAATAATTTCTATCTCCACACTCTACTTTATAATTTCTAAATAAAAAATATAATTTCATCCCAGCTAACCCATTAGTAACCCCAATTCATATCCAACCAGAATGGCGTAAGCGAATAGGAAATATCATTCTGGTTGTTTAATTAAAATTTGGCGACAAAACCAGTATTGATCAAAAACTTTTATTTCAATAATTGCAAAAATAACCACAACATATTGCTATCAGCTTTGCTCAATTAAAGTTTATTTTTAAAAATTGCAATAAGAGAGGCAACACATTTCTTCGCCGCAATGTAGGCCGTTTCTCGATCAAACTGAGGTTTGCTCCGAATTATTGCTTACGTTATCATTATTGATTATTTAGAAATAAGTACTAGCAAATAAGCACTCGTACATATTTAAATTAATAAAGTAATAAAGTTTCTGAGTTAAATTTTTTAATCCGAAGAGACCGATTGTATTCAGTGTGCGGTGGATAGCATTACCTTGCACCGGAGACTTTAAGCTCGGGATCACATGTGAAGGAACACCTTCAGGGTTTGGCAAAATGTCACCATATATCAAACTAAGGAAAGTATCGTCGTGACTTCATCTATTCACTATTATTAGAAAAAGGTTGTTTCTGATTTTCACTAAGATTTTTTTCATATTGACCGATACATGTGGTATAAAGTGAAAAGGAGGTTCGAAAATATTTATGTTAGGTATATGGGAGCTAGAAAGTGTTGATCTGCTTTTATCCAGTTCTGGCACAAGTTATAGTGCGGTTTCGACAATTTTTGGACGTAAAATGAAATACCTTGAGGGCACAGTTTTATTCTGATAACTTTATTAATTTTTGATTTGTATACTGTAAAGTAAAGGAATCAGACGTAACTTAAAAGTTGGTTTTATGAGAATTAGACGCGGTTGTCATCTGAGTTTGTCCATTTTTGCAGTGTCTAATAGAAACGGGTAGCATCACACACCAAATTTGGTTGAAATCGGTCGAGTAGTTCCTGAGATATTGGATTTCACCTAAATGTGGGCGGTGCCAATTCCCTTGTCCAATTTTCACACCAGATCCTATAAAACCCTTCTCTGTCATCTTGGTAATGATTTTAATGCTTGTGGCTGTTTTATTCAATGAGTAATCGTACTTTAAGTAGTTTTCAACATTACTGTTGTATGGGAAGACGGTGTGGTTTATATTCGATTTTGCCCATAACCACAAAGTTTGAAGAGGTGATAAAATCACTTCGTCTCATCGAGTTAGGTTGATATATATTGAACGGTTTGGAAGCTGTGCCATTAAAGCATTTTAGGAGCGGAGCCACGCCCGCTTTAAATATCTTTAGCCTACAGGAGTCCCTGACTACTGCGATGTCCTATACCAAATTACAAATTTATATCTTAATTTGTGCCTTAGTTATGGCATTTTAAAAGTTTACGTTAAATGGCGTTTTGTGGGCGTAGCAATGGTCGGAACCCGCTTATTTTCAATACCAATCTCATTTGGGTGCCGTTTCTTCAATATATTTTGATTTTTACTCAAGTTATCGCTTACAGGGACAGACAGACAGACATCGGGATTTCAACTCATTTCGCTATGTAAGTATATCTATATAACTCGATATCTATCTCGAGTAGTGTTAGGTTATACGGACAACCGTTAGGTGAAGAAAACTATTATACTCTGTAGCAACGTGCTGTAAGAGTATAAAAATATATTCGGTAAAAGCTAAGGTAGGTAGGTAGGTAGAGTGCCTATCTTTCGACACGCCTCAGCCTTTAGGAGGCCCATTATAATACCACCGGACTAAGGGCCCCTTTATTGGGTCCACTCTGAACCACTCCGCACTTCTGATCACCCTCATCAGTGAAAGAAGTTTTAAGAAGTGCAACCTCCGAGACTTCGTTGAGAAACCCTATCCGATAGCTGCGATTCTTTTCCTATATATCGCACACCATCACCATTCCTGCACCACCTGAAAGCACTGGTTCCAGGAGTCGACGAAGCTGTACTTAAGGCAAAATGGTTACCCTCTTTACCAAAGGACACTCATGCTATGTTAGCTATACAAACAAATGCAACTTTAAAAGATTTAGGCGGTAGTGCAGACAAGCTCCACGAGATCTTACAAAGCATGCACCTTTCAACAATATTGAAAAGCACCAACAACACTACCGATATAGATATTGTACAACAAATTTCGGATCTAAACAAACAGTTAGCAACATTGTCAGCCATTATTCACAAACGGGAGTTTAGGTCAAACACACGACAGCATAGTAAACCGAGATCACGTAGTCACTCCCAGGTACACTAGCTTAGTTCTTACGGTTTTTGTTACTATCATGCGAAATTTGGAAAAAACGCTCAAAGCAAGATTGCACATTGTCGGAAAATCCACCAGAGAATCGCTTATGACGGTTAGAGACTCTCAGAAAATTTCTCACCGTCTTTACATCAGAGATCGATCCTCGGATACACAATATTTGGTACAATAATTTCCAGATAAAGCAAATCCAGATGTGGTAACTAAAGGGAAGAAACATAGTACTCTCCACCACATTCGTACTTCAGATGAACCCCTTGTAACCAACAAAGCGCATCGTTTACCACCGGATAAACTACAAGCTGCACGTGAAGAGTTCGATAAAATTATCAAACTTGGAATCGCTAAATATCCTGTCCACTGCCTCGAAGATTTCACCACATCATTGCATGGCAAGCACGTTTTTTCAACAATAGATTTGGTCCGTGCATTTAATCAAATCACAGTCGCACCAGAAGACATCTGTAAAACAGCCATTATAACGCCTTTTAGACTATATGAATTTCCTTTTATGACATTTAGTTTAAGAAACGCTGCTCAAAAGTTTCAAAGGTTCATTGATGATGTAACACGGGATCTACCATTTTTATTTGTGTATATCGATGACATTCTGGTAGCTTCAGCCGACAAGAAAGAATATTTGCAACATCTTGAAATTCTATTTAACCGGTTTCGAGATTACGGGCTAGTGATTAATCAAACAAAATCACATTTTGGTTTAACCAAAGTACAATTCTTGGGCCACACTGTCAACAAAAATGGTTAAATTTAAAAGATAAGGTTAACGCTATCCTAAGTATTGAATTTCCTAATACTATCAAAAGCTTACGAAGATTTCTGGGTACTATACATTTTTACAGAAAATTCATCAATCCTCGCTTTACTAAACTCACTGCTGGAAGGACCAAACGTTAAGAATTTTCACAAAATTGAGAGCACAAAAGAGCTTCAAGCGTCGTTCAACAAAGCAAAACAAGCACTAGCTCAGGCAACATTATTAGTTCAACCAGATATAACCACATAATGGGCTATTTTTACAGACGCTTCCGAACAAGACATAGGCGCTGTCAGCAACACTTTAGCATTCTTCAGCAAAAAGCTACCACCGTCAATACAGAAACTGTCCATTTACGATCGTGAGTTACATGCAATATTCGAAGCCGTGAAACGACACAAAATTGCTCCGCAATCCGTCAACATCACTGTTACTGCGGAGAATACAGGTTGACACTAAGAAACCCCAACGTAACAAAATTCAACGACACGTATGCAACTTTCCAGGCACCATCACAACGATTCGAGCACATACAAATCGATTTAGTTTCTCTACCAACCTCTAAAAGCTTTAACCAAAGTTTAACAATAATTGATCGTTTACGCGCTTTCCGAAAGCAATACCTTTGGAATACGGCACAGCAGATACCGTAGCTCGAGCACTAGTAAACCACTGGATAGCTCGATACGGAGTACCAAAACGAATTACATCTGACCATGACGACAATTTGAGTCGGAACTTTTTAACTTACTGTTACAGATTCTAGATCCTCCGCAGTCAAACGGGTTAGTCGAACGCTTTCATCGCCAATTTAAATCAGCACTTCTTTGTCATCGCGAAACTTGGCTGAACGCACTACCAGTTGTACTACTTGGTCTACGAGCAGCATGGAAGGAAGACATGGGCACAACGCCAGCCGAACTTGTTTATGAAGAGCCAATACGTTTACTAGGAGAATTCATCGCTCCTTCAAATAATAACCACCGCCGAACTTTTGGTGAATTTAAAAAACCATTTTAAAATTATTGCTCCTGTAGAAATGTCACGTCATGGGAAGAGATCTATTTTTTATTTTAAGGAACTTAACACCTGTTCACACGTTCTAGTACGAAATGACCATATCGAAATTTCATTCTCATCACCCTACGAAGGACCGTTCAAAGTTATCGCGCGCCATGAAAAATATTTTGTCATAGATTACCGAGGGAAAGCAACTTCTATTTCAATAGACAGACTAAAACCAGTCTACGTAGCTGACAGCGACGTAAATGAACCAGTATCTTGCACAGCAGAAATGGAAACATAATATAAAACTTTAAAAATAAAGTTTCAAAAATAAGATCACCTATATTCCATTTTAACTTGTAAAATTTAAAATTCTTCTTAAAAACTTTACATTTTTTATAGAAGGGGAGTATTGTAGCGACTAGCATGACTCCTAATTGTAGAAGACCTATGTAAAAAACTATTCTTAATATTGTTCTTAATTCTTATAATCTGGTAACACCAAATTCAGCAATTAAATTATTGCACTTATTTCTTTGAACATGGCAGTACTGAATTCAGCAACTAAATTATATTATCCCGCTACAATATTAATTGCATTATGTTACATCTCTTTATTCCTTTTTCTCGACTGATCATCCAACGTGATAAGACGTGTATTAGCGTAAGTTAAATTTATATATTTAAATAAAAGATTAGTAACGAGTTGAACGTGGTTATATTATTTACCCCTCAACTCCTACATATACTTAAGAAAATATTTTCAAGCAATTTATAAATAAATAGCGCGCACACTGACCAGCGTAGAATAACCAAACTTGTTCTATGTAGTAAAATATAATTTCACATATTTTCGATATTATACTACAAAACATATTGCATATTATACTTTCAGTGGTGAGCAATTTTGGGTGTTACCAATTTATTGGTTTGGGAGATATATACACTGAACCTATTAGGAAGTGTGGCGACGACTCTGTGATCTCTTGTACCAAATAAAGATTTTGTATCGTATTATATATAATAATATATAATATTATATTTGCGGTTTAGTTTTGGCAATTTATAGATATACTGGTCCCTTTATACCCACCTAAAAAATCGCCCTCCTGATCCCATAGCATATCCTATCTCATATTCCATAACATATATATTGATCCATGATTTGGATATCTAGAAAAATTAACATACATTTAACCTTGTACAGACTATAGTTTTATGTCGAAAATATGTAAAGTTGGTCCATAAATTAGCTAAACTCCAAGATACGTAATATATAATATTATATGATTTTATCTCGCTCGCTTTGGTTCTTGCAAGTTGTAAGAGTATAAATTATTTGGTTACACCCGAACTTAGTCCTTACTTACTTGTTATTTATGACTTATAACTTAATGAGGATTCCCTAATTAATTTATGTTAATTTTTCATTATCAGTTTCGTTCAATTGATGGTGGGGAATATTTAACAACAGCAACAACTAGTGTAAGTTCAAATACTTAATAAATAGATGTAGTAATAAAAACTGATGTTAAATTTATGTTGACGATACGTTAAAAGTTTTTATTTAAATGCGATTCACGTTTTTATTCCTTTCACTAAAACTTTTCATTATCTGCAAAAAGTTCAATCAAGTTTTTCTAAACTGAATTTAGTTAGTTATGTTGGATATTTGTATGAGCAATATATATTTGTATTGATTAATTGGAATAATTTAATTAAGTCTGATGTAATTAATAGTATTCATATTCTTATTTCTTTTATGAAATAGTGCATTCAAAAGCACATACATATTTATTATCATCCAAATAACTTTAAATAATATTATTAATTATCAGCTACGTCCACATAATGGCGGAGAAGATTCGACAACTGAAATCAAAAATGTAAGTAAAACTCAAGGAAATATTATATATAAAACAGTAACTACAAACAGTTTTTCAACGTCTCTAATTTAAGTGCTCATTTATCTCCGTCTCAGATGATGCTTTTCTTGCAGGGCCTATCACAGAGACTTTGAAAAACTATCGAAATAATCAATACTCATTACAATTAAAAAAAAATTTTTTTTAAACCGAGACTAGGTGATGGAATTTTTAATACCTTGTGCGAAAATAAGTTTACGTACAATTGTTAATGACGAAATAAAGTTTTAGAACTATACAAGAACTCATACTTTCCAGTATGCTCACCAAAAAGTAAAGAGTAGTCTTGTCGAAAAACTGTAGAGTAAAGTATTTAATATATCCATGCGAAGGAAATGTATATGGGCGCCTGCTTTAAACGTATTTGCCAGCAGATGTTCTTAAGGTTCAGATTATAAATATACCTCACTCGTCGTAACTTGTCTAATATGTGTTGCATCCTATACGTCAGGTATAATACAATCGGCGCGCTTTGTGGGTTCGATACATCCCTTCGTTAACAGCACATTGATTTCGTCGTTGATGATAGCTTACATCCCTCGAGTTTTTTAGTTTACGAGTTTTATTGCGCTTCGTTCTACTGTGTTTTAGTACTCGGCTATTTGATATAGTTACCTAGCATTTCTGATGACATGGTCTAGAAGGCCGCTGAATGCTAAGCATCTGGAGCTGTAAGCAGTACCTGGTGACCTCCGCTGGACGCTCTAACTCCCATGCTCTCCAGTGTATCTAATTCGAGTATGACGTCTTCTATCCCGTCGGCTATTTGTAATTCCATAGCTACGGTTACCTTCTTACCATTTCCGGTTGCGTCCATATGTCCAACAACTCGTGACAATACAAAACTTTTAGAGGCGCCAGTGCCGATGAGAGCGTATACCTAGACGTGTTCCTGACGCATAATTACTGGTGGTTCGAAGCTGAGTTTTGTGGGTTCCCCCGCCTTGTCTCTGGCGGAACCCTCGGCCATTTCCCAGTTATTCTGCGAGTGTGATAAGTTCGGCTAGTGTCTCGAAATCTCGACGCCGAATGTAGAGTAGATAATGAGTGTGGCTATTTCGAAAAATCTCCTTTCAATCGCTATTCCTGGTTCCGGATAGCGAAAACATAGTCTTTGTATTTTTCGCGCACGTGTTGTCTTCGTTGCCGTATGTCATCTTCGAGGCGTTCGAAGTAACGTGCTAGTAAGAAGAAACGCAAAAAAGAACTATTTTGAAAGTAATCCAACTCCAACAGTGTTCGTTGTTGTTGCGATACTAATGGAGAGCATGGTTCTTGGAAGAAGGTGTATGTCTATCATGTATACTTCGGTGAGCTCACCCAATCACTCGATGAACTCTAATGGGCTTCGCCCGCCCTTTTTTTTATGTAGATTCCAATCTTAAAATATTTATAGTATTTCGGGCTTCTATGTGGTCAACGCCCAAACACTCAGTGAAGGAGATTCATTCATTAATGTTATACGATATGAAGGGCCACTACTCGAGAGCCAATTGTAACGAAACTTTTTGCTGTTCTGCTTCTTGTAGTTAGCTGAGCTATACTCGTCGTGTCCAGAGTCGTTTTAATAAATTTGTAAACTATGGGACTTTTCATAAATCTTACTTTTTTTTATGTTTTCATATATTTAGAATTCCTCGTACTTTAAATATATAAAATGATATCTTCCGCGTTGTAGTGGCGTCTCCCAAGGACAGCGCTATGGCAGAGTAACGGTTTAGCTTGTCGCGTTAGCGCATTACTATCACGGACAGCAGTAGCAACATACGCGATGCCAAGCGTGGAGCAGGTCAGAGGATCGCCTCACTTCCCTCTTCACGCGTGACTTCCAGTCTTCGTAAGTTAAAAAGCGAAATGCCTGCTAGAGATTCGATTCACTGCGATACATGTCGGCGCTCGTATCGGCTGTGGCGGCGACTCTGTGCTGTATGACCGCGCTCGAGTAGGCGACAGTGACTTTCTGCTGTGTATGTCCGCGCTGGTATAGGCGGCGGGAATGCTGTGATGTCCGCACTCATATAGTCTGCGTCTACTCCCTGCTATTTAACTCGTGTTGTACTGGGGCGTGACTGCTGCATAACCGTGCAAAATCCCGAACCACAGTAAACAGTGTTTCCGACCGCAATGTTAAGGATTAAGTTGGTAAGAGGATCAACTCACGACCCAGCTTACCTTTAAAGACGGTGTTCTCAAGTTAGGGCACCAAGACTAGCCCGAGGATCGATTGACAGCTGCGTCTAATGTCGGAAGTATGTACGCTACTTGTTATTTGGTTTACGTGGCGTGATTTTACTTTAAGGTCCGTATGAAGTTCCATAAGTAAGATATCTTCGAAAGATTAACTAAACATACATATAACATTGGGTGGACGAAAATTAGTGAAATTGATCCACAAAATACACATACTACCATATACTAAATAAATAATTTTCGATATTTCCCCGGCTTTGCTCTTTGCCAGTTGCAAGGGTATACAATGGTTGGTTACACCCGAACATAGCGATTGCTTACTTATTATTTATGCCTATAACTTTATGAGGATACCCTAATTAATTTATGTTAATTATTCAGTATCAGTTTCGTTCAATTGATAGTGGAGAATATTCGAATACTGCAACAAATAGTGTAAGTCAAAATACTTAATAGATAAATGTCGTAATAAAAACTGACGTTTATATAGAAAAACTCTTGGTAATGCATTGAATAAAAATGCTGCTTCGCTCCGTTTTTGTTTCCCGTGTCTTTAACATGGTAGACTACATTACTTTTAACATTAACTCCATATAACTATATCTAAAAATTATTAACCTAAGTATATATTTCCTTACATTGAAAGATATATATTTAAATATGATTCATGTTTCTAGTTCTTTCATTGATACTTTTCATTACCTGCAAAAAGTTTAATAAAGGCTTTCTAAACTAAACTAAGTCTCATTCCAATATATTTGTATGGACTAATTTAAATAAATCAAATACATAAGTCTGAAGTAATAAGTAATATTCATTTTTACTTCTTTTGTAACTAGTAATAACTAACATACTATATAAAAGTACATTAATATTTATTATCATTCAAATAACTTTTAGTATTAATTATTCCTAATTATTGCTGTGTTAAATTTTCAGTATCAGTTACGTCCACATAATGGCGGAGAACCTTCGACAACTGAAACCAAAAATGTAAGTAATACTTAAGGAAATATATAAAAAATTACAAGCAGTTTTTCAACGTCTCTAATTTAAATGTTCGTTTATCTCCGTCTCAAATGATGTGTTTCCAGCAGGGGTTAATCCCAGAGGCTTTAAAAATGTTACGAAATACTTAATACTTAATACGATTTTAAAAATCCAACTTTATAAATCGAGATTAACTAGCTGTTAGAATTTTCAATACCTTTCTCAAAAATAAGTATAGGTACTGTATAAAAAATATGTTAATTTCCACCAGATAAAAGAAGACGTCTTGATCTTACAACAGTCTGTTACGGAATAGGTCGCTTCTTTATTGAATTCCTTCATAGCATCTCGCCACATGATACATATGTTCATACATATATGGATAGTTTGAATGTTTCAATTTTATATTTACATTCCCTACGCTAGAATGGAAAGCAAGCAATGCTAAAAGGAGGACACAATTATACTGATCATTCAGCATTCAGCAAACAGCTGACTGGTATTGGTTTGGGTCCTTGCTAATTATGCGCAGGACTGCATTCTAATGTACTTAAATCTTGAACATCTTGCCCGGCTGAACCCTCGCGGTTCAGTAATTCTTCTGCGGGACCTGTTAGACGGCGTAATTTTTGCACCGGTCGCTGGCACCACTGTTTAATAGCTGTTTTGTCGTTATTAGTGTAACTGTGTAATAAAAAGACGGTAAGCGTTTTACTTGCCAATATACATGTTCTAGCCATTCCTACGCAGCTTCCCATGTATAAATTATACTTCGGTTTCCTCAGACCGCAAATACGCACTCCATTAACCCATGGTTTCTGAATGAGGACAAATTCGACAGAGCGGCTTGCATCCTCTTCCATTGGGCTCCCGGAAATTTTCCTTCGGGATCTCCCTCATCCAGCACCGCAATGCTAATACGATTCCGGGTCACATTAGCAAAAGATTTTGCGGGCGTCACGCCTTTCGGTCTCTTGATTGACGGCTTATCCTCTTCAGCTGACTTTTGTCTTTTAGTTGCCACTGCTGCCGCTTCCAGCTAGAAGTTGGGTAAGACTGCTCTGGCGCATCTAATAGATTTCTGGAGCTCTTTTGTAAGCTCCTGATTGGCTGGCGGTTGCATCTCCACCTTCCTCAGCAAGTGTGTGGCGCGTCGCTTCTCTGCATACTTTGCATTCGCTAGCAGTACCTCCCTCCTTCCTCTGTTTAGCAACCAAGCCTTGGCTAGAGGAGTTGGCATTGGCTGCTGTATGCTTCCTGGTGCCAGCTTTGGCTTCTACTCCATTAGTAGTGCTTGTCTTTGCTCCAGGACCAAGCTTCGCTATTGTCCTCTCTTCGGCTGTTGAAGCCGAGTTCGAGTCCGCACCATACGCTGCTCTTTTCTGTGAACAACTCGCACAGAAGGTCTAGACCCAAAGGTCTAGAGCCAAAGAAGTGTATATTATTTAACAAATCAGTATCAAATGATTAAGTTAACATCGAGTGAAAATTATAAATACGCATAACTGCTGTACTTTAAAAACATTATGTAATGCTAAACAAGAAAACTGTTTATGTGTTTTTGCAAATATTTAAAACTCAGTCAGATTCAACTAACATACGTGTATTTATTCCAACCCTTTGGAAGTATTACACTCACCACTCACTCTTCAATATCGTTTCGCAATAATTTAATAAACTTGAATATTTTTCGCAACAATTGAATAAACTGAATTCTAATATATTTAACACCCACTTAATACAACGTCACTTGCGACGCAGCGCAAAAAATTTAAAAAAATAGAAAAAAGGATTGATTGTCCGGCTCAGGCCCGATACTTCAACGGGAATCAGAACGATGACGAGATGTCCGCTTCGAATTTTGATACGCAAAAGAGGCCAACCGCTACCCGTGTTTTGGTTTTGTTGATGGTTGGTGGGGTGATCGCCGGTGTGTTGGATATCCTGGGTGGTAGTGTCGTTGTGTGAGGTGTATGTTGCGTTAGGTGAGGTGGTGAATGTTGCGAGAAGTGATGTGGTGAATGTTGCTGATGTGTGATGTAGATTGTGTTAGTTGATGTGTAGATTGTGTTAGGTGTGTTGGCGTGTATGTTTTCGGGACGACGGAGGCTCATTTAGCCATCCCGTCCCCCCTAGGCGAATATTAGCCTAGCAGACGCTGAAGTTGTTGTTGTTGTCAGCCCAGTGGCACGGCGGGGTGGTGGCCGAAGCTGGTTATGCCGCGTAATTGCTTCGTTGCGTGGGCGCCAGGAACGCGGCTCCGGAGGGGGGTCCAATGGGCGAGGTCGTGCTGATGCGTGTCTGGGGAGTCGCCTGACTATGCCGCTGCGGTGGGATTCAGTTAGTCGACCACTGTCGCGCCTCGCGGTGCGGTGAAGGAGTGTGTGATGTTGCTCACCGCACATCTGACAATGGCCCCTTGACTTACATGCGGTTGTTGCATGGGTGTGCGCCAGACAATTCAGGCAGTGGCCATGTGCCTGGGCGATTTGCTGTCGTTGGACTGGTGGCATACCTTTAAATATGCCGCAATGTTGCAAGCGGTGTGGGCGACGACATAGCGGGCATCGGAAGCGATGATGACGGGGTTAGTGGCCACGTGTCACTACGAGAAGCGATTGGAGGGGCTGTGGTAGCCGTAGTTCGGGGTGCAGGGTTTGCCCCAGGGTGTGGCACATTAACGGCCGAACGTATTGCTTGCGTTGGTGTTGGTGCATTTCCGTCCACAATGATCTATATGGGAAAAAGTTATTTAGATTATAAGTTTGTCGCATGATTGAGTTGGAAATTTGGGCCACGTTAAGTGGCATAAATGGGTCGTTTGGTCGATCGACCTTTTACGGATTTAGGTTTTTTTTATTTATTAATTTTAGCGATTTTTGGTTCTAATCGGGTTATTATTTACGTTTGTTCGGTATTATCGGCTGTGGGTAAAAAGCATAGCTTTACGAGCGGTCTAGTTAGTGTTCCGGCTTGCGTACGGAGATCGACTACTCGGATGTGACCGTCGGAACCATGGTGAAGGTTTTCTATGCGGCCAAGCCGCCGTTTAGTAGGGGGGAGACAATCATCGTGTACTAGCACGCAATCTCCAAGCTTCGGCGGAGCAGGAGTTAGGGCGGTGAAATCGGAGGGATCTTGCGAGAGGATTGTGATTATTTGTGAATTGAGTACCGCATCAATTCGGATTAATAAAGTCGAGAATTCTTCATAATTAAACTTGTAGTTTCCAGCTACTTTTTTGAAGAGGGATTTGAAGCTTTTTACAGCTGATTCCTATAAACCACCCATATGAGGAGCGCTTGGGTGGATAAACTGCCAATTAATGCCTTGGGGTGCGTACTTCTGTACAATCTCAGATGAGACTTGTTGGATAAAGTCCACAAACTGTTTCTCAGTGGCTCTTTTGGGTCCAATACACGTTTTGCCGTTGTCACTCATTATTTTTGAAGGAAAACCACGACTCCGACGAAGCGAGCGAATACCGCGAGAAAAGCCTCTGTCGTCAGATTTGTACATAGCTCAAGGTGAACAGCTTTTGTCGTAAAACAAACAAAAACTGCCTTTCATTAAAGTGGGAGATCTTAACATTGAAGGCTTTATCTGGAAAGGCCAAGCAAAATCGACACCTGTTGTTGTGAAAGGCAGAGCAAAGTTGCAGCGTTCAGGTGGGAGTGCTGCCATTATCGACGTTCGCATTTTTTGCTTTTGCGTTGTGCAAACTTTGCACATGTAAATGCACTTCTTTATTTAAGGCTTAAGACGGGGAATGTAAAACTCTTGGCGGACTATTTGTTGCATGAGGCGGTGCTCGGCGTGTAGCATCAGTATGTGGATATAATGCATATACATATAATGTGGCAAGCCGTGCTTTTTCTGGTATGATTATGGGATGTCGTTCGTTGTATGTCAGACTGGAGTTGACAAGCCGACCATTCGCATGAAGCAAACCCTTTGTGTCCAGAAATGGGTTTAGTACTAAAAGTGAGCTCTTTTTATCGATTGGCTTCGAATCTTTTAGCAATGATATTTCTCGGCTGAAGTAGCGCGTTTGAGTAGATGCGATAAGAGCGCCTTTTGCTTTTTGTAAGTGTAGGTGCGTTAATGTATCGCATTGGGGGTATATTGGAGGTGTTCCGTTAACTTTAGTTTTGAGCTGCTCTATAAATTTGATCATGTAGGCAACTACTCTGAGGGCTCGGGGAAACGATGAGAATCGCTCAAGGATGTCAGTATCATCCGATGTTGCATGAAAGGAGTCGTTTTTCGACTTTCTGGGGCAATTATATTGCGCATGGGCGCTTGTGGCCAAGAATCGGGAGATTCTGTTAACCAGCGGGGGCCACTCCACCAGAGAGTGGTTGTGGCAAGATGCAGGGGTTTGCACCCTGTTGTACCTAGATCAGCAGGATTATCAGCACTGGCCACATGTCGCCAAGTGGCTGATCCTACTAGGTCAAGGATTTGAGACTTTAGATGGAAAATATACGTCTTCCATGCATGTGGTGGTTTTTCTAACCATGCTAATACGATTTCAGAATCGGACCACAGATATAATTTATATTGTGTCATGTTTAAATGCGTTTGTACGATGGACACGAGTTTGGCTAGTAGTAGTGCTCCACATAGTTCAAGTTGTGGTAGACTTATTATTTTTAAAGGAGCCACTTTTGCTATTGCTACTAATAAGTGGCTTGTGGTCGCAGTGTCGCTTTGTGTGCGAACATATATAGTTGCGCAATATGCCTTTTCAGAAGCGTCACAGAAGCCGTGTAGTTCGACTTTGTGCTCTGGGGCATAATTTACCCATCGTGAGATTTGCATCTGTGAGATATCATGTAGATTGCTCGCAAACTGGGACCACTTTTCTAAACGCAGTGGTTTTACTTGTTCGTCCCAGTCGGTTCCATCTAACCATAATTCTTGTATTAGAATTTTGGCTTGTATCATAACTGCCGAAAGCCATCCTGCGGGGTCGAAAAGTTTCGCCACCGAGGATAGAATTTGCCGCTTTGTTATGGCGGATAATGCAGATAATGACTCTGTAGTGTAGGAAAACTGGTCAGATATCGCATTCCATTGGATCACCAGAGTTTTTGTTGTACTTTCTTTTTCGAATTTAAGGAAATTAGTATCTAACAAATTTTCATGTGGTATATTTTTTAGAATATTAGGGTGGTTCGCCGTTATCGTTTTCAACGGAAACCCTGCGGTATTTAGGGCTTGTATCACTTGTGATAGTGACTTGTATGCTTGTGGAAGACTGTGACTTCCAGACAAGATATCGTCTACATACGGTTGTGTTTTTAACACCCGGGTTGCCAGAGGAAATTCTGACTTGGTGTTTTCTGCCAATTCGTGCAGTGTTCGAATGGCTAGATATGGAGCTCAGTTGACGCCAAAGGTAACTATTTTTAGTTTATAGTCGCGGAGTGGACTATTGGGAGATTTTCGGAAAATAATTCGCTGAAAATCTTGATCGTCGTTATGTACGGCTATTTGTCTATACATTTTTTCGACGTCTCCGTTAAATACGTATTTGAATATACGGCAATTTAAAATGAGTAGCATTAAATCTGGTTGGAGCGTGGGTCCCGTAAATAGGATATCATTTAGGTAATTCCCCGAGCTGGTGGATCTTGATGCATTAAAGACAACTCTTACTTTAGTTGTTTTTTTGTCTGGCTTTACTACTGCGTGATGAGGCAAGTAAAGTGAGTAATATTTGCCATTTATGATTTTTTCGCATGGGCTTACTTCCTCCATGTGGTCTAAATGGAGGTATTCTTCTAACCCGCCATCGTATTATGGCTTAAGCTCACCTTTTTTAAGTAAGTTTTTTTCCATACTTAAAAGCTGCTGTATAGCAGAGGTGCGAGAGTGACCTAAGGCGAGTGTGTTGTGAAATTGTTGTTTTAGTGGTATTCGTACGACGTACCGACCATTATCTGATCTAGTAGTTGTGGCTTTGTAAAAGTCTTCACAATACTGATCTTCGGGGGTTGTGATTGATATGGGGGGGAGTTCTTCTAACTCCCAAAATTTTTTCAATTGTGAATTGAGGTATTCGTTTGAGATTCCACTCAACCTGAGTGGTCATGGTGGTAACTGGTTCCGAAACTAGTCCACTTAGGATCCACCCAAAAATATTATTTTGTGCCAGAAGTGTATTTGAAATTTTCTCAATACCTTCGAGTATTATCTGTGGTATGAGATAGTTGCCTAATAGAAGGTCTATTTGAGCGGGACTAATGCAGTTGGGATCTGCTAGCTTTAGGTGTGAAACCTTTTGCCAATGCTTGCTATTTAAGTGATAGCTTGGAAGCATATTTGTAAGTTGCGGTAAGACTATAGCTTCTGCTTTTATGTGCTTATCCGCTTGGGGGAAATTAGGGTAATGGGGCAGATTTTATTTGAGTTTTGGACTACTCTTCCGCGCATTCCCGTGATTTCAAAATTGGCTAGCTTTGTTGGCAGTTGTAGCCTTTTTTGAGCCCTAGACGCTATGAATGATCGTTGTGATCCTTGGTCTATTAAGGCCCTAAGTTTAAACAGTTCTCCTCGGTGTTTGATGGAGACGACTGCTGTGGGTAGTAGTACTCTACTTTGATTTTCGCTGTGTAGCGTTTGGGTTTTTAATGCCTTTGAGCAGCATGGTGCTTCTTGGCAATTATCGGGATTTCGCCCTTCGGGATTTGCTGTTACAACTAAACCCGTGGCTCTTTTCATATTTGCGCTGTTTGGGGGTGAGCTGGAAAATGTGTTGTAATGCAGCATTGAATGATGTCGTTTATGACAATAAACGCAATTAAATTTTCTGTCGCACTCTTTAAGTGTATGTGCATGTGATAGGCAGTTTGTACAAAGTCTTTTTGTTTTTATAAAATTGTTTCGGTTGATAATATTCATCTTTTTGAATCTTTCGCAAGATTTGACGTTTGTTTGTTATTGCTACTGGCTTAGGGTCTGTGGAAGCTTCTATTTAGATACCCTTTCTGCTATTTCGTATTGGGTTATTAAAAAGTCTTTCATCTGTTGCCACGTTGGGCTGTTTTAGTATGACGCCTGCTTGACCTTTTGTTTTGTATCGGAGGTATTATGGTTTATGTAAACGGCTGTAAACATGTCTCGGAAGGACGGCCATTGTTCATAACCACCATGAAATACTTCTGTATCACATGTGGGCACCTTGAGATGGATGCCTTTGTACTTGTGGCAGCTCTACTCGCTGATTTGGAGTAGGTGCAATTGCTTTTATTAGCTTAAGTTGATCGAAAATCATTGCTTTAGTTTCTTCGAATTGGTCTAAGCAGTTTTCGTATTTTGCGTAAGTCGAAGATTTGAAATTTTCTGGTAGATCTGAGTAGTCAGATTCTACAATTGCGTCATATGCAGCTTGGGGACGTGACCAAAAATTGTCAAGATTGTCTTTTTTGATTTCTAATACCGATTCAGAATTGTCCTGAATCGGCGAAGATGAGAATCTAGTGCAGTATCTTATTAAACTGTCACTTTCCGAAATGAATTTTGTGTAAGAAATGTCTCTACCCCTTTTTTGTTTTGTCGCACCTTGTTTGGAGCGTGTAGCTTCTGCTGGTGTGCATGGACTTTTTTCGTCCGAAATCATTTTTGGTACTTTTAGAGACTGTGTTGTTTTTGAATCTTTTGAGTCTGAGCTCATTTAGAAATTGTATGAAATAAATTAAAAATTCCTCAGTTTCGACTGATGGATAATTCAGAAAATATCTTCGTATATACTCGTATAAATGTGTGAACGAAAGCTATTGTTAGTGAATAGAGTTTTCACTTCGAACCAAATTAATATTAATTTCCGTATATACTTGTATGTATAACCGCAAAAATTTTTTTTTTTTGTTGATTAGCGTTCTTAATTTCAAATAAATAACTGAAATTCCCGGATTTAGTTGTTATAGATACCGATTCGTATTTATTTTTAATTTAATTTTATTGAATAAATTTTTTATCTATTTTATTTTTTATTTTTTGATGTCCTTATTTAGGGGTATATAGGTATACCCTAATGCGTGGACTTGTAGTTATGTATATATGTACTTGTGCAATTGAGAGCTCGTTGAAGAGATCAATGCACTTTGTATCTATGTACTAGTAAGCACGAATTATTTGTGCTGAAAAATTTTATACGCAATCCTGCTTGCTTGCTGCAAGGGATATTGCGGTATATATGCCAAAGTGGACTTTGAATATAATTATAAATTTAGTTTGAACCAATATGTATGTATATTTTTCAAAATATTGTATTATTTATATAATATAGTATGATTATTATTAAATAATCCGCGTTTTATTTACCGAACCGTATTTACCCTATGTACATATATAGGGTATATAAGTATAAGCGTATTGTATATTGTAAGTAATGTAAAAAAGCGAATGATGTATAATCGTAAAAGAGCGCGAAAGAGAAATTGGCAATTGCATGTATTGGCGCAATTTTCCGTAAGCACTGTATGTACGTATGAAAGGTTTTAATTGCATGTATAAATGATGTATAGAATATATACATATGTATGTAAAATACGATATTAATATTTAATATTTAATGTTTAAAATACATATGTATGTATACGTAATTATGCACTGTATATTATATTTATATATGTAATTGTTATATATACGTTAGAAGTAAATGTAAGTACTCCTTTTTGTACGTATATATACATATTTTTTTTTCGTTTAACTTCGTTTATTGTATATATGTATGTATATTTATTTTGCCTTTTATGCTTTAAGTTTGACTTACCTTTGCTCACATATATTTCGCAATCCTGCTTACTGCTTAATTAAGCGTAAGGGGTATTGCCGGAAAAATTTGTAAGTATTGAAATATTTAAATTTGGGTTTTTTTTTTGTATATTGTGTTTGAATACACGAAGGTAAGCAGATACAGGTAGTCAATTATTATATATTATATACATATACAATATCTATCTGTCGTATATGTATGTGTATGAATGTACATATATAATACAATAAACGGTTTTTCGTTATTTGAACCCGCAATTTAAATCGGTAAGTTAGACCAAATTGGCACCCGTTAACAAGATATTGAACGGTTTTTTTATGTTTTATTACAGTTTTGTGCAAAATATAATCTGTAATTCGCAATGAATATGTGATTGATTTGTTATGGAATCAACGAAATTGTATGTCACCAAATCGCCAGCAAGTTTTGATTGAATGGTGAAACTCAGTGCCTGTACATCATTATTCTTTGCGGCAAGAATTGCTCGTTGACTTAACCAAGCATAATTCTGATAATTCGCACTAATGGTTGGGAAAACATTTTCAAAAATAGCTAATTGGGAGTCTACAAATCGGCAAAAGTCGTTGGAAAGAGTAATTTATCCAGATGTCGCATCAACATTGTTTGGAAAATTGTGCAGCAATTTGATCATTTTGAAGTTGAACTCTCATATTAGTGGTTCATAAAGGTGATGCCTTCAGGCAAGCATTCAATTCATCTGCAGCCGTTCCACGGTGAATTACTGACAACGTCTGCCTGAAATTGCCTGCCAACAATAATTGCAGCAACATTATAAACGGTGGGTGCATTGAATCTTCGCACATGTTTACATGTTGGGGTACAATCCGCTCTTATGACAAATTTGTGCGTATCCGATGGCATTCGTTCCAATGCTGTTTTGAACATATTAACCACAGCATTATTAGCGTGAAAAAATGCTTGCAACTGTTCAATAATTCGTCTCTTTAACTCTTGTGTTCCCTGTATATTGCACCGCTCATTCAGCTGATCCACCATCGACGAAATGAAATATATTTGCAGAAATTCATGCGGTTCATCTGGAATTGGCACCATTGAACCATGCAAATGATATATTTGTTCTTGTATCTGTAATTACAAACAATCATTTGTTGAAGAATACGGTGTAACTTCTGATCTAATTTATTGTTTTGTTTTTTGTTTTTTATAGTAGGGGGAAGCATCGAAAGCCGAAGTGCGAAACTTCAATCCGCTAAACTCAACCTACATTCAACCCAAATCTCTCCCATGGAACCACTGGACAAAGTATTACTTCATGGGAGAGAAGAAGACATTTAAGTCTCCTCTACGATACGGACTAACTGACTCCTAATCAGTTGTAAGTGTCTCAATCTTTTCATTATCAAAGCTGAAGCTTCGCTGACTGCTTTCCATTTAATAGAGGACTCACACATAAGTGCTGTCAAATTTTCCACCTTGAAACTACCGCCAAGTGTGGTTTTCAGATTTTCTCTTATACTTGAGAACCGAGGGCAATGGTAAAAAACATGTTCAGAGTCTTCAATACACTCTGTACACGTCGGACAGTACAGACTGTAGTCATGACGAAATTTGTAAAGGTAGCTTCTAAAGCACCCATGTCCACTTAGCATTTGGGTCAGGTGGAAATCCAGGTCCCCATGCTGTCTATCTATCCACGGTCTGATGTCTGGTATCAGTCTGTGAGTCCACCGCCCTTTGGATGAGGTTTGCCACCGTTGCTGCCACAGCGTAATGCTCTTGGTCCTTTCCTCTCTTTTCGATGTGATGGTGTAGTGTGTGGTGTATATGTAGTTGTTATGTGTTGCAATTCATTGTGTTGGTGTGAGTGATTGGTTATGTGTGTCTTCTCGAATGAAATTAGCTCCAAAGGAAGTCATGCGAAAGCAGTTATTGTATTCAAGGATGTGTTGAAGAAAATGGCTGGAATCGAGATCACTTCCATCGGACAATGGTGTCAGTGGCTGTGGTGGTGTAAGACTTTTCCACTTGCGCAGCACAATTCAGCCGTTTCTCTTTTGAACTTTAACGCATTGCAATATCGGCATATAGTCGTCATTGGTCCAATATCTAAATTTGCATCATCACTGTAGTTCGCAGTGGGATCAGATTGGAATGCCAAGCGGTTGTATGATGCCAATGATCTTCGTGTGCTCACGCGTTGTCTCAATCGGGCATTTTCACTTATTATATAATATTTTGTCTTTCTTTGCTTAAGTTCTGTGAATACACTTGTTGCTGGCTTGCATGCTTGTGCGGCGGCCGATGTTGGCACGTCGTCCTCTAGGCATTCTGGACTATGGACAGAGTGGGGAATTTAACCTCAAATGCACGCTCCACATAATTTATACAGTTGAACTTACCACCTTAAAGACAAATGCGTGTTGTTGAAATTGAATAAAAATTTGCACAATACACGTGATTGATTTGATGGTTTCCAATTGAAATGTTAGGGAACGAATAACTTAATTTCACAGTGAACACAATACCGGTTTGTCACATGAAATTAACTGAGCAGAGAACAATGAGTAGCTGTCAAACAATGTATCACGCACCGGCGCCATCTACTTAAAATATTGGTTTGTAGTACATGCTATGTATCAGAGATGGTTCGTGCGTTCTGGAATTATAGCGTCAGGAAGGAAAACCCGACTTATTTTTATATATTAGATATATACTTTTTAGCTTTTTTTTTGTTGTTTGCTAGTATATCTATAGAGCCTGTCTTTTAGGTTCGAAGGACCAGGTATTTATTCCAACCCTTTGGAAGTATTACACTCACCACTCACTCTTCAATATCGTTTCGCAATAATTGAATAAACTTGAATATTTTTCGCAACAATTGAATAAACTGAATTCTAATATAATATACTTAACACCCACTTAATACAACGTCACTTGCGACGCAGCGCAAAATATTTAAAAAAATAGAAAAAAGGATTGATTGCCCGGCTCAGGCCTGATACTTCAACGGGAATCAGAACGATGACGAGGTGTCCGCTTCGAATTTTGATACGCAAAAGAGGCCAGCCGCTACCCGTGTTTTGGTTTTGTTGATGGTTGGTGGGGTGATCGCTGGTGTGTTGGATATCCTGGGTGGTAGTGTCGTTGTGTGAGGTGTATGTTGCGTGAGGTGAGGTGGTGAATGTTGCGAGAGGTGATGTGGTGAATGTTGCTGATGTGTGAAGTAGATTGTGTTAGTTGATGTGTAGATTGTGTTAGGTGTGTTGGCGTGTATGTTTTCGGGACGACGTATGCTCATTTAGCCAATACGAAAGCGAACAAAACCAACCCACTCTTTAGTAGGGAACTCAACTCTTTACAACGGAACTGTCCGGAGAACGATACAGAAGAAGAAGATCTGGATCTTATCATATAATATTATAATTACCTATAATTTAAACATTGTTTAAAAAATTGTAATAAGTATTGGGTGTATGCATTAATTCGTGCGGTTTTTTTTCGATTAGACTTTATTGTGAAAAAATTGTTATACATTTAATGTTCAAAGTATTGCCCATTCAAAGCTTTGCTGTTTGCCCATCTTTCTGGCAGTTTGTGGATCCCATCCAAAAAGAACTTCTCCGGCTTGGAGGTCAAGAAAAATCGACCACTCTGATACCATGTTTTGAAGTGAAGCGTACTCCGGTGAGGGCATTCTGCATTGATCTGAACAAGTGGTAATCGGAAGGTGCTATGTCTGGGCTATAAGGTGGGTGAGGTAGAACTTCCCACCCACAGTTTTCAAAATAGTTTTTAACTGTCCTTGCAAAATGTGGCCGAGCGTTGTCATGGAGAAAAATTATTGATTCGAGTCTGGTCGTTTTTCCGCGATGGCCTTTTTCAAACGAATCAATTGTTTTCAGTTAAGGTCTCCATTGATCGTCTAACTCGATTTCAGTAGCTCATAATAGAGCACACCCTTGTGGTCCCACCAAATATATAGCATAACCTTGGCACCATGGATATTCGGCTTTGCCGTGGATGTCGATGGTTGGCCGGGCTTCACTTACGATCTCTTGCGCGCAGAATCGACGTTTGACGCCTCTTGGCTTTAATTCATAAGGCACCCAATTTCCAAGCTTCTGGATCAATCCTAATGATTTTAATAGTCTGCAAACGGTTGCTTGCTCCTAATACTTTTGCAAGTTCTCCTTGCGTCTGGCATGTATCTGCGTCGAGCAATGTATCCAATTCTTCGTCTTGAAAGTTTTTTGGCTGTCCGGGTCGTTCTCCGTCGTCTAAGTCGAAATTGCCACTTTTAAATCATGCAAACCACTTTTGACCCGTTTGTTCGGCTAAAGCATGGCCACAATAAACGTCCAATAGAATACGTTGGCTTTCGGTACCACTTTTTCATGTTAAAGACATGAAGAAGAACTCCCCGTAAAAACACTTTATCTGGTACAAATTTTGACATTTTCAAATGAATGAAACAAATTGTTGTTCACGCTAAAACAAATGACATCTACTGAAAACGACGCGAAATAACAGTACCTTTGAAATGAATGTAGCCACAGATGAACACGACGCAAAATAATAATAGTAGAGCTCTTGGAAAACCAATCAATATTTTCTTTTCTGCATATTACTTTTACAAAATAATGGCGATGTTTCACACCTGACAGGTGTCCCGTTAAGGCTCACATTTTTTTCTACTCGCGTATAACATAATAAAGCTGTAACAAATTTTGAGCAGACAAGCTATAATTTTCCTATGTTTGTGTACTTTAGACATTTTTTTGGAAATTTTCATATATTAAAAGCAGTATCAGTCAATAGTGGTACATCTAAAATTTGTCTGAAATAATTATTTGCTAATAAACTTTT
Source organism: Bactrocera oleae (assembly GCF_042242935.1). NCBI lineage: Eukaryota > Metazoa > Arthropoda > Insecta > Diptera > Tephritidae > Bactrocera > Bactrocera oleae. The sequence continues at coordinate 3,484,078 of NC_091542.1, read as the reverse complement.
ATTTGTAAATTTTTCATTAAGAAGGTGACAAGCAACAGAAAAATTCGTCGAGCTTGAAGGCAGATTTGCAATACAACTTGTAGCCGATCCTCTTATTTTAGTTTTATAAAACGCACAACTTATACTGCTTCACAAATCTTTAAAAGATTGCCACTGATCTTATTCTCCTAAAAACGGGAATGTTAACCTGAGGTAACCAAAAATTCAACACATTTTGCTATTAAATTTTAATTTAACTATTAAGTTTTATATCACTCGCGTATTTTAAAAAGATAATTAATTTTTTTTTCCTCAATCAGTTTTTTACTTCACTCGCCGTAACCAAAATGTTAATAAAGATGTGTCCAGGTTCATTGTTATCTTAATTTATATATTATAGATAACAGATACATAGTGTATTAAAAAAATTCATACATTTCTTAATCCAGAGTATTTTTTTTCATATAGAAAAATGGAATATCTCGCAGCGTTTATATTATTTGTTTTGAAAGGTTTAAAAGCAAAGGAAATTTATGAACAGTATATAAAAGTATATAAAGCGTCCTTACCTTCAAAACGCACCGTTGAATTTCGGGCTGGTGAATTTAAAGTGATCGTATTAGGTTTGAAGACTATTCATGCGAAGGACGACCAACAACCGCAACCTCAGCAGAAATCATTGAGCAAGTTCATAATATTGTAAGTGAAGATCCAAGAGTTGTCTTTTGTATCAGCTGAATGGAGAAATTTGTGAAAAGAGGTTGCTGGTTTGCAGCACAAAAAAGTCAGTTTTCATCAAGACAATGCACCTGTTCACAAAGGTATTTTAACAATGACAAAACTCAATGAACTAAAGTACGAATTGTTTGAGCAACCTCCGCATTCACCATTTTGATATTGACAATTTGGCTCCCCGTGACTACTACTTCTTTAGAAATCTGAAGTACTTCCTTTGTGGAAAGCGTTTTTGTTGAATGAAGAAGCTATTACAGCCGTAGACGAGTATTTTGCAGAGCTTCCGGAAAGTCATTAAAATTAAGAAGGATCATTGGAATATGTGTATTGAAGTTAAGGGACATTAATTAATTATTGTATTAAATTTTGCGTTAAAAATCGAAGAAAGTCCTCTCCACTATTATGGAAGTTGCAGATCAATCGCAATTGAATAGTTTTCTTTGATTACAATTGTGTGGTGCATCATGAGTTCCAGCCAAACGATCTTACTGTTACGGCTCAAACGATCGGAATTGTGGAAAAAAAATCGTGAATTCTGCATCACGATAATGCACCAGCTCACACATCAATGCTTATTTGCGATTTTTGGGAAAAACTAAAACTGAAAAAAACAGTGTGAGCTCCTCCAACATTTTCCTTTTCCCAAAACAGAAAAAACCGATGGAAAGAAAGCATTTTGCCACAAATTAATGAGATCAAGTCAGAATCGAAGCAAGTGCTGATGGCCATACAAAAAGAGCATTTCAGAAGTGCTTCGAGGATTGAAAAAAGCATTGGCATAAGTGTATTATATTCAAGGGGTCTACCTTGAAGAGGACAAATAGATATTGAGTTAAGTATTTTTCAAAATAATTAAAATTTCACCATTTTCTTTGAACATATCTCGTATATGCTGTTGATAATGCACATAAATATTTGTAATATGATATTTGTTTTTGTACAAATTAAAAAAAATATATTATCTACAATTGTACTTGTAGATTTTAAGAACTGTTCAGAAATTTGTATGGGCCCAGTTATGTTCATGCAGAGTAGAATTAATGATCAGTCATGTACGAGTAGACTAAGATCAACGCAAATATTTAAAAATAAAACAACAAATATTACGTTACATATTTTTATATATTAATATCAGCTTTTAAGACCAAATTAAATAATACAAAGAAATCTTAACAGCACTGGGTTATTGAGTTGTTTTTTGTCGAAATATTATGCTTACATATATGAAAAGATGCTTATGTGCTAAGTGCTCTGTGTGCATATTTGGCTAAGTGGCTGAGTACTGATAAAATCCGCTTAGGTGGACCAACGCGGTAACATAAATACAATTTCAAAATTACATAGCCTGGTTTTATTGCATAACAATAGGCTAAAGTAATTAATAAGCTCAAAAATGCAATTATATAAAAGAGGGAATTTTACAAAAGATGTCAGCCCTCCTGATATAATGTAAGTGTATAGATATCAGAGATTAATTAGTGTAAACAGACACAGCGTCAACTGATTTGACGCAATATGTATTATATATTTTTCGACAATAGTGACCGAGTAAACGATATGAGCTGCTTCGTTTAAAGTCAAATCGTATAAGCTAATTGCGTTGCGACGATGGTTGAATCGAAACGACTATAGTAACGTATTTACAATTTCACCATAACCCATTTACACAAAAGAGCGTATATCGAGCACATTACACTGTTCTCACAATATTACAAATATTTTTAGTCAATATTTCTGTCAATTTATATATAGAATTATTTTTCACTTTTTAGTTTGAAGTGGTTTAAAAGCATGTTTTTAGTTTTTTAAAACAATATTTATTTATTGTTTGCTTGAAAGGGATACGTCTTCCGCGCAGTTCTGGATAAAAAAAATAATTCAACATCTTTAAATAAACGTGCCAATTGACAGCTACTGTTTCCTTCAAAGAACTATGGCTCGACAATACACCTTGATGAAACTACGCAACACACAGTAACTCGTTCTGGGTGAAGTTCCGTCTCGTGGACGTTGCTTCGATATAAATAAAGAGATTTCTTTCAAGATATACAAGTAGTTGGGATACGAGTAACTGAGTCGACTCCGCCTCCTCACAGAATTTTCTTTGTAAGGTGTCTCGCGAAAATTCTTCAATAACTTGTAGTTTACATCTGTGGTTTATATTCTGCTATCAATCTCGCTATCATTTGTCCTATTAACAATTTTATAAATTTTTTTCTCACCATGTCGTTGGCCTTAAATAGTTTAATAGACATAACTACCAAACCGCTGAAACTAACTCAACCAAATTTGCTGGGAGGAAGTTCTTTTACTTTATACGTACTGAAAATTTGTAAAATCAGATAATAACCGTTCGAATTGCAGATAATAACCGTTCGAATAACACAATAAATTGCGATTTTTAACAGTACAGTTTCATAGGGTTAATTGTGATCGCAATAGCAGATAAGGGGCAGCTCTCTTAACGGTATTGCAAATGCGTAGATGCGATTTTTAGTCATAGATGTTTTACTTTTGATTGTAACGTGTTGCGATTTTTTTAAATTCAAACATTTTCAAATAAAAATTTTATTTTTATTTTTTAATCCTGATGTTGCGAGATATTTTGAAGGCGAAGTCATCCGTCGAACAGAAGATTCATTGCAAAGATGGAAAACTAACCAAAATAAAATAAAATCTTTGCAAAACAAAAAACAAAATGCAAATCAATCCCATAAGACCTGGCGTGCTAAACGCACCTACTGCATGCAATACTCAACCAACCTATCCTATTTCTAATCAACGAAATGAATGTACAACAATTGACAAACATTATAAGTGGCATAGCCACAAATATTTTAAGATAAAAGGGACGGAACCTAGTTTAGGCCGCCCTTAACCTGGACGCAAACTTTTTAAACACAACGGGCGTCACAATAGACCCCACATTAACAGACAACATTAGCGAACTAGACAAAATCCCCGATGTGGTAAGATGCCTTCGCAAATTTTCCGGGAATCCAGGCGAATTCCAATTATTGAAAAGAGCATAGACCGAATACCAGAAATATACGAACCTCAAAGAGGATCGCTAAAATACGATGGTGTACTTGACGTTATAAGAAACAAAATCGTGGGCAACGCAGATATTGCTCTTGAATCATAAATACACCTTTAGCGTGGAAGGCTATTTCGAAATGTCTTACTCTCCCTTAGGTCGATAAAATGGACACAGGTACTTTAAAGAACAAAATTACAACATAAGTGCAAGGTAGCTATACTATTCAGGAATTCTACCAAAGAGTATATTCCCACCTATCTCTTATTCATAGTAAACTTGGTTGCATGGAAGTCAGTTCTGAATCCATGCATTTACTCGCACGAACATATCGTGACATAGTCCTTGCCACTTTTATTCGAGGACCTAATGGTGATTTGCCAAGACTCCTTGGCATGAGAGAACCCTTAAACCCGTTCGCATTACGCGATCAATAATAGTTCCCATATTAAGAAAGCCCAAGACTTTAAGCCACCTCTTTCCACTAGGAAAGTGACCAACGAGTTCTATTCACAATTGGCTTATATTCCTAAACCATATTTACCTAAGCAAAATTTCATGCCGGAGTGTTTTGTATACATCATACTTTTATTCATCGCATTTCTCGAAATTTTCGGCCAACGTATCAACTTCCCGCTAGGCCACAACACCAACAACCTTTCGGACTCCCACGTCCATGCATTGCGTTATAAACACTGTAACGGAAAAATTAAAAGATGGAAATGCATCCTCGAAGAGTACAACTGCGAAATGAAGTACAAACCAGGAAAGACAAATGTGGTAGCCGACGCGCTATCGAAACCTCCACAGAGTGACGTTAATGGTCTAACGACTACTGACCATAGCGATGAAAGTTCCGCACATCGGCTCATCCCAGCCACGGAAGCACTAATAAATGCCTTCAAAATCCAGCTATTCATCCTACTCGGTGTCAAAGATAAATATACATTCGAAATACAATTTCCAAGTTTTCACAGACTTACAATTACCAAATGAGACTATTCAACACAGGACATTATAGACATATTCAAACGACACCTTGCAGCATTACTCAACGGACTATACACCACGGAAAGTTTAAAGAAAAAATACAAGAAATATATCCACTTCACTTTGCAAATATCAAAATCCGTTTACACAATCCCTACTACAGAATATCTTGCCAGAAACAGAACACGAAGACAACGAAGCACATAGAAATAGTTGCGACAATAAAACACAAATATTACAGAAATTTTACTTTCCAAGCGCACATTCGAAAATCGAAAAAATAGTTAGACAATATTCCACCTGCCGCGAGCGTAAATATGACAGACATCCTCCAAAACTACAGGTACAAAAAACTACCAGTCCACAGTTTCAATTCATTTGTGAGTTCTTTGGTTATGAGGTGAACTTGAGACCCACTATCTAGTGAGGTACGTGCCTTTATAGTTCTTTCATCACGACCTTTTATACCAACGATTGTTGTTGTTAGCAGGACATATTCACAATCACTTCTTAAACTCTCATTTTCCATATTTTTAATAATTGAGCATTTTCCTTTAGAAGACTTATCTTTGTGAAGCCATAGATGATGTTTGCCTTGACATGTAAGACAATTTTCCCTTTTACATTCCTTTATTCCTGTTTCAAGACATTTGGTGCATAATTTGTTTTTCATTGCTGTGTCGCTGCACCTCTGCTAGATAGAGAGATCTTTAAATTTATAACAATAAAATATATTGTGTCGAGTATTACATACCATTACGCATTTAACACTATTCCTACCGACACTTCACGTACTTCACCTATTCCTACCTCGGCCGGTCAATTTACCGGTCTATCACAACTTATATTTTTCAAAATAGAATGCACACCAAGCATAAAAATATTTTTTTTATTATTATATTTAATACATAAATTACATGTTTTTATTTTTCGTCGCACTTTTTAGAAATGGGATTTTTAGCGGTACATTTTTACCCATACGTACTTTTTACATTTTAGATTGATTTTATTCACCTTATTATCTTTACAATACCTTATCTGACATGTTTTCCGTTCACAGGAACCTGTACTTGTACTTGCGATAGGGGAATTGGTTGATTGTCTTTGCCGAGCTCTTGTTGGTATTCCATGGCAAGTTCTTCTGCCAATTCGAATAGAAATTCCTGTTTTGTAATTCCTGCTCCCGTAGTTTCTAGATATATCACTTATGCATTTATCCCGGATAAATCCAAGATATAAAAAAATACTAAAAATACTTGCAAAAGCCATCTCCGATATTTAGATTTTACCAAATAATTTCTGGCCATTTGGTCGATAGCATCTACGCGAATTCTGCATTGAACTGAGAATTAGAACTTTCTTTATTTCTTGGTTTGGCTTTGTAAACTGTCAACATACAATTATGTGAGCGATTCGTTGTTAACGACTACTAAGGGTATAGATATTTGTACGGCTGTTGAAGAATCACTTGCTGAAAAAGAAATTAAAGTTGTTTTGATAACGACTAATGATGTTCCTACTGCGATGACAAAAAAAAAGTTCTATCTGACCATATCAAGCACATATCAGACACTCAATTCTTGAATTTCATTGCATCATCCACCAACGAGCCTTGTGAGCTAAGGGCGGTTTTGCCTCTGTTGAAAGTATAACAGCAGTTGTCTCTCGCTTTTTTTTACGTTTTTGTTAAATGAAGTCAACTCAGTGTACAACAGATTACTAAACGCTGGTTTAGTCGCGTTAACGAACTGCAAAGATTTGTTTGCTGTTTGACAGAAATCAGGCTTTAAGGACCAAATAAAATCATTACAGCCATGATAGATCTCATTCGTGTTTTCGAAGCTAAATTAAAAGTATCGAATCATGGTATTACTACTGAAAACTACAAATATTTTACAAACTTGGTAAATCTCACCAGGGACTAAAAAATTTTTGAAAAACCTGACGAAGAAAAATTACCGAAGAGTTCAACTCAGTAATTCATTCATCAATCTAAGAATTTTTAGCGAGATTTGGTCAGTTTAAAGAATTAAGAGAAACACTAAAATTAATTTTGTATCCTGATGTAGCTTCTGGCGACAAATTAAACTTACATAAATTTGAATAGTTGTACATTGAATAATTTGAAATGCAGCTGATCGGCTTCCAATTTTGGTCAATATGGATACAAAATTTATCGAATTATAAAAGAATTGGAATTGATTGAAATACAGGGAGACTCACGAATCGTGCTACAAAACCAAATCGCAATTACTCAATTATTTTTTTATTTGTTTTGTTTTTGTTGTTTTTTTTATTGTATAGAAAATTTTAATGACTGCTTCAATTCAGTCAGATTTTTGGGTCTTGTTTTCTACACCTCTCGCTTTATATAATCCCGATCAAGTCAGGTGACTTTGGTAGTCTGCGGAAAGTAGAATTTCTCGATATTAATCTGGCTATTTGGAAGCTGACTCGAATCAAACGCGATTGAAAGGGATACGTCTTCGGCGCAGTTCTGGGTAAAAAAACCTGATTCAACATCCTTAAATAACGGCACAGAGACCGTTACTTATTCAATGGTCTGAAGAAGCTGGCTTTTCTATATTGACCTATATCTTCACCAACCTATGCATATGAGTCACTATTTTCAGAAATGAATAAGATTCAAAAAGTTCATCGAAACCGTTTGTCGAATGACTCTAGTTCAGCTTGCATCCTACTGAAAGTAATTAAAAATCAGCCTGATATAATTTACCTACCATCTATTATATTGCAACAGCAGAAATCACACTTAATTTTAAATATTAAAATAGTAACATTACCATTTTTATTAATTAGTATATAGGTACTCAATATTATTTAGTTAAACTTTTTTTCTGTAATATCTATAAGCCTAAATTAGTTAATTATTCTACTAAATCCGAACTTAGCCCTACCGAACTTGTTTAAATATACATATTATATTTGGTTTCACAAAATATCGCTTGATGCAACAATGGTGCTATAATTTTCTAAACTATGTGAATAACCACTTAGATTTTTTATTTCAGTTTCAGTTTGGTCCAAATAATACCGGAGACAATTCGACGACCAACCAGAAAAATGTAAGTAAAAAGGTAAAATAACAACGCAGTCGATTTTTAAGAAAATGTTATTTAGATTTTTATTTATGTATATTTTTTAACAATTTCAAAATAGTTTTTTTGTAAGCGATAACCTGAAGAAAAATTCAGATTTTGACAAAATTGGTATTACAGAGAGGTTGTACTTTAAATGGACGTACTAAAACAATCGCCATGTCCGCAACACACCGTTATTTGAACCTTTAAAAGAGTATAATTCAGATGCCCGCTAATATACAAAATTGTTGTAGGATACGTAATTATCTTATCAATTGTTGGTGGAAAGGAAAAATAAAAATGTATATTAGCCACCTACTTAGTTCTTACTGTCCCCTATATTTCACTAAATTCTTTGTAATCAAAATAATATACGTATACTTCTAATTAAATCAAAATTCTCACCCTCTTTATCGGAAAAAACTTCATCTAAATCACAGAAAATTATCTTTAACTCTTCGTTGATAAGATAAATGTTTTTAATATAACGGAACTTTAGTGCATTGAAATCGAAGGAATTCAACTTTCCTCGCTACTGAGCTACTACTGAAAAATATTATATACTAGCTGACCCGGCCACGCGTTGCTGTGGCTAAAGTTTTTGTTATATTACATTATAGTAAGGAATCTTAGAGGAGCAATAAGAGAACATCAGTCACGGAGTCCACTATGCTTTTTCACGCAGATGGTATTTGTAAAAAAATATGGTGATCTCCTTATTTGACTTTCTACTACTATAACCCTTTAGTACAATGAAATTATTTACGAACAAAGACGAAAATGTTGATGTTGGTATACAAATTCACTGGATTTTTGAAGGGGAAGTACGTTGAACACAATTAATTAAAATGTTCTTACACTTGATATTAAGCAGAAATCCATACAAAGTAAAAATTTATCATATTTATTATTTCCATTTAATTTTATAACAAATAAGTATATTACAGTATAATACAGTAAATAACATGTGGCGCTTAAACTCATGAATGAGGTAGGCAAGGCAGACAGTCTTAAAATTTTAAACATTAATATCTATTATTTTGAATTATAAATACTTTCAATTTCAATTTAATTTAACACCAATCGGTGCACAATGTTTTTTGTTAACCTGTCTTTAGCTAACACAAATAGATTCGACGGTTTCCCAACACCTGAACATGCAACATATAGTTGCCCATGAGAATAGCATGGATTTTCCAAATCTAAACCACAAATGGACATTGTTTGACCTTGAGATTTATTTATAGACATGGCGAAAGCTAAACGAATTGGAAACTGTAGCCTTTTGAAGGGTGTGGTAGAATCTGATGGTATCATCGGAATACGTGGCAGCAGGACCATTTTTCCTTTAAACTTCCCAGCCAAAATGGTTGCTTCAAGAATGTTTCCGGGGATCTTTTTGATGACCAAACGCGTACCGTTACATAATCGTAGTGGATTCAAATTACGGAGGAGAATAATAGGGGAACCAATCTTTAATCGAAGATTATGTGGTGGCATTCCAGGGATATCTAATGAATTTAAAAATTCAATCGGAAAATTTACACTTTCATTTTCATCAACAACAGTATCGATTGATTTAAAAGACATCAGATCGCCTGGTAACAACTGATGTATCTGGAAGTGAATTTCGTCAACATCAACGTTTTTGGCTGCCAAAATCGCCCGTTGACTAAGCCATTCATGATTCAAATAATTATTCTGTATATCCGGGAAAATACTTTGAATCAATTAATTTTTATCCCTAACAACAGTCCAAAAATTGTTTGGTAGTTTAATGCATTGCGTATTTGGTTGCAGTTCTATTTTACCGTTCCCAATATCTAGTAGTTGTTCGGAAAATATTTGTGCTGATGGATCATTTTGCAATTGTACTCGCATATTTATGGTCAATCGAAGTGTTTCAACACTTCGCCATAAGAATGATTGTTTCAAACATGCATTAATCTCATCCGCGAAAGTAGAGCGAGGTATAACCGGTAAGGTCTGCCGGAAGTCACCAGACAAAAGTAAGATAGCACCACCGAAAAGTTTATTATTGCTGTTTAAATCTTGCATAGTTCTGTTTAATGCTTCAAGTGAATATTTGTGTGCCATTGTGCACTCATCCCAAATTATTATAGAACTCTTCCGCAACACTGCAGCTATTCCACTATTCTTTTTGATGTTACACATTGCATCTGGTTTATTATGAACGTCCAATGGCAGCTTGCATGTTGAATGTGCTGTTCGCCCACCATCCAGTAAAGTAGCCGCAATGCCTGACGATGCTACTGCTAATGCGATGTTTTGTTGCGACCATATTTTGGCAAGAATCAACGATATTAAAAATGTCTTACCGGTTCCACCGGGTGCATCCAAGAAAAAAAAACCGTCTTGTTCAGCAGCAACAGCCAGCATAATCCGATCATGGTTCACTGTTCATGATTTTATCGTTGTAAATCGGTATTGACTAAGACGGTGGCTGGACGTTTAGGTGATGGCATACCATAATGATTTAGTGGTAAATTTGAAATAAGAACACATAAATCCTCGATAAACACCAATGCTTCATTGTACATCTCTGGTGTATAATCTATGTTTTGGCATTGATTTGTTTGTCTAATTCGGTGCAAGATGTCTTCTGTCATACAATTTTTATATTTTTCCCACAAAGTTTGTGCTTGCGAGGGATAACATGTCGTCAAAATAATTGCAAACAACTGACAAATGTTATTCGGTGTTGATGTCAACGCAGCATCAGCAAGCTTTAAGTCCCAATGGTCATCGTCTTCTAGTAATTGCAGTTCACGACATGCATCCTGGTATGTATTGAATACTCGACCATTAACTGTTCGTAAAAATTCAAAAGACGTTGGTCCGGGAACATTCACCAATAACAAACGTAAATAGAAGCACTCACGTTGCTTTGGATGTACCGTGTAAAGTCTCCCCAATGTCTTAGCTTTGATTATGCCTGTAATGGAAGGATGTTGTTTTTCTTGTTTCCGTGGCTCCCATTTTTTACTGGATTTGTTCCATGTGAAATAACGTGGAACATCACCATACACCAATGTCGAAATGCGAATTGGCCAAAAACATCAGGTTTTTGACACAATGTAAAAAATTCAGTTAGAGTCGTTTTCGGAGCTTCGAACGCTCTTTGGAGAACATTTTCTTCAGTGAAGTATACACGTTGACCGTTTTCAAGATGTATTGCCAGATGTTGGACAGCAGGATCTCTTTCGTGGATGGGAAAGCTGAGAATATGCCAAATAGCTTCATTGCTGCTAATGTATCTGCCCATTTGGTATCGTGCTATTTCGCCATTTTTATTTATGTTTTGTACTTCAAATATGGCCAAATCACTGCCTTTGTTTACATATTTACAAATATACTTAATTGATTTAACAGAACTGCAAAGCTCAACATTGATATGAGCTTTGTAAGTTTTCGAAAGTAGTGGTGAGTATGGTACCACCCACTGATTATCAAACTCAACTTGATTTGGAAAGTTCGGCAGTCGCATTGTAAATGTGTGGCCACCATTCTCAGTACTTCTGCGGCGATACATTGGATAACCATCAATATTCGTGATCGTGCCATTCGTATGCGGCTTTAGGAAGTTTTTTTTACATTTTCCATTTTCCATGCACGGTGACGTCATGTTGAAAGCACCGCATGGCTCATGGATCATGTGTTTGGTGACAATATCAAATAATTCTTGATCAATTAATGGGTCTGGAATTTCGGCAGAAATTATTTGATCGATTTTTTCAGGACGGATTCTATCTTTAAGCCAAACCGAAATGTGGGCATGAGGCAAACCTCGCTTTTGCCACTCTATCGTATACAGCCAACAATGTGTGATACCAAAAATTGAATATTTAACAATAAAATCAATTAAGGATTTAAATTTTTGTTTAAACACACGTGCAGTTAAATCATGACGATGAATGGCTTGTTGTCCTGGCAATAGTAAAGTTTGTATCTTTTCCCAATTCGGATTACATGTGAATGTAATAAATAAATCCGGTCGGCCGTGATGACGTACGTAAGTCATCGCATCTTGTATGTATTCCTGCATGTTCCGTGGACTGCCGATGTAGCTTGAAGGTAAAATGAAAGCATTACCGATGTCATTGGGATTTAAATTTCCATCGATGTTTCCAGCAACAGCATCTCGTAAGTGAATATATTCTTCCGATCGTAGTTTTGCCTGGTTGAATCGAAGGAATCGCAAGAGGTCGCTTTCGACCTTAGCATACATATCAACAATGTATTGATGGAACAGCTGACGATATCGAAGTTTTGATCATTGAAGGACAAATAAGTAAAAAACAGGATTAATTTCACTGTATTATCTTCATTATAATATGAATTCAATTTACACTTTAGTCTTAGTAACACGTGGCCGGCCAATAACACCAAAAATTTAAAAAGTGGAAATAATTGAATTTTACGGTATTTCGTTCACTACAAAATAAATTTAATTAATGTTATAGCGTCAACAACACATGGTAATTATGCTGTTAAAATGTAGCTTATATGACACGTTCGTAGATTTACCATAGCAGCGCCATCTATTGATTACTTACTCAACCCAGTCGAAAGGTATCGACATCTGTTAGAATCATTTGGAGTTAGCAGATAATTGTGACTGTCAAATAATAACAGACAAATAATTACCAATAAATTAAAATTGCGACTATAATTTGAGATTTAAACTATCCTATCTCTCAAGTTGGATCGAACTGCACATGGTGTGCGAATTTTATTATAATCGGTTAAGTGGTTTAGGAGTCCATTGAAGACAAACATTGTGAAACGAGATTTATATAATATATTAAGATTTTGCATCGAACTTTTAATATTTTTTAAAATATTTGAAAAAGTATAGGAATTACAAAGAAGCTTTGTTAGCGTAGCTAGCAAAATAAATAAACACTAAAGTTGTTACAGCTAGCAAAATATAATATACAGACAAGAATATTGCAACTTTAATCTGAAATGTAATTAAAAATTGGCGACAAAATTAGTATTGATCAAAAAATTTTAGTTCAATTATTGCAAAAATAACCAAAACATATTTGTTATCAGCTTTGCTCAATTAAAGTTTATTTCTAAAAATTTCAAAAACAGAAACCACACATTTCGTCGGCCAAACCAAGGCGGAAACCCTAACGCGGCAATGTAGGCCGTTTCTCGATCAAACTAAGGTTCGCTCCAAATTAATGCTTACGTTATCATTATTGATTATTTAGAAATAAGTACTAGCAAATAAGAACTCGTACATATGTCAGTTAACAAAGTAATAAAGTTTCTGAGTTCAATTTTGTAATCCGAAGAGACCGATTGTATTCAGTGTGCGGTGGATAGCATTACCTGGCACCCAAGGCTTTAAATATAATACATACAAGTAAGGAAGGGCAAAGTTCGGGATCAAATGTGTAAAAGTACCTTCAGGGTTTGGCAAAATGTCACCATGTATCAAACTAAGGAAAGTATGGTCGTGGTTTCATCTATTTAAGGAAAGAGGATACACTATTATTAGAAAAAATTTGTTTCTGATTTCCACAAATAATTTTTTTTCATATTGACCGATACACGTGGTATAAGTGAACGGGAGGTTCGAAAATATTTATGTTAAGTATATGGGGGCTAGAAAGTGTTGATCTGCTTTTATCCAGTTCTGGCATAAGTTATAATGCGATTTCGACAATTTTTGGACGTAAAATGAAATACCTTGAGGGCACAGTTTTATTCTGATAACTTTATTAATGTTTGATTTGTATACTGTAAAGTGAAAGAATCAGACGTAACTTAAAAGTTGGTTTTATGAGAATTAGACGCGGTGTCATCTGAGTTTGTCCATTTTTGCAGTGTCTAATAGAAACGGGTAACATCACACACCAAATTTGGTTGAAATCGGTCGAGTAGTTCCTGAGATATTGGATTTCACTTAAATGTGGGCGGTGTCAACCCCCTTGTCCAATTTTCACACCAGATCCTATAAAGCCCTGCTCTGCCATCCTGGTTGTGATTTTAATGCTTGTGGCTGTTTTGTTATTATTAAGTAGTTTTCAACATACCCGTTATATGGGAAGAGGGCTTGGTTTATATTTATTTGATTTTGCAAATTACCACAAAGTTTGAAGAGGTGATAAAATCAGTTCATTTCATCGAGTTAGGTTGATATATATTGAACGGTTTGACAGCTGTGTACATTAAAGCAGTTTAAGGGCGTAGAGATCTTCTATACCAGATTACAAATTTATATTTGAGTTTGTGCCTTAGTTATGGCATTTTAAAAGTTTTCGTTAAATGGCGTTTTGTGGGCGTCGCAATAGTCCGATTCCGTCCATTTGCAATACCAACCTCCTTTAAGAGACGAATACTATGTGTATCTAGTTTCATCAATATATCTTAATTTTTACTTAAGTTATCGCTTGCACGGATAGACAGACAGACATCCGAATTTTAAATCATCTCTAATATATAAGTATAACTCGAAAACACCATGAAAGGCTAAACAAGAAAACAGTTTATGTGTTGTTGAAAATATTGAAAACTCAGTCAGAGTCAACTAACATATGAATAAAATAAACAAGCGAAAGCCTTGCGTCCTCTTTTTGGCATTGCATTTGCAGAATAGCGTAGGGAATGTAAATGTAAAATTGAAACATCCAAACTGTCCGTATATGTATGTACATATACCTATATCATATGGCGTGATGCTATGTCCCGTTGACCAAATGTATATTTAAGAAGAAATTCAATAAAGAAGCGACCTATTCTTTGACAGACTTTTGTAAGATCAAGACGACTTCTTTTATTCGGTGGAAATTAACATAACTTTTATACAACGGCAATCTAGTAACATCACCCACGCTTTAGCAGGGAACTCAACTCCTTAAAACGAAATTGTCCGGAGAAGGATGCAGAAGAAGAAGATCTGGAACTTAATTATATATAATATTTGATTAATTATTAAAACATAGTTTAAAAAATTGTAATAAGTAACAATAGCAACAGAAGTTAATACAACGGGTTCAAAATAATATATTGTAAATCTCAAAATGAAACCCACTCTGAATCTTAGTATCGAACAGTCACTTTCTAACTGTCCTCGATGCATTTGTGAACTGGCATCCAGTAGAAGTGAAGTCGCTTGCTCCTAGCGATACTTTTTATTGCTGCCTTGCTTTCGAAGACACTTCTACTCCCATTTTCGAGCCATCGGTATATATGTTTAACGTGTTGCAGCCTTTACTTAAATCATCTTTTCCTATGTTTACTCTGAACCTTATTTCTCATTTGAAAAGTGGGATCATGTGGTCGGACTTGCCAAGCCGCCTTTGTACACCGAGCTATGCCCGAAGGATCTATGTGTGAATGCTCTTGCCGCCAGCAGTCGCCCCGCCGATTTTGCTACGCAGTTAGTACATTTCTGTAAACCTGTCCACCACACTACTGCACCGTAGAGCATCAGAGCGGGAGAAAGCCCCCCGGTTGTGCCGAGCATTTTCTTACACGCATATAAGGCATTGCCTTTCTTACTCTTTCATTCACATAGTGCTTTTACAGCAGTTTTCTGTGCAAGACCAGCCGAAAGATGCTTTGTGTGCCATGGTACAGAGACAGAGTTACACAGAGTTTTTTTTTATTTAACCCCAGACCCGCTTGCGATACCCTACAGAACTGTATTGAAAGTGATGGTCATAGTAGTGTGTAGGCACCTTCCCCTTATTAAGATGACAATATTGTCAGTATATCCCACTATCTTGGGGGCCTTGTCGCCTAAGTTCCTTAACAGCTTATTCACCACTAATGTACTTAGGTGCGGATGTAGCACTCCACCCTGTATAGGAAGGCAGTTAAGCTTATCGGCCTTAACTCTTTCGAGTAGGTTGGGTTCTTTCTGCCTGCCTTCGGTATGAAAACTACCCTAGCCTGGAATTGGGCTTGGCGGTGCTGGGTATATAAATAATAGTTTCCAAAACCCCGTCACCTCATCGGTCTATTTAAAGCCGCTACAAAAGTTCTTCCAAGACTTTCATTTTGTCCCGCACATCAACTTTTTGAATTCCTTTAAGAGATATCTATACTCGTTTTTTGCTAGCTTGACCAAGTTGAAGAATTCCCGAACTCAGCGTCTGCAAAAGCCGAGCTCCTTGTTTCACCAAGGGGGATTTGTTTTGTTCTTGAGTCGCAAGGTAATTCGCGCATTATGAAAAGAAGCAAGGACAAGTGAAGTCGCCATAATTTCTCTTAAGACTTAATATTTCTCCACTTCACATGGCGCATTTTAAGGCGAAGGAACACGCTTCCAACGCCCCATGCCAACTTCCCAAACCTTATGTAGAGAATGTCGTCAGCCTCCTTATAAATATGGAGGACAAAGCTGTGACCTTCATTTTCAGTTAAAGACTTCACCATGCTCAATATCCTCCAGTCGCTACATTCGGAATCTAGTGCTTGCAATGAAAACTTTTTAATTAGAAGAGGTATTTTCACGAAATTTGGAACGGCTTACTGGCAGCAATGTAAATTTCGAAGAAATTGTTCATATCGAACCACCTTAGCATAAAGCTGCCATATAAGCTGAACATTCTGACATGCCTGTTTGGAAAGCTTTCCCATTTGACGAGATATCTTCACAAGATTACCATAGCGTATGGCTATCGTCCAACCTGATCGGAATCAAGTGCTTTCGTCGATAACCTTTTAATTTGACGAGATATCTTCACGAAACTTCGCATAAAAAATGCTTCTATGTAGGGTATTATAGTTTCGGTGCAGGTTGTCCGAAGGTATTTTCTCGGCTTTGATCTTTGCAAGTTGCGAGAGTATAAAATATTCTATTATATCCGAACTTAGCCCTACCGAACTTATTTAAATATACATATTATATTTGGTTTCACAAAATATCGCTTGATGCCACAATGTTGCTATAATTTTGTAAACTATATGAATAACCACTTAGATTTTTTATTTCAGTTTCAGTTTAGTCCAAATAATACCGGAGACAATTCGACGACCAAGAAGATAAGAAAATGTTATTTAGATTTTTATTTATGTATATTTTTTAACAATTTTAAAATAGTTTTTTTGTAAGCGATAACCTGAGGAAAAATTCAGATTTTTGACAAATTGGTATTACAGAGAGGTTGTACTTTAAATGGACGTACTAAAACAATCGCCACGTCCGCAACACACCGTTATTTGAACCTTTAAAAGAGTATAATTCCGATGCACGCTAATATACAAAATTGTTGTAGGGCACATAATTATCTTATCAATTGTTGGTGGAAAGGAAAAATAAAAATGTATATTAGCCACCTACTTAGTTCTTACTGTCCCCTATATTTCACTAAATTCTTTGTAATCAAAATAATATACATATACTTCTAATTAAATCAAAATTCTCACCCTCTTTATCGGAAAAAACTTCATATAAATCACAGAAAATTATCTTTAACTCTTCGTTGATAAGATAAATGTTTTTAATATAACGGAACTTTAATGCATTGAAATCGAAGGAATTCAACTTTCCTCGCTACTGAGCTACTACTGAAAAATATTATATATTTTGCATCGAACTTTTAATATTTTTTAAAATATTTGCAAAAGTATAGGAATTACAAAGAAGCTTTGTCAACTTCGTTTAAAAAATAACTGGTTTTAGTATTTTAAAGCGAAACTTCTTTATCATCTAAAAATGCTTTGTCCATCTGTTCCATGTCATGTTATACTTTTCTGTATTTACATATGTACATAGAATGTTACTACAGTTAGCGTAGCTAGCAAAATAAATAAACACTAAAGTTGTTATAGCTAGCAAAATATAATATACAGACAAGAATGTTGCAACTTTAATCTGAAGACACTTCTAGCCGATATGCGAAACGAGGTTAAAGCTTATTTGCTGTGTGACTCTGGAGGTATTTGCTGATGCATTGATGCGGCTTTCCCAATATAAAAGACTTATGCTCGAAATATACTTACTCTGAACCCTATTTCCCATATGAAAAGTGGGATCATTGGTACTTGGCAAACCGCCTTTGCACACCGAGCTATGCCCGAAAGTTCTATATGTGAATGCCCTTGCCGCCAGCAGTCGCCCCGCCGATTTGGCTACGCGGTTTTAAGCGAAGAGGTCTGAATAAATGTGTACCTATGTACTATTTTGGTGAACACCATCGAGGTATTAACACTTTTAAAATATTAACACTCCATTTACAATCTCGTGAATAATTTAAATAAAAGCATTGTTTTTCGTATATATAAACAAAGTTTTATTATTGAAAGTCGGCGCGGTGGAACAAAAACGAAAGAGGTGAGGTGGCGCTCAGGCCCATAGACGATAAGCGAGTCTTTTCGAATGTAGTTTTCCGAAAGATGATATGAGTAGCGCGCAGGATCGCTATTTTGTCGAATGAGGTTCATCTGCTGCGGAGACCATCCTTTTTGTTTGCTGAGGTGGTGTACAGGCGCGATGCTGTGGGTAAGCAATTTTACTGATTTTTAGGAGTAGTCATATTGATTACTCTCTACTTGAATTTGTTGTTGATTTTACAACACAAGGTATTTGCTCCAATCACACAATTTCCAAGGTTTGGCGTTCTTTCGCCTTGTTGAGGTCCTTAAAAACTTGTTTTTTCCATCGGCATCATTAAGGATAGCGATTCCACGCCTGGCTCAGGTGTGGCCAGAATGAATACTCCTTTGAGACCTTTGAAGAGGGATCTTGCGAGAGTGAGATTTGTGATTTTCGCTCACTTTTTTGAAGTGAGATTTCCAACTTTTACAAGTGTTTCCCATAAACTACCCGTATTATGAGCGCTTAGGTAGTTGCGATAAGTGAACTAGTTCACTTAGAATCCAACCAAATAAAGTGTTTGGGTGAAATAGGGTGGGTGAAATTTTTTCAACACCTTCAAGCATTACTTGAGGTAGAAGGTCGCTGCCTATTAGAATATCTATTTGAGTTGGAGTGTTGCAGTTAGGATCTGCTAGCTTTAGATGTGAAATCTTTTGCCAGTGCTTGCTATTTGTGTGATAGCTTGGAAGCATGTTAGCAAGTTTCGGTAGAGCTATAGTTTCTGCTAGAATTCGATTATCCGCTTGGGGGGAAATTAGGGTAATGGGACAGATTTTATTTGAGTTTTAGAATACTTTCCGCCCATTCCCGTAATTTCAAAATTTAATTGATTTGTTGGCAGTTTTAGCCCATTTTGTGACTTAGACGCTATGAAGGATCGTTGTGATCCTTGGTCTATTAAAGCTCTAAGTTTAAACAGTTCTCCTCGGTGTTTGATGGAGACGACTGGTGTGGGGAGTAGTACTCTACTTTGAATTTCGTTGTGTAGCCTTTGAGTGTTTTTTGCCTTTGAGCAACTTGGTGTCTTTTGGCAACTTTCGGGATTTTGGTTTTTGGGAGTTGTTGTTACTACTAAACCTGTGGTTCTTTTTGTATAAGCGCTTCTTTGGGGTTCTTTCTTTAATTTTTAATTGTTTGATTTGTTTTGCTACTAGCTTGGGGTCTATTGAAGCTTCTTTTTAGGTCGTGTTGAACAATTTTTGTTTTAATAAGTTTTTTATCTACCCTTTCAGCGATTTCATACTGGTTAGTTAGAAAGTCTTTCATTTGTTGCCACGTGGGGCATTTCTTTCGTGATGAGAGCGATTGCTCCCATAAAAGTAACGATTTTTCTGGTAATGCGGCAGTGCATATGTTTACCAGTATAGGGTCCCAGCTGTCTGTGGGAATATTTTGTGTCGATAAAACCGACAAACAGTTTGAAACAGTGGATTGTAGTCTAATAAATTTGTTTGCGCTTTTGATAATTTTGGATGGTTGATGTATACGGCTGTATACACGTCCCGGAAGGACGGCCATTCTTAATAACCTCCATTGAATATTTCTCTGTCACATGCGTGCACCTCCAGATGGATGCCTGAACTTGCCTTTTGATTTTGAATTTGTGGTCGCTCTACTCTCAGATGTGGAGTAGGTGCAATAGCTTTTAGTAGCTTTAACTGATCGGAGATCATAGCTTTTGTGGCTTCGTACTGGTCTAAGTTTTCATAATTTTTGAAAGCCGAGGTTTTAAAATTTTGTGGTAGATCTGATGAGTCAGTTTCTACAATGGCGTCATGAGCCGCAGGAGACGAGTCCAAAAATTGTTAAGATTTTGCTTTTTTATTTCTAATAACGATTCAGAGATGTCTTGAATCGGTGAAGATGAAAAGCTATTGCAGTATCGTGTTAATCTGTCACTCTCAGAAATGAATTTGGTGGCACAAACATCTTTGCCTTTTATTTGCTTTGTTGTAACCCGTCTTACGCGTGTAGCTTCTGCAGGTGTAAATTGATTTATATCTACATTCATAATTTTTTTAGTATGTTAAAATATTTGTCAAAACGAATTAATTTCTTCTCAGTGTAAACTGTATTTACTTGCAATATGATTTTGTTGTGGTTTTTTTTTGATGTATTGCTTTAATTAATTTAATTATGAAAAATCGCACTTTTAATTCAATAATACTTTTTATGTCCTTATGTTGATGTATTTAGGTACACCCTAATACACGGACCTGTTAGTATATATTTATGTGCTCGTGAAATTGAGAGCTCGTTGAAGAGATTAATACACTTTGTACATAAGTATGCACCTATTGCTTGTGCGTATGTATGTTTATTTTCTTATACAATTGAGAATTCGTTGAAGAGATCAATGTGCTTTTTTTTGTGTACGCAATTCTGCTTGTTTGTTACAAGGGGTATTGCGGGATATATGCCAATGTGGACTTTGAAGAAATGTACAACTACAATTGTATTATATGTAGTATTAAATAGTATGTACGTATGTTTAACAGCGTTTTTTATATTTTGTTTTTAATAAATTATTTATTATTTTTTAATTTCTAGTAGTGTTAATTTTACTACAACGTTTATTATATTATTTTTATGTAATTTTACAACTTTTTATATAATTTTGTAAAGTGTAATAGACCCAATGTACGTAGGGTATATAAGCATAGGCATATATTCTATGCTGTATGTATAAATATGTATGTTCGCACTGTGAAGAGAGCGCGAAAGCGAAGTGAATAATGTGCAGGTATTTTCCCTTATGCACTTTTTAAATATATTTTTGTTTATATATATTTGTTTAGTAAAAATATATATATAACGACATATATAGATATAATATGTAAGCGTTTATTCGATATGCATATACCATAAAATAAATACGCTCACTTTGTAGGGTATAAGGTTTTTATATACCTATATATGCCTTTTGTGCCAATTCGTGTGCTTCTTCTCCAGCTGCTTACAGGTATGTTGTATTGTTGTTTTCGCGCCCGTTTTATTCTATTTACATATGTTTTTTGCTTAGGTTTCGCGGCCGGTTGTGTGAATTTTTATTTGTTTAAAATGTTTGTTGATATATAACTATATCTTTGGTGAGTTTTGTGTGTTTTCTACATTTTAAAATTTAATAATTGTAATTATTTATATACATATGTATATATATAAATTTTTTGTTTAAGTCACTGCACCATTTTTAAAGTTTTTTGTTTTAGTATGTGGGTTTTTACACACAGACTCTTTCGACCCTCGTTTTCGGCAAATTCTCTTTTGGTGTCGCTCTGTGCATTCACACGAGCAAAAAGAGTCCAGCAACTCGAGTCTAGTTTTTCTGTCATTCCTTTTCATAAAATTTTCGCAACACTTAGAGTGTGCTGCATATCTCAGTTGTATGTCGTGGTCTCACATTTGGCTTGCAAGGAATTACCATGCATACGGTAGAACAATATGCATAATACCCGCTTAATAGTTTCAAACAAATACTTAAGACGCTAATTCCCTAATCCACCAGAATGTATTGAATACCCGCCACTAATATTTTCAAGGCCAAATTTATAACAGGAATTTCCTAATCTTTAAGTATTAAAATCCTATAGTTTTATTATAAAACAACCTTGAATTAGTTACAATTCTTGTTCTAAATAAAATGATATTCGAACTAAATTCTTTGCGGTTATGCGGTATGTTATTAAAAATTTAAATTGAATATTTTTGAGTTTGCTCCTTATTTACAATTTTTCAAAATATTTCTAATATTCTATGCATACATATTTGCATATTACATACAAAAAATAGATAACAGAATTCAAATTTGCGAACGAACTCTTGCAACCGTTCAAAGAATTTGAAAGTGAAAAGGAATGCTGAAAAGGGTAGCAGCGAGCTATTACGAACAAGAACACAAAGCGTCCCTTCGTCTTTCCTCGTCGTCCCCTCACCCACAATAAACCGGTTTGGGTTACAAAAGAGTCTGTGTGTAAAAGCCCACTTTGAAAATTTTGTTACTTTTCTTGTTGTTCTGTTTCTTTGTCACCACTATAATTATTTATTGTGTTTCTTAGCACTGTTTTGTAAAAATCCGAACGTGTCTTTTGGTAAGGCTCGAAGGACCATCAATAAATGTGTATGTACTATTTTGGTGAACACCACCGAGATATTAACACTGCATTTACAATCGCGTGAATAATTTCTATAAAAGCGTTGTTTTTCGTTCGTTGAAAGTCGGCGCGGCGGAACAAAAACGCAAGAGGTGATTTGACGCTCAGACCCGTAGACGATAAGCGAGTCTTTTCGACGCGCTGGACAGAAAAATACGTTCTTCCAATAGTTTGCCCAATTTTTCTGAAACTTTCGCCATCTTTTCACAACTTAATGATACAGACTTTCTGGTGCCTATATTTATTTGTTATTACACTAAAATCCAGTTATCTCAAAAATGAAAACAGAAATATATACAGTTTTTTTGCATTTTGAACTTAAGAATATAAAGAAGAAAAACATATATAAAATTTGAACTGAATTACCCATTTACATTGTGTTTCGGGTGAAAGCAGACTTTATTGGCTATGTGTATATATGTACATACAATATATTATATTATATTATAATAAGTCGAGGTAGGAACTGTTGCCTCAGTTATTTACATTCACAGTGAAATGATTTAGAGCAATGTTCATTTTGAGCACCTTTCTCTAAGTCTATTTCTTTATAAAGACTTTCTTGAACAATCTTACAATGAGTTCCTGTTGGGTTACCGATTGAGATCCACTAAATTATAAGTTCTAATAAATTTTTTACTATTTTTTGTTCTCTATTCATTTGCCTAAAATATTTAAGGGCAAGCATTAGAAGTCATTCACCTCAATGCAGTTAATAATTGTATTTGCATTGTGTACATACTTACATATTGTGGCGAACACGAGTACCAGAACAAATCAGAATTGACGATAAACTTCCAGAATCAACTAGACAGCGAATTCGTAGTTGCCAGAATGTTCTAGTAGCGAACTTTTGTTAAAAATTTACTATATAAGGACTGCCGGATTGTGCTGCAGACACATTTCTAATTAGAGTGTTGCCGTGTAAAGAGCAATTAAGCTATAAGCAATAAGTTGTAAGTTCGAATAAAGAGCAATAAGTGTTAAGTTGTTGGAATTGGAAAGAAGTGTATAGCATTAAATTTGGACTTTAATTTAACAATCCAGTGATCGAGCTCAAGAGTGAGTTATAGTTAGACGATTTATCGAGAAATCCGTTACAATTGGTGTCAGAAGTGGGATTGTCAAATAAATTCCCAAGGAGATAATTACTTAAAAATGGCCAAGTTTAACGATCTGAAGATTCAACAACTGAAAAAGGAGCTGCAGCAACGTGGTTTGGCGACAAATGGATTAAAAACTGAATTACAATCACTGTTGAGAGAGGCCATGGAGGCGGAAAACATTAATGTTGAGGAATAGGTCTTTATCATGGAATTAGAGAAAGAGACAACAAAGATAGAAGAAAAGGAAGAGGCTCAATACTCGCCAAAGATTGTGGACAAAAACATGATGATGTCAACGCAAATGTCGACACAATTTAAAGGGCAGGATACACGTATGTCTCAAATGTCAACGCAAATGTCGACACAATTTAAAGAGCAGAATGCACGTATAACCCAACACAACAATCCCAATTGTCCTCGTTAGAAACGCGGTTGGAACAGCAGTTCGTAGCGCAACCTCACAAATAACAGAAGTGTTCTTACATATTTCGGAAGAGCGGGATAGAATTAAAATTGAAATGGATGAATTAAAAGATCGTCTCCGCGAGCTACAATTAAATCCAAGGTAAAACCTCCATCCTTTGATGACACTGTTCCGTTCCACGTATTTTAGCTTCAATTCGAAAAGACGGCATCTTCAAATAATTGGAACGCTGAAGATAAAGTAGCTGCATTGTTCGTTGTGTTAAAAGGATCTGCATTGGGTGCATTAGAAAGACGGTATTGTAGTGAGCACAGGAAGCAGATCTTTCAAATGGAGTTGCGAAATCGCCGCCAGAAAGGCAATGAGTCTCTGCAGGAGTTTTGGACAGAGATTGAGAGGTTAGCTCACTTAGCTTATGCATATAAATCCATGTGGCTAAATGACCACTCAATCCCCCCTCACCGTAAGACACTGTCACACTACACCAATTCACATCCACATCACCACACCTACTTACCATACATTCCACACCTACAAACCATACATTCCACATCACTACACCATGCACCGACACGCACACAAATACAACTTAACACCGATCACACCACCATGAAGACATCAACAGATATATAAGGGCCTAAAAAAGGGATCCCGTTTGCTTTTTAGCATTCGACTCGCAAGCGATTTGACCGTTTTTCGAGCATCCGCCTAAGCCAACTCTTCCTTTCGTTCCTACAAAAAATAGTTTTGCCAAGTTTTGCCAAGGTGAGCGAAGTGAAAATTAATTTATTAATTACATAAATATGGTCCTTCGAGCCGGATGGACGGCACTATGGGGTACAAAACATAAAAAAAAAAAAATTTAAATAACGTGAAAAAAAAATTAACAAACAGGGAAAAAAAAAGAACCGGTGCATTTAAACAAAAAACAAGTGCAGTGAAAAAGTGAACAAAAACGAAAAAGGTGATGTGACAGAAATTGAACAAAAAAAAAAAAAGGAAAAATATATATATATATTTCATTAAAAACAACAAAAACCAAAAAGGTGCAGTGACAAAGAAGCGGGGCCAAGAAGTGAACAAACAAAAAAAAAAAAATTCAAATGTGAGCATAAGCGAAATGCAGTGTACCATATAAAAAGAAATATTTGTACATATATATACATACATACATACATATGTATAAATAGATTAGTGAAGTTGAGTGACCGAATATATGTTCGTACATATACACATATGAAAAAAAGTGGAAAAGAGGCAAAACATATTAACTGTGCTACAAAAACATAAAAACAAAAATTACTTCAACACAAAAACAAACGGGCGCGAAACCAAAAAACAAAAAAAAACTAAACGCGTCGCGAAACCCGAAAATATACAACAAAAAAATATTAATCAAAAACGGGCGCGAGACTAAAACAAAACATATAGCAGCCAACAACAACAAAACACAGGAAGAGAGCTGCACCTCAAAAAGAAAACCACATTCTCCCCAAAACCCCCTTGAGGCGAGACAAAGTGAGTGTATCGTTTTCTTTTTTCTTATTAATTATATATGTATGTTTGTAAATCCTGTATACCATTAAAACTAGGAAAATCCTTTTTAACAGTTTGAAAGCACGGGTACAGGAAACGTTAACGGATAATATATATAAAAAAAAAAACGGAACTAAAAATTTAAGTACTACAGACTTATAATTTTTCCTAACGTTAACGGAAAATTTAAAAAAACCGATACATACAAAACAAAACATCGGGTGAATATCCTTATATACATATATACTTATATTTACACATATATGTATATATATATATTATATTAACAAATTATTGATTGCCTAAACTTATGTGCTTACATTTGTATATATATATATATATATATATATACACATATTTACAAAGAATTTCCAGGGGCAGTACCCCTTAGGCTTAATAAAGCAATAAGCAGGACTGCGTAACAATATGTAAGCTAAAGGCACAATAACAATTACAGCTAGAATCTACAGCAAAAAGACAAAAATACAAACATACATATATATACATTCAATCGGCAAACAATATGCAAATTGCATTTACCGATAAATCTCTTAACTAAACATTCTCTTATATTTTTACATATATATTATATCAGAATATATTAGCTTAAGCGCAGTCGGTAAAATACCTGCGTATTAAAATTTTTATTTTTCTCCACACGCTTCTCTCGCGCCGAAAAACACCACGCGTGCTCAGTCATATACATACACACGGCATACGATCTGCCTATGCTCACATACCCCATATACAGTGTGTACAAATACACATTTTTAATTAATTTAATTATTTAAATATCGATTATTTTAAAACTGATTAAACAGTGCGGTTAAATAGCAACAAATAATTATTAATTACATAAATAATTAATAATTACAAAAAAAAAAAAATTTTTGGTAAAAGAAAGCTAAACACAATAATATAAAAAATTCTCAAACAAACACAAGCAGGATTGCGCAAAATAATTTCAGCACAATTTTTCGTGTATACCTAGGTTCAAAGTGCATTGATCTCTTCAACGAGCTCTCAATTGCTCAAGTACATAAATACATATCTACAAGTCCACGCATTAGGATGTACCTACATACCCCTACATAAGGACATAAAAACATAAAATAAATACAAGTTCGATTATTAATAAATTAAAACCAAATACGACCAGTAATTATAAAAAACTAAATCCTCGTATTTAAGAAACATAATTCGAATTAAAAACTCTTATTAACTAAAAGATTTTGCGGTTATACACATATACGAAAGTTAAAATTAATTTTTTCGAAAAAAAAAACACTCTATTTACTTAAAAGAGTTTCGTTACATACAAGCATATAGCTTGAATTCCATCGGTCGACACTGAGGAATTTTAAATTTATTTCACTATTTTCTAAATGAGCTCAGATTCAAAAGAATCCAAAGCAACACAGTCTCTAAAAGTACCTAAAATAATTTCTGAAGAAAAGAGTTCATGTACACCTGCAGAAGCTACACGCTCAAAACAAGGTGCTACAAAACAAAAACGGGTGAAAGATATTTCATACACCAAATTTATCTCTGAGAGTGACAGTATAATACGATACTGCACTCGATTTTCATCTTCGCCGATTCAGGACAATTCTGAATCGGTATTAGAAATTAAAAAAGACAATCTTGACAATTTTTGGACACGTCTCCCAGCTGCATATGACGCAATAGTAGAATCTGACGACTCAGATCTACCGGAAAATTTCAAATCTTCGGCTTACGCCAAATACAAAAACTGCTTAGACCAGTTCGAAGAAACAAAAGCAATGATTTCTGATCAACTAAAATTATTCAAAGCAATTGCACCTACTCCACAGCCAAGAGTAGAGCTGCCAAAAATCCAAAGTCATGAAGCAAGTTCAGGCATCCATCTCAAGGTGCCCATATGTGATACAGAAATCTTTCATGGTGGTTATGAACAATGGCCATCCTTCCGGGACATGTTTACAGCCGTTTACATAAACCACCCAAAATTAACAAATGCGCAAAAATTGTATCACCTCCGATACAAAACAAAAGGTCAAGCAGGCGTCATAATAAAACAGTTCGCACTAAATGACGATAATTTCAATTTGGCTTGCGAAGCTCTAAAAGCCAGATACGAAAATGAAAGAATATTGGTCGATAAGCAAGTAACGATACTAATGAACTTGCCTAAAATTCAGAAAGAAACAAGTGATGAATTCATTAGACTACAATCCACTGTTTCTAATTGTTTGTCGGTTTTTTCGACACAAAATATTCCCACAGACAGCTGGGACCCTATTCTGGTAAATATATGCACCGCGGCACTACCAGAAAAATCGTTACTGTTGTGGGAGCAATCGCTCTCATCTCGGAAAAAATGCCCAACGTGGCAGCAAATGAAAGAATTTCTAACTTCCCAATATGAAATAGCAGAAAGGGTAGACAAAAAACTAGTTAGAATTAAAAACGTTCCAAACGACTTCAATAGAAGCTTTAATAGACCCCAAACCAGTAGCAATAACCATTTAAATAGAAGTTTTTTTAAAAATCAATCGTTCACGTCAGAACAGTATAAACAAACGTCATACGAACTGTGTACAGGAGGGCAGAAACTTAAATCTTGCGAATAATTCAAAAAATTAAATATTGTCGATAGGAACAATTTGGTGAGAACAAAAAGACTTTGTACAAATTGCCTATCACATGCACATACACTTAAAGAGTGCGACAGAAAATTTAATTGCGTTTATTGTCATAAACGACATCATTCAATGCTGCATTACAGCACATTTTCCAGCTCACCCCCAAACAGCGCAAATATGAAAAGAGCCACGGGTTTAGTTGCAACAGCAAATCCCGAAAATTGCCAAGATCCACCATGCTGCTCAAAGACATTAAAAACCCAAACGCTACACAGCGAAAATCAAAGTAGTGTACTACTACCCACAGCAGTCGTTTCCATCGAACATCGAGGAGAGCTGTTTAAACTTAGAGCCTTAATAGACCAAGGATCACAACGATCTTTCATAGCGTCTAGGGCACAAAATAGGCTACAACTGCCAACAAAACTAGCCAATTTTGAAATTACAGGAATGGGCGGAAGAGTAGTCCAAAACTCAAATAAAATCTGCCCCATTACCCTAATTTCCCCCCAAGCGGATAAGCACATACAAGCAGAAGCTATAGTCTTACCGCAGCTAACAAATATGCTTCCAAGCTATCACATAAATAGCAAGCATTGGCAAAAGGTTTCACACCTAAAGCTAGCAGATCCCAACTGCAACACTCCCGCTCAAATAGACCTTCTATTAGGCAGCGATCTCATACCACAGATAATACTCGAAGGTATTGAGAAAATTTCAAATACACTTCTGGCACAAAATACTATTTTCGGTTGGATCCTAAGTGGACTAGTTACGGAACCAGTTACAACCATGACCACTCAGGTTGAGGAAATCTCAAACGAATACCTCAATTCACAATTAAAGAAATTTTGGGAGTTAGAAGAGCTCCCCCCTATATCAATTACAACCCCAGAAGATCAGTATTGTGAAGACTTTTACAAAGGCACAACTACTAGACCAGATAATGGTCGGTACGTCGTACGACTACCACTAAAACAACAATTTCCCAACATCATCGCCTTAGGTCACTCTCGCACCTCTGCAATACAGCAGTTTCAAATTATGGAAAAGAACCTACTTAAAAAAGGCGAACTCAAACCAGTATATGATGGTGTGTTGGAAGAATATCTCCATTTAGACCACATGGAGGAAGTAAGTCCATGCGAAAAAATCATAAATGGCAAATATTACTCACTTTACTTGCCTCATCACGCAGTAGTAAAGCCAGACAAAAAAACAACTAAAGTAAGAGTTGTCTTTAATGCATCAAGATCCACCAGCTCGGGGAATTACCTAAATGATATCCTATTTACGGGACCCACGCTCCAACCAGATTTAATGCTACTCATTTTAAATTGGCGTATATTTAAATACGTATTCAACGGAGACGTCGAAAAAATGTATAGACAAATAGTCGTACATAAAAACGATCAGGATTTTCAGCGAATTATTTTCCGAAAATCCCCCAATAGTCCACTCCGCGACTATAAATTAAAAACAGTTACCTTTGGCGTCAACTGTGCTCCATATCTAGCCATTCGAACATTGCACGAATTGGCAGAAAACACCAAGTCAGAATTTCCTCTGGCAAGCCAGGTGTTAAAAACACAAACGTATGTAGACGATATCCTGTCTGGAAGTCACAATCTTCCACAAGCATACGAATCACTATCACAAGTGGTAAAAGCCCTCAAAACCGCAGGGTTTTCGTTGAAAAAGATCACGGCGAACCACTCTAATATCTTAAAGGATATACCTAAAGAAAATCTGTTGGACAATAATTTCCTTAAATTCGAAAAGGAAAGTACAACAAAAACTCTGGGGATCCAATGGAATGCGATATCTGACCAGTTTTCATACACTACAGAGTCAATATCTGCGTTATCCGCCATAACAAAGCGACAAATTTTATCCTCTGTGGCGAAACTTTTCGACCCCGCAGGATGGCTTTCGCCAGTTATGATACAAGCCAAAATCCTAATACAAGAATTATGGTTAGATGGAACCGACTGGGACGAACAAGTAAAACCACTTCATTGAGAAAAGTGGTCCCAGTTGGCGAGCAATCTAAATGATATCTCACAGATACAAATCCCACGATGGGTAAATTATGCCCCAGAGCACAAAGTCGAACTACACGGCTTCTGTGACGCTTCTGAAAAGGCATATTGCGCAACTATATATGTTCGCACACAAAGCGACATTGCAACCACAAGCCACCTACTAGTAGCAAAAGCAAAAGTAGCTCCGTTAAAAACAATAAGTCTGCCACGACTTGAACTGTGTGGAGCGCTACTACTAGCCAAACTAGTATCCATGGTGCGAATGCATATAAACATGGCAAAATACAAACTATATCTGTGGTCCGATTCTGAAATCGTACTCGCCTGGTTAGAAAACCACCACATGCATGGAAGACGTATATTTCCAACCGAACGTCTCAAATACTTGACCTAGTAGAATCAGCCACTTGGCGACATGTAGCTAGTGCTGACAATCCTGCTGATCTGGGTACGAGCGGATGCAAACCCCTGCATCTTGCCACCACCACCCTCTGGTGGAATGGCCCCCGATGGTTAACAGAATCTCCCGATTCTTCGCCACAATCGCCCATGCGCAATATAATTGCCCCAGAAAGTCGAAAAATCGACTCTTTTTACACAACAGTGGATGATACTGACATCCTCGAACGATTTTCATCGTATCCCCGAGCACTCAGGTCGCTCTTATCGCTTCTACGCAAGCGCGCTACTTCAGCCGCGACATATCACTTTTGAGAGAATCAAAACCTCAACCCATTCCTCGACACGAACGGTCTTCTTCGCGTGAATGGTCGGCTTGCCAATTCAAGCCTAACGTATAACGAACGCCATCCCATAATTGTTCCAGAGAAGTCTCGACTTGCCACACTACTCATCAATTATATCCACATATTAATGCTTCATGCCGAACATCGCCTCATGCAACATATGAAATAAATAATGAAGTGCATTTTCTTGCAATAAAGAAGTGCATTTTCTTGTGCAAAATCTGTACCACGCACAAGCAAAAGATGAGAACACAGATTATGGCAGCACTTCCCCCGGAACGCTGCAACTTCGCTCTGCCTTTCTCCATCACAGGTGTCGACTTTGCTGGGCCTTTTCAAATGAAGGCGTCCTTGTTAAGGTCTGCCAATCTGATGAAAGGCTATGTGGCTGTTTTTGTCTGTTTTACGACAAAAGCAGTGCACCTTGAGCTTTGTACTAATCTGACGAAGGAGGCTTTTCTTGCGGCATTTGCTCGCTTCGTCGGTCGACGCGGCTTTCCATCGAAGATCATAAGCGATAATGGTAAAACATTTATCGGCGCTCAAAGAGCCACCGAAAAACAATTTGTGGACTTTATCAAACAAGTCTCACCTGAAATTGTACAAAAGTACGCGCCCCAAGGCATTAATTGGCAATTCATCCCCCCAAGCGCTCCTCATATGGGTGGTTTATGGGAATCAGCTGTAAAAAGCTTCAAATCCCACTTCAAAAAAGTAGCTGGAAATTACAAATTCAATTACGAAGAATTCACGACATTATTAATTCGAATTGAAGCCGTTCTCAATTCACGGCCTCTTACAATCCTTTCGCAAGATCCCTCCGATTTCACAGCCTTAACTCCAGGGCACTTTCTCAAAGGAACACCCATTCTGGCCATACCTGAGCCAGGCGTGGAGTCGCTATCCTTATTAAATCGCTGGGAAAGAATTAAAATTCTCCATCACGATTTCAGCCGTCGATGGAAAGAAGAATACATAAAGGATCTCCATAAACGATACCGTTGGAAGACTCCTGAACAAGCACCAAAGCTTGGAGATTGTGTCATCATCCATGATGATTGTCTACCTCCTACCGAATGGCGGCTTGGGCGCATAGAAAAGCTACATTACGGCTCCGACGGTCACATACGAGTGGTTGATCTTCGTACACAAAGCGGAATGCTAACCAGACCGCTCGTGAAGCTATGCTTTCTCCCAACCGCCGATAATAGTGACACAGCAAATCGCAAACAATCAACCGATACTACTGAAATTCTATAAAATAATCAAATCAATAAGCAAAAAACCGAAAAGCTCGTTAATAACCGTTTAAATAACAAATACCTAATAAAAAAATGGTCGATCAATACGATGACCCATTCATGCCACATAACGTGGTACGATCATCCATATCCTTTATATGACAAGTCTGCATAATTAAACAACTCTTTCATACAGATTAACATGGATGTGGATACGCCAACTACTCCCACGCCAACTGTGCGGTCGGCTACCAACGTGCCACGTACGGGCCCTACCCCAACGCCCCGATCTGCAGCTGCAACTGCCCCTGCAAGCGCACCTGCAACGACACCGATGTCAGCATCAGTTCCTCGCGGTGGCACGCGACCTTCACCGACGCTATCATCGCCGCCTTCAGAGGCACATTGTATACGATGTCCCATTTTTCGGCGCCCACATTGCCTGGAACATTGTGGGATTTTCCGAAGTATGCGACCGCACACACGGGCACTGTCTAAAATGCCTATCGCACACGTATGGGACTCAAGAGTGTGTGTCCACGGGTCTGTGCCAAATTTGCAGTAGACCACATCACACACTACTTCATCGCACCTCGAGGCGCGACGTTGGTCGGCCACCTACTCTGCGAAGCCGCGCAACAGGACCTCGACCCTCAACTCGTGCGGTACACCCGCGGAATGTAACGCCACGGCGTCGACAGCCTAGACCGCAACCACATCGTTCCAATGGACTGAGCAGCGTTGTGGAAACGTTACAACAGCTGCAGCGACTACTAGGCTAATAATTTGCCTAGGGGGCCGGGATGGCTAAATGACCACTCAATCCCCCCTCACCGTAAGACACTGTCACACTACACCAATTCACATCCACATCACCACACCTACTTACCATACATTCCACACCTACAAACCATACATTCCACATCACTACACCATGCACCAACACGCACACAAATACAACTTAATACCGATCACACCACCATGAAGACATCAACAGATATATAAGGGACTAAAAGAAGGACCCCGTTTGCTTTTTAGCATTCGACTCGCAAGCGATTTGACCGTTTTTCGAGCATCCGCCTAAACCAACTCTTCCTTTCGTTCCTACAAAAAATAGTTTTGCCAAGTTTTGCCAAGGTGAGCGAAGTGAAAATTAATTTATTAATTACATAAATACCATGAAATACATCGAGAACACAAAAATTCAGACTTTCGTCAATGGAATATGAGATAACACTATACGCTTCGCGCTATTAGTATGTCTAAAACTAACATTTGCAGAAACAGTTTCGTATGCTCTGACACAGGGAACTGCATCTCTGCTTTGCAGTCAAACATTTAAAGCTCCCAAAGTAGAAATAGAGGAACACACTTGGGCGAACCAATTACTTGAAAAAATTGACAACATGCAGAAAGCACTGGAAAAATCTACAGAAGCGCATAAGAAAAATGGTGCTTAAATGCACGCAACTGTAACAAGCACAATAATCCAGTTGGACGGAAGCGAAAAGCTGAGGCCAAAGAAGACATTATAGATATCCGATTAATGACTATAACATTAGACTGGGATCCGGAGAAGCTACGGAAATGTCAGCAAGAGGATCCAGATTTGAAAAGTGTAATACACGGATTGAAGATAAATAAACGTCCAACGAGAGAAGAAATAGCTGCAGAAAGCCCAGTCGCGAAGGCTCATTGGACACAATGAAATAGTTTGAAGTTAGAGTCTGGCTGCTTGCATCGCGTATGGAAAAGCGAAATGGGCAAAGTTCACGAGCTCTGATGATTGTTCCAAAGGTAAGAATTCCTGAAGTTCTCAACGAGCTGCACAACGGTCCAAGTGGAGGACACATGGGTATCACTAAAACCTTGGAGAAATTAAAACAAAGATTTTATTGGGTTGGTTGTCGTCAATCAGTTACAGAGTGGATCGCCAATTGCATCGACTTCATTGATGCTAAAGGGCCGCGGTCCAGGAGTCATGGTCAGATGAAGCAGTTTTGCGTTTACAAAAAAAGCTTTGTAGCCCTACAGTTCCCTTTGCTCAAAAACATCATATTTTCTTTGATTTTACTCAATTAGAATACGATGTATTATGCAAGTCTGCTCATTATCGTTTTCAATGAGATCTTGCTGTACATTCCGCCATGGATAGTAAAGCATTACCATTTCGCGGAAATCCAAATCTGGGTTAATACCGAATTATATAAGGTTTGGTACGTTTTTTAACAAAACCGCTACCGTCTTTAAGAGGCATGACAACCCTGCTTTCTGATAAATTATCTTCTTCCCTGTCTTCTTCTTCTTCTTCTTCATGATCACTGTCTTGTGCTACTTTAAAAGATTTAAAACATTTATACTTACATACTTGTAGATGAATAATCAGCTAAACAAAGAGTTTCCAACTGATCGGATCTTTAAACTAAAATAACGACTACGAATATTTCAGTCGAATCTGAAGGAAGGTTCTGAAGTTCCACTCTAGGTTTTACCATTCGAACATGTAGAGATGTATTTATAAATATTTCCGTATTATCTGCTTCCGAAAGATGGTCCCAATGCAGCAATATACAGCTTCTTGTGCAGATATTTCTGTCCCTGATATAAATTTGTTACCTATATGTTTAAGTTTTTGCTTAACAGTATAATTTCCAGAACTTGCCTCTGATATAGCAACATTTAAGAGTTAGACTTGTTAATATAATTAATTATATAAAAACAGCAAGCATATGCATCCATATTTTCTCTAAGGAGTTCCAATAATCTAAATACGTTTATCAAAACGAACCTGTAATTTTCTTATGGGAAAAATTTTGGGCTTTGTTAAACTTGATCTAAGAATTTTGAAAAAGTTTTCCTTGTTTCTCTTAATTTTGACTTGTTTCTGTAAAAGGTAACAGTATTTGCGTTGAAGTCATTGGCGGATATGGTATACCAAAACGACAAAACTGTTGTCCTCTTATTTCCCTACTACAAGACCGACTGTGGTTATACATTTAATAACCCAAATAATTTTCTAAGTGGCTTACCGAACCATTTGTAGAAATATAATTGTCAATTAACTAATGGCAAGGGGGAATGTCTGAGGATCTTAAACTTTACTCCTGGGATCATTATTAAGCCAATAAATGCCCAAATTGGTGAATCATAGCGATTGCCTTTTTCTTTTTTCAAAACCAAGTTTTGAACAAAGTTTTCGTTTAATAAGTTTTGGGCCGTAACTCGGTTGAGACCTGAAAATTTCTAAGACAAATAGATGTACTATTCTTAATTTGTAGCTGTGGTAATTTTTTGTAATCATAGAACAACGCGAATTTCAGAACGTATAATATAATATTATCTTGATATATGGTTCAGAGCATGTACGTTTCTGCCCAACATATATTGTTCCAAATGACAACTTTTCTGATTTATTATCTTAAATTAATGTCAATTAGTCTTTGTCCTTCACCTGGCGCTATAACTAAACGTTTATAGTCTAAGTTTTCAACAGGAATATTGTCCAAAAGAGTATCTTGACCACCTGGATCGCCAATCGGAAATCCTCTGCAGAGGTAACAAACTGAACTTCTTCTTGGTTATTAAATTCTAAAATCCTGTTCTCATTAATATGTATATTGCGCTCACGATACAGAGGGGTATTCACTGAGAATTGCAAAGCTTCCATAATCTTTGCGGGGCATATTCCAAACGCCTTCTAGGCCTTAACTATCGACATGACAAATTTATAACACTATAAGAGACATGACGTCTCACAGGCTACCACTTTCAAAGTTAATAAAACAAATTTAAATGAATTTAATAAATTTTTTTTGTTTAAATATGTTAATTAATAATTTGTGGAATTTTTAAGTCTTATTTGACATGAGTTCCTTGTTTAGCATTTTAATAGACCTTTTATAAATATTAATATGACAAATTTAACATATTTACTCAAAATCTGATCAAGAAAGAAAAAAAAATCACAAAGCTTTTTCTAAAATCAAAAAAAAAAAAAATTCTAACATATACTCAATTTGGCATAAATCATTGCGAATTTTCGCACAAGGAGCGAGAATATTGCAGACATATGTGATTGCAACACCCATTCTGTGCAGTTTGGATGGATAAATATTGCATGCCCTTCGCTTTCCCTGACTAGTTTCAGGACTTTGGATATCGTCTTTGAATAAATGGATGCTAATTTGCACAAAGCTATTCACCACTTTCACTTTACACTTGACCTTTAACACTTATTTCCGAATAAAGCAAAGAAAATGTGATGAAAAAAGTTTACAAATTTAAAATTTATTGAGATATTTTTACACAGATAAATTGAACTTTACGATGACGGCGATCGATCGAAAAGTTGCGCGTAGGAGGTTTCGTATCAAATGTTGACTTGGCGCAAACAAGGTGTGTGCAATAATCCCGTCCTTTTTGTTAGGTTGCTGTGTGGTGTGTAATCATGTGTAGTGTTGTCAAAAGTTAAGTGTGGTGTGGTGCGTCATGTGTGGTGAGAACGTGTGAGTGTTCTATTACTATTTCCCTATAAAGAGTTTGCACGAAGAACTCTCATCTTCTATTCTGAAGACGACTTAGTTATATAGACTTTCTCCTTAATCTAGACATAATTAATAAATAATAAATGGCTTAATATATAAAATACTTATATTATTCAGTCCGTCCGGGTGCTGCTCTCTTTCACTGTAATCGAGTCCTTGCTATGGCTCCTTTCCTGTTCGGTGTATAGGTGATATGGTGTACTCGTGCACATATGTATATGTGTTTGCTCGCCACTTTATATAATATAATAATAGTTTAAACACTATATAACTAATACACAATTAGTTTGATAAACACTATATACTGATATTTATTATACTCTTGCAACATGTTTCTACAGAGTATACAGAGATATTTTTGCACACACATCATACGTGCTTTTGTATACCTATATATTATTTAGATATTCATTATCATAATAATACCTACATAATATTTAGTTTTATTTATAGAAATTAGTAGTTTATTTGATTGTATTGAAATTAAGTGCTCGGAAAACCACCCTAAATTGCTTTTGACTAACATTTTTTAAAACAGGAGGATCTTTGGTACCTATTTTTAAAGGTCTCTCCATGAAGGCCAAATTAACAATAATTTACATATAATTAAGTATGGTATACACATACGTAGAGCAGGTATGTAGATTTTGTTCTTTCTGTCTGAATATCTAAACCTTTCATAAGCTGCCAACGGCGCTGGGTAAAAATGTAATCTTCTTGAGTTTACAGTTCACTTCATAACCTTTATATTAAAATGTGTCGCAAAACTGAAGTAATAGACAGTAGCATTTAAACCGATGGGGTCGTAGTTAATCTATTACCACATAAAAAGGGTCTTTAACCCTTTTGATACTACACTACTTATATCTATTTCATGCGATTTTTCCTAGAAAGATATTTTTGACTTATATAAAGTCAAGCACTCTAAGAAACTTTTTAACATTGTTGTCTGGTATATTTTGTTATAAGTTCAACATGATGGCTGAAAAAATATACCTATCCACTAATTATCACCAAATATTAGAAGAAATATAAGTATATAGAAATCTATATCTATCTCGATAAGTTTTAGGATATGCAAGCGTCGTTTGATGAACAAAAATATACTCTGTGGCAACATGTTACGAAAATATTCCATTAATATTTATATTATTATATTATATTATTCCATTAATATTTGGTATATTATTAACTTATGTTATTGATCATAGATTTATTTAGTGTCAATACTATTTTTTTCTCTGAAATGTTAGCTTTAATAACCAGAAGCTATTTAACTTAAAACATGATATAAACTGAACCAAAGGGGTTAGATTTAATATGTGGGGTATATGAGGTTGCTGTTGTACCAGAGTAGCGGAAATCAGTCTTTTAGGGTTATAAAGTTTAAACAAATGGCTAGACCAATTTCATTCATATGCAGCGATATACGATAAATTATCAAATTAATGAAAAAAATTTTAGAAAAAGTAGAGATGGTAAAATTCGTGGTCCGATTTCACACATTTTCGGCCTTAAACTATCGTATATCTAATATTTTACATTTATATGAAGCCCTACGGAAATTCGTTTTTGAATAATTTACATTACAAAATTAACCTTAAGCTAAACCTAAAAATTGAACTCATAAGCTTCAAAGCTACAGCCGGCAAGCCGATTCAGCATAAGCGATAACGTAGACATTTTCACCATAATCAAATATCAGGTTACCGCAGCTGACCTAGTAATCAGGCCACTGAACTAATGCGTCAGCGGAGCAAATGGGAAACTTTTACTGCCCCTGCTTCTTGTGATTTGCTGAGGTATACTCGCCGTGTCAGGGTACGTTACAATAAATTTGTAAACGGTGGGACATTTTACAAATCGTATTTTATCAAAATTACCAAACATCCACAATTTCGCCTGCGTTTACTTTACTGTACAAGATGGTGCTTTCCGCGTTGTAGTGGCGTCACCCGAGGACAGCGCTAAGGCAGGGTAGCGGTTTGCGTGGCTCGTTAGCACTTCACTAATACACAGAATTACGGAATGCAGTGGCAGCAGCCGCGTTGCTAAGCGTGGATCAGGTTAGAGGATCGACTCAGTAGCGTCATCCGCCTCTTCGTACTCCCGTTGAATACTTATTATACGATAGCGTATTTTACTCTGCCACTCTGGGGGTGCTAAGCGACTTAGGATGACTTATGTTTGCGTCTTGTGGTGATGATGTCAAACTGATATGTGCTACAACGACGATTCTGCCGCTGCTCGTGTAGGCTTCGAAGGCGATTCTACCGCTGCGTGCGTTGACGCTCGTGGCAGCTACGATGACGACGTTCGGATGTTTCTGTCCGCGCTCGTGTAGCTTAGATGACGATGTCCTGCTGCGTGCGTTGACGCTCGCGGGTGCTACGACGACAACGCCCGGATGCTCGTGTAGGTTTCGACGGCGGTTCTGCTGCTGCCCGTGTAGTCTTCGATTCCGATTCTGCCGCCGCTCGCGTATAGCCATGAAAAATAATCCCAGGCCACAAGACCCTGTATTGGCGACCGAAAGTTAAGGGTTGAGTCGGTCAGAGGATCAACTTACTATCGAGCTCACCCTTAACGAACGGCGTTCACAACTTAAGGCACTAAGACTAGCCGCTCGTCTTTGACATCTTGGATGACACGAAGGTTGACATTGTTAATTCTATGGAGTTGCGGAATACTCAATACTGGGTCGTGACTAACGATTTTCAGCAGCGGTGACCCCGCCATGCCTGGCTTTCTATTTAGTATCTCACGCTGGTTCACATATTTCGTTCCATTGATGATTGCGGAGAAACGGAAGGTGACGAGGTGTGTCCCAGAAAAATGATGACTCTGGTACAGATAAACTTAAATCTAGAGTAGGCTATAAGTATATGAATTATATTCCCGGAATGTAGGACTTTAATCTTGGATGCTTCGGTTGGGCTAACTATGGGGATCTCTACGGGTTCTTCCTATAAGATTCTCTCCAAATCTTCATAATCAAAAATAGTGGGATTTATTATTTTAGCCTTAGCCAATGTAATTGTGAGAATCATGTTTGAAATCTGGATTATTAAAATTCTATTTCTCGTTACTAATGTTTCATATAAATGCTCATCCCATCTAACATGCTAGAAAATTCTGTCAGGTTACTCGAATGCTTCAAATAGTCCCAATGTTCCCATACCAATACTTTCCCGTCTATCACCGATATAATTGGAATGAGAGTAGTCGATAATCCGACAATATATGACTCCTGACATTAAAAGGACTGCAAAGTTATTCCTACAAAGATAGAAAAATA
This sequence comes from Bactrocera oleae, assembly GCF_042242935.1. Classification (NCBI taxonomy): domain Eukaryota; kingdom Metazoa; phylum Arthropoda; class Insecta; order Diptera; family Tephritidae; genus Bactrocera; species Bactrocera oleae. The sequence goes on along the minus strand of NC_091542.1, from coordinate 3,444,155 downwards.
GAGAATAAAGATAGTTGTGTGCTTAACTATTAACCTTAGCCTGTGCGATTTTCTCGTGTGTAAGTAAGTGCTACTTTGTGGACCACCCTCCCAGAACAGACGTTCCCAGGTCTGCTTGAATCATTTCCTCTGTGCAAAGCGGTGTTAACTTATTTACAAGTACTAACCTTTTATTGTTTTGTTCGAACACTTTTTCACCAACTTCAAAAACTCTCTTTTGCATGTTCGGGTTTTTAACAGTGATCTAATTGTCTCCAAATTGAAACCGGCTTCATTATCGCAATAAATTGTTTTTGTTTGAGGAAACAAATTTAGAAGTTGGATAATGGACATTTTTACATACATTATCGTGCAAAGCATATGTTACTTGGGGTGCCTGTCGTGTTTCGCTTTGGGACATTTTTTGCAATTGAATACCACCTCATTGGCTAATGTTGCCATTTTCGGACAATAATAATCACGAAGGATTTGTTTAATATTTTCCTGAGAGAGAGAGACATAGGGCCGGTGCGCGATTGTGTTCAGCGATGATAATTTCAGTTTGTCCATCTTTGTTTGTAGTGTCGACAACGATATTATTGCAGTGCCAGAACTTAGTTGCCGGAAAATTTAACACCAAATCATGTTGTATACTGGCCAACGTCGGTAAGTCGCAGTAAATCGCGTTTACTGAGTTGGTACTAACTAGTGGTTTAATTGTTTCGAATAGAGCGTTTTTATCTGAAAAAATTTATTAGGTGGCGTATTTTTTTGCCGAAGAGTATCATGTTTCTTTTTAACGGAAATTTGGCTTCTTCGAGAACGAACTGGTTCTTGAAGCAATTTAAAGGCTTTTCTGTCGAATCGATCGTGTAGGATAATGCTATTTCACTATGAATTGTCGCAGCATCTGACTGCACTTCATATTCCAGATTGTTCACATTCTGTCGGGACAGAGCATCCGCCACAAAATTTTCTTTGCCGGGTTTGTAGAACACTTTTGCATTGTGTTCATCGTTGTATGATTTTCATCTTTTGATTTTCGCATTTGTGTTCCTATCAGATACAGCAAAGGTGAGGGGTTGGTGGTTTGTTAAAATGTTGATGGAGGCGTCAGTGGTTAAGTCAAAAGGCTGTGTGAAATCTGGGTACATGAAAATAACATCCTCGGATGCAAAAATATTTTTGGAGATATGTTTGCTCACCGTGCCATTTTCTCCTTTGAAAATGTTGGTCAAATGTTCCGCTCTTAACGCGAAGTCCTTAATGAATCCCCTGTAATAACTAGCTAGACCAAGGAATTATCGTAAACTGAATAAGCTTTTAGGCTCAACATATTTCCGTATGGTTCTAACCTTTTCGGGGTCGGTTTTTGCCCCGTTTTTGGTTACTACAAAGCCCAAGAATTCGATACTCTCTTTAAAAAACTTCGTTTTCTATTGTGATACCCTCATATTAGCATCGCATAAGCATTTTAAAATTGTGTCGATATGCTTCATGTGATCGAAATTTAAATCTAGGGTTGTAAAAAACCTTGCCTTTCCTAGATTCTCAAGAATCATTGGAATGCTCGGCATCGGGTATCGATCGGCTATGGTTCGCTCTTTTAACTTTCTAAAGTCGATTACCAGCCGTTTACTTTTATTGCCATTGTTAAAAGACCGTTTTTGGTCAACAAGCCAAATGGATCTGTTATATGGGGATTTGGGGAGTCTAATGATACTATCTTTGAGCAGTTGTATGGATATAGTTTGGCATAGATTGGTTCATTATTTATTGTGCGATCGTGTCAATGACCGAAGTGTTAAAGGGTAATGCCTCGTTAGAGGTCGAAAACGACTTTGACCTTCTTAATATCATGCTTTTGAACTACTTTTTGACGAATATGGGCACTACAATATCATTTCCATAAGGCATTTATTTATTATTCTGCTCGAACCTTGTACCGAGCTCACTGTATCGATTAATATTTTTAAAATTCTCCCAGGCAACTGTTGTTTGATGTACGATTTTGTTCGCTCAAAAATGCAGTGAGTCATTACTACACAGCGACTCAGTGTCCTCTGCAATTTCAATTGCAGCAGTCTCTGCTGCGTTTTCATATCTTGGTTTCTTAGCATTGGGGTCACTCTGAACAATATTGTTCATCTTTTGATGTGTTGATTGCTCCTTTGAGGTTTGGAGGAGTTAGTGCGCGACCTAAACTTGAAATAAAAGTCAATTTCCATTGGTTCTAGGGCATGTCCCTGTTCAGTTCTTTATAACCATTGCTGTTTTGCTGTTTCCTGACGAAATGAGAATTTTTTCGCTGTCCCGTTCGTCCCTAGCCAGCGTCCAGATTTCCCTGCCTTGCATAGGCGCGGTTTCTATGGTCCTCTTTCCTCTGCCCTCTTTCTGCTATATATGAGGCAAAAACATAATACACTTGATGATAGCTTTTGCTTCTCTAGCAAATGCTACAAGTAAAGCAGATTGCTAGATCCTGCCTCCATGCTACGTATTCTTCTGACCCGCCATTAAATTTTGGGTCTGATTTTGTTATATCCAGAGGAATATTGCAATTGATTTGTGGGTCCACAGAAATTCGTTCAACCTGTGATACTTCGATACTCAAGTTATATACCCGCTCAGTCATAGCGTTAAGCTGTGTTTAAATTCTTTGTTTTTGCTTTAATTTTTTGCGCTAATGCTTCGCTAACAGCGGTGACTATTAATGCTTGCACTTGGTTTACATCCATAGCGAAATTCGTTTGGTTTGGGATTTGGCTAACGTTGTTTTCTATGTCCCACTCAATATCACTGTCGCACTCGATTTTAATATTGCGTAACGCGTCTAACCAACTCTTGTGCTCATGTGTATAAAACAAATTTTTAGCAGCAGTATATATTTTATATATATACTTTTTTTGTTTTTTAAATAACTCTATATTTCACAATCACATCTGTTACTGGTAGCTGTTTATAACTAATTAGTGCAAGTAATTTGGAGAAAATCTAAACGAACTTACATGGTATGGAAAGTAGAGTAACTCCAACTCTAACTAGTGCGCCAGTTCTGTCTGTTGGGCGCCAGTTATGTTATTTAGTATGCTCCTAATGAACTGTTGCGTCTGCGCAGAAGTTTTAAGCAGTGTTGCGTTAAATGCGCGTACAGTTTCGCAATTGTTGACAAACGGACTTGCATATAAGTTATGGTGTAGTGCACTTCTGTGCTTTATTGAGTCTGATTAGAACTAATTTACATTACAAAATTAACTTTAAGCTAAACCTAAAAGTTGAACCCATAAGCTACAAAGCTGCCGGCAAGCCGACTCAGTATAAGCAATAACGTAGATATTTGCAGCATAATCAAATTCAACACTCAGGCCACTGAACTCATGCGTCAGCGGAGCAAATGGGTAAAAGTTTCTTATTTCTTATGTGTTCACTTATATATTGGGGATAGAGAGAGATATTAATTTTGACACTGCTCAGTTATACTCGAGAATTGATTTTGAAGCAATTTCATATATAAAAAAAAAAAAATATTAATACTTACTGACCGACATACAAGTAGTGGAATAAAACTGGTTAGAATAACGAAAAGCATTATAAGTACAATAGTATATGGAATTTGAGGGTAGTATTAATCCGATTTTATAAATTTTTGCTAATACCACATACTACTAACATGACACAGACTAATAAAATGCTTCCACTGTTTCATTTCATTAAGGCACCTCATATACTATCACCAATCAAATGGAGTAAAATCAGACGAATGTTCGAAAATTTTTATATTACTTGTAGTTACATGGAGGCTAGATAAAATTTTCACCCGATTTGATCCATTTTAGGCATAGAGATACCTTGTTATGAGTAAAACACGCTCTATCATTTTATTAAGATAACTCGTACAATTATATTGGCCGATATATCCGGTATAAAGTCACGCGGAAGTTCAAAAATCTTTATGTTAGATATATGAGGGCTATAAGAACTATTCATCCGATTCAACCAATTTTTGACACAAAATCGTACTATTATTGAGAGTTTCATTTATTTACTTATAGTAATTATATATCTTACACATTGACCGTTATTTTCGGTAAAAATTCAACTATAGGTACTAGGGTCAACATATTCAGTACCTAGAGCTTCAACAGTTTTGGTTCGACTTAGACAATTTTTAGTCACAAAGTGGCATACTTTAAACGTATTATTCACGTTTTACCCCGTGGAAAGTGAAAGAATCAGATGGAATTTAAAATGGTGTTATATGGAAAATAAGCGTGATTGTAATTCGCCCATTTTTGCACTGTAACATTGAAATATGAGAAGAATGTTATGTACCGAATTTGGTTACTTGATCGGTTAAGCAAAGCCCATGATATGGGTTTTGACCTAAAAGTGGGCGGTTTTGAAAGCGATTCCTATAAAGTCATATCATATCATCCTAGAGATAAAACTTAATGTCTTTGGCGTGTTTAGTGCTTGGTTTATCGCGCCTTTAATAGTTTTTAACAGTACCGTTATATGGGGACTGGGCGGAGTTGTCACCCGATTGCACCCATCTTCACACGATAGAGATGCACCACGTGGGACCGGTAAAACATATTTGATATTTTTCATTTTTGCTAAACCACGGCCACAGCAAGAAATAGCATTAGCAGTTGCATTAGCAGTTCATCAGGCATAGCTACTCTTTGTTGGATGATAGACGGACAGCCCATTCTGCTTTCAAGCTACCATTAAATATTTATAAGAATCCAAAAGCAATATGTATCATCAAAGAAAGAAGCGGAATGGCAGCTGCGTTACGGAAGACTTCGCTCATAATTTGTGATGAGCATACTATGGCTCATAAGCATTACATAGGAGAATGCAGGATTTAAACAATAGTGACAGACTGTTCGGTGCTACTATTTTACTACTATCTGGTGATTTTCGGCAAACGTTGCCAGTTATTCCTCGCAGATGAAACTAATGCATTTCTAAAACAAACAAATTTTCAACTCCAAAATGATCCAACAGCACAAGAATTTTCTAAGAAATTACTGGATTTTGGAAGATATGCAATATGTTAGTTTGCCAGATAACTTCTGTACTGTTATTCGAACTTAAAATGAACTAAGTGTCTTCCCAGACATTATTAATAACTATTTAAATAATTGCTGGTTTAGTAATCGCGCATGGTTGATGTTCCTCTGATTAACTACCAGATACAACAATTATAACCAGGTGATTTAATGTAATTCAAGTCTATCGATGCTACTGTAGAAGAAAACGAGGCAGTGAATTTTCCAATCGAATTTTTAAATTCTTTAGACATATCAGGAATGCCACCACACCCTCTTCGATTGAAAATTTAATCACCGATTATTCTGCTGTGAAATGTAAACCTTCCTAAATTATGCAACGGTACACGTTTGGTGATCAAATCACTGTAAGTTCTTAAAGCAACTAAGCCAAAACATTGCTTATGCGGTTTAGACTTGGAAAATCCTTGTTTACGAGTAGGAAGACAAGTTTATTTGTATTAACAAAGGGCCGATCGAGCAAAAATAATGTACATCGATTGGCGCTTCATTAAACAGGAGCTATTATTGACTACAATTAAAGATATTGAGAGTATAAATATCAAATAAAAATACTTTAAGTACAATATTTATTAAATAAATGTTATAAAAATGTTATGTTAATATGTATTAAGTTTTGTCTTTCAAATCCTTGTTAAATCACGTATCGCCTTGATTTCATCCATTTAAGGAAAGAGAATACACTGTTATTAGAAAAATATTGTTTATACTTTTCATTAAGGTTTTTTACATATTGACCGATAGATGCGGTGTAAAGTGAAACGGAGGTTCGAAAATATTTATGTAAGGTATATGGGGGTATGTGATAAAGCTATAAACCACGTCTCTGACATCCTGGTTCTGATTTTAATGCTTGTGGCTCTTTTATTCAGTGAGTAATCGTGATTTAAGTAGTTTTCAACATAACCATTTTATGGGGAGTGAGCGTGTTTAATCATATCGTCCATTTAAACAACACATATTATGTTGTTGAAATCTTTAGGACAAAATTTATCATTCTTTGGAAAGTTGCCGGTGCATTCTTTAAACCGAAAGGCATTCGTACAAATTCATAATGACCAAATAATGTAGAAACTGCTGTTTTAGGCCGATCATCATTTTTCACAAGGATTTGATAAGATGTTATTGTATATGGTGAATCTCTTTCTGTAATAATACCTAATTTTAACATATCTTGAATTTGTTTAACTATTTCTTTCTCATGAATTTTATTTGCTTTAGTTAATATCTCATGTTGTATACTTTCAGTTGTTGTTAATTCCTATCCTTCATGGTAAAATAAACAATTATATTCTTTTAGGTAGCTAGAATTCTTATTTATTTAGATTTTGTAGTAATTTTTCCCGGTTAAACACATAACACTCAAATTTACTATTATCATTCTCATTATATGGGTAAATGAAATTAGTTAGTTTTTTATTTATCATAACAGTATTTGTTTATTATATCCTCCAATGGTTTTAATAATTTATAACATATAACTGCATAAGATTTTTTATTATCAAACTAGAGGACCCCGTCCACGCGTTGCTGTGGCTATTTGTGCTTGATTTGGAAGTGATCCGCGAGGTTATTCTTACACCGCAAATAACGTCTTCGTTTTTACTCATAAATACAATATTGCTGTATTGGATAGTTTATAATTAATATATACTTTAGCCACAGCAATGCGTGGACGGGGTCCTCTAGTTTCTGATATACCTGTATGTTGTAGTACAAACTTGAATATTATAAAAAATTATTCTGGTATAATACCTTGAAAGTCCGTATGAAATTGTCCTGTATAATATGCGTAGCGCCAAATGATGTCATCTGGAAACAATTGTTATAAGTGGTGCTTAGAATCATTTCCAATCCCAGAAACTAAAGAGCGTAAAGGATCTGGTGGTGGGACCAATTCCGGCAGTTTTACTTTGCCTCCAGCACAACATAATTCATTAGATTCACCAGTGTAACTTAACGGCTTACAATATTTACAAATTATTTTCATTTCCCCAATTGCTAACGATTTGTCGGCACAGTTATCAATTGCCGGATCATAGTGGAATGCAACTCGTTGAATAATCACCACAGCACTGCGTCTGCATATTAAAGAATGCAATTATGATATAGTAATACGACTATTTTCTTGATCTGTCTCTCTCTGGTCATCAGTGCGATTAGCCCGTGAGGTAGCTCTTCGCACATTTTATTGACTGCGACGACCTAAGTCAGGTCGTCTTCTCCTCGGCACCGTAAATTGTAATTAAACAATTTATTATATCTAAACCTTACTTTTTTAAATTTTTAAATATTATTTTAATTGTTCTTTACTATTTTTTGTTTCTCATCAACGTGAGGAATTTTTTAGCTCATTTAGCAATAAAGTGTCACTATCACGAAGTTAGAGCACAATACTTGGTCACTATCACAAAGCATCACCAAAGGAAAGAAAGTTCTCGCGCACGTAGCCACAAAGATAACTAACAAATATAGATAACTCAATATCGTAATCGTTTTTCCGTTTTCTGAAGTACGAAAGATTGGATTGACATATTTGTCGATTGTCAAATCTAATTTAAAATATTATAATTCCGTTCAGAAATTTTATTTGTGACAAAACTTAAGATTTATCAATCTTATAAAAAAACAAATCTGAGAGATTAACAACAGAAGTTAGCTAAAAGCCGAACATTATTTATTTACTATGTATTTTGTGACTATGTAATTTTGTCTCTTTTGTGACTATGCAATTTAGTCGACTAGGTGATTCAATTTGGTAAAATTTCGGAACACGACATTAGATCCTCCAACGTGCACACAAATTTGAACTTTATGCAGCGGTAATAAATTAGCAATTGACTCACCACTTTTTTTCGAAAACCTTTGTATAGGAAATAGAAAAGGGCTATTTTGAGGGTTTGCCCGGCAATTAAATGAAATTTTCTCATCTTTTAGACCTTCCCTAAATCTCCACAAACATTTCAAAACCAAGATAAGATAAATCCGTGCAGCTGTTCTCGAGTTTTAGCGAGACTAACGAACAGCAATTCATTTTTGTATGTATAGATGAAGCTAATTTCTAAACCATGTCAGCATCCTCATTAAATAAGTTTGTGTATTTCAGTGTTTCGCAATGACTTAAACTTAATAGAATGTTTTAATATTATTCGTTTACATAACTTCAACTTATTACTGTTGTGAAATCGATGAACCTGTATCTATTGGGCATTTTTTTCTTTCATTGTTAATTGTTAGTAATACTATGAGTAAATTTTCTGACCTGACTACATGTTACTTCCTCAGTGTAATTGGTATCCATTGGCTTTGCGTGTTTGTCCTGAATTTCTTGCATAATTTTCTTGCTTCCAAGGATAATTCTGTCATTGTTGTATTGGTCTATTATTAGAATTCGAAAATCTTCCCAAAATTTTGCGATGGCATACTTTGATTAAAATTATAACTTTGTTCGTGAATTAATCCCTTAACCTCCAAAATAGAAAATACTTCTCTGATAATTCTTGCATTTGTATTTAACACTACTGATGATAAGTTTGCATCTATATTACTTAAAAATGCCCTTAACACAACTTTCTCATTATTTAGTGGATTAAACTCTCTTGGTTTATTTTGATCGTATTCGTATTTTTCGTTAAGTTTTGATAAAATATCTCATAATATGGTAAAATATTTTCTTAGATTATAATTTCTTACCGAAAACACCTTATGGTATAGGGAATGATAACACTCTTTAATTCCAAAATTGTGTACCAATATTTGTTTAATTTGCTCCCACGATATATTCTCTCCTATAGTCCTCATTACGTCTAAAGCTGGTCCCTGGAATAAGTTAATAATTACCCTTACGAAGATATAATTTCTTGCGTTTACATCCGATACAAGTTGCAAGAGTGTGTCCACCTCCCTGATGAATGACGATAATGAGATTGTTCCATCACCTCTAAACTCGTTTATACGTTGAGCACCCTTCAATAGTTCTTGCACTATTGGTTGATAATTAATGCTTTTACTTATTAGTTGGTTGTTAGACCTTTTCGCTTTCACTTATCACTACACCATAAGTTTTTTTTATTTTAAATACTTGTTGTAAAGTGTTTTAAAGAAATTAGGTTGAGTGATTTATAATTTAAAATATTACTGCTTATTTTTATGAAACTGCTTTTAACTTTTGGTTGAAATATCACTTTTTTTTCAATGTAAGTGATTCGTTTAATTATTCTTTGGAATTATTTCGCGGCCGACTCTGCTTGAAATATTATTTTATTTTTTTAATGGTAAGTGATACCTTTAATAATTCTTTGGAATTCTTTCGCGACCGACTGTACCAGTAAAAGACACGAAGAGTTGTGGTTTCTTGATTATTACTTTATTGAATAATAAACAGACAGACTTCCGGATTTCAACCATCCTAATCATTTACATACATATATAATCTACAAAATTAGAGATACAGTTATAGAATTACAGCCAAATATATAATCTACATAACCAGAGAACAGCGAAATTCATTCACATTAAAAATTCAAGATTACATTCACTTGCAATTGTGAAGAACATGCCAGTATAATTTCATTGAACAAGCAGAAGAGAGAGCAATTGTATTGTCCTTAGAATTGCTTTTTGAGCACAGTAATCAATTGGTTCAAGAGTTGAATTCAGTGAATAGACTTTCTGATTTACACCGTTCGTACGATGTAGTCCAGTACTCGCTAATATTCTGAGAAGGACAAGGTGGATATATTATATAATATCAACATTAAACAGTGTGATCCAGTCAATGGTAATGAATTAAATAAAAAAGTTAGTTCAATGAACTACTATGCGTTTCAATTAATGATTAGACACAACCATAACAATTATATCATTCAATATCGTCAATTGTATCATCAATACGTTGTGGATAGATTTGATTTAACCAATCTATACTATGATCAGAGAATTGCATTCACTTAAGGTTGTCGAAAACGTCGATGGAAATTTAAACAGCAATGAAATCGGCAGTGTTGTCATTTTACCATCCAGCTACGTAGGTAGCCCACGAAACATGCAAGAATACATTCAGGATGAAATGACTTATGTACGTCATTGTGGTCAGAAAGAGTACAACAACGAATTTAATTGCGTTTACTATCATAGACGACATCATTCAATGCTCCATATAAGTAATGTTTCCAGCTCACCCCAAACAGCGCAACTGTGGAAAGACTCACGGGCCTAGTTGCAACAGCCAAGGGGCACCATGCTGCTCAGGAGAACTGTATAAACTTAGGACTTTAATAGACCAAGGAGCACAACGATCTTTCTTACCCTTTGTATGTCATCATTCACCACGTAACAATTTTATTCAAAATGAAATTATATTTCAAGCCACTCCATAAAAAAATCACATTCGACGCAGCGTAAAAATATTTAAATATGTATATAATTTTTATATTATTATATATAATATATCTTATGTCGTATTTCAATAGTTTTAAAAAATGCGACACTTGTGAGCACCCCTTAATCGTTGTGTGTCATAATTCTACACTTCATCAGCTGATAGTTAAAAATTAAGAATACAAAATGGCCACGAGAAAGTAACAAGCATAAAATGATAGCTTCTTTATGTGAAAATAATGCATTAGGAGTTGAATCAAGTAAGTATTTGTATACATTTCTTCATTATACAATACAAATATTTACACTTTTGCAGGTGAGGAAGAAGACGAAGCCATTAAATTTTTTTTAATCAGCATGAGCTGCTTGCTGCGCAACCGAAGAAGCGTTTATTTCGGTTTACCAAAATGTTCCAGTTGGCAGCGAAATGAGCTAAGGAATCATTCAATCAGATGCTTCGTGTTCGCCCGGAGGAATGCGAACGAATCTTAGAATTAATTAAAAATTACGCTGTTTTTTAAATAAGTTCAAGTGCTACACAACTTCAAATCGAATTGCAACTCAAAATAGTGCTGTATCGGTTGAGATCTTCCGGCGATGGACTATCCGTTCGCAAAGAGGCTTCCTTATTCGGTGTGGGTGATGGAGGCATTATTAAAAATGTAAAACAACAAATTTTTAGAGCCATATTTCGATTAAAAAATTAGTTTTTATACTCGCCCAATGTAAGAGAAAGGCTGGAGATTGCGTCCGCAACTGCGAAATAAATGCAATGTTGTGTAGGTTACATCGATGGTTCTGAAATAAAATTAGTCGGAGCTCCAGTTAGGCAGCTTGAAATTTACTATTCGCGTAAACGTCAATATTCTGTAATAATACAAGCGTTTTGCGACTATAAATGGCGCATTCTCAGATTCTTCACAACATGTTAATAACTTTCGAAACAGATAATGCAAACAGCAATGAAGTTTCGATGCCTCAATTTCCTTCAACATCAGGAAATTTTAGGAGAAATTACTTGCTTCGTTAAATACAAAATCAAAATACTTAATACTTATACACATGTATTTGTTCTTTAATCATACAATGTAATAAAAATGCGTGATCATTTTACTTCATTAATAGTTAACCACTATATTTTTCATTCTAATTTTTTTAATTTGCGTTAGGTACATTCATCGCAATATGGTTTTCATTATATTTTCATATTTATATATACTTCAAAAGGTACTAAGAACTATTAATATCACAAAAAAATTTATAATAACATAAAAACTTAATTTAAAATATAAAAAAACACAAAAAAATAACTTCATAACAAATGTGAACTAAAACTACAATAAATAATAGAATTACTTATATTTAAGTCTAAGTTCTTCCATTGCCAACCTCTCCTGCATTTGCAATTTCATTTTTTCTATTTTTAATTAGTCGTCAATTTCTCTTTTTTTAGCTCTACAAGGTGCGTTCCAAAGTAAACAGTAAAAAAGTAACAAAGTAAACTCTAGTGGCGCCATGTATATGCCGACTAGTGCGTTAGAATCTGCTATCCTTTATCGACTTCCAGTAAAAAATGCATAACATTTCATCTATTGGAAGTGAAGTTATTGCGTTTCAAGTGTCAGTATGTTTATGCAATCGGTGCGAAAATGAGCTTCGAAAAAAGAGCCACAATCATCATTGAAATTGATGGAAATAGAATGGAAATAGAAAGGAAGATCTCCAAAACATCGATTTATCGCATTTTGACCGAACATTTGGGCTTACAAAAGGTGTGTGCACGGTTTGTTCCACACAAAATGACTGACGACCAAAAAGTGCTCAGAATTCAACATTCGAAGGACATCATTAAAGAAGCAAAAAAAGACACGAACTTCCTTTACAAGATTGTGACTGATGACAAAACGTGGTGCTTTCAATATGATCCCGAAACAAAACGCCCGAGTGCTGAATGAAAGGCGCCGGACGAGCCGAAACCCCAAAAATCGAGCCTGGAGAACTCAAAAGTGAAGACAATGCTGATTTGTTTTTATGATTCCAAGGGTATTGTCAACAAAGAATTTGTTCCACCAGGCCAAAACGTTAATGCGGTATTCTACCTTGGAGTTTTGAAGCGTTTGGTGCGCCGTATTCGACGTGTTCGGCCCGAATATCGCGATTGTTGCACGATAATGCGCCGTCTCATCGATCGACGCTTATGGCCGATTATTTGATCAAAAATCACATTTTAACAATCAACCACTCCATGTATTCACCTGATATGGCACCGTGCGACTTCTACCTTTTCGGCAAAATGATTTTGCCGATGAAAAGAAAGAGTTATGCAGACGTGGAGGCCATTCAAAAAGCTTGCACCGGCATACTGGCTGCCATACAGGGCATCGAGCTAAAACACTCATTCGACATGCTTTTGGACCGTGCAAAAAGCTGTGTTAAAGCAGATGGAGACTATTTTGAATAAAATTAATTGATTTTGCCGATAAAACCATTTGTTCTGTCTTTTTTTTTAAGTCCTGTTTACTTTGGAATGCCCTTGTATTTCTTTTTTCCTTAACTCTAGTTCTTTTTCTTTAAGTAAAAATTTCCGTTTCCCTTGCTGCCACATCCATCTCTAACTTTTGCTTCCTTAGCTTCGCAATCTCGCCATGAAGCTCTAAAATAGCCGACAAGGCAGTTTTGGAATAAATTCCCTTCTGCCTTCGACTTTGTGTGTGTGCCACATCTTCAACTTCAGCTGAACTGCCCGCTTCTTGTGCTTCCAATGGTATGGTCACAACTAAAAAAAAATGAGATTTCATTCAAAGAACTTACAACGACACAATAAAGCCTTCCATACCTGCACCTGTCAACCCGTCCCACGACCATAGAAGTTTTGAGCCGTTGGTTTCTTTTTAATAAAAATTATTTGACGCTGTTGTTTGTTTAAAAGTAGAAATAACAAACCTTGAAGCTTCTATTTTCCATTAGGAACTCCACAAGCGCTTTTACCTCGTCCAAACTTTGCACATGTAAATGCACTTCTTTATTTAAGACTCAAAACGGGAAATATAAAACTCTTAGCGGACCATTTGTTGCATGAGGCGGTGTTCGGCGTGTAGCATTAGTATGTGGACATAGTGGAGATAAAATGTGGCAAGCCGGGCTTTTTCTGGTATGATTATGGAATGGTGTTCGTTGTATGTCAGGCTGGAGTTGACAAGCCGACCATTCGCATGAATTAGAGCCTTTGTTTCTATAAATAGGGTTTTTACTAAAAGTGAGCTCGTTTTATCAATCGGCTTTGAGTCTTTTAGCAATGATATCTCTCTGCTGAAGTAGCGTGGTTGAGTAGATGCGATAACAGCGCCTTTTGCTTTTTGTAGGTGTGGGTGCGTTAATGTACCGCATTGGCGGTTACTTGGAGTTAACTCTAGTTTTAAGTTACTCTATAAATTTGATCTTTTTCGGGATTAGCTATTGCAATGAAACCCGTGGCCCTTTTCAAATTTGCGTGAGCTGGAAAAAGTATTTATATGAAGCATAGAATGATTTCGTTTATGACAGTAAACGCTTTCGCAAACTTTAACTGAATGCGCATGCGACAAACAATTTGTGCAAAGTCTTTTTGTTCTTACAAAATTGTTTCCATCGGCAATATTAATTTTTTTGAATTTCTCGCAAGATTTGGGACCCCTCCCCCCCCCCCTTGTACATAGTTCGCATGACTTTTGTTTATATTGTTCTATGCGACCAAGCCGCCATTCTGCGGGGATAGAAGCTGATCCCCATAACCCACACATAGGAGGAGCGGTTGGGGGATAAACTGCCATTTAATACCTTGGGGGTCATACTTCTGAAGAATTTCAGGTGATACTTGTTTAATAAAATCCCCAAACTGTCTTTCAGTGAGTCTTTGGGGTCAAATGAAGGATTCACAGTTATCGCTCAATAGTTTTGAGGGGAAGCCGCGTCGTTCGGCGAAGCGAGCAACTGCCGCGAGTAAACCCTCTTAGTCAGATTCGTACATAGCCCGAGGTGCACTGCTTTTGTCGTAAGACAGACAAAGCCAGCCATAGAGCCTTTCATTATGATGGGCGACCATAGCATGGACGCCTTTATTCGAAAGGGCCCAGCAAAATCGACACCTGTAATTGTGAAAGGCAGAGCGAAGTTACAGCGTTCCGGTTGGAGTGCTGCCATAACCTGCATTCGCAACATCTGCTTATGCACAGTGCAGATCTTGCATATGAAAATATATTTTTGTATTTGGCGCTTAAGTCGGGGAATATAGAACTCTTAGCGGACTATATGTTGCATTAGGCGATGTTCTGCGTGGAGCATAAGTAAGTGGATATAATTGAGGAATAAAGTGGCTAGTCGTGCTATTTATGGTGTAATTTAGGGATATTGTTCGTTGTATGTCAGGCTGAAGTTGACAAGCCGACTATTCGCACAAAGCAGACTCTTTGTATTCAGAAATGAATTTAGTACTAAAAGTGAGCTTTTTTTTATCAATCGGCTTCGAATCTTTTAGCAATGATATTTCTCGGCTAAAGTAGCGCATTTGAGTCGATGCGATTAGAGCGAACTTTGCCTTTTGCAATTTTAGGTGCGTCAATGTATCGCATTGGGTATACTCTGCGGGAACTCCCTTAACTTTAATTTTAAGTCGCTCTATGCATTTTAACTTAAAGGCGACTTCCCTGAGTTCTCGGGAGAACAAGGAAAATCGCTCAATGATATCAGTATCCTCCACTGCTGTGTGAAAGGAGTCGATTTTCCGAATTTTAATATTGCGCACGGGCGATTGGGGCCAAGAATCGGAATTGCAAATCGTTCGATTAGAAATGTACGTCTTCCATTCATGTTTAATTGGGTCTGCACCATGGAAGCTAATTTTGCGAGGAGTACCACGCCACAGAGCTCAAGTCGAGGAAGACTTAGCGTTTTTAGAGGAGTCACCTTTGCTTTTGCTAAGTGGGTTGTCGCGGTATCGCTTCATGTGCGCGCATAGATAGAGACACAGTATGCCTTCTCAGAGGCATGCAGAGAAGCCGTGTAATTCAACTTTGTGTTCGGGGAGATAGTTTACCTATCGCGGGATTTGTATCTGGGAAATGTCAAACAGATTACTTGCGAACTGAGACCATTTTTCTAAGCGAAGAGGTTCTTTTATCAAGATTCTCGCTTGTATTATAATTGGCGAAAGCCAACCTGCCGTGTCGAAAAGTTTTGTCACAGAGGATAAAAGTTGTCGTTTTGTTACGGCGGATAATGCTGATATTGACTCTGTAGTGTATGAAAACTGGTCAGACATCGCATTTCATTGGACACCCAGAGTTTTCCTTTTCGAATTTAAAGAAATTAGTGTCTGTTCAAATGAGATAAGCCGCCCCTACCATACCATCTACTCGGGAAAAACTGGCGCACCCTAGTATAATCCACTACAATACAACACACTCATACATCACCACACGGGACCTCTCAACACACCACAGCATCGCGCCTTTACACCACCTCAGCTAACAAAAAGGATAGTCTTTGCAGCAGATACACCTCATTCGACGGAATAGCGATCCTGCGCGCAACTCTACTCATCAGATTCGTTTTGTACACAAAATAATTCGCTGCAAATCCTGATCGTCTTTATGTACGACTATTTGTCTATACATTTTTTCGACAGTCTCCGTTGAATACGTACTCGAATAAACGCCATTTAAAATGAGTAGAATTAAATCTGGTTAGAGCGTGCATCCCCTAAATAGGATATCATTTAAGGAATTCCTCGAGCTAGGGGATCTTGATGCATTAAAGGCAACTCTTACTTAAGTTGTTTTTTTTTGGCAAGGAAAATAAGTAGTATATGTTGTTTACGATTTTTTCGCCCGCGCTTACTGCCTGGTCTAAATGGAGGTATTCTGCTAACACGCCATCGTATTCTGGCTTAAGCTCAACCTTTTTAAATAAGCTTTTTTTCCATACTTAAAAACTGCTGTATTGCAGAGGTGCGAGAGTGACCTAAGGTGATTGGGTTTGGAAATTGTTTTTTTAGTGGAAATCGTACGACGAACTGACCATTATCTGATCTAGTAGTGGTGGCTTCGTAAAAGTCTTCACAATATTAATCTTCAGGGGCTGTGATTGATATGGGGGGAGCTCTTCTAACTTCCACAATTTCTCTAATTGTGAATTAAGGTATTTGTTTGAGATTTCCTCAACTTGAGTTCTTATGGTGGTACCTGGTTCCGTAACTAGACCACTTAGGATCCAACCAAATATAGTATTTTGTGCAAGAAGTTTGTTTGAAATTGAGTATTATCTGAGGTTTGAGATCGCTGCCTAATAGAAGATCTATTTGAGCGGGGGTATTGCAGTTGGGATCTGCTAGGTGTTTAGGTGTGAAACCTTTTGCCAATGCTTGCTATTTATGTGATCGTTTGGAAGCATATTTGTTAGTTGCGGTAAGACAATATATTCTGCTGAAATGTGCTTATCGGCAAAAAGAAACATTCATCATTCTTCGGATGAACTGTGTAAATGCCAAGAGCATCAGTAGAACGCACATCTGGGTGACCAGGAACTGCATGGCCTTGCTTCCGACGTTGAAATTTCTAGTAGTTGTGATATTTCTACCATTATCATCGGGCGATAAACACTTATACAGTGGATAACCATCGTTGCCTGTGATGGTCTCTGCCGCCATTTTTCGTGGATATCGTTTGCAGCACTTGCCGTTGATCATCGACGGTGATTAGCGGTTGATGGTGCCACACGGCCCATGAATCATATTCTTGATTACAACATCATGTAGGTCTGGGTCGGTTTCAGGATGATGAGGATCAGGAATCTCCGCATATATGATGCCATCTATTTGATCTGGCCGAATTCTTTCGACTAACCAAATTAGGATGTGTGCATGCAGCAAGCCTCGTTTTTGCAAACAAATTTAAAGAGTACCTGAACTTTCGAGATAGAGGCAATGGCTTAGATAATACACCACTACTTTGGATAGTGCACTTTTTAACCTTGGTAATAAATTTTTAAAAACTGATAGACAACATAAAATGTCATTAACGTTTTCGTTAACTTACAATATAAAATAAATTTTAGAAATTGTTTTATGAAATACAGCGCGTCGGCTATCACGTTTGTCTTTCTTGGATTTTACTTGATATCACAGTTATATTCTTTAAGGATGCATTTCCATTTGATCATTTTCCCGTTATAGTTCTTATTACGCAATGCATAGCTTAAGGATTGGTGGTCTGTTAAAATTATTATTTTGGGTGAACCATACAAATAACTTCTAGGCACTTACTTGCCCATCTTATCGCCATCTTTGGCTTTACTTAGTGAACGAGATATGAATGCTATGGGTTTGCCTGATTGTTCAAGAACTACATCATGAGCATAACTAGATGCATCGGTGGTAAGTTGAAAGTCTTGATTAAAGTCAGCATATACCAGTATTACTTCTTTTGAAATGAGTGAGGATTTTATTTTGTTGAAGGCTTCTAGCGGTGCGTTATTGAGTAGTATCTGATTTTTATTGGATGAATTTTTTGAAATGCGTTCATCCTACCCTCTTAACAGCGAAGTACGTGGTTTTACTAACTTAGCATAATCCCTTATGAAGCGGCGATAATAGCCGGATAGGCCTAGGAAAGGTCTAAGATTTGGATCGGAAAATAACTGAGATGTTTATTTGCAAGTTTATGAATATGAAATTTCTGAGAAGGTGTCATATGTTCTGTTCTAACGTCAGTATTATTTACCATTAGAGAAACTTTCTGCTTGATTTTTATCTCTTCAACATTACCGAACCTAATTATGTCATCACGAATGTTTAACGAAGAACTTTTGTTGTTTGGTTGGTTATGTTCGCATTGTTCTTGGACTAGTTGTTCAATCTGTTCATTATCTAGCATTGTTTCGTATTCTTGTTCGGTTGAATTCAAATTCTGTTCGTCATGTTGGTATTGTTGATCATATGGATATAGTTGGTCGTATGTGGCTTGTTGGAAGTATGGACCTTCCATACCGGTTTCTATATGAAAGTTCCTCTCTTGCTTGAAAGGCACTTGTTGAGATAAATTTGACGGTCGTTTCCATGCTTGGTTATTGGGTGCATTTCTATTCATGTAGTTAACCTTTTTTGAATGTAGAGGGCGGTCTACATCCATTGGCTCCGGACGTGGGAGTCCGAAAGGTCGTGGTGTTGTGGCCTAGCAGGAGGTTGATATGTTGGCCGAAATTTTGGAGAATTGCGATGATTAAAAGTATGCTGTGGCCGTTGCTGCGGCATGAAGTTCCGTTTAGGTAAATATAGTTTAGGAATATAAGCCAATTGTGGATAGAACTCGTTGGTCATTTTCCTAGTGGAAAGAGGCGGCTTAAAGTCTTGGGCCTTCTTAATATGAGAATTATTATTGATCGCGTAATGCGAACGGGTCTAAGGGTTACCTCATGCCAAGGAGTCTTGGCGAATCACCATCAAGTCCTCGAATAAAAGTGTCAAGGGCTTTATCACTATATGTTCGTGTAAGTTAATGCATGGATTCAGCACTGACTTACAAGCAACCAAGTTTATTAAGAATAAGAGATAGGTGGGAATATACCCTTTGGTAGAATTCCTGAAAGGTATAGCTATCTTGAACTAATGATGTCATTTGGTACTCTAAGGTACCTACGTCCCTTTTATCCGCGTAATGTAGAGTAAGACATTTCGAAATAGCCTTCCACTCTAAACGTGTGTTGTATGATTCAAGAGCAATGTCTACGTTGTCCAAGATTTTGTTTCTTATAACGTTAAAGATACCATAGTATTTTGGAGATCCTCTTTGAGGTTCATATATTTCTAGTTTTCGTTCTACGATCTTCTTCCATAAATTGAAATGACCTGGATTCCCGGAAAATTCGCGAAGGTATTTTACCACATGGGTGATTTTGTCTAGTTCGCTAATGTTGTTTGGTAATGTGGGGTCTGTGGTGACGTCCGTTGTGTTTGAAAAGTTTGCATTCGGATGAAGGACGGCCTGAACTAGCTTCCGTCCCTCTTGTCTTAAAATAGGTACGTTTAGCACACCAGGTCTACTGGGACTGGTTGGCATATTTTGTTAGATATTTGCAATGATCTTGTTTTATTTTGGTTAGGTGTGTTTATATTCTGGAGAGTCTCTTTGGTAGTAAATTGCAGAGTTGGATTGTAGTTATTTAGAACCGGAGGGTCCCCACTTAGGTGGTGAATCGCAGTTCTTTTCAATTCTTGTAAGTTATTGGATGTACGATCACTTTTTATTTTGATTTGTAATTCATAATTCTCTGGAGGGTCCCTTTGGTGATGAATCGCAGGGAAATTTATTTTTATAAGTTGGGAGGTATCCCGAAGGTGGTGAATCGCAGCTTCTATTTTTATTTTATTTTTATTGGCTGTACAAGCCTGTTATTATTTATATGTATTATTTAGAGGTAGTAAAGAAAGAAGTTTTAAATTTAAATTTAATTAATAGCAATTCGCAAAAAATAATACATTTAATATTCTTAAAATTTACCTTTAAATATTTTTTCCTTTTCAGTTTCCATCTTACTTTTTTTATTATTTAAATGCTTGAAAATGTCAATAAACTTATTATTATTATTAAACTTTTTCTTTTTCAGTCTTCATCTTACTTCGTTTTATTTCAATGCTTAGAAAATTTTAACAGAATACTTTTTAAATTTTTAAAATTTTTCCTTAAAATATTTTTTTTTCCGGTTTCTCTCTGACTTTTATTTAAATGCTTCGAAAATTTTTTAATATTAGGTACTTTTTTATTAATAGACTCCTGGCGCATGGGGTGTCTTTCCGTTTTTTCTTTACTACTAAGGCTACCCAGTTGCGCTTGAATAGAGGGTAAGTTTCTTTCTACTGGATTCTAACGCGTGGTTGACAAACCAGCTCGTTTGGTCTGGGTGCCTGGGTGTTTTTATTTCTCGGCCGTCCTTCCGGACGATTTTGATATAGAGTCTTCCTCAGCCGTCCTTCCACTAATGATTTGAGTGATTTTTATGTTGAATTTTCTTCGCCCGTCCTTTAAAAATAAACGAACTCGCGTCCGCGATCTTTAATAATTTCTTAATTCTAAATTAAACCTAAGTCCGTACCGTTGCCTAAAGTTACGGCGTCAGCAGTCGATCGGATACGCGTATGGAGTCGTCAACTTAATATCGCTGATGCAGTGTCGGCAATTGGTCGATTCGATGGCGAGAATTTGCTGACCATGAGAACTGCTGTGTTAACTTATGTAATAAAATAAAATAAAGAAAAGTGCAGTGACATAAAAATATATTTATATGTACATACATGTGTACAAACAAACACGAAATTTTCAACAAGCAAAATTCTTCAAAAAGCCAAAAATACAAATCGGGCGCGGAATATTAGAACACGAAATAAACTTACATAAATACCAACAACTTAAATGGCCGCGAATTTAAAACAAAAGATAATAAACAGGAACAACACTCACTAAAACCAGGCACAACTGGAACCAGAGGAAAAGGAATTGACAACGACGGAACACACACTCGTACATGCATATGTTATCCCCTCAAAAAACCTTTGAGGGAGCATAAAGTGAGTCGCAAGAGATGAATATAAAAGAAGATTGGTCCATAAACAAGTAACGACGCTAATAAACTTGCTTAAGATTAAAAAAGAAACAAGTGAAGAATTTGTTAAACTTCTGTCCACTGTTTCAAATTATTTGTCGGTTTTATCGACACAGAATATTCCCACAGACAGCTGGGACCCTGCACTGGTAAACATACGCACCGCCGCATTACCCGAAAAATCGTTCCTTTTATGGGAGCAATCGCTCTCATCACGAAAGAAATGCACGTGGCAACAAATGAAAGACTTTCTATCTACTCAGTACGAAATCGCTGAAAGGGTAGAAAAAAATAGAAATCAGAAATAGAATCAGAACGAAAAGCGTTCAACACGACCAGAAGCTTCAATAGATCCCAAGCCTGTAGTAACAACAATATAAATATAACCTTTTGTAAAAATGAATCGTTCTCATCATCAAAGTATAAATCACAATCTTGCAAGAAGTTTAAAAACTTAAAAGTTAACGAACGAACTAATTTCGTAAAAACAAAAAGACTTTGTACAAATGGCTGTCCCATGCGCATACAGATAAAAATTGCAAAAGCAAATTCAATTACTTATATTATTAAAAAAGACACCACACAATGCTTCGTTACAGCAAATTTTCCATATCACTCCAGAGAAGCGCTTATACAAAAAGAACCCCAGGTTTAGTGGAAACAACAAATCACAAAAACCAAAATCCCGAAAGTATTATATACAACACAAAAGACACCAAGTTGCTTAAAGGCACAAAACACACAAACTCTACACAGTGAAAACCAAAGTAGGGTACTACTACCCACAGCAGTCATCTCCATCGAAAACAGCCAACAAAACAATCAAATTTTCAAATTACGGGAATGGGCGTAAGAGTAGTTCAAAACTCAAATAAAATTTGCCCCATTACCCCCACCTTTTCACCAAGGCGAATAAGCTAATTGTAGCAGAAGTTATAGTCCCACCGCAACTTACTAACACGCTTCCAAGCTATCACATAATAGCAAGCATTGGCAAAAGATTTCACATCTAGGGCTGGCAGATCCTAACTGCAACACTCCAGCTCAAATAGATATTCTAATAGGCAGCGACCTTATACCCCAAATAATACTTGAATTTGTTGAAAAAATCTCAACCACCCTTCTAGCCCAAAACAGAACCAGTTTCCACATCAACAACTCAAGTTAACGAAAATTCAAAAGAATACCTTAATTCACAATTAAGGAAATTTGGGGAGTTAGAAAAATGCTCCTAATATCAATTGCAACCCCAGAAGATCGGTATTGTGAAGACTTCTACAAAGCCACAACTACTCGATCAAATAATGGCCGGTACCTCGTACAACTACCACTAAATCACAAATTTCCAACACTCCACAAATTGACACAAAAACCCAGTCAAAACTTTTTCGGACAAAAAAAAGTGAGCGAAAATCACAAATCTCGCTCTCGCAAGATCCCTATTCAAAGGTTTCAAATGAGCACCCGTTCTGGCCATATCTGAGCCAGGCGTGCAGTCGCTAACCCTAATAAGCCGATGGTAAAGAAATTTTAAACAAATAATAAAACTATAAAAGAAACAACCGCAAATATAATAAGTATAAAAAGTAACTGCAACCTCACAAACCCGCAAAATAAAGTTGCTTACGTTAAAGCACTTACACGAATATCAAAATGCATACAAAATATGTCTTTATAACCAAAGTCGTTTTATACACACAGGTCAATATGGACATAAAATTACTCCATCAGCATGTGACCTCCCTGCGCCTTCGGCTACTTGAGCACGTCGAAATAAATATGTACATATACCATTTCTGTATATATGTAAAACTAGGCAAAATATTCGCCTAGGGCCCCAGGATGGTTAAATGAGTTAAGCCGCACCCTACTAATACACACCATGCATGAGAACACCACAACACTCAGCAGGATGTCACCTCACGACAACACCCCACACCGCCAACCAACAAAAAGGATAGACAAAAGGACGGTTTATTCGTTCGCTAAAACACTTTTACACGTTTACATCTAAGGGCCTAAACGCCACATCAACCTCAAACATTGGATAAGATAAGGACGGATATTACTGGGGGTATTATTCGGACAGTTCGTACGCGTTACTCAAGTACCCTCAAAAAATATATTATAAATAACTATTTTTAAAAACAGTAACGGTTTTTTTTTTTTTTAACTACTTAAAGCGATTCTATACGTGAGTGAAGTGAATATCTCAGTGGTGTATACTTCCCAATAATGGGAATGAAATTATTCAGTAGAGTTGACGCCCTTTTGGGTTTATCAATGGAGAATACAAATAAACGTGCTTTGAAGTATGGTCTGCTCCGGCTACAAATCTATCTTAGGGTATCGAAAAATTCGTAAAATTGAAGTTTCTGGGATTTTTATATCTTGGAGGGCAATAAATGGCGGACAGGTTTAATTCTTTGCCAAAATGATTAAAAGCTACACCTCTTCTTCAAAGCTATCTCTGTAGATAATTTGTTGTTTACGACTCTAAGACGAAGTTCCCCCTGCGGGTAGGAGTAAGAATTTACCCGCGGTAAGGCATGCCTGTCGTGAGAGGCGACCAAAAGCCAAATTCACTATGACAATTCAAGCGAAAAATGTCACCAGTCATTGAGTAAGGCGGAGCTCAATTGGCAGTAGCTTCGGCTACACAGTCTTACCGGACTCAACTCTGGTACCACG
The DNA here is from genome assembly GCF_042242935.1 of Bactrocera oleae. Lineage (NCBI taxonomy): Eukaryota > Metazoa > Arthropoda > Insecta > Diptera > Tephritidae > Bactrocera > Bactrocera oleae. Next base: position 3,420,399 of record NC_091542.1, on the reverse strand, counting down.
GGGAGCAAAATGCTCTTGGACTTCGGTTCAATCACACTGGCCACTGGTAACCAAATTAATACTTGCAAATAGCTCGTATTATTTGGGGCGTTGTTTTGACCCCTTGTTCTTTTGAGCACCATGAGGTAAGGCCGTCGCCGACAGGTACTTGTTTTTTTTTTAATTAACCTAACTTTCAGACCTTTGTATAAAGGGCTGTCCCTATAATTAGCAGTACGATTTCCTCCGCAATTACAATACTTTTTCATAGTTTCATCGTCCCTCTGAGATGTACATTCAGATGTGAGTTGTAGATCTCCACATGCTTCATAAACACTGCGAGGTATGAAATAGGAGTTCGTATGGCCGAATTCTTGGCAGTTGGTACATTGAACTGGTCCATTTCTCTTGTGTTGCTCTCCTACGGTTACCCTGGGATGTAGCAAATATTTCGAATTATAGATGTGGGGAGTTTAATTTTTTTCAATTGATTTCTATTAGGTAGGGTACTTTGTTTCTATTTAAAATATTTATAATAGATTTAATATTAAAACAGTGAAGCCTTAACAGATTTTCAAAAGATTATATTACTTGATGATAAAAAACTTACAACTTGCATAAAATCTTTTTAATGACATTCAGAAAACGAGTTTTTCTAATAGTAGGGTATCTTTGTGCTGACTTTGCTCCATGTATACCATATGTTTATATTTATATAGCATATTTTTATATCTTATATTAACACGCTTATACTAGCTTGGGTTATATGTATGTAACGGAAAATTATACCTCAATTTTCACTGCCTTACAGAAGTCTGATAAACTTGAAACTTTGCACACGTGTCAAGGACAGAGGGCAATGCAGTAATTTGGAAACAGTTTCCCATTATTTTAAAAATGGGCGTCACCGCGTCGCCTAAATGGTTTAATGTATATATCATCCAGTCCGCTAAAACTAATTCAACCAAATTTGCTTAGGAAGTCCTTTTAGCACTTATTCATACGCTGTGAAAATGGGTAAAATCAAATAATAACCACCCCCACTCCTTATACTAGTATAACGATTATGTTGGTAACTATTAAAAGTGCGATAACTCACGAAATAAATGCGTCATAAACATTAAATTTCACAAACAAGATGGTAGAGATGAACTTTGTGGAAGGAATTGTAAAAATTGTAAAATGGGCGTGGCATCACCAATCTTTAGGTGAAATTCTATATCTCAGGAACTATAGAACTAATTTTAATCAAATTTGGTATGTGAGGTTATCCAACCATTCCTATCACACATTGTGAAAATAGGACTATAGAACCATGCAGCTAAAAGGTATCCAAATACAAGCATGTACTATCCAAAAAAGCTCCTAACGCTATGCAGTAAAAAGCATCAGCGATCCATGCTATCATTTGAATAGCAAATTTACTCAAAGGCATACTTAAGGAACGTGAGAAAACTATGTGTGGCTGAATAATAAGTATGGTTTATAATATTAAACAACACACTTTCAAACTGAAAAATAGGTCCTTATATAAACTAACAGATATATTGCGTATTATGCGTGTCTTTTAGTTTTTTAAAAGTATGTTTATTATTTATTTATATATAAAATAAGTTCTAAAGTATAACTTAGAAATGTAAGCAAGTAAGTGAGAGCACAAAGATGAATGAAACCAACCGGAAATTTAAAAATCTTTATGGTAGGTATATGGTGAAGTTTATCCGGATACAGTGAATGGTTCTTGATTTGTATAAAGGAATTTGAAATTATTGTAGGAAGATTAGGGTAATAATTGTAGTAGGTCCCGAGATATTGGTTTTGACTATTGTCTTAATTTGACATTGTATCATCTGAAATCGTCTTATATCATCTTAGGCATAAAGTTTAATATCTCTGGCGAATTTAGTTATTCACTTATAGTGCTTTTAATAATTTTTAATAAAACCGTTGTATCTAGAGAGGACGAAGTTATTACTCATTTATTTTCACACTAAGGTAAGTTTGACCTTGGTTATTTTTTAGTTATTGTAGCTTTTGTGGTTGAGGAGATACATTAAGCCCATTAAAGGGCGATTCCACGACCATTTTTTTAATATTTATACCAAAGGTACCCCTTGCTACTCCAATCCTCTATACCAAATTACAGGTTTATGTCTGAATTAGCTATGACATTTAATAGGTCTTCGTTTAATTGCATTTTGTGGGCGTGTAATAAAATAAAATAAAGAAAAGTGCAGTGACATAAAAATATATTTATATGTACATACATGTGTACAAACAAACACGAAATTTTCAACAAGCAAAATTCTTCAAAAAGCCAAAAATACAAATCGGGCGCGGAATATTAGAACACGAAATAAACTTACATAAATACCAACAACTTAAATGGCCGCGAATTTAAAACAAAAGATAATAAACAGGAACAACACTCACTAAAACCAGGCACAACTGGAACCAGAGGAAAAGGAATTGACAACGACGGAACACACACTCGTACATGCATATGTTATCCCCTCAAAAAACCTTTGAGGGAGCATAAAGTGAGTCGCAAGAGATGAATATAAAAGAAGATTGGTCCATAAACAAGTAACGACGCTAATAAACTTGCTTAAGATTAAAAAAGAAACAAGTGTCTTCATTTGTTAAACTTCTGTCCACTGTTTCAAATTATTTGTCGGTTTTATCGACACAGAATATTCCCACAGACAGCTGGGACCCTGCACTGGTAAACATACGCACCGCCGCATTACCCGAAAAATCGTTCCTTTTATGGGAGCAATCGCTCTCATCACGAAAGAAATGCACGTGGCAACAAATGAAAGACTTTCTATCTACTCAGTACGAAATCGCTGAAAGGGTAGAAAAAAAATAGAAATCAGAAATAGAATCAGAACGAAAAGCGTTCAACACGACCAGAAGCTTCAATAGATCCCAAGCCTGTAGTAACAACAATATAAATATAACCTTTTGTAAAAATGAATCGTTCTCATCATCAAAGTATAAATCACAATCTTGCAAGAAGTTTAAAAACTTAAAAGTTAACGAACGAACTAATTTCGTAAAAACAAAAAGACTTTGTACAAATGGCTGTCCCATGCGCATACAGATAAAAATTGCAAAAGCAAATTCAATTACTTATATTATTAAAAAAGACACCACACAATGCTTCGTTACAGCAAATTTTCCATATCACTCCAGAGAAGCGCTTATACAAAAAGAACCCCAGGTTTAGTGGAAACAACAAATCACAAAAACCAAAATCCCGAAAGTATTATATACAACACAAAAGACACCAAGTTGCTTAAAGGCACAAAACACACAAACTCTACACAGTGAAAACCAAAGTAGGGTACTACTACCCACAGCAGTCATCTCCATCGAAAACAGCCAACAAAACAATCAAATTTTCAAATTACGGGAATGGGCGTAAGAGTAGTTCAAAACTCAAATAAAATTTGCCCCATTACCCCACCTTTTCACCAAGGCGAATAAGCTAATTGTAGCAGAAGTTATAGTCCCACCGCAACTTACTAACACGCTTCCAAGCTATCACATAATAGCAAGCATTGGCAAAAGATTTCACATCTAGGGCTGGCAGATCCTAACTGCAACACTCCAGCTCAAATAGATATTCTAATAGGCAGCGACCTTATACCCCAAATAATACTTGAATTTGTTGAAAAAATCTCAACCACCCTTCTAGCCCAAAACAGAACCAGTTTCCACATCAACAACTCAAGTTAACGAAAATTCAAAAGAATACCTTAATTCACAATTAAGGAAATTTGGGGAGTTAGAAAAATGCTCCTAATATCAATTGCAACCCCAGAAGATCGGTATTGTGAAGACTTCTACAAAGCCACAACTACTCGATCAAATAATGGCCGGTACCTCGTACAACTACCACTAAATCACAAATTTCCAACACTCCACAAATTGACACAAAAACCCAGTCAAAACTTTTTCGGACAAAAAAAAGTGAGCGAAAATCACAAATCTCGCTCTCGCAAGATCCCTATTCAAAGGTTTCAAATGAGCACCCGTTCTGGCCATATCTGAGCCAGGCGTGCAGTCGCTAACCCTAATAAGCCGATGGTAAAGAAATTTTAAACAAATAATAAAACTATAAAAGAAACAACCGCAAATATAATAAGTATAAAAAGTAACTGCAACCTCACAAACCCGCAAAATAAAGTTGCTTACGTTAAAGCACTTACACGAATATCAAAATGCATACAAAATATGTCTTTATAACCAAAGTCGTTTTATACACACAGGTCAATATGGACATAAAATTACTCCATCAGCATGTGACCTCCCTGCGCCTTCGGCTACTTGAGCACGTCGAAATAAATATGTACATATACCATTTCTGTATATATGTAAAACTAGGCAAAATATTCGCCTAGGGCCCCAGGATGGTTAAATGAGTTAAGCCGCACCCTACTAATACACACCATGCATGAGAACACCACAACACTCAGCAGGATGTCACCTCACGACAACACCCCACACCGCCAACCAACAAAAAGGATAGACAAAAGGACGGTTTATTCGTTCGCTAAAACACTTTTACACGTTTACATCTAAGGGCCTAAACGCCACATCAACCTCAAACATTGGATAAGATAAGGACGGATATTACTGGGGGTATTATTCGGACAGTTCGTACGCGTTACTCAAGTACCCTCAAAAAATATATTATAAATAACTATTTTTAAAAACAGTAACGGTTTTTTTTTTTTTTAACTACTTAAAGCGATTCTATACGTGAGTGAAGTGAATATCTCAGTGGTGTATACTTCCCAATAATGGGAATGAAATTATTCAGTAGAGTTGACGCCCTTTTGGGTTTATCAATGGAGAATACAAATAAACGTGCTTTGAAGTATGGTCTGCTCCGGCTACAAATCTATCTTAGGGTATCGAAAAATTCGTAAAATTGAAGTTTCTGGGATTTTTATATCTTGGAGGGCAATAAATGGCGGACAGGTTTAATTCTTTGCCAAAATGATTAAAAGCTACACCTCTTCTTCAAAGCTATCTCTGTAGATAATTTGTTGTTTACGACTCTAAGACGAAGTTCCCCCTGCGGGTAGGAGTAAGAATTTACCCGCGGTAAGGCATGCCTGTCGTGAGAGGCGACCAAAAGCCAAATTCACTATGACAATTCAAGCGAAAAATGTCACCAGTCATTGAGTAAGGCGGAGCTCAATTGGCAGTAGCTTCGGCTACACAGTCTTACCGGACTCAACTCTGGTACCACGGGGAGCAAAATGCTCTTGGACTTCGGTTCAATCACACTGGCCACTGGTAACCAAATTAATACTTGCAAATAGCTCGTATTATTTGGGGCGTTGTTTTGACCCCTTGTTCTTTTGAGCACCATGAGGTAAGGCCGTCGCCGACAGGTACTTGTTTTTTTTTTAATTAACCTAACTTTCAGACCTTTGTATAAAGGGCTGTCCCTATAATTAGCAGTACGATTTCCTCCGCAATTACAATACTTTTTCATAGTTTCATCGTCCCTCTGAGATGTACATTCAGATGTGAGTTGTAGATCTCCACATGCTTCATAAACACTGCGAGGTATGAAATAGGAGTTCGTATGGCCGAATTCTTGGCAGTTGGTACATTGAACTGGTCCATTTCTCTTGTGTTGCTCTCCTACGGTTACCCTGGGATGTAGCAAATATTTCGAATTATAGATGTGGGGAGTTTAATTTTTTTCAATTGATTTCTATTAGGTAGGGTACTTTGTTTCTATTTAAAATATTTATAATAGATTTAATATTAAAACAGTGAAGCCTTAACAGATTTTCAAAAGATTATATTACTTGATGATAAAAAACTTACAACTTGCATAAAATCTTTTTAATGACATTCAGAAAACGAGTTTTTCTAATAGTAGGGTATCTTTGTGCTGACTTTGCTCCATGTATACCATATGTTTATATTTATATAGCATATTTTTATATCTTATATTAACACGCTTATACTAGCTTGGGTTATATGTATGTAACGGAAAATTATACCTCAATTTTCACTGGCTTACAGAAGTCTGATAAACTTGAAACTTTGCACACGTGTCAAGGACAGAGGGCAATGCAGTAATTTGGAAACAGTTTCCCATTATTTTAAAAATGGGCGTCACCGCGTCGCCTAAATGGTTTAATGTATATATCATCCAGTCCGCTAAAACTAATTCAACCAAATTTGCTTAGGAAGTCCTTTTAGCACTTATTCATACGCTGTGAAAATGGGTAAAATCAAATAATAACCACCCCCACTCCTTATACTAGTATAACGATTATGTTGGTAACTATTAAAAGTGCGATAACTCACGAAATAAATGCGTCATAAACATTAAATTTCACAAACAAGATGGTAGAGATGAACTTTGTGGAAGGAATTGTAAAAATTGTAAAATGGGCGTGGCATCACCAATCTTTAGGTGAAATTCTATATCTCAGGAACTATAGAACTAATTTTAATCAAATTTGGTATGTGAGGTTATCCAACCATTCCTATCACACATTGTGAAAATAGGACTATAAAACCATGCAGCTAAAAGGTATCCAAATACAAGCATGTACTATCCAAAAAAGCTCCTAACGCTATGCAGTAAAAAGCATCAGCGATCCATGCTATCATTTGAATAGCAAATTTACTCAAAGGCATACTTAAGGAACGTGAGAAAACTATGTGTGGCTGAATAATAAGTATGGTTTATAATATTAAACAACACACTTTCAAACTGAAAAATAGGTCCTTATATAAACTAACAGATATATTGCGTATTATGCGTGTCTTTTAGTTTTTTAAAAGTATGTTTATTATTTATTTATATATAAAATAAGTTCTAAAGTATAACTTAGAAATGTAAGCAAGTAAGTGAGAGCACAAAGATGAATGAAACCAACCGGAAATTTAAAAATCTTTATGGTAGGTATATGGTGAAGTTTATCCGGATACAGTGAATGGTTCTTGATTTGTATAAAGGAATTTGAAATTATTGTAGGAAGATTAGGGTAATAATTGTAGTAGGTCCCGAGATATTGGTTTTGACTATTGTCTTAATTTGACATTGTATCATCTGAAATCGTCTTATATCATCTTAGGCATAAAGTTTAATATCTCTGGCGAATTTAGTTATTCACTTATAGTGCTTTTAATAATTTTTAATAAAACCGTTGTATCTAGAGAGGACGAAGTTATTACTCATTTATTTTCACACTAAGGTAAGTTTGACCTTGGTTATTTTTTAGTTATTGTAGCTTTTGTGGTTGAGGAGATACATTAAGCCCATTAAAGGGCGATTCCACGACCATTTTTTTAATATTTATACCAAAGGTACCCCTTGCTACTCCAATCCTCTATACCAAATTACAGGTTTATGTCTGAATTAGCTATGACATTTAATAGGTCTTCGTTTAATTGCATTTTGTGGGCGTGACAGTGGTCTGATTACGCGCATCTACGAACTGTTTTGCCAAGCTTCATTAAGCTATCTTAATTTTAACACAAGTTATTGCTTGCACAGACGGACAGATAGCCAGTAGCTCTGATTTCAACTTACCTCGTCATTCTGATCATTTATGTTATACGAGGTGTCTTCAAAGGAAAATGTGAATTTTGAATTTTTTTGAAAAGTATTTACTTCTTTATTCATGAACTAGCTGACCCGGCGAACTTCGTACCGCCTAACAGTCAATTAATGTTGTATTATATTTTAGCTAAACTAATTTAGGCTTTGATGAACGTAATACAATGATACAAAATAAATATGAACATAGATAGATATATAAAAGTATTTTTTTATGATCAACAACATATACAGAAAGAGAATACAAATAAAAATTAAGTAAGTGAAAATAAAATAATTAAATTAGGGTATGTTGTTTATCATGTGATACACTTGGATTAACTCTGTTCATTCAAGCACCTTGTAGTTAACGACATTATTTGTGTTTTTGTCAAGCGCAAGAACAAATAAAGCGGATGGCTTACCGACACGTGAACAGGCCACGTACAATTGACCATGAGAAAACATGAATTTTCTAGATAGAGGCCACGCGTGAATCACATTACTTGTCAGTTTTCTTATCAACAAACGTGCTCCATTGCACAGTTTTGGTTGGTTTTAATTGAATAATAATCATGAATAATTTCGCACACAATTTATTGGGGAGTACACACCACTGGGTTATTCACTTCACTTACGTCACTTAGAACCGCTTTAATTAGTTAAATGAAAATGCCATTTATTTCGTGCGAAAGATTTTATTTAAAAAACCAGGTATTATTTTATTAAGCAGGTAATTATAAATTATTTAATAAAGGAGGGTCGAGTAACTGTCCAAATGGAATCCGCAGTAAAAAAGTCCAAAGCGATGTTGAACGACGTGGTATAAACGAAAGAGGTAAGGTGGCGCTTAGGCCCGTAAACGATAAGCGAGTGTTTTGCAAAATGCCTAGGATCGCTGTATTAGCGGTCTAATAAGCGAATGCTGATTTAGCGATGATCCCGTCCTTTTTGTTAGGTATCTTCCTGCATGTTGTACTCAGAGGTTGAGTGTTGTGGTGTCATCATGTGTAGTTTTCTCATATGTTGAGTGCGGTGTGGTGTGTTTCATTAAGGTGTGCCAGTTTTTCCCGAGTAGAGTGGTGTACTTGGAGGAGGGAGTTTAAACTCATTTAAACACTAAGCATGGTGGCTACTGAGCCAACCTTCAGTTGTAAATTGTGCGGTGGGAAACCACGCACATCCAAGGAGTTTAAACACAGTCGATAGCTTTGAAATAATACACAGTACCTACGACTTGATTCTGAATTACAATATTTAGGTCAGCTACATCTTTATTTTTAGCCGCCAAAATTGCTCGCTCACTTAACCATTTAATATTTTTATGGTTAGCAATGATATCCGGGAATACTTTGTTGATAAACTCGTATTTCGATGAGACGAATTTGCAAAAATTAGGAGGAAATGAAATCAATCCGCTCGATTCATCAACAGGAACACGGCCATTACCGATGGTCAGAAATTGCTTGGAGAAATCATCAGCAGATAGATCGTTCATTAATGCACCTCTCACATTTTCTGACAGTTGAAGTTTCTTTCCATATCGCCACAGATTTGATGCTGTGAGGCAAGCGCTAATATCGGCGGCAGCAGTAGATCTTGGAATAACAAGTATACAATACAACAATAGTAGTGTTTGCCAAAAATCGCCAGATAGTAAAATCTTTGCACCACCACAACATCTTGAGTCATTGCGTAAATCTCTTATTGTTTGGTCAAGAGCTTCCAAGGCGCGTTTGCGCGCCATTGTGCATTCGTCCCATATGATGATTTTTGATGCTGCTAAACCTTTGGCCTTTGCAAAGTGTTTCAAAATGTTACATGTGGGTTGTGCAGTAGTTTGAAGGTTTAATGGCAATTTTAACGTGAGACGTACGGCATCCGTCTAGCAATGTGGCCGCAATTCCAGAAGAAGCAACTGCTACCGCAATTTCTGATTTCGCACGTAAAGAGGCCAAAATCAATGATATGAGAAATGTCTTTCAGGTCCGCCAGAGGCATCCAGAAAAAATAAGCCGCCATTTCCATCATCAATTGCTTTAATCAATGTATCACAGACTTCTCTCTGTTTAGGTTTCAACAGTGGTGCATTCGTTTGAACTGATTGTACTACTTCATGTGGACCATATTCACGTTCACGTTCCAATTCTCTATTAAATGCATCATTCATTCCGCGATCGGGCGCTGGCCTTGCTAACCTGACTAACAAACTGCCGCAAATGTGGTAACACATATCTTCGATCAAGAGCAAAGCCTTGTTATGCATCTCCTCGTTCGTCTCAATATCGGGATTTCTTGTGCTGACACTAAATCGATGCAAAATGTCATCTGACATGTTATCTTTGTATTTGTTCCACAGATTACGTGGGTTCGATGGGAAGCATGTCGAAATGAGGATAGCGAATAATCTGCGTATCTGATTTGGAGATGCAGAAACAATTACTTCAGCGATTGTTGTGTCCCAATCAGCATCGTTTTCAAGCAAATTGAGCTCTTGAGATGCCGCACGAAATGTGGGGCACAGTATACCATTAACAGTTCGTAGGGATTCAAAATATGCTGGTCCTCGTACATGTATCAGCAACAACCGCAGATAGAAACATTCATCATTCTTCGGATGAATTGTATAAATACAACCAAGAGCATCAGTAGAACGCATATCTGGATGACGAGGAACTGCATGGCCTTGTTGCCGATGTTGAAATTTCTTCGATGCAACGATCCAAGTTTAAAAACGGGGTATCCTGAGTACAGCAATATTCGTGCGAACGGATCGCTATGACAAATCGCAAAGAAACTGTTAGGGAAAATTATTCATATTTTATAATTATGTTTTCGTCGAGTTTTTATTGTTTTTAAGATGTATTCTGCTCTTTCGGGCGGGGACAAATCCAACGAACCGACTTTGTTTTATATATATAGATATGTATTTTGTTCCCTTCAAAGTAATTCCCCTCGGATGTAATACACTTGTTCAAATGTTTTTTCCAATCCTCGAAGCACGTCTGAAAAGCACTTTTCGGTATGGCCATCGGGCCTTTCTTCGATTCTGACTTGATATCATCAATTGTGGCAAAAGGCTTTTCTTTCATTCGTTTGTTCAGTTTTGATAATAGCAAAAAGTCGCAGGGAGCTAAATCTGGTGAATACGGTGGTTGAGGCATAATTGTGACTTTGTTTTTGGCCAAAAAATCATAAATAAGCATTTCTGTGTAAGCTGGTACAAAGAAACTGGTTGAACAAACTTCGCTGCCACAGGTTTCATGTCCAAAGCATTCGAGAAAATTTAATGGCATGAGCCGATTAATATGACAATATCCTCTGTAACTTCGTCAATAGTATTTCGACGATTTTCAAGAATTTGTTTTTTTCTCACGGTTTCGATTTTTTTTTTTCGCTTGTTAACGTGGTCGCATCTCCAGGATGTTCAACATCATCAACATCTTCTCGGCCTTCTGTAAAGCGCTTGTACTTCTTATATTGAGTACAAAATGGACTCACCAATTACCACAGTCAACATTTCAAGTGTCTTTAAGCAATTTGTTCCATTTTTAATAAAACATTTATTACATATCGTTTGATCCATTTCTTTCAAAAGTCAAAAAGCTCACAAAATCGAGACTAACCTTTTCTGTTCTCAAAAACAAATTACTAATCGAAATTGGCTCCTAATGCAAGTACATGATAAACATATGTGTACTAATATAACAAAAATAAACTATCTCCATAACCCCATATCTATCTCGATTATTTTTAGGTGATACAAACCGGTTAGGATAAAAAAACTCTTCTACTCTGTAGCAATATGTTGCAAGAGTAGCAAAAGAATTCAACATTAATTGATAAATGAACTAGTGAATGGATTATAAACAACTTTGGTATCATATTAACTTATTTTGAAGGTTATATACTCACTTAGTTTTATCTTAATATTATATATAAAAGATCAGTGTGTTCAGAGTATGTTCCGAATGAACTCAATAACATAAATGATTGTTATTATTTAAATTTATGGTCTCAATAATTAATAACTAATAATAAACTGATCATCAAGTCAATTGTTGTTTTTAATCGTAGGTTCCATAAGTCTGGAACAGATGGCGAATTAAGCGAATTTCTTTACAGAGGACTGTAAAATTTTGTCCTTTGCACCCCATAGATGGCGCCAAGATTTAATGTGATATATTTTCTTAGACTACTATACAAGTTTCGTTCCAAAGTAAACAATAAAAAAGTAACAAAGTAAACTCTAATGGCGTCATCTATATGTCGACTAGTGCGTTAGAATCTGCTATCCTTTATCGACTTCCAGTAAAAATTGCATGACATTTCATCTATTGGAAGTGAAGTTATTGCGTTTTAAGTGTCAGTATGTTTTTGTCATCGGTAAGAAAATGAGCTTCGAACAAAGAGCCAACATTCAATTTTGTTTTAAAATTGGTAAAACTTTTACCGAAACGTTTCCATTGATGAAAAAAGTTTATGGCGATGATTGCCTATCCCGTAGCAGAGTGCACGAGTGGTTTCAACGTTTTCAAAGTGGTCGTGATGATCTAAATAAGAAATGAGCCGAAACCCAAAAAATCGTGCCTGGAAAAGTCAATAGTGAAGACAATGCTGATTTCTGATTCCAAGGGTATTGTCTACAAAGAATTTGGTGCGCCGTATTCGACGGATTCGGCCCGAATATCGCGAAGAAGGAAGTTGGCGTTTGTTGCACGATAATGCGCCGTCTCACCGATCGACGCTTGTGACCGATTATTTGACCAAAAATCACATTTTAACAATCAACCACTCCCCGTATTTCATTTGCCGATGAAAGAAAAGCGTTATGCAGACATGGAGGCCATTCAAAAGGCTTGCACCGGCATACTAGCGGCCATACCGGGCAACGAGCTAAAAAACTCGTTCGACATTCTTTTCGACCGTGCTAAAAGCTGTATTAAAGCAGAAGGAGAATCTTGAATAAAATAAATTAATTTTGACGATAAAACCATTTGTTCTGTCTTTATTTTAAAAGTCCTGTTTACTTTGAAACCCACCTCGTAGCTATCCTACTGATATCACTTAAAGCCGCTTCTTTCCAATCATTCTTCATTTTCTCTTCGTTGCGTACATTACTTAGAATATTTTTATTTATTTATTATTAAAGTTATATAAATACAGCTAAATATATATTCTGCAATATCAGAAAACAGCGAAATTCATTCACATTAATAACTCAATTATTATTTTTAGTAAAATGCCACCCAAAAAATCTATTAAGGTTAGCAAGAAGACTCGATGCACGTGTTGAAAGAACTCATGGGTCAATCGAACTGAGAACAGAGAGAAATGCAGCTGAAGGAATTCGCACAGCTGAAAGCTGAAATTCGTGCACGATAATCACGAGAACAGCGTCGACAAGAAAATGCATTGAGAACCAGGGTGGCACATCAACAACACATAAATGCATTGAGAAAACAAAACCGAGAAGCCAACCCATAGTAACACATGGATCCTTTTTTCATTTGCATGCATTTCGCATCGTGTTCATCTGTGGATATATTCATTTCAAAGGTACTGCCATTTCGCATCGTTTTCAATAGATGTCATTTATTTTAGCGTGAACAACAATTTGTTTCATTCCTTTGAAAATGTCGAAATTTGTACCAGATAAAATTTTTTAACGAAGAGTTCTTCTTCATTGCTTTAACAGAAAGAAAAGTGCTACCGAAAGCCAACGTATTTTATTGGACGTTTATGGTGACCATGCTTTAGCCGAACGAACGGGCCAAAAGTGGCTTGCACGGTTTAAAAGCGGCAATTTCTACCTAGACGACGGAGAACGACCCGGACAGCCAAAAAACTTTCAAGACGAAGATTTGGATACATTGCACGACGCAGATACATGCTAGACGCAAGAAGAACTTGCAAAAGTATTATGAGTTTGGCTAAATGTGTTCGGCTTCCCGCCCTAATGCAGTCAACAACACCGCACAACACACCACTCATACGGCAACACAACACACCACTCATGCGACAACACAACACACCACTCACACGACAGCATAACACACCGTTTACAGGACAACACTGGCACACCACATCTGGAAACATCAGCACACCCACACACCACTCACCAAGGCAACCTTGCTGGAAGCAGCAGCATACACCCACACACAGCAGAATAACTCTACACCCCAACATGAACAAAACCAAGGAGGGCGATTGCGCTTTTCCTTTTTCCATCGAAATCGTCAACAGGGAGGTCGCAATTTGAAGTTTAGCCTTTTTTTCCACGGTCGTACATCCCGATTATACCTTTTTATTATCCAAGTGACGTTATAAGTTTTTGATTTGTTGAGAAAATATTAACATATTTATAAATAAATTACATTGTAAATTGCGTTCAACGTTTGCAACCGGAACAAATTGGGTAATATTTTTTTTCCTAATTTTTACATAAACTTGAGTATTTAGTGGAGCGAAAAGGTGAGAACAAAGTTACAAAATTAACTAGAGTTGATCAAGCAACCGTTTCCAGACGATTAGGATTGATCCAGAAGCTTGGAAATTGGGTGCCTTATGAATTAAAGCCAAGAGACGTCGGACGTCGATTCTGCGCGCAAGAAATCGTATGTGAAGCCCGACCAACCATCGACATCCACGACAAAGCCAAATATTCATGGTGCCAAGGTTATGCTATATATTTGGTGGGACCACAAGGGTGTGCTCTATTATGAGCTAATGAAATCGGGTTCTGACCCGATCAATGGGAACCTCTACCGAAAACAATTGATTCGTTTGAAAAAGGCCATCGCGGAAAAACGACCAGAATATGCGACCAGACACGAATCATTAATTTTTGATCATGACAACGCTCAGCCACATGTTGCCTTATAGCCCAGACATAGCACCTTCCGATTACCACTTGTTCAGATCAATGCAAAATGCCCTCACCGGAGTACGCTTCAGTTCAGAACAGAGTATCAGAAATTGGCTCGATTCTTCCTTGACCTCCAAGCCGGAGAAGTTCTTTCGGAATGCAATCCACAAACTGCCAGAAAAATGGGCAAGCATCGTAGCTTCCGATGAGTAATACTTTGAGCATTAAATGTATAACAATTTTTTCACAATAAAGTCTTAAATTTCGAAAAAAAACCGCACGAATTAATGCATCACCCAATAATGAACAATACATCAATTACTCGGCTGATTCCAAGGTTACTACTGGTGCGATGTTACTGCGCATGAGGAAAAGTGGTATTGTCAAGACACGACAATTTAATTCTTGCTTCCAAATGACGTCGTTTGGATCATCCAAAGTTTGTGATTTGTCATGTGATGGTTGTAATTTTGAGAAAATTTAAAAGAATTCAAAATTCAATGCCAGGAATACCACATAATTGGGTCATTGATGCCAATGCCAAATAAAGATCCATCCAAAAAATCGATCAAATTATTTCAGCCAAAAATCCAAATTTTTAAATTGATCAAGGATTACTTAAATTTGTTACAAGTCATATGATTCATGGACCGTGTATAGCTTTTAACATAACGTCTTCATGCATGGAATATGGAATACCTATGTTACAAAAATTTTCCTAAGAAATTCACAAACGATACAATCACTGATATTGATGGGTATCCATTCTATCGCCGCAGAACGCTAACAATTGTGGTCATACATATAAAATGCGAACAGCAAATTCAAACCAATTAGAAACTAACAATCAATAGGTGGTGCCATACTCACCACTATTCTCCAAAACGTACAAGGCTCATATTAATGTTGAGCTTTGCAGTTCTATCAAATCCATCAAGTATATTTGCAAGTACGTTAATGAGGGCAGTGATTTAGCCGGATTTGAAGCACAAAATATAAACGGATATAATATAATATAATAGCACGCTGCAAAGAAGCTATCTGGGGCATACCTGGCATACACCACAGAGAACCTGCTATCCAACATCTTGCAGTGCATCTTGAAAATGGACAACGTGTGTATTTAACTATAGAAAATACACTCAAAAGAGCATTTGAACCACCAAAAATGACACCAACAGAATTTTTAACTCTTTGCGAAAAAACTGATGTGTATGGTCAATTCTCAAAAACATTATAATACACCGATATTCTATGCTATTTTCCATCGAACACGTCAGCTAAAAAATGGGAACTAAGAAGCTAAGGCACTGGGACGACTTTATACTGAACATCCAAAATAGCGTGACTGATTTTTTCTGCGTTATATGTTCCTGGACCAATTTCTTTTTAATTTTTAAGAACAGGTGATGGCTAAGAGTTCAGTAGGTATAAAGATGCCTGTCACGCGTAGCCACTTTCGGAATATGACAACCATTGGGATCTGTCACTTGCTGATGCTACTTTATAGTCCTCGTCGAGTTATATTCGTCAACTATCTGACATTATTTTGACGACATGTTTTCCAACACAGTCATCTACATTGTGGGAAAAAATATAAGAACTACATATGTATGTTGGCATATTTGCTAACCCGCGGCCACAACAAGAAATATCATTAGCAGTTGCATCATCAGGCATAGCTGCTGCTTTATTAGCTGGTGGGCGGACAGCCCATTCTGCTGTCAAGCTACCATTAGATATTCATAACAATCCAAATGCAATATGTAGCAGGGGAAGCTACAGAATACTTCGATTATAATATGGAATGAATGTACGGCTCTTAAGCATTCGCTCGAAGCATTAAATAGGAATATGAAGGATGTAAACAATAGTGACAGACTTTTCGGTGGTACTATTTTACTACTATCTGGTGATTTTCAACAAACATGGCCAGTTATTCCTCGCTTTACTTTTGCAGATGAAACTAATGCATGTCTTAAACAACCAATTTTATGGAGAAATGTTGAAACACTCAGACTGACACAAAACACGCGTATACAACTCCAAAATGATCCAAAAACACAAGAACTTTCTAACAAATTTCTGGATCTTGAAAACTATGAAATAGAATTTCATCAAGATACGCAACACATTCGATTGCCTGATAATTTCTGTACTGTCGTTCAAACTAAAAATGAACTAATATCTTAAATAACTACATAACTACTTAAATCAGGACTGGCTTAGTAATCGTGCAATTTTGGCAGATAAAAATGTTGATGTTGACCTGATTAACTACTAGATACAACAATTATTGCCAAGTAATTTAATGTCATTTAAATCTATCGATGCTACTGTAGAAGAAAACGTAGGCAGTTAATTTTCCAATCGATTTTTTAAATTCTTTAGACGTATCACGAATGCCATCACACCCTCTTCGATTGAAAATTGAATCACCGATTATACTACTGTGAAATCTAAACCTTCCTTAATTATGCAACGGTTCTTAAAGCAACTATTTTGACAGGAATTAAAAGACTACAGTTTGCCATTCGTTCAGCTTTAGCGGGTTTTTTTCCAGCCATGATGCAAAAAGTACCATACCTGTCGTAATATACGAAGGATGTTTAAGGCTTAACTACATACCTAACCTTTAGAGAGAGGTGGGGGTCGTATTCATACCGAAGGCGACCAACGTAGTCCCTCTTTAATCGAAGGAATATAGACCAATGTGTCTAACCTCACTGAATAATAAAGGACCCAGTTTATTGGGGAATACACTCAACACCGTAAATAAAATTATTTTTATTCTTAATTTTTTAAACTACTCACAAAATTTTAATTTATGCCCTCTTGTGCATAGTTCCCATGACGTTTGTTATAAATATTATATTGTTCGGATGTGAACGACTGGTTTTTAAAAAAGGTTATATTTAAATTATTTTTGCTCCTAGCTTGAGGTCTATTAAAGCTTCTATTTAGATCGTGTTGAACGCTTTTCGTTCTGAATACTTTTTGTCTAGCCTTTTTGCGATTTCGTATTAGGTAGTTAGGAAATCTTTCATCTGTGCCACGTGGGACATTTCTTTCGTGATGAGAGCGATTGCTCCCATAAAAGGAACGATTTCTCTGGTAAACTGAATGTGCACATATTTACCAGTATTGGTACCAGCTGTTTGTGGGGAATATTTTGGGTCGATAGAACCGACCAACAATTTGAAACAGTGGATAGTAGTTCTTTACTTGTTTCTTTTTTAATCTTAAGCAAGTTTATTAGTGTCGTTACTTGTTTGTGAACCATTATTCTTTTATTTTCATATCTTGCTTTTAGAGCTTCCAATGCCAAATTGAAATTACCGTCCTTAATTGCGAACTGTTTTATTATTGCGCCTGCTTGACCTTTAGTTTTGTATCAGAGGTGACACAATTTTTGCGCTTATGATAATTTGGGATGGTTGATGTATACGGCTGTATACACGTCCCGGAAGGACGGCCATTCTTCATTACCTCCATTGAATATTTCTCTGTCACATGCGTGCACCTCCAGATGGATGCCTGAACTTGCCTTTTGATTTTGAATTTGTGGTCGCTCTACTCTCGGATGTTGGAGTAGCTGCAATACCTTTTATTACTTTAACTGATCGGAGATCAAAGCTTTTGTAGCTTCGTACTTGTCTAAGCAGTTTTCGTGTTTGACGAAAGCCGATCTTTTAAAATTTTTTGGTAGATGTGATGACTCAGTTTCTACTTTGATGATCATGAGCCGCTTGGAGAATTTTTTAAGATTTTGCTTTTTTATTTCCAAGAATGATCCCGAGTTGTCTTGAATTGCATCTTGCAGTATCGTAATAATCTGTCACTCTCATGAATGAATTTGACTACCAGTTTTGAGCGCGTAGCTCCTGTAGGTGTAATTTGATTTTTGTCGTCATTAATTGATTAAAATTTTCTCAATGTAAACTGATTTAAATGCAGCGATAAATGATAATAAATACCGAATACTCTTTTACGTATATAAAAGTTTGTTTTCCGATTAGATAAATATTTATTGCGAAATAAATTTTTTCATTTGGATTTTATTTTAAATATTTTGTTGTGAGTATAATTTAAATTTTCTTAATTAAATTATTAAGAATCGCACTTTTAATTTAGCCATACTTTTTATGTCCTTATGCTGATTTTCTTAGGTACACTCTAATACACGTAATTGTTTGGATACACTTATGTGCTCGTGAAATTGAGACCTCGTTGAAGAGATCAATACACTTTGTACATAAGTATGCACGGATTGTTTGTGCGTATGCATGTTTATTTGCTAATGCAATTGAAAGCTCGTTGAAGAGATCAAAGTGCTTTTCATTTTTTTGTACGCAATCCTAATTGTTTGTTACAAGGGGTATGCGGGATGTATATTTCATTTTTTAATAAATTATTAATTATTATACTTTTTTTTTAATTTCTATTAGTGTTAATTTTACCACAATGAATATTATTTACTTTTTTGTAATTTTACAACTTTCCATATTGTAAATGTTCAATGTGTAATAGACCCAATGTATTTAGGGTATATAATCATAGGCATAGATTCTATGCCGTATGTATAAATAGGTATGTGCGCACTGCGAAGAGAGCGCGAAAGCGAAGTGAATAATGTGTATTTTCTCGTATGCACTTTGTAAATATATTTTTGTATATATATATGTTTATCAAAAATATATATTTAACGATATATATACCTGTAATATGTAAGCGATAATTAGATATATATGTATATGTATGTTTGTTTATTGTGTTTCTGTCTTATTTTAGGTTTGCTTTTTTGCCTTCGCTTACTTATTATATACAATCCTGCTTACTGCTTTATTAAGCATTAGGGGTATTGCTGGAGAAATGTGCAAGTATATACTTGAATTTGTTTCTTGTTTCTTGATTATGTGTTTGAATTCAGGAAAGTGAGCTAAATAAGTTAATGTTATATAGAACTACTTGTATGTATTTAAAAAATAATAATATAAAATAAAACTTGTAAATGAAATAAATACGCTCACGTTGTAGGGTATAAGTATATATGCCAGTGCGTTTTGTGTCAGTTCCTGTGTTTCGCCAGCGGCGTCCAGGTATGTTGTGCTGTTGTATTTTGTTTAAAAATTCGCGCCCGTTTCTTTGTTTTTTGCTTTTGGTTTCGCGCTCGATTGTGTTGTTTTTTGTTTGTTCAAAATGGTTTGTAATATTTGGCACTGTATAGTTATGTATTTGTTATTTTCACCGAACTTATTTTCCTCCTTACATATGCGTTTGCATATAATGGTAGGCTTAAGTGTTTTCTTTATGTTTTTTCAATTGTTACTTATTGTCACGCCTTTTTTGGTTTTGCAAATTTTATTGTAATTTATGTTTTATGTATACATATGTACGATTTTTTTCGCGTCACTGCACTTTTAGGTTTTTTTATGTGTATACATATATGTTATGTATGTATAAGGTGCGTTCCAAAGTAAAAAGGACTTTCAAAAAAAAGACAGAAAAAATATTTTTATCGGCAAAAAATAATTAATTTTATTCAAAAAAGTCTCCTTCTGTTTTAATACAGCTTTTAGCACGGTCCAAAAGCATGTTGGACAAGGGTTTTAGCTCGTTGCCCGGTATGGCCTTCACGTCTGCATAACGCTTTCCTTTCATCGGCAAATGCATTTTTCCGAAAAGATAGAAGTCGCTTGGTGCCATATCAGGTGACTGCGGGGAGTGGTTGATTGTTAAAATGGGGTTTTTCGTCAAATAATCGTCCACATGCGAAGATCGATTTAGACGGCGCATTATTGTGCAACAAACGCCAACATCCATCTTCGCGATATTCGTACCGAACACGTCGAATACGGCGCACCAAACGCTTCAGACTCCAAGGTAGAATACCGCATTAACGTTTTGGCCGGGTGGAACAAATTCTTGTGGACAATACCCTTGGAATCATAGAACCAAATCAGCATTGTCTTCACTTTTGACTTCTCCAGGCGCGATTTTTTTGGTTCATGTTCATCGTCATTTATGTCCTCACGACCACTTTGAAAACGTTGAAACCACTCGTGCACTCTGCTATGGGATAGGCAATCATTACCATAAACTTGTTTCATCAATTGAAACGTTTGGGTAAAAGTTTTTACCAATTTTTAAACAAAATTTAATGTTGGCTCTTTGTTCGAAGCTCATTTTCGCACCGATGACAAAAACATACTGACACTTAAAACACAATAACTTCACTTCCAATAGATGAAATTTTTACTGGAAGTCGATAAAGGATAGCAAATTCTAACGCAATAGTCGACATATAGATGGCGCCACTAGAGTTTACTTCGTTACTTTTTACTGTTTATTTTGGAACGCACCTTGTATTATACCTAACTAACTTTCGATTTTTGTCACCAAAATTATTTTTCATAAAGTTATTTATTATGTTTTTTATGTATGTTATTTAATATCATGTTTGGTAAATACATGTATATATATATATTTCTTTTTTTTATAAAAATCCGGAGGTGCCCTTCGGTAAGATTGGGGAATACATACGGTGCTGAGCGTAAATCAAATATTTATAATGCACCAAAACTCCCAATTAATGTTGAAATGTAATTTTTATATTTTCTGTTCATTCGTGTACTACGTTACGATATCCCTAATAAAAAATATGTTTTAAATAATATGTAGACATTTTATTGTCAATATAAACTCTTAATCTATATTACCGACAGACACGTCAAGAAGCATTCAAATTAACTATACAGTGGAGAATACACACTTTACTTCCATAAACAATACTTTCAGATATCCAATTTTCTATACTACGGAGGCTAAACACTATACTTCTATAGAGTGTACCTTAAGCTATTTTGAATTTTTCTTCATTGTTATTTCTACCGTCATTATATGCGTATGGATGCCAATTTATTATTTGAGTATAATTGTTGGTCTGATATACTCTAAAAATATCTCGAAAGCGGAAATCTGCGCTATCAAGAAATTCTTCGTCGGTCCGTAAAGCTAAAGTTGCACGAAATCAAGAGTCTAAAGTTCACGCAGAGTTGAGAAGACAACAGCAAGCAGAGAGACAACGTGTTTTGAGAGCACCTAAAACAACCTATGCAACAGCCAGCTAGTAGAGCGAAGGAAACAATTGTCCTGATGCAGTAGTAAGGACCACGCGTCGACGAAATTTCATGGCTTTAATGGTACGGGGTTTCAATATGACACTTCAGTTGAGCATTATAATCATCCCTTAATTGTTATTGCCTCTATGGATGGAGCTGTACCAATGGTAAATATTCACTTCCATTACTTGGGGAACCAGAAGAACGTTTAACAACTTTATTGTTAAGTGACACAGATGAGCCAAAAAACGTACTTCACATTCTGTTTGAAAATTGCCATTAATACCATTGAATCTTCCACAGGGAGATTCGCCCATCTGTAATTTCAGTAAAAATATATACAAAAACTTCTTTCTATTGATCCGTTTGTACTATAATGATCTCTGACAAAACAAAGATAATTGGTGTTTATCATTTTCAAATTCAAAAATAACGTATACGTTTTTATTCATAAATACAATTTTGAGTTAAGCCTCAGTACCACCACTCCCTCCGGATTAAATAATATTTCAATTCTTTAATTGGTTGGTTGCTGTTAAAGTGGGATGTGCTTCGTAATATATCGGATGCCAGTTTAAAACATGATCCTTCGAGCCATTCCGAATGGCACTACTGGTTTTATCCAGAAAAACTTTTAAACTGTGGTGACAAGACAAACCACAAAATAAAACAAAAACAGTGCAGTGTGGTGAAGTGCAGTGGCAAACAAAATAAATAATATACATAAACATACACATTACTAAGGAAGAGTGCAATGACACAAAAACATATATACATGTAGATATACATAAAAGGTGCGTGTCAACCAAAACAACAAAAAATACAAGAGGTTTTCACAAACTAACTCACAAATCGGGCGCGAAATCTAAATACAAACTGCAAATAAAAAGCCAGATACACAAATCGGGCGCGATATATCAAGACAACAAAATATACATAAATATCAACAACTTAAATAGGCGTGAATTTAAAACAAACGATAATAAAACAACACTCAACACTCACTAAAACCAGGCACAACTGGAAGCGGGGAAAAAGAAATTGACAACAAAGGAATACACACGCTAACAAACATATAAGTTAACACAGCAGTTCACACGATCAGCCAATTCTCACCATCCGTCAGTAACTTTAACCGAAACCGACCAATTGCTGACGCTGCAGCAGCGATATTAAATTGACGACTCCACACGCGCGTCCGATCGACTGCTGATGCCGTAACTTTAGGCAACGTGACACTGTACGGACTTAGGTTTAATTTAGAGTTAAGAAATTAATTGTATTTAGTCTTAAAATAACATCAAACTAATAAAGACAACGGACGCGAGTCCGCTTATTTTTAAAAAACAATTTAATGAATAAAGCAACTTAACTGGCATCCGAGCAACATTAAAATCGCCCGTGGAAGGACGGCCGAGAAATAAAACACCAAGGCACCCGGATCAAACGAGCTGGTTTGTCAATCACGCGTTAGAATCCAGTAGGAAGAAAACGTACCCTCTATTCGAGCGCAACGAGGTAGCCTTAGTAGTAAAGAACAAACAGGAGGACACCCCATGCGCCAGGAAGCTAGTAATAAGTAAGCACCTAATATTAAGAAATTTTCGAAGCATTTAAATAAAACAAAGTAAGAGAGAAACTGGAAATGAAAAAATATTTAAAGGAAATAGTTTAAGAGTTTAAAAAGTATTCTGTAAAATTTTCTAAGCATTTAAATAAAACAAAGTAAGAGAGAAACTGAAAAAGAAAAATATTTAAAGAAAAAACTTTAAGAATTTAAAAATTATTCTGTTGAAATTTTCTAAGCATTTAAATAAAAAAAAATAAGAAGGAAACTGAAAAGGAAAAAATATTTAAAGATAAATTTTAAGAGTTTAAAATGTATGTCTTGCGAATTACTATTAATTAAATTAAAATCTAAAACTTGTATATTTACTAACCCTAAATAATACATATAAGTAATAATAGGCTCGTACAGCCAATAAAAACAAAAAATAATAAAAATAGAAGCTGCGATTCACCAGCTTACGGGAGGACATTCCACCACACATAAATAAAAATCTCTGCGATTCACCACCCAAGGAACCCTCCAGAGAATTATAAATTACAAATCAAAATAAAAAAAGACTCGTACAGCCAATAACTTACAAGCGATTCACCACCTAACGGGGGACCCTAAATAACTAGAGTCCAACTCTGCGATTCAGCACCAAAGGGACCCTCCAGAGTATAAGGACACCTAACCAAAATAAAATAAAATCATAGCAAATATCTAAAAAATATGCCAACCAATCCCACCACCAATGACCTGGTGTACTGAACAATGACCACCTACTGCAGGCGATACCCAAAAATCCCAGCCTATTCTTAATCCTAACGAAATGAATCTAGAACAATTGACAAACATTGTAAGTGGCGTAGTCACAAATATTTTTAGACAAGAAGGACGGAACCTAGTTCAGACCGCCCTTAATCCGAATGCAAATTTTTCAACCACAACGGACGTCACCATAGACCCCACATTACCAAACAACATTAGCGAACTAGATAAAATCCCCCATGCGGTAAGATACCTTCGCAAATTTTCCGGGAATCCAGGCGTATTCAATTTATGGAAGAAGATCTATGGTATCTTTAACGATATAAGAAACAAAATCTTGGGCAACGCAGACATTGCTCTTGAATCATATAACACACATATAGAGTGGAAGGCTATTTCGAAATGTCTTACTCTATATTACGCGGATAAAAGGGACGTAGGTATCTTAGAGTACCAAATGATATCATTAGTTCAGGAAAGCTATACCTTTCAGGAATTCTACCAAAGGGTATATTCCCACCTATCTCTTATTCTTAATAAACTTGGTTGGTTGTAAGTCAGTGCTGAATCCATGCACTAACTTACACGAACATATCGTGACAAAGCCTTTGACACTTTTATTCGCGGACTTAATGGTGATTTGCCAAGACTCCTTTGCGTGAGGGAACCCTTAGACCCATAGGAAAGTAACCAACGAGCTCTATCCACAATTGGCTTATATTCCTAAACCATATTTACTTAAACAGAAGCAGCAACGGTCACAGCATACTGTTAATTATCGCAATTCTCCAAAATTTCGGCCAACATATCAACCTCCTGCTAGGCCACAACACCACGACCTTTCGGACTCCCACGTCCGGAGCCAATGGATGTAGACCGCCCTCTACATTCAAAAAAGGTTAACTACATGAATAGAAATACACCCAATAACCAAGCATGGAAACGATCGTCAAATTTATCTCAACAACTGCCTTTCAAGCAACAGAGGAACTTTCATATAGAAACCGGTACGGAAGGTCCATACTTCCAACAAGCCACATAGGAGCAGCAATATCCATATGATCAACAATACCAACATGATGAACAGAATTTGAATTCAACCGAACAAGAATACGAAACAATGCTAGACAATGAACCGATTGAACAACTAGTCCAAGAACAATCTGATCATAACCATCCCGACTACATAGATGTTAATTTTTTAAATGAAAAGTTCTTCGTTGTCATATATAGAATTTAGAACGAAGAACAGAAAATTTTTAAAAATACTTAAAGATAGAGGATCAAGCAAAAATTACATACAACCAGAGCTTGTAGCAAAACCCATTCCGAATGGAGAACCTTTTTTTTCAAATTCCAAATTACCCATCACATCATACTTAATCTAGCCCACATAGATAATTCAAATTTGAAATTTTTCACTCTACCAGGACTGAAATCTTTTGATGGTATTATCGGAAACGATAGCGTCAAATACCTCAATGCTACTATAAACATTCTTGATGACAAAATTAGGTTCGGTAATGGCAAAGAAATAAAAATCAAACAGAAACTTTCTCCTACGGTAAATAATATTGACTTTAGAATAGAACATATGACACCTTCTCAGAAATATTCATAAACTTGCAAATAAATATGCTCAGTTATTTTCCGATCCGAATGAAAGACTGACTTACACAACCACCGTAGTAGGCGAAATCAGAACTTCTTCAAATACATGCGTATACAGATATTATCCATATCCTATAGGCATGAGCGAGTTTGTCACTTTGGAAATCCAAACCTTACTCAACTCGCCTGTGTACGTTGTCCCAAAAAAACTAGACGCTTCCGGCGAAAAAAAATTTAGACTCGTAATTGATTATAGGAAATTAAATAATGTCACTATTTCCGACAGACACCCCATACCCGAAATAAAGGAAATCATTGCTCAATTAGGGAATAATAAATACTTTTCCGTATTGGATCTAAAAAGCGGACTCCCCCAAATTCCTTTAAAGGGATTCCGACATTGAGAAAACTGCATTTTCTGTCAATAATGGCAAATATCAGTTTACACGACTCCCATTCGGGCTGAAAACGCGCCTTCAATATTTCAAAGGGCCTTGAATGATATTCTAAGAAACTATGTAGGTAAAATCTGCTATGTCTACATCGATGACATAATAGTTTTCGGTGAAAACGAAGAAAACCATCCCCAAAATATTGAACAAATATCTCACACTCTCAAAGAAGCAAATATGAAAGTGCAACTGAACAAATGCGAATTCTTCAGAAATAAAGTCGAATTTCTAGGCTTCATCATTTCAACAAATGGTGTAAAAACTAACCATTCAAAAGTTGAAGCTATACAAAAATTGCCATGTCCGAAACCTTTGAAAGACTTAAGATCTTTCCTTGGCCTTTCCGGCTATTATCGTCGCTTCATAAGGGATTATGCTAAGTTAGCAAAAACCCTTACTTCGCTCTTAAAAGGAAGGATGGACGCATTTCAAAAAATGCATCCAGTAAAAAGCAGATACTACTCAATAACGCACCGCTGGAAGCCTTCAACAAAAAAAAATCCTCACTCATTTCAATGGAAGTAATACTGGTATATCCTGACTTTAATCAAGACTTTCAACTTACCACCGATGCATCTAATTATGCTCTCGGAGCAGTTTTAGAAGAATCAGGCAAGCCCATAACATACATATCTCGTTCGCTAAGAAAAGCCGAAGAAAACTACGAAGCAAATGAAAAAAAAATCTGTCGATAATATGGGCACTTTATAGCTTCAGAAGTTATTTGTTTGGTTTACCCAAAGTAATAATTTTCACAGATCACCAACATTTAACCTACATTGAGTAATAAAAACTATAACGGAAAAATGGAAAGATGGAAATGCATCCTTGAAGAGTACAAACCAGGAAAGACAAACGTGGTAGCCGACGCCTCCACAGACTGACGACTACTGACCATCGCGACGAAAGTTCCGCAGATCGGCTCATTCCAGCCACAGAAGCATCAATAAATGTCTTCAAAAACCAGCTATTCATCCTGCTCGGTGTCGAAGAGAACTATACGTTCGAGATACCATTTCCCAGTTTTCACAGACACACAATTATGAAACGAGACTATTCAACACAGGACTTTACAGCCATATTCACACGACCCAGCATTAGGCAACGGACTATTCACCACAGAAAGCTTAATGGAAAAAAATCAGGAAATATATTCACTTCACTTTGCAAATATCAAAATTCGATTTACACAATCTCTACTACAGGATATCGTGTCACAAACAGAACAGGAAGAAATAATTATTAGGGAACATCAAAGAGCACATAAAAATAGTCGGGAAAATAAAACACAAATATTACCGAAATTTTACTTTCCAAGCACGCATTCGAAAATCGAAAAAATACATCTGACAGACATCCTCCAAAACCACAGATACAAAACACTCACATTCCGCAATTTCCAGGAGAAATTGTACATATCGACATTTACTCGACGGAAAAGAGACTAATACTCACGGCCATTGATAAATTTTCGAAATACGCACAGGTTAAAATTATACAGTCTAAAGCAATAGAACATATTAAGAACCCAATACGAGAATTAATGATCGCATACCAAAACAAGTAATAGTAGATAACGAAAAATCTCTTCATTCTGGCACAATATAAACCTTACTCAAAGACCAAATGTCTATCAATATTTATACCACAACAACCTATAGTAGAACTAGCAACGGACAAGTTAAAAGATTCCATAGTACACTTTCTGAAATAATTAAGGTATTCACAAGGTGTCATATTGTATCGTCGTATTGTCTTATTGTTTTATGACTGTCAAAGCAACACTGTTGTTATTTCCCATACAAAATTAAAATGCGACAAATACAACACGGCGAGGTGTGCTTTTTGAGTGTGCTATTCTATCAGCTGTATCTGTATTTTTATTGTTGACGTTTAAATGTCTAAAATTAATAAATTAAATACATTTCATCAATTTCTTTAATAATATTGAAGGAAGCCACGATATTCAGGTAAATTAAGTTGAAGAAAAGTAAGATATAAACATATTTTGTTGTTTCTGTGGTTGCAATGTAAACGAAAATGCCGCTGTTTCAACATAAAGAATTTCTAATTTAGTTTTGTCACTTTCCCGTGGCATTTTTGTATTCTTAAGTTTTCATTACCAGCTGGTGAAGTGTAGAAATATTACATGACATACAACAATTAAGAGGTGCTCACAAGTGTCGTATATTTTAAGCTATTGAATTACGACATAAGACATTAGACGAAGCTTGTGAATTGCCTAAATAAGTGAACAACATAGGAATCACATTCGAAGAACTATTATTCAAATTAGTGCAGGAATACAATTCATTAATACACTCAACAACCAAAAATAAACCTTTAGCCACATTCTTTGGGAATAGAATTTTTACTGACCCTCAACAGTTAGAACAGCAAAGAAACGAAAATATTAGATTACTCAGGAAAAAACAGGAACAAGATCTTTCTTACCACAACATTAAAAGAACAGAACCTAAAGATTACTCTCCAAGTGATATATTATACGCGAAAATAAATAAAAGGCTTGGTTCAAAATTAACAAAAAAATATATAAAAGAAATAGTATCCGAAAATAATAGAACAACAGTTATAACAAGATCAGGAATACATGAACCCCTAACAATAACTTGAATTTTCCCTTTAATAAAAATGGATTCAATAAAACTTATAATTATTTCCACAGCAATTACATCCTTACAAGCAGATGTAAAAACTTGGATTACAGTAAGGCTCAACTTGTTACAATAGACAACGGAAATGTAAAAATACAGGAAGGTACCCTAAGACTGATACATCTCATTGACCGAGACCGTTACGAACATTTCTTAAAGAAACTTATGACGAAATAACGACTCAAGTCCCTAAAGATAATTTCCTTTATCCTATCCTCAAACACGAAACCACCCAAACATTTGAAATCCTTAACACCCTTAAACCCGTAGAAAACAGCAAAACAAAAAGATCAACTGACATACTAGGAACGGCATGGAAATATATAGCCGGATCTCCTGATCACAATGATCTTAATATCATAAATGATAATTTGAATAATCTAAACCAAAATCATAATAATCTAATTATTATTAACAATTTATTTGAAAAACGCATAAATAATATAACAAATATTGTCAATAAAATGTTAAATACTATAAAAAAAGACGAAGACACTATAACAGAAATCATGATAAATCTACAGAATAGAATCAGATTGATAAAAGAGGAATTAGTTAATATAAAGTATGCCATTCAATGGGCAACGAAGAATATAGTAAAATCAATAATTTTAAGCAATGACGAAATTAAACTTTCCATAAGGAAGCTAAAAGAAAAAAACATGCCTAGTAAAAATGCTAAAGAAGCACTAAAATTTTCAAAAATTAATGTATTAAGCAAAGAAGTGACTATCTTGTACATGATAAAAATTCCATTAACATTATATGTAACATTTGAAAGAATAATTATAAGACCGGTTAAAAATTAAAATAATGTTATAATTAAAACCGATTTCAAAGAAACTCTAAAAGGAAGAAGTAGAATATACGAAATTAAAAATGATTGTGAAAATATTAATGAACTAGCAATTTGTAAAGAAGCAAATTTAATATATTTAAGTAATGATGAATGTATAAGTAGAATAGTAAATAGTCTAAATTCAACATGTACATTAACAAACGGGAATCACGTGCCAACTGTAGAATTTTCAATTCAATGGACAGATAGAAGCAGATGGGACAACTCAAGAAGTAAATGGAACGCATGTTGTAATATTCTACAAAACAACAATTAAAATTAACAATCAAATTCCCTACGGGAAAAAGAACGATTCGAATTACTATCATTGGGAGCTCTAAAAGAGTTACACCTAACTAACATCAAACGAATAAATTTCCTCAAGAAAGCTACGTTATCTATTGGCAGTCTGACATCGGTAGCTTTAATCACCACCATTATACTACTAACTTTGGTACGAAGAAGAAATATTAAAAAAAAACTATAAAAAGAGACAAAAAGGCCAAATATTAGTCAAGGAGTTTTCCCGCCGGTAGCAAATATCAATTTTCCAAAACATATAAAATTTACCGATTTACCTTTCTATTGATGATCGAGGACGATCATATTTAAGAGGGGAGGAGTTAACACAGCAGCTCACGCGGTCAGCCAATTCTCACCGTCGGTCAGTAACTTGAACCGAAACCGACCAATTGCTGACGCTCCACACACGCGCTTCCGATCGTCTGTACGGATTTAGGTTTAATTTTTAGTCAAGAAATTAATTGTATTTAGTCTTAAAATAACATCAAAATAATAAAGACCGTGGACGTGTGTCCGCTTATTTTTAAAAAACAATTTAATAAATAAAAAACTTAACTTATATATTATCCCCACAAAAAAACTCTTGAGGCATAAAGTGAATCGTATCGTTTCCTATTCTTTTATTTAATCATGCATATATACAAGGTGCGTTGCAAAGTAAACAGGAATTTTAAAAAATACAGAACAAATGGTTTTATCGGCAAAATCAATTCATTTTATTCAAAACAGTCTTCTTCTGCTTTAATACAGCTTTTTGCACGGTCCAAAAGCATGTCGAGCGAGTGTTTTAGCTCGTTGCCCGGTATGGCCGCCAGTATGCCGGTGCAAGCCTTTTGAATGGCCTCCATATCTGCATAACGCTTTCTTTTCATCGGCAAATGCATTTTTCCGAAAAGGTAAAAGGCGCACGGGGCCATATCAGGTGAATACGGGGAGTGGTTGATTGTTAAAATGTGATTTTTGGTCAAATAATCGTCAACAAGCCTCGATCGATGAGACGGCGCATTACCGTGCAACAAACGCCAACTTCCATCTTCGCGATTTTCGGGCCGAACACGTCGAATACGGCGCACCAAACGCTTCAAAACTCAAAATTAGAATACCGTATTAACGTTTTCGCCGGGTGGAACAAGTTCTTTGTGGACAATACGCTTGAAATCATAAAAACAAATCAGCATTGTCTACACTTATGACTCCTCCACTTGAAACCGCTCATGCACTCTGCTACGGGATAGGCAATCATCGCCATAAACTTGTTTCATCAATTGAAACGTTTCGGTAGAAGTTTTACCAATTTTAAAACAAAATTTAATGTTGGCTCTTTGTTCGAAGCTCATTTTCGCACCGATGACAAAAACATTCTGACACTTAAGACGCAATAACTTCACTTCTAACAGATGAAGCTACACGCGCAAGACAGGTTACCACAAAGCAAATAAAAGGCAAAGATATTTGTGCCACCATATTCACTTCCGAGAGTGACAGATTAACACGATACTGCACTCGATTTTCATCTTCACCGATTCAAGACATCTCTGAATCGTTATTGGAAATAAAAAAACAAAATATTGACAATTTTTGGACTTGTCTCCAAACGGCTCATGACGCCGTAGTAGATTATGACAATTCAGACCTACCACCCAATTTTAAATCATCGGCTTACGCAATATACGAAAACTGCTTAGACTAGTACGAAGAAAAAGAAGCTTTGATTTCTGATCAATTAAAGCAAATAAAAGCGATTGCACCTACTCCACATCCGAGAGTAGAGCTGCCATAAAATTCAAAGTCAAGAGGCAAGTTCAGGCATCCATCTCGAGGTGCCCGCATGTGACACAGAAATATTTTATGGAGATAATGAAGAATGACCTTCCTTCCAGGACATGTTTACAGCCGTTTGCATTAACCATCCAAAATTATCACAAGCACAAAAATTGTAGTACCTCCGATACAAAACAAAAGGTCAAGCAGGCGTAATAGTCAAACAGTTCGCCCTTATTAATGAATATTTCAGCCTGGCTTGGGAAGCTCTAAAAGCAAGGTATGAAAATGAAAGAATATTAGTCGATAAGCAAGTAACGACACTAATAAAAACAAGTAAAGAATTTATTAGACTAAATTTTGTTGGATAGATGCAGTGCGCATCCTAAACACATCGTCCATAGCCACAGCGCTTAAACAGTATAAAATTATCATGTGGGATGAATGCTCCATGTCACATAAACATTCGCTTGAGGCATTGATAGGATATTGAAAGATATAATATATAACGATGAACTATTTGGCGACACCCTGCAACTCCAACAAAATTGATTTCAGATAGATACTCTTTATTTCGTGTTCAACAAACGCTGATGAAATCAACGCTTGCGTAAAACCATGGAGACTGTAGCATAATGTTGAAAAAGTAAAACTGACAATGAACATAGGCATTCATATGCTTCAAGCTCCATCTGCCGAAACTTTCTGAAAACAATTGTTAGATAATTGGCAATAGAAAAGAAGCTGTGCATGAAAATACTGGAGGCATAAAATTACTGACGGATATCAAAATATGTGATTAGCTGGCAGAAAGTTTGATTTTAACAACAAGAAATGTGGATGTCAATGGATTAAATTCTAAGATAAATCAGTTGTTGCAAAGGGCTTGGCATCATACCAATATATCGATGTCGTTTTCAATACCAATGAAGCTGTTCTAATTGAGTTTTAAATTCATTGGATATGCCGAGCATGCCATCGCATCATTTACAACTGAATGATGGATCTCCGAATATTTGGCTTCCTAATTTGAACCCTTTACGGCTTTGCAATCACAGAATATTAGTTATTAAAAAATTAAGGAAACACATTAACGAAACCACCATTTTGATTGACAGAAGATCGTCATTGATGATATTAGGGATATGTGATTAAGACCAAGGTCTAAGCCAACTCCAACCATGTTCAGCGTTTTGTTTGTTGCTATTTGACGTTTGGTTTTGGCGGATGTTGCAGATACTGACTCAATTGTATATGAAAATTGATCTATTATAGCGTTCCTCTGAATCCCGAGAGTTTTTGTAGTACTGTACCTATAATAGTTTTGTTCACCTAACGGTTGTTTGTATCACCTAAAACTAATCGAGTTAGATACAGGGTTATATATACATAAATGATCAGGATGAAGAGACGAGTTGAAATCCGGGTGACTGTCTGTCCGTCCGTCCTAGCAAGCTCTAACTGGAGTAAAAATTTAGATATCTTTATGAAACTTGGTAGACATGTTTCTTGGTACCGTGAGATGGTTGGTATTGCAGATGAGCATAATCGGACCACTGCCACGCCCACAAAATGCCATTAATCAAAAACAAATAGTTGAAATCGGGTGGCAACTCCGCCCACTCCCCATATAACGGTACGGTTAAAAACTTCTAAAAGCGCGATAAATCAAGCATTAAACACGCCAGAGACATTAAATTTTATCTCTGCGATGGTATGAGATGACTTTCTAGGAACCGCGTTCAAAATTAGATAGTGGGCGTGGCACCGCCCACTTTTAGGTGAAACCCCATATCTTAGGATCTGCTTAACCGATTTCAACCAAATTCCGTGCATGACGTTTTTTTCATATTTCTATGTTAA
This sequence comes from Bactrocera oleae, assembly GCF_042242935.1. NCBI lineage: Eukaryota > Metazoa > Arthropoda > Insecta > Diptera > Tephritidae > Bactrocera > Bactrocera oleae. The sequence continues at coordinate 3,387,023 of NC_091542.1, read as the reverse complement.
AGTGCGAAAATGGGCGAAATTGGACTACAACCACGCCTATTTCCCATATAACACCATTTTCAATTCCATCTGATTCTTTCACTTTCCACTATGCATATCAAGCAACAAAATTATATCGGGGTAAAACTTTGCGTGAATTATGCGTTTAAATTATGCCACCTTCTGACCAAAAATTGTCTAAATCGAATTAGAAATGTTCAAGCCCGTAAGTACTAAATATGTGGACCCCAGTGCCTATAGTTGACCTACTACCGAAAATATCAGTCAATCCACAAAGAAATCTCAAACTGGTATAACATTTGACTTTGCGAGAGTATAAAATGTTCGGTTACATCCGAACTTAGCCCTTCCTTACTTGTTATGTTTAATTTAAATTAATTTATGTTTTAATTTAGGGGGAATCCGGCTGAATATATTGCTTTGATCACTTGAGATAGTGATTCGCACGCTAATGAGAGACTGTGGCTTCCTGATAGAATGTCGTCAACGTGTATTTGTTTTTGTAGTGCAGAAGCTGCTAAAGACAAATTTGTTTGACAGATTTTTGCCACTTCATGTAATGTCGTAAAGAGTAAATAGGGTGCAAATTGATGCCAAAGGTAACTGTTTTAAGTTTGTAGTCGCTGATTGGACTATAACTAGATTTCCGGAAGACTATACGTATAAATTTTCCTCCCTTTTCTTTATCAGGCATTTTTCCAAGCTTAGGAATTGCTGGACTGCTGATAGAATGGCCTAGGCTATAGTTTCTGGACAGGTGGGCTTGAATGGGAGTCGCACAACATAACGACCATGTTCGTTTCCTGTTGTTGTGGACTTGTAATAGGCCTCGCATGCCAGGTCTTCTTCTGAATTGGATACTTAATATCCATTCAAAGTGGCTAGATGAGTTACGCATGCCCACTCCATACACGCCACCGAGCGCCAACACACCACATCAGCACAATCTACAAGAAGAATCTACCCACTAACACACACCACCCCTGCAGACATCACACCACGCAGACCACCTACACATACACATCACATCACACGACAACTCTACACAACCCAACACTCAAAGGGGACTAACACAGGACTAGAGCCTCTTCTTTTCTTTTCGCTTTTCGAGCCGTTAAAACCACGCCGAGCGCAGCGTCGCTTCGCCCGAGTACCCTAAGTGGAATTTTAACTTATATATACAAGTATATAAATATTTTTTTTCAAATAAACAAAGCAAAACATACCTCCGGAAAATCTGTTTTTATTTTTTGTGCTTGCAGTAAACGCATATAAAGAGTGAGTACAATCTAGTACATTATTCAGAAAATAAAAACAAATATATATAAATGACCTTAGAGTGTTGTGCAGTGCAGTGGAATAACACATATATACACATACAAACAAAAAAAAAGAGGAAAACAAAAAGAACAAAAAAAAATATATATATATATACAAGTGACTGAAAAGTGCTGTGCAGTGGAGTGACAAACATATACACATAGTAAAATAAAAAAACAAATAGAAGTGAGTGAAGTGTAGGGTGACACAAACATATATACATAAAAGAAGCAAGAAAAAACAAACAACGGACGCGAAATAATCCCAAATTACGTACAGGCGCGAATTACAACAAGCACCTCAACAGCAAACAACAACAACCACACCAGCTTACCAAAGTCTGCGCAGCTAATCAGCAAATAACATTGTCTCCAAAACCCTTTGGAAGAAATCTAAGTGTGTCGTATCGATTCCCTTCTAACGTCTTAATGAAAGGAATAACAAAAACCAGCGGTTACCAAACTGCTTCTATATTTCGGTTTATTTTCCGGTAAAAACATATATCCAATAGATATAGCGTTATTGTCCATAGTACTAGTGTTTCTTGTCATATCATGTTATACTATACGGCGCTGAAAACGTGTTTATTCGCGCTAAAAGTCTTTGACAGTTTTTCAACTGATTGACTCAGTACGTTCTGAGCGCTCATCAAAGATGGACGCCAGCAAAGGGAAAATTCGCTATGTTTTACAATTTTTCTTTGACCAAGGCGTAAAAGCAGCCAACGCGGCTGCAAAAATTAATTTAGTTTATGGGCTCGATACTGTAAACGAACGTGTAGCAAAAAAGTGGTTTGCTAGGTTTCGTTCCGGTAATTTCGATGTCAGAGATGCACCACAACGGGAGTCCTGTCGTCGAAAATTGCGATAAAATCATGAAAATAGTGGAAAAAGACCTTTACGTGAGCACTTATTTAATTGCTGAGGAACTAAAGATAAGCCAGAAAACCGTTTGGAACCATTTGCATAACCTTGGATTCAAATAAAAGGTCGATGCTTGGGTGCCACACGAACTGACGCAAAAAAACATGATAAACTAAATTTCCATCTGCGAAGCGCTGTTGCATCGCAACAAAATCGACCCTTTTCTGAAGCGGATTGTGACTGGCGATGAAAAATGGGTCACTTGTGACAACATCGAGCTCAAACGGTCGTGGTCAAAGCTCGGGGAAGCGGCCCAGATAGTGGCCAAGACCTGATTGACGGCCAGGAAGGTTTTTCTGTGTGTTTGGTGGAGTTCATCTTTGTTCAACAGAGGCCGAACTCTTCTTCGAGAGGGGTAATGTTCACTTTTATAAGTTACCTACTTTGGTTGTTGTGTATTTTTCACGTCTTCGCGGAAGAGCAAGAAATATTAGTCGCATACCGCGCAAATGGTCCGTAATATCCGACTGAACAGAACAGTAGAAGAACATGTGGCAACTAATGTAAATGTAAGAGGACAAATAGCAAACTCACGTGCAAATGAGAATTCAGAGCAACGCAATCAACGTCTTCGTGCTAATGTCGACGCTATCAATTTCAAAATACAACAGTCACTCCCTGGTAATGAATTTACATTCAAATCAATCGACACTGGTGTTGATCCAGATTTTGCTTAGAAATTTGAATGCGCCAAAATAGTGTAATGGCAAATTAGTCATAAAAAAAATCATGGGCAACATTCTTGAAGCCACTGTTTTCAGTCCGCAAAGAAAACTAAAAGGAGTATACCATTTGACTTTACGAGAGTTACATAATAGTATACATACATACATATTACTTCTAAAATGAATAGACAGTCCGGTAAACAAATAAATTATTAAAAAATAATAAGTAATTTATTACAAAACAAACATACAAAAAGCCAGCGGTTAAACAAAAATTATGAATTTGAACACTATACGTACATACCTATTAAAATATATACAGTTGTTGTTGTACATCTTTTCAAAGTCCACATTGGCATGTATCCCGCAATACCCCTTATAACATACAAGCAGGATCGCATACAAAAAAAAAACGCATTGATGTTTTCAGCGAGCTCTCAGTTGACTTTGCACAAATTACTTGTCACATGCGCATACATATAAAAATTGTAAAAGTATATTCAATTGCTAATATTGCCACAAAAGGATGCTCCTTTGTGAAAATGCCCTGGAGTTAGGACAGTGAAGTCCGACGGATCTTGCGAGAGTGTTGCAAGTGGCCGTGAATTGAAAACGGCTTCAATTCGAATTGATAAGGTAATGAATTCGTCATAATTGAATTTGTGATTTCACGCTACTTTTTTGAAATGAGATTTAAAGCTTTTTACAGCTCATTCCCGTAAAACCACCCATATGAGGAGCGTTTGGGGGGATAAACTACCAATTAATGCCTTGGGGAGCATACTTCTGAACAATTTCAGGTAATACTTGTTTAATAAATTCAGAAACTGTTTTTCTGTGGCTCTTTGGGTCCCAATGAAGATTTTGCCGTTATCGCTCATTACTTTTGAGGGGAAGCTGCGTCATCCGATGAAACGAGCAAATGCTGCGAGAAAAGTCTCCTTAGTTAGATTCTTGCATAGCTCAAGGTGTGCTGCTTATGTCGTAAAACAGACAAGGAGAGCCACATCGCCTTTTTTTATAATGGGCGACCTTAGCATGGACGCCTTTATTTGAAAAGGCACAGCAAAATCGACACCTGTGATTGTGAAGCAGATTGTGGCAGAGCGAAAATGCAGCGTTCCGGTGGAAGTGCTGCCAAAATCTGCGTTCGCAACTTCTGCTTATGCAGAGTGCAAATCTTGCACATAAAAATTCATTTTTTTATTTGGGGCTTAAGTCGGCGATGTTCTGCTTGAAGCATAAGTAAGTGGATATAGTTGAGGCGTAAAGTGGCAAGTCGAGATTACCCTGGTAAGATTGGAGGGTGGTTCGTCATACGTAAGGCTTGAATTGGGAAGTAGGCGATTCGCACGAAGCAGACCTTTCACGTCTAGGCATGGGTAAAGAACTATGAGTGAACTCCTTTTTTCAATAGGTTTTGATTCTTTTAATAGTGTTATATCGCGGCTGAAGTAGCGCATTTAAGTTGATGCGATTAGAGCGACCTTTGTCTTTTGCAATTCTATGTGCATCAATGTATCGCATTGATGGTACTCTGAGGGAACTTCCTTAACTTAAGGTTACTGACAACCTTGAGCGATTTTCATCGTTCTCGCGAGCCCTCAGGGTAATCGCCTATATGTTAAATTTCATAGAGCGACTTAAAATTAAAGTTAAGGGAGTTCCTCCACTGCTGTGTAAAAGGAGTCGATTTTTAGACTTTCTGGAGCTATTATAATGCGCATGGGCGATTGTGGCCAAGAACCCGAAAGATTCTGTTAACCATCGGGGACCATTCCACCAGAATTTGGTGGTAGTAAGGTGCAGCGTGTCGCCAAGTGGCTGATTCCAAAGGGTCATGTATTTGAGACGTTCGATTAGCAATGTACGCCTTCAGGCACCATGGAAGCTAATTTTGCGAATCGAGGTAGACCTAGCGTTTTTAAAGAAGCCACCTTTCCATTTTGCTACTAATAAGTGGCTTGTGGTCGCGGTATCCCTTTTTGTGCGCACATAGTTAGTTTCACAGTATGCCTTCTCAGAGGCATCACAGAAGCCGTGTAATTCAACTTTGTGTTTGGGGAAATTATTTACGCATCGTGGGATTTGTATCTGGGAAATGTCTTCCAGATTATTTGCGAACAAGGACCATTTTTCTAAGCGAAGATGTTTCGCTTGTTCGTCCCAGTCAGCTCCGTCTAGCCTTAATTCTTGTATCAAGATTGTTGCTTGTATCATAATTGGCGAAAGCCATCCTGCGGGGTCGAAAAGTTTTGCCACAGAGGATGGAATTTAGCGTTTAATTATGGCGGATAATGATGGTATTGACCCTATAGTATATGAAATGTCAGATATCGCATTCCATTGGATCCCCACAGGTTTTGTTGTACTTTCCTTTTCGAAATTAAGGAAATTAGTGCCCAACAAATTTTCTTTTGCTATATTTTTTAAGATATTAGGGTGGTTCACCGTTATTTTTTTTTTCATTGAAAACCACTTTGACTTTTGTTGTTTTTTATCTGGCTTTACTACTGCGTGATGAGTAATATTTGCCATTTATGATTTTATCGCCTGCGCTTACTTCCTCCATGTGGTCTAACTGGAGGTATTCTTGTAACACGCCATCGTTTTCTGGCTTAAGCTCGCCTTTTTTTAGTAAGTTTTTTTCCATACTTAAAATCTGCTGTATTCCAGAGGTGCGAGAGTGACCTGAGGCGAGAGTGTTAGGAAATTGTTGTTTTAGTGGTAGTCGTACGACGTACCGACCATTATCTGATCTAGTAGTTGTGGCTTTGTAAAAGTATTCACAATACTGATCTTCTGGGGTTTTAATTGATACTTGTATAGAGGGAGCTCTTCTAACTCCCAAAATTTCTTTAATTGTGAATTGAGTTATTCGTTTGAGATTTCCTCAACTTGAGTGGCCATGGTGGTAACTGGTTCCGTAAATAGTCCACTTAGGATCCAACTGAAAATGATATTTTGTGCCAATAGTGGGTTTGAAATTTTCTCTACACCCTCGAGTATAATCTGAGGTAAGAGATCACTGCCTAATAGAATGTCTATTTGAGCGGGGGTGTTTCAGTTGGTATCTGCTAGCTTTAGGTGAGAAACCCTTTGCCAATGTTTTCTATATATATGATAGCTTGGAAGCATATTTGTTAGTTGCGGTAAGACCATAGTTTCTGCTTTAATTCTCTTATCCGCTTGGGGGGAAATTAAGGTAATGGGGCAGTTTTGCACTACTTCTCCGCCCATTCCTGTAATTTCAAAGTTGGCTAGTTTTTTTTTGGCAGATGTAGCCCATTTTGTGCCCTAGACGCTATAAATGATCGCTTCGACCCTTGGTCTATTAAGGCCCTAAGTTTAAACAGTTCTCCTCGGTGTTCGATGGAGACGACTGCTTCTTGGCAATTTTCGGGATTTCTAATTTCAGGATTTGCTGTTGCAACTAAACCCGTGGCTCTGGATCCGTATTTTTTCTTGTCAGCGCCGGTGGGGTTCAAAGTCTTTTTGTTTTTACAAAATTATGTCGGTCAATAATATTCATTTTTTTGAATTTCTCGCAAGATTTGAGCTTATGCCCTCCTGTACAGAGTTCGCATGTGGTTTGTTAGTATTGGTGGGATGTGAACGATTGATTTTTAAAAAAGCTTCTATTTAGATTGTTGATGCTACTGGATTGGGGTCTATTGGAGCTTCTGTTTAAGTCATGTTGAACAATTTTTGTTCTGACTATTTTTTTGTCTACCCTTTCTGCGATTTCGTATTGGGTAGTTAAGAAATCTTTCATTTGTTGCCACGTGGGGCCTTTTCTTCGTGATGATGCTCCCACAAAAGTAACGATTTTTCTGGTAATGCGGCGGTGCTTATGTTTACCAGTATAGTGTCCCAGGGAATAATTTGTGTCGATAAAACCGACAAACAAGTAGAAACAGTAAATTGTAGTCTAATAAATTCTTCACTTGTTTCTTTCTGAATTTTAAGCAAGTTTATTAATATCGCTACTTGCTTATCAACCAATATTGTTTCATTTTCATATCTCGATTTAAGAGCTTCGTTTTTTATCGGAGGTGATACAATTTTTGCACATTTGATAATTTTGGATGGCTTATGTAAACGGCTGCAAACATGTCCCGGAAGGACGGCCGTTGTTCATAACCCCCATGAAAAATTTCTGTGTCACATGCGCGGATCTTGAGATGGATACCTGAGCTTGCCTTTAGACTTTGCAGTTGTGGCAGCTCTACTCTCGGCTGTGGAATAGGTGCAATCACTTTAATTAATTTTTATTGGTCAATCATTGCTTGTATTTCTTCACACTGGTCTAAACAGTTTTCATATTTAGCGAAAGACGAGGATTTGAAAGCTATTTCGTACTGAGTTATTAAAAATTATTTCATTTGATGCCATTTTAGAGATTTCTTTCTTTCCACTAGTGATTACTCCCATCGAAGCAAAGCAGCATCAGGTAGTGTTGCTGCACAGATATTTACTAGGATAGGGTCCCATGGTTCTGTGGAGACATTTTGGTAAACAATTAGCCACTGTCGAGTAAAGTTTGAAATTATTGGCTGGTTTCTTGTTGAATTTTTAGCAAATTCATTAAAATAGTTATTTGGTTATCTACCAACATTTTTTCATTTTCGTGTCATTCGACCAGTGCATCCCAAGCCAGATTAAAATTTTCGTGGTGCTCGTGACAGCTTAGAATGGTTGACATACACGGCAGTGAACATGTCCCGGAAGGACGGCCATTGATCATAACCTCCATGAAAAACTTCAGTATCACAAGCTGGTACTTTTACAAACATAATTGTATCTAGGTTTTCTTTCAGATTTGTAACTACTCTCGGAGGAGGAGTAATGGCTCTACATGGCCTTAATAAATTTATTTGACGTATTCTCGATGTCTTTACAAAAAGATTTCCCCGAATTTCTTTTTGCCTTTTTTACCTCCTTTTTATATGACCGTAGGAGGTCATAATAGTTATCCCACTCATCTTCTCTCTGAGATAATTTGTCAAAATTGAACTGCTTCCTGCAATCTTTCTGCATCTTCTTAAGTATGGGAGACCACCAAGGGGGCCTAATTCTTCCCCTACTGTTGGTTAATGGACAAGCCACCTCCAGTGCTGGACGACAAGAATCTATGAACTGTTTAAAGAGGATGTCTGGGTCCTCCTTGTTCTCTGGTTGAAATGGTGGAATCATAGGAATACTCTCCTGCAAGTGCAGCTGACAGGTCGTTTTCCTATGATTCCTAAATTTCTCTTTCCTAACTACATTATCTTCAATTATACACTCAACGTAGCGGTGATCTGAGAAGGAATGTTCCTCCAGTACCCTCCAATGTGTTATATATTTTTGTAAATGCTAAAATTCCTTACCACTGGTGGGGGGCAATGATAGTCTCACATTCAGTGAGAATAAATGCATTCTGATTTTTATTTAATTTTTGAAGGCTTTATACACAATTTTTAAAACTATCTTAACTAGCTAAATATATGTGTATGTGTGTATGTGAATATGTATATTACTCATTGTTTATGTTACGTGATAAGGGTGGTTTTCGATGCACACACGCAATTGCCTAAATGTATTTTTAGTACCAATTGGGTACAATGTGTACATATAAACATGTGCATGATCTTATCTTAAACATACATATTGCATGCGTATTTCATGTGTATTGCATGCTAATGCACTTTATGTGTTTTTTATGTATAAGTGTTTTCACTGCCTTGGCATTGTCGATGCTAAAAATAAGCATGTTCAAAGATATTTGAACATATTGCCGAGGGAAGGAAATTAATTATTTAAATTTAGTGGACTGTATGTGTTTGTTATGAATATTCTACTAGTGATTAGTGAATATTTACAATGATTCTGTCAGCATGATTCGCTTTACATTTATAACGGCAATATACTTTTAAAAGGCATAATATTGTAATTATTATTAACACTAAAGAGAGGTGTCCGCTATGATTTCTTAAATTTAATTCCCTTAAATTTAGTTCGTCGTTGGTGATCTTCGCAATGTCTTCCCGTAGCTTTCTTTGATCTTCTTTGTTGAATATACTGCTTATTTGAAGAGTTGTTATGTGGTCTTCTGCTATTTCCTTTATAGTTGTCACAATCGGGTCCAGCTTCGGATTTATGTCGCTCTGCATCTTAAATATTTGCATGCCGAATATGGTGATACCTTCATATCTTGCTGTACAGCCCGCTTTGATTGAAAGAATCCCTTGTGGTGGAATATTCAATATCTGAGTTTTGCCTCTTTGACAGTATAAATGGATGCTGGAATTTTTAAGCACCTTAAGGATCCATGTATTTTCTTCAAAGAGTTCTGTCCAGAATATTGATTTATTTACTTCCTCATATTTGCAATTGCTATGTCCGCTTTTTAATAATGCTGAAAGTTCGCATGTTTGATCTAAAGCAGGTTGCCATGGTGATTTTCCTTTGCATATTAAATGGTTGTTAAGACTTTTGGAACACCTGTTTACTTCTGCATGTGATATTAAAAAGTATGAATTAAGTCCAAAGTTGTAGACTAAAAATTCTTTTCTTAGTTTTGCTTTTAATATTCTTCCACTGCATTCATATGGGATTACTATTAATTTGTATATTTCTGATGATTCACTTTGTATTAAAGGTAGTTCCGCTGTTTATTTGTGTTTGAATTTTAAAGAACTGTGAGTTGACTTCAAATAAATTCTTATTTATGATGTTTTCTGTAGAATTGATTAAAAAAATTTGTGATTTTAACCTATTGTTGATCTGATGTTGATTAGAAAGTAACGTTTTGAAATTACTTTCTTTTACTTCTTGGTCGTCGTTATCCATTAATCCAAATAGCATATTATAAATAGATCCAACCCATTCTAATGGGTTCCATGTAGAGTGGAATGATGAGCATCTTTGATTATTAGCGAACTCAAATCGGATTTGCTTAGAATTACAGGATGCTTTTTGCAATACGATAACTCTGCGTTTGTTAGTCTTCCTCCAACTCTCATAATGCCATTTTTATCTAAAAATGGATTGAGGTTGATGATTTGACTTGCATTGCTTATGTGTTTGTCATTCAGTAATTTATTCATTTCGTCTTTGAATAACTGCTTTTGAGTTTCTCTAATGATTACGTTTCTTGCTGATTGAAGTTCTTCTGCAGATAAATTTACGGTTTGATTATTTCTTTGTTTTTTCTTAAATCGTAGTATATACGCTACAACTCTTTGTAGCTTCAACCAATTAGAATATCTGTTAATTAAATTCTCCATAAATTCCGATGTTCCATTATTTGTCGTTAACAATGTTCTTGCTGCGTCGTTTGTTTTGACTGACATTTTGGACCATACCACCAAATGTCTACATTCAGTATTTTGTCTGCAGAAATTCCTCTTGATGCGATATCTGCTGGGTTGTCTTTAGAGCTTACATGTTTCCATTTTACTTGAGAAGTAAGTTGGTTGATATCTCCAACACGATTTCGTATAAATTTGTCCTTGTTCTTTGTATTTTCAATCCAAACCAAGGTTAAGCAGAATCACTCCAGGCATAGATTGTATGATAAATAGTAATGGTTTTTGTCACTTTACTGATCAATTTAGCTAATAAGTGTGCTGCGCAGAGCTAAAATTTCGGAATTGTTTTCCCATTTTTTAGCGGGTTTACTTTTGTTTTTGCTGTTAAAAGTTGAACACTGTTACCTTTTTTATGTATATTGCTGCTGCATAAGCCCTTTCTGAAGCATCACAGAACCCATGTATTTGAATCTGAGAATCCATACAAGTTCCTATCCATCTTGGAATCCGGACGTTTTCTATTAAACACAATTTTTCAATGAAGTGCATCCATTCCTTCTGTAGATCTTCTGTGAGTTGGTTATCCCAGTTTGCATAGACCAAAGTTTTTGAATATATAACTTTGCAACTATAATTATTGGTGAAAGCCAACCCAGTGGGTCAAATATTTGTGCAAGTTGAGAAAGAACATTCCTTTTTGTGACACTTTTTGAGTTTTTAAAATTTATCTTAAATTGAAATTGATCTTTTTGTGGGTCCCAATGCAGTCCAAGTGTTTTTACAGCTTCATTTTTCTTTATTTGTATGCTTTCATTGTCTCCAGTGTTAGAAATGTTATTAGTGATGCTGTTGTGATTTGATAACCACTTCCTAAGATGAAATCCAAATTCTTCAAGGTGTTTGCTGATGTTTCGTTGGATGTATTCACATTCTTCTACTGAATCTGTTCTTTGTCTGTCTTCTTTTACTATTGTTTGCAATTTTTCAATTGGACACTTATTTGCTATTTCAATTAATGTACGCACAGCTAGATATGGTGCTGATGCAGTTCCGTACGTCACTGTTGTTAGCTCATATTCATCTATTTTTTCTTTTTAATTTTCACGCCATAAGATTCTGTGATATGGCTGATCTTTTTTTGATATTTTAATTTGTCTGAACATTTTCTCTACGTCAGCGGTGATAACAACTTGCCATAGCCTCCATTTGAGTATGATATCGAATATGTCTCTTTGTAGTTTGGGTCCTGTACACATAATGTCATTTAGATTTCTACCATTGAACGTTTTTGCTGATGCATCAAATACCACTCTAAGTTTTGTTGTTAAATTATTTTCACGGATAACAGCTTGATGTGGTAAATAATATTTGCCTTTTTCTTTACCATCTGCTTTTGTCATATGACCAAGGTCTATATATTCTCTGATGAATTTATGATATTCTTCTTTTAATTAAAGATTAGTTTTGAATTTGTTTTCCATAGAAATTAGACGCGCTACTGCTTGCCTGCGCGATTCTGCTAATTCCTTATCTTTTTTGAACGGAATTTCCACAATAAATCGGCCATCTTCATCTTGCTTGGTAGTTGCTTCAACCTGCTTTAATGTGATGTCATCATCTTGTATATCTTCATTAATTGATATGTCCTATAGTTCCCAAAATCGTTCCAAATTTGTTACTGCTGTCGTTATTTTTCTGGCAACTTTTTGCTTTATTATGCCGGATAATATCCAGCCGAATTTTGTCGCTTGCCCAAGGACACCGCGATCTTTTTTTATTCCGTTTTCAATGATACTACTAAAGACATCTGCTCCAAGTACCATTTCGATTATGTCAGATTTATTGAAAAGCGGATCAGCCAGTGTATAATTTTCCCATATTTTAAAATTATAATTAAAGGATAGATCCGGTTGTGCGCTTTAGCGTTGGTAATTTATGTTTTCGGTATGTGTGCTTAGATATCTTGGTTTAATTTCTACTTAAATTGGAGATTTTGATTCGCTTACTACAGCATCACTTAAACCATAGAGTTTTGTATTTTTTTTAATCCTCGGCAGCTTTAATATCTGCGCTGCTTCTTCGGATATTGTGATTATTTGCGATCCTTGATCTATGAGCGCCCGTAGTAATATATAGGCTCCACCTGCTGTCTTTGCTCTTATTTGAGCAGTAGCTAGAATAACGCCTTTTGAACTATTTTTTGTGGACATAGCTTTATTCTTCTCTTCGAATTCGAAATGTAATATAATATTTCATGATGATTTTTTTAACATATATTGCACTTGATGTTGCTGTTGCAAATTTCTCCCCAATAATGATTTAGGCTCTTGTAGTAGACTTTGTTATCCTTTACATATTTACGCCTGTCATCAATGGATATATTTATGAATCTCCTGCATTATTGTAAAGTGTGGCCTAACATTTTACAGTAGATACACATCTCTTTGATCGCCTGTCTTATATTAGTCACTGTGTTGCTGGCCTTGAACATATGTTGTTTACGATTGCTATAAATTTGTTCTTTATCAGCCACTGCTTTTAATGTTTGAAAGTGTTGATCCAAAAAATCTCTTATATCTGATAATTGTTGGATTTTTCTGGTCTTTTTTACTGTTTGCTCGTATAATTTTAGACCTTCTTTGTCTAATTTACAGACAATTATACGTGCAATGAATGGATCAGCATCTTCAGTAAGCACTCCTAGTGAATCGATAGCGTTAAGACACTCATTTCTAGTATCTAATAATAGTCTTACACTTTCCGCATTGTTGCTATTTACATTTGGTTGATCCAATATTCTGTCCCACTGTGTTGTGAACAGAATTCTTTTGTTGTCATACCTTTGCTTTAGTAGACTCCACGCTGCTTCATAATTTTTTGTCGATAATTGCAGGTGCTGTATTAATCGCGCAGCTTCGCCTTTTAAGCAAAGACTAAGACGTAGCATTTTTTCTGCGCTTGATAGCTGCTCATTATTATGTACCATATCTTGGAACACGTTAACTAAATTTGCCCATTCTTTATTATCGCCGTAGAATATGGGATTTTTAATTTTTCTAATTCCAAATTAGAGCGGTAATTAATTTTGGGCTCTTATTTTTGTAGTCTTTCTTCACAGTTGTCAAGCTCCTGGAAATAATCTCGAATTATCTCTTCGTACATGTCCTCAACTTCTGCATTATTGAAGTCTGATTTACTGTGACAATTTTGAATGTCCAGAAAGACAGTTTCCATATGCTTTTTCAATTTTGATTACTGTATTGTTATAGACATCTTTTATGAAGTAGTCTTTTTCTCCAATGCCATCTGCCATTAGTTTTTCGTGATTCGCATCGAACTCTTTTTGGTATTTTGAAAGAGTTTTGATGATATCTTCAACTTTATGTTTCCTCAATGGGTTTAGTGAAATAGTGTTGTATGTGTGCAACACTTTTTCATATAAATCCGCTTGGGCTTCAAGAACTTTTTTCTATTTATTCCCATGTTGGATTTTTTTTATTATAACACTTCTTGTACCTATGTGTATGTATTTTTGTGTATAACTGTTTTATATTCTCCAAAGAAATCGCTGGAGGTATGTATATTGATTTGGTCGCCTTGTTGACCTTGCTGTGCCTCGATTCACAGCCGTTGAGTATTTATTTGGATAACAGTTTATGATGACACAGCGTTTAGTTTCTTACTAATACGGCTTATGTGATCAGTTTAATATGTGGGAATATACACCCGTCTTACAATTTTATTTTATTAAGGATTTCTTGCCTTTTTTTTAAATTTGCCTGTATTTTTATAAATAGCAGGGCTTATTACTTTGGCTGAGCTCTTTATTTTACTCGAAGGACCAATGTTAAACTGTATGTAAATGCTAAAATTCCTTACCACTGGTGGGGGGCAATGATAGTCTTACATTCAGTGAGAATAAATAGATTCTGATTTTTATTTAATTTTCGAAGGCTTTATATACAATTTTTAAAACTATCTTAACTAGCTAAATATATGTGTATGTGTGTATGTGAATATGTATATTACTCATTGTTGGGTACAATGTGTACATATAAACATGTGCATGATCTTATCTTAAACATACATATTACATGCGTATTTCATGTGTATTTCATGTGTATTGCATGTTAATGCATTTTATGTGTTTTTTATGTATAAGTGTCTTTCACTGCCTTGGCATTGTCGACGCTAAAAATAAGCATGTTCAAAGATATTTGAACATGTATATTAATTTTAATTTTCATATGTTTGGTTATGATTATCCGTTTTGACCGTATACTTTTTAGTTATATTGATATGTGCACATACATATGTACATGCAGTTTGTAACTATATTATTTTATATGTATATTTTTTAAGAGAATATATAAGAGAAGTGAGAAGGTTGGGTTGCGGTTTATATGTAGCGCGGGAAATGTGCCAATGCCTATAATGTTATTGTTTTATTTTTCTTTTTGTGATCCTGCTTGTTGCGTTATTGGCCCAAGGGGTATCGCTGGAAAGTTTGCAAGTCGATGAACTTGACTTATACGATTTTGTTGCATTTCTTCTTTTGGTGTGTTCGGAGACACGAATTAAGATGGCAGGTGTTTGAACAACAGTAAATTATTTTTTAGAACTTTTAGAATTAGTTAATTTATGTATATACCACGTGATTATATATGCAACATATATATGTACATACAAGTATGTGCATAAAATGCCTCTGTTTGGAAATTAAATTGGAATGGACGCACTTTTTTCCGCCAAGGGTTTATGGGTAGCAATACTTATAATTCTTCTTTTCTCTTCTCTTTTTATTATCCGACTTTTCTGCTGCGTTGCATTCCTCCTCCCACGTTGCTTATTAGGGTACTCTCCGGTAGCTTATTTAGATTTTTCTTTGTTTTTGTTTTAAGTAATTGTAAGTTTGGTTGTTTCCCTTATGTTGTATTGTATCGCGCCAGCTTTTTATTTTTATAGTTGGTTTCGCGACCGAATGTTTTAACTTTATTTAACCACTTAGTATTGCGCAATCAGTACTGAAGTAAGACGAGAAATGGTCTTAGAACTTCAAACTATGTTTCATAAACACAACAGCCTTATCCGTTCATTCAAAATAGCTCTAGACCAGATGCCGACAGATGATTATAAGGTTGTGATTAGAGCACACCAAACACCACCCGGGGATCATAAGCGGCGATTCAATGCACCGGTAAAAGACGACGTTGCACGGGTTATGGTCGGAACAGAATTCGAGTGACGCGATTTCATCATACATCTCCGAAATCAAAACCTTCGACGCGACGCGCATCTGCCCAAACAATTTTTAGACATAGGCAACGCAAAATTTAAATTGATCCTGCCACAAATGAGATTTCTTTCCCACACAATTTTTGTTAAATTTAACAATTAATTACAAAAATTAGAATTAGCTTTATTAACGCGCAATTTAAGCACTAAAGAATGATGACGTTAACAAACTCATTGATCAAATTCAATTAAAACTTCCCGGCGAGGAAATCAATTACAAGTCAATCGACACAGTAATGGACGAAGAACAAGCTATTAACTATCCAGTTGAATTTTTAAACCCATTAGAGCCACCTGGAATGCCGCCACACACTAAAATTTAAAGTTTTATCACTTATAATGCTCATTCGCAACTTAAACGCGCCTAAATTATGCAACGGAACCAGATTAGCAATTAAAAAATTGTCACCGAATTTATTCATCGGTGGTAAATTCAAAGGCGAATACGTACTGATTCCACGTAAACTGTTTACACGTTTAAGTGGCTCCAATTCCCTTTGTGTTTTGCTTTTGCAATAACTATCAACAAAGCACAAGGTCAACCGTTGACTATCGCCGGTTTAAATTTGGAGAATTATTGTTTTTCACATAGTCAATTGTATGTTGCTTGCTCCCGAGTCGGCTTATATACTTAAAAACTTTTACGTTTATACTTCAAATGAAAAAACGAAAAATGTGTTATACCCACTACCCTTAAGATGAGTTTTAACGAACTAATGAGTTTGCTGTGTTAAATGGTTATCGCTCATATTGTATATATTTATAACTACTAGCTTTTGATTCTATTAATTTAATTTATCTTTGCTTTTAAAGTGAAACTTTTATTACATCGTCTCAAATTTTTTGGGCTGCGTGGCATGCCGTTTTTGTAATGCTCTATACATATGCATACACAAACCTACGTACACATATGCGTACACATGTAAATACGTCACCGGCAAAAATTACAAACATTGTTCTACAAAAACAACAATCGTCTCAAGTAGCATAAGCAGCACACACACATGTCAATATAACAGCCAAATTGCTATAGCGGCTCACGCGACGACAAAGCGTCACAACATTGTGTTGTTGGTAGAAAATCCGAGCTGTGTCGAAAACAACAAACGAACGATTGCCGATTTTCACCGCTTCCCTTGCCTCTCTAACAGCTTTGCCAATAAACCATCGCAAATCTATCGACGCAGATTTTTGCGAGCCATATAAAAATATTTTAAAATTGTAAAATAATTTAAATCGACAAGAGCTATGTTGCCATTTTTGTCACTTTTTTCTGTGTTGCCGGGTTGACACTTTTCCTTTCAAGAAGGAACATCAGAAAGTTGTTCAATTTATGATTTTTAGCTTTTGCCATCGTCGCGAAAAAACGCTTGTGGGCAAACGCATGCTCGGGAAGATGTGTATGGCGTTTACTTTTATGAATGAGTCAACGTCGCTTGTTAAGACTAAGCCTGCGTTCATGAATGAAAATGTTGTTGTGTGATTTATTATAAATTTGGCTTCAACACATTGATCCTTTGAAATGAAAGCAAAAAACGTGAGATTTCGCATGAAGAAATTAGTGTACATATTTACATACATATGTACATATGTTGTAGGTAGTCAGATATACAAAAAGTATGCGTTCTTTCATATTTGTTTAGATGCACACATAATTATATACATATATATTATATATATTATATAATATTTATCTATGCTAATATTATAAAGCTGAAGAGTTTGTTTGTTTGTTTGTTTGAACGCGCTAATCTCCGAAACTACTGGTTCGAATTGAATAATTCTTTTTGTGTTGGATAGTCCAGTTATCGAGGAAGGCTATAGGCTATATAACATCACGCTACGACTAATAGCAAAGATATAGTGGTAAACTTCAACGAGTTTCTGAAATTCATAGATCTTATGACCCGCTTCAATATCCCTTACTGTTACCCTTTGGAAACGACGGATACTGTATTAATATTCTACAGCAGAATACTATGGCTACATCTAAAATTGTTTCATGTATGCTGTTTTATGCATTTACATTCATGGTGAGAATAAATTACTTTAACAGTATACATTATTTCAAAGGATTATTGAACCAATATTATGTTGATGTGGCGGCAAAAGAAATCAAAAAAAAAATTGAGAGCAGAAGAGTACATTCATTTAAGAGATGCCGTCGTAAATGATGGACATATAAACGCTTCTAATATACATGTAATGGCCAGAAATAAAAAGTGAGTTATTGCCCAATCAACATTCTTATAATAGACATGATTTAATTTCTAGGGTATTTCATTTAAAACTCAAGAAAATGATCTATTAACGAAGAAAAATATTTTTGGCCCATTGAAAGCCTTTGTTTACAGTGTAGAATGGCAAAAAAGAGGTTTACCTCACGCCCACATTTTATTGTAGCTGGCTAACAAAGTTCAACCAGATTCTATAGATGCAATAATATCGGCTGAAGTACCTGACATACAACAAAATCCGATTCTTCATAATATTGTCATAAAAAATATGATACATGGTCCTTGCGGATTTCATAGTCCTACATCACCATGTATGAAAGAAAACGTTTGTTCTAAAAAGTTCCCTAGGCATTTTATTTCGGAAACACAAACGGGGGATGACGGTTATCGAACTTACAGACGCAGGTCTCCAGATAATGGTGGAAACACAGCTATAATTCGTGTAAAAGGTACAGAAATGCGCGTGGATAATCGTTGGGTGGTTCCCTATAATCCACTGCTATCACGAATTTTCAATGCACACATTAACGTAGAGTTTTGTCTATCGGTCAAAGCTATTAAATACATCTGTAAGTCTATTCATAAAGGTTCTGATCAAGCCACATTTTCGTTACAAAGTAATAACGATGAAGTAGAAAAATATCTAAATGGTCGCTATATAAGTTCCTCGGAGGCGTTTTGGAGAATTTTCAAATTTTCTATTCATGAACGATTTCCGGTAGCAGTTCATTTAGCCGTTCATTTGGAAAATGGACAAAGAGTATATTTTTATAATAATGAAAATCTCCAAGATCGTGTGAACAATCCTTCATCAACGACACTTACAGCGTTCTTTGATCTCTGCAAAAGCGATTATTTTGCAAAAACCCTTTTATATCACGAAGTTCTCCAGTATTACGTTTGGCAAAGAAATTCATTTTCTAGAAGAAGACGCGGGCAAGTTGTTGAGGGATATCCCGGTGCAAAAAAAGACACAACTTTAGGGCGTGTTTATAACATTCATCCAACTCAAACTGGATGTTTTTATTTAAGAATGTTATTGCAATATGTTGGCGGTCCAATGCCATTTCAACATCTAAGAATGTTATTTTCCAAACGTACCAAGGTGCTTGCAAGGAATTAGGTTTACTGTAGGGAGATGAACATTTTGGCTATCATATCCGAGCCAGCTACAAAATTAAGAGAATTATTTACCACTATCCTTATATTTTGCCAACCATCTGACCCCTTAGAGTTATGGAATAAATTTCGGGGATACTTTATGTGAAGATATATTAATCAGAATGCGTAATGAGAATCAGGATATGACATTAGCATATAATGATGATATATACAATGATGGACTAATCATAATTGAAGATAAAATTCATGAGATTTCAGATAAATCCCTAACCGACTTTGGGCTTCCTGCAGCAAAAAGAAATAATTCGCTTATGGACCCATTAGAAGTAGCGTTGCGAAAACCATATAACAAAGGTAAATGAATTAAATTAGTATATCACACAAAATAAACCAAGATTAGTTAATGACCAGGTGACAACGTATAGTTGTGTCATGAAAAGTGTTCGTTTTAATGAAGGAAGAATTTTCTTTTTGGATGCTCCCGGTGGGACCGGCAAGACGTTTATCACTAATCTTATATTAGCAAAAGTAAGGTCTCTAGGAAATCTAGCCTTGGCAGTAGCGTCGTCAGGTATTGCTGCAACCTTATTAGCAGGTGGATGCACAGCTCATTCCACTTTTAAACTGCCCCTAACTGTGTCTTTAGAGAAAGATAGCGTGTGCTCTATACGCAAAAATGGCCCTTTGGGGAAAATTTTACAAGACGTCAGTCTAATAATCTGGGACGAATGTACCATGATACATAGAGCTCACGTAGAAGCTCTAGACAGAACTCTTAGAGATCTTAGAAGCTGTAATAAAATCATGGGTGGGATTACTGTTATGTTTGCTGGGGACTTTCGCCAAACTTTACCGGTAATAGTAAGGGGAACTAGAGCAGACATTGTGAAGGCTTGCCTTAAAAGTTCTCCATTATGGAAATTTGTAAATATTTTAAAATTATCGACAAATATGAGAGCACATTTGGGGGGAAGTAGTATAACACTCCCTTCAAAATTACTTTTTGTAGGAGACGGCAAAATACCTCATTCTAATAATAAAATTGAAATTGATTGCGATTTAGGAGTAAAAGTGGGTAACATCGACGAATTAGTAACTAAGGTATACCCTGACATCAGCCAAATAGAAAACAAGGACCATCAATGGATGTATCAAAGAGCAATATTGGCGGCAAGAAATAGTAGCGTTGACGAAATAAATGATATCATTTTGAGTAAACTCCCAGGAGATATTGTAACCTACACATCCATTGATACCGTGATGGATCAAGAAGATGTAGTTCATTACCCACAGGAGTTCCTCAATTGCTTGAACCCAAGCGGCCTTCCCCCACATTCTCTTAAGTTAAAAATAGGTGCCCCAATAATTTTACTAAGAAATCTCAAACCACCAAATTTATGCAACGGGACCCGCCTTCAAGTAAAATTTCTGCGCAATAACGTCATCGTTGCAATAGTTTTGACTGGTCCAGCAGTTATTCAAACAGTCCTCATACCCTGCATCCCAATGATACCCAACGACTTACCTTTCAATTTTAAAAGAATACAATTTCCGCTTAAATTATCTTTCGCAGTCACAATAAATAAATCACAGGGGCAAACATTCAAACACGTGGGGATCGATTTACGCCAAGTTCTTTAAAATAATTAAATTTACTTTAAAAATTGTACAGATATAGTTGGAAATTCGAAAAAAAAACATAGGTTTTATCCTGAAAATTCTGCGGGAACTCGACCATTCCGAAAATCCCGCAAGAACGGGAACTATGTGGGAAGAACCAAAAATCTGCCGGAAGTCACATATGAGCATATGTGCGCTTGGTCTTTTCAGATGTTATCAAAGCTTTTAATGATCAAAGCAAATAAATATATTATATGAATATGTGCTATATATAATGTCCTGTGATACCAAATATACATATGTACCAAATATATATATCAAATATACAGCTGTGTTCATAAAAATAGCAGTGCTCATGAGCTGCAGCTTTAAACTTAATTTTATATATCAAAAAGTAAATGAATGTTCACAAATTTAATTTTGTTTTAACTTTGTGATTATTTTAAACAAAAACAAATCAATTTATTATTCAAAATGTTGTTAATTTTTTTTACATTATTAATTTAAACAAAAAAGTGCTGTTTACAGCTGTTCATAAAAATAGCAGTGAGTAATGAAAACAGTGGAATTAGTTGAAAAAAACATTGTTAAACTTCAAAAAACTATTTTAATTTGTTTGCTTGGGTTAGTACTTAGTCCTGTACCCATTATTTTTTATCTTCCACCAAGTCCTGGCAGCGCGTGACAGGGATCCGCTGCCATGATTTTTGAACAACCTCCCAAAGCTGTGATCGAGATGTTGAATTTGCAACATATCGTTTAACATCTCGACATAGGTTTTCAATTGGATTTCAATCCGGAGACTGCGCAGGTCATGACATAAGATCGATCCGCTTTGATGCCATCCAGCTTTTGACCAGTTTGCTTGTATGTTTGGGGTCGTTATCTTGTTAAAACGTCCATTTTAGTGGCATTTCCCAATTGGCATAAGGAAACATAACATTTTTTAATATGTTAACATATACAGATCGATCCATGATCCCATCAATCATGAATATAGAGCCCACTCCACTGTAAGAAAAACATGCACATACCGTATCACTCAATCCGCCGTGTTTAACTGTGTACCTAGGATCGTACTCTGTGTTAGGTGGACGTCTGACATATTGTCTGGAGCCCTTTCCACCAAATAACCCAATTTTACTTTCGTCACTCCATAAAATATTTCGCCACTTTGTAATGGGCCAATTATGGTGACTTTTGGCGAACTCCAAACATGCTTTACCATGTCTGGTGGCTAACAGTGGAACTTTTCGTGGATGGCACGCTTTGAGATTTTGTTCTTTAAGATGCGCCGAATAGTAACGCCACTAACATTCAAGCTTAAGTAATTTTTTATCTTGCTGGACGATGCAAAAGGCTGCGCCCTGCTATATCGCACAATAGATCGGTCCTCATGAGGCGTGGTTTTACGTTGGATACCACGATTTTCGGGTTTTTTTTTTAAGTTTAAAGCATTATGAATCATTTTAGCTGAACATCTACATATTTCTTGGATGTCTTTATATGTTTTTCCCAGGTTTCTTAGTTGCACTATGATATTTCTTTTTTCAGGAGTACAATGTTTGCCCTTGCCCACTAAGTGAAAAAATATAAATTTATTTTAGTGTTTTCTAATGTTAATAATAGTCACTAATCCAAAACCACTTACCTTTTATCAATTAAACATCTTAACAAAATATTTTTGGCTTATGAAGATACGCACTGCTATTTTAATGAACAGCCAAAGACTGGTGCTTCTAGCAAAAAGAGTTGTTCATTTGCTTAAATCTCGCAAATCTAACGGGATTTTTTCGCTTATTCCTTATACACATTCCATTCTACAACAACAATGCGTAGAAGCTGGAATAATCGTAACGGAACTTGAAAAAAAATATCATTACTTGATTGCATATCTCGCACAACAAAGTATCGCAGGGCCTATGCTCTGGCGAAAACTACAATTTTATCAGTTACATGAAGTTATGCGTCAGGAAGATCGAGTGTTTTCGTCTATTTTAACAAAATAGTCCAGTCATTTAAGCTTAAATTAGGTAAGAATCTCGGAATTCAGATACCCAGCTGTAAGTCTGTAAATACTTGTATATGGACACCCTAAAAGTTGTCTCAAAACCTACATATGGTAGGGTGTACGCAACTATTAAATTTCAAGGTCAAGGTCACAAAAATCGGTTTTTTGCGCTTTTTTTGTAAATATCTCATTTCCTATGGGTTTTTTGCTATTGGTATATATGATATTATCAATATTGTAGAATTCAAAATTCTCTACAATATTTGTATAAAAATTTTTTTCATACGGTGAACCGTTTTCGAGATAGAGGGCTTAGAGCGCGCGGTCACAGCATCACTTCAGGTCAACCGGTGCCTCCGATCAAAAACGAGCCATATATAGTTGATGAACTATCGATAAATCAATGATTATAAATATTTGTCAATTTTTATTAACTATTATATTATATTTTATCATTTTCTTCATGCCCTAAATCTTTATCTATTCAATTTGTAGAGAATTTTGTATTCTACAATATTGATAATAAATACCAATAGCAAAAAACCCATAGGAAATTAGATATTTGCAAAAAAAGCGCAAAACACCGATACACCCTACCATATGTAGGTTTTGAGACAACTTTTAGACTGTCAATATACAAGTATTTACAGACTTACAGCTAGGTATCTGAATTCCGAGGTGAACTTACTATAATGACTGGACTAAAAATTGGTAGTGGATCAGAGTTAAGTTTAGAGGAAACAAATATTATCGAATCAAGGATGTTTACTGATGACGAAGCTAAACGAATGTGTCCATCAGGAATACGATTATTTTTTCAAGTTAAGAAAGTTGAAAATTACAACAATTCAATCCTATCGACGTATGATGAAAAATACGAGTCAATTGCTGAGGACATAATTATGAACTGGGATGACCCGGTACTTGCTCAGAAATATTTGGATGCATTTGCAAAAAAATCACGCGTTGATGCTGGTGGACTGCCTCATAAAATAATTTTTGTTTATGATTTACCGTACGTCTTAACAAAAAATATTGACGTTTCAGATGGAATCGCTAACGGTAATGTAGGGAAATTGATACATCTTGAATTTGACAATACTACAGTAATAAGAGTGTGGTTACTGTTCCCGGACAAGAATGTGGGGAAAAAAATCCGACACAAATTTGCTCATCGCATCGAGGAATTAAATATTAATAAATAATCCGTGCCAATCAAGTTATTATTAACTTCATCACCAATTAACTCTCGTCAACGTAGTACTGTAATAAAACGAACACATTTTCCATTATCAGCTTTCAATGCATCAACGATTCATAAAGCGCAAGGGGGGACGTATAGTGAAGTTGTTTATCATTACGAAAAAAGTCATGCTCAAGATTTAGTTTACGTAGCTCTTAGCCGCGTCACTGATTTAAACGGTCTTTACATTGTGTCAGAAAATGGTAACAAAAAATTTCATCAGAGTAGACAGAAACATAGTACTTCTCGATATGGTGGAGTAGCTATACTAAAAAACAATGATAATTCATTGAGGGTTTATTCAGAAATGCAAGCATACATTAGTAACTTGAGTGTAAGTCAAACAACTGCTTCCGAATCTGCTGTAGGAAATTTTATGCATCTATTTGTCAATTTGATGAAAACAGAAAATTCGTAATTGCGTCAATTTATATTAAAGTAAATCAAAAAATAGATGATGTGATGGATTTCCTGGGTTTCCATCTAGCTCCATTTGCTACGTCATCAGCACAAATCTTCCGTTCTCGAGAAATATATATATTCACGAATGCCCATTATTATGTCTGGTGATTTCAATACAGACTTTAAGAAAGAAGAATCTGCTCCACTTATTGAATACTTAAAAAAAGTATTTAATCTATAAATGTTAAATGATAGAAATATACACACCACGAGATATGGTACAACGATCGATGCGGTGTTTACTAGATACATTGAAAAAATGAATGTAAGTCACTGTTTACGTATTTTAGTTCCCATAAAATATTGGTTACATTTATAAACTGAGAAACTCAGGATGAAGATGGTATTGACAATAGAATAATTGGCAATAATTGAAAATAGGTCAAATTGACTTAACGATTGTAATTAATATTGTTTTCAGTTCTTTAATGTTTGTATATCATCTAAATAAATGTTAAGAATTATTTAATTTAAGAGTATCCTAAAACACAGAGTTGAATAAAAAAAGTGTTACTAGGAAAACTAATCTGCTTGTATCATTTTCCATTACCACTTCGATTTTCCAAAAATAAAATTGAAATTGATTATGCCATTTCAGTACTCTTAATAGAATATTATTTCAAAAATTATTAATTTAATGTCTGCGATATGAAAATAAGTTTCACTTTTACCGTGGTTTCATAAAACCACACAATAGTTTTTTTTTTAATGTTAAATACACTTGCTTTTTCTCTTTCACTTTACGGTACTTCCGGACAAACTGCGCTGCTACGTTTTCGATTTACGAATGTATGTCAAGAAACAAAAAGGGGGCCATTCTGGTCTGAACAATCCTTTTTTTTTGATTTGGGTGGTGAAAAAGATGATGATTAAGTGTCGGTGTATAGTGTGGTTGGTGAGTTGTATATGGTTGTGTTGGTGGGTGATATGGTGTGTTGTAGGTGGTGTATGATGTTGCATTGTGTTATGTTGTGTTCTTTGATGTTGTACGGTGGGTTGTGTGCTTAGTTGCAAAATGTCGAGGTATCAGACGTCGCATGAAGTTGCGGCAAAATCGGATACATCGGTTGGTTCTTGATTTGTATAAACCCCGCACGTGCCATCCCAGGTTAGTTATTGATTTATCGCACTTTTTATGGAAAATGGGCTTGGATATCATCGAATTTTATTTATTTTTATTCTGTCGTAAGAAGTGTTGAAAACGTATAGGTATCGTGTACATTTTTTTTTTGGGTGTAACCGCACAGTATATACTCTTGCGACTTACAAAAATTAAAGCCCTAGAAATTCCTTGAGCTGTTGGTAAAGCTTTATATTAAACGAGTAAGGAAGGGTTCGGATGTAACCGAGTTTTGGTTCCATTTAGACAATTTTTGATCCCAAGGTAGCATACTTTAAACGCATATTCGCGCAAAGTTTTAATCCGACACATTATTGCTTGATTTGCATAGTGGAAGGTGAAAGAATCTGATGGATTTTAATATGGAGTTATATTGGAAATAGGAGTGGTTGTAATCCGATTTTGCCCATTTTTGCACTACAAATGAGAAGAATGTACCGAATTTGGTTGAAATCGGTTAAGCAGATCCTCTAAAAGTAGGTGGTGCTATGCTCACTGTCTAATTTTGAACTTCCTATAAAGTCATCTCGTACCATCCCAGAGATAAAATTTAATGTCTCTGAAGTGTTTAGTGCTTGATTTTTCACGTAGTTTTTAGCAGTACCGATATATGGGGAGAGGTCGGGGTTTTCTATCTATTCTATTTTCCCACTGTCCATATAGGTGCTGAAATAATTTTTTCTCACTGAATTTCGCTATTATAGCTTTAGCAGTTTAGGAGATATGCAGATTAAATATATTAGGAGGCAGGACTACGCCCACTTTTTAAAAAAATATTAAGTTGCCGATGCCCCTCCCTAATGTCCTATTGCGAAGCTTAGTTATGGCAATTTATTTGTTTTTGATTAATGGCATTTTGTGGGCGTGCCAGTGGTCCGATTAAGCCCATCTACAATACCTACCGTCTTATGGTACCAAGAAACATATGTACCAAGAAACATGTGTACCAAGTTTCAGAAGAAATCTCCAATTTTACTCAAGTTACAGCTTGAAGAGCCGGACGGACGGGCGGGCGGATATACAGTCACCCGGATTTCAACACGTCTCTTCATCCTGATCATTTATATATGTATGTATATATAGAACCCTATATCTAACTCGACTAGTTTTAGGTGATACAGTCACCGTTAGGTTAACAAAACTATTACAATCTGTAGCAACAGCTTGCGAGAATATAAAAAACAGATTCAAGTCAAGAATACAGATGTACCATATATGATATTAAATCGAATCTGAATTTATTATATTAGAAGTATGAGGCATTGACCACACCCATCTAATTCGGCGTTACACGCTAATTTTTAAAAACTTGTCTATTTAATTTCATTAAAATATCACATATTGTGAAAGATCCAGAAGGAATTTAAAATTGTGTCATATGTTATTGGAATTAGGCGTGGTTGTGGTCCGATTTCACCCATTTTTGGAATATGATATAGGAATGTTAAGTGCCGTATTCGGTTGAAATCGGTTAAGCAGATCCAGAGATATGTAATTTCACTTAAAAGTAGGCGACAAGCCCTCCTCTTGCATCCTGATTGTAAAATATAATGATCTGACAGATTTAGATACTGATTTATCACTCTGCATTTCGAAACAAAGAATCTAATCACGCCCGAAATACAATTTTTGATATATTTAATCAATATTTTTTAATATACTTTCCAGAATATAACAAAGTCAATAAAGAAATTTCGTGGTCGAAGAACACAATGGAAGGTAAATAAAGTTTTCGCATAGAGGAATATTAACTAATATTGGAACTTTAAATATTTATAAAGGATGGATTAGGTCACAACAAATTTTCCAAGTATCGCCTTCCAAAAGGAGAATCTAAAGTATTCATCAAATTTATTTATATTGACGACATTTTAATAAATGGAAAACATCAATAGTGGGTGGACGAAATTGAGGTATGTATATCGAAAAAAATTCCTAAAATTGTTTAAATTATACATGTATCTAAATTTAAAAGACATTCCATTCTCAAAGGAGCTAAATTTAATATACGGGGTTTATAAAAAAACATCAAACAAAGGATGGGAAATCCATATTATTTGATTCAATTCAATTCTTTCAACATTACCTAAACTATAATGAGTATTCATGTCGAGCATGTTATTCTGCTGATTCGATAGTTGATACTTTGTTAAAACACTTAACTGTGAACATACTTTTTGCTCTATCTCCGTCTCCGTAGTGTGATAAATTTTGTTCTAAAACAGCTGATTCAATTTTATTAAGCAGTAAAAATGCCTTGAGAAAGTGCGAAATCAAACATTGTAAGTAGTTTAATTGAAATCTCTGTGGAGGAGATCAAATTTATTACTGATAAGTATTTAAAACTGATGTGCAGAGAAGCGTGGAACCTTAATTTTTTCAAGATGTATTCAGTGAGGAAGTTGAGGATACCATTGTCAAGCTGTGTGGTAATTTGCTCATTCCACTAAACTGTCATAGAGGTAGAGAGGAGAGAAAATATTGTTCCAAAGTCAATTCATATCTTATATATATCATTTTGTTTTGGTGACATATTTTACATTCACTAAAAAGTATTATAAGATTTTATACATATGTTTATATTTGAGTTTAATCAATGGTCAATTACTCTTTTGAAGTATAGCTGAGCGTTTAGCTTCTATACAAAATTTGTATATATATATTATAATATATATTTAATATATAATATTATATTATTTATTTAAACTGGTTACTTTTACCCTTTGTCGTTATTAATCATCGAATCATCAGTGGACGAATTTATAATTATGTTTAGAGGTAGGGCGCTATCAAACAATATTATCCTGGGAAGCCAATTCTACGTAGCCATAAATTATGATATTGAATTTATCTTCATAATTATATTAAAAAAATATCTATATACCAAGGAAAATGTTAAGCTGTTGAAAAAAATTACGAAATATTTGGTCTCGGGGAAAGAGCGGTTTTGTCCTTCACAAAAGCCGAAAGAGGCAATAATAAGTACGTGTACTTGGACAATTATTCTACTCCTAGAATTTCTCCATACACTGACATTTTTTGCTTGCGGAACAACTTTTTTTAAAAATAATAATAATAACCCAACGATTACCCTCCTCCCGCCCAACCGACGCAAGGGGCGCAATTAGCATACGTGCGGAATTAGCCGAGTTAGAAAAGGCAAAAGAGTTTTTTAAGTGTTGAGATCTAAAACTGCTCAGCTACAGAAACAAAAATTTCAACAGCTAAGATTTATAGTTACCATATAATAAATTGTTACATTTTCATTTATTAAGAGAATACAATAAAGTATTTTTAATTTTGAAGAGTGAGTCAGATAAGTCAAATGTGCTGGAATAAGAACTAAAATCATAACATATACGGCGGAATGGCTCGTTTAGTTCAAAATTTGATCTACAAAATTTAATCGGGATATTAAATTTAAATTCAGACAGGAGAAAAGAACTGCAAACTGTTCCATTCAAGATTTTCACTAAGAATATGTATGTAGTTTAACAAATTTTAAACGACTAGTGTATGAAGGTAGACTTACCCTAGAATCCCATCGGAAATGCGCTAAGGCGAAAAATTGTTTTTGAACAGACTCTAACTTGTCAGAATGGATTTGGTAGTTAGGGTTCCATACAACACAGCCATATTCCAATATAGGTCTAACCAAAGTTGTATAAAGTGTTTTAGGAAGATACGGATCTCTAAATTCTTTAGGCCAACGTTAAACAAAACTGAGGACAGATTTTGCTTTCAAGACCATGGTGTCAATATAAAGGCAAAAATTAGGCTTAGGGTCCATATTAACTCCCAAATCAACATAGATAAAAACTTGCTCTAGAATATGGTGTTTTACATCGTCTTACATTTATTGAGATTCAATGGCAAATCATTTCTATCACACCATGCAACCATATTGTTAAAGTCTGTTTGCAACAGACACCTTTCCTCAGTTGAAGTGTATGATTTAAAAAGCTTTACGTCGTCAGCGTATAATAAAATTTTTGAGAATTCAACTACTGAAGATATATCGTTAATAAACAACAAGAACATAATCGGGCTAAGATGACTACCTTGCGGAACACCTGAAGAAACATTAATTGTATCTGAAGGTGTATCCTCAAATATCATTTTATCAGATCAAGTTTATGTATGAGAATCGAGAGGTTTACTTTATCGAAAGCTTCGTCTGTGTATATAACATCCGTATACTTATGTTCCCTAAAACCCAATGATACATGGTTTACAAATTCAAGCAAGTTTGTTAGAGTCGATATACCGTGTTTAGGAGAGGAATTAAATATCCTTGTCAAAGGCAAGTAAATATATTTGGCACTAATTTTTAGGAAGCGTGAGGGTATCATGGCTGGGCCGCAACTAAAAGATGGTTTTAACTTATATAATTTTAGTAGGACGTCTTCTTCAGAAATAATTGGAGCGTTAATTAAAGTATTCGAACACAGCACGTGCTGATAAGAAAAAGTTTTGGAAGAATTATTACAGTAGTTTGACTTGAAAAATTCTGCAAACATATTGGATATAATAACACTATCAGTTGAATTGACATATTTGTATTTCATCACGGACGGAAATTTGGAAATCCTGCGTTTGAAGTTGACGAAATCATAAAACGATTTTAGATGACTTATAAGATTCTTTTTTACTTTATTTAATTAATTATTATAACATTTTTTGTTTAGGTCAAAATATTGTCGACGAAATACAGAATATTTAGAATAGTCGACAAGTAAACCGGTTTTTTTTAAATATTTAAAGGCTCGATTTTTTCTGTTTTTCAATTTATATAACTCTTTCGAAAACCACGGACTTCTACTTTTACTTTTATTGACAGTTACTATTGGAACATATTTTTCAAATAATTTCGTAATAATGATATTAAAATGAGAGACACTCAATTCAATATCACCATTATAATTAGGCCATGATATTGTAGAAAGTTCTGTGTTTAACTTTTTAAAATTAGCTTTTGCAAAGTTGAACCAAGTACGGAAGCACGAAGTTTGATAATTATTATCCCGTACATTGCTCATGATTTCGACAGATATTTCCAAAGCAGGATGATACGAGTCCTCTGGCAGAACAAGAGGATTACTCTGAATAACGGAACCTTCGAAGAGGTATCAACGTATACTAAATCTAAGCATTTACCAAATTAATTCGGATTCAAATTAATTTGGTTCAGACCCAACCCGAACATTTTTCCGAAAAGCTCATGAAAACATGACCGATTGCAAATCGGTACGATATAGTCATCGAAAGTTTTCCACGAAGCACACGGTAAATTGAAATCTCCTAATACAATTATTGAATCTGCATTATTTGCCATCGAAGTAGCACTATTTATTAAAGAAACATGCTGCATGTATACAGATAAGTCCGAATGGGGTGGTATATACTTGTAAGACAGGATTAAATAAATGAAGCAACTATTAACATAGACCCTAATACATTTAAATTCAAATGAGTCGGTTCCTGGAACAAGAACATCTTCAGATGGGATAGAGGAATGCACGGCAAATAGAACACCTCCACCGATTCTGTTCAGTCGATCACATCTAAAAATTTGAAATTCGCTGTTTAAAATCTCATTATCAAAAATGTGAAGTTTTAACCAAGTTTCTGTAAATCCAATTATATGGAAATTAAAATTAGAACTATTTAAATACAAGTCGGTTAATTTTGTATTAAGACCTCTAACATTTTGATAATAAATGCTTAGTAAATAATGAATTTTTACCAATCAGTTTTTTATATCGGTGGTTGCTTTTGGAAATTTAGCAATGTTTTCCTCAGTTTGACTTCTAAGTTTGGGCTTAAATTCGTGTACAAAAGCCCCAGGTGGCCAGAATGAACTATCTAAGATATTTTTGAATGTTTCAAAAGATACGTCTATTTTAAACGATGATATAATTCTATCATAATTGAAGTTAAACTTACGGATATTGATATCATCAATTTTTAAACGTGACAAAATGTAGACTTTTTAGGTGGAATAACTACCGAGTTTTTAATAGATGTTACTCAGTTATTAGGGCGTTTTTTTCTGTACAGAAGAACTAAGTGTTACTTCATTGGAAGGACGCTTGCGCTTAGGAGCAGGTTTGGATCATCCAGCATGAGAATCATTCAGGCGCTTAAAAGATTTGAACAATTTTTCGTAGTGTCTAAATTTTTCAGTGAGGGTTACAAGAAGAAGAATAAAATAAAACAAAATGAAACCAAATGCTGACTCGGACATTTAATACTTAGCTTGAAATTCAGAGTTAAATACCTAATTTTTTAATTAAATCACTAAAAAATCAATTAAAGTTTAAGAATTTTGCAAAATGAAACACAATTGTTCACAGCAAAATAATTCCAGATTTAAAGCTTGAAGTGTTGCCACCATAGATTTAAATCATGCAATAAAAGAAGAAAAGAGACGAGTTCGATTCACGAGCAACAATGAACGGTATACTTTTTTTTGACAGTCAAGAAATCGAAAAGGTTAATAAATACATGTTTATTATTCAAATGTCATTAAATATTACAATGTATTCATGGGTGGAGTAGACCATGCCGATCAGCTGCGTAATGCCTATGCATGAGGGCTTTTGGAAATTGCGTTCTTCAATTCCTTTCTCGTATACTGTCAAAGTTATGAGAAATTGCTTTGCTAAAATATAGACGAAACATTTTATAAGGTTAATTGACACAGAATAACGTTGCTGCCAACAAACAAAGTTTAAGTAATATATCAGCACCGTTAATAAAAGACGTTGTGGTAAGAGCGAGTCAGTGTCAATCGATATCCGATTACAATGAAAAATGTGTAGCATAAAATCGTATCAGTCAAAACCGCATTCGAAACGTCAACACAGTGGAATATTTTTATTTTGCAATGAACAAAACTTAGTACATACAAACTTATATGTTCCTCAAACTCGACGGTACTTCTACGAGCTTTATCTTTTTTTACTAAAATATCCTTGAAGTGTATGATATTTTGTATGGATAATTAAAACATGCATGAATGATATACTATATATATAAAAGGTTGGAAGGTATCTCCCTTCCGCTTTTTTGTCTTTTGAATTTCGCGGCTATGTACAAAGTGCTACAGAGCTCGTATCTGGCAACACTATACATAATTTGAAAGGTCTTGACATAACCTACAAAACAACGCTATGCATGATTAGTTTGGATATTGCGTTCAACAGTTATAACCGTGTAAACATGGAGTTCACTAACGCCGAAATTCGCGCTATTTTAAAGTTTTCCTTCGTTAAAGGCAAATCCGCTAGAGAAACGTTCCGTGAGATTAATGGTGTTTTGGGGGATGGTACTCTATCACTTCGAACCGCGGAGGAATGGTTTCGACGATTCAGCCAGCCGGCGGAAGACCAGTGACGACAAATACCGATCAAATCATGGAATACATCGAGTTAGACCGGCATATGGCATCTCGTGACATCGCCCAGGAGATGGGAGTTAGTCACCAAACCATTTTGAACCATCTGCAGAAGGATGGATACAAAAAAAAAGTTTGATGTTTGGGTGCCGCATAATTTGACGCAAAAAAACCTTCTGGACCGAATCAACGCATGCGATATGCTGCTGAAACGGAACGAATTCGTCCCATTCTTGAAGCGGATGGTGACTGGCGACGAAAAATGGATCACATACGACAATATCAAGCGAAAACGGTCGTCGTCGAAGGCCGGTGAATCGTCCCAAACAGTGGCCAAGCCGGGATTGACGGCCAGGAAGGTTTTGCTGTGTGTTTGGTGGGATTGGAAGGGAATCATCCACTATGAGCTGCTCCCATATGGCCAGACGCTTAATTCTACCATCTACTGCGAACAACTGGACCGCTTGAAGCAGGCGATCGACCAGAAGCGTCCAGAATTGGCCAACAGGAATGGTGTAGTGTTCCACCGGGACAACGCCAGACCACACACTTCGTTGATGACTCGTCAGAAGCTACGGGAGCTCGGATGGGAGGTTTTATCGCATCCATCATATAGCCCGGACGTAGCGCCAAGTGATTACCACCTGTTCCTGTCCATGGCGAATGCCCTTGGTGGTGTGAAGTTGAACTCAAAAGAGGCTTGTGAAAAGTGGCTGTCCGAATTCTTCGCAAATAAGGAAGGGGGCTTCCACGAGGAAGGTATTACGAAGTTGCCGTCTAGATGGAAACAGATCATCGAACAAAACGGCGCATATTTTGACTAAATCCGATCACTGCAACACTTTTTATAAAGCATTGAATGAAGCGGAAGGGAGATACCTTCCAACCATGTATATAATACGAAAGTAAATTAGAGAAGCTGTATTTTTCAGCGCTTGATCAACAAGGGGTTAAGCTTGTTTTATAAATTATTACCTAATTTTCCGCATTTTCCAATAAATATTTCAACAGTAATTTATTTTCTTATTATTCCATTTCTTTTGTGATTTTGCTCTATAAGCTCCTTGTATAATAAGTGGGTAGCATAATAAACAAATGTGATTTTTTATTGACTATAAACGATTTTTAGGTGTTTAATAATTTGTATTTTTGGACAGAATGTAATTGCGAATTTATTAACTTTCTTTTTTTATCTTACTAGCTGACCCGACGTCCCGAATAACCAAATAATTAAAAAATCGGCTGTTTGGCGGTATGAAGCAGTGTCAGCTATATATAATAGGAGGAGTACCTTTAGGGTTTGCAAAACTTTTTATCAAACTAAGGAAAGTATCGCCGTGATTTCAATAATTGAAGGAAAGAGGATACAAAACATTATTTCCGAATTTTACTAAAATTTCTTACATATTGACTGAAAGATGCGGTATAAAGTGAACTGCAGTTTCGAAAATATTTATGTTAGGTATATGGGGGCTATAAGAAGTATTGATCTGCTTTTACCCATTTTTGGCACAAGTTATTTTGCGATTTCGATAGCAAAGGTAATCTTCATATTCAAGGTAGGAAGGAAGGACTATTCACTAGCCAAGTCCTTCAGGAATATTAGCCTCACCTCCTTCATGCTAAAAGGAATGGAAAAGATTATAGACAACCACATAAGATCGAAAGCACTAAAAGTAGCACCTCTGCATGTAAATCAGCACGCGTACAGAGCAGGTAGGTCTACTAATACTGCTCTGTACCAACTAACTGCTGAGATCCGAAACTCGCTGGAGAACAATGAGGTTGCGATATGTGCTTTGCTAGACATTGAAGGTGCTTTCGATAATGCGTCCCACGCAAGCGTGATCAGAGCACTGAAGAAAAGGAACGTGGAAGCTCCTTTATGCAGATGGATTAAGGCCGTACTGCATACTAGGATTGCAGAAACTACGGTGGGGGAGAGCAAGATACGTCTTGGTACTACGAGAGGCTGCCCTCAGGTTTGGGTATTGTATTCTTCTATGGAGCCTAGCAGTAGATGAACTCCTTGAGTTGCTGACGAACAATGATATTCGGTGCCAGGGGTACGCCGACGACATTGTCATAATGGCAAGAGGGAAATTTGAGAACTCTCTCTGCGACATAGTCCAAAGGGGCCTAAGCCTAGCAAAGGGATGGTGCGATACAGTAGGGTTGAGCATTAACCCGCAAAAAACAACCATCATCCCTTTCACAAAAAGAAGATCTCTTCCGGGCTTTGGAATAATATCCCTTGGGGGCAGAGAGCTAGAAGTGTCTAGGGAAGTAAAATACTTAGGTCTCACACTGGACTCCACCTTGCGGTGGAATAGGCATGTGGAGATAATGCTATCCAAAGCCACAAAGGCACTCATGGTGTGCAGACGCCTGGCCGGCATATCCTGTTGCTGCAAGCCTAGTATCATCAGGTGGCTGTACACCATGATCGTGAGGCCTATTGTTACTTATGGAGCGGTGGTCTGGGCATCGAAAGCAGCACGACTTCAATAGCTCTTCAACTATCGAAGCTGTAAATACTTGCCTGCGTCTGCGTCACTGGGGCAGTGCGCACCAGCCCCACCGCAGCACTTGAGGTCATGCTAGAGCTCCCACCGCTCCATTTAGTTATCAACCAGACTGCGCAGCATACCATGCTGCTTATGACAGCAGAGGGGTATGGAAAAGGGATGTTAATCCCGTCTCAACAAATGAGGGCCTTAGAGGACAACACGCCACTGGCTTTTCTTCCAAGAGACGGCGTAACGAAGAGCGTAAACTTTACGAAAAAGTTTAAAGTTACTCTCGGCAGTAAGGCGGACGGGAGCGATTCCACACTGGACCAACAGCTGAGAGGCAGCACTATTCAGTGGTACACTGACGGCTCGAAAACACCAGAAGAAATAAAGAAAATCAGTAAGGAAGGGCTAAGTTCGGATATAACCGAACATTTTATACTTTCGCAAAGTCAAATGGTACCCTCATTTGAGATTTCTTTATATATTTTAATAATTAGAAGCAGGAACTTTTGCTTCAGTTATTTGCATTCATAGTGAAATTAATTAGAGCAATTTGTAAACTAAATTTACTAATATTATGAGAAATTATAGTAGGTGTATGAGGGCTATAGGAAGTATTGATCCGATTCAACTTAATTTGGCACAAAAATATATTATTATTAAGAGTTTTATTTATTTATTTTATTATTTGAATTACAAAAATATATCTTACACATTGACCATAATTTCGATTTAAAGTCAATTATAGGCATTGGGATCCATACATTCAGTACTTAGGAGCTTGAACAGTTTGGTATACTTTAAACGCATTATTTAGGCAAAGTTTTACCCCGATACAATAATTGTTCCTTGATTTGCATAGTGGAAAGTGATAGAATCAGATGGTGTTATATGGGAAATAGGCGTAATCCGATTTCGACCATTTTCGCACCGTAACATAAAAATATGCGAAGAATATTATGTACCGAATTTGGTTGAAATCGGTTAAGCAAATTTCAAGATATGGATTTTCACCTAAAAATGGGTGGTGCCACGCCCATTTTCTAATTTTGAACGAGGTTACACGAACAGCACCGTCATATGGGGAATAGGCGGAGTTTTCACAAGATATCATCCATTTTCCCACGAGATGCTAAAAGTATTTGTTCTCAGTGAAGTGTGTTATAATAACTGTTGTGTGTTATTGAAGACTCCTTCTATATCTAAGACGGTAATTAAAGTATATTCTTTAATTTCCAGAGAATTTTCAATCTCCGCCACCACAGAGCTCAGCGCTGTTTCTGTCGATTTTCCATTAGAATACGCATGCTGCCAATCAGCCAACTTATCTGGTTTTAGTTGTTTCTTATATGTAGTTCTATTAGCCTTTCCAACGTTTTTAGAAGGAATAAGGAGAGACTAGATGGTCTGAAGTCCTTTGGACTTATATTCGAGCTTCTACCTGCCTTAAGTATGTTTATTGCCTTGACTTCCGTCCACAGCGAAGGGATATAGTTTAATTGCAGCGCCCCCTTAAAAATGGTAACTAGCCAATCGATTATATAATTCTGCGACTGCTGTAATTGAGCCGGGAGTAGACCGTTTGTTCCCAGCAACTTGAAGGGCTTGAAGCTATTTATTGCCCAGTGTACGTTTCTGTCTGACACTGTATTTATAAGAGTGGAGTCTATTTCTTCTCTACTGTCTTGAGTATGCTCAATCGTATGGCTTTCAGAACTACCTGGGAAGTGGGTATCCATTAGTAGTCCCAGCGACTCTTCACTGGAGACCGTCCAACTGCCGCCTGGCTTCTGAAGATAACCGATACTATGCACCGATTGTGCCATTATTTTCCTAAGTCGAGACGCTTCCGCTGTATTCTCGATATCGTTACAAAAACTTCCTTTTGGTATGACCTAAGGAGGTCGTAGTAATAATCCCAGTCTCACTCGCCTTGGAATTGGTTGGCTAAATTGAACAGATGTCTGCATTCTTTCGGTAACTTTTTAAGTTCTGGAGACCACCACTGGTCTAATTCTACCCCTACTTCTTGTTATTGGACAACCTACTTCAAATGCTTCCCGACAAGATTCAGTGAATCAAACAACGAGGATGTCGAGATCCATTAGGCTGAAACGGCGGGATCATAGGGATATATATTCTGTTATACATTCAATATATCGGTGATCCGAAAAGGAATGTTCTTCTTGGGTTACCTTGTTAAATAGTACTTCCGACACAAGCGTGATATCCATCGCATGCAATAATTTTGATCTGGCCCTGGTGCCAGTACGCATCTGTGCATGGCGGTGGCGGACCTGGATTGTTAAGTAACACTTCCAGCGCCACATTTTTCAGCGCAGCCTGCACCCTTTTCCATTGGGTTCTGGAGATTTTTTTTTCGAGGTCCCCCTCATCCAGAACGCCAATGCCAATTCGGTTCCGGGCCACTTCTGCAAATTATTTTGCGGGCGTCACGACCTTTTGTTTTCGGTCGTTTTGCTGATGGCTTAGCCTCTTCAGCTGACCTCTGTCGCTTTGCTACTTTTACTGGAGGTTCCAGCTTAAAATTGGGTATGTTTGCTCTCGCCCAGTCAATCGATGCATGGAGCTCTTAGGTTAGCTCTTTCCTTTTTGCTTGGCGGTTGCACCTCCACTAACCTCAGTAGGTATGCGACGCGTCATCTCATGACAGATGCTTTCCTTACGGCATTCTCTCGCTTAGTTGGACGGTGTTGTTTCCCCTCAGAAATTATAAGTGATAATGGCGAAACTTTTATTGGAGCTCAAAGAACCACTGAAAAACTGTTTGCGCACTTTGTTAAACAAGTTTCGCCTGAAATTATACAAAGGTACGTTCCCAGACCTTTAATTCGTAATTTATCCCCCCCCAAAAGCTACTCATATGTGTGGTTTATGCGAATCAGCTGTAAAAAGCTTCAAATCCCACTTAAAGAAAGTTGCTGAAAACTACAAATTTAATTATAAGGATTTATAATATTATTAATTCGCATTGAAGACGTTCTTAACTCACGGCCACTAACGACACCCTCGCCAGATCCCTTCGATTTCATCGACCTAACTCCAGGGCATTTTCTTAAAAGAGCACTCATTCAGGCCATACTTGAGTCAGGCATGTAGTCGCTGTCCTTATTAAACCCATGGGAAAGATTTAAAATTCCCTATCCTAATTTCAGCCGCCTATGAAAAGAAGTGTATTTAAAGGACCTCCTCAAGAGTAACCGTTGGAATGCTCAGAATGGCGGCTTGGTCGCATAGACAAGGTACACTACGGCTCCGATGATCATATACGGGCAGTTGATCTCCATACTCAAACAAAACGCTAACCAGACCGTTCGTTAAACTATGGTCTCTACCAACCGCGGCTTATAGCGAAAATGCATTTATAAACAATCCGCCGTTACTAATGAAACACAATTAAAAATAAATTCAACTAAACTGATAAATCCGCAAACAGCAACAAAGCGATAAAAGGCACCTTATAATTGACAGAAATGTTCAGTCAATATTACCGACCTATTATTGCTACATAACCTATTATATTTTATATGCTACAATGTATAATCAAAATAAAATTTTTTACACATATCAATATGGACATGGTCATTCCTGTAACATCAACGCCAACTGTTCGGTCGGCTAGCAACATGCCACGCACTGGGGCTACTCCCACGCCTTGAACAACCAATGCCACTACAGCAACAACCGCCACTCGTAATGGCTCACGAGTACACCCCTCAACACCGTCCCAACCAGTAGAGCCGCGTCGCATCCGGTGCCCCCTATGTCGCCGCAAACATCGGCTGGAGCACTGTGGGCCCTTCAAAGGACTGTCACCCACATAACGCCAGAAGATCGCTCATCGCGGGCCACCTGCTTCATACAGCCGCAGCACCAGCAATTAAAAGCACACAAAACAGACAGTATGACATCGACCAGCAGCAACCCGTCCATGCCGTCAGCAAAAAGCAGCTAGATATTGCTCGCAAAGGCCGCAAAATCGCCACACAACCGGGCTTAGCAATGTTGTGGCTACGCTGCACTCCCGCGACTGCAATGCTGAACATTCGCTTAGGGAGACCGATATGGCCAGATGAGATAAGCCTACCGCACCTCTTCACAAAATACACAACACTGTCACACTTCAATACACTACACCAATATAATGCGCACGTGAGAGCACCACATTTCATACATGCAAACATACGCCACGGTTGAAGACACCACGTATGGATATCACTTAACAGCAACATCAACAGAGGAGTTCGTTGTATCTACACGCATCTGTTTTTTATTTGGATTTCGAACACGCCGCATTATTTTTCGATAAGCATAGTCCCGGTCGTCACCGTCACGCAGCAAAGAATACGTAAATAACTTAATTTCAAATCTCTGTGAGATATTTTAATAAGATGAAAGATACATCAGTAAATTAAATTAAAATTAAAATATTATTGTGAGATATTTGAATAATTTAATACTAGGTTTTGTGATTGGAATAAAATAGAAAAACTACTATACTGAAGTAAGCATTGTAGTTTTCAGTAAATTTTGTTTTATGGCTGTAGCGGTTTAGGAGATATGTACATTAAACCTATTGTGGCGGAACCACGCCCACTTATTAAAATATTTTAGACTGCAGATGCTTCTCCCTAATGTGATCCTGTATACTAAATAACAGTCTTGTATGTTATTGTGAAGCTTGGTTATGCTTAATTTATTTCGCCAATCTGCAATATTAACCGTCTTCCGGTACTAAGAACATGTGTACCAAGTTTCGTAAATATATCTAAATTTTTACTGAAGTTATAGCTTGCACAGACGAATGGACGGAGGGACAGACGTACAGTCATTCGGATTTCAACTCGTCCCTTCATTCTGAGCATATAAACCTATATCTAACTCGATTAGTTTAGTTTTATAAACAATATTGTACATATTGCTTTCTATACAATTTTATCTTATAGGTATATTCAAAGTCCAAATTAGTACATATTCTGCAATACCCCTTATTGTTTGGCAAACAAAAACGAGCAGGATTGCTTACAAAAATACAATTATAATATATTATATTATATATAATATATTCAAAGTCCATATAATCATATATCCGGCAATATCACTTGTTTCTTGGCAACCAAAAAACAAGTAGGATTGCATACATATGTATAAAGTGCATTGATCTCTTTTACGAGCTCTCATTTGCACTAATTCGCATATAGGTATACCCTATAAGACATACGAACACAAAAAAAGAAATAACAATATTGGCTAAATGATTTACGCCTCCCTCCTCCATACACGGCACTGAGCGCCAACACACCACATCAACACAATCCACAAGGAGACTCCACCCACTAACACAAACAAACACACACCACCCCTGCAGACTTCGCACCACAACTCTACACAACCCAACACTCAAAAGGGACTAACACAGGACTAGACCCCTTCTTTTTTGTACGCATTCGAACCGTGAAGACGTCCGCCGGTCGCAGCAACTTTTTACCCGAGGACCTTAAGTGAAGTTTTTAACTTTTACATATCTTTTTTCCTAATAAACAAAGCAAATACCGCTGGAAAATCTATTTTAATTTTTTTTCTTTCAATAAACGTATATCACCGGTGGGTTCAAATGAGTACATCAATCAAACACAAATATTTCAATTTTGTTTTTAATAATTATTGATATAAGCAATCCAATCTAGAAAAATAATAAATAAATACCGTAACAACAAAACGCGCTATTTTCTTTTATCCGATTTAGAATATATAAAGAAGATGATGCGTTATAATTATGAATTTCGCTTAAATTTAATTAGTTTGCACGGAGAAGAATCATTTTAATAGTTGAACTTTTTTAAATTAACGCATATTCTAAAGAATCTAAATCTACACAACTATTGTACTAAATGTACGAAAGCTGAAATTACGCTCAAAACAAGTTGCTACAAAAAAAAAAGGGTAAAAGATATTACAATTCATACACAAAAATAATTGCTGAGGGTGACAGTTTAATAACATACTGCACTCTATTTTCCTATTCTTCGATTCAAGATAATTCTGAGTCGGCATTAGAAATCAAAAAAGAAAATCTCGAAAATTTTTGGATATGTCTCCAAGCTGAATAAGACGCCATAGTAGAATCTGACAACTCAGATCTACCGGAAAATCTTCGGCATACGCCAAATACGAAAATTGCTTTAAAATTAACTAAAGCAATTGCACCTACTCCACATCAGCGAGTAGAGCTGCCGCAAGTACAAAATCAAGAGGCAAGTTCAGGCATCCATCTCCATGGTGGTTATGAACACTGGCCGTCCTTTCAGGACATGTTTACAGCCGTTTACATAAACCAACCAAAATTATCAAATACAAAATAAAATGTCAAGCTTCAAAATTGTCTTAAAAAGATCCTAAATCAAGATACGAAAACGAAAGAATATTGTTCGATAAGCAAATAATGATATAATTGATTCGCTCTCATCTCGAAAAAAAAATGCCCAAAGTTGCAAAAAATTAAAGAATTGCTCACTACCCAATACGAAATCGCAGAAAGGGTAGACAAAAAAAATAACTAAAACCAAAAGTATGCAATACGTTCTCAATAGAAGCTTCCATAGAAACCAAGCCAATAGCAACAACAATTTATTTAGAAGCTTCTTCTAAACACATCGCTCTCATCTGAGCAGATTAAGTGTACGTCTTACGAACTATGTTCAGGAGGGCATAAGCTCTTCCGAGAGATTCATATAAATAATTTTTCCATTTCACGCCCAACCAGCGCAAATATGAAAAAACTGGCACATACGAATACGACGCAGGAATGCGACTCCGAGGCTTCACCGCACCCCGAGACGAGCGGTCAGTCGGCAGCCTGCCCCACGCATCCGCGCCCCAAACAAACCACAGCAAACTAACCGTGGGGCACGACGACAACGCTTTAGCGAAACGCAACACCGACTAGGAACATTCGCCTAGTTTGGGCCGGGATGGCTAAATGAGTTAAGCTTCCTGCCCTGAAGAACTGAACTCCACCGCACAACCAACCACTCAGAAAACAACACTGGCACATCCACCCCACCTGGAAACAGCAGTACACCCACACACATACACACACATCGGTAGGATCTCTACACAGCCCAACGAACAAAGCATCTATCCTCGAAGCGGATATATTCTTACGCCCTGAACAGGGTATATTAAGTTTGCCACGAACTTTGTAACACCTGTATATATGCAAACTAGTCCCTCAGTTTTTAAGCTGTCGATCTGAAATTTTGTACCTGCCCTTTTCCCACTAAGGAGCTGCTCATTTGTCGGAACGGCCAATATCGAACCACTATAGCATATAGCTGCCATACAAACTGAACAATCGGAAGCAAGTCCTTGTATGGGAAAATTTTTCATTTAACGAGGTATCTTCACGAATTTTATTTAAAGCAATAGTGTAAGCTCCGAATAAATGATGACTATAACATATAGCTGCCATATTAATTGAACGATCGGAGTAAAATAATTGTATGGAAAACTCTTTCATTTGACGAGGCATCTTTCCGAAATTTGGAATGGATTATTATTTAAGACAACAATGGAATCTCCGAAGAAATTGTACAGATTGGGTGATTATAACATATAGCTGCCATATTAAACGAACGATCGGAGAAAAGTGCTTGCATGAAAAACTTTTGCATTTGACGAGGTATCTTGACGAAACTTGGTATGAGTTATTTTCTAAGGCAAGAATCTCCGAAGAAATTGTTTAGATCGGATCACTATGTCATATAGCTATCATATAAGCTGAACGATCAGAGTAAAGTGGCTGCTTGGAAAAAAATTTT
Organism: Bactrocera oleae; assembly: GCF_042242935.1. NCBI lineage: Eukaryota > Metazoa > Arthropoda > Insecta > Diptera > Tephritidae > Bactrocera > Bactrocera oleae. Next base: position 3,343,954 of record NC_091542.1, on the reverse strand, counting down.
ATTTTTTATTGCCGATTTACGAAATTAGATCTGAATCAAGTTATTGTAAGTAACCTTTGTATCTGTGAAGGGTATTATAGCTTCGGTGCAACCGAAGTTAACGTTTTTTCTTGTTTCATTTACTTTATATATTGTACATACAAGTATATTTACCACGTCTCCACTGGTATACGACCAGGGAGTGTTTCTGTTAAAATAACTTTTATATACTTATTAAACGGAAACTTTGTGAACCCATTAAAAAAAAATTCCAGATAATTTTAATCGTATTTGCACATACGCATAGTGATTGTGACAAGTAAGTAGTATTGTAAATATGTCGACTTATTTAAAACACTAAAATTTCTATTGAAATTATCAACCGTGGTGAGTGTTATAGGAACAAAGTGGGTAAGGAGATAAGTAATATGTGTAACAATTTTCATCAAAATATCTCAATGTTTACTCAAGTTATCGCTTGCACGTACAGACGGAGGGAGGGACAGACAGTTACGTGGATTTTAACTTTCAACTCGTCTCGTCATCGTGATTATTTATATGTGTATAAGTATGTATGCAACTCTATATCTATCTCGATACAAGTGTGATGTCAGTCAACGGAGACGTACTATATTTCCATCGACCGACCAAATAACGAGCTCTGATATGCTCCTATTAGCAATTCATTAGCGAATGATTTGTCTTAATAGTTGATCATATGTGTATACATATTGTTCTCTTTACAAGGTTTGAGAAAATAATAAAAAGAGATTTACGAGTACAATGCATGTACAATATAAGTGTGTGTGTATGAATATAAACAGTGAATTGAATTAACGAATCCTATCGAAATAGAACTATGACATTATTTTATCTGGAGCACAGATAAATGTTATTAGGGTGAGCCAACGTCCGACTCCGTGGAAAGAACTATCGTTCAAAAAATCAGAAAAATGGCTAATTTGTGTATTGTCGATTCAACGCGACCTAGTATCCAGCGTTGAGGTGGCATGTTGTCGTCATGTATGATTAGTAAAGCACCAGAGGCAGCCGAAACAGCAAACATCTTCTTGTGTTTCTCTGCGTTCACAATGTCTATGTCAAGTTCAATATCGCATATGCCATTACTATGCATTTTCCCGCAAAAACTCAAGGTCAAAAAACCATATCGAAGATTTCAGCTCAGTTGCAGGGCAGCCTCCAGATAATAGGTCGGCTAGATTCCCTTTAGAAGGCACATATCTTCGGAATAGATGGTGAATATATGCTTTACCAAAGCATACAGGCGAGCGAGAAGGTGGGCACCGCAAAGTTCGAGTTTTGGAAGAGATTGTCCGTTTACTGGTCCGACCTCTGATTTCGACGTGTGTAAATGTACTGCAAAATGTCCGTTGAAATCTTTTGTGCATATGTAAATCACCGATCCGTATTCACGAATTGATGCGTCGCAAAACCCATATAACTGTATGCTTGAGCGTTTGGTAGCAGACAAAAGCGGATCAGATTGAGTGAGTTAAAAGATGCTAAGCAACTATTCCAGGCTTGTGGTATTGCATATATTGAGGCACCGACTTGTCCCATCCTAATTTTAGCCGCTCCAAGTGAACAACAACGTGTCGCTGCGTTGATTCCATGTCACGCCAAGTGCAATTGTTATAGGGCCTTCGGTAATACTTAGTTCTTTTATAGTTTGGCTTTCCATGAAATCTGAATGATTGAAATGCCATTTGAATAGAGGAAACTGACGGCGTCGAAGTATCTCACCAACTTCTGCTTTAATGTGTGTAAGGCATCAGTATCATCCGCACCACACCGAATATTATCAATTCTAAACGAAGTCTTTACAGCCGCAGCACCCAATGGAAATTCGCTTATATGCTTATCTGTTAAGTAGTGAAGGCCTCATACTGCTAAATATGGAGCTTAGGCAGTGCCTAAGTGTCACAGTGTTGAGCTGGTATGTGAGAAGATCTGCGTCTGAAGAAGCTCGCCAAAGAATATAATGAAATTTTCGATAATTTCTAGTCAAGGAAACTTGCCTATACATTTAAGTGACATCTGCGATGATAGAGTAACTCTGCTGACAGAAGCGCAGTAGCAACAGCTCTGTTTGGATCTTTGGTAAGAGTACGAAGTGATGCGAAATGTAATAGTGTGATTTATCTAAGTTCGGCGTCTTTACTACAGACATGGGACCAAGCCGTTCGTACTCTTCCATGAACGAGACGTATTGGAAATAAATGTCTGTCGAATGCAAAAGACTGCATTCGATTGCCAAGAATCGGATTAGGCTCCAAGTGTAGCGGGATTGTCCTTAAATGGCAGCCTCACAATTATGCGTCCAGTATTATCTTGACGTGTTGTGGCTATGAACTGACGTTCACAAATCTGATGATCAGGTTGAATTGGTTTGGATGGCCAGTCGACAGTTTCGAGCTGTGCGAATTCATCAGTCATGAAATTCACTTGTGAGCATGAGTCGAGAAGAGCTCTTTCAAGCTTGTACGAATACATAGAGTCTTTAACAAAAACCAACGCTGTTGCTAGAATGACTTGCCCGTGTCCCATGTCTCCATATGCGAATATGTGGCTGCTAGTTGGTTGTATGTATGAGGTTTATGCGAAATGAGGGTAGGCAAAGTTGTGTTGTCATGATGCAAGAGCGGATTATGCGTTTTGTTATAGGTTCGACAGCGATGTTTCGACGCACACTGAGCTACTCTGTGACACGTGCTCAGACAATTGATACAGAGGTCGTATTTCTTGGCCGAATCGAAGCGTTAATTCGTATTCATGTCCTTAAATTGAGAGCAACCAATAATTTATCGCTAGAACAAAGAACACAAGAGGGCTAAGTGATTGCGACCAATGAGTTTTGTCCACGGGTAGTGATACGAATGAGTTTGATTAACTCAGACTTACGGTATGATGAAGAGTGGAATGAATGCAGAAACTGATAGTAGCGTTCTAAAACTTAGGTGCGTTGTAGCCAAGTTGGAAGCGATTTCTAATATATCGATTTCTTCCACTTGTTACGAGTTTGCTGATCACATTTGCCAATAACAATGTAAATCAGCATTGCTTGCACGATATTGGAGTTTGTGCATAACGATTCTAACGAACTAAATATAGCTGATGCCTTGTCAATCAAACTACGCAATCGTTGATAGTTTGATTTATCGGCTGTTTGCAGAGTAAATAGCGAGGCAATACCTTCCTAAGATCAGAGTTGGATTATAGAATATTTTAGGTAGTTTCCGCTGGTTACTTGGAAGGCTCGCACGATTATCAGAGCAGAACGCTTAAAACAGGTCAACAAATAATTAAATTGTTCTATATTTGAAAGTCTAGTTTCAAGAGCGATAAGTTGAGTGAAATATGTAATAAAATTTTTGTATTCTCCATAATTCCCGCTAAAGCTAGGCAGCGACAACCTTGGCAAGTGTGATGGCTTGGAAGCAGGAGTTGGAACTGTTGTCTCGGCGTAGCTAACTGTAAGGTTCCCTTCCCCCCCAAGTTGTACTTGAATATTAAGTTTGGCTATGACATAGCTAACTTCTAAATCTGCGTGACCTGTGTCTGATGGATTAAGATATTCAATGTTAGCTTGGACTGAGAGTGCTTGCTTGAAGTGTGACTCTAATATTTCCTGCCGACATTGTAACTTTGCATGTGAAGGGTTTTCATCAGAGTCTTTTGATACCTCAACTATAGATTTAATACGTGATATATTGCGTTTGCGTTTGGAGTGTTCAAGATCATAATAATTAATACATACATATATATTCCTAAATCTACAGTGTGGCTCACGAATCGTGCAACAATAAGAGAATCGTAATAACTTTTTTTTCTAATAAACACATTACATTTATTTTCATTTTATTGTATAGCAAATTTTATTTTAATTTATATAATTAACTATTTTTACATGTATACCTTTTGCTTAACATAACCCCATAAAAAAAGTCTGTTGCAGTCAGAACAATTGACTTTGGGGATAGCTAAAAGTGGAGTTTGTTGATATTAATTTGTTTTAAAATTTTCGTTGGAGCTCCGTAATAACCAATCTAGCTATGTGAGCAGTTGCTCCACCTTGCTATAACCACACGCTATTGAAAAGGAAACCACTTCGGGTAAAAAACTCATTAACATCTTTAAATCATGATGGCCATTGACAGCTATTGTTGCTCCATTTTCTTCAAAGAAGTATGACCCGGCATTACACCTTGATGAACTGCGCACCAAACAGTTACTCATTCTGAATGAAGTTCTGTTTCGTGGAATTTTGCATGTTTGCATTTACCTTTAGATTAAAAGGGGCCATACTAGATAAAGACAGGCAATTCGAATAATTATTTGGAAAATTTCGGGCTAGTATGTAAATCTAGACAGTTTATGTCATGTTATTGAACTTTGGGCTGAAAAAGATGTAAGTCATCATGAATGTCGAAATTCTTGGATTCACTTGAACTGACGTACCCATAGCAGCGATCGATTCTTGAAAACAACAATTTAGATAATAACCTGTAAATTTAAAACAAAAAGTATGTCGATTACTGACACCGAAAAAGAGTAATTACGGTTTATTTTTATAGCACGATACATGTGCCCCGTATCTCTATTAGTTTTAGGTGTACAAAACTATTATATTCTGTATCAACATGTTTCAAGAGTATAAGAGTATAAGCAGTTCTGTATTGAAAAATACTGTAAAAATATAAAAAATCCTGTTATAACGAGTGGTACAAGTAGAGGTGCTTTTTTAAATTCACGTTCTGTAAATAATGTGTTTCGCGCGCTTTGCTCAACTTATGGTCAACACAATCGGAATCCTGAGCGTACTATTCGTAACCCCGTCACCCATCTGGAGATTCAGAATTCATTATTGGATAATATTCGACCGCACATACCACGTTCTGCACGTAGTGAAGAAAATACAGTGACGGTAGGTGTGAGTGTACACGAAGATAGTAAAAAGTTCATCCGGCGCCGTTCGTAGCTACTCGGACTGACCTCTGGAACTACTTGGCGAATTTTACGTCGAGATGCTCTGGACTAAGACGTAGCTGCGGCCAACATTTGAAAAATATAATCTTAAAAAATAAGTACCAAAGAATGTACAAATTTAAAAATGTGGTTACAATAGGCTGGGATCGTAATATCTCCTTTTTTAAAAGAAAAATTTTAAGATTCCAAAAAGAAATGGACATTTAAAGTTTTGAAGTACCACTCTATAGTGACCAATTAAAATATTTGGAAACGCTATTCTGTGGCATTAGAAATCTGTATGCAACTGAGGGTTCAAAATATTTCAATGAAGAAAATAATGAAAGGATACCATGAATATGAAATATGATCATACACACCTTCGTGAGAAAATGGGTCTTAAACGAAAACAAAACAATCAGCTGATTTGTCAACAATATCCCAGAAAGCTTTAAAAGATATACAAATAAAACTGAGCAACGAAAGGTGCAGCAATTCAATTTTAGTGAACAAAAAAATCAAAAGCTAAAGCGCCTGAGTATCGCCATATTAAATACGCTAGAACAATCGCCTACCGATGCAGATATGTAACGTTAAAAATATTGACGTTGATATTTTAAACAAACACCATAATTTATATAATTCTGAAGAAAAGGACTAGCGAACTCTTTGAGAAATGTGCGAAACTTGTGTTAAAGCGCTTGAATACGAGAACGAAGCTGAAGTAATCGAATACATTTTAGAAGAGAAAGGTGAATCATATGAGGAGCTAAATTAAGTCTCAAATCGCGTTTGCATAAACCAACGTAATTGCCGAAAAACTCAAAGTTGTTTTCATTAATCAAAATTCATATCTCACTGAAAAAAATATTATATTGAAGACAACAAGTGCGGCACGCGAAACTGCTAAAATGGAGAAACATGTCAGTCTTTCCAGAGTGAATAGTATGTATATTCGTCAGTATCCACAGTCCCAAAGGATCTTATGCCAACTACTTTGGAGTTGAAAACGTCGCGATACTGCGCGGAGCAAGAATAAAGTACTACGAGCGCCTGCTTATATTGTCATAGATGCAACAATGGTGGTGTGACAGCCGAAGATGACTCAGATGATACTGGTACCATAACCAAAAGAAAACGTTCTCGATGTGGTGCTGGTGGTAAACGGGGTAGACGCAAACCAATGGCTGCAATAATACCGGGCACAAAAACGTCAATATTACAGGCAGAAAAGAAGAATAATTAATTATAGCTATAATACCATTCCATTCACTGATACAAAGATTTCTTACAATAACTTGATTCCGATCTAATTTCGCGAAGATGCCTCGTCAAATAAAAAAGTTTTCTATGCAGGCACTTTACTCCGATCGTTCAGTTAATATAGCAGATGTACGTTATAGTCATCCAATCTGTACAATTTCTTCACACTATTGCCTTAAATAATAATCTATGCCAAATTTCGTGAAGATTCCTCGTCAACTGAAAGAGTTTCTCATACAAAGACTTGTTTCAAATTGTTCAGTTTGTATTGCAGCTATATGCTACAGTGTTCCGTTATCGGCCGTTCCGACAAATGAGCAGCTTCTTAGTGAGAAAAGGACAGGTGCAAACTTTCAGATCGATATCTTAAAAACTGAGGGACTAGTTTGCATATATACAGACGGACAGATGGACGAAGAGACAGACGGGCATGGCTAAATCAACTCAGCTCATCATGCTGATCATTTATGTATATGTTTTATAGGGTATCCGACGTTTCCTTCTTGGTATTACAAACTTGGTGACAAACTTAGTATACCCTGTTCGGGTATAAAAATCGGCAATATGTTCAAATATCTTTGAACACAAATTTATATACAAGTAAATACAAAACGTACATACATACTTGTACATAAGTCAACACATAAAATTATTTACATTTACATGTCATACGCATGCATATGTAAATAAACAACGTAACATATTGTAAATCGATTGGGTACACACAAGAATATTCAGTAATGATTACAAATTCATGATAGAAAGAAATACGCAAGAACAACAAATGATTCAATGATAAAGCTCACTTTCATCTGAATGGTGCGGTAAATAAACAAAACTGAAAAAAACTTTTTATGACCGCTACTGCCTGCTACGACCTGTTTTACAGGAGCCATCACAATGTTTTTAACAGACCGATCTCTAAACAGTTATTACATTTGTATATTAAAATATTTAAGGGGCGGGGCTACGCCCACTTAAAAAAAATCAGCCAATAGGTGTCTATTTTTTACCGTAGCAAATTACAGCTCGGTATCTTAATTAAGTACTTAGTTATGGCACTTATAGGTTTTCTTTTAATAGCGTTTTGTGGGCGTTGCCAACTACGCGCATCTGCAATAACCACCTCTTTTGGATATCAGGCAACATATGTAGCAAGCTACATCGAGATATCTCATTTTATACTCAAGTGATTGCTTGTACAGAAAAGGTTACAAAAATACAAACATACTTGTACATACATGCATGCATACAAGTATACAAACACACAGGAGAAGCTAATAAAAGCGTTATAAAAATTATTCAAGTTATTACAAAAGTTTAAAAACAACATGTTTCTATACTTCCATACAAACAATTAATAATTATTAATAATAATAATAATAATTAAGTTCAAAGTTGAATAGTTAAGGGTTGAAAACAGTCTATCTCGACTTCCAGTAAAACTAAGCCTCCTATATAAAAAAATTTATATGGAAATTTTGTAGGTAATGAAAAGATCTATAATTTTTGCATGCAGACTTTTTTCACATAATTTCAAACCCTGTGTGGAAAATTCAATCTTTTATTTTTGTCTTGTACACATTTTTTTATTCTTTTACGGAACTTGGTGTAAGCCAATATCATAGAAAACCCCTAATTTTAATTAAAAAAATTTAAAGTCCAAATTTCAGTATTTAAAAAAAAATCAGTAGGCTTTTATTAAAATCTTTACTTTTTGATGATATAAACCCTATTATAAGTTTTCTCAGAAAACGTAAAAAGAGATCCGAGTAATCAGCTGAAAAACGATTGGAAACTCCTTATTAAATGTAACGCTTTTATTATCTTGACGTATATGTTCGTAACATTTTTCTCTTGAAGCGATAAATTGCGAATAAATTGAAATATCTTGATGAAATTTGCTACATGTGGTCCTTTTTAACCAAGAGAGGTCGGTATTGCAGATGGACGTAATCGAACTGCTGTCACGTCCACAAAACGCCGTTAAAAGGAAACCTATAAAATGCTATAACTAAGTACTAAATTAGGATACCGAACTGTAATTTGGTATAGGAGATCGTAGTGACAAGGCACACCTACTGGCTGTCTTGTTTCTTTTAAGTGAGCGTAGCTCCGCCCCTACATGGTGAAATGTACATATCTTCAAAACCGCTGAAGTCATCTCAATAAAATTTGCTGGGAGCAGTCTTGTTAGCACTTTTCCATACGCTGTGAAATTGGGTAATATTAGATAATAACGGAAAAAGCTACTAAAAGTGCGATAATTTACTAAATAAATGAGCCACAAGCATTAAATTTTACAAACAAGATGGTAGCGAAGAGTGTAAATATAATATTTAACAATGGACGTGTTGCTATTATTTCGTAGTAGTAGCTGTAAAAAAATTAGGGTTGAATCGTTTTTTGCTTTCTCTTTTTGCATTTTTAGAGAAAACTTACATAGTAACGTAGATAATTTTTATACTGAGACTAAAAACTTTAGCGAATACGGCTTTTTATTCAAACAAAATTTCTTACAAAATAAATTTCTTTCGCTTTTTCCACATGTGCAGAGTTTATCATAAACGAACTACAATATATCATTTCTTGCAGTCATCTATGCATTGTTAAAAACACGGTAGGAGAAATCTCTTTTTTTTAAAGTTGGTGATAAGCTTGGGGCCCAGCAGCATGCAGCGCAACAGCACTAGGTATATCGCTTTATTCAATCTGAGTTCCTTTATTACCATACTTCAAAACCCTTATTTGACCATCTTTGAATAATTTTCCAAACTATCATTTCTTCCCTTTAAAATTGTATTCTCTTTATAGGCGTATGTTTTTGACATATAACATTTTATTTGCGTTAAAAATGCATATATGCATAAGTATATATATACCTAGATTTTGAACTCAGACACTTTTTATTAATTTTAACAAAATAAAGAAATTCAAGTCCGGTCAATTTAAGCCTAAAACAAGGAGAAAGGCTACAAAAACTCAGCAAAATTGCTTAAAACAGAATTGTAAAAAAAATTTTAAAAGTCCTCATCGTTCCAGTGTATGCAAAAAGTTGGCACGATATCAAAAGACGATGTCAGTTGGTGACTCAACATTAGAGCACGACCGGCCCTGTGCGTGCCAGGGAACAAAACAGTCCAACTTTTTTGCAACTACATCCGGTATTACATCTTTTTTTGCAGAAGCAAAATATCCTGTTAAGAAGTTTCTGTGGAGCTCGTGAAAGTAAATTTTGCACTGGCTCTAGTGTGTTGTCGACCAACTTCTATCCCCAGTCCTTAGGGTCCAGCTGATTACCAAGCCACACCTGAATTTGAGTGTTTTCAGATGTGGTGCGTTGCATTAGAGTGCGCCATTATTTTCACGGGGGACGTGGTGTACTTGGCAGGGGAGGTTTGTACTCATTTAAACATCCTGGGCCCACTAGGCGAATATTTTGCCTAGTATTGAACGCATATGTTGTTGCATGTATTTCGGCGTACTGCTGATGGAGCAGCCGAGGGTGCGGCATACGTGCTGTAAGTGTGAGAAAGTTGTTGTAAATGGATGTTATATATTTTGAGGGAGTTTGTGCTTGTAGTAGTAATTTTTCGTGTTTATTTGATATTTCTATATTTTTAATAATAAACCTAACCATTACCCTCTTCCCGTCCAACCGACGCGAGGGGCGCAATCCGCATACGTGCGGAATTTGCCGAGTCAGAAAAGGCAAGAGAGTTTTTTAAGTGTTGAGATCTAAAACTGCTCAGCTACAGAAACAAAAATTTCAACAGCAAAGATCTAAAGTTACAATATAATAAATTGTTACATTTTCATTTATTAAGAGAAAACAGTAAAGTCTTTTTAATTTTGAAAAGTGAGTCAGATAAGTCAAATGTGCTGGAATGAGAATTAAAATCATGACATATACGGCGGAATGGCTCGTTTAGTTCAAAATTTGATCTACAGGATTTTAGCAGTAAAGGTCTAATCTGCCTCGAAGGGCGAACCGGGATACTAAATTTAATTTCAGGCAGGAGAAAAGAACTGCAAACAGTTCCATTCAAAAGTTTCACTAAGAATATTATGCCAAGCATTTCCCTACGACTAGAAAGTGTAGGTAGATTTATAAGTTTTAAACGACTAGTGTATGGAGGTAGACTTACCCTAGCATCCCAAAGGAAATGCGCTAAGGCGAAAAGTAAAAATTGTTTTTGAACCGATTCTAACTTGTCAGAATGGATTTGGTAGCTAGGGTTCCATACCACAGTGCCATATTCCAATATAGGTCTAACCAAAGTTGTATAAAGTGTTTTAGTAATATACGGATCTCTAAATTCTTTAGACCAACGTTTAACAAAACTGAGGACAGCTTTTGCTTTCAAGACCATGGTATCAATATGAAGACTGAAATTAAGCTTAGGGTTCATATTAACTCCCAAATCAACATAGTTTCAAACTTGCTCTAGAATATGGTGTTTTATTACATAAGAAGAGGGGTGCACAGATCTACGGGAAAAGCACATCGTCTTACATTTATTGAGATTCAATGGCAAATCATTTCTATCACACCATGCAACCAAATTGTTTAAGTCTGTTTGCAACAGACACCTTTCCTCAGTTGAAGTGTATGATTTAAAAAGCTTTACATCGTCAGCGTATAATAAAATTTATGAGTATTCTATTACTGAAGAGATATCGTTAATAAACAACAAGAACAGAATCGGGCTAAGATGACTACCTTGCGGAACACTAGAACAAAATTAATTGTATCTGAAGGTGTATCCTCAAGTATCACTCGTTGTGTTCTATTATAAAGATAGGAAGATACCCATTGAAGGAATCTTGGCTGAAAGCCCAGCAGATCAAGTTTATGTATGAGAATCGAGATATTTACTTTATCGAAAGCTTTGCTAAAGTCTGTGTATATAACATCTGTATGCTTATGTTCCCTAAAACCCAATGATACATGGTTTACAAATTCAAGTAAGTTTGATATAGTCGAGTTCCCTTTACGAAATCCATGTTGAGATGAGGAAATTAACGGAGAAATCGAAAAGGTTATATGGTCAGTGATGATAGCTTCAAAAAGTTTAGGTATAACTGATAGTTTTGCGATACCTCTATAGTTTTCAATGTTGGATCTAAATCCACTTTTATGCAAAGGGATTATAAATAACTGTTTCCATATTGAAGGAAATATACCGTGTTTAAGAGAGGAATTAAATATCCTTGTCAAAGGCAAGTAAATATATTTGGCACTATTTTTTAGGAAGCATGAGGGTATCATGTCTGGGCCATAACTAAAAGATGGTTTTAACTTATTTAAATTAAAAATGACGTCTTCTTCAGAAATAACTGGAGCGTTAATTAAAGTATTCGAACACAGCACTTGCTGATAAGAAAAAGTTTTGGAAGAATTATTACAGTAGTTTGACTTGAAAAATTCTGCAAACATATTGGATATAATATCATTGTCACTTGAAATGATAGATTTGTATTTCATTGCGAATGGAAATTTGGAAATCCTGCGTTTGGAGTTGACGAAATCATAAAACGATTTTGGATTACTTACAATATTTTTTTTTAACTTTATTTAAGTAATTATTATAACATTTTTTGTTTAGGTCAAAATATTGTCGACGCAATAGCGAATATTTAGAATAGTCGACAAGTGAACCGGTTTTTTTAAAATGTTTAAAGGCTCGAGTTTTTTTGTTTTTCAATTTATATAACTCTTTCGAAAACCACGGACTTATACTTTTGTTTTTGTTAACAATTACTATTGGAACATACTTTTCAAATAATTTCATAATAGTGTTATTGAAATGAGAGACACTCAATTCAATGTCACCATTATAATTAGGCCATGTTATTGTAGAAAGTTCTGTATTTAATTTTTTTAAATTAGCATTTGCAAAGTTAAACCGAGTACAGAAGCAAGTTTGATGATTATTATCCCCTACAATGCCTGAGATTTCGACAGATATTTCCAAAGCAGGATGATATGAGTCCTCTGGTAGAACAAGAGGATTACTCTGAATAACGGAACACTTTGCAGAGGTATCAAGGTATACTAAATCTAAGCATTTACCAAATTTATTCGGAATCAAATTAATTTGGTTCAGATCCAACTCGGACATTTTTTCGAAAAACTCATTAAAACATGACCGATTGCAAATCGGCACGATATAGTCATCGAAAGGTTTCCACGAAGCACACGGTAAATTGAAATCACCTAATACAATTATTGAATCTGCATTATTTGCCATGGAGGTAGCACTATTTATTAAAGAAGCAGAAGCTGCATGTATACAGATAAGTCCGAATGGGGTGGTATATAAGATAGGGTTAAATAAATAAAGCAACTATTAACGTATACTCTAATACATTTAAATTCAAATGAGTCGGTCCCTGGAACAAGAATATTTTCAGATGGGATAGAGGAATGCACGGCAAATAGAACACCTCCACCGATTCTGTTCAGTCGATCACATCTAAAAATTTGACATTCGCTGTTTAAAATCTCATTATTAAAAATGTGAAGTTTTAACCAAGTTTCTGTAAATCCAATTATATGGAAATTAAAATTGGAACTGTTCAAATACAAGTCAGTTAATTTTGTATTCAGACCTCTAACATTTTGATAATAAATGCTTAGCGAATTTCTACAAATCAGTTTTTTATATCGGTGGTTGGTTTTGGTAATTTAACACTGTTTTCCTCAGTTTGACTTCTAAGTTTAGGTTTAAATTCGCGTACAAAAGTCCCAGGTGGCCAGAATGAACTATCTAAGATCTTCTTGAATGTTTCAAGAGATACGTCTATTTTAAACGATGATATACTTCTATCATAATTGAAGTTAAATTTACGTATATTGATATCATCGATTTTTAAACGTGGCGAAATGTAAGATTTAATGTCCTCCACCAAGGTATCTTTGGCAAGTCTCGAAATAAATATAGACTTTTTAGGTGGAATAACTATCAAGTTATTAACTGATGCTACTAAGTTAATAGGGGGAGCCTCTGGAATTGTGAGACACTTATTACCATTAGATAGAGCTTTTGGGGAATTGAGCTCTTTGGAAGTTGACGGCTTATCACCTTGAGGGCAAGGAGAAGAGAGATTTATTAGGTCATTGGGAGGAGACGTTCTTTTCTGAACAGAAGAACTAAGTGTTACTTCATCGGAAGGACGTTTACGCTTAGGAGCAGGTTCAGAGGATTCGTGAGAATCATTCAGGCACTTAAAAGATTTGAATAATTTTTCATAGTGCCAAAATTTTTCAGTGAGGGTTACAAGATCACGACCGATTTCGTTAAAGCCATTGCGTGTCTCCCTATAAACCTTAAATAGATCGATTTCAATAGATCTACAATTTAACCAGGACCAACGCAATCCCTTACAGTCGATAATAGAATCTAAGATTCTACCAGTCAGTCCAGCACATTTAATATGGGCAAGCCCATCACAAAGCCAGCATGAAACGTAGCGATTTGACTCGCCTTTAATGTTACAATTGGGGAAGTTACAAGACATAATAAACCACAAGAATGAAGATCAAATAAAAGAGTAGGTAGAACAAAATTTAATAGATAAATAATAAATTAATCTGTTAATAAAATATTAATAATAATAAATTCAATTAAGAACAATTTTTTTTTTTTTTGTTATCAAAGTTTAAAACCAAGACAATTTGAAGAAGCAATATAGCGAGCAGTTTTAGAAGCACTGTAACAAATAAAAAGCTAAACGCAACACAGCTGTGAATAAAGAAGTAAATAAGATAAACAAAGTGAGAAAATAGAAATAAAATAAAACAAAATGAAAGAAAGGCTGATTCGGCACCAAAAACTGGAAAGTTTAAACTTTTTAATACTTTTTAATACCGCACAAAACAGAACATTTATTACTTATCATGAAACTGAGAGTTTAATCACTAAAAATTTGTATTAACACGGTAATAAAAATCAGTTAAACTTAAAGAATTTTTTAAAATAAAAACACAAATGTACACAGCTAAAAAATTACAGCTTAAAAGCTTGAAGTGTTGCCACCTTTTAGCGGCACTTCTTTGCGATTTCTTTATTTCGGTTTATAGGATAGCAACTCCATAACTGGCTCAGATATGGCCAGAATGGGTGCTCCTTTGAAACCTTTGAACAGGGATCTTACGATAGTACAGTGATTGGTCGAGAATTGAGAATGGCTTTTCTCGAGGTAGATGCGATAAGTGCTACCTTTGATTCTTGTAAGTCTATTCCATTCCCGTAATTTCAAAATTTGATTGTTTTGTTAACAGTTTTAGCCCATTTTGTGCCTTAGACGCTATGAAAGATTATTGTGATTCTTGGTCTATTAAGGCCCTAAGCTTAAACAGTTCTCCTCAATTTTCGATAGAGACGACTGCTGTTGGTTTGTGTTTTTAATGCCTGTGAGCAGCATGGTGCTTCTTAGCAATTTTCGGGATTGAACAAGTGGTTCTTTTCTTACAAGCACTGCTTTGGGGTGAGCTGGGAAATTTACTGTAAAGAAGCATTGAGTGGTGTCTTTTGTGGCAATACAAGCAATTGAACTTGCTTTTGCAATTTTTATGTTTTTTGTTTTTACGAAATTATTTCGTTCGTTAACTTTTAAGTGTTTAAACTTCTCGCAAGATTGTAATTAATGCCCTCTTGTGCATAGTTCGGATGACGTATGACACAAATTCTCCACATTTAAGCCTGTGATAGTCAACAATTGACCTTGTGCTTTGTTGATAGTTATTGCGAAAGTAATATCCAAAGGGAATTTGAACCGCTTAAAATCGAACGGTAAATCGTTGGAAATCATTGGTATTCGGAGAATCAGTATGTCTTCGTGATAATTTTTTAATTGTTAATCTTGTTCCGTTGCATAACTTAGGTGCGTCAAATTTGCGAATGAGCATTATGAATGATCCCATTTTTCATTTTTGTGTATGTGGCGGAATTTCAGGTGGCTCTAATGAGTTTAAAAATTTAACTGGATAATTAACAGCTTGTTCTTCATCCATTACCGTGTTGATTGACTTGTAATTGATTTTTTCAATTGTTTCAATTGATTTGGTCATTGAGATAGTTAACGTCATCATTCTTTGGTACTAAAATTGCGCATTAATAAACAGAATTCGAATTTTTGTAATTAATTGTTAAATTTTGAAATACTTGGTCGACAACAGCTTGAATATTTGGTTTGGTTGCATTTGACAAAAATTCTGTGCAAAAGAAATCTCATTTGTGGCAGGATCAATTTGAATTTTGCCTTTCCCTATGTCTAAAAGTTGTTGCGAAAAGGTTTGAACAGATAAGTCTTGCTGTAAATAAACACGCCTGTTCGTTGATAGTGTGATTTTCTCGGCTTTCTTCCAAAGATATGAAGATTTCAGGCAAGCATTCAGCTCATCTGCAGTCCAGCAAGAATAATAAGAACACCTCCCATTGGTTGGTCAATTCCTTAAAAATCGCGCAGGGTCTTGTCAAACGTTTCCAGTGATTTTTTATTGGAAATTGTAAATACATTCACCCCAAATAATAATTTTACATGTTTTGAGGACTTTACCCATAACAGAATTTTTTCCAATATTGAAAGTTGGTGTTTCTGTTAGATTTAAACTTAAGGAAAGTTTAAGTGCTGAATGTGCGTTGATGCAATTCCTGATGATGCACCTGTGAGAGCAAAACATTTCTGCGCTCGAATGCACGCCAATATCAAATTAATCAGGTATGTTTTGCCTGTCCCCCCTGGTGCATCAAGAAAAAATATTCCGAATATCTCATTTGTTACATGCTGCATGATTTTATCGTAAGCATTTTTTTGGTCCGGCATCAGTAGTTTTACATGTATCTACATAATGTAGTAACTGCTGCAAATCGGAGAGCTGCTATCTTGTGAGATAACTGTCATAAATATTGTCTTTGGTTCTTATCAATGATGGCATTCCAAGTTGACTAAGACCATTGTTAATAATTGATAAGCATATATCCTCAATCAGTAGTAAAGCTTGGTTGAAAATATCGTCAGAGTACTCTTGGTTAGGATCAGTTACACGCGATTGTCTCAGAAATCTTCACTGAGACTTTCACGATGCGTTTTTTACAGCTCTCTTGGATTCGACAGCTGTTTTTAAAATGATTGCAAGCAAAGTTCGAATTTGTGTCCGATAATTCGTAAGTGATGCTTCAGTTAATGTTGTATTCCAATGCTGATCACTTTCCAGTAAACCTAATCTGAAACACGATTCCCGATAAGTCTCGTATTCATTCTCATCGATAGCTTTTAACGCGGTAAATGAAGTAAGGCCTTTAATTGTATGCAATAACAATCTTTAATAATAACATTCAGCACTATTCGGATTAAAGGTATAAACACGCCCCAGAGCATGAGATGAATACAGACCAGGATATTCTGGAACAATTGCGCTAACCTTTCTCCCCATAAACTTCTTTTGAAGCGTGTTCCATGTGCAATATCTAGAAACGTCAGGGTATAATAAAATCTTGACGAAATCGTCGGTTGAACACAACCCGAATAAAGCGGTGAGAGAAGTTTGCGGTGGTTGCGCAGCTTTAGCTTCTCTATTTTTCTCGGTGAAGTAAATACGCTGACCATTTTCCAAATGAACAGCTAATGTTGAACCGTTGGAAATCGCCCAAATACTGCCATGTCACTGCCTTTGTTGACGTATTTGCAAATATATTTCATGGACCTTACTGAGTAACAATACTCATCATTGATATAATAATAACCCAACGATTACCCTCCTCCCGCCCAACCGACGCGAGGGGCGCAATCCGCATACGTGCGGAATCAGCCGAGTCAGAAAAGGCAAGAGAGTTTTTTAAGGGTTGAGATCTAAAACTGCTCAGCTACAGAAACAAAACTTTCAACAGCTAAGATCTAAAGTTACAATATAATAAATTGTTACATTTTCATTTATTAAGAGAAAACAATAAAGTCTTTTTAATTTTGAAAAGTGAGTCAGATAAGTCAAATGTGCTGGAATGAGAATTAAAATCATGACATATACGGCGGAATGGCTCGTTTAGTTCAAAATTTGATCTACAGGATTTTAGCAGTAAAGGTCTAAACTGCCTCGAAGGGCGAACCGGGATACTAAATTTAATTTCAGACAGGAGAAAAGAACTGCAAACAGTTCCATTCAAAAGTTTCACTAAGAATGTTATTCCAAGAATTTCCCTACGACTAGAAAGTGTAGGTAGATTAAAAAGTTTTAAACGACTAGTGTATGGAGGTAGACTTACTCTAGCATCCCATCGGAAATGCGCTAAGGCGAAAAGTAAAAATTGTTTTTGAACCGACTCTAACTTATCAGAATGGATTTGGTAGCTAGGGTTCCATACCACAGAGCCATATTCCAATATAGGTCAAACCAAAGTTGTATAAAGTGTTTTAGTAATATACGGATCTCTAAATTCTTTATACCAACATTTAACAAAACTGAGGACAGCTTTTCAAGACCATGGTATCAATATGAAGACTGAAATTAAGCTTAGGGTCCATATTAACTCCCAAATCAACATAGTTAAAAACTTGTTCCAGAATATGGTGTTTAATTACATAAGAAGAGGGGTGCACAGATCTACGGGAAAAGCACATCGTCTTACATTTATTGAGATTCAATGGCAAATCATTTATATCACACCATGCAACCAAATTGTTTAAGTCTGTTTGCAACAGACACCTTTCCTCAGTTGAAGTGTATGATTTAAAAAGCTTTGCTAAAGTCTGTGTATATAACATCCGTATGCTTATGTTCCCTAAAACCCAATGATACATGGTTTACAAATTCAAGTAAGTTTATTATATTCGAGTTCCCTTTACGAAATCCATGCTGAGATGAGGAAATTAACGGAGAAATCGTAAAGATTATATGGTCAGTGATGATAGCTTCAAAAAGTTTAGGTATAACTGATAGTTTTGCGATACCTCTATAGTTTTCAATGTTGGATCTAAATCCACTTTTATGCAAAGGGATTATAAATGACTGTTTCCATATTGAAGGAAATATACCGTGTTTAAGAGAGGAATTAAATATCCTTGTCAAAGGCAAGTAAATATATTTGGCACTATTTTTTAGGAAGCATGAGGGTATCATGTCTGGGCCATAACTAAAAGATGGTTTTAACTTATTTAAATTAAAAAGAACGTCTTCTCCAGAAATAATTGGAGCGTTAATTAAAGTATTCGAACACAGCACTTGCTGATAAGAAAAAGTTTTGGAGGAATTATTACAGTAGTTTGACTTGAAAAATTCTGCAAACATATTGGATATAATATCATTGTCACTTGAAATGATAGATTTGTATTTCATTGCGGACGGAAATTTGGAAATCCTGCGTTTGGAGTTGACGAAATCATAAAACGATTTTGGATTACTTACAATATTTTTTTTAACTTTATTTAAGTAATTATTATAACATTTTTTGTTTAGGTCAAAATATTGTCGACGCAATAGCGAATATTTAGAATAGTCGACAAGTGAACCGGTTTTTTTAAAATGTTTAAAGGCTCGAGTTTTTCTGTTTTTCAATTTATATAACTCTTTCGAAAACCACGGCCTTATACTTTTGCTTTTATTAACAATTACTATTGGAACATACTTTTCAAATAATTTCATAATAATGTTATTAAAATGAGAGACACTCAATTCAATGTCACCATTATAATTAGGCCATGTTATTGTAGAAAGTTCTGTATTTAATTCTTTCAAATTAGCTTTTGCAAAGTTAAACCGAGTACAGAAGCACGAAGTTTGATGATTATTATCCCGTACAATGCCTGAGATTTCGACAGATATTTCCAAAGCAGGATGATATGAGTCCTCTGGTAGAACAAGAAGATTACTCTGGATAACGGAACAATTTGCAGAGGTATCAACGTATACTAAATCTAAGCATTTACCAAATTTATTCGGAATCAAATTAATTTGGTTCAGACCCAACTCGGACATTTTTTCGAAAAACTCATTAAAACATGACCGATTGCAAATCGGCACGATATAGTCATCGAAAGGTTTCCACGAAGCACACGGTAAATTGAAATCCCCTAATACAATTATTGAATCTGCTTTATTTGCCATCGAGGTAGCACTATTTATTAAAGAAGCATGCTGCATGTATATAGATTAGCCTGAATGGGATAGTATATAAGATAGGGTTAAATAAATAAAGCAACTATTAACGTATACTCTAATACATTTAAATTCAAATGAGTCGGTCCCTGGAACAAGAATATTTTCAGATGGGATAGAGGAATGCACGGCAAATAGAACACCTCCACCGATTCTGTTCAGTCGATCACATTTAAAAATTTAACATTCGCTGTTTAAAATCTCATTATTAAAAATGTGAAGTTTTAACCAAGTTTCTGTAAATCCAATTATATGGAAATTAAAATTGGAACTGTTCAAATACAAGTCAGTTAATTTTGTATTCAGACCTCTAACATTTTGATAATAAATGCTTAGCGAATTTCTACAAATCAGTTTTTTATATCGGTGGTTGCTTTTGGTAATTTAACAATGTTTTCCTCAGTTTGACTTCTAAGTTTAGGTTTAAATTCGCGTACAAAAGTCCCAGGTGGCCAGAATGAACTATCTAAGATCTTTTTGAATGTTTCAAGAGATACGTCTATTTTAAACGATGATATACTTCTATCATAATTGAAGTTAAAATTACGTATATTTATATCATCGATTTTTAAACGTAACGAAATGTAAGATTTAATGTCCTCCACCAAGGTATCTTTGGCAAGTCTCGAAATAAATATAGACTTTTTAGGTGGAATAACTATCAAATTATTAACTGATGCTACTAAGTTAATAGGGGGAGCCTCTGGAATTGTGAGACACTTATTACTATTAGATAGAGCTTTTGGGGAATTGAGCTCTTTGGAAATTGACGGCTTATCACCTTGAGGGCAAGGAGTAGAGAGATTTATTAGGTCATTGGGAGGAGACGATCTTTTCAGAACAGAAGAACTAAGTGTTACTTCATCGGAAGGACGTTTACGCTTAGGAGCAGGTTTAGAGGATTCGTGAGAATCATTCAGGCACTTAAAAGATTTGAACAATTTTTCATAGTGCCAAAATTTTTCAGTGAGGGTTACAAGATCACGACCGATTTCGTTAAAGCCATTGCGTGTCTCCCTATAAACTTTAAATAGATCGATTTCAATAGATCTACAATTTAAACAGGACCAACGCAATGCCTTACAGTCGAGAATAGAATCTAAGATTCTACCAGTCAGTCCAGCACATTTAATATGGGCAAGCCCATCACAAAGCCAGCATGAAACGTAGCGATCTGACTCGCCAATAATGTTACAATTGGGGAAGTTACAAGACATAATAAACCACAAGAATGAAGATCAAATAAAAGAGTAAGTAGAACAAAATTTAATAGATAAATAATAAATTAGTGTGTTAATAAAATATTAATAATAATAAATTCAATTAAGAACTATTTTTTTTATCAAAGTTTAAAACCAAGACAATTTGAAGAAGCAATATAGCGAGCAGTTTTAGAAGCACTGTAACAAATAAAAAGCTAAACGTATCACAGCTGTGAAGAAAGAAGTAAATAAGATAAACAAAGAGAGAAAATAGAAATAAAATAAAACAAAATGAAACAAAAGGCTGACTCGGCACCAAAAATTGGAAAGTTTAAACTTTTTAATACCGCACAAAACAGAACATTTAATACTTATCATGAAACTGAGAGTTTAATCACTAAAAATTTGTATTAACACGGTAATAAAAATCAATTAAACTTCAAGAATTTTTTAAAATAAAAACACAAATGTACACAGCTAAAAAATTACAGCTTAAGGGCTTGAAGTGTTGCCAAATATGGGCATCAAACCTTTTTAAAAGCAGCGGTGAGTAGGGCACAATCCATCTGTTGTCGATATCAACAACTGCGTTTTATTGTGGTTATGTATCCACCTTCATATTGCTTTCTGCGCTTATGTAGACGATATCCATTGCGTCCCGTTTGAGTTTCATGGATCAGCTCACGTGGATATCGCTTTGTACCCTTACCATCTTTCATAAATGGGGAATTCAGGTTAAGTCCACCGCAAGGTCGGTGGATCATGTGCTTCCGTACAGTTTCAAATAGAATTGGATTTTCTATGGGATTTGGTAGCTCGGCGGAAATCACATCATCAATTTTCGTTAGCAAAATTTTTTCTTTTAGCCAGGTTAAAATATGAGCGTGTGGTAAGCCTCGTCTAATGTCTTTCTATGTTGGATTGCACGTGAAAGTAATGAAGAGATCTGATCGTCCGTACTTGCGCACGTAAGTCTTAGCATCTTGGGCGTACTCTTTCATATGTCGAGGCCTGCTTTCATTGATTCAACCGAATAAAAAGAAGACGTTCACTTTCAATTTTTGCGTACATTTCGACCATGAATTGATGTAATAATTCACATAAAAATGTATTCATAAGGATGATGACTCATTATTTACATTTAAATTTACTTCCTTCATCTTACCACGTGGAAAAATCATATGATCGTCGCTCGAATTCTGTTCCATAACCACTGCAACGTCGGCTTTTACCGGTGCATTGAATTGCCGCTTAGGCTGCACGGGTGGTGGTTTGTCTGCTCTTATCACAATATTTTAACCATCTGTCGACATCTGGTCTAGAGCTGTTTTGAATGAACGGATAAGGCTGTAGTGATCATGACCGGGAACAGGGATGGGACGTCATGAATTATACTTTCGCAAGTTTTGAAAAAAATGTTTGGAAGTTGGAGTGCGCTTAGAAATACACAAACAGAAGTGGTTCAGGTTTCATCAATGGTGACAAATTAACTTTACCGTTCGAACAGCACAATCCAGAGGATTCTTTCGCGAACTTCAAGGCACCCCAATGTGAACAAACTTTGTTCACTTCACCGATGACTACGTTCTTGTGCTTTCTGTAATCGTCATCCTTGTTGTAGTTGAACGCCGCAAGTTTTATTCTTTTTCGTTATTGAGTCATTTGGTTACGATTAGCGTCAAGTCGTACATTTTTGAATTGTCTCAGTAGCTCGTGATGAAGATTCTTTGTCACGATTTTGTTGATGCCGTGATTCACGCTCTTCTTCAGTTTCCATATTTCTTCTTGTAGATATTCTGTTACGATTTGTCCCAAGGCGTAACTCACGTTCCTCAGCTGTTTCGTTTGATCCTTTTTCCTTAACTTTCTTTGATTTGGGGGTTTTTTTAACAATACTTTTTTTTTGTTTGGTGTCATTTTTTATTTATTACAATGATTCTGCGAAGAAACATGAATGGTGAAGAAAATACAATTTTCCGTTGTAAAAATCAATTTAAAACATATCAGTAAACGAATACATTCGCGGGGCTACAACTTACCTTAAATTTTTAAAAATCGTGAATTGTTTACTTATATTATATAATAAAGTTATTATACTTCTTTATACTTCAATATACTCCATTGTACTTCAATATGTGTCACAATGACAAATATATCCACAACGCATGTGTCAACACAATTTGGGTTATAAAACAGGAGAATATCATCATAGTAAATAAAGACTGTATTTGACAGTTGAAAAACTTTACAAGATTACTCTTCAGGTCAATGTAGAAATTTCCTGAAAGTTTCACTGAAATCGGTCTAGCCGTTTTGGACCCTACCCGGAACATATACACACACCTTCACGTTTATACAAGGAGCATTCCAAATTAAACAGTAAAAAAGTAACAAAGTAAACTCTAGTGGCGCCATCTATATGTCGAGTAGTGCCATAGAATCTGCTATCCTTTATCGACTTCCAGTAAAAACTTCATGACATTTCACCTATTGGAAGTGAATTTATTGCGTTTTAATAGTTTAATATTAGGTCAAGTAAAACCTTCGTTCGGTTCGTGAAAACGTGTTTATTCGCGCTAAAAGTTTGTCTTTGACAGATTGATTGACTTGATTTTTCTTCGATCAAAGCGAAAAAGCAGCCACAGCGGCTGAAAACATTAATTAATTTATGGGCCCGATACTGTAAACGAACGTG
This sequence comes from Bactrocera oleae, assembly GCF_042242935.1. Lineage (NCBI taxonomy): Eukaryota > Metazoa > Arthropoda > Insecta > Diptera > Tephritidae > Bactrocera > Bactrocera oleae. The sequence goes on along the minus strand of NC_091542.1, from coordinate 3,320,673 downwards.
TAGCACAAAAGTGATTTGCTAGGTTCCGTTCCGGTAATTTCGATGTCAAAGATGCACCACGCGTCGGGAGGCCTGTCGCCGAAAATTGCGATAAAATCATGGAAATAGTAGAAACAGACCGTCACGTGAGCAGTTATTTAATTGGTGAGGAACTAAAGATAAGCCAGAAAACCGTTTGGAACCATTTGCAAACGGTCGTGGTCGAAGCTCGGGGAAGCGGCCCAGATGGTGGCCAAGACCTGATTGACGGCCAGGAAGGTTTTTCTGTGTGTTTGGTGGGATGGGCAAGGAATCATCTACTGCGAGCTGCTCCCCTATGGCCAAGCGCTCAATTCGGCCCTCTACTGCCAACAACTGGACCGCTTGAAGGCAGCACTCATCCAGAAGAGTTCATCTTTGTTCAACAGAGGCCGAATTGTGTTCCATGAGGACAACGCCAGGCCACACACGTCTTTGGTGACTCTCCAGAAGCTCCTGGAGCTCGGATGGGAGGTTCTAATGCACCCACCTTATAGTCCGGACCTGGCACGAAGTGATTACCATCTTTTCCTGTCCATGGCGAACGCGCTTAATGGTGAGAAGTTGGCCTCAAGAGAGGCCTGTGAAAATTGGCTCTCCGAGTTTTTTGGCAATAGGGACGCAGTCTTCTACGAGAGAGTATAATGAAGTTAGCATCTCGTTGGCAACACGTTTACGAACAAAACAGCGCACATTTGACTTAAATCGGACCAATGTACACAAAGTTATCATCTTTTGAAAAATCAATAAAAAACCGAACGAACTTTTTACTTTACCTAATATTACCCAATGTTGAGTATGGTATAAAAATCTAGGTATAATATATGCCGTATGTATGTATAAACTGCGTTTCTATATTTTTGCAATAGAAAGCGAGCGCGAAAAGGAAATTGATAATGTACAGGTATTCTCCGTATGTACATATATGTATGCATGTAAATTTGTAATTTTATATAAATATAGCAAATAATTATGTTTACTATGGATGGAATGTATATTTATGCACAATGTGTGTGCATATATGGTATCGGCAAATTAAAGCCATTGCGTAAAATTACTGATCGGATTTTTTTTATTAAGTTTTTTTTTTTTACAGTTTTTATAAGGGTAAACTGTAGTTTTCGGTATACATAAGTGCATATTAAATGAAACAATAAGTGGAATCAATACGACAAGGGTTTTAAAGGAAATGTGATGTGTATGTTGGCCGGAACCAGTTACCACCATGACCACTCAGATTGAGGAAATCTCAAACGAATACCTCAATTCACAATTGAAAAAATATTGGGATTTAGAAGAACTCCCTCCCATATCAATCACAACCCCTGAAGATCAGTATTGTGAAGACTTTTACAAAGCCACAACTACTAGATCAGATAATGGTCGGTATGTCGTACGACTACCACTAAAACAACAATTTCCTAACACACTCGCCCTAGGTCACTCTCGCACCTCTGCAATACAGCAGTTTTTAAGTATGGAAAAAAACTTACTTAAAAAAGGTGAGCTTAAGCCAGAATACGATGGCGTGTTAGAAGAATATCTCCATTTAGACCAAATGGAGGAAGTAAGCCCATGCGAAAAAATCACAAATGGCAAATATTACTCATTTTACTTGCCTCATCACGCAGTAGTAAAGCCAGACAAAAAAACAACTAAAGTAAGAGTTGTTTTTAATGCATCAAGATCTACTAGCTCGGGGAATTCCCTAAATGATATTATATTTACGGGACCCACGCTCCAACCAGATTTAATGCTACTAATTTTAAATTGGCGTATATTCAAATACGTATTTAACGGAGATGTCGAAAAAATGTATAGACAAATAGTCGTACATAAAGATGATCAAGATTTTCAGCGAATTATTTTCCGAAAATCTCCCAATAGTCCACTCCGCGACTATAAATTGAAAACAGTTACCTTTGGCGTCAACTGTGCCCCATATTTAGCCATTCGAACACTGCACGAATTGGCAGAAAACACCAAGTCAGAGTTTCCTCTGGCAACCCAGGTGTTAAAAACACAAACGTATGTAGACGATATTCTGTCTGGAAGTCACAGTCTTCCACAAGCATACGAGTCACTAGCACAAGTGACACAAGCCCTCAAAACCGCAGGGTTTCCGTTAAAAAAGATAACGGCGAACCACCCTAATATCTTAAAGAACATACCTAAAGAAAATCTGTTGGACACTAAATTTCCTTAAATTCGAAAAGGAAAGTACAACAAAAACTCTGGGGATCCAATGGAATGCGATATCTGACCAGTTTTCATACACTACAGAGTCAATATCAGCATTATCCGCCATAACAAAACACCAAATTTTATCCTCTGTGGCAAAACTTTTCGACCCCGCAGGATGGCTTTCGCCAATTATGATACAAGCGAAAATCTTGATACAAGAATTATGGCTAGACGGAACCGACTGGGACGAAACCTCTTCGCTTAGAAAAATGGTCCCAGTTTGCAAACAATCTGAAAGACATTTCCCAGATACAAATCCCTCGATGGGTAAACTATTTCCCCGAATACAAAGTCGAAATACACGGCTTCTGTGATGCTTTGGAGAAGGCATACTGTGCCATTATCTATGTGCGCACACAAAGCGATACCGCGACCACAAGCCACTTATTAGTAGCAAAAGCAAAGGTGGCTCCTGTAAAAACGCTAAGTCTACCTCGACTTGAGCTCTGTGGCGCGCTACTACTCGCAAAATTAGCTTCTATGGCGCAGACCCATTTAAACATGAAGAAACATAGATTGTATCTCTGGTCCGATTCTGAAATTGTTCTAGCCTGGTTGGAAAAACCACCACATGCATGGAAGACGTACATTGCTAATCGAACGTCTCAAATACTTGACCTAGTGGGATCAGCCTCTTGGCGACATGTAGCCAGTGCTGACAATCCTGCTGATCTAGGTACAAGAGGATGCAAACCCCTGCATCTCGCCACCACCACCCTCTGGTGGAATGGCCCCCGATGGTTAACAGAATCTCCCGATTCTTGGCCACAATCGCCCATGCGCAATATAATAGCCCCTGAAAGTCGAAAGATCGACTCCTTTCACACAGCAGTGGAGGATACTGACATCCTTGAGCGATTTTCATCGTTCTCCCGAGCCCTCAGAGTAATCGCCTATATGTTAAAGTTCATAGAGCGACTTAAAATTAAAGTTAAGGGAGTTCCCTCAGAGTACCCCCAATGCGATACATTGACGCACCTGGAATTGCAAAAGGCAAAGGTCGCTCTAATCGCATCAACTCAAACGCGCTACTTCAGCCGCGATATAACACTATTAAGAGAATCAAAACCCATTGACAAAAAGAGTTCACTCTTAATTCTTAACCCATTCCTAGACACGAAAGGTCTGCTTCGTGCGAATGGTCGGCTTGCCAATTCAAGCCTCACGTATAATGAACGCCATCCTCTAATCATACCAGAGAAATCTCGACTTGCCACTTTACTCCTCAATTATATCCACTTACTTATGGTCCACGCAGAACATCGCCTAATGCAACATATAGTCCGCCAAGAGTTCTATATTCCCCGACTTAAGCCCCAAATCAAAAAAATGCATTTTCATGTGCAAGATCTGCACTCTGCATAAGCAGAAGTTGCGAACGCAGATTATGGCAGCACTTCCTCCGGAACGCTGTAACTTCGCTCTGCCTTTCACAGTCACAGGTGTCGATTTTGCTGGGCCTTTTCAAATAAAGGCGTCCATGCTAAGGTCGCCCACCATAATGAAAGGCTATGTGGCTGTCTTTGTCTGTTTCACGACAAAAGCGCTGCACCTCGAGCTATGTACAAATCAGACTAAGGAGGCTTTTCTCGCGGCATTTGCTCGCTTTGTCGGACGACGCGGCTTCCCCTCAAAACTAATGAGCGATAACGGCAAAACCTTCATTGGAGCTCAAAGAGCCACTGAAAAACAGTTTGTGGATTTTATTAAACAAGTATCACCTGAAATTGTTCAGAAGTATGCTCCCCAAGGCATTAATTGAATCAGCTGTAAAAAGCTTCAAATCCCACTTCAAAAAAGTAGCTTGAAATTATAAATTGAATTATGAAGAATTCACTACCTTATTAACCCGAATTGAAGCCGTTCTCAATTCACGGCCACTCCCAACACTCTCGCAAGATCCCTCCGACTTCACAGCCCTAACTCCAGGTCATTTTTTCAAAGGAGCACCCATTCTGGCCATACCTGAGCCAGGCGTGGGGTCGCTATCCCTATTAAATCGATGGGAAAGAATCAAAATTCTCCATCATGATTTCAGCCGCCGATGGAAGGAAGAGTACATCAATGACCTTCATAAAAGGTACCGATGGAAAACTCCAGAAAAGGCACCAAAGCTTGGAGACTGTGTTATCATACACGATGATTGTCTACCCCCCACAGAATGGCGGCTTGGCCGCATAGAAAAACTATATTACGGTTCCGACGGTCATATACGAGTAGTTGATCTCCGTACTCAAAGCGGAACGCTGACAAGACCGCTCGTGAAATTATGTTTTCTGCCAACCGTATCTAATGACAAAATCGCAAATAACAACCAATCCGCCGATATTACCGCGACGCAAATGAATTAGTCGTATAAATAACCAATAAACCCGCAAATGACAAAACCGTTATAAACCAACCATTCTAACCGCAATGATCGATCAAAGTGACGATCCATTCCTGCCACATACCGTGGCACATTCGCCATAAATTTACATGCAACAAATGTATAATCATTCCAACTTCTTCATACAGATCAATATGGAAGTAGATATGGCAGCAACACCAACGCCAGCTGTGAGGTCCGCCATCAATGTGCCACGCCCTGGGGCAACTCCAACACCACGAAACGCAGCGGCAATCGTTCCTGCAACCGCTCCCCGTAATGGCGCACGACCACTGACACCTTCATCAGCCCCGGCAACGGTGCCGCAACGCAGCCGATGCCCACTGTGTCGACGCACACACCGGCTGCAACACTGCAGCATTTTCCGAAGCATGCAGCCACCAAAGCGTCAGCAGGTTGCCCAAGCGCACGGGCACTGCCTCAACTGTTTGTCTACGGTCCACACGACTCCGGAGTGTACGTCGGTTACGCTCTGCCAACTGTGCCATAGACAGCACCATACTATGCTGCATCGCACCCCAAAGCGGGCCGTCGGGCGACAACTCGCCCCAAGCCGCAGATCGCAGCAGAGCAGCCATCCGGAGCACAACCGAAGACAGGCAGCTCCACCTCCATCCAGACCGAGGCGACAGGAGGCATCAACGCGGCGTCGGCAGCCCAGGCCAACATACCGCCGTTCCACTGGCCTCAGCAGTGTTGTTGCTACGCTGCAGCAACTACAGCGATTGCTAGGCTAGAATTCGCCTAGGGGGGCAGGGATGGCTAGATGAGTTACGCCTGCCCCCTCCATACACGCCACTGCGCGCCAACACACCACATCAACACGATCCACAACAGACATCACACCACTCAGACCACCCACACATACACATCACATCACACCACAACACTACACAACTCAACACTAAAAAGGGGCTAACAGAGGACAAAATCTTTCCCTTTTTCGTTAGCATTTCAAGCGAACAAGACGTGCCACTTTTCCGCCCCTTTTTTGCGTCCGTATATTTTCGACATCAGCCGTGACCGTGTCCGTTTGGTTTTTTTGTTAGGGAACAGTGCCAACAAGTGAAAAAAGGTGAGTGCGTAATCGAATTATTTAGTCGTGAATTCCTCCTTCGCCTCCGTGAAAGATTGCTTGTGCCTGTTATTTGTTGAACTTATTTGTTGTATATACATACAGTGGGTCACAGCTTTTTTGATACAGCAGTCGATATAAATTTCGCATCCCAATATTTTCTAAACTGAAAGGAATATTGAAAAAATTTATCCACTGAATGTTTTCTGTTTAGTCGCGACCGGTATTTATATATTATTTTATTTTTATTATAAATAGTTTCGCACCCGCTTTATGGATTTGGGTTTTGTTTTCCTTTTAGTGAAAATGTTTTCACCTTTTGGTATTTTGTTTAGCCCGCACTTATTCTATGTATGTATACATATGTATGTTTAAATTTCTTTTCTTTTTCATATATTTATTTGTATCTTTTCATTTTTATTTGTCACTACATTGCACTTTTAGGAAACTGCACTGTTTTATTTGTCAGTTTAGTTAATTTTATGTTAAAACCAAAGGTGCCCAGGCCACCAAGGGCTACAGCTTGGCGAACTGTAGACGGCCTACAATCTTAGGTTAGCTGTGAATATCCAATAAGCAGCCATTGACCAAGAGCGACAGTAGAGGAGGGTTCGGCCTAAAAGACCAGAAACATCCTACGAAACTCCGGTGGCGAGGCGAATAGATGCCGCCTCGGTATAAGCATCCACAGCCCCTAAGGGGTCTCGAGGCAACCGCTACCTACCGATGAGAGGAAGGTGACAGAGCGACGCGAGACGGCACATCAAAAAAAAAAATCCCCAATGTATGCACGTGCACAACTGCACGGAAAAACCACCACGGGCTCGCGCCCATCAGGGTCGAGACCAGTAAGATCCTGATTAAGGCATACTGGAAAAAAACTGATAGGACAAAATTGTTTTCGGGCTGGTGAGAGTGATATCCTACCACTTCAGTAAGCAAGGGTGACACCTTGCTGAAATGGCTGGTAGGCTAATATCACAATCGCCTCCGTCTCGTTAAAACCCAGGCAGAGTACGTTCAAAGCACGTCCCCATTAAATTGGTCGTACAGGCTCAGTTGAGAGAACTCCTGACTAGCGTCCGGCTGACTCTAAACACAATCTCTCATGAGAACTTGTGCCAACCCTCACATGACCTACCGTAAGTGTAGACAAGCACGGCGAAGACTCAATTGAACAGGAACATTCAAAACAAAAATCAAAACAAGAAAAACGACAACAGCGAAAAAAAATCACAACAAGAGAAACAGAACAACAGAAACAATGAATACAACAATGCTTTTACCAATGCCTACTGCTTCTGCGATCGCCAGTGACCCAAAAGAGCGCGAATACCAGCCAAAAACACTTGGTACCGACCGAGTCTACAACGACGATTTCAGCTGCAATCCTGGAAAGACCAATGACGGAACACAACACTCCAACATCGGCAAAAATAACCTATACCCCACAAAAGTCCCCGAGAGGGAGTTCGTGCACAAAATTCGACTTGCAGAAAAAGAGTCCCTCGAAAAGTGTAGAGCCATTGTTCAAAAAATGAAGCAGGCAATGGCTAAAGAGAAGAACGTCAGTCTCGACGTAAAAAACGGAGCAGCTCAGCTGGAAGAGCGTTTCGACATCATTAAAAGAGATAGAAGGAGCTGGATGATGTCAGAGAAGAAACCGCAGCCTTTAGCCGAAACTAATAATCAACCAAGGACAACGCCCCAGGCTACCACATCCAAACGACGGGCCACCAGCCCTGCAGAAACACGCACCGCTACACGTCCCCGAAAGGAAGAAGCCGAGCAGTGGAAAACAGTGATGCCGAAGAAGCCAAGGAAACTCGACGAGCGTCATAAATCAACAAAGGTCTCCACAAAAACTGGCAGCTCAGGAAAGCCAATAGAAAAGGCCAACGCCAAAATCAGGCCAAAAATACTCTCGGAAGCCGTCATTATTAATCCAACAAAAGGAAACAGCTACGCAGATGCCCTCAGGGATATCAAAAAGAACTTAAAGCCCGACGAAACAGCAGTCAAAATAAAAGGAATACGAAAAACTAGAGCAGGAGCACTTTTACTAGAGCTAGAAAAAGGCCAGGTGGCAAGCCCGAATTTCTTCGAATCTCTAAAGAGTACATTAAAAGAGAGCCCATCAGTAGCCGACCTTAAACCAAAGACCACAGTGGAGATTGGAGACCTGGATTCCCTAACGACAGAGGAAGAAGTGATCGAAGCAATAGAGAGCGCTCTTGGAGAAGCAGTGCCTGACCCGAAAATAAACATATCTCCACCCAACAGTAGAGAGCAGGTCAGAGCATATATTAAATTACCAAGTGCTAAAGCAGATACATTGCTAAGACAAATTTGCATTGATCAGCTGCAGACTAGGACTTAAATCTTTTAATAGATGTTTCCGTTGCTTCGAACGAGGACACCTTGTTTATGATTGCAAGGAATCAGACAGAAGAGAGCAAGCTATTTGTATTAAATACGGCCAACCGGCACACAGACTTAAGGAGTACAACAAGCTTTTAACCTGCTGCATATGCACAGAGGCCAAACATATACGAACGGATCAAATAAATGCACAGTATTTAAAGACTTCGTAGACAAATTAAAGTTCTCCAAGCCAACACGCACAGAAGTAAAAATGCATACGCACTCCTGACTCAAATGACAACGTAGCGCCATTATGACGTTGTCATTATAAGCGAGAAGTACAAAAGGAAACAGAATGGAATATAGATAGAAGTCGACAGTGGCACTGCCGCGACCTAGCTTTCCCCCAGTAGCAAAATAGCCACGCCAAGTAGAGGAATTGAGCACGGTTTCGTCTGGACCAAATGCGATCTCTGTAGCTGCTTCTTAACCCCTAGCGATAATATTCATGACTTCCAAGCCAAATTAGACAGCATGGAAGACACAGAACGAGATATTGGAGGATTCACGAGACTCAAAAGCTATTGAATGGGGAATTCGAAATACTGACTCCAGAGGTAAACGTATACTTGACATGGCTGCCGGCCTCGGCGTTATGGTACTCAACACGGGAGCAGCAACGACATTTAGGAGACCAGGCATCGAGGAAACTGCACCAGATATCCAGGATATGGAGGATTACACTGGTAGTGACCACCAGTACATAACCTTCGAAATAGACCCCCAAAACGCAGTCACCCAGAATAGATTACACGGTATCACGAAAAACTAGAATGTATCTAAACTTAATAGCGAGGCACTTATCTCAGAAATTGATAAGCATGAGCTCCCAAAAAACGACATATGGGATTCAAGAGAAAACGTCAAGAAAACAATGAGGCGAATCACCCAAGTATGTAGTGAAGGAATGCCTCGGACCCAAAGCAGGAGACAAAAATGGGTTGCATACTGGTGGACAGTGAACATTGCTCAGTTAAAAACACACTCCTGTTTACTTAAGACGTATCTACACAAGAAACAGACGTAGAAGTAACGCAACAACAGAAATGTATAATATTCACGCCGCGTAGAAAGAACTAAAGCGGGCTTTCGAAATTAGCAAAAGAGGAAAATGGAAAGAGCTTCGGAATGACTTAAACATAAACCCGTGGGGTCTAGGGTATAAGGTAATTATAAAAACCATCAGCATACCGACCTCTTTGCATGCTTGACACAGCCGATAAGCTTCTCGAGAGAATGCTGAAACCGCGAATAGAAGAAGCAATCACGACAGCAGGTGGCTTATCACCGAAGCAATACGATTTTAGACCTGGTAAATAAACGCTGGGGGCTATTGAGAAGGTCGTGAGGAGCGTAGAAGAAGCGCACAGAGGATGCAATAAACTCAGACGAGTTGTTTTACTCGGCACCCTTGAAGTTCGGAACACCTGCAACAGCGCTCGATGAGAAAACATGATTGAAGCATTATAGGAAAACCTTCAAATACCCACATTTCTCAGCATAATGATGAGGAGCTATTTGGGAGACAGAGTTTTGCTGTATAAAACCTCTGAAAGACCACGACACTTGAAGGTCACGTCCGGAGCTGCGCAGGGATCATATCTTGTTGGCTACGCAGATGACATCGCCGCGATAATAACTGCGAGAGACCCCGAAGATGCGCGCAGGAAGTTAAACCAGGTGATGATCAGAGCACAAATGTGGCTTGATGCGAAAGGTCTCAAACTTGCCACTGAAAAACCGAGCTGGTACTGCTAACAAAGAAGCATATTTCGACTCTAGTAGACATGAGGACAACAACAGAAACATTAAGGACACAAAAGGTTATCAACTACCTGGGGTAAAAATAGTTTCCAGGCTTACCTACTGGGCACAAATTCAAGACGCTGCGAAAAAAGCGTCCATAATAACTAGCCAACTGAGCAGGCTGATGTCTAATATCGGAGCACCGAGACAGGATAAACGGAACGGCTTTTGATGTCGACAACACTAAATGTCTTGCTCTACGAAACATAGTTATGGGCAGACACATTAAGCAAAAATAATCGACGCAAATCCCTCGAAAAATTGTGTCGTACAGCTGCTCTAAGAGTAGCATCGGCATACCATACAGCCTCGGGCGAAGCTGTATATGTAATAAGCGGAAACACACCCATCGAATTATTAGCATTTGAACGAAAGGAAATGTGGACGTTGAAGAAACAAGGAACAGATGCTGCCGCTACAAAAGAGGAAATAAAGAGCGACACCTTGGAACAATGGCAAGCTCGCTGGGAGCAAGGACGCCACGGTAGATGGACGGCCAGACTAGTCCGAAACATAAAAGAATGGTCTAACAGGGAACATGGTGAGGTGGATTTCTACACTACTCAGATGCTATCCAGGCATGGATATTTCAGGAAGTATCTATATAAAATGGGGAAAGTCGAAGAGCCGTCCTGTATATACAATGACGCGATCGAGGACGACGCTGAACACACATTTTTCAAATGCACACGCTGGCAAACGCAACGAAATAAGGTCTACACTTTGGTCGGCACCCTGAATGCAGATAACATCATAACTATCACGCTCCAAAACGAGGAAAATTGGAAGAACGTGAAAAATTATATAGAAAACGTACTACGGATTAAAAACCGGAATCTAGACGCAGGTAACGACATGTAAGTCTTAAGACGAGAAATATGGAACGCCACCCTGAAGTAATGCGAAAGCGGTTCCAGGGTGGGCGACGGTTCCCTAGAGGAGAGTTTTTTAGTGACCCGCAAGTGGCACATATTATTGCTGTGATGACACAATGACGATGCGGGAGGCATTTTTCTCAACCTCCCCCGAAAAAAAAAAAATAAATAAATTCGGTATGGCTCGAAGGACCATGAATAAAAGGATACCAAATTTATTGGGGAGCACGAAATTTATTTCCACTAGTTCTAAATAGAATTATAAAGAAAGCACTCGTATTATTAGTTTTATAATGAAACTCCGTTCAAATTTGTTTATTTAACATATTTAATTAGAGAATTGTTGTTTTTGTATAACAACGTTTGTATTTTTCCTATTGGCTTACATCCTTACATTTGTACACATATATATGTAGATTTGCGTATGCATTATTTCTATTGCAATGTCATACGTACATACATACTTACTTTACAGAGCAGTGCGCGCACATGAATTTATTGATAACTGATAATAATTATTATATTATAAATATAACATACAAGGTGCGTTCCAAAGTAAACAGTAAAAAAGTTACAAAGTAAATGCGCCATCTATATGTCGACTAGTGCGTTAGAATCTCCTATCCTTTGGCGACTTCGAGTAAAAATTTCTTGACATTTCATCTATTGGGAGTGAAGTTATTGTGTTTTAAGGGTCAGTATGTTTATGTCCTTCGATGTGAACCGCCTTTGTCGCTAGACAAACGAAGATCTCAATGTACGCTTTATAAGGTGTTTTGCCTCAAATACGCAAACACCGATACGTTGACTGGTCCTCAGAAATCAATACCGAACCATGCAAAAAAGCGATATGAAGTTAATCGCTCGACAGGTAACCTTCCCATTACTTGGTTCATCAGCTTAGGCTTGTAATGTATAAAATATATACAATGTGTGCACAATCTGACAGTGCGTCTTGCTAAATAAAAATTAAATTGATTAAGCCTTATAATTGCTACGAGTGCCTTTGTTTCTGCATGGTAGTGTTTCCGATGTAGATGGCGATCGTAAAACAGTATTGGGTGTTTAATTTATTCTGGAATATCTGCTGATTCCAATCGACCTTCAACTTTGAGTATTTGAAATCCTTCGGTATACTCGATTAAAGGATTTAAATAACGTAACGGACCGTTTATCGTGAGCTCTTTCCGTAGAAGATGAATTTCATTAGCGAAATGTATGTGTTGAATATTCCAAATTACGCAAAAAAAGGCGTAATGTAGCGCTTGTGGTGAAAGTGTTAATGAATCATTAAGGTTTGCACCATATCAAAATTTATTGATGAAGCGGAACATCCAAGCTATTTGACAACTTTCATGTCGATATCATCGCTGCTGTCCTTTGGCCGTTTCTCTGAGTTTTCGTATAGAAACTTTGGTTCGGTGTACCATATTCAATTAACAATCTCCACCGGGTTACAATGAGTTGATGGGCACCCTTGCATAAATCCGGAATTTCCGAAATTCGATTACCAACAAGAGACGAAAGTGTTGCAAAATGCATATTCAGCCAATGTAATACTATTTGTGAGTCTGATAAGGCTCCATATTTGTCGAGAAACAGGATCTAGGCAGATTAATTAATGAAAGATCCGATAAACAGTTAAGAAAGTTTTCTAACGCAAATTCAATGTTCTCTGGCACAGATTCATCCCAATCCAACTTTAGTAGCCATATTTTTTGCAAAATAACTTTTGATGTTATAACAATAGGAACCAAAAGTCCAACAACTAGTCAGTGCTTGTTTTGCTTCAAATGAAAAAACAAACAATCAAGATTTTGGTTCCATTTTAGTACAAGTGTGCTAGTGATGGACACTTTGTTAATTTAAACTGCCCTAATTCTAACAGCTGTTGCTTTATCTGTGAAAGTTCGGTTAGAGTATCAGCACCACAGAGTAGACATCTACGTAGAATGATGACTTCACTTCTGAATGCTGCTCCGCTAGATAGAACAAACTGCATATAGCGAGAGCACAGCCATTCCATAGGTTACAGTATTTAGTTGATACGTGCGAATATATTCAGTCGGTGAACTCCTTCACAGATTGTACTGGAACTTTCCATCATCTTCATGCATTAATATTTGGCGATACATCTTCACTAAATCGACAGTGATTACAAACCTATAGAATCGAAAACAAAGTAAAAGAAGAAGAAGTTCCTTTTTAATGAATAGGACCAACCATCTAAATATCGTTTAATAATTTTTGGGATGTGTTTAATAATTTGGGGTGAAGATTTGGATTTTTTACAACGCTCATATGACCCAAGCTCTCGTAGTCGTTTATTAATTCAACATATTGGGCTTTCAATTGTGGTGATTTGACTAATCGAAGTTCTTGTGCATTGAATCGTATCAACGCCGTAGTATATGACTCGCACAAACACGTCGGATCATCCTGAAATGTAATTTGTTATTCTACCGTAAGGTCTTTTTAAAACAGCTAAATGGTATATGTGTTCGCAATCTGTTGTTCATGATATATTTCCACCTTTTTTCATCAGACTTCTGCAATATTAAATTAATTATTATATTATTATTATTATATTTGGCTGTCGGTACCTACCTATGACAAGGAACCATAAATAGCTGAAGCCTTATCAATAAAACTTCTTAGCTGAATGCCATTTGGTTTATAACTGCTGGTCAATCAAATAACGAATTTATTTCTTTCAAAATTAGTGTTTTGTTGCCATACCGTATCTTCAACCAGTCTAACGCTTTTGGGTAGTTTTCCCTTGTCACTTGAAACGCATTTACAGTTTCTAAAGTTTGACCTTGGAGACAATTTCGCAAATTATTGAATTTTTAATATTAGGTAAATTAAACTCACGACCAATTATTTGCTTGATAAAGTTTTGAACTTGATTGTACTACGCAAGTTGAGTCCGAAAGTGAAACGTTGTTATCTTCTGCCAGTTGCGATTGGCCAACCAGTTTAGTTGTGAGGTAAAGTTTTTCCAGACCAGCACGTCTTCCATCATCAGAATCCAATCTTTCGATAACAGTATGAATTGAGAGAATTTAATTAAAATAAGCAATAAGCTAAGTTAAGCAATACTGTGTACGAGCGATGCTGGTATATCCAATGGTGACGAAGTCCAATGACGGTAATTTCTAACGACGATAATATGCAATGACGATAATGCCCAGTCAAATACTGACCATATTTCGAAATAATATGCTAAAGAACAAACGTTGGACCCAAAATTATGTAGGCTACAAAGAATTTTTTTACTCTCTTTATTTGCAACATTCTTCTCCTTAAATAATATTCTTAACAATATTTCATTACCGCTAAATACATAGCTTCGTTTTATATTAGTGCATATGTATTATATAATACATAAGTATGTAAATTATATACATTTAACAGTTCATAAAAGGAGAATGATCCAAGTTCCTAGTTTGCGTTATTGCTCCTTCGTATATAATGTAGTTATTAAAAAAAGAGAGAAATTTAAAAAATGGGAATGCAGCATTGCAAGAGGCTGCTTACATATTAAGCTTAGTACATGTTAAATGGGACTAGCTAATGTGCACAAACAAATATTCATATAATTGCGAGGACGAAAAAATAGCGGTAGTATAAGTGTACAAAGCAAGCGCAAGCAAGCAAATATGTGTGTACACAACGAATATACAATTATTAACTACATTGAGGTGAATGAATTCTACTGCTTGCCCTTGAATATTTTAGGTTATTAAATAGAGAACAAGAAATAGCAAAAAAAATGTTGGAACATATGACGGTAAAATGCAGTGGTTCTCAATCGATGACACAACAATAATAGTAACCTGTATTTGGAGGTTGTTATTATTAACCTCTAGTTGAGAGTTACCATTAGCACTTTAGATTATTTTAAATGACTTTAGTAATATCCAATTATAGGTTGATATTATTTCCTTACTTAAAGGCTGCCATAATTATTTTGGCTCAAAAGATACAATGCTTTCATAATTCATACAGATTTAAAAAATATCTGATCGTAATTTCCATTTCCGTTTATAAGTTCGATCCAAGTAATCATTTTACACAAAACATATCTTCGAAACCATTTATCGTCGTTGTACTTGTAGGCATTTCAAATATTCATATAATTACGAGGACGAAAACATAACGGTAGCATAAGTTTCGTTCACACATTCATATACACGCATATGGCTTAAAATCCATCGGTCGAAGAATTTTTACATTAATTTCAATATATTTTCTAAATGAGCTCAGAATCCAAAACAACACAGTCTGTAAAAGTACCGAAAATGATTTCTCAAGAGAAGAGTCTATGTACACCTGCAGAATTTATCTCTGAGCGTGACAATCTAATACGATACTTAACTCCATTTTTTTCTTCGCCGATTCAGGCCACTTGTGAATCGGTATTATAAATAAAAAAGGAAAGTTTTGATAATATATAGTAGAACCTGACGACTCAGATCGACTTGAAAATTTTAAATCTTCGGCTTACGCTAAGTACGAAAACTGCTTAGACCAGAAGAAACCAAATCAATTATTTGGATCAATTAAAATTAATTAAAGTAATCAGGAGTCGAATTTAGTCATCAAGGTGCCCACATGTGACGGCGGTTATGAACAATGACCGTCGTTCCGGGACATGTATACAGCCGTTTACATAAATCACCCAAAACTTTCAAATGAACAAAAATCGTATCACCTCCAATACAAAACTAAAAGTCAAGCAGGCGTCATAGTCAAACAGTTCGCACTAAATGACGATAGTTTCCATCTGGCTTGGGAATCCAGAGGAAAAGCAAGATACGAACATGAAAGAATACTGGTCGATAAGCAAGTAATGATACTAATGAACTTGCCTAAAATTCAGAAAGAAACAAGTGAAGAATTACAATCCAATGTTTCTAATTGCTTGTCAGTTCTATCGACACAAAATATTCCTACAGACAGCTAGGACCCTATTCTGCCAATCGCTATCATCTCGGAACAAAATGCCCAACGCGGCAGCAAATGAAAAAATTTCTAACTACGGAATACGAAATAGCAGAAAGGGTAGACAAAAAACTAGTTAGAGCTAAAAATGTTCAAAACGGCTTAAATAGAAGCTTCAATAGACTCCAAACCAGTAGCAACAACAATCTAAATAGAAGCTTGTTTAATACTCAATCGTTCACATCCGAACAGTATAAACAAACGTATGCGAACAGAAATGCATAAGTTGAAATCTTGCGAGAAATTCAAAAAATTTATTATTTTCGATAGGAACAATTTTGTGAAAACAAAAATACTTTGCCCAAATTAACTGTCACATGTGTATACCCTTAAAGAGTGCGACAGTAAATTTAATTGCGTTTATTGTCATAAACAATATTATTCAATGTTACATATCACACATTTTTCCAGCTCACCTCAAATTAATATTAAAAAGGCTACGGGATTAATTGCTACAGAAAATCCCGAAATCAAAATATAAAAACGCAAACGCAACACAGTGGAAACCACAGTAGGGTACTACTACCCACAGCAGTCGTCTCCATCGAACATCGAAGAGATCTGCTTAAACTTAGACCTTAATAGACCAATAATCACAACTATCATGCATATCGTTTAGGGCACAAAATAGGCTACAACTGCCAACAAAACAAGCGAGTTTCGAAACTACAGGAATGGGCCGAAGAGTAGTTCAAAAATTGAATAAAATCTGCCCCGTTACTATCCTCCAAGAATTCAAGCAAAAGCTATAGTCTTACCACAACTCACAAACATGCTTCCAAGCTATCGTATAAATAGCAAACATTGGGACCTCAGCACCTCATGCTAGCACATCCCAACTGCAACTCCCCCGCTCAAAAAGATCTTCTATTAGGCAGCGATCTCATACCACAGATAATACGCGAAGGTATTGAGAAAATTTCAAATACACTTCTGGCACAAAATACTGTTTTCGGTTGAATCCTAAGTGGACTAGTTACGGAACCAGTTACAACCATGACCACTCAGGTTGAGAAAATCTCAAATGAATACGTCAATTCACAATTAAAGAAGTTTAGGGAGTTAGAAGAACAACCCTCCATATCAATCACAACCCCTGAAGATTAGTATTGTGACGAATTTAACGAAGCCACAACTACTAGATCAGATAATAGTCGGCACGTCGTACGAATACCACTAAAACAACAATTTCCCAACACAATCGCCTTAGGTCACTCTCACACCTCTGCAATACAGCAGTTTTTAAGTATGGAAAAAAGCTTACTAAAACAAGTAAGGAAGAACTAAGTTCGGATGTAACCGAACATTTTATACTCTCGCAAAGTCAAATGGTATACTCGTTTGTGATTTCTTTGTGGATTGACTGATATTTTCGGTAGAAGGTCAACTATTGGCACTGGGGTCCACATATTTAGTTCATAGGGGCTTGAAGATTTTTGGTTCGATTTAGACAATTTTTGGTCACAAGGTGGCATACTTTAAAGGTATTATTCACGCAAAGTTTTACCCCGATATAATCATTGTTGCTTGATATGCTTAGTGGAAAATGAAAGAATCAGATGAAATTGAAAATGGTGTTATATGGGAAATAGGCGTGGTTGTAGTCCAATTTCGCCCATTTTGCACTATAATATAGAAATGTGAAAAGAACGTTATGCGCCGAATTTGGTTGAAATCGGTTAAGCAGATCCCAAAATATGGGGTCTCACTTAAAAGTGGGCGGTGCCACGCCTACTAACTAATTTTGAACGCGGTTACTATTAAGTCATCTCATACCATCCCAGAGATAAAATTTAATGTCTCTGGCGTGTTTAGTGCTTGATTTATCGCGCTTTTAGTAGTTTTTAATAGTATCATGATATGCGGAGGTGGGCGGAGTTGCCACCCGATTTCAACTATTTTCACACTGTGGGTAGAGGTTCTAAATTTTTATTATAGCGTTAAAAAAAACATTTATACTGCAAATGCCCCTCCCTAATGTGATTCTGTGTACCAAATAACAGTCTTGTGTCTTATTGCGGAGCTTAGGTATGGCAATTTATTTGTTTTTGATTAATGGTATTTTGTGGGCGTGGCAGTGGTCCGATTACGCCCATCTGCAATAAAAACCGTCTAACGGTACCAAGAAACATGTCTACCGAGTTTCATAAAGATATCTCAATTTTTACTCAAGTTAGAGCTTGCAGCTTGCTGTTACCAGGATTTCAACTCGTCTCTTCATCCTGATCATTTATATATATATAACCCTATATCTAACTCGATTAGTTTTAGGTGATACAAACAACCGTTAGGTGAACAAAACTATTATACTCTGTAGCAACAGGTTGCGAGAGTATAAAAAGATGAGCTTAAAAATACCTCCATTTAGACCACATGGAGAAAGTAAGCGCAGGTAAAAAAATCATAAACGGCAAATATCACTCATTTTACTTGCCCTGGCACGCAGTAGTAAAGCCAAAAAAAAAAACAACAAAAGTTAAAGTGGTCTTCAATGTCTCAAGTTCGACTAGCTCAGAAAATTCCCTTATCTCAGATATCTATCTAATAGGCGTATATTCAAATACGTATACAATGGGGACTTTGTGAAAGTGTATTCACAAATAGTCGTACACAACGACAATCACGATTTTTAGTGAACTATTTTTCGAAAATCTCCTAATAGTCCACTCCGCAACTAAAAACAGTTACCCTTGGTGTCAACTGTGCTCTATATCTAGCCATTCGAACACTTCACGAGTTGGCAGAAAACACCAAGTCAGAACTTTCTCTGGTGTTAAAAATATATCCTCTCTGCAAGTCACAGTCTTTCACAAGCATACGAATCCGTACCACAGGTTATATCAGCCCTCAAACCCTAAAGGATTCCTTTAAAAAAAATTAATGCAAATGACCCATATTGTAAAAAATATATTAAAGGAAAATTTGTTGAACACTAATTTCCTTAAATTCGAAACAACCAGGGTACAACAAAAACTCTGGAGATCCAATGCAATGCGATATCTGACCAGTTTTCATAGGCTTTCGCTTATTATGATACAAGCAAAAATCCTTATACAAAAATTATGGCTAGATGGAATACTGGGATGAACAACTATAACCCCTAAGTTTAGAAAAGTGGTCCCAGTTTCCGAGCACTCTAAATGATATCTCAGAAATCACTCTATGGGCAAACTATGTCTTAGAGCACAAAGTCGAACTACACCGCTTCTGTGACGCCTCTGAAAAAGCATACTGCGCCACTATAGGTATACGTTCGCACACAAAGCGAAATTGCGAACACAAGCCACTTACTAGTAGCAAAAGCAAAAGTGGCTCTTTTAAAAACAATATGTCTACAAACTAGTATCCATGGTGCGAATGCATTTAAATATGGTAAAATACAAATTATTTATATCTGTGGTCCGATTCGGCCTGGTTAGAAAAACCAAAATATGTATGGAAGGCGTATATTTCCAATCGAATATTTCAAATACTTGACCTAGTAGGATCAGCCACTTGGCCCGTAGCCAATGCTGACAATCTAGGTACGAGAGGGCGGCTGATAGAATCTCCCGATTCTTGACCACAATCGCCCATGCGTAACATAATTGCCCCAGAGGGTCGAAAGATCGACATTTTTCATACAACACTGGATGATACCGACATCTTTGAACGATTTTCATCGGTCCCCCGGGCCTTAAGTGTAGTTGCTTACATGTTCAAATTTATAGAGCAACTCAAAATCAAAGTCAATTGATCAGCAAACTCCCAATGGAAACAATGACGCACCTAACCCTACAAAACGCAAAGGTCGCTGTTATCGCACATATTAAAACGCGCTACTTCAGCTGCGATGTATCCCCATTAAGAGAATCAAAACCTATTGATATAAGGAGTGCCCTCTTAGTTCTAAGCTCATTCCTACAGACGATAGGTCTCTTTCTGGTCAACTCAAGCCTAACGTAACATTCTGCGCAAAGCATAAGCAGAAGATGAGAACACAGATAATGTCAGCACTTCCACCGGAACAATTTTTTGACATGGACTCAAAAATTTTCCAAGTTTCATTTTCTCCCATTCTCCGTATTTGAGGACCATCAAATATTCTACCTTACAATTTTTGCAAACTTTCGTAGGTCATCAATATAGGTCCAGGTGTTCTTGAGTTATAAACCTTTTTATAACGTAACTCTCTTTATATATTATATATATATATATTTATAGTTATATTCGGTTTTCATGTAAATTGTCTTCCTTAGACTGGAATGCCTACAACGACGGTTAATAGTTTCGAATATGTGATTTGTGTAAAATCATTACTTATATCGAACTTATAGACGGATATGGAAACTACGGTAAGACATATTTAACATCTATAGACTGTGGAATTATTATTTTATCTTATGAGCCAAACTAATAATTGCAGCGTTCAAGTAAAAAAATAATATCAGCCTATAATTGGGGATCACTAAAGTCATCTAAAAAAATCCATAGTAATAATGGGAACCCTTAACTGGTGGTAATTAATTTTATTTCAACAGTTATAACTTTGGTATTATCTGTATCTGTCAGTATTTGCCGTATTTGATTACCAATAAATATTCCCTGTTTTAACCTTTCCGCCAGTGTTACTAAAACAATATCCTTCCACGTCTAATGCTTTAACATATTGTTTTGTCATTCCTATCTTGATCTGTTGATGTTTCACCCTCTTATTTACATCCACTCGTAAACTATACCGATATCTGGGTATTTGGCGGCATCATTGTTTCAGAGTAGTCAATGTATACTTTTGAAACAGAACTAAATTTTCATTGATTAAAACAGGACATTTTGTAGACTGTAATTCTAAATACCTTAGCGTGTGATCTTAACTTTTTTTGCATAATTTTACTCAAAATTTCGGTAAGTAGTTTGAGGATAGGAATCAGAACCATATACATGACTGGAAAGCTAAATATTTATTACTAAAAAGTAGTTAGTTAATAATATAGTAGATATACAATAATCACAGAACCAAAAGCACATTCAATTCTTTCATGAATAAGGTCATAATGTAGGCACTGTAGAGCTTTGTTATCATTGGTTACTCGAGACTTTTTCGAGAATTTTCGTCATTCATCGATATCGGTTCAGGTGTTCTTGAGTTTTAAGCTTTTTAAATAATGTCACCCTGTTTATTTAAATATATGTATTTAGGTAAATATACTGAATTATCTTGTAAATTCTCTGCCTTAGACTGAAATGCCTACAACGACGGTAAATAGTTTCGAAGACATGATTTGTGTAAAAGCATTACTTGGATCGCACTTATAGATGGCAGGGGAAACTACGGTAAGATATTTTTCAAAACTGTTTGGTGATGAATTATGGGAGCATTTTGTCTTTTAAGCCAAAATAATAATGACAGCCATTAAGTAGGGAAAATAGATCAACCTTTAATTAGAGATTACTAAAGCCATTTTAAAATCTTTAAAGTGTATATATAGTAATGGTAAACTTCAACAAGGGTTTATTAATTCAGTTTTTTCCCTTTACTGAAATGCCAACAACGACGGTAAATTGTTTCGAAGACATGAATTGTGTAAAAGCATTACTTGGTTTGAACTTATAGACGGCAAGGGAAACTACGGTAAGTTATTTTTCAAAACTGTTTGGTGTTGAATTATGAGAGTATTTTGTCTTTTAAGCCAAAATAATAATGAGAGCCATTAAGTAGGGGAAATTGATCAACGTTTAATTAGAGATTACTAAAGCCATTTTAAAATCTTTAAAGTGTATATATAAAAATGGTTACCCTCAACTAGTAGTTATTAATTCAGTTTAAAAAAAATCTAAGCTAAAAATGAAAACTCTCATCTAAAGGTAATTTTTTTTCACTTAAAAAGTCTAATTTAATAATAACAACTTCCAAAAATAGATTACTGTTATTTTGTTTCCAATTTTTAAGCTACCCCAATTGATGTAACATTTCGATTTAAAAAATGTGTTAGAAAATATTCCAATATTAAGGGATTTCTTAGAAAATTATGTAACATTCAAAAATGTGTCAGAGTAATATTCTGACTGAAAGATTTAATTGCGTTCAAACCTACTAGTACCACAATACTGGTGATATTCCGAACTCTACTCTACAAATGCAGTTAAGGAATTATGGATATATACAAGTACGTATTCGTTGGCAACATGTCGTTAGAAAGTTGAATTCAACGCCAAAATGATCAATCAGAACTCAATCAATAATAATTTAAAATTGATATTCAAAGTAATACACCAACAATTAATTATACAGCAGTTAACATTTGGATTCATTGTCGATCGCACCCAAACACAAAGAAAATAACATTGAACTTCATCAAACTGAACTCACATCTGTGAAATTGCCATTAGTTGGCAACTTTCGCAACAAATAACTTTTAAACACTACACTGGTCTACAGCGGTTTTGTTGCCTTAGGTGTAAAATCGATTTTGGTTATATTTGTGTCAACAGATCATGAGACTATCATATCTTTTGTAAGATTTTCTTCCTTCATATAATAATCTTTATTTTTATTTTACACTACAAAAATCAAAAAATATGAAACAAATATTTGTAATCTTAGCTTCGTTTAGAAAAATAAAAATGCATCGAAGTGGAAAACATATGCTACATTTCAATAAAATGCCTTTGATGAACTTTTCTTTTGTAATTTTTCAGTCGCAATCTTTTCTTAAGAACTAGAAATATTTTGTAATCATGTGGCGATCCCATCAGCATTGATACCTTTTTTCCGTCACATTTCGATTATAATTGAACCGCTCTCCCTGTTACTTACTATAATTTCCAAAAAAATCTTAAAATTTATCCAGATTATTACGAAGATACTTGTAGTTTAACTTGATATACAAATTGTTTTCTAGAGATAACTTCAGGTTGTTAGTTTGTTTAATTTGTTACTCACTGTTTGCCGAACAAGTTTTTGACTATGGACACAAAAATTTTCCAAGTTTCATTTTCTCCCATTATCTCCCATAATTTGTCGTATTTGAGAACCTTACAATTTTTGCAAACTTTCGTAGGTCATCAATATCGTTCCAGGTGTTCTTAAGTTATAAACCTTTTTATAACGTTACTCTCTGTATATATATATATTTATGGTTATATTCAGCTTTCCTGTAAATTGTCTTCCTTAGACTGAAATGCCTACAACGACGGTAAATAGTTTCGAAGACATGATTTTTGTAAAAGCATTACTTGGATCGCACTTAAAGATTGCAGGGGAAACTACGGTAAGATATTTTTCAAAACTGTTTGGTGTTGAATTATGGGAGTATTTTGTCTTTTAAGCCAAAATAATAATGACAGCCATTAAGTAGGGAAAATAGATCAACCTTTAATTAGAGATTACTAAAACCATTTTAAAATCCTTAAAGTGTATATATAGTAATGGTAAACTTCAACAAGTGTTTATTAATTCAGTTTGAAAAAATTTAAGGTAATAATGAAGGTTTTAACTAAAGGTCATTAATTTCATTTCCAAAATCTAATTTAATAATAACAACTTCCAACGATAGATTACTCTTACTTTGTTATAAATTTTTAAGCTACCCCAGTTGATCAAACATATTGATTTAAAAAATGTTTTAGAAAATATTCCAATATTAAAAGAGTTGTTAGAAAATTACGTAACATTAAAAAATGTGTCACAGTAATATTCGGACTAGTACCATAATAGTGGTGATATTCCGAACTCTACTCTACAAATGCACCTAAGGAATAATGGATATATAAAAGTACATGTTCGTTGGCAACTTGCCGTTTGAAAGTTGAATTCAACGCCAAAATGATCAATCAGAATTCAATGAATAACAATTAAAATTTGATATTCCAAATAATACACCAATAATTAATTGCACATGCAGTTAACATTTGGATTGATTATCGATCGCACTCAAACACAAAGAAAACAACATTTAACTCCATCAAACCGAAATCACCTTTGTGAAATTACCTTTCGTTAGCAACTTTCGCAACAAATAATTTTTAAAAACTACACTGGTCTACAGAGGTTTTGCTGCCTTAGGTGCAACATCGATTTTGGTTATATTTGCGTCAACAGATCATGAGTTTTTTAAGATTTTCTTCGTTCATATTATAATCTTTACTTTTATTTTACACTACAAAAATCAAAAAATATGAAACAAATATTTGTAATCTTAGTTTCGTTTTGAAAAATAAAGATGCATCGAAGTGGAAAACATATGCTACATTTCAATAAAATGCCTTTGATGAACTTTTCTTTTGTAATTTTTCAGTCGAAATCTTTTCTTAAGAACTAGAAATAATCTGACATCATGTGGCGCTCCCATCAGCATTGATACCTTTTTTCCGTCACTTTTCGATTTTAGTTGAATCGCTCTCCCTGTTGCTTACTATAATTTCCACAAAAATCTTAACATTTATCTAGATTATTACGGAGATAGTTCAACTTGATACACAAATTGTTTTCTAGAGATAACTTCAGTTTGTTAGTTTGTTTAATTTGTTACTCACTGTTTGCCTAACAAGTTTTTGACTATGGACACAAAAATTTTCCAAGTTTCATTTTCTCCCATTATCTCCCATTACTTGTCGTATTTGAGAATCTTCAAATATTCCACATTACAATTTTTGCAAACTTTCGTAGGTCATCAATATCGTTCCAGGTGTTCTTGAGTTATAACCCTGTTTATAACGTTACTCTCTTTATGTATATATATATATATTTATGGTTATATTCAGCTTTCATGTAAACTGTCTTCCTTAGACTGAAATGCCTACAACGACGGTAAATAGTTTCGAATATATGATTTGTGTAAAAATCATTTGGATCGAACTTCTAGACGGATATGGAAACTGCGGTAAGATATATTTAACATCTATAGGCTGTGGTATTATTATTAAGAAAATAATTTCAACCTATAATTGGGGACTACTAAAGTCATCTTAAAATTCCATAGTAATAATGGGAATCCTTAACTAGTTGTAATTAGTGTTATTTCAACAGTTATAACTTTGGTATTAGCTGTATCTATCATTATTTGCCGTATTTGATTACCAGTAAATATTACCTCTTTCAACTTTTCCGCCAGTGTTACTAAAACTATATCCTTCCACGTCTAATGCTTTAACAAATTGTTTTGTCATTCTTATCTTGATCACATATTCAATCACTGAG
Organism: Bactrocera oleae; assembly: GCF_042242935.1. Lineage (NCBI taxonomy): Eukaryota > Metazoa > Arthropoda > Insecta > Diptera > Tephritidae > Bactrocera > Bactrocera oleae. The sequence continues at coordinate 3,295,657 of NC_091542.1, read as the reverse complement.
TTTATTTTGAGGAAAAAACTCTGCTGTTAATATTTCACCTTTTTATTTACATCCCTTGGTAGACTGTACCGATATCTGAGTGTCTGGCGGCATCATTGCTTCAGATTAGTCCGAGTGAGTTTATTTGAGGAAAAAACTCTGCTGTTGATGATTCACCCTCTTATTAAATCCATTCGTAGACTATACCGATATCTGGGTATTTGGCGGCATCATTGTTTCAGAGAAGTCAATGTGTACTTTTGAAACAGAACTACTGAGACTGTAATTCTAAATACCTTAGTGTTTGATTTTTAATAATATCTTAACTCTTTTCTCACAATTTTTCTCATATTTTCGGTAAGCAAGTTGAGGATATGGACCAGAACCCTATACATGACTGAAAAGCTAAATATTTACTACTAAAAAGTGGATAGTTAATAAAATATTAGATATACAATTATCATAAAACTAACAGCACGTTCAATACTTTCATGAATAAGGTCATAATGTAGGCACTGTAGAGCTCTGTTATCATTGTTTGCACGAAAATTTTTCGTTAATTTTCGTCTGTCATCTGTATCGTTTCAGGTGTTCTTGAGTTTTAAGATTTTTAAATAATATCACCCTGTTTATTTAAATATATGTATTTAGGTAAATATACTGAATTTTCTTGTAAATTGTTTTCCTTAGACTGAAATGCCTACAACTACGGTAAATAGTTTCGAAATCATGATTTATGTAAAAGCATTACTTGGATCCAACTTATAGACGGCAAGGGAATCTACGGCAAGATATTTTTAAATCTGTTTGGTGTTGAACTATGGTAGTATTTTGTCTTTTAAGCCAAAATAATAATGACAGCCATTAAGTAAGGATAATAGATCAAGCTTTAATTAGAGATTACTAAAGCCATTTTAAAGTCTCTAAAGTGTATATATAATAATGGTAACCCTCAACTAGTGGTTATTAATTTAGTTTAAAAAAATTTAAGGTAATAATGAAAACTCACAACTGAATGTCATTTATTTCACTTAAGAAATCTAATTTAATAATAACAACTTCCAAAAACAGATTACTCTTATTTTGTTAACAATTTTTTTGCTACCCCAATTGATCTAACATTTCGATTTAAAAAATCTGTTAGAAAATATTTCAATATTAAAGGATTTGTTAGAAAATTATGTAACATTCAAAAATGTGTCAGAGTAATATTCTGACTGAAAAATTTAATTGCGTTCAAACCCACTAGTACCATAATACTGGTGATATTCCGAACTCTACTCTACATATGCACTTAAGGAATTATGGATATATAGTACATATTCGTTGGCAACATGTCGTTAGAAAGTTGTGTTCAACGCCAAAATGATCCATCAGAATTCAATGAATAACAATTAAAATTTGATATTCAAAATAATACACCAATAATTAATTGCAGATACAGTTAACATTTGGATTGATTATCGATCGCACTCAAACACAAAGAAAACAACATTTAACTTCATCAAACCGAAATCACCTCTGTGAAATTACCTTTCGTTAGCCACTTTCGCAACAAATTATTTTTAAACATTACACTGGTCTACAGGAGGTTTGTTGCCTTAGGTGTAACATCGATTTTGGTTATATTTGCGTCAACAGATCATGAGACTATCATATGTTTTTTAAGATTTTCTTCGTTCATATTATATCCTTTACCTTTATTTTACACTACAAAATATGAAACAAATATTTGTAATCTTAGTTTCGTTTTGAAAAATAAAGATGCATCGAAGTGGAAAACATATGCTACATTTCAATAAATGCCTTTGATGAACTTTTCTTTTGTAATTTTTCAGTCGCAATCCTTTCTTAAGAACTAGCAATAATCTGACATCATGTGGCGATCCCATCAGCATTGATACCTTTTTTCCGTCACTTTTCGATTTTAGTTGAACCGTTCTCCCTGGTGCTTACTATAATTTCCAAAAAAATCCTATAATTTATCAAGATTATTACGGAGATTGTTCAACTTGATACACAAATTTTTTTTTCTAGAGATAACTTCAGTTTGTTAGTTTGTTTAATTTGTTACTCACTGTTTGCCTAACAAGTTTTTGACTATGGACACAAAAATTTTCCAAGTTTCATTTTCTACCATTATCTCCCATTACTTGTCGTATTTGAGAATCTTCAAATTATTCACCTTACAATTTTTGCAAACTTGCGTAGGTCATCAATATCGTTCCAGGTGTTCTTGAGTTAGAAACCTTTTTATAACGTTACTCTCTATATATATTTACGGTTATATTCAGCTTTCATGTAAACTGTCTTCCTTAGACTGAAATGCCTACAACGACGGTAAATAGTTTCGAATATATGATTTGTGTAAAAATCATTTGGATCGAACTTCTAGACGGATATGGAAACTGCGGTAAGATATATTTAACATCTATAGGCTGTGGTATTATTATTAAGAAAATAATTTCAACCTATAATTGGTGACTACTAAAGTCATCTAAAAATTCCATAGAAATAATGGGAATCCTTAACTAGTTGTAATTAGTGTTATTTCAACAGTTATAACTTTGGTATTAGCTGTATCTATCATTATTTGCCGTATTTGATTACCAGTAAATATTCCCTCTTTCAACCTTTCCGCCAGTGTTACTAAAACAATATCCTTCCACGTCTAATTTAACAAATTGTTTTGTCATTCTTATCTTGATCACATATTAAATCACTGAGTTTATTTTGAGAAAAAAACTCTGCTGTTGATGTTTCACCTTCTTATTTACATCCATTGGTAGACTGTACCGATATCTGAATGTCTGGCGGCATCATTACTTCAAATTAGTCCATGTGAGTTTATTTGAGGAAAAAACTCTGCTGTTGATGTTTCACCCTCTTATTAAATCCAATCGTAGGCTATACCGATATCTGGGTATTTGGCGACATCATTGTTTCAGAGTAGTAAATGTGTACTTTTGAAACAGAACTACTGAGGCTGTATATCTAAATACCTTAGTGTTTGATTTTTAATACAATAATATCTTAACTCTTTTCTCATAATTTTACTCATATTTTCGGTAAGCAAGTTGAGGATATGGACCAGAACCATATACATGACTGAAAAGCTAAATATTTATTACTAAAACGTGGATAGTTAATAAAATATTAGATATACAATTATCATAAAACTAACAGCACGTTCAATACTTTCATGAATAAGGTCATAATGTAGGCACTGTAGAGCTTTGTTATCATTGTTTGCACGGTAATTTTTCGGGAATTTTCGTCTGTCATCTGTATCGTTTCAGGTGTTCTTGAGTTTTAAGATTTTTAAATAATATCACCCTGTTTATTTAAATATATGTATTTAGGTGAAATTCAGTATTTTCTTGTAAATTGTTTTCCTTCGACTGAAATGCCTACAACGACAGTAAATAGTTTCGAAGACATGATTTATGTAAAAGCATTACTTCGATCCAACTTATAGACGGCAAGGGAGTCTACGGTAAGATATTTTTTAAAACTGTTTGGTGTTGATTATGGGAGTATTTTGGCTTTTAATCCAAAATAATAATGACAGCCATTAAGTAAGGATAATAGATCAAGCTTTAATTAGAGATTACTAAAGTCATTTTAAAATCTCTAAAGTGTTTATATAATATAATAATGGTAACCCTCAACTAGTGGTTAATAATTCAGTTTAAAACAATTTAAGGTAATAATGAAAACTCACAACTGAATGTCATTTATTTCACTTACAAAATCTAATTTAATAATAACGAATTCCAACGACAGATTACTCTTATTTTGTTATACATTTTTAAGCTACCCCAGTTGATCAAATATTTTGATTTAAAACATGTGCTAGAAAATATTCCAATATTAAAAGAGTTGTTAGAAAATAACGTAACATTAAAAAATGTGTTCCTGTTGCTTACTATACAAGTAATTTCCAAAATAATCCTAAACTGTATCCAGATTATCACGGAGATTGTTCAACTTGATACACAAATTGTTTTCTAGAGATAACTTCAGTTTGTTAGCTTGTTTAATTTGGTCCTCACTGTTTATCTAACAAATTTTTTACTATGGACACAAACATTTTCCAAGTTTCATTTTCACTAATTATCTCCCATTATTTGTCGTATTTGAGGATCATCAAATATTCCACCTTACCATTTTTGCAAACTTTCGTAGGTCATCAATATCGGTCCAGGTGTTCGTGAGTTATAAGCTCTTTAAATAACGCAACTCACTTTATATATATTTATATATATATCTATTTATGGTTATATTCAGTTTTCATGTAAATTGTCTTCCTTAGACTGAAATACCTAAAACGACGGTAAATAGTTTCGAATATATGATTTGTGTAAAATCATTACTTGGATCGAACTTATAGACGGATATGGAAACTACGGTAAGACATATTTAACATCTATAGGCTGTGGAATTATTATTTTATCTTATGAGCCAAGCTAATAATGGCAGCCTACGAGTAAGAAAATAATATCACCTATAATTGGGGATTACCAAAGTCATCTTAAAAAAGACATAGTAAGAATGGGAACCCTTAACTTGTGGTTATTAATTTTAATCTGTATCTATCAATATTTGCCGTATTTGATTACCAATAAATATTCCCTCTTTTAACCTTTCCGGCAGTGTTACTAAAACAATATCCTTCCACGTCTAATGCTTTAACGTATTGTTTTGTCGTTCTTATCTTGATCACACATAAAATCACTGAGTTTATTTTGAGAAAAAAAGTCTGCTGTTGATGTTTCACATTCTCACTTACATCCCTTGGTAGACTGTACCGATATCTGAGTGTTTGGCGGCATCATTGATTCAGATTAGTCCGAGTGAGTTTATTTGAGGAATAAACTCTGCTGTTGATGTTTCACCCTCTTATTAAATCCACTCGTAAACTATACCGATATCGGAGTGTCTGGCGGCATCATTGTTTCAGAGAAGCCAATGTGTACTTTTGAAACAGAACTAAATTTTCATTGACTAAAACAGAACATTTTATAGACAGTAATTCTAAATACCTTAGCGTTTGATTTTTAATAATATTTTAACTCTTTTCGCATAATTTTACTCATATTTTCTGTAAGGAGTTTGAGGATAGGGATCAGAACCATATATATGACTGAAAAGCTAAATATTTACTACTAAAAAGTGGATAGTTAATAAAATATTAGATATACAATTATCATAAAACTAACAGCACTTTCAATACTTTCCTGAATAAGGTCATAATGTAGGCACTGTAGAGCTTTGTTATCATTGTTTGCTCGAGACTTTTTCGGGAATTTTCGTCTGTCATCGATATCGGTTCAGGTGTTCTTGAGTTTTAACCTTTTTAAATAATGTCACTCTGTTTATATAAATATATAAACTTAGGTAAATATACTGAATTTTCATGTAAATTGTCTTCCTTAGACTGAAATGCCTACAAGTACAACGACGGTAAATAGTTTCGAAGACATGATTTGCGTAAAAGCATTACTTGGATCGAATTTATAGACGGCATGGGAAACTACGGTAAGATATTTTTCAAATCTGCTTGCTGTTGAATTATGGGAGTATATTGTCGTTTAAGACAAAATAATAGTGACAGCCATTAAGTAAGGAAAATAGTTCAAGCTTCAATTAGAGATTTCTAAAGTCATTTTAAAATCTTTAAAGTGTATAAATAATAATGGTAATTCTCAACTAGTGGTTATTAATTCAGTTTAAAAAAATCTAAGGCAATAATGAAAACTCACAACTAAATGTCATTTATTTCACTTACAAAATCTAATTTAATAATAACAAATTACTCTTATTTTGTTACTAATTTTTAAGCTACCCTAGTTGATCAAACATTTTGATTTAAAAAATGTTTTAGAAAATATTCCAATATTAAAAGACTTGTTAGTAAATTATGTAACATTAAAAACTGTGTCCCTGTTGCTTGCTATACAAGTAATTTCCAAAATAATCCTAAAATGTATCCAGATTATTACGGAGATAGTTCAACTTGATACACAAATTGTTTTCTAGAGATAACTTCAGTTTGCTAGCCTGTTTAATTTGGTACTCACTGTTTGCCTAACAAATTTCTGACTATGGACACAAACATTTTCCAAGTTTCATTTTCACCCATTATCTCCCATTATTTGTCGTATTTGAGGATCATCAAATATTCCACCTTACAATTTTTGTAAGCTTCCGTAGGGCATCAATATCGTTCCAGGTGTTCTTGAGTTATAAACCTTTTTATAACGTAACTCTCTTTATATATATATATAATATATATTTATGGTTATATTCAGTTCTCATGTAAATTGTCTGCCTTAGACTGAAATGCCTACAACGACGGTAAATAGTTTCAAATATATGATTTGTGTAAAATCATTACTTGGATCGAACTTATAGACGGATAAGGAAACTACGGTATGACATATTTAATATCTATCGGCTGTGGAATTATTATTTTATCTTATGAGCCAAACTAATAATGGCAGCCCTCAAGTAAGAAAATAATATCAACCTATAATTGGGGATAACCAAAGTCATCTAAAAAAAGGCATAGTAATAATGGGAACCCTTAATTAGTGGTTATTAATTTTATTTCAACAGTTATAACTTTGGTATTATCTGTATCTATCATTATTTGCCGTATTTGATTACATAATATTCCCTCTTTCAACCTTTCTGCCAGTGTTACTAAAACAATATCCTCCCACGTCTAACACTTTAACAAATTGTTTTGTCATTCGTATCTTGGTCACATATTTTGAGAAAAAAACTCTGATGTTGATGTTTCACCCTCTTATTTACATCCACTCGTAAACTATACCGATATTTGAGTGTCTGGCGGCATCATTGTTTCAGAGTAGTCAATGTGAACTTTTGAAACAGAACTAAATTTTCATTGATTAAAACAGGACATTTTGTAGACTGTAATTCTAAATAACTTAGCGTTTGATTTTTAATAATATCTTAACTCTTTTCGCATAGTTTTACCCATAAATATTAGATATACAATTATCATAAAACTAAAAGCACGTTCAATTCTTTCATGAATAAGGTCAAAATGTAGGCACTGTAGAGCTTGGTTATCAATGTTTGCTCGAGACTTTTTAGGAAATTTTCATCTGTCATCGATATCGGTTCAGGTGTTCTTAAGTTTACGCTTTTAAATAAACATGAAACTACAGTAAGATATTTTTCAAATCTGTTTGGTGTTAAATTATGGGAGTATTTTGTCTTTTAAGCCAAAATAATAATGACAGCCATTAAGTAAGGAAAAAAGATCAAGCTTTAATTAGAGATTACTGAAGCCATTTTAAAATCTCTAAAGTGTATATTTAAAACATTGATGGTAGAATCGTCAGACGTCCAATATTCTGAACATCACCATCTGAATGAATAGCATCACGCAAGTGTATATAGTCCTCAGATCGTAGCTTTGCCTGATTGAATCGGATGAACACTAAACGTTCGGTCTCGACTTTGACATACATGTCCACAGCGAATTGCTGGAATAGCCGACGGCACTTCAGAATGACATTCTCCTCATGTGTACGAATCATCATACGATACGCATAATAATTCATTGCGCTTAGATTTGTATTCGTTGTTACGCCTGAAAATGCAAAATTAAATGAATTGTTAATAGAAACGAATATTAGCAATAATTAGTGTGTGAATATTGTACCTGAAATTGGATCGACCATCTTCATCATGATGTCGTACCTGTCTTGCCCTTGCCAATAAATGATTGGATATTGTAACGCATCGTACAAACGATGTGTCTCGTTTACACGATGCATGATATTGCTTCTTCGCTGAACGACAATGTCTCGCGATTTAGTTAGATCGCCAACAATAATTGCATCAACATCATTAACGGTGGGTGCATTGAATCTTCGCACATTTTCACCTGTTGGAGTACAATCCGCTCTTATGACAAATATCCGTATCCGATGGCATTCGTTCCAATGCTGTTTTGAACATATTAACCACAGCATTAATAGCGTGTAAAAATGATTGCAACTGTTCAATAATTCGTCTCTTTAATTGTTGTGTTCCCTGTATATTGCACCGCACATTCAGCTGATCAACCATCGACGAAATGAAATATATTTGCAGAAATTGATGCGGTTCATCTGGTGTTGGCACCATTGAACCATGCAAATGATATAGTTGTCCTTGTATCTGTATATGCAAACAATCATTTGTTAAAGAATACGGTGTAACTTCTGATCGTGTGATAGTGTAGTGTGTGGTGTATATGTAGTTTTTTTGTGTTGCAATTTATTGTGTTGGTGTGAATGATTGGTTATGTGTGTTGTATCTTATACCTTGCAAGTCGGCATGAAGCCGCCTTCTCGATTGATATTAGCTCCAAAGGAAGTCATGCGAAAGCAGTTATTGTATTCAAGGATATGTTGAAGAAAATGGCTGGAATCGGGATCACTTCCATCGAACAATGGTCTCCGTGGTTCTGGTGGTGTAAGTAATGGATCCAGTTTGACTTTTCCATTTGCGCAGCACAATCCAGCCGTTTTTCTTTTGAACTTTAACGCATTGCAATATCGGCATATAGTCGTCATTGGTCCAATATCTAAATTTTCATCATAACTGTAGTTCGCAGTAGGATCATATTGGAATGCCAAACGATTGTATGAAGCTAATGATCTTCGTGTGTTCACGCGTTGTCTCAATCGGGCATTTTCCCTTATTATATTTTGTCTTTCTTCGCTTAAGTTCTGTAAATACACTTGTTGCTGACTTGCATGTCAGCATTCTGGACTATGGACAGAGTAGTGAATTTAACCTCAAATGCACGATCCACATAATTTACACAGTTCAACTTACCACCTTAAAGACAAATGGCTGTTGTTAAAATTGAATAAAAATACACGTTATTGATTTGATGGTTTCCAATTGAAATGTTAGGAAACGAATAACTTATTTTTTTTTAGTTTTTTTTCACAATTTCATAGTGAACACAATACCGGTTTGTCACATGAAATTTACTGAGCAGAGAACAATGAGTAGCTGTCAAACAACGTATCACGCACCGGCGCCATCTACTTATGTGTTAGTTTATAGTACATGCTATGTATCAGAGATGGCACTGTATATAAAAAAAGATTTTCCCGCTTTTCTGTTAAATTTTTCCTAAATTTTCTGTGCTATAAACCTCACAGAGCCCGAGACCTTTCCAACGAATGCGACACCGTGGAAATCGGTTCTTGCGTTCTGGAGTTATAGCGTCAGGAAGGAAAACCCGACTTATTTTTATATAGTAGATATATATATTTATGGTTACATTCAGTTTTCATGTAAATTGTCTTCCTTAGACTGAAATGCCTACAACGACGGTAAATAGTTTCGAATATATTGTATGATTTGTGCAAAATCATTACTTAGATCGAATTTATAGACGGCATGGGAAATTACGGTAAGGTATTTTTCAAATCTGTTTGGTGTTGAATTATGGGAGTATTTTGTCGTTTAAGCCAAAATAATAGTGACAGGCATTAAGTAAGGAAACTAGATCAAGCTTCAATTAGAGATTTCTAAAGTAATTTTAAAATCTTTAAAGTGTACAAATAATATTGGTAACCCTCAACTAGTGGTTATTAATTCAGTTTAAAAAAATCTAAGGTAATAATGAAAACTCACAACTAAATGTCATTTATTTCACTTAAAAAATCTAATTTAATAATAACAAATTCCAACGACAGATTACTATTATTTTGTCACCAATTTTTAAGCTACCCTAGTTGATCAAATATTTTGATTTAAAAAATGTGTTAGAAAATATTCCAATATTAAAAGTCTTGTTAAAACATTATGTAAAATGCAAAAATGTGTCAGAGTAATATTCTGACTGAAAAATTTAATTTCGTTCAAAACCACTAGTACCATAATGCTGGTGCTATTCCGAACTCTACTCGGCAAATGCACTTAAGGAATTATGGATATATACAAGTACATATTCGTTGGCAACTTGCAGTTTGAAAGTTGAATTCAACGCCAAAAAGATCAATCAGAATTAGATGAATAATAATTTAAATTTGATATTCAATTAATTGTACATACAGTTAACATTTGGATTGATTGTCGATCGCACCCAAACACAAAAAGAATAACATTGAACTTCATCAAACTGAACTCACATCTGTGAAATTACCATTCGTTGGCAACTTTCGCAACAAATAATTTTTAAACACTACACTGGTCTACAGCGGTTTTGCTGCCTTAGGCGTAAAATCGATTTTGGTTATATTTGTGTCAACGTTCAAATTTGAATCTTTAGTTTTTTTTTACTCTACAAACAAATATTTGTAATGTTAGTTTTATTTTGAAAACTAAAGATGCATCGAAGTGGAAAACATATGCTACATTTCAATAAAATGCCTTTGATGAACTTTTCTTTTGTAATTGTTCAGTCGCAATCCTTTTTTAAGAACTAGCAATAATCTGACATCATGTGGCGATCCCATCAGCATTGAAACCTTTTTTCCGTCACTTTTCGATTTTAGTCGAACCGCTCTCCCTGTTGCTTACTATAATTTCCAAAAAAATCCTAAAATATATCCAAATTATTACGGAGATAGTTCAACTTGACACACAAATTGTTTTAAAGAAATAACTTCAGTTTGTTAGCTTGTTTAATTTGGTAATCACTGTTTGCCTAACAAATTTTTGACTATGGACACAAAAATTTTCCAAGTTTCATTTTCTTCCATTATTTGCCGTATTTGAGAATCTTCAAATATTTAACCTTACAATTTTTGCAAAATTTCGTAGGTCATCAATATTGTTCCAGGTGTTCTTGATTTATAAACCTTTTAATAACGTAACTCTCTTTATATATATATATATATTTATGGTTATATTCAGTTTTCATGTAAATTGTCTTCCTTAGACTGAAATGCCGACAACGGCGGTAAATAGTTTTGAATATATGATTTGTGTAAAAGCATTAATTGGATCGCACTTATAGACGGATATGGAAACTACGGTGAGACATATTAAATATCTATAAGCTGTGGACTTATTATTTTATCTTATGAGCCAATCTAGTATGGCAGCCTTCAAGTAAGGAAATAAGATCAACCTATATTTGGGGATTACTAAAGTCATCTAAAAAATCTATAGTAATAATGAGAACCCTTAACTAGTGGTAATTAATGTTATTTTAACAGTTATAATTTTGGTATTATCTGTATCTATCATTATTTGCCATATTTGATTACCAGTAAATATTCCCTCTTTCAACCTTTCCCCCAGTGTTACTAAAACAATATCCTTCCACGTCAAATGCTTTAACAAATTGTTTTGTCATTCTTATCTTGATCACATATTAAATCACTGAGGTTATTTTGAGAAAAAAACTCTGCTGTTGATGTTTCACCCTCTTATTTACATCCACTCGGTGACTATACCGATATCTGGGTATTTGGCGGCATCATTGTTTCAGAGTAGTCAATGTGTCCTTTTGAAACAGAACTAAATTTTCATTGATCAAAACAAGACATTTTGTAGAATGCAATTCTAAATACCTTAGCGTTTGATTTTTAATAATATCTTAACTCTTTTCGCATAATTTTACTCGTATTTTCGGTAAGGAGTTTGAGGATAGGGATCAGAACAATATACATGATTGGAAATGCAATTATCATAAAACTAAAAGCATGTTCAATACTTTCATGAATAAGGTCATAATATAGGCACTGTACAGCTTTGTTATCATTGTTTGTTCGAGACTTTTTCGGGAATTTTCGTCCGTCATCGATATCGGTTCAGGTGTTCTTGAGTTTTAAGCTTTTTAAATAATGTCACCCTGTTTATTTAAATTAATGTATTTAGTATACTGTATATATAGGCGCTGTATACTGAATTTTCCTGTAAATTGTCTTCCTTAGACTGAAATGCCTACAACGACGGTAAATAGTTTTGAAGGCATGATTTGTGTAAAAGCATTACTTGGATCGAATTTATAGACAGCATGGGAAACAACGGTAAGATATTTTTTAAATCTGTTTGGTGTTGAATTATGGGAGTATTTTGTCTTTTAAGCCAAAATAATAATGACAGCCATTAAGTAAGGAAAATAGATCAATCTTTAATTAGAGATTACTAAAGCCATTTTAAAATCTCTAAAGTGTATATTTAATAATGGTGACCCTCAACAAGTAGTTATTAATTCAGTTTAAAAAATCTAAGCTAATAATGAAAACTCACTACTAAAGGTCATTTATTTCACTTACAAAATCTAGTTTAATAATAACAACTGCCAACAACAGATTACTCTTATTTTGTTACCAATTTTTAAGCTACCCTATTTGATCAAATATTTTGATTTAAAAAATGTGTTAGAAAATATTCCAATATTAAAAGTCTTGTTAAAACATTATGTAACATGCAAAAATGTGTCAGATTAATATTCTGACTGAAAAATTTAATTGCGTTCAAAATCACTAGTACCATAATACTGGTGATATTCCGAACTCTACTCTACAAATGCACTTAAGGAATTATGGATATATACAAGTACATATTCGTTGGCAAGTTGGCGTTTGAAGGTTTAATTCAACGCCAAATTGATCAATCAGAATTCAATGAATAATAATTTAAATTTGATATTCAAAATAATACAACAACAATTAATTGTACATACAGTTAACATTTGGATTGATTGAAAATAAGATTGAACTTCATCAAACTGAACTCACATCTGTGAAATTACCATTCGTTGGCAACTTTCGCAACAAATAATTTTTAAACACTACGTTGGTCTACAGCGGTTTTGCTGCCTTAGGTGTAAAATCGATTTTGGTTATATTTGTGTCAACAGATCTTGAGACTATCATATGTTTTGTAAGATTTTCTTTGTTCATATTTGAATCCTTAGTTTTATTTTACTCAACAAAAATCAAAAAATATGAAACAAATATTTGTAAAGTTAGTTTCGTTTTGAAAAATAAAGATGCATCAAAGTGGAAAACATATGCCACATTTCAATAAAATGTCTTTGATGAACTTTTCTTTTGTAATTTTTCAGTCGCAATCCTTTTTTAAGAACTAGCAATAATATGATATCATGTGGCGATCCCATCAGGATTGATACCTTTTTTCCGTCACTTTTTTGAACCGCTTTTTAGTTGAACCGCTCTCCCTTTTGCTCAGATTATTACGGAGATTGTTCAACTCGATACACAAATTGTTTTCTAGCGATAACTTCAGTTTGTTAGTTTGTTTAATTTGGTACTCACTGTTTGCCTAACAAGTTTTTTACTACGGACACAAAAATTTTCCAAGTTTAATTTTCGCCCACTATCTCCCATTATTTGTCGTATTTGAGAATCATCAAATATTTTACCTTACAATTTTGAAAACTTTCGAAGGTCATCAATATCGGTCCAGGTGTTGTTGAGTTATAAGCTTTTTAAATAACGTAACTCTCTTTATAAATATATATATAAGGTTGTCTCCCTTCCGCTTTTTTGTCTTTTGAATTTCGCGGCTATGTACAAAGCGTTACAGAGCTCGTATCTGGCAACACTATACATAATTTGAAAGGTCTTGACATAACCTACAAAACAACGCTATGCATGATTAGTTTGGATATTGCGTTCAACAGTTATAACCGTGTAAACATGGAGTTTACTAACGCCGAAATTCGCGCTATTTTAAAGTTTTCCTTCGTTAAAGGCAAATTCGCTAGAGAAACGTTCCGTGAGATTAATGGTGTTTTGGGGGATGGTACTCTATCACTTCAAACCGCGGAGGAATGGTTTCGACGATTCAGAGCCGGTGAAAACGACACCATGGATAAGCCTGCCGGCGGAAGACCTGTGACGACAAATACCGATCAAATCATGGAATACATCGAGTTAGACCGGCATATGGCATCTCGTGACATCGCCCAGGAGATGGGAGTTAGTCACCAAACCATTTTGAACCATCTGCAGAAGGCTGGATACAAAAAAAAAGTTTGATGTTTGGGTGCCGCATAATTTGACGCAAAAAAACCTTCTGGACCGAATCAACGCCTGCGATATGCTGCTGAAACGGAACGAACTCGTCCCATTCTTGAAGCGGATGGTGACTGGCGACGAAAAATGGATCACATACGACAATATCAAGCGAAAACGGTCGTGGTCGAAGGCCGGTGAATCGTCCCAAACAGTGACCAAGCCGGGATTGACGGCCAGGAAGGTTTTGCTGTGTGTTTGGTGGGATTGGAAGGGAATCATCCACTATGAGCTGCTCCCATATGGCCAGACGCTTAATTCTACCATCTACTGCGAACAACTGGACCGCTTGAAGCAGGCGATCGACCAGAAGCGTCCAGAATTGGCCAACAGGAATGGTGTAGTGTTCCACCGGGACAACGCCAGACCACACACTTCGTTGATGACTCGTCAGAAGCTACGGGAGCTCGGATGGGAGGTTTTATCGCATCCATCATATAGCCCGGACGTAGCGCCAAGTGATTACTACCTGTTCCTGTCCATGGCGAATGCCCTTGGTGGTGTGAAGTTGAACTCAAAAGAGGCTTGTGAAAAGTGGCTGTCCGAATTCTTCGCAAATAAGGAGAGGGGCTTTTACGAGGAAGGTATTATGAAATTGCCGTCTTGATGGAAACAGATCATCGAACAAAACCGCGCATATTTTAACTAAATCCGAACACTTTTTATAAAGCATTGAATGAAGAGCAAAAAAGCGGAAGGGAGATATTTGACAACCTTATATATATATATTTATGGTTATATTCAGTTTTCATGTAAATTGTCTTCCTAAGTCTGAAATGCCTACAACGACGGTAAATAGTTTCGAATATTTATTACTAAAAAGTGCATGGTTAATAAAATTATAGATATACAATTATCATAAAACTAAAAGCACGTTCAATACTTTCATGAATAAGGTCATAATGTAGGCACTGTAGAGCTTTGTTATCATTGTTTGTTCGAGATTTTTCGGGAATTTTCGTCCGTCATCGATTTCGGTTCAGGTATTCTTGAGTTTTAAGCTTTTTAAATAATGTCACCCTGTTTATTTAAATATATGTATTTAGTATACTGTATATATAATATTAGTAGGCACTGTATACTGAATTAGTATTAGTAGGCACTGAAAACTGAAATGCCAACAACGACGGTAAATTGTTTCGAAGACATGATTTGTGTAAAAGCATTACTTGGTTTGAACTTATAGACGGCAAGGGAAACTACGGTAAGATATTTTTCGAAACTGTTTGGTGTTGAATTATGGGAGTATTTTGTCTTTTAAGCCAAAATAATAATGACAGCCATTAAGTAAGGAAAATAGATCAATCTTTAAATAGAGATTACTAAAGCCATTTTAAAATCTCTAAAGTGTATATATAATAATAGTAACCTTCAACTAGTGGTTATTAATTCAGTTTAAAAAATCTAAGCTAATAATGAAAACTCATTACTAAAGGTCATTTATTTCACTTACAAAATCTAATTTAATAATAACAACTGCCAACAACAGATTACTCTTATTTTGTTACCAATTTTTAAGCTACCCCAATTGATGTAATATTTCGATTTAAAAAATATGTTAGAAAATATTCCAATATTAAGGGATTTCTTAGAAAATTATGTAACATTAAAAAATGTGTCAGAGTAATATTCTGACTGAAAAAATTAATTGCGTTCAAAACCACTAGTACCATAATACTGGTGATATTCCGAACTCTACTCTACAAATGCACTTAAGGAATTATGGATATATACAAGTACATATTCGTTGGCAAGTTGTCGTTTGAAAGTTGAATTCACCGCCAAATTTATCAATCAGAATTCAATGAATAATAATTTAAATTTGATATTCAAAATAATACACCAACAATTAATTGTACATACAGTTAACATTTGGATTGATTGTCGATCGCACCCAAACACAAAGAAAATAACATTGAACTTCATCAAACTGAACTCACATCTGTGAAATTACCATTCGTTGGCAACTTTCGCAACAAATAATTTTTAAACACTACGTTGGTCTACAGCAGGTTTGCTGCCTTAGGTGTAAAAGCGATTTTGGTTATATTTGTGTCAACAGATCTTGAGACTATCATATGTTTTGTAAGATTTTCGTTGTTCATATTTGAATCCTTAGTTTTATTTTACTCTACAAAAATCAAAAAATATGAAACAAATATTTGTAATGTTAGTTTTGTTTTGAAAAACAAAAAAGGCATCGAGGTGGAAAACATATGCTACATTTCAATAAAATACCTTTGATGAACTTTTCTTTTGTAATTTTTCAGTCGCAATCCTTTGATGCCAATGATATCACGTGGCGATCCCATCACCATTGAAACCTTTTTTCCGTCACTTTTCGATTTTAGTTGAACCGCTCTCCCTTTTGCCTACTATAATTTCCAAAAAAATCCTAAAATTTATCTAGATTATTACGGAGATAGTTCAACTCGATACACAAATTGTTTTCTAGCGATAACTTCAGTTTGTTAGTTTGTTTAATTTGGTACTCACTGTTTGCCTAACAAGTTTTTTACTACGGACACAAAAATTTTCCAAGTTTAATTTTCACCCACTATCTCCCATTATTTGTCGTATTTGAGAATCATCAAATATTCTACCTTACAATTTTTGAAAACTTTCGAAGGTCATCAATATCGGTCCAGGTGTTGTTGAGTTATAAGCTTTTTAAATAACGTAATTCTCTATATAAATCTATATAAGGTTGTCTCCCTTCCGTTTTTTTGTCTTTTGAATTTCGCGGCTATGTACAAAGCGCTACAGAGCTCGTATCTGGCAACACCATACATAATTTGAAAGGTCTTGCCATAACGTACAAAACAACGCTATGCATGATTAGTTTGGATATTGCGTTCAACAGGTATAGACGTGTAAACATGGAGTCCGTTCGTTAGAGAAACGTTCCGTGAGATTAATGGTGTTTTGGGGGATGGTACTCTATCACTTCGAACCGCGGAGGAATGGTTTCGACGATTCAGAGCCGGTGAAAACGACACCGTGGATAAGCCAGCCGGCGGAAGACCTGTGATGACAAATACCGATCAAATCATGGAATACATCGAGTTAGACCGGCATATGGCATCTCGTGACATCGCCCAGGAGATGGGAGTTAGTCACCAAACCATTTTGAACCATCTGCAGAAGGCTGGATACAAAAAAAAAGTTTGATGTTTGGGTGCCGCATAATTTGACGCAAAAAAACCTTCTGGACCGAATCAACGCCTGCGATATGCTGCTGAAACGGAACGAACTCGTCCCATTCTTGAAGCGGATGGTAACTGGCGACGAAAAATGGATCACATACGACAATATCAAGCGAAAACGGTCGTGGTCGAAGGCCGGTGAATCGTCCCAAACAGTGGCCAAGCCGGGATTGACGGCCAGGAAGGTTTTGCTGTGTGTTTGGTGGGATTGGAAGGGAATCATCCACTGTGAGCTGCTCCCATATGGCCAGACGCTTAATTCTACCATCTACTGCGATTAACTGGACCGCTTGAAGCAGGCGATCGACCAGAAGCGTCCAGAATTGGCCAACAGGAAGGGTGTAGTGTTCCACCAGGACAAAGCCAGACCACACACATCGTTGATGACTCGTCAGAAGCTCCGGGAGCTCGGATGGGATCGGTTCAGGTGTCCTCGGGTTTTAAGCTTTTTAAATAATGTCACCCTGTTTATTTAAATATATGTATTTAGGTAAATATACTGCATTTTCTTGTAAATTGTCTTCCTTAGACTGAAATGCCTACAACGACGGTAAATAGTTTCATAGGCATGATTTGTGTAAAAGCAGTAATTGGATCGCACTTATAGACGGATATGGAAACTACGGTAAGACATATTTAACATCTAAAGGCTGATGAATTATTATTTTATCTTATGAGCCAAACTATAAATGGCAGCCTTCAAGTAAGAAAATAATGTCAACCTATAATTGGGGACTACTAAAGTCATCTAAAAAAATCCGTAGTAATAATGGGAACCCTTAACTAGTGGTTATTAATTTTATTTCAACAGTTATAACATTGGTGTTATCTGTATCTATCATTATTTGCCTTATTTGATTACCATTATTCCCTCTTTCAACCTTTCGGTCAGTTTTACTAAAGCAATATCCTTCTACGTCTAATACTTTAGCAAATATATTGGATATTATATCCAATATGTTTGCAGAATTTTTCAAGTCAAACTACTATAATAATTCTTCCAAAACTTTTTCTTATCAGCAAGTGCTGTGTTCGAATACTTTAATTAACGCTCCAATTATTTCTGAAGAAAACGTCCTTTTTAATTTAAATACGTTAAAACCATCTTTAAGTTATGACCCAGACATGATACCCTCATGCTTCCTAAAAAATAGTGCCAAATATATTTACTTGCCTTTGACAAGGAAATTTAATTCCTCTCTTAAACACGGTATATTTCCTTCAATATGGAAACAGTTATTTATAATCCCTTTGCATAAAAGTGGATTTAGATCCAACATTGCAAACTATAGAGGTATCGCAAAACTATCAGTTATACCTAAACTTTTTGAAGCTATCATCACTGACCATATAATATTTTCGATTTCTCCGTTAATTTCCTCATCTCAGCATGGATTTCGTAAAGGAAACTCGACTATAATAAACTTACTTGAATTTGTAAACCATGTATCATTGGGTTTTAGGGAACATAAGCATACGGATGTTATATACACAGACTTTAGCAAAGCTTTCGATAAAGTAAATATCTCGATTCTCATACATAAACTTGATTTGCTGGGCTTTCAGCCAAGATTCCTTCAATTAGTATCTTCCTATTTTTATAATAGAATACAACGAGTGATATTTGAGGATACACCTTCAGATACAATTAATGTTTCTTCTGGTGTTCCGCAAGGAAGTCATCTTGGCCCGATTCTGTTCTTGTTGTTTATTAACGATATCTCTTCAGTAATAGAACTCTCAAAAATTTTATTATACGCTGACGATGTAAAGCTTTTTAAATCATACACTTCAACTGAGGAAAGGTGTCTGTTGCAAACAGACTTAAACAATTTGGTTGCATGGTGTGATATAAATGATTTGCCATTGAATCTCAATAAATGTAAGACGATGTGCTTTTCCCGCAGATCTGTGCACCCCTCTTCTTATGTAATAAAACACCATATTCTGGAAGAAGTTTTTAACTATGCTGATTTGGGAGTTAATATGGACCCTAAGCTTAATTTCAGTCTTCATATTGATACATGGTCTTCAAAAGCTGTCCTCAGTTTTGTTAAATGTTGGTATAAAGAATTTAGAGATCCGTATATTACTAAAACACTTTATACAACTTTGGTTAGACCTATATTGGAATATGGCTCTGTGGTATGGAACCCTAGCTACCAAATCCATTCTGACAAGTTAGAGTCGGTTCAAAAACAATTTTTACTTTTCGTAAGGAAATGCTTGGCATAACATTCTTAGTGAAACTTTTGAATGGAACTGTTTTCAGTTCTTTTCTCCTGTCTGAAATTAAATTTAATATCCCGGTTCGCCTTTCGAGGCAGTTTAGACCTTTACTGCTAAAATCCTGTAGATCAAATTTTGAACTAAACGAGCCATTCCTCCGAATATGTCATGATTTTAATTCTCATTCCAGCACATTTGACTTATCTGACTCACTTTTCAAAATTAAAAAGACTTTATTGTTTTCTCTTAATAAATGAAAATGTAACAATTTATTATATTGTAACTTTAGATCTTAGCTGTTGAAATTTTTTTTTCTGTAGCTGAGCAGTTTTAGATCTCAACACTTAAAAAACTCTCTTGCCTTTTCTGACTCGGCTAATTCCGCACGTATGCGGATTGCGCCCCTCACGTCGGTTGGGCGGGAGGAGTTTAATCGTTGGGTTATTATTATAATAAAATTGTTTTGTCCTTCTTATCTTGATCACATATTAAATCACTAAGTTTATTTTGAGAAAAAAACTCTGCTGTTGATGTTTCACCCTCTTATTTACATCCACTCGGTGACTATACCGATATCTGGGTATTTGGCGGCATCATTGTTTCAGAGTAGTCAATGTGTACTTTTGAAACAGAACTAAATTTTCATTGATCAAAACAAGACATTTTGTAGAATGCAATTCTAAATACCTTAGCGTTTGATTTTTAATAATATCTTAACTCTTTTCGCATAATTTTACTCGTATTTTCGGTAAGGAGTTTGAGGATAGGGATCAGAACAATATACATGACTGGAAAGCTAAATATTTATTACTAAAAAGTGCATAGTTAATAAAATATTAGATATACAATTATCATAAAACTAAAAGCGTGTTCAATACTTTCATGAATAAGGTCATAATATAGGCACTGTACAGCTTTGTTATCATTGTTTGTTCGAGACTTTTTCGGGAATTTTCGTCCGTCATCGATATCGGTTCAGGTGTTCTTGAGTTTTAAGCTTTTTAAATAATGTCACCCTGTTTATTTAAATTAATGTATTTAGTATACTGTATATATAGGCGCTGTATACTGAATTTTCCTGTAAATTGTCTTCCTTAGACTGAAATGCCTACAACGACGGTAAATAGTTTTGAAGGCATGATTTGTGTAAAAGCATTACTTGGATCGAATTTATAGACAGCATGGGAAACAACGGTAAGATATTTTTAAATCTGTTTGGTGTTGAATTATGGGAGTATTTTGTCTTTTAAGCCAAAATAATAATGACAGCCATTAAGTAAGGAAAATAGATCAATCTTTAATTAGAGATTACTAAAGCCATTTTAAAATCTCTAAAGTGTATATATAATAATGGTTACCCTCAACTAGTGGTTATTAATTCAGTTTAAAAAAAATCTAAGGTAATAATGAAAGGTCATTTTTTTCACTTAAAAAATATAATTTAATGATAACAACTTCCAAAAATAGATTACTCTTATTTTGTTACCAATTTTTAAGCTACCCCAATTGATGTAATATTTCGATTTAAAAAATATGTTAGAAAATATTCCAATATTAAGGGATTTCTTAGAAAATTATGTAACATTAAAAAATGTGTCAGAGTAATATTCTGACTGAAAAATTTAATTGCTGTCAAACCCACTAGTACCACAATACTGGTGATATTCCGAACTCTACTCTACAAATGCACTTAAGGAATTATGGATATTCGTACATATATTGGTACATATTCGTTGGCAACATGTCGTTAGAAAGTTGAATTCAACGCCGAAATGATCAATCAGAACTCAATCAATAATAATTTAAAATTGATATTCAAAATAATACACCAACAATTAATTATACATGCAGTTAACATTTGGATTGATTGTCGATCGCACCCAAACACAAAGAAAATAACATTGAACTTCATCAAACTGACCTCACATCTGTGAATTTTCCATTAGTTGGCAACTTTCGCAACAAATAATTTTTAAACACTAAACTGGTCTACAGCAGTTTTGTTGCCTTAGGTGTAAAATCGATTTTGGTTATATTTGTGTCAAGTGATCATGAGACTATCATATGTTTTGTAAGATTTTCTTCGTTCATATTATAATCTTTTCTTTTATTTTACACTACAAAAATCAAAAAATATGAAACAAATATTTGTAATCTTAGTTTCGTTTTGAAAAATAAAGATGCATTGAAGTGGAAAACATATGCTCCATTTCAATAAAATGCCATTGATGAACTTTTCTTTTGTAATTTTTCAGTCGCAATCCTTGATGTTGATGTTTCACCTTCTTATTTACATCTCTTGGTAGACGGTACTCATATCTGAGTGTCTGGCGGCATCATTGTTTCAGAGTAGTCAATGTGTACTTTTGAACTAAATTTTCATTGATTAAAACAAGACATTTTGTAGATTGTTATTCTAAATACCTTAGCGTTTGATTTTTAATAATATCTTAACCCTTTTCGAATAATTTTACTCATATTTTCGGTAAGCAAGTTGAGGATAGGGACCAAAACCATATACATGACTGAAAAGCTAAATATTTATTACTAAAAAGGGGATAGTTAATAAAATATTAGATATACAATTATCCTAAAACTAAAAGCACGTTCAATACTTTCATGAATAGGGTCATAATGTAGGCATTGTAGAGCTTTGTTATCATTGTTTGCTCGAGACTTTTTCGGAAATTTTCGTCTGTCATCGATATCGGTTCAGGTGTCCTTGGGTTTTAAGCTTTTTAAATAATGTCACCCTGTTTATTAAAATATATGTATTTAGGTAAATATATTGAATTTTTTTGTAAATTGTCTTCCTTAGACTGAAATGCCTACAACGACGGTAAATAGTTTCGAAGACATGATTTGTGTAAAAGCATTAATTGGATCGCACTTATAGACGGATATGGAAACTACGGTAAGATATATTTAACATCCATAGGCTGTGGAATTATTATTTTATCTTATGAGCCAAACTAATAATGGCAGCCTTCAAGTAAGAAAATAATATGAACCTATAATTTGGGACTACTAAAGTCATCTAAAAATATCCGTAGTAATAATGCTAACCCTTAACTAGTGGTTATTAATTTTATTTTAACAGTTATAACATTGGTGTTATCTGTATCTATCATTATTTGACGTATATGATTACCATTGTTTAAATGAGATAAGCCTCCCCTACACATACACGCCATTCGCAAAACCAGACTTGTTCGGCAACCTTATTCAACATATCAACGATTCCGATAGACATCGTTCCACCGTAAGAGTAACCTTCGCCTTCATCAACTTCATTTTTGGATATAAACGTCACCACAACAATCCCGCGCGCTCCGGTCAATTTAGTACGACACCGATGCACTACTTTGAACAATTATACACTTACTCGATACATTTACTTGTGTAAAATTAATTTTAAAAAAATTAAGTCAAATAAAGTGTATACGTCTAATGCGCTGTCCTTTTTCTTTGTGAAAGTTCAATAGGGGAATATACTTGACACCCCAATTATTCATGGTCCTTCGAGCCTTACCGAAAGGCACCTTCGGATTTTTATAAAAAAAAAAAAAAAACACTTATACAAACAGTGTGGTGTGGTGATCAAATATACATAGTGAAAATAAAATACATAATTATGTATACCCATACTTAACACAAAGTTTAGTGACAGAACATATAATAAAAATAAAAAAAACCAACGAAAAAAGTGCAGTGAAACAAAACAGTTAAAAACACAAAGTGCATTTAAAAAACAAAAACTACAAAACAGTATAAGCAAACAAAAAAAAAACTAAAAGACATATCGGGCGCGAAACCTAAAAGCACTTAAACACAAAACAGAAATAAAAATAAAAACAAAATAAACGGGCGCGGATTTAAACACATAAACTCAAATTGTTTAAACAACAAATAACACAACACTGCTGGAAGACATCAAAAGAAGGGGAAGGAATGAATTGGAACAAAACGCCCAGGCTCATAAACATACACATATAATATATTTTCATGGATGGAATACCAAGTGAGCGTATTTACTCCTTAAATATTTATTATACGAAAATGCCCATATGTATGTACAATTTATAGGTTTATATATAACTATATAATACCTGTTATACCAAATCCGTTTAACAATTTAATACGGTTACCAAACTGGTTCAATTTTCGGGTTTAATTTACTTGAAAACCGAAAACAGTTTGGTGTAATATATAGACTCAAATATCTAATTATTTAGTGCCTATCTACTAGCTTACCTTTGTGTATTCAAACACACCAATTAACAAACACAAAAAACTAATTCAAGTATATACTTGCACATTAATCCAGCAATACCCCTTATGCTTAATAAAGCAATAAGCAGGATTGCATTCAATAAGTAAGCAAAGGCAAAATATCAAACATAAAACAAACAGAGAAAGAAATAAAAATACAACAGACAAACATACATATATGCATATCGAATTAACGTTTACATATTATATCTATATATGTCGTTATATATATATTTTTACTAAACAAATATATATAAACAAAAATATATTTACAAAGTGCATAAGGGAAAATACCTGCACATTATTCACTTCGCTTTCGCGCTCTCTTCGCAGTGCGAACATACATATTTATACATACGGCATATAATCTATGCCTATGCTTATATACCCTATATACATTGGGTCAATTACACATTGAAAATTTACAAAATTACAAAGTTATAAAATTACATGAAAAATAAAACAATAAACGTTGTGGTAAAGATAACACTACTAGATATTAAAAATAATAAATAATTTATTAAAAACAAAAATACACATATTTTCAAAGTCCACATTGGCATACATCCCGCAATACCCTTTGTAACAAACAAGCAGGATTGCATACACAAAAGTAAAAGCAAATTGATCTCTACAACGAGCTCTCAATTGCCCTAGAAAATAAAAATATTACATACGCACAAACAATTCGTATTGATCTCTTCAACGAGCTCTCAATTTCACGAGCACATAAATATATATGTACACACAAGTCCGTGTATTAGGGTGTACCTAAATACATCAATATAAGGACATAAAAAGTATTATTGAATTAAAAGTGCGATTTTTAATAATTAAATAAATTAAAGCAATACATTCAAAATAAAACCACAACAAAATCATATTGCTAGCAAATACAGTTTACACTGAGAAAATTTTAATAAATTTTGACAAATATTTTAACATACAAAAAAAAAAATGATGAATGTGGATAAAATTCAAATTACACCTGCAGAAGCTACACGCGCAAGACAGGTTACCACAAAGCAAACAAAAGGCAAAAATATTTGTGCCATTAAATTCATTTCTGAGAGTGACAGATTAACACGATACTGCACTCGATTTTCATCTTCACCGATTCAAGACATCTCTGAATCGTTATTGGAAATAAAAAAACAAAATATTGACAATTTTTGGACTCGTCTCCAAACGGATCATGACGCCATAGTAGATTATGACAATTCAGATCTACCACACGATTTTAAATTATCGGCCTCCGCACTATACGAAAACTGCTTAGACCAGTATGAAGAAACAAAAGCTATGATTTCTGATCAATTAAAGCTAATAAAAGCGATTGCACCTACTCCGCATCCGAGAGTAGAGCTGCCACAAATTCAAAGTCAAGAGGCAAGTTCGGGCATCCATCTCGAGGTGCCCGCATGTGACACAGAAATATTTTATGGAGGTTATGAAGAATGGCCGTCTTTCCGGGACATGTTCACTGCCGTATACATCAACCATCCAAAATTATCAAAAGCGCAAAAATTGTATAACCTCCAATACAAAACTAAAGGTCAAGCAGGCGCAATAGTAAAACAGTTCGCACTAAATGACGACAATTTCAATTTGGCTTGGGAAGCTCTAAAATCCAGATATGAAAATGGAAGAATATTGGTCGATAACCAAGTAACGACACTATTAAACTTGCCTAAGATTCAAAAAGAAACCAGTGAAGAGTTTATAAGACTACAATCCACTGTTTCAAACTGTTTGTCGGTTTTATCGACACAAAATATTCCCACAGACAGCTGGGACCCTATACTGGTAAACATATGCACTGCCGCATTACCAGAAAAATCGTTACTTTTATGGGAGCAATCGCTCTCATCACGAAAGAAATGCCCCACGTGGCAACAAATGAAAGACTTTCTAACTACCCAGTACGAAATCGCTGAAAGGGTAGATAAAAAGCTAATTAAAACAAAAATTGTTCAAAACGACCTAAAAAGAAGCTTCAATAGACCCCAAGCTAGTAGCAAAAACAAATTAAACAGAAGATTTTACAAAACGCAATCGTTCACATCCGAACAGAATAAGCATACGTCATGCGAACTATGCACAAGATGGCATAAACTACAATCTTGCGAGATATTTAAAAAATTAAAAATTCACGAAAGAAACAATTTTATAAGAACAAAAAGATTATGTACAAATTGCTTGTCATATACGCATACTCATAAGAATTGTAAAAGCACATTCAATTGCATCTACTGTCGAAAAAGACATCACACAATGCTTCACTACAGCACATTGCCCAGCTCACCCCAAAAGAGTGCATATAGTAGTATAAAAAGAACCACGAGTTTAGTTTCAACTACAAATCCCGAAAACCACAATACCGAAAATTGCCTAATGACACCATGTTGCTCAAAGGCACAAAACACTCAAACGCTACACAGCGAAATACAAAATAGGGCATTACTACCCACAGCAGTCATCTCCATCGAACACCGAGGAGAACTGTTTAAACTTAGGGCCTTAATAGACCAAGGATCACAACGATCTTTCATAGCGTCTAGGGTACAAAGTAGGCTACAACTGCCAACAAAACAAGCCAACTTTAAAATCACGGGAATGGGCGGAAGAGTAGTCCAAAACTCAAATAATATCTGCCCCATTACCCTAATTTCCCCCCCAGCGGATCAGAGAATTAAAGCAGAAGCTATAGTCTTACCGCAGCTAACAAATATGCTTCCAAGCTACCATACAAATGCAAGCATTGGCAAAAGGTTTCACACCTGAAGCTAGCAGATCCCAACTGCAATACCCCCGCTCAAATAGATATAATAGTAGGCAGCGACCTTATACCGCAAATAATGCTTGAAGGTGTTGAAAAAATTTCAACGACCCTTCTAGCCCAAAATACTATATTCGGTTGGATTCTAAGTGGACTAGTTACTGAACCAGTTTCCACATCAACAACTCAAGTTGACGAAAATTCAAAAAAATACCTTAATTCATAATTAAGTAAATTTGAGGAGTTAGAAAAATGCCCGTCATATCAATTACAACCCCAAAGGATCAGTATTGAGAAGACTTCCACAAAGCCACGACTACTCGATCAAATAAGGGCCGGTACGTCATACGACTACCACTAAACTCCCAATGTTCCAACACTCCACTAATTGGCAGAAAAAACCAAGTTAGAGTCCCTTCTGACAAGATCAGGTTTAAAAACACAAATATGTTACTTTTCGACTACGCAGGATGGCTTCTGCCAATAATGATACAAAAATCCTGCTTCAAAAATCTTGAGTTATGTGGCGCGCTACTACTTGCCAAAATCGCACTTAACATAATATATAACAAAATTGTCCAAAGGTTGTCGAAAAATCGACACCTCTCTTACTATAGTGCCTGATAGTTGACAACATTTTCATAATACATAAAACTTCAAAAATAAAGTTAAGGGATCACCATATTTACAATGTGATACAGTGACGCACTCAGACTTACAAAAAGCAAAGGTCGCACTTATCGCAACTATCTAAGCGCTCATCAAACGGGTAGTTTATGGGAAACACTTGTAAAAGTTGTAAATCTCACTTCAAAAAAGTGAGCGAAAATCACAAAGCTCACTCTCGCAAGATCCCTCTTCAAATGTTTTCAAAGTAGCACCCATTCTGGCAATATGTGAGCCAGGCGTGGAGTCGCTATCCTTACTAAGTCATAATAAATAAATGGTAAATAACCGGAAATAAAAATTATAAACACAAAAGTCATATACTTTTACTAAAATAACAAGTCGTCAAAATAGTGAACCAAATAAACACGCAAAATAAATTTGCTTACATTAAGCGCCCTCGGCTACTCTACCAGCAGCACGCCGAAATACTTCCAACATTTACAGCCACAGATGGGTAATACTAGGCAAAATATTCGACTAGGGGGCCCAGGATGTTTAAATGAGATAAGCCGCCCCTACCATACCATCTACTCGGCAAGAACTGGCGCACCCTAGTATAACCCACTACAATACACCACACTCATACATCACCACACGGGACAACTCAACACAGCACAGCATCGCGCCCTTCAGCAATCAAATAGGATGGTCTCCGCAGCATATACACCTCATTCGAAGTAATAGCGATCCTGCGCGCACCTCATTCGTTATCGACTACGGGCCTGAGCGCCACATCATCTTTCGCTTATTAGACCGCTAATACAGCAATCCACGTTGCTGAGCACCACATGATATTTTTCGCAAAACCAGACTTGTGCGGCAACCTTATTCAACATATCAACGATTCCGATAGACATCGTTCCACCGTAAGAGTAACCTTCGCCTTCATCAACTTCATTTTTGGATATAAACGTCACCACAACAATCCCGCGCGCTCCGGTCAATTTAATACGACACCGATGCACTACTTTGAACAATTATACACTTACTCGATACATTTACTTGTGTAAAATTAATTTAAAAAAAATTAAGTCAAATAAAGTGTATACGTCTAATGCGCTGTCATTTTTCTTTGTGAAAGTTCAATAGAGGAATATACTTGACACCCCAATTATTCATGGTCCTTCGAGCCTTACCGAAAGGCACCTTCGGATTTTTATAAAAAAAAAAAAAAAACACTTATACAAACAGTGTGGTGTGGTGATCAAATATACATAGTGAAAATAAAATACATAATTATGTATACCCATACTTAACACAAAGTTTAGTGACAGAACATATAATAAAAATAAAAAAAACCAACGAAAAAAGTGCAGTGAAACAAAACAGTTAAAAACACAAAGTGCATTTAAAAAACAAAAATTACAAAACAGTATAAGCAAACAAAAAAAAAACTAAAAGACATATCGGGCGCGAAACCTAAAAGCACTTAAACACAAAACAGAAATAAAAATAAAAACAAAATAAACGGGCGCGGATTTAAACACATAAACTCAAATTGTTTAAACAACAAATAACACAACACTGCTGGAAGACATCAAAAGAAGGGGAAGGAATGAATTGGAACAAAACGCCCAGGCTCATAAACATACACATATAATATATTTTCATGGATGGAATACCAAGTGAGCGTATTTACTCCTTAAATATTTATTATACGAAAATGCCCATATGTATGTACAATTTATAGGTTTATATATAACTATATAATACCTGTTATACCAAATCCGTTTAACAATTTAATACGGTTACCAAACTGGTTCAATTTTCGGGTTTAATTTACTTGAAAACCGAAAACAGTTTGGTGTAATATATAGACTCAAATATCTAATTATTTAGTGCCTATCTACTAGCTTACCTTTGTGTATTCAAACACACCAATTAACAAACACAAAAAACTAATTCAAGTATATACTTGCACATTAATCCAGCAATACCCCTTATGCTTAATAAAGCAATAAGCAGGATTGCATTCAATAAGTAAGCAAAGGCAAAATATCAAACATAAAACAAACAGAGAAAGAAATAAAAATACAACAGACAAACATACATATATGCATATCGAATTAACGTTTACATATTATATCTATATATGTCGTTATATATATATTTTTACTAAACAAATATATATAAACAAAAATATATTTACAAAGTGCATAAGGGAAAATACCTGCACATTATTCACTTCGCTTTCGCGCTCTCTTCGCAGTGCGAACATACATATTTATACATACGGCATATAATCTATGCCTATGCTTATATACCCTATATACATTGGGTCAATTACACATTGAAAATTTACAAAATTACAAAGTTGTAAAATTAAATGAAAAATAAAACAATAAACGTTGTGGTAAAGGTAACACTACTAGATATTAAAAAATTAAAAATAATAAATAACATATTAAAACATATACAATTATAGTTGTACATATTTTCAAAGTCCACATTGGCATACATCCCGCAATACCCTTTGTAACAAACAAGCAAGATTGCGTACATAAAAAACTAAAAGCACATTGATCTCTTCAACGAGCTCTCAATTGCATTAGAAAGTATACATACATACCCACAACCAATTGATTTCTTCAACGAGCTCTCAAATTTACGAGCACATAAATATATACTAACAAGTCCGTTTATTAGGGTGTACCTAAATACATCAATATAAGGACATAAAAAGTATTATTGAATTAAAAGTGCGATTTTTAATAATTAAATAAATGAAAGCAATACATTCAAAATAAAACCACAACAAAATCATATTGCTAGCAAATACAGTTTACACTGAGAAAATTTTAATAAATTTTGACAAATATTTTAACATACAAAAAAAAACATGATGAAAGGCAAAAATATTTGTGCCACCAAATTCATTTTTGAGAGTGACAGATTAACACGATACTGCACTCGATTTTCATCTTCACCGATTCAAGACATCTCTGAATCGTTATTGGAAATAAAAAAAACAAAATATTGACAATTTTTGGACTCGTCTCCAAACGGCTCATGACGCCATAGTAGATTATGACAATTCAGATCTACCACACGATTTTAAATCATCGGTTTACGCACTATACGAAAACTGCTTAGACCAGTATGAAGAAACAAAAGCTATGATTTCTGATCAATTAAAGCTAATAAAAGCGATTGCACCTACTCCGCATCCGAGAGTAGAGCTGCCACAAATTCAAAGTCAAGAGGCAAGTTCGGGCATCCATCTCGAGGTGCCCGCATGTGACACAGAAATATTTTATGGAGGTTATGAAGAATGGCCGTCCTTCCGGGACATGTTCACTGCCGTATACATCAACCATCCAAAAATATTAAAAGCGCAAAAATGGTATCACCTCCGATACAAAACTAAAGGTCAAGCAGGCGCAATAGTAAAACAGTTCGCACTAGATGACGACAATTTCAATTTGGCTTGGGAATTCAAAAAGAAACAAGTGAAAAATTTATTAGACTACAATCCACTGTAGTCGGTTTTATCGACACAAAAATCGTTACTTTTATGGGAGCAATCGCTCTCATCACGAAAGAAATGCCCCACGTGGCAACAAATGAAAGACTTTCTAACTACCCAGTACGAAATCGCTGAAAGGGTAGATAAAAAACTAATTAAAACAAAAATGGTTCAAAACGACCTAAAAAGAAGTTTCAATAGACCCCAAGCTAGTAGCAAAAACAAATTAAACAGAAGATTTTACAAAACGCAATCGTTCACATCCGAACAGAATAAGCATACGTCATGCGAACTATGCACAATAGAGCATAAACTACAATCTTGCGAGATATTTAAAAAATTAAAAATTCACGAAAGAAACAATTTTATAAGAACAAAAAGATTATGTACAAATTGCTTGTCACATACGCATACTCATAAAAATTGTAAAAGCAAATTCAATTGCATTTACTGTCGAAAAAGACATCACACAATGCTTCACTACAGCACATTTCCCAGCTCACCCTAAAAGAGTGCATATAGTAGTATAAAAAGAACCACGAGTTTAGTTTCAACTACAAATCCCGAAAACCACAATACCGAAAATTGCCTAATGACACCATGTTGCTCAAAGGCACAAAACACTCAAACGCTACACAGCGAAATACAAAATAGGGCATTACTACCCACAGCAGTCATCTCCATCGAACACCGAGGAGAACTGTTTAAACTTAGGGCCTTAATAGACCAAGGATCACAACGATCTTTCATAGCATCTAGGGCACAAAGTAGGCTACAACTGCCAACAAAAAAAGCCAACTTTAAAATCACGGGAATGGGCGGAAGAGTAGTCCAAAACTCAAATAATATCTGCCCCATTACCCTAATTTCCCCCCCAGCGGATCAGAGAATTAAAGCAGAAGCTATAGTCTTACCGCAGCTAACAAATATGCTTCCAAGCTACCATACAAATAGCAAGCATTGGCAAAAGGTTTCACACCTGAAGCTAGCAGATCCCAACTGCAATACCCCCGCTCAAATAGATATAATAGTAGGCAGCGACCTTATACCGCAAATAATGCTTGAAGGTGTTGAAAAAATTTCAACGACCCTTCTAGCCCAAAATACTATATTCGGTTGGATTCTAAGTGGACTAGTTACTAAACCAGTTTCCACATCAACAACTCAAGTTGACGAAAATTCAAAAAAATACCTTAATTCACAATTAAGTAAATTTGAGGAGTTAGAAAAATGCCCGTCATATCAATTACAACCCCAAAGGATCAGTATTGAGAAGACTTCCACAAAGCCACGACTACTCGATCAAATAAGGGCCGGTACGTCATACGACTACCACTAAACTCCCAATGTTCCAACACTCCACTAATTGGCAGAAAAAACCAAGTTAGAGTCCCTTCTGACAAGATCAGGTTTAAAAACACAAATATGTTACTTTTCGACTACGCAGGATGGCTTCTGCCAATAATGATACAAAAATCCTGCTTCAAAAATCTTGAGTTATGTGGCGCGCTACTACTTGCCAAAATCGCACTTAACATAATATATAACAAAATTGTCCAAAGGTTGTCGAAAAATCGACACCTCTCTTACTATAGTGCCTGATAGTTGACAACATTTTCATAATACATAAAACTTCAAAAATAAAGTTAAGGGATCACCATATTTACAATGTGATACAGTGACGCACTCAGACTTACAAAAAGCAAAGGTCGCACTTATCGCAACTATCTAAGCGCTCATCAAACGGGTAGTTTATGGGAAACACTTGTAAAAGTTGTAAATCTCACTTCAAAAAAGTGAGCGAAAATCACAAAGCTCACTCTCGCAAGATCCCTCTTCAAATGTTTTCAAAGTAGCACCCATTCTGGCAATATGTGAGCCAGGCGTGGAGTCGCTATCCTTACTAAGTCATAATAAATAAATGGTAAATAACCGGAAATAAAAATTATAAACACAAAAGTCATATACTTTTACTAAAATAACAAGTCGTCAAAATAGTGAACCAAATAAACACGCAAAATAAATTTGCTTACATTAAGCGCCCTCGGCTACTCTACCAGCAGCACGCCGAAATACTTCCAACATTTACAGCCACAGATGGGTAATACTAGGCAAAATATTCGACTAGGGGGCCCAGGATGTTTAAATGAGATAAGCCGCCCCTACCATACCATCTACTCGGCAAGAACTGGCGCACCCTAGTATAACCCACTACAATACACCACACTCATACATCACCACACGGGACAACTCAACACAGCACAGCATCGCGCCCTTCAGCAATCAAATAGGATGGTCTCCGCAGCATATA
Source organism: Bactrocera oleae (assembly GCF_042242935.1). Taxonomy (NCBI): domain Eukaryota; kingdom Metazoa; phylum Arthropoda; class Insecta; order Diptera; family Tephritidae; genus Bactrocera; species Bactrocera oleae. Next base: position 3,262,707 of record NC_091542.1, on the reverse strand, counting down.
CACCTCATTCGAAGTAATAGCGATCCTGCGCGCACCTCATTCGTTATCGACTACGGGCCTGAGCGCCACATCATCTTTCGCTTATTAGACCGCTAATACAGCAATCCACGTTGCTGAGCACCACATGATATTTTTCGCAAAACCAGACTTGTGCGGCAACCTTATTCAACATATCAACGATTCCGATAGACATCGTTCCACCGTAAGAGTAACCTTCGCCTTCATCAACTTCATTTTTGGATATAAACGTCACCACAACAATCCCGCGCGCTCCGGTCAATTTAATACGACACCGATGCACTACTTTGAACAATTATACACTTACTCGATACATTTACTTGTGTAAAATTAATTTAAAAAAAATTAAGTCAAATAAAGTGTATACGTCTAATGCGCTGTCATTTTTCTTTGTGAAAGTTCAATAGAGGAATATACTTGACACCCCAATTATTCATGGTCCTTCGAGCCTTACCGAAAGGCACCTTCGGATTTTTATAAAAAAAAAAAAAAACACTTATACAAACAGTGTGGTGTGGTGATCAAATATACATAGTGAAAATAAAATACATAATTATGTATACCCATACTTAACACAAAGTTTAGTGACAGAACATATAATAAAAATAAAAAAAACCAACGAAAAAAGTGCAGTGAAACAAAACAGTTAAAAACACAAAGTGCATTTAAAAAACAAAAACTACAAAACAGTATAAGCAAACAAAAAAAAAAAACTAAAAGACATATCGGGCGCGAAACCTAAAAGCACTTAAACACAAAACAGAAATAAAAATAAAAACAAAATAAACGGGCGCGGATTTAAACACATAAACTCAAATTGTTTAAACAACAAATAACACAACACTGCTGGAAGACATCAAAAGAAGGGGAAGGAATGAATTGGAACAAAACGCCCAGGCTCATAAACATACACATATAATATATTTTCATGGATGGAATACCAAGTGAGCGTATTTACTCCTTAAATATTTATTATACGAAAATGCCCATATGTATGTACAATTTATAGGTTTATATATAACTATATAATACCTGTTATACCAAATCCGTTTAACAATTTAATACGGTTACCAAACTGGTTCAATTTTCGGGTTTAATTTACTTGAAAACCGAAAACAGTTTGGTGTAATATATAGACTCAAATATCTAATTATTTAGTGCCTATCTACTAGCTTACCTTTGTGTATTCAAACACACCAATTAACAAACACAAAAAACTAATTCAAGTATATACTTGCACATTAATCCAGCAATACCCCTTATGCTTAATAAAGCAATAAGCAGGATTGCATTCAATAAGTAAGCAAAGGCAAAATATCAAACATAAAACAAACAGAGAAAGAAATAAAAATACAACAGACAAACATACATATATGCATATCGAATTAACGTTTACATATTATATCTATATATGTCGTTATATATATATTTTTACTAAACAAATATATATAAACAAAAATATATTTACAAAGTGCATAAGGGAAAATACCTGCACATTATTCACTTCGCTTTCGCGCTCTCTTCGCAGTGCGAACATACATATTTATACATACGGCATATAATCTATGCCTATGCTTATATACCCTATATACATTGGGTCAATTACACATTGAAAATTTACAAAATTACAAAGTTGTAAAATTAAATGAAAAATAAAACAATAAACGTTGTGGTAAAGGTAACACTACTAGATATTAAAAAATTAAAAATAATAAATAACATATTAAAACATATACAATTATAGTTGTACATATTTTCAAAGTCCACATTGGCATACATCCCGCAATACCCTTTGTAACAAACAAGCAAGATTGCGTACATAAAAAACTAAAAGCACATTGATCTCTTCAACGAGCTCTCAATTGCATTAGAAAGTATACATACATACCCACAACCAATTGATTTCTTCAACGAGCTCTCAAATTTACGAGCACATAAATATATACTAACAAGTCCGTTTATTAGGGTGTACCTAAATACATCAATATAAGGACATAAAAAGTATTATTGAATTAAAAGTGCGATTTTTAATAATTAAATAAATGAAAGCAATACATTCAAAATAAAACCACAACAAAATCATATTGCTAGCAAATACAGTTTACACTGAGAAAATTTTAATAAATTTTGACAAATATTTTAACATACAAAAAAAAACATGATGAAAGGCAAAAATATTTGTGCCACCAAATTCATTTCTGAGAGTGACAGATTAACACGATACTGCACTCGATTTTCATCTTCACCGATTCAAGACATCTCTGAATCGTTATTGGAAATAAAAAAAACAAAATATTGACAATTTTTGGACTCGTCTCCAAACGGCTCATGACGCCATAGTAGATTATGACAATTCAGATCTACCACACGATTTTAAATCATCGGTTTACGCACTATACGAAAACTGCTTAGACCAGTATGAAGAAACAAAAGCTATGATTTCTGATCAATTAAAGCTAATAAAAGCGATTGCACCTACTCCGCATCCGAGAGTAGAGCTGCCACAAATTCAAAGTCAAGAGGCAAGTTCGGGCATCCATCTCGAGGTGCCCGCATGTGACACAGAAATATTTTATGGAGGTTATGAAGAATGGCCGTCCTTCCGGGACATGTTCACTGCCGTATACATCAACCATCCAAAAATATTAAAAGCGCAAAAATGGTATCACCTCCGATACAAAACTAAAGGTCAAGCAGGCGCAATAGTAAAACAGTTCGCACTAGATGACGACAATTTCAATTTGGCTTGGGAATTCAAAAAGAAACAAGTGAAAAATTTATTAGACTACAATCCACTGTAGTCGGTTTTATCGACACAAAAATCGTTACTTTTATGGGAGCAATCGCTCTCATCACGAAAGAAATGCCCCACGTGGCAACAAATGAAAGACTTTCTAACTACCCAGTACGAAATCGCTGAAAGGGTAGATAAAAAACTAATTAAAACAAAAATGGTTCAAAACGACCTAAAAAGAAGTTTCAATAGACCCCAAGCTAGTAGCAAAAACAAATTAAACAGAAGATTTTACAAAACGCAATCGTTCACATCCGAACAGAATAAGCATACGTCATGCGAACTATGCACAATAGAGCATAAACTACAATCTTGCGAGATATTTAAAAAATTAAAAATTCACGAAAGAAACAATTTTATAAGAACAAAAAGATTATGTACAAATTGCTTGTCACATACGCATACTCATAAAAATTGTAAAAGCAAATTCAATTGCATTTACTGTCGAAAAAGACATCACACAATGCTTCACTACAGCACATTTCCCAGCTCACCCTAAAAGAGTGCATATAGTAGTATAAAAAGAACCACGAGTTTAGTTTCAACTACAAATCCCGAAAACCACAATACCGAAAATTGCCTAATGACACCATGTTGCTCAAAGGCACAAAACACTCAAACGCTACACAGCGAAATACAAAATAGGGCATTACTACCCACAGCAGTCATCTCCATCGAACACCGAGGAGAACTGTTTAAACTTAGGGCCTTAATAGACCAAGGATCACAACGATCTTTCATAGCGTCTAGGGTACAAAGTAGGCTACAACTGCCAACAAAACAAGCCAACTTTGAAATCACGGGAATGGGCGGAAGAGTAGTCCAAAACTCAAATAATATCTGCCCCATTACCCTAATTTCCCCCCAAGCGGATAAAAGAATTAAAGCAGAAGCTATAGTCTTACCGCAGCTAACAAATATGCTTCCAAGCTATCATACAAATAGCAAGCATTGGCAAAAGGTTTCACACCTGAAGCTAGCAGATCCCAACTGCAATACCCCCGCTCAAATAGATATAATAGTAGGCAGCGACCTTATACCGCAAATAATGCTTGAAGGTGTTGAAAAAATTTCAACGACCCTTCTAGCCCAAAATACTATATTCGGTTGGATTCTAAGTGGACTAGTTACTAAACCAGTTTCCACATCAACAACTCAAGTTGACGAAAATTCAAAAAAATACCTTAATTCACAATTAAGTAAATTTGAGGAGTTAGAACATTTTTCTTTCCCCGTCATATCAATTACAACCCCAAAGGATCAGTATTGTGAAGACTTCCACAAAGCCACAACTACTCGATCAAATAAGGGCCGATACGTCATACGCCTACCACTAAACTCCCAATGTTCCAACACTCCACTAATTGGCAGAAAAAACCAAGTTAAAGTCCCTTCTGCTAATACAGCAATCCACGTTGCTGAGCACCACATGATATTTTTCGCAAAACCAGACTTGTTCGGCAACCTTATTCAACATAACAACGATTCCGATGAGACATCGTTCCACCGTAAGAGTAACCTTCGCCTTCATCAACTTCATTTTTGGATATAAACGTCACCACAACAATCCCGCGCGCTCCGGTCAATTTAATACGACACTACTTTGAACAATTATACACTTACTCGATACATTTACTTGTGAAAAATTAATTTAAAAAAAATTAAGTCAAATAAAGTGTATACGTCTAAAGCGCTGTCATTTTTCTTTGTGAAAGTTCAATAGGGGAATATACTTGACACCCCACTTATTCATGTGGTCCTTCGAGCCTTCCCTCTTTCAACCTTTCCGCCAGTTTTACTAAAACAATATCCATCCACGTCTAATGCTTTAACAAATTGTTTTGTCATTCTTTTCTTGATCACATATTAAATCACTGAATTTATTTTGAGAAAAAAACTCTGCTGTTGATGTTTCACCCTCTTATTTACACCCACTCGTAGACGGCAACATCATTGTTTCAGAGTAGTCAATGTGTACTTTTGAAACAGAACTAAATTTTCGTTGATTAAAGCAAGACATTTTGTAGACTGTAATTCTAAATATCTTAGCGTTTAATTTTGAATAATATCTTAACTCTTTTCGCATAATTTTACTCATATTTTCGGTAAGAAGTTTGAGGATAGGGATCAGAACCATATACACGACAGGAAAGCTAAATATTTATTACTAAAAAGTAGATAGTTAATAAAATATTAGATACAAAATTATCATAAAACCAAAACCACGTTCAGTAGAGCTTTGTTATCATTGGTTGCTCGAGACCTTTTCGCGAACTTTCGTCTGTCATCGATATCAATTCAGGTGTTCTTGAGTTTTAAGCTTTTTAAATAATGTCACCCTGTTTATTTAAATATATGTATTTTGGTAAATATACTGAATTTTCTTGTAAATTATCTTCCTTAGACTGAAATACCTACAACGACGGTAAATAGTTTCGAAGACATGATTTGTGTCAAAGCATTACTTGGATCGAACTTATAGCCAGCAGGGGAAACTACGGTAAGATATTTTTCAAAACTGTTTGGTGTTGAATTATGGGAGTATTTTGTCTTTTAAGCCAAAATAATATTGACAGCCATTAAATAGGAAAAATAGATAGCTTTAATTAGAGATTACTAAAGCCATTTTAAAATCTCTAAAGTGTATATATAATAATGGTTACCCTCAACTAGTGGTTATTAATTCAGTTTAAAAAATTCTAAGCTAGTAATGAAAACTCACTACTAAGTGTCATTTATTTCACTTACAAAATCTAATTTAATGATGACAACTTCCAACAACAGATTAATCTTATTTTGTTACCAATTTTAAGCTACCCCAGTTGATCTAACATTTTGATTTAAAAAATGTGTTATTAATTATGTAACATTCGAAAATGTGTCAGAGTAATATTCTGACTGAACAATTTTATTGCGTTCAAACCTACAACTACAATAATGCTAGTGATATTCCGCACTCTACTCTACAAATGCACCTAAGGAATTATAGATATATACAAGTACATATTCGTTGGCTACATGTCGTTAGAAAGTTGAGTTCAACGCCAAAATGATCAATCAGAATTGAATGAATAATAATTAAAATTTGATATTCAAAATAATACACCAACAATTAATTGCACATACAGTTAACATTTGGATTGATTGTCGATCGCACCCACACACAAAGAAAATAACATTGAACTTCATTAAACTGAACTCACATCTGTGAAATTAGCATTCGTTGGCAACTTACGCAACAAATAATTTTTAAAAACTACACTGGTCTACAGAGGTTTTGCTGCCTTAGGTGTAACATCGATTTTGGTTATATTTGTGTAATCAGATCATGAGACTATCATATGTTTTGTAAGATTTTCTTCGTTCATATTATAATCTTTTCTTTTATTTTACACTACAAAAATCAAAAAATATGAAACAAATATTTGTAATGTTAGTTTCGTTTTGAAAAATAAAGATGTGGAAAACATCGAAGTGGAAAACATACGCTACATTTCAATAAAATGCCTTTGATGAAATTTTCTTCTGTAATTTTTCAGTCGCAATTCTTTCTTAAGAACTAGCAATAATCTGACATCATGTGGCGATCCCATCAGCATTTATACCTTTTTTCCGTCACTTTTCGATTTTAGTTGAACCGCTCTCCCATTTGCTTACAATAATTTCCAGAAAAATCCTAAAATTTATCCAGATTATTACCGCGATAGTTCAACTTGATACACAAATTGTATTCTTGAGATAACTTCAGTTTGTTAGCTTGTTTAATTAGGTACTCACTGTTTGCCTAACAAGTTTTTGACTATGGACACAAAAATTTTCCAAGTTTCATTTTCACCCATTATCTTCCATTATTTGTCGTATTTGAGGATCTGCAAATATTCCACCTTACAATTTTTGCAAACTTTCGTAGGTGATCAATATCGTTCCAGGTGTTCTTGAGTTATAAACCTTTTTACAACGTAACTCTCTTTAAATATATATATATATATTTATGGTTATATTCAGTTTTCATGTAAATTGTCTTCCTTAGACTGAAATGCCTACAACGACGGTAAATAGTTTCAAATATATGATTTGTGTAAAATCATTACTTAGATCGAATTTATAGACGGCATGGGAAACTACGGTAAGACATTTGTCAAATCTGTCTGGTGTTGAATTATGGGAGTATTTTGTCTTTTATGCCAAAATAATAATGACAGCCATTAAATAAGGAAAATAGATTAATCTTTAATTAGCGATTGCTAAAAACATTTTAAAATCTCTAGAATGTATATATAATAATGGCAACCCTCAACTGGTTTTTATTAATTCAGTTTAAAAAATCTAAGCTAATAATGAAAACTCACTACTAAAAATCATTTATTTCACTTATAAAATCTAATTTAATAATAACAACTTCCAACAACAGATTACTCTTATTTTGGTACCAATTTTTAAGCTAATTCAATTGATCTAACATTTTGATTTAAAAAATGTGTTAGAAAATACTCCACTATTAAAAGATTTCTTAGAAAAATATGTAACAATTAAAAAATGTGTCACAGTTATATTCTGACTCAAAAATTTAATTGCGTTCAAACCCACTAGTATATAATACTGGTGATATTCCGAACTCTACTCTACAAATGCACTTAAGGAATTATGGATATGCCGTTTGAAAGTTGAATTCAACGACAAAATGATCAATCAGAATTCAATGAATAATAATTTAAATTTGATATTCAAAATAATACACCAATAATTAATTGCACATACAGTTAACATTTGGATTGATTATCGATCGCACTCAAACACAAAGAAAATAACATTGAACTTCATCAAACTGAACTCACATCTGTGAAATTACCATTCGTTGGTAACTTACGCAACAAATAATTTTTAAACACTACGTTGGTCTACAGCGGTTTTGTTGCCTTAGGTGTAAAATCAATTTTGGTTATATTTGTGTCAACAGATCATGAGACTATCAATTGTTTTGTAAGATTTTCTTCTTTCATAGTTGAATCTTTAGTTTTATTTAACTCTACAAAAATCAAAAAATATGAAACAAATATTCGTAATGTTAGTTTGGTTTTGAAAAATAAAGATGCATCGAAATCGAATATATATATTACATTTCAATAAAATGCCTTTGGTGAACTTTTCTTTTGTAATTTTTCAGGATTGATACCTTTTTTCCGTCACTTTTCGATTTTAGTTGAACCGCTCTCCCTGTTATCTACTATAATTTCCAAAGAAATCCTAAAATTTATCCAGATTATTACGGAGATACCTGTAGTTTAACTTGATACACAAATTGCTTTCTAGAAATAACTTCAATTTGTTAGTTTGTTTAATTTGGTACTCACTGTTTGCCTAACAAATTTTTGATTACGGACACAAAAATTTTCCAAGCTTTCCCATTATTTGTCGTATTTGAGGATCACCAAATATTCTAACTTACAATTTTTGCAAACTTTCGCAGGTCATCAATATCGGTCAAAGGTGTTCTTGAGTTATAAGCTTTTTCAAAATGGTTTTGTCATTCTTATCTTGATCACATATTAAATCACTCAGTTTATTTTGAGAAAAAACTCTGATGTTGATGTTTCACCTTCTTATTTACATCCATTGGTAGACGGTACTCATATCTGAGTGTATGACGGCATCATTGCTTCAGAGTAGTCCATTTGAGTTTATTTTGAGATAAAAACTCTGCTGATGATGTTTCACCCTCTTATTTACATTCACCCGTAGATTATACCGATATCTGAATATTTGGCGGCATCATTGTTTCAGACTAGTAAATGTGTACTTTTGAACTAAATTTTCATTGATTAAAACAGGACGTTTTGTAGACTGTCATTCTAAATACCTTAGAGTTTGATTTTTAATAATATCTTAACCCTTTTCGCATAATTTTACTCATATTTTCAGTAAGCAAGTTGAGGATAGGGACCAAAACCATATACATGACTGAAAAGCTAAATATTTATTATTAAAAAGTGGATAGTTATTAAAATATTAGATATACAATTATCATAAAACTAAAAGCACCTTCAATACTTTCAAGAATAAGGTCATAATGTAGGCATTGTAGAGCTTTGTTATCATTGTTTGCTCGAGACTTTTTCGGAAATTTTCGTCTGTCATCGATATCGGTTCAGGTGTCCTTGGGTTTTAAGCTTTTTAAATAATGTCACCCTGTTTATTAAAATATATGTATTTAGGTAAATATACTGAATTTTTTTGTAAATTTTTTCCCTTAGACTCAAATGCCTACAACGACGGTAAATAGTTTCGAAGACATGATTTGTGTAAAAGCATTAATTGGATCGCACTTATAGACGGATATGGAAACTACGGTAAGACATATTTAACATCTATAAGCTGTGGAATTATTATTTTATCTTATGAGCCAAACTAATAATGGCAGCCTTCAAGTAAGAAAATAATATGAACCTATAATTTGGGACTACTAAAGTCATCTAAAAAAATCCGTAGTAATAATGGGAACCCTTCACTAGTGGTTATTAATTTTATTTCAACAGTTATAACATTGGTGTTATCTGTATCTATCATTATTTGCCGTATATGATTACCATTACTCCCTCTTTCAACCTTTGCGCCAGTTTCACTAAAACAATATCCATCCACGTCTAATGCTTTAACAAATTGTTTTGTCATTCTTTTCTTGATCACATATTAAATCACTGAATTTATTTTGAGAAAAAAACTCTGCTGTTGATGTTTCACCCTCTTATTTACACCCACTCGTAGACGGCGGCATCATTGTTTCAGAGTAGTCTATTGGTACTTTTGATAAATATACTGTATTTTGGTAAATATACTGAATTTTCTTGTAAATTGTCTTCCTTAGACTGAAATGCCTACAACGACGGTAAATAGTTTCGAAGACATGATTTGTGTCAAAGCATTACTTGGATCGAACTTATAGCCGGCAGGGAAAACTACGGTAAGATATTTTTCAAAACTGTTTGGTGTTGAATTATGGGAGTATTTTGTCTTTTAAGCCAAAATAATAATGACAGCCATTAAATAGGAAAAATAGATAGCTTTAATTAGAGATTACTAAAGCCGTTTTTAAATCTCTAAAGTGTATATATAATAATGGTTACCCTCAACTAGTGGTTATTAATTCAGTTTAAAAAATTCTAAGCTAATAATGAAAACTCACTACTAAGTGTCATTTATTTCACTTACAAAATCTAATTTAATGATAACAACTTCCAACAACAGATTAATCTTATTTTGTTACCAATTTTAAGCTACCCCAGTTGATCTAACATTTTGATTTAAAAAATGTGTTATTAATTATGTAACATTCGAAAATGTGTCAGAGTAATATTCTGACTGAACAATTTTATTGCGTCCAAACCTACAAGTACAATAATGCTGGTGATATTCCGAAATCTACTCTACAAATGCACCTAAGGAATTATAGATATATACAAGTACATATTCGTTGGCTACATGTCGTTAGAAAGTTGAGTTCAACGCCAAAATGATCAATCAGAATTCAATGAATAATAATTAAAATTTGATATTCAAAATAATACACCAACAATTAATTGCACATACAGTTAACATTTGGATTGATTGTCGATCGCACCCAAACACAAAGAAAGTAACATTGAACTTCATCAAACTGAACTCACATCTGTGAAATTAGCATTCGTTGGCAACTTACGCAACAAATAATTTTTAAAAACTACACTGGTCTACAGAGGTTTTGCTGCCTTAGGTGTAACATCGATTTTGGTTATATTTGTGTCAACAGATCATGAGACTATCATATGTTTTGTAAGATTTTCTTCGTTCATATTATAATCTTTTCCTTTATTTTACACTACAAAAATCAAAAAATATGAAACAAATATTTGTAATGTTAGTTTCGTTTTGAAAAATAAAGATGCATCGAAGTGGAAAACATATGCTACATATCAATAAAATGCCTTTGATGAACTTTTCTTTTGTAATTTTTCAGTCGCAATCCTTTCTTAAGAACTAGCAATAATATGATATCATGTGGCGATCCCATCAGCATTGATACCTTTTTTCCGTCACTTTTCGATTTTAGTTGAACCGCTCTCCCTTTTGCTTACAATAATTTCCAAAAAAATCCTAAAATTTATCCAGATTATTACCGAGATAGTTCAACTTGATACACAAATTCTATTCCTGTATTCTTGTAATATTGATAACTTCAGTTTGTTAGCTTGTTTAATTTGGTACTCACTGTTTGCCTAACAAGTTTTTTACTAGGGACCCAAAAATTTTCCAAGTTTAATTTTCGCCCACTTCTCCCATTATTTGTCGTATTTGAGAATCATCAAATATTCTACCTTACAATTTTTGCAAACTTTCGTAGGTCATCAATATCGGTCCAGGTGTTCTAGAGTTATAAGCTTTTTAAAAATGGTTTTGTCATTCTTATCTTGATCACATATTAAATCACTGAGTTTATTTTGAGAAAAAACTCTGATGTTGATGTTTCACCTTCTTATTTACATCCATTGGTAGCCGGTACTCATATCTGAGTGTCTGGCGGTATCATTGCTTCAGAGTAGTCCATTTGAGTTTATTTTGAGATAAAAACTCTGCTGTTGATGTTTCACCCTCTTATTTACATCCACCCGTAGACTATACCGATATCTGAATATTTGGCGGCATCATTGTTTCAGAGTAGTCAATGTGTACTTTTGAACTAAATTATTATTGATTAAAACAGGACATTTTGTAAACTGTCATTCTAAATACCTTAGCGTTTGATTTTTAATAATATCTTAACCCTTTTCGCATAATTTTACTCATATTTTCGGTAAGCAAGTTGAGGATAGGGACCAAAACCATATACATGACTGAAAAGCTAAATATTTATTACTAAAAAGTGGATAGTTAATAAAATATTATATATACAATTATCATAAAACTAAAAGCACGTTCAATACTTTCATGAATAAGGGCATAATGTAGGCATTGTAGAGCTTTGTTATCATTGTTTGCTCGAGACTTTTTCGGAAATTTTCGTCTGTCATCGATATCGGTTCAGGTGTCCTTGGGTTTTAAGCTTTTTAAATAATGTCACCCTGTTTATTAAAATATGTGTATTTAGGTAAATATACTGAATTTTTTTGTAAATTGTCTTCATTAGACTGAAATGCCTACAACGACGGTAAATAGTTTCGAAGACATGATTTGTGTAAAAGCATTAATTGGATCGCACTTATAGACGGATATGGAAACTACGGTGAGACATATTAAATATCTATAGGCTGTGGAATTATTATTTTATCTTATGAGCCAAACTAATAATGACAGCCTTCAAGTAAGAAAATAATATGAACCTATAATTTGGGACTACTAAAGTCATCTAAAAAAATCCGTAGTAATAATGGGAACCCTTCACTAGTGGTTATTAATTTTATTTCAACAGTTATAACATTGGTGTTATCTGTATCTATCATTATTTGCCGTATATAATTACCATTATTCCCTCTTTCAACCTTTCCGCCAGTTTTACTAAAACAATATCCATCCACGTATAATGCTTTAACAAATTATTTTGTCATTCTTTTCTTGATCACATTATTAAATCACTGAGTTTATTTTGAGAAAAAAACTCTGCTGTTGTTGTTTCACCCTCTTATTTACACCCACTCGTAGACGGCGGCATCATTGTTTCAGAGTAGTCAATGTGTACTTTTGAAACAGAACTAAATTTTCGTTGATTAAAGCAAGACATTTTGTAGACTGTAATTCTAAATATCTTAGCGTTTAGTTTTTAATAATATCTTAACTCTTTTCGCATAATTTTACTCATATTTTCGGTAAGAAGTTTGAGGATAGGGATCAGAACCATACACACGACAGGAAAGCTAAATATTTATTACTAAAAAGTAGATAGTTAATAAAGTATTAGATACACAATTATCATAAAACCAAAACCACGTTCAGTAGAGCTTTGTTATCATTGATTGCTCGAGACCTTTTCGGGAATTTTCGTCTGTCATCGATATCAATTCAGGTATTCTTGAGCTTTAAGCTTTTTAAATAATGTCACCCTGTTTATTTAAATATATGTATTTTGGTAAATATACTGAATTTTCTTGTAAATTGTCTTCCTTAGACTGAAATGCCTACAACGACGGTAAATAGTTTCGAAGACATGATTTGTGTCAAAGCATTACTTGGATCGAACTTATAGCCGGCAGGGGAAACTACGGTAAGATATTTTTCAAAACTGTTTGGTGTTGAATTATGGGAGTATTTTGTCTTTTAAGACAAAATAATAATGACAGCCATTAAATAGGAAAAATAGATAGCTTTAATTAGAGATTACTAAATCCGTTTTTAAATCTCTAAAGTGTATATATAATAATGGTTACCCTCAACTAGTGGTTATTAATTCAGTTCTAAGCTAATAATGAAAACTCACTACTAAATGTCATTTATTTAACTTATAAAATCTAATTTAATGATAACAACTTCCAACAACAGATTAATCTTATTTTGTTACCAATTTTAAGCTACCCCAGTTGATCTAACATTTTGATTTAAAAAATGTGTTATTAATTATGTAACATTCAAAAATGTGTCAGAGTAATATTCTGACTGAACAATTTCATTGCGTTCAAACCTACAAGTACAATATTGCTGGTGATATTCCGAACTCTACTCTACAGATGCACTTAAGGAATTATAGATATATACAAGTACATATTCGTTGGCTACATGTCGTTAGAAAGTTGAGTTCAACGCCAAAATGATCAATCAGAATTCAATGAATAATAATTAAAATTTGATATTCAAAATAATACACCAACAATTAATTGCACATACAGTTAACATTTGGATTGATTGTCGATCGCACCCAAACACAAAGAAAGTAACATTGAACTTCATCAAACTGAACTCACATCTGTGAAATTACCATTCGTTGGCAACTTACGCAACAAATAATTTTTAAAAACTACACTGGTCTACAGAGGTTTTGCTGCGTTAGGTAAAATTTTGGTCGATTTTAGTTATATTTGTGTCAACAGACCATGAGACTCTCATAGGGTTTGTAAGATTTTCTTCGTTCATATTTGAATCTTTAGTTTTATTTTACACTAAAAAAATCAAAAAATATGAAACAAATATTTGTAATGTTAGTTTCGTTTTGAAAAATAAAGATGCATCGAAGTGGAAAACATACGCTACATTTCAATAAAATGCCTTTGATGAACTTTTCATCTGTAATTTTTCAGTCGCAATTCTTTCTTAAGAACAATAATCTGACATCATGTGGCGATCCCATCAGCATTGATACCTTTCCGTCACTTTTCGATTTTAGTTGAACCGCTCTCCCTGTTGCCTACTATAATTTCCAAAAAAATCTTAAAATTTACCCAGATTATTACCGAGATAGTTCAACTTGATACACAAATTGTTTTCTAGAGATAACTTCAGTTTGTTAGCTTGTTTTATTAGGTACTCACTGTTTGCCTAACAAGTTTTTGACTATGGACACAAAAATTTTCCAAGTTTCATTTTCACCCATTATCTTCAATTATTTGTCATATTTGAGGATCTGCAAATATTCCACCTTACAATTTTGGCAAACTTTCGTAGGTCATCAATATCGTTCTAGGTGTTCTCGAGTTATAAGCCTTTTTATAACGTAACTCTCTTTAAATATATGTATATATATTTATGGTTATATTCAGTTTTCATGTAAATTGTCTTCCTTAGACTGAAATGGCTACAACGACGGTAAATAGTTTCAAATATATGATTTGTGTAAAATCATTACTTAGATCGAATTTATAGACGGTATGGAAAACTACGGTAAGATATTTGTCAAATCTGTCTGGTGTTGAATTATGGGAGTATTTTGTCTTCTATGCCGAAATAATAATGACAGCCACTTAGTAAGGAAAATAGATCAAGCTTTAATTAGAGATTGCTAAAGCCATTTTAAAATCTCTAGATTGTATATATAATAATGGTAACCTTCAACTGGTTTTTATTATTTCAGTTTAAAAAATCTAAGGTAATAATTAAAACTCACTACTAAAGGTCATTTATTTCACTTATAAAATCTAATTTAATAATAACAACTTCCAACAACAGATTACTCTTATTTTGTTACAATTTTTAAGCTAACCCAATTGATCTAACATTTTGATTTAAAAAATGTGTTAGAAAATACTCCACTATTGAAAGATTTCTTAGAAAATTATGTAACAATTAAAAAATGTGTCACAGTTATATTCTGACTCAAAAATTTAATTGCGTTGAAACCCACTAGTATATAATACTGGTGATATTCCGAGCTCTACTCTACAAATGCACTTAAGGAATTATGGATATATACAAGTACATATTCGTTGGCAACTTGCCGTTTGAAAGTTGAATTCAACGACAAAATGATCAATCAGAATTCAATGAATAATAATTTAAATTTGATATTCAAAATAATACACCAACAATTAATTGTACATACAGTTAACATTTGGATTGATTGTCGATCGCACTCAAACACAAAGAAAATAACATTGAACTTCATCAAACTGAACTTACATCTGTGAAATTACCATTCGTTGGCAACTTTCGCAACAAATAATTTTTAAACACTACACTGGTCTACAGCGGTTTTGCTGCCTTAGGTGTAACATCGGTTTTGGTTTTATTTGTGTCAACAGACCATGAGACTGTCATATGTTTTGTAAGATTTTCTTCGTTCATATTTTTATTAATTTATTTATTTCTCAATTAAATATACAGTTGAACTACATATTAAACCCTATAAAGCCTGTTGATAGGGTAGGGAAAAATAAGCCTAGGCCTATCGTACATGTATAATATTACTATAAGTATGTAAATATATGAATGTATAAATGTATAATGCCACTCCCCTTTGAGTGTTTTAAATAGTTTTTCATTCCTAGTTTCTAATAATTAAAACTTTATTTTAAATGACTCTGTGTATCCAATAACCACTGTTTCAATTTAAATTTATTCGGCTTATTTATAACATTGAGATTCTTATATTCAGTCGGCATTAGGTTGTAATATTTCATGGCTACATAATACGAATTTTTACTATATATTGTTTTGTTGACTTTACACAGTTTTATATTTTTATGCCTTGATCTTCCCTCATAGTTGATATACATAATTTTACATGCATTATAGAAGTACAATAAACTATTTATTACAAAGGTTTGTTTAATGTTTAAAGGTAAATTTTGTCCTAAGTCAAGTTTTTTTAGTATTCTTTGTTGCACGGTCAAGAGTGGCTGAATTACATTTCTGTAAGCACCCCCCCACGCTATGATGCCTTAGTTTGTTATGCTTTCAAATAATGCATGGTATAACATTTTTAAGGTCTTACTTTCCATGATTTGTTTTAATTTATGAATTATAAATTCGAAATATCTGACTTTTTTAATTACTTCTTTTACATGTATATCCCATTTCATTAGGTAATCGATGTTTTTTCCTAGATACTTATAACTGTTCACTCTTTTTATTTCTTTATTGTTTATATTTAATATTAGTTTATCTGGGATATTACGTTTATTACCACAGAAAGTTATATATACTGTTTTATCAACGTTCAGAGTTAGTTGATTATTTCTTAGCCATTTACAAATATTAGATAATCTTATATTCATCTTGGTTTTAACATCATCCCAGTTTTTCTCAGTACATACTATAGCAGTGTCGTCCGCATATGAAATGATTGACCCTCTTTCTACATATTTAAATATATCATTAATATACAACACAAAAAATAGTGGACCTAAGATTGTACCTAGACACACACGTATTTTTAAATATTTATCACTACTTACACTATCTCTATATCTAGTTACTTGAGTTCTTTCACTCAGTTAATCTTTAATTAAGTCAAGTGCTATCCCTCTTATACCATACTTTTCTAATTTATCTACTAGTATCTTGTGGTTCACTGTGTCGAAAGCTTTGGCTAGGTCTAGGAAAACTATTGCAGTTTTATTATCTTTATTAAAATTTTCATATATGTAGTTAGTAATATAAGAGTGAGCATCTGCTGTACTTTTGTTCTTTAGGAAACCGTATTGCTTATCTGAGAAAATATTGAACTTCTCCATGAAATCGTATATTCTTTTATGCATCAGCTTTTCGAACAGTTTAGCTATATTAGATATCAAAGAGATCGGTCTATAGTAACTTGGGTTATCCTTTTTACCTGCTTTGAAAATCGGTACTATTAACGCTGATTTCAGGGCTTTTGGCCAAACTCCTTTAGAAATACATATATTAAAAATATATTCGAGAGGCTGGCTAACCCAGTGATCTAAGTTTTTTATTATCTTAGTACTAATCTCATCTCTTCCACCCGCCTTGTCTTTCATTTTATTTATAGCTTTTAAGATTTCATTCACAGTTATCGGTTGTATAAAGATTTTGATTTGAATCTTTAGTTTTATTTTACTCTACAAAAATCAAAAAATATGAAACAAATATTTGTAATCTTAGTTTTGTTTTGAAAAATAAATATGCATCGAAGTGAAAAACATATGCTACATTTCAATAAAATGCCTTTGATGAACTTTTCTTTTGTAATTTTTCTGTCGCAATCCTTTCTTAAGAACTAGCAATAATCTGACATCATGTGGCGATCCCATCAGCATTGATACCTTTTTTCCGTCACTTTTCGATTTTAGTTGAACCGCTCTCTCTGTTGCTTACTATAATTTTCAAAAAAATCCTAAAATGTATCCACATTATTACGGAGATAGTTCAACTTGATACACAAATTTTTTTCTAGAGATAACTTCAGTTTGTTAGCTTGTTTAATTTGGTACTCACTGTTTGCCTAACAAATTTTTGAATATGGACACAAAAATTTTCCAAGTTTCATTTTCTCCCATTATTTGTCGTATTTGTGAATCTTCAAATATTCCACCTTACAATTTTTGCAAACTTTCGTAGGTCATCAATATCGGTCCAGGTGTGCTTGAGTTATAAACCTTTTTATAACGTTACTCTCTTTATATATATGTATATATTTATGGTTATATTCAGTTTTCATGTAAATTGTCTTCCTTAGACTGAAATGCCGACAACGACGGTAAATAGTTTTGAATATATGATTTGTGTAAAATAATTTCTTGGATCGAACTTATAGACATATATGGAAATTACGGTAAGACATATTTAACATATATGGGCTGTGGAATTATTATTTTATCTTATGAGCCAAACTAATAATGGCAGCCCTCAAGTAAGAAAATAATATCAACCTATAATTGGGGATTACCAAAGTCATCTAAAAAAAGGCATAGTAATAATGGGAACCCCTAAATAGTGGTTATTAATTTTATTTCAATAGTTATAACTTTGGTATTATCTGTATCTATCATTATTTGCAGTATTTGATTACCATTAAATATTCCCTCTTACAACCTTTCTGCCAGTGTTACTAAAACAATATCCTTCCACGTCTAATGCTTTAACAAATTGTTTTGTCATTCTTATCTTGATCACATATTAAATCACTGAGTTTATTTTTAGTAAAAAACTCTGCTGTTGATGTTTCACCCTTTTATTTACATCCACTCGTAGACTATACCGATATATAGGTATTTGGCGGCATCATTGTTTCAGAGCACTTTTGAAACAGAACTAAATTTCCATTGATTAAAACAAGACATTTTTAGAATGCAATTCTAAATACCTTAGCGTTTGATTTTTAATAATGTTATATCTTAACTCTTTTCGCATAATTTTACTCATATTTTCGGTAAGCAAGTTGAGGATAGGGACCAGAACCATATACTTACATGACTGAAAAGCTAAATATTTATTACTAAAAAGTGGATAGTTAATAAAATATTAGATATACAATTATCATAAAACCAAAAGCTCGTTCAATACTTTCATGAATAAAGTCATAATGTAGGCACTGTAGAGCTTTGTTATCATTTTTTACTCGAGACTATTTCGGGAATTTTCGTAGGTCATCGATAGCGGTTCAGGTGTTCTTGAGTTTTAAGCTTTTTAAATAATGTCACCCTGTTTATTTAAATATATGTATTTAGTATACAGTACATATAGTGTTAGTAGGATCTATATACTGAATTTTCCTGTAAATTGTCTTCCTTAGACTGAAATGCCTACAACGACGGAAAATAGTTTCGAAGACATGATTTGTGTAAAAGCATTACTTGGATCGAATTTATAGACGGCATGGGAAAATACGGTAACATATTTTTCAAATCTGTTTGGTGTTGAATTATGGGAGTATTTTGTCTTTTATGCCAAAATAATAATGACAGCCATTAAGTAAGGAAATTAGATCAAGCTTTAATTAGAGATTACTAAAGCCATTTTAAAATCTCTAAAGTGTATATATAATAATGGTTACCTTCAACTAGTGGTTATTAATTCAGTTTAATAAAAATCTAAGGTAATAATGAAAACTCTCAACTAAAGGTCATTTATTTCACTTAAAAAATCTAATTTAATAATAACAACTTCTAAAAACAGATTATGTTACCAATTTTTAAGCTACCCCAATTGATCTAACATTTCGATTTAAAAAAATGTGTTAGAAAATATTCCAATATTAAAGGATTTGTTAGAAAATTATGTAACATTCAAAAATGTGTCAGAGTAATATTCTGACTGAAGAATTTAATTGCGTTCAAACCCACATGTACCATAATACTGGTGATATTCCGAACTCTACTATACAAATGCACTTAAGGAATTATGGATATATACAAGTACATATTCGTTGGCAAGTTGTCGTTTAAAAGTTGAATTCAACGCCAAATTGATCAATCAGAATTCAATGAATAATAATTTAAATTTGATATTCAAAATAGTACACCAACAATTAATTGTACATACATTTAACATTTGGATTGATTGTCGATCGCACCCAAACACAAAGAAAATAACATTGAACTTCATCAAACTGAACTCACATCTGTGAAATTACCATTCGTTGGTAACTTTCGCAACAAATAATTTTTAAACACTACGTTGGTATACAGCGGTTTTGCTGCCTAAGGTGTAAAATCGATTTTGGTTATATTTGTGTCAACAGATCATGAGACTATCATATGTTTTGTAAGATTTTCTTCCACGTCTAATGCTTTAACAAATTGTTTTGTCATTCTTATCTTGATCACATATTAAATCACTGAGTTTATTTTTAGTAAAAAACTCTGCTGTTGATGTTTCACCCTTTTATTTACATCCACTCGTAGACTATACCGATATATAGGTGTTTGGCGGCATCATTGTTTCAGAGCACTTTTGAAACAGAACTAAATTTTCATTGATTAAAACAAGACATTTTTAGAATGCAATTCTAAATACCTTAGCGTTTGATTTTTAATAATGTTATATCTTAACTCTTTTCGCATAATTTTACTCATATTTTCGGTAAGCAAGTTGAGGATAAGGACCAGAACCATATACCTACATGACTGAAAAGCTAAATATTTATTACTAAAAAGTGGATAGTTAATAAAATATTAGATATACAATTATCATAAAACCAAAAGCTCGTTCAATACTTTCATGAATAAAGTCATAATGTAGGCACTGTAGAGCTTTGTTATCATTTTTTACTCGAGACTATTTCGGGAATTTTCGTAGGTCATCGATAGCGGTTCAGGTGTTCTTGAGTTTTAAGCTTTTTAAATAATGTCACCCTGTTTATTTAAATATATGTATTTAGTATACTGTACATATAGTGTTAGTAGGATCTATATACTGAATTTTCCTGTAAATTGTCTTCCTTAGACTGAAATGCCTACAACGACGGTAAATAGTTTCGAAGACATGATTTGTGTAAAAGCATTACTTGGATCGAATTTATAGACGGCATGGGAAAATACGGTAACATATTTTTCAAATCTGTTTGGTGTTGAATTATGGGAGTATTTTGTCTTTTATACCAAAATAATAATGACAGCCATTAAGTAAGGAAATTAGATCAAGCTTTAATTAGAGATTACTAAAGCCATTTTAAAATCTCTAAAGTGTATATATAATAATGGTTACCTTCAACTAGTGGTTATTAATTCAGTTTAATAAAAATCTAAGGTAATAATGAAAACTCTCAACTAAAGGTCATTTATTTCACTTAAAAAATTCAATTTAATAATAACAACTTCTAAAAACAGATTATGTTACCAATTTTTAAGCTACCCCAATTGATCTAACATTTCGATTTAAAAAAATGTGTTAGAAAATATTCCAATATTAAAGGATTTGTTAGAAAATTATGTAACATTCAAAAATGTGTCAGAGTAATATTCTGACTGAAGAATTTAATTGCGTTCAAACCCACTTGTACCATAATACTGGTGATATTCCGAACTCTACTATACAAATGCACTTAAGGAATTATGGATATATACAAGTACATATTCGTTGGCAAGTTGTCGTTTGAAAGTTGAATTCAACGCCAGATTGATATTCAAAATAGTACACCAACAATTAATTATACATACAGTTAACATTTGGATTGATTGTCGATCGCACCCAAACACAAAGAAAATAACATTGAACTTCATCAAACTGAACTCGCATCTGTGAAATTACCATTCGTTGGCAACTTTCGCAACAAATAATTTTTAAACACTACACTGGTCTACAGCGGTTTTGTTACCTTAGGTGTACCATCGGTTTTGGTTATATTTGTGTCAACAGATCATGAGACTATCATATGTTTTGTAAGATTTTCTTCGTTCATATTTGAATATTTAGCTTTATTATACTCTACAAAAATCAAAAAATATGAAAAAAATATTTGTAATGTTAGTTTTGATTTGAAAAAGTAAGATGCATCGAAATCGAATACAGATGCTACATTTCAATAAAATGCCTTTGATGAACTTTTCTTTTGTAATTTTTCAGTCGCAATCCTTTCTTACAAACTAGCAATAATATGATATCACGTGGCGATCCCATCCGCATTGATACCTTTTTTCCGACACTTTTCGATTTTAGTTGAACCGCTCTCCCTGTTACTTACTATAATTTCGAAAAAAATCCTAAAATGTATCCAGATTATTACGGAGATAGTTCAACGTGATACGCAAATTGTTTTCTAGAGATAACTTCAGTTTGTTAGTTTGTTTAATTTGGTACTTACTGTTTGCCTAACAAGTTTTTGACTATGGACACTAAAATTTTCTAAGTTTCATTTTCACCCATTATCTCCCATTATTTGTCGTATCTTCAAATATTCCACCTTACAATTTTTGCAAAATTTCGTAGGTCATCAATATCGTTCCAGGTTTTCTTGAGTTATAAACATTTTTATAACGTAACTCTCTTTCTATATATATATATTTATGGTTATATTCAGTTTTCATGTAAATTGTCTTCCTTAGACTGAAATGCCTACAACGACGGTAAATAGTTTCGAAGTCATGATTTGTGTAAAAGCATTACTTGGATCGAATTTATAGACGGCATGGGAAACTACGGTAAGATATTTTTCAAATCTGTTTGGTGTTGAATTATGGGAGTATTTGTCTTTTATGCCAAAATAATAATGACAGCCACTTAGTAAGGAAAATAGATCAAGCTTTAATTAGAGATTACTAAAGCCATTTTAAAATCTCCAAAGTGTATATAAAATAATGGTTACCTTCAACTAGTGGTTATTAATTCAGTTTAATAAAAATCTAAGGTAATAATGAAAACTCTCAACTAAAGGTCATTTATTTCACTTAAAAAATTTAATTTAATAATAACAACTTCCAAAAACAGATTACTCTTATTTTGTTACCAATTTTTAAGCTACCCCAATTGATCTAACATTTCGATTTAAAAAATGTGTTAGAAAATGCTCCACTATTGAAAGATTTCTTAGAAAATTATGTAACATTCAAAAATGTTTCAGAGTAATATTCTGACTGAAAAATTTAATTGCGTTCAAACCCACTAGTACCATAATACTGGTGATATTCCGAACTCTACTCTACAAATGCACTTAAGGAATTGTGGATATATACAAGTACATATTCGTTGGCAACTTGGCATTTGAAAGTTGAATTCAACAACAAAATGATCACTCAGAATTCAATGAATAATAATTTAAATTAGATATTCAAAATAATACACCAACAATTAATTGTACATACATTTAACATTTGGATTGATTGTCGATCGCACCCAAACACAAAGAAAATAACATTGAACTTCATCAAACTGAACTCACATCTGTGAAATTACCATTCGTTGGTAACTTTCGCAACAAATAATTTTTAAACACTACGTTGGTATACAGCGGTTTTGCTGCCTAAGGTGTAACATCGATTTTGGTTATATTTGTGTCAACAGATCATGAGACTATCATATGTTTTGTAAGATTTTCTTCGTTCATATTTGAACCTTTAGTTTTATTTTACTCTACAAAAATTAAAAAATATGAAACAAATATTTCTAATGTTAGTTTGGTTTTGAAATATAAAGATGCATCGAAATCGAATACAGATGCTACATTTCAATAAAATGCTTTTGATGAACTTTTCTTTTGTAATTTTTCAGTCGCAATCTTTCTTAAGAACTAGCAATAATATGATATCATGTGGCGATCCCATCAGCACTGATACCTTTTTTTCGTCACTTTTTGATTTTAGTTGAACCGCTCTCCCTGTTGCTTACTATAATTTCCAAAAAAATCCAAAAATTTATCTAGATTATTACGGAGAGAGTTCAACTTGATACATAAATTGTTTTCTTCAGTTTGTTAGTTTGTTTAATTTGGTACTCACTGTTTGCCTAACAAGTTTTTGATTATGGACACTAAAATTTTCCAAGTTTAATTTTCGCCCATTATCTCCCATTATTTGTCGTATTTGAGAATCATCAACTATTCTACCTTACAATTTTTACAAACTTTCGTAGGTCATCAATATCGGTCCAGGTGTTCTTGAATAATAAGCTTTTTAAATAACGTAACTCTCTTTATATATATATATATATATTTATGGTTATACTAGCTTTTACCCGCGGCTTCGCTCGCATCGAATCCATCAAATAAATAACTGATATCATTATATCTTTGTCGATCTACTTGCTGTTGCCTTCTCAGCTCTGCTTGAACTTCACATTCTTTATTTCGTTTAACTTTAGCCTTACGCACCGGCGTAGAATTTCTTGACAGCGCCGATTTCCGCTTTCGAGGCATTTTTATATTTAATGAGTAACTAATAATATTTGTGTTATTTCTCTGATTTTTTTATACATTTATGTTTTCTTTAATTTTTAATTTTTTCGACAAAAAATCATTTCTGCCAAACATTTTTTTTCAATTTCAAAATTTTCAAATTTATTTTCCAAACATATATAATCTTCCAAAATAATTTTTTTAATAATCCGTAAAAAATTTATAAATTTTGTAATAAAAATTATCCTATGTTCATTCTGACACCTCTAAGAGTATATGTACAAAATTTTATGATGATCTGTTAAGTAGTTTTTGCGTGAAAGCTTAACAAACAAACGGACTTTCGAATTTATAATATTAGTATAGATTTAGATTTCATGTAAATTGTCTTCCTTAGACTGAAATGCCCACAACGGCGGTAAATAGTTCCAATATATGATTTGTGTAAAATCATTACATGGATCGAACTTATAGACGGATATGGAAACTACGGTAAGACATATTTAACATCTATAGGCTGTGGAATTATTATTTTATCTTATGAGCCAAACTAATTGTTTAAATGACTATAAACTCCCCTTCCAACTACACCGCTTCTTCAGGGTAAATAATGTCACAACACCTTGGAACACAACACGCACTCACAACATAAACGACCACACTGCACACGATGTCAGCACAGAAGTTACCACCATACACGATGACACCCCACACAATCAACAAAAAGAGGGATTGGATCTTCAATTCACCACATTCGAAATAATTCCGATCTCTTTGCGCAACGTAAATGTATGAAATCGCTATATCCGCTACCAACCATCAAAACTTTCTGAGTTTAAAATCGTAGTATTAATTTTTATCAAAAAAGTGTTAAACCAAACTTGTGAAACGTTCAATAAAAAAAAATAAAGAATATTTCAATTTAAACATTAAAAAGGCGTTTGTGAAAGAAATGGGAAGTAATAATGTCAATGTTGAGTGCTAACATTATAGCATAATTATTCATGGTCCTTCGAGCCTTACCGAAAGGCACCTCCACAAAACTGTGTTAAGAAACACAATTAATAACTATTACAAACAAGTAACAAAGAGCAGTGCAGTGGTACAACAAAAAAGTAACAAAATTTGCAATTTAAGTCAAAAAATGTTAAAAATGGTGCAGTGACAAAATAACAATTATTAAATTGTAAAATGTAACACAAACCTCACCAAAGATACAGTGCTAATGTATATATATATGTATTTCAACAAACATATAAACATTTAAAACAAACAAAAATTCACACAACCGGCCGCGAAACCTTAGCACAAAACATAAATAGAACAAACGGGCGCGAATTTTTAAACAAAAAACAACAACAAAGCATACCTGTAAGCAGCTGGAGAATAAACACACGAATTGGCACAAAAGGAAATATAAATAAATATATGTATATGTAAAAACCGTATACCCTACAAAGTGAGCGTATTTATTTCATTTACATATCTTATTTTATGCGTATATGTATGTAAAAATTTCAGTTTTATATATTACAACATAAAACCTGTAACAGAAAATCAGTCTTAATAGCATAAAAAACAGTTACCAAACTGACACAATTTCGAGTGTATTTCAAATACATACTTATATATTTAAAACAAAAAAAAAAAACAAATGGATCTTAACTTATTGCCCAATTAATAGCTCACCTTCGTGTGTTCAAACACACCATCAAGAACCAAAAACAAAAAAACCAATTCAAGTATACACTTGCATATTAATCCAGCAATACCCCTTATGCTTAATATAGCAATAAGCAGGATTGCATTCAATAAGTAAGCAAAGGCAAAATATCAAACATAAAACAAACAGAGAAAGAAATAAAAATACAACAGACAAACATACATATATGCATATCGAATTAACGTTTACATATTATATCTATATATGTCGTTATATATATATTTTTACTAAACAAATATATATAAACAAAAATATATTTACAAAGTGCATAAGGGAAAATACCTGCACATTATTCACTTCGCTTTCGCGCTCTCTTCGCAGTGCGAACATACATATTTATACATACGGCATATAATCTATGCCTATGCTTATATACCCTATATACATTGGGTCAATTACACATTGAAAATTTACAAAATTACAAAGTTATAAAATTACATGAAAAATAAAACAATAAACGTTGTGGTAAAGATAACACTACTAGATATTAAAAGTAATAAATAATTTATTAAAAACAAAAATACACATATTTTCAAAGTCCACATTGGCATACATCCCGAAATACCCTTTGTAACAAACAAGCAGGATTGCATACACAAAAGTAAAAGCAAATTGATCTCTACAACGAGCTCTCAATTGCCCTAGAAAATAAAAATATTACATACGCACAAACAATTCGTATTGATCTCTTCAACGAGCTCTCAATTTCACGAGCACATAAATATATATGTACACACAAGTCCGTGTATTAGGGTGTACCTAAATACATCAATATAAGGACATAAAAAGTATTATTGAATTAAAAGTGCGATTTTTAATAATTAAATAAATTAAAGCAATACATTCAAAATAAAACCACAACAAAATCATATTGCTAGCAAATACAGTTTACACTGAGAAAATTTTAATAAATTTTGACAAATATTTTAACATACAAAAAAAAAAATGATGAATGTGGATAAAATTCAAATGACACCTGCAGAAGCTACACGCGCAAGACAGGTTACCACAAAGCAAACAAAAGGCAAAAATATTTGTGCCATTAAATTCATTTCTGAGAGTGACAGATTAACACGATACTGCGCTCGATTTTCATCTTCACCGATTCAAGACATCTCTGAATCGTTATTGGAAATAAAAAAACAAAATATTGACAATTTTTGGACTCGTCTCCAAACGGATCATGACGCCATAGTAGATTATGACAATTCAGATCTACCACACGATTTTAAATTATCGGCCTCCGCACTATACGAAAACTGCTTAGACCAGTATGAAGAAACAAAAGCTATGATTTCTGATCAATTAAAGCTAATAAAAGCGATTGCACCTACTCCGCATCCGAGAGTAGAGCTGCCACAAATTCAAAGTCAAGAGGCAAGTTCGGGCATCCATCTCGAGGTGCCCGCATGTGACACAGAAATATTTTATGGAGGTTATGAAGAATGGCCGTCTTTCCGGGACATGTTCACTGCCGTATACATCAACCATCCAAAATTATCAAAAGCGCAAAAATTGTATAACCTCCAATACAAAACTAAAGGTCAAGCAGGCGCAATAGTAAAACAGTTCGCACTAAATGACGACAATTTTAATTTGGCTTGGGAAGCTCTAAAATCCAGATATGAAAATGGAAGAATATTGGTCGATAACCAAGTAACGACACTATTAAACTTGCCTAAGATTCAAAAAGAAACCAGTGAAGAGTTTATAAGACTACAATCCACTGTTTCAAACTGTTTGTCGGTTTTATCGACACAAAATATTCCCACAGACAGCTGGGACCCTATACTGGTAAACATATGCACTGCCGCATTACCAGAAAAATCGTTACTTTTATGGGAGCAATCGCTCTCATCACGAAAGAAATGCCCCACGTGGCAACAAATGAAAGACTTTCTAACTACCCAGTACGAAATCGCTGAAAGGGTAGATAAAAAGCTAATTAAAACAGAAGATTTTACAAAACGCAATCGTTCACATCCGAACAGAATAAGCATACGTCATGCGAACTATGCACAAGATGGCATAAACTACAATCTTGCGAGATATTTAAAAAATTAAAAATTCACGAAAGAAACAATTTTATAAGAACAAAAAGATTATGTACAAATTGCTTGTCACATACGCATACTCATAAGAATTGTAAAAGCAAATTCAATTGCATCTACTGTCGAAAAAGATATCACACAATGCTTCACTACAGCACATTGCCCAGCTCACCCCAAGAGAGTGCATATATTAGTGTAAAAAGAACCACGGGTGTAGTTTCAACTACAAATCCCGAAAACCACAATACCGAAAATTGCCTAATGACACCATGTTGCTCAAAGGCACAAAACACTCAAACGCTACACAGCGAAATACAAAATAGGGCATTACTACCCACAGCAGTCATCTCCATCGAACACCGAGGAGAACTGTTTAAACTTAGGGCCTTAATAGACCAAGGATCACAACGATCTTTCATAGCGTCTAGGGTACAAAGTAGGCTACAACTGCTAACAAAAAAAGCCAACTTTAAAATCACGGGAATGGGCGGAAGAGTAGTCCAAAACTCAAATAATATCTGCCCCATTACCCTAATTTCCCCCCCAGCGGATCAGAGAATTAAAGCAGAAGCTATAGTCTTACCGCAGCTAACAAATATGCTTCCAAGCTACCATACAAATAGCAAGCATTGGCAAAAGGTTTCACACCTGAAGCTAGCAGATCCCAACTGCAATACCCCCGCTCAAATAGATATAATAGTAGGCAGCGACCTTATACCGCAAATAATGCTTGAAGGTGTTGAAAAAATTTCAACGACCCTTCTAGCCCAAAATACTATATTCGGTTGGATTCTAAGTGGACTAGTTACTGAACCAGTTTCCACATCAACAACTCAAGTTGACGAAAATTCAAAAGAATACCTTAATTCACAATCAAGGAAATTTCGGGAGTTGGAAAAATGCCCCCTCATATCAATTAAAACGCCAGAAGATCAGTATTGTAAAGACTTCTACAAAGCCACAACTACTCGATCAAATAATGGTCGGTACGTCATACGACTACCACTAAATTCACACTCCAAGAATTGGCCGAAAAAACAAAGTCAGAGTCCCTTCTGACAAGATCAGTTTTAAAAAACACAAATATGTAACTTTTCGACCCCGCAGGATGGCTCTTGCCAATAATGATACAAAAATCCTGATTCAAAAAGCTTGAGATATGTTGTGCCCTCCTACTTGCCAAATTAGTGCATACGCACTTTAACATACATATATCCAAATTGTCCCAAAAAAGTCGAAAAAATCGATACATAACAAATTGTGCTCTAGTAGCTTACTTTTTCAAAATTATAAAACAATTTAAAAATAAAGTTAAGCGATCAGCATGCTCCCAATGCCATACAATGACGCACCAAGCCTTACAACAAGCAAAGGTCGCTCTAATCGCATATATCTAAGCCCCCTTCGTATTGGTGGTTTATGGGAAATACTTGTAATACGTGTACAAATCCACTTGAAAAGTAGCCGTAAATCACAAATCTTACGCTCGGAAGATCCCTCTTCAAAGGTTTCAAAGGAGCACCAATTCTGGATATATCTGAGCTAGGCGTGGAGTCGCCATCCTATAAGCCGATAATAAAGTCATAGTAGATAACCGGCAATAAAATGAATAAACAAAATTATACCATCTAATAATACGTCGTCACAACAACAAATCGAATAAATGCAAAATAACGTCGCTTGCTTAACGCACTAACTTCCAAATCAAAAAACATAATACCCATTTCAAAATCAAGATTCCATCCTACACGTACAGGTAAATATGGATCTACCACTACTGCATTATCATGCATACCGCGCCCTCGGCTACTCCAATTGCAGTACGCCGTGATACCTGGGACATTTACAGCATATCTGTACTACTAGGCAAAATATTCGCCTAGGGGTCCCAGGATGTTTAAATGACTATAAACTCCCCTTCCAACTACACCGCTCCTTCAGGGTAAATAATGTCACACCCTAATACAACACACAACACCTTGGAACACAACACGCACTCACAACATAAACGACCACACTGCACACGGTGTCAGCACAGAAGTTACCACCATACACGATGACACCCCACACAATCAACAAAAAGAGGGATTGGATCTTCAATTCACCACATTCGAAATAATTCCGATCTCTTTGCGCAACGTAAATGTATGAAATCGCTATCCCCGCTACCAACCATCAAAACTTTCTGAGTTTAAAATCGTAGTATTAATTTTTATCAAAAAAGTGTTAAACCAATAAAAAACTTGTGAAACGTTCAATAAAAAAAAATAAAGAATATTTCAATTTAAACATTAAAAAGGCGTTTGTGAAAGAAACGGGAAGTAATAATGTCAATGTTGAGTGCTAACATTATAGCATAATTATTCATGGTCCTTCGAGCCTTACCGAAAGGCACCTCCACAAAACTGTGTTAAGAAACACAATTAATAATTATTACAAACAAGTAACAAAGAGCAGTGCAGTGGTACAACAAAAAAGTAACAAAATTTGCAATTTAAGTCAAAAAATGTTAAAAATGGTGCAGTGACAAAATAACAATTATTAAATTTTAAAATGTAACACAAACCTCACCAAAGATACAGTGCTAATGTATATATATATGTATTTCAACAAACATATAAACATTTTAAACAAACAAAAATTCACACAACCGGCCGCGAAACCTTAGCACAAAACATAAATAGAACAAACGGGCGCGAATTTTTAAACAAAAAACAACAACAAAGCATACCTGTAAGCAGCTGGAGAATAAACACACGAATTGGCACAAAAGGAAATATAAATAAATATATGTATATGTAAAAACCGTATACCCTACAAAGTGAGCGTATTTATTTCATTTACATATCTTATTTTATGCGTATATGTATGTAAAAATTTCAGTTTTATATATTACAACATAAAACCTGTAACAGAAAATCAGTCTTAATAGCATAAAAAACAGTTACCAAACTGACACAATTTCGAGTGTATTTCAAATACATACTTATATATTTAAAACAAAAAAAAAACAAATGGATCTTAACTTATTGCCCAATTAATAGCTCACCTTCGTGTGTTCAAACACACCATCAAGAACCAAAAACAAAAAAACCAATTCAAGTATACACTTGCATATTAATCCAGCAATACCCCTTATGCTTAATATAGCAATAAGCAGGATTGCATTCAATAAGTAAGCAAAGGCAAAATATCAAACATAAAACAAACAGAGAAAGAAATAAAAATACAACAGACAAACATACATATATGCATATCGAATTAACGTTTACATATTATATCTATATATGTCGTTATATATATATTTTTACTAAACAAATATATATAAACAAAAATATATTTACAAAGTGCATAAGGGAAAATACCTGCACATTATTCACTTCGCTTTCGCGCTCTCTTCGCAGTGCGAACATACATATTTATACATACGGCATATAATCTATGCCTATGCTTATATACCCTATATACATTGGGTCAATTACACATTGAAAATTTACAAAATTACAAAGTTATAAAATTACATGAAAAATAAAACAATAAACGTTGTGGTAAAGATAACACTACTAGATATTAAAAGTAATAAATAATTTATTAAAAACAAAAATACACATATTTTCAAAGTCCACATTGGCATACATCCCGAAATACCCTTTGTAACAAACAAGCAGGATTGCATACACAAAAGTAAAAGCAAATTGATCTCTACAACGAGCTCTCAATTGCCCTAGAAAATAAAAATATTACATACGCACAAACAATTCGTATTGATCTCTTCAACGAGCTCTCAATTTCACGAGCACATAAATATATATGTACACACAAGTCCGTGTATTAGGGTGTACCTAAATACATCAATATAAGGACATAAAAAGTATTATTGAATTAAAAGTGCGATTTTTAATAATTAAATAAATTAAAGCAATACATTCAAAATAAAACCACAACAAAATCATATTGCTAGCAAATACAGTTTACACTGAGAAAATTTTAATAAATTTTGACAAATATTTTAACATACAAAAAAAAAAATGATGAATGTGGATAAAATTCAAATGACACCTGCAGAAGCTACACGCGCAAGACAGGTTACCACAAAGCAAACAAAAGGCAAAAATATTTGTGCCATTAAATTCATTTCTGAGAGTGACAGATTAACACGATACTGCGCTCGATTTTCATCTTCACCGATTCAAGACATCTCTGAATCGTTATTGGAAATAAAAAAACAAAATATTGACAATTTTTGGACTCGTCTCCAAACGGATCATGACGCCATAGTAGATTATGACAATTCAGATCTACCACACGATTTTAAATTATCGGCCTCCGCACTATACGAAAACTGCTTAGACCAGTATGAAGAAACAAAAGCTATGATTTCTGATCAATTAAAGCTAATAAAAGCGATTGCACCTACTCCGCATCCGAGAGTAGAGCTGCCACAAATTCAAAGTCAAGAGGCAAGTTCGGGCATCCATCTCGAGGTGCCCGCATGTGACACAGAAATATTTTATGGAGGTTATGAAGAATGGCCGTCTTTCCGGGACATGTTCACTGCCGTATACATCAACCATCCAAAATTATCAAAAGCGCAAAAATTGTATAACCTCCAATACAAAACTAAAGGTCAAGCAGGCGCAATAGTAAAACAGTTCGCACTAAATGACGACAATTTTAATTTGGCTTGGGAAGCTCTAAAATCCAGATATGAAAATGGAAGAATATTGGTCGATAACCAAGTAACGACACTATTAAACTTGCCTAAGATTCAAAAAGAAACCAGTGAAGAGTTTATAAGACTACAATCCACTGTTTCAAACTGTTTGTCGGTTTTATCGACACAAAATATTCCCACAGACAGCTGGGACCCTATACTGGTAAACATATGCACTGCCGCATTACCAGAAAAATCGTTACTTTTATGGGAGCAATCGCTCTCATCACGAAAGAAATGCCCCACGTGGCAACAAATGAAAGACTTTCTAACTACCCAGTACGAAATCGCTGAAAGGGTAGATAAAAAGCTAATTAAAACAGAAGATTTTACAAAACGCAATCGTTCACATCCGAACAGAATAAGCATACGTCATGCGAACTATGCACAAGATGGCATAAACTACAATCTTGCGAGATATTTAAAAAATTAAAAATTCACGAAAGAAACAATTTTATAAGAACAAAAAGATTATGTACAAATTGCTTGTCACATACGCATACTCATAAGAATTGTAAAAGCAAATTCAATTGCATCTACTGTCGAAAATGACATCACACAATGCTTCACTACAGCACATTGCCCAGCTCACCCCAAAAGAGTGCATATATTAGTGTAAAAAGAACCACGGGTGTAGTTTCAACTACAAATCCCGAAAACCACAATACCGAAAATTGCCTAATGACACCATGTTGCTCAAAGGCACAAAACACTCAAACGCTACACAGCGAAATACAAAATAGGGCATTACTACCCACAGCAGTCATCTCCATCGAACACCGAGGAGAACTGTTTAAACTTAGGGCCTTAATAGACCAAGGATCACAACGATCTTTCATAGCGTCTAGGGTACAAAGTAGGCTACAACTGCTAACAAAAAAAGCCAACTTTAAAATCACGGGAATGGGCGGAAGAGTAGTCCAAAACTCAAATAATATCTGCCCCATTACCCTAATTTCCCCCCCAGCGGATCAGGGAATTAAAGCAGAAGCTATAGTCTTACCGCAGCTAACAAATATGCTTCCAAGCTACCATACAAATAGCAAGCATTGGCAAAAGGTTTCACACCTGAAGCTAGCAGATCCCAACTGCAATACCCCCGCTCAAATAGATATAATAGTAGGCAGCGACCTTATACCGCAAATAATGCTTGAAGGTGTTGAAAAAATTTCAACGACCCTTCTAGCCCAAAATACTATATTCGGTTGGATTCTAAGTGGACTAGTTACTGAACCAGTTTCCACATCAACAACTCAAGTTGACGAAAATTCAAAAGAATACCTTAATTCACAATCAAGGAAATTTCGGGAGTTGGAAAAATGCCCCCTCATATCAATTAAAACCCCAGAAGATCAGTATTGTAAAGACTTCTACAAAGCCACAACTACTCGATCAAATAATGGTCGGTACGTCATACGACTACCACTAAATTCACACTCCAAGAATTGGCCGAAAAAACAAAGTCAGAGTCCCTTCTGACAAGATCAGTTTTAAAAAACACAAATATGTAACTTTTCGACCCCGCAGGATGGCTCTTGCCAATAATGATACAAAAATCCTGATTCAAAAAGCTTGAGATATGTTGTGCCCTCCTACTTGCCAAATTAGTGCATACGCACTTTAACATACATATATCCAAATTGTCCCAAAAGAGTCGAAAAAATCGACACATAACAAATTGTGCTCTAGTAGCTTACTTTTTCAAAATTATAAAACAATTTACAAATAAAGTTAAGCGATCAGCATGCTCCCAATGCCATACAATGACGCACCAAGCCTTACAACAAGCAAAGGTCGCTCTAATCGCATATATCTAAGCCCCCTTCGTATTGGTGGTTTATGGGAAATACTTGTAATACAAATGTACTTAAAAAGTAGCCGTGAGTCACAAATCTTACGCTCGGAAGATCCCTCTTCAAAGGTTTCAAAGGAGCACCAATTCTGGATATATCTGAGCTAGGCGTGGAGTCGCTATCCTATAAGCCGATAATAAAGTAATAGTAGATAACCGGCAATAAAATGAATAAACAAAATTATACCATCTAATAATACGTCGTCACAACAACAAATCGAATAAATGCAAAATAACGTTGCTTGCTTAACGCACTAACTTCCAAATCAAAAAACATAATACCCATTTCAAAATCAAGATTCCATCCTACACGTACAGGTAAATATGGATCTACCACTACTGCATTATCATGCATACCGCGCCCTCGGCTACTCCAATTGCAGTACGCCGTGATACCTGGGACATTTACAGAATATCTGTACTACTAGGCAAAATATTCGCCTAGGGGTCCCAGGATGTTTAAATGACTATAAACTCCCCTTACAACTACACCGCTCCTTCAGGGTAAATAATGTCACACCCTAATACAACACACAACACCTTGGAACACAACACGCACTCACAACATAAACGACCACACTGCACACGATGTCAGCACAGAAGTTACCACCATACACGATGACACCCCACACAATCAACAAAAAGAGGGATTGGATCTTCAATTCACCACATTCGAAATAATTCCGATCTCTTTGCGCAACGTAAATGTATAAAATCGCTATCTCCGCTACCAACCGTCAAAACTTTCTGAGTTTAAAATCGTAGTATTAATTTTTATCAAAAAAGTGTTAAACCAATAAAAAACTTGTGAAACATTCAATAAAAAAAATAAAGAATATTTCAATTTAAACCTTAAAAAGGCGTTTGTGAAAGAAACGGGAAGTAATAATGTCAATGTTGAGTGCTAACATAATAGCATAATTATTCACTAATAATAGCAGCCTTCAAGTAAGAAAATAATATCAACCTATAATTGGGGATTACTAAAGTCATCTAAAAAAATTCATAGTAATAATGGGAACCCTTAACTAGTGATTATTAATTTTATTTAAACAGTTATAATTTTGGTATTACCTGTATCTATCATTATATGTCGTATTTATTTACCATTAAATATTTCCTCTTTCAACCTTTCTGCCAGTGTTACTAAAACAAAAACCTTCCACGTCTAATGCTTTAGAAAATTGTTTTGTCATTCTTATCTTGATCACATATTAATTCACTGAGTTTATTTTGAGAAAAAAACTCTGCTGTTGATGTTTCACCCTCTTATTTACATCCACTCGTAGACTATACCGATGTATGGGTATTTGGCGGCATCATTGTTTCAGAGTAGTCAATGTGTACTTTTGAAACAGAACTAAATTTTCATTGATTTAAACAAGACATTTTGTAGAATGCAATTCTAAATACCTTAGCGGTTGATTTTTAAAAATATCTTAACTTTTTCGCATAATTTTACTCGTATTTTGGGTAAGGAGTTTGAGGATAGGGATCAGAACAATATACATGACTGGAAAGCTAAATATTTATTACTAAAAAGTGGATAGTTAATAAGATATTAGATATACAATTATCAGAAAACTAAAAGCACATTCAATACTTTCATGAATAAGGTCATAATTTAGGCACTGTAGAGCTTTGTTATCATTGTTTGCTCGAGACTTTTTCGGGCATTTTTTAAGCTTTTTAAATAATGTCACCCTGTTAATTTAAATATACGTATTTAGTATACTTTATATATAGTATTAGTAGGCACTGTATGCTGAATTTTCTGTAAATTGTCTTCCTTAGACTGAAATGCCTACAACGATGGTAAATAGTTTCGAAGACATGAGTTGTGTAAAAGCATTACTTGGATCGAATTTATAGACGGCATGGGAAACTACGGTAAGATATTTTTCAAATCTGTTTGGAGTTGAATTATGGGAGTATTTGTCTTTTATGCCAAAATAATAATGACAGCCATTAAGTAACGAAAATAGATCAAGCTTTAATTAGAGATTACTAAAGCCATTTTAAAATCTCTAAAGTGTATATATAATAATGGTTACCTTCAACTAGTGGTTATTAATTCAGTTTAATAAAAATCTAAGGTAAGAATGAAAACTCTCAACTAAAGGTCGTTTATTTCACTTAAAAAATCTAATTTAATAATAACAACTTCCAAAAACAGATTACTCTTATTTTGTTACCAATTTTTAAGCTACCCCAATTGATCTAACATTTCGATTTAAAAAATGTGTTAGAAAATATTCCAATATTAAAGGATTTGTTAGAAAATTATGTAACATTCAAAAATGTGTCAGAGTAATATTCTGACTGAAGAATTTAATTGCGTTCAAACCCACTAGTACCATAGTACTGGTGATATTCCGAACTCTACTCTACAAATGCACTTAATGAATTATGGATATATAAGAGTACATATTCGTTGGCAAGTTGCCGTTTGAAAGTTGAATTCAACACCAAAATGATCACTCAGAATTCAATGAATAATAATTTAAATTTGATATTCAAAATAATACACCAACAATTAATTGTGCATACAGTTAACACTTGGATTGATTGTCGATCGCACCCAAACACTAAGAAAATAACATTGAACTTCATCAAACTGAACTCACATCTGTGAAATTACCATTCGTTGGTAACTTTTGCAACAAATTATTTTTAAACACTATTTTGGTCTTCAGTGGTTTTGTTGCCTTAGGTGTAAAATCAATTTTGGTTATATTTGTGTCAACAGACTGTTTTGTAAGATTTTCTTCTTTCATAGTTGAATCTTTAGTTTTATTTTACTCTACAAAAATCAAAAAATATGAAACATATATTCGTAATGTTAGTTTGGTTTTGAAAAATAAAGATGCATCGAAATCGAATATATATGCTACATTTCAATAAAATGCCTTTGATGAACTTTTCTTTTGTAATTTTTTAGTCGCAATCCTTTCTTAAGAACTAGCAATAATAAGAGAGAGTACAACTTGATACACAAATTGTTTTCTTCAGTTTGTTAGTTTGTTTAATTTGGTACTCACTGTTTGCCTAACAAGTTTTTGATTATGGACACTAAAATTTTCTAAGTTTAATTTTCGCCCATTATCTCCCATTATTTGTCGTATTTGTATATATTTATGGTTATATTCAGTTTTCATGTAAATTGTCTTCCTTAGACTGAAATGCCCATAACGACGGTAAATAGTTTCGAATATATGATTTGTGTAAAATCATTACATGGATCGAACTTATAGACGGATATGGAAACTACGGTAAGACTTATTTTATCTTATGAGCCAAACTAATAATGGCAGCCTTCAAATAAGAAAATAATATCAACCTATAATTGGGGTTTACTAAAGTCATCTAAAAAAATCCGTAGTAGTAATGGGAACCCTTAACTAGTGGTTATTAATATTATTTCAATAGTTATAACTTTGGTATTATCTGTATCTATCATTAATTGCCGTATTTGATTACCATTAAATATTCCCTCTTTCAACTTTTCTGCCAGTGTTATTAACACAAAATCCTTCCACGTCTCGTGCTTTAACAAATTGTTTTATCATTCTTATCTTGATCAAATATAAAATCACTGAGTTTATTTTGAGAAAAAGCTCTGCTGTTGATGTTTCACCTTCTTATTTACATCCGTTGGTAGACTATACCGATATGTGGGTATTTGGCGGCATCATTGTTTCAGAGTAGTCAATGTGTACTTTTGAAACAGAACTGAATTTTCATGGACTAAAACAGGACATTTTGTTGACTGTAATTCTGAATACCTTAGCGTTTGATTTTTAATAATATCTTAACTCTTTTCTCATAATTTTACTCATATTTTCGGTAAGGAGCCTAAAGATAGGGATCAGAACCATATACATGACTGGAAAGCTAAATATTTATTTTTTACAAGTGGATAGTTAATAAACTATTCGATACACAATTATAAAAATCCAAAAGCACGTTCAATACTTTCATGAATAAGGTCATAATGTAGGCACTGTAGAGCTTTGTTATCATTTTTGGCTCGAGACTTTTTTGGGAATTTTCGTCTGTCATCGATATCGGTTCAGGTGTTCCTGAGTTTTAAGCTTTTTAAATAATGTCACCCTGTTTATTTAAATATATGTATTTAGGTAAATATACTGAATTTTGTTGTAATGTGTCTTTCTTAGACTGAAATGCCTACAACGACGGTAAATAGTTTCGAAGACATGATTTCTGTAAAAGCATTACGTGGATCGAACTTATAGACGGCAAGGGAAACTACGGTAAGATATTTTTCAAATATGTTTTGTGTTATTATGGGAGTATTTTTTCTTTTAAGCCAAAACGATAATGACAGCCATTAAGTAAGGAAAATAGATCAATTTTTAATTAGAGATAACTAAACCCATTTTAAAATCTCGAAAGTGTATATATAATAATGGTAACCCTCAACTAGTGGTTATTAATTCAGTTTAAAAAAATCTAAATTACTCGTAGACTATATCGATATCTGCCATATGTGTACCGTTGAAACAGAACTAAATTTTCATTGATTAAAACAGGATATTTTGCAGACAGTAATTCTAAATACCTTAGCGTTTGATTTTTAATAATATCTTAACTCTTTTCGCATAATTTTACTACAATTTTCGGTAAAGAGCGTAAAGATAGGGATCAGAACCATATACATGACTGGAAAGCTAAATATTTATTACTAAAAATTGGATAGCTAATAAAATATTAGATATGCTGTTATCATAAAACCAAAAGTACGTTCAATACTTTCATGAATAAGGTCATAATGTAGGCACCGTAGAGCTTTGTTGTCATTGTTTGCTCGAGACTTTTTCGGGAGTTTTCGTAGGTCATCTATATCGGTTCTGGTGTTCTTGAGTTTTAAGCTTTTTAAATAATGACACCCTGTTTATTTAAATATATGTATTTAGGTAAATATACGATACTCTACTCTATAAATGCACTTAAGGAATTATGGATATATACAAGTACATATTCGTTGGCAACTTGCCGTTTGAAAGTTGAATTCAACGCCAAAATGATCAATCAGAATTCAATGAATGGTAATTTAAACTTGATATTCAAAATAATGCACTAACAATTAAATGTAAATACAATTAACATTTGGATTGATTGTCGATCGCACCCAAAAACAAAGAAAATAACATTGACCTTTAAATAATTGTTTCGGTTGCACACTCACTTTTTCACTTGTCTTGTTGTGGATCGTGTTGATGTGGTGTGTTGGCGCGCAGTGGCGTGTATGGATGGGGAAGGCGTAACTCACCTAGCCATCCCGGCCCCCTGGGCGAATTCTAGCCTGGCAACCGCTGTAGTTGCTGCAGCGTGGTAACAACGCTGCTGAGGCCAGTGGAGCGGCGGCATGTGTGCCTGGGTTGCCGATCCCGCGTTGATGCCTCCTGTCGCCTTGGTGTGGAGGGAGGTTGAGCTGCGTGTCTTCGGAGGCGATCCGGATTGCTACTCTGCTGTGATCTGCGGCTTGGAGCGGTTGTCGCCTGACGGCCTGCTTTGGGGTGCGGTGTAGCATGGTGTGGTGCTGCCTATTGCACAGTTGACAAAGCGTAACCGACGTACCCGCCGGATTTGTGTGGACCGTAGCCAAACAGTTGAGGCAGTGCCTGTGAGCATGGGCAACCTGCTGACGTTGGAAGGCCATTACGGGAAGCGGTTGCAGGATCGATTGCCGCTGCGATTCGTGGTGTTGGAGTTGTCCTAGGGCGCGGCACATTGATTGCGGACCTCACAGCTGCCATATCTACTTCCATATTGTTCTGTATGAAGAAGTTGGAATGATTATACATTTGTGGCATGTAAATTTATGGCGAATGTGCCACGGTATGTGGCAGGAATGGATCGTCAATTTGATATATCATTGCAGTTAGAATGGTTGGTTTACAATGGTTTTATTATTCGCGGGTTTATTGGTTAGTTATATGAAATCATTTGCGTCGCGGTAAGATCAGCGGATTGTTTGTTATTTGCGGTTTTGTCATTAGATGCGGTTGGCAGAAAACATAATTTCACGAGCGGTCTTGTTAGCGTTCCGCTTTGAGTACGGAGATCAACTACTCGTATATGACCGTCGGAACCGTAACATAGTTTTTCTATCTGACCAAACCGCCATTCTGTGGAGTTTTCCATCGGTACCTTTTATGTACTCTTCCTTCCATCGGCGGCTGAAATCATGATGGAGAATTTTGATTCTTTCCCATCGATTTAATAGGGATAGTAACCCCACGCATGGCTTAGGTATGGCCAGAATGGGTGCTTCTTTGAGAAAATGCCCTGGAGTTAACGCTGGGAAGTCGAAGGGATCTTGCGAGAGTGTTGTGAGTGGCCGTGTATTGAGAATGGCTTCAATTCGGATTAATAAGGTAGTGAATTCTTCTTAATTTGAACCTTTTTACAGCTGATTCCCATAAACCACCCATATGAGGAGCGCTTGGGGAGATAAACTGCCAATTAATGCCTCGGGGAGCATAGTTCTGAACAATTTCAGGTAATACTTGTTTAATAAAATCCACAAACTGTTTTTCAGTGGCTCTTTGTGCTCCAATGAAGGTTTTGCCGTTATCGCTCATTAGTTAATAGGGGAAGGCGCGTAGTCCGACAAAGCGAGCAAATGCCGCGAGAAAAGCCTCCTTAGTCAGATTCGTACATAGCTCGAGGTGCACTTCTTTTGTCGTAAAACAGACAAAAACAGCCACATAGGCTTTCATTATGGTGGGCGACCTTAGCATGGTCGCCTTTAACTAAAAAGGTCCAGCAAAATCGACCCCTATGACTGTGAAA
Source organism: Bactrocera oleae (assembly GCF_042242935.1). Classification (NCBI taxonomy): domain Eukaryota; kingdom Metazoa; phylum Arthropoda; class Insecta; order Diptera; family Tephritidae; genus Bactrocera; species Bactrocera oleae. The sequence continues at coordinate 3,221,558 of NC_091542.1, read as the reverse complement.
GGCAGAGCGAAGTTCCAGCGTTCCGGTGGAAGTTCTGCGTGGAGCATAAGTAAGTGGATATAATTGACGAGTAAAGTGGCAAGTCAAGATTTCTCTGGTATGATTAAAGGGTGGCGTTCATTATACGTGAGGCTTGAATTGGCAAGCCGACAATTCGCAAGAAGCTGACCTTTCGTGTCTGGGAATGGGTTAAGAACTAAGAGAGAACTCCTTTTATCAATGGGTTTTGATTCTCTTAAGAGTGTTACATCGTGGCTGAAGTAACGCATTTGAGTTAATGCGATTAGAGCGACCTTTGCCTTTTGCAATTCTAGGTGCGTCAATGTATCGCATTGGGGATATTCTAAGGGAACTCCCTTATCTTTGACTTTAAGTCACCCTATAAACTTTAACATATAGGCGATTACTCTGAGGGCTCAGGAGAACGATAAAAATCGCTCAAGTATGTCAGTATCCTCCACTGCTGTGTGAAAGGAGTCGATTTTTCGACTTTCTGGGGTTATTATATTGCGCATGGGCGATTGTGGCCAAGAATCAGGAGATTCTGCTAACAATCGGGGGCCATTCCACTTGAGGGTGGTGGTGACAAGGTGCAGGGCTTTGCACCATCTTGTATCTAGATCAGCAGGATTGTCAGCACTGGCTACATGTCGCCAAGTTGCTGACCTTACTAGGTCAAGTATTTGAGACGTTCGCTTGGAAATGGACGTCTTCCATGCATGTGGTGGTTTTTCAAACCAGGCTAGTACAATTTCGGAATCGGACCATAGATATAATTTATATTGTGCCATGTTTAAATACGTTTGTACGATGGACACGAGTTTGGCTAGTAGTAGCGCTCCACATAATTCAAGTCGTGGTAGACTTATTGTTTTTAAAGGGCTACTAGTAAGTGGCATGTGGTCGCAGTGTCGCTTTGTGTCCGAAAATATATAGAGTTACGCAATATGCCTTTTCAGAAGCGTCACAGAAGTCGTGTAGTTCGACTTTGTGTTCTAGGGCATAATTTACACATCATGGGATTTGTATCTGTGCGACACCATTTAGATTGCTCGCAAACAGGGACCACTTTTCTAAACGAAATGGTTTTACTTGTTCGTCCCAGTCGGTTCCATCTAACCATAATTCTTGAATTAGGATTTTGGCTTGTATCATAATTGGCGAAAGCCATCCTGCGGGGTCGAAAAGTTTTGCCACAGAGGATAGAATTTGTCGCTTCGTTATGGCGGATAATGCAGATATTGACTCTGTACTTTCTTACTGTTGTACTTTCCTTTTCGACTATTTGTCTATACATTTTTTCGACGTCTCCGTTAAATACGTATTTAAATATACGAAAATTTAAAATGAGTAGCATTAAATCTGGTTGGAGCGTGGGTCCCGTAAATAGGATGTCATTTAGGGAATTCCCCGAGTTGGTGGATCTTGATGCATTAAAGACAACTCTTACTTTAGTTTTTTTGTCTGGCTTTTCTACTCCATCTTTGAAGCAATTAAAATGAGTGATATTTGCCACTTATGATTTTTTCGCATGGGCTTATTTCCTCCATGTGGTCTAAATGGAGGTATTCTTCTAACACGCCATCGTATTCTGGCTTAAGCTCACCTTTTTTAAGTAAGTTTTTTTGCATACCTAAAAACTGCTGTATTGCAGAGGTGCGAGAGTGACCTAAGGCGAGTGTGTTAGGAAATTGTTGTTTTAGTGGTGGTCGTACGACCTACCGACCATTATCTGATCTGGTAGTTGTGGCTTTGTGAAAGTCTTCACAATACTGATCTTCTGGTGTGGTAATTGAAATAGGGGGAAGTTCTTCTAACTCCCAAAATTTCTTTAATTGCGAATTGAGGTATTCGTTTGAGATTTCCTCAACTTGAGTGGTCATGGTGGTAACTGTTTCCATAACTAGTCCACTTAGGATCCAACCAAAAATAGTATTTTGCATTTAGTGTATTTGAAATTTTCTCAATACCCTCGAGTATTATATGTGGTATGAGATCGCTGCCTAATAGAAGATCTATTTGAGCAGGAGTGTTGCAGTTAGGATCTGCTTGCTTTAGGTGTGAAACCTTTTGCCAATGCTTGCTATTTAAGTGATAGCTTGGAAGCATATTTGTAAGTTGCGGTAAGCTTCTGCTTATATGTGCTTATCCGCATGGGGGGAAATTAGGGTAATGGGGCAGATTTTATTTGAGTTTTGGACTACTTTTCCGCCCGAGATTTAAAAATTGGCTAGTTTTGTTGACAGTTGTAGCCTATTTTGAGACGTAGACGCTATGAAAGATCGTTGTGATCCTTGGTCTATTAAGGCCCTAAGTTTAAACAGTTCTCGTCGGTGTTCGATAGAGAGGACTGTTGTGGGTAGTAGTACTTTACTTTGATTTTCGCTGTATAGCGTTTGGGTTTTTATTGCCTTTGAGCAGCATGGTGCTTCTTGGCAATTTTCGGGATTTCGCACTTCGAGATTTGCTGTTGCAACTAAACCCGTGGCTCTTTTCATATTTGCGCTATTTGGGGGTGATCTGGAAAAATTGTTATAATAAAGCATAGAATGATGACGCTTATGACAATAAACGCAATTAAATTTGCTTTCGCACTCTTTAAGTGTATGTGCATGTGATAGGCAATTTGTACAAAGTCTTTTTGTTTTTATAAAATTGTTTCGGTCGATAATATTTAATTTTTTGAATCTCTCGCAAGATTTGAGCTTATGCCCCCTTGTACATAGTTCGCATGACGTTTGCTTGTACTACTCGGATGTGAACGTTTGATTTCTGTAGAAGCTTCTGTTTAAATAGTTGTTGCTACTGGCTTGCGGTTTGTGCTTCTAGTTAGGTCGTGTTGACCGGTTTTCCTTCTAACCATTATTTTATCTACCCTCTCTGCGATTTCATATTGGGTTATTAGAAAGTCTTTCATCTCAGTTCTCATATTTGGCGTAAGGCAAGGACTTAAAATTTTCTGGTAGATCTGAATCGTTAGATTCCAAAAATTGTCCAGATTTTCCTTTTTGATTTCTCATATCGAGTGATGTATCTTATTAAACTGTCACTCTCAGCAATGAATTTACTGTATGTAATGTCTTTCCCCCTTTTTTGCTTTGTAGCACCTTGCTTTGAGCGTGTAGTTCTGCAGGTGTACATGGACTTCTTTCGTTAGAAATCATTTTTGGAACTTTTAGCAACTGAGTTGTTTTAGAACCTTTCGAGTCTGAGCTCATTTAAGAGATGTGCCGAAATAAAATAAAATATTTTCAATGCAAGATATATATGTATATTTGAAACCTCTTTTAAGAAAATAAGTGTTTTGAAAAAATTAACAAATTAATGACTTTTTTAAACTCGTATGAGTACCTAAGTCTTTTAAGATAATAAGAGTTTTTATTTCGCGTATTTCGTGTTTTATCGCTTTTTTTAAATTAATATTATTTAATTGATTAATATTAAACGCAAATGTTTTTTATTTTTAATTTTAGTTGTATGTATTTTGTGTCCGTAATTGCTATAGGGTATAGCTACAAGCGGATCAACTGATACATATGTACTTGACGTCATGCGCAATTGAGAGCTCTTCTTAAAGATCAATGCACTTTGTACATGTATGTATGTAATGTATAATATTATGTTTAAATATGTTTTGCGCATACCTGCTTGTTTTTGTTGGTCAAAGAACAAGGGGAATTGCGAGTATATGCCAATGTGGACTTAAAATATTATATTTATATATGCAATGCTACTTGTTTTTGTTTAACAAAGAACAAGGGGTATTGCGGAATATTTATGGGGACTTTGTCTATATTTATTTATATATATGTGGACTTTGAAGCGAAGTACTAATGTATGTTTGTATACCTGAGCGTAAATATATGTACGCAGAGCAAAAGGATCGCGAAAAGGAAAAAATATACAGCAGGTATTCTTGTAAAATGTATGTATATATGTATGGATATCACGTAATATATTTGTGCGGAATATATGTACGCAGTGTGAAAAGACCGCGAAAAATAGAATAATTTACGGCAGTTATTCGAGTAAAATTTATGTATATATGTATGTATATAAATTTTTGGTAATTTATGTATGTATAGCAATTATTAGTATTATATGTAAAAGTATGTTTGCATTTTTTCATACATATGTTAATGCTTTAAACGGAGGTTTTCTCCTAATATAATATGTATATATTTATATATGTTAAATATAATATGTTTATGTATCTATCATAAATTGCATTGGACTTTATGTATATATGTTTAAATTTATTTTGTAAGTTTTCGCTTTTTTTTTTTTTTTTTGCTTTTGATTTGACTTTGCTTTTTTTACGCAATCCTGCTTATACTTAATTAAGTATAAGGGGTATTGCTGGAAATAGGTGCAAGTAAATACTTGAATTATTTAATTTTAGAGATATTTTTATGTATTTGAACACAACGGTAAGCAGTTAGGCAATCAAGAGTTCGTTGGATATATATTTTTTACCAAACTGTTTTATCTGTTAGCGGTATTTCAGTTTTTACCGGAAAATAAACCGAAATATTGAAACAGTTTGGTAAAAGCTCTTTTTTGTTATTGCCTTTATTAAGACGGATTTATGTAATAAATGAACCGCAAAGGCATACATTTTAACATACATATAATAATAGGATATATACAGATACTAAATGGAATCGATACGACTCACTTTTGGGTTTCCGCCAAGGGGTTTTGGGGACAATGTTATACACATATACATATATGCTTGTGTGTGTGCTGTTCTCTCTGTGGCCCAGTCCTTTGCTGCTTGGATGCGCTGACTTTGGTGAGCTGGTGTGGTTGTTGTTGTTAGCTGGTAAGGTTTCCTTTATTAAATTCGCGCCCATTCTGTATTTTTATGTATGTATTTTTGTTATTTTTTGTTGAAATTTGCGCCCGTACACAGCACTTTTTTTGTTTTTCCCATAAGTCATATATAATATTATATATTTATTCTAATTTTTTTTTTCCATTTTATACGTTTTTTTCACTCCATAGTGCCGCTCACTATGGCTCGAACGACCAATAAATAATCGTTTCGGTTGCACACTCACCTTTTTTCACTTGTTTTCATTTTCAGTCACCAAAAACCCAACCGGACACGGTCGGTACGGCTTATATAAAAAAATATACGGGCGGAAAATTTTGACGTCTCGAACGCTCGAATTGCTAATGAAGCAAGAACCCATCTGGTGCTCTGTTTGTCCCTTTTGAGTGTTGGGTTGCGTAGAGTTGTGTTGTGATGTGATGTGTATCTATATGTGGTCTGAGTGGTGTAATGGCTGCGTGGGTTGATGTCTTGTTGTGGATCGTGTTGATGTGGTGTGATGGCGCGCAGTGGCGTGTCTTCATCAAACTGAACTCACATCAGTGAAATTACCTTTCGTTGGCAACTTTCGCAACACATTATTTTTAAACTGCGTCTACAGCGGTTTTGTTGCCTTAGGTGTAAAATCGATTTTGGTTATATTTGTGTCCACAAATCATGAGACTGTTGTTTTGTAAGATTTTCTTCGTTCATATTTGAATCTTTACTTTTATTTTACACTACAAAAATCAAAAAATATGAAACAAATATTTGTAATGTCAGTTTTGTTTTGAAAAATAAAGATGCATCGAAATGGAAAACATATGCTACATTTCAATAAAATGCCTTTGATGAACGTTTCTTTTGTAATTTTTCAGTCGCAATCCTTTCTTAAGAACTAGCAATAATCTGACATCATGTGGCGATCCCATCAGCATTGATACCTTTTTTCCGTCACTTTTCGATTTTAGTTAAACCGATCTCCCATCCGAGCTCGAGGAGCTTCTGGCGGGTCACCAAAGACGTGTGTGGCCTGGCGTTGTCCTGATGGAACACAATTCGGCCTCTGTTGATCAAAGATGTCCTCTTCTGGTTGAGTTCTGCCTGCAAGCGGTCCAGTTGTTGGAAGTAGAAGGCCGAATTGAGCGTTTGGCCATAGGGGAGCAGCTCGCAGTAGATGATTCCTTGCCCATCCCACCAAACACACAGCAAAACCTTCCTGGCCGTCAATCAGGTCTTGGCCCCCATCTGGTCCGCTTCCCCGAGCTTCGACCACGATCGTTTGCGCTCGATGTTGTCATAAGTGACCTATTTTTCATCGCCAGTCACAATCCGCTTCAGAAACGGGTCGATTTTGTTGCGATTCTGCAGTGATTTGCAGATGGAAATTCGGCCCATCATGTTTTTTGCGTTAGTTCGTGGCCTCCCGACGCGTGGTGCATCTTTGACATCGAAATTACCGGAACGGAACCTGGAAAATCCCTTTTGTGCTACACGTTCGTTAACAGTATCGGGCCCATAAACTAAATAAATTTTTTCAGTCGCTTTGGCTGCTTTTTCGCCTTGATCGAAGAAAAATTGTAAAATATAGCGAATTTTCTCTCTGCTGGTGTCCATCTTTGACGAGCGCTCACAACGTACTCAGTCAATCAATCGACAAACTGTCAAAAAAAAAACTTTTGGCGCGAATAAACACGTTTTCAGCGGGGGATAGTATGACAATATGCGACACGCAACACTAGTACTATGGACAATAACGCCATCTCTTAGATAAAAATCGAACGAACTTTTTAATTGACCTAATATTTGATTTGTGCAAAATCATTACTTTGATCGAACTTATAGACGGATATGGAAACTACGGTACGACATATTTAACATATATAGGCTGTGGAATTAATGTTTTATCTTATGAGCCAAGCTAATAATGGCAGCCTGCGAGTAAGAAAATAATATCAACCTTTAATTGGGGATTACTAAAGTCATTTAAAAATAGCCATAGTAATAATAGGAACCCTTAACTACTGGTTATTAATTTTATTTCAACAGTTATAACTTTGGTATTATTTGTATCTATTGTTATTTGCCGTATTTGATTACCATTAAATATTCCCTCTCTCAACTCTTCCAGAATGTTACTAACACAATATCCTTCCACGTCTCGTACTTTAACAAAATGTTTTATCATTCTTATCTTGATCGAATATAAAATCACTGAGTTTATTTTGAGAAAAAAACTCTGCTGTTGATGTTTCACCTTCTTATTTACATCCAATGGTAGACTATACCGATATCTGGGTATTTGGCGGCATCATTGTTTCAGAGTAGTCACTGTGTACTTTTGAAACAGAACTGACTTTTCATGGAGTAAACCAGGACATTTTGTAGACTGTAATTCTAAATACCTTAGCGTTTGATTTTTAATAATATCTTAACTCTTTTCTCAGCGTTTTCTCTCCTTAGCGTTTGATTTTTAATAATATCTTAACTCTTTTCTCATAATTTTACTCATATTTTCGGTAAGGAGCCTAAAGATAGGGATCAGAACCGTATACATGATAGTTAATAAAATATTCGATACACAATCATCAAAAAATCATAATGTGGGCACTGTAGAGCTTTGTTATCACTTTTTGCTCGAGACTTTTTCGGGAATTTTCGTAGGTCATCGATATCGGTTCAGGTGTTCTTGACTTTTAAGCCTTTCAAATAATATCACCCTGTTTATTTAAATATATGCATTTGGGTAAATATATTGAATTTTGTTGTAAATTGTCTTTCTTAGACTGAAATGCCAACAACGACGGTAAATTGTTTCGACGACATGATTTGTGTAAAAGCATTACTTGGTTTGAACTTATAGACGGCAAGGGAAACTACGGTAAGATATTTTTCAAAACTGTTTGGTGTTGAATTATGGGAGAATTTTGTCTTTCAAGCCAAAATAATAGTGACAGCCATTAAGTAGGGAAAATTGATCAACCTTTAATTAGAGATTACTAAAGCCATTTGAAAATCTTTAAAGTGTATATATAGTAATGGTAAACTTCAGCAAGGTTTTAACTAAAGGTCCTTCATTTCATTTACAAAATCTAATTTAATAATAACAACTTCCAACAACAGATTACTATTATTTTGGTGCCAATTTTTAAGCTACCCCAGTTGGTCTAACATTTTGATTTAAAAAATATGTTAGAACATATTTCAATATTAAAAGACTTGTTAGAAAATTATGTAACATTCAAAAATGTGTCAGAGTAATATTCTGACTGAAAAATTTAATTGCGTTCAAACCCACTAGTACCATAATACTGGTGATATTTCGAACTCTACTCTACAAATGCATAAATGAATTATGGATATACTTGTATACAAGTACATATTCGTTGGCAACTTGCCGTTTGAATGTTAAATTCATCGCCAAAATATAATATATAATAACCCAACGATTACCCTACTCCCGCCCAATCGACGCGGGGGGCGCAATCCTCATACGTGCGGAATTAGCCGAGTCAGAAAAGGCAAGAGAGTTTTTTAAGTGTTGAAATCTAAAACTGCTCAGCTACAGAAACAAAAATTTCAACAGCTAAGATCTAAAGTTACAATATAATAAATTGTTACATTTTCATTTATTAAGAGGAAACAATAAAGTCTTTTTAATTTTGAAAAGTGAGTGAGATAAGTCAAATATGCTGGAATGAGAATTAATATCATGACATATACGGCGGAATGGCCCGTTTAGTTCAAAATTTGATCTACAGGATTTTAGCAGTAAAGGTCTAAACTGCCTCGAAAGGCGAACCGGGATATTAAATTTAATTTCAGACAGGAGAAAAGAAAAGCATTTCCCTACGACTAGAAAGTGTAGGCTTTAAACGACTAGTGTATGGAGGTAGACTTACCCTAGCATCCCATCGGAAATGCGCTAAGGCGAAAAGTAAAAATTGTTTTTGAACCGACTCTAACTTGTCAGAATGGATTTGGTAGCTAGGGTTCCATACCACAGAGCCATATTCCAATATAGGTCTAACCAAAGTTGTATAAAGTGTTTTAGTAATATACGGATCTCTAAATTCTTTATACCAACATTTAACAAAACTGAGGACAGCTTTTGAAGACCATGGTATCAATATGAAGACTGAAATTAAGCTTAGGGTCCATATTAACTCCCAAATCAGCATAGTTAAAAACTTCTTCCAGAATATGGTGTTTTATTACATAAGAAGAGGGGTGCACAGATCTACGGGAATAGCACATCGTCTTACATTTATTGAGATTCAATGGCAAATCATTTATATCACACCATGCAACCAAATTGTTTAAGTCTGTTTGCAACAGACACCTTTCCTCAGTTGAAGTGTATGATTTAAAAAGCTTTGCTAAAGTCTGTGTATATAACATCCGTATGCTTATGTTCCCTAAAACCCAATGATACATGGTTTACAAATTCAAGTAAGTTTATTATATTCGAGTTCCCTTTACGAAATCCATGCTGAGATGAGGAAATTAACGGAGAAATCGAAAAGATTATATGGTCAGTGATAATAGCTTCAAAAAGTTTAGGTATAACAGATAGTTTTGCGATACCTCTATAGTTTTCAATGTTGGATCTAAATCCACTTTTATGCAAAGGGATTATAAATGACTGTTTCCATATTGAAGGAAATATACCGTGTTTAAAAGAGGAATTAAATATCCTTGTCAAAGGCAAGTAAATATATTTGGCACTATTTTTTAGGAAGCATGAGGGTATCATAACTAACTAAATACTAATAACTAAAAGATGGTTTTAACTTATTTAAATTAAAAAGGACGTCTTCTTCAGAAATAACTTATTACAGTAGTTTGACTTGAAAAATTCTGCAAACATATTGGATTGGTCACTTGAAATGATAGATTTGTATTTCATTGCGGACGGAAATTTGGAAATCCTGCGTTTGGAGTTGATGAAATCATAAAACGATTTTGGATTACTTACAATATTTTTTTTTACTTTATTTAAGTAATTATTATAACATTTTTTGTTTAGGTCAAAATATTGTCGACGCAATAGCGAATATTTAGAATAGTCGACAAGTGAACCGGTTTTTTTAAAATGTTTAAAGGCTCGAGTTTTTCTGTTTTTCAATTTATATAACTCTTACGAAAACCACGGACTTATACTTTTGCTTTTATTAAAATTACTATTGGAACATACTTTTCAAATAATTTCATAAAAATGTTATTAAAATGAGAGACACTCAATTCAATGTCACCATTATAATTAGGCCATGTTATTGTAGAAAGTTCTGTATTTAATTTTTTTAAATTAGCTTTTGCAAAGTTAAACCAAGTACAGAAGCGCGAAGTTTGATGATTATTATCCCGTACAATGCCTGAGATTTCGACAGATATTTCCAAAGCAGGATGATATGAGTCCTCTGGTAGAACAAGAGGATTACTCTGAATAACGGAACACTTTGCAGAGGTATCAACGTATACTAAATCTATGCATTTACCAAATTTATTCGGAATCAAATTAATTTTGTTCAGACCCAACTCGGACATTTTTTCGAAAAACTCATTAAAACATGACCGATTGCAAATCGGCACGATATAGTCATCGAAAGGTTTCCACGAAGCACACGGTAAATTGAAATCCCCTAATACAATTATTGAATCTGCATTATTTGCCATCGAGGTAGCACTATTTATTAAAGAAGCATGCTGCATGTATATAGATAAGCCTGAATGGGATAGTATATAAGATAGGGTTAAATAAATAAAGCAACTATTAACGTAAACTCTAATACATTTAAATTCAAATGAGTCGGTCCCTGGAACAAGAATATTTTCAGATGGGATAGAGGAATGCACGGCAAATAGAACACCTCCACCGATTCTGTTCAGTCGATCACATCTAAACATTTGAAAATAGCTGTTTAAAATCTCATTATCAAAAATGTGAGGTTTTAACCAAGTTTCTGTAAATCCAATTATATGGAAATTAAAATTGGAACTGTTCAAATACAAGTCAGTTAATTTTGTATTAAGACCTCTAACATTTTGATAATAAATGCTTAGCGAATTTCTACCAATCAGTTTTTTATATCGGTGGTTGCTTTTGGTAATTTAACAATGTTTTCCTCAGTTTGACTTCTAAGTTTAGGTTTAAATTCGCGTACAAAAGTCCCAGGTGGCCAGAATGAACTATCTAAGATCTTCTTGAATGTTTCAAGAGATACGTCTATTTTAAACGATGATATACTTCTATCATAATTGAAGTTAAATTTACGTATATTGATATCATCGATTTTTAAACGTGACGAAATGTAAGATTTAATGTCCTCCACCAAGGTATCTTTGGCAAGTCTCGAAATATATATAGACTTTTTAGGTGGAATAACTATAGACGGCAAGGGAAACTACGGTAAGATATTTTTCAAAACTGTTTGGTGTTGAATTATGGGAGTATTGTGTCTTTTAAGCCAAAAAAATAATGACAGCCATTAAGTAAGGAAGATAGATCAACCTTTATATATAATAATGGTTACCTTCAACTAGTGGTTATTAATTCAGTTTAATAAAAATCTAAGGTAATAATAAAGCTTTTAACTAAAAGTCATTCATTTCATTTACAAAATCTAATTTAATAATAACAACTTCCAACAACAGATTACTATTATTTTGGTGCCAATTTTTAAGCTACCCCAGTTGGTCTAACATTTTGATTTAAAAAATATGTTAGATTATATTTCAATATTAAAAGATATGTTAGAAAATTATGTAACATTCAAAAATGTGTCAGAGTAATATTCTGACTGAAAAATTTAATTGCGTTCAAACCCACTAGTACCATAATACTGGTGATATTCCGAACTTTACTCTACAAATGCCCTTAATGAATAATGGATATACTCGTATACAAGTACATATTCGTTGGCAACTTGCCGTTTGAATGTTAAATTCAACGCCAAAATTATCAATCAGAATTCAGTGAATAATAATTTAAAGTTGATACTCAAAACAATACACCAACAATTAATTGGACATACAGTTAACATTTGGATTGATGTGCGATCGCACCCAAACACAAAGAAAATAACATTGAACTTCATCAAACTAAACTCACATCTGTGAAATTACCTTTCGTTGCCAACTTTCGCAACAAATTATTTTTAAACAGTACACTCGTCTACAGCGGTTTTGTTGCCTTAGGTGTAAACTCGATTGTGGTTATATAATATTTGTGTCAACAGATTATGAGATTATCATATGTTTTTAAGATATTCTTCGTTCATATATAAATCTTTAGTTGTATTTTACTCTACAAAAATCAAAAAATATGAAACAAATGTTTGTAATCTTAGTTTTGTTTTGAAAAATATATATGCATCGAAGTGAAAAACATATGCTACATTTCAATAAAATGCCTTTGATGAACTTTTCTTTTGTAATTTTTCAGTCGCAATCCTTTCTTAAGAACTAGCAATAATCTGACATCATGTGGCGATCCCATCAGCATTGATACCTTTTTTCCGTCACTTTTCGATTTTAGTTAAACCGCTCTCCCTGTTACTTCTTATAATTTCCAAAAAAATCTTACAATTTATCCAGATTATTACGGAGATACTTGTAGTTTAACTTGATATTCAAATTGTTTTCTTGAAATAACTTTAATTTGTGAGTTTGTTTAATTTAATACTCACTGTTTGCCTAACAAATTTTTGACTACGGACACAAAAATTTTCCAAGCTTAATTTTCTCCCATTATCTCCCATTATTTGTCGTATTTGAGGATCACCAAATATTCCACCTTACAATTTTTGCAAACTTTCATTGGTCATCAATATCGGTCTAGGTGTTCGTGAGTTATAAGCTCTTTAAATAACGTAACTCTCTTTATATATATTTATATATATATATATATTTATGGTTATATTCAGTTTTCATGTAAATTATCTTCCTTAGACTGAAATGCCTACAACGACGGTAAATAGTTTCGAACATATGATTTGTGTAAAATCATTACTTGGATCGAACTTATAGACGGATATGGAAACTACGGTAAGACATATTTAACATCTATAGGCTGTGGAATTATTATTTATGAGCCAAGCAAATAATGGAAGCCTGCGAGTAAGAAAATAATATCAACCTTTAATTGGGGATTACTAAAGTCATTTAAAAAAATCCATAGTAATAATGGAAACCCTTAACTAGTGGTTATTAATTTTATTTCAACAGTTATAACTTTGGTATTATCTGTATCTATCGTTATTTGCCGTATTTGATTACCATTAAATATTCCCTCCTTCAACTCTTCCGCCAGTGTTACTAAATCAATATCCTTCCACGTCTCGTGCTTTAACAAATTGATTTATCATTCTTATCTTGATCAAATATAAAATCTTCGAGTTTATTTTGAGAAAAAAGCTCTGCTGTTGATGTTTCACCTTCTTATTTACATCCATTGGTAGACTATACCGATATCTGGGTATTTGGCGGCATCATTGTTTTAGAGTAGTCTATGTGTACTTTTGAAACAGGACTGAATTTTCATGGAGTAAAACAGGACATTTTGTAGACTGTAATTCTAAATACCTTAGCGTTTGATTTTTAATAATATCTTAACTCTTTTCTCATAATTTTACTCATATTTTCGGTAAGGAGCCTAAAGATAGGGATCAGAACTATATACATGATAGTTAATAAAATATTCGATACACAATTATCAAAAAATCATAATGTGGGCACTGTAGAGCTTTGTTATCACTTTTTGCTCGAGACTTTTTCGGGAATTTTCGTAGGTCATCGATAGCGGTTCAGGTGTTCTTGAGTTTTAAGCTTTTTAAATAATGTCACCCTGTTTATTTAAATATATGTATTTAGGTAAATATATTGAATTTTCTTGTAAATTGTCTTCCTTAGACTGAAATGCCAACAACGACGGTAAATTGTTTCGAAGACATGATTTGTGTAAAAGCATTACTTGGTTTGAACTTATAGACGGCAAAGGAAACTACGGTAAGATATTTTTCAAAACTGTTTGGTGTTGAATTATGGGAGTATTTTGTCTTTCAAGCCAAAATATTAATGACAGTAGGGAAAATTGATCAACCTTTAATTAGAGATTACTAAAGCCATTTTGAAATCTTTAAAGTGTATATATAGTAATGGTAAACTTCAGCAAGTGTTTATTAATTCAGTTTAAAAAAATTTAAGGTAATAATAAATATTTTAACTAAAAGTCATTCATTTCATTTACAAAATCTAATTTAATAATAACAACTTCCAACAACAGATTACTATTATTTTGGTGCCAATTTTTAAGCTACCCCAGTTGGTCTAACATTTTAATTTAAAAATATGTTTGAACATATTTCAATATTAAAAGACTTGTTAGAAAATTATGTAACATTCAAAAATGTGTCATAGTAATATTCTGACTGAATAATTTAATTGCTTTCAAACCCACTAGTACCATAATGCTACATTTCAATAAAATGCCTTTGATGAACTTTTCTTTTGTAATTTTTCAGTCGCAATCCTTTCTTAAGAACTAGCAATAATCTGACATCATGTGGCGATCCCATCAGCATTGATACCTTTTTTCCGTCACTTTTCGATTTTAGTTAAACCGCTCTCCCTGTTACTTACTATAATTTCCAAAAAAATCCTAAAATTTATCCAGATTATTACGGAGATACTTGTAGTTTAACTTAATATACAAATTGTTTTCTTGAAATAACTTTAATTTGTGAGTTTGTTTAATTTAATACTCACTGTTTGCCTAACAAATTTTTGACTACGGACACAAAAATTTTCCAAGCTTAATTTTCTCCCATATCTCCCATTATTTGTCGTATTTGAGGATCACCAAATATTCCACCTTACAATTTTTGCAAACTTTCGTAGGTCATCAATATCGGTCCAGGTGTTCGTGAGTAATAAGCTCTTTAAATAACGCAACTCTCTTTATATATATTTATGTATATATGTATTTATGGTTATATTCAGTTTTCATGTAAATTGTCTTTCTTAGACTGAAATGCCTACAACGACGGTAAATAGTTTCGAATATATGATTTGTGTAAACTCATTACTTGAATCGAACTTATAGACGGATATGGAAACTACGGTAAGACATATTTAACATCTATAGGCTGTGGAATTATTATTTTATCTTATGAGCCAAACTAATAATGGCAGCCTTCAAGTAAGAAAATAATGTCAACCTATAATTGGGGATTACTGAAGTCTTCTAAAAAAATCCATAGTAATAATGGAAACCCTTAACTAGTGATTATTAATTTTATTTCAACAGTTATAACTTTGGTATTATCTGTATCTATCGCTATTTGCCGTATTTGATTACCATTAAATATTCCCTCCTTCAACTCTTCCGCCAGTGTTACTAAAACAGTATCCTTCCACGTCTCGTGCTTTAAACTGACTGAATTTTCATG
This sequence comes from Bactrocera oleae, assembly GCF_042242935.1. NCBI lineage: Eukaryota > Metazoa > Arthropoda > Insecta > Diptera > Tephritidae > Bactrocera > Bactrocera oleae. The sequence continues at coordinate 3,206,294 of NC_091542.1, read as the reverse complement.
GAGTAAAACAGGACATTTTGCAGACTGTAATTCTAAATACCTTAGCGTTTGATTTTTAATAATATTTTAACTCTTTTCTCATAATTTTAATCATATTTTCGGTAAGGAGCCTAAAGATAAAGATCAGAACCATATACATGACTGGAAAGCTAAATATTTATTACTTACAAGTGGATAATTAATAAAATATTCGATGCACAATTATCATAAAGCCAAAAGCACGATCAATACTTTAATGAATAAAGTTATAATGTAGGCACTGTAGAGCTTTTTTATCATTTTTTGCTCGAGACTTTTTCGGGAATTTTCGTAGGTCATCGATAGCGGTTCAGGTGTTCTTGAGTTTTCAGCTTTTTAAATAATGCCACCCTGTTTATTTAAATATATGTATTTAGGTAAATATATGGAATTTTCTTGTAAATTGTCTTCCTTAGACTGAAATGCCAACAACGACGGTAAATTGTTTCGAAGACATGATTTGTGTAAAAGCATTACTTGGATCGAACTTATAGACGGCAAGGGAAACCACGGTAAGAAATTTTTCAAATCTGTTTGGTGTTGAATTATGGGAGTACTTTGTCTTTTATGCCAAAATAATAACGACAGCCATTAAGTAAGGAAAATAGATCAACCTTTAATTAGAGATTACTAAAGCCATTTTAAAATCTCTAAAATGTATATATAGTAATGGTAAACTTCAGCAAGTGTTTATTAATTCAGTTTAAAAAAATTTAAGGTAATAATGAAGGTTTTAACTAAAGGTCAATTATTTCATTTACAAAATCTTATTTAATAATAACAACTTCCAACAACAGATTACTATTATTTTAGTGCCAATTTTTAAGCTACCCCAGTTGGCCAACATTTTGATTTAAAAAATATGTTAGATTATATTTCAATATTAAAAAATATGTTAGAAAATTATGTAACATTCAGAAATGTGTCAGAGTAATATTCTGACTAACAAATTTAATTGCGTTCAAACCCCTCTAGTACCATAATACTAGTGATATTCCGAACATTGCTCTACAAATGCCCTTAATGAATTTAATTAATTTAGTTTAAATGTTAAATTCAACGCCAAAATGATCAATCAGAATTCAATGAATAATAATTTAAATTTGATACTCAAAATAATACACCAACAATTAATTGGACATAGGTACAGTTAACATTTGGATTGATTGTCGATCGCACCCAAACACAAAGAAAATAACATTGAACTTCATCAAACTGAACTCACCTCTGTGAAATTACCTTTCGTTGGCAACTTTCGCAACAAATTATTTTTAAACGCTACACTGGTCTTCAGCGGTTTTGTTGCCTTAGGTGTAAAATCGATTTTGGTTATATTATATTTGTCTCAACAGATTATGAGATTATCATATGTTTTTAAGATATTCTTCGTTCATATTTAAATCTTTAGTTTTATTTTACTCTACAAAAATCAAAAAATATGAAACAAATGTTTGTAATCTTAGTTTTGTTTTGAAAACTATATATGCATCGAAGTGAAAAACATATGCTACATTTCAATAAAATGCCTTTGATGAACTTTTCTTTTGTAATTTTTCAGTCGCAATCCTTTCTTAAGAACTAGCAATAATCTGACATCATGTGGCGATCCCATCAGCATTGATACCATTTTTCCGTCACTTTTCGATTTTAGTTGAACCGCTCTCCCTGTTACTTACTATAATTTCCACAACAATCCTAAAATTTATCCAGATTATTACGGAGATACTTGTAGTTAACTTGACATACAAATTTTTTTCTGAAATAACTTTAATTTGTTAGTTTGTTTAATTTAATACTCACTGTTTGCCTAAAAAATTTTTGATTACGGACACAAAAATTTGCAAGCTTAATTTTCTCCCATTATTTGTCGTATTTGAGGATCACCAAATATTCCACCTTACAATTTTTGCAAACTTTCGTTGGTCATCAATATCGGTCCAGGTGTTCGTGAGTTATAAGCTCTTTAAATAACGTAACTCTCTTTATATATATTTATATATATATATATATTTATGGTTATATTCAGTTTTCATGTAAATTGTCTTCCTTAGACTGAAATGCCTACAACGACGGTAAATAGTTTCGAATATATGATGTGTGTAAAATCATTACTTGGATCGAACATATAGACGGATATGGAAACTACGGTAAGACATATTTAACATCTATAGGCTGTGGAATTATTATTTTATCTTATGAGCCAAGCTAATAATGGCAGCCTGCGAGTAAGAAAATAATATCAACCTTTAATTGGGGATTACTAAAGTCATTTAAAAAAATCCATAGTAATAATGGAAACCCTTAACTAGTGGTTATTAATTTTATTTCAACAGTTATAACTTTGGTATTATCTGTATCTATCGTTATTTGCCGTATTTGATTACCATTAAATATTCCCTCCTTCAACTCTTCCGCCAGTGTTACTAAATCAATATCCTTCCACGTCTCGTGCTTTAACAAATTGTTTTATCATTCTTATCTTGATCAAATATAAAATCTTCGAGTTTATTTTGAGAAAAAAACTCTGCTGTTGATGTTTCACCTTCTTATTTACATCCATTGGTAGACTATACCGATATCTGGGTATTTGGCGGCATCATTGTTTTAGAGTAGTCTATGTGTACTTTTGAAACAGGACTGAATTTTCATTGAATAAAACAGGACATTTTGTAGACTGTAATTCTAAATATCTTAGCGTTTGATTTTTAATAATATCTTAACTCTTTTCTCATAATTTTACTCATATTTTCGGTAAGGAGCCTAAAGATAAAGATCAGAACAATATACATGACTGGAAAGCTAAATATTTATTACTTACAAGTGGATAGTTAATAAAATATTCGATGCACAATTATCATAAAGCCAAAAGCACGATCAATACTTTTATGAATAAAGTTATAATGTAGGCACTGTAGAACTTTGTTATCATTTTTTGCTCGAGACTTTTTCGGGAATTTTCGTAGGTCATCGATAGCGGTTCAGGTGTTCTTGAGTTTTAAGCTTTTTAAATAATGTCACCCTGTTTATTTAAATATATGTATTTAGGTAAATATATTGAATTTTCTTGTAAATTGTCTTCCTTAGACTGAAATGCCAACAACGACGGTAAATTGTTTCGAAGACATGATTTGTGTAAAAGCATTACTTGGTTTGAACTTATAGACGGCAAAGGAAACTACGGTAAGATATTTTTCAAAACTGTTTGGTGTTGAATTATGGGAGTATTTTGTCTTTCAAGCCAAAATATTAATGACAGCCATTAAGTAGGGAAAATTGATCAACCTTTAATTAGAGATTACTAAAGCCATTTTGAAATCTTTAAAGTGTATATATAGTAATGGTAAACTTCAGCAAGTGTTTCTTAATTCAGTTTAAAAAAATTTAAGGTAATAATAAATATTTTAACTAAAAGTCATTCATTTCATTTACAAAATCTAATTTAATAATAACAACTTCCAACAACAGATTACTATTATTTTGGTGCCAATTTTTAAGCTACCCCAGTTGGTCTAATATTTTAATTTAAAAATATGTTTGAACATATTTCAATATTAAAAGACTTGTTAGAAAATTATGTAACATTCAAAAATGTGTCATAGTAATATTCTGACTGAAAAATTTAATTGCGTTCAAACCCACTAGTACCATAATGCTACATTTCAATAAAATGCCTTTGATGAACTTTTCTTTTGTAATTTTTCAGTCGCAATCCTTTCTTAAGAACTAGCAATAATCTGACATCATGTGGCGATCCCATCAGCATTGATACCTTTTTTCCGTCACTTTTCGATTTTAGTTAAACCGCTCTCCCTGTTACTTACTATAATTTCCAAAAAAATCCTAAAATTTATCCAGATTATTACGGAGATACTTGTAGTTTAACTTAATATACAAATTGTTTTCTTGAAATAACTTTAATTTGTGAGTTTGTTTAATTTAATACTCACTGTTTGCCTAACAAATTTTTGACTACGGACACAAAAATTTTCCAAGCTTAATTTTCTCCCATATCTCCCATTATTTGTCGTATTTGAGGATCACCAAATATTCCACCTTACAATTTTTGCAAACTTTCGTAGGTCATCAATATCGGTCCAGGTGTTCGTAAGTTATAAGCTCTTTAAATAACGCAACTCTCTTTATATATATTTATGTATATATGTATTTATGGTTATATTCAGTTTTCATGTAAATTGTCTTTCTTAGACTGAAATGCCTACAACGACGGTAAATAGTTTCGAATATATGATTTGTGTAAAATCATTACTTGAATCGAACTTATAGACGGATATGGAAACTACGGTAAGACATATTTAACATCTATAGGCTGTGGAATTATTATTTTATCTTATGAGCCAAACTAATAATGGCAGCCTTCAAGTAAGAAAATAATGTCAACCTATAATTGGGGATTACTGAAGTCTTCTAAAAAAATCCATAGTAATAATGGAAACCCTTAACCAGTGATTATTAATTTTATTTCAACAGTTATAACTTTGGTATTATCTGTATCTATCGTTATTTGCCGTATTTGATTATCATTAAATATTCCCTCCTTCAACTCTTCCGCCAGTGTTACTAAAACAGTATCCTTCCACGTCTCGTGCTTTAAACTGACTGAATTTTCATGGAGTAAAACAGGACATTTTGCAGACTGTAATTCTAAATACCTTAGCGTTTGATTTTTAATAATATTTTAACTCTTTTCTCATAATTTTACTCATATTTTCGGTAAGGAGCCTAAAGATAAAGATCAGAACCATATACATGACTGGAAAGCTAAATATTTATTACTTACAAGTGGATAATTAATAAAATATTCGATGCACAATTATCATAAAGCCAAAAGCACGATCAATACTTTAATGAATAAAGTTATAATGTAGGCACTGTAGAGCTTTTTTATCATTTTTTGCTCGAGACTTTTTCGGGAATTTTCGTAGGTCATCGATAGCGGTTCAGGTGTTCTTGAGTTTTCAGCTTTTTAAATAATGCCACCCTGTTTATTTAAATATATGTATTTAGGTAAATATATTGAATTTTCTTGTAAATTGTCTTCTTTAGACTGAAATGCCAACAACGACGGTAAATTGTTTCGAAGACATGATTTGTGTAAAAGCATTACTTGGTTTGAACTTATAGACGGCAAAGGAAACTACGGTAAGATATTTTTCAAAACTGTTTGGTGTTGAATTATGGGAGTATTGTGTCTTTTAAGCCAAAATAATAATGACAGCCATTATGTAGGGAAAATTGATCAACCTTTAATAAGAGATTACTAAAGCCATTTTAAAATCTTTAAAGTGTTTATATAGTAATTGTAAACTTCAGCAAGTGTTTATTAATTCAATTTAAAAAAATTTAAGGTAATAATGAAGGTGTTAACTAAAGGTCATTCATTTCATTTACAAAATCTAATATACTAATAACAACTTCCAACAACAGATTACTATTATTTTGTTACCAATTTTTAAGCTACCCCAGGTGGTCTAACATTTTGATTTAAAAAATATGTTAGAATATATTTCAATAATTAAAGACATGTTAGAAAATTATGTAACATTCAAAAATGTGTCAGAGTAATATTCTGACTGAAAAATTTAATTGCGTTCAAACCCGCTAGTATCATAATACTGGTGATATTCCGAACTCTACTCTACAAATGCACTTAATGAATTATGGATATACTTGTATACAAGTACATATTCGTTGGCAACTTGCCGTTTGAATGTTAAATTCATCGCCAAAATGATCAATCAGAATTCAATGAATAATATTTTAAATTTGATACTCAAAATAATACACCAACAATTAATTGAACATAAAGTTAACATCGATTGGTAGACTGTACCGATATCTGGGTATATGGCCGCGTCATTGTTTCTGAGTAGTCAATGTGTACTTTTGAAACAAAACTAAATTTTCATTGAATAAAACAGGACATTTTGTAGACTGTAATTCTAAATACCTTAGCGTTTGATTTTTAATAATATCTTAACTCTTTTCTCATAATTTTACTCATATTTTCGGTAAGGAGCCTAAAGATAGGGATCAGAACCATATACATGACTGGAAAGCTAAATATTTATTACTTACCAGTGGATAGTTAATAAAATATTCGATACACAATTATCATAAAACCAAAAGCTCGTTCAATACTTTCATGAATAAAGTCATAATATAGGCACTGTAGAGCTTTGTTATAATTTTTTGCTCGAGACTTTTTCGGGAATTTTCGTAGGTCATCGATAGCGGTTCAGGTGTTCTTGACTTTTAAGCTTTTTAAATAATGTCACCCTGTTTATTTAAATATATGTATTTAGGTAAATATACTGAATTTTCTTGTAAATTGTCTTCCTTAGACTGAAATGCCAACAACGACGGTAAATTGTTTCGAAGTCATGATTTGTGTAAAAGCATTACTTGGTTTGAACTTATAGACGGCAAAGGAAACTACGGTAAGATATTTTTCAAAACTGTTTGGTGTTGAATTATGGGAGTATTGTGTCTTTTAAGCCAAAATAATAATGACAGCCATTAAGTAAGGAAAATTGATCAACCTTTAATTAGAGATTACTAAAGCCATTTTAAAATCTTTAAAGTGTATATATAGTAATGGTAAATTTGAGCAAGTGTTTATTAATTCAGTTTAAAAAAATTTAAGGTAATAATATAGGTTTTAACTTAAGGTCAATTATTTCATTTACAAAATCTTATTTAATAATAACAACTTCCAACAACAGATTACTATTATTTTGGTGCCAATTTTTAAGCTACCCCAGTTGGTCTAACATTTTGATTTAAAAAATATGTTAGAATATATTTCAATAAATAAAGACATGTTAGAAAATTATGTAACATTCAAAAATGTGTCAGAGTAATATTCTGACTGAAAAATTTAATTGCGTTCAAACCCACTAGTACCATAATACTGGTGATATTCCGAACTCTACTCTACAAATGCACTTAATGAATTATGGATATACTTGTATACAAGTACATATTCGTTGGCAACTTGCCGTTTGAATGTTAAATTCATCGCCAAAATGATCAATCAGAATTCAATGAATAATAATTTAAATTTGATACTCAAAATAATACACCAACAATTAATTGAACATAAAGTTAACATCCATTGGTAGACTGTACCGATATCTGGGTATATGGCCGCGTCATTGTTTCTGAGTAGTCAATGTGTACTTTTGAAACAAAACTAAATTTTCATTGAATAAAACAGGACATTTTATAGACTGTAATTCTAAATACCTTAGCGTTTAATTTTTAATAATATCTTAACTCTTTTCTCATAATTTTACTCATATTTTCGGTAAGGAGCCTAAAGATAGGGATCAGAACCATATACATGACTGGAAAGCTAAATATTTATTACTTACCAGTGGATAGTTAATAAAATATTCGACACACAATTATCATAAAACCAAAAGCTCGTTCAATACTTTCATGAATAAAGTCATAATATAGGCACTGTAGAGCTTTGTTATAATTTTTTGCTCGAGACTTTTTCGGGAATTTTCGTAGGTCATCGATAGCGGTTCAGGTGTTCTTGACTTTTAAGCTTTTTAAATAATGTCACCCTGTTTATTTAAATATATGTATTTAGGTAAATGTACTGAATTTTCTTGTAAATTGTCTTCCTTAGACTGAAATGCCAACAACGACGGTAAATTGTTTCGAAGTCATGATTTGTGTAAAAGCATTACTTGGTTTGAACTTATAGACGGCAAAGGAAACTACGGTAAGATATTTTTCAAAACTGTTTGGTGTTGAATTATGGGAGTATTGTGTCTTTTAAGCCAAAATAATAATGACAGCCATTAAGTAAGGAAAATTGATCAACCTTTAATTAGAGATTACTAAAGCCATTTTAAAATCTTTAAAGTGTATATATAGTAATGGTAAATTTGAGCAAGTGTTTATTAATTCAGTTTAAAAAAATTTAAGGTAATAATGAAGGTTTTAACTAATGGTCATTCATTTCATTTACAAAATCTTATTTAATAATAACGACTTCCAACAACAGATTACTATTATTTTGGTGCCAATTTTTAAGCTACCCCAGTTGGTCTAACATTTTGATTTAAAAAATATGTTAGAACATATTTCAATATTAAAAGACTTGTTAGAAAATTATTATATGTAACATTCAGAAATGTGTCAGAGCAATATTCTGACTGAAAATTTTAATTGCGTTCAAACCCGCTAGTACCATAATACTAGTGATATTCCGAACTCTACTCTACAAATGCCCTTAATGAATTATGGATATACTTGTATACAAGTACATATTCGTTGGCAACTTGCCGTTTAAATGTTAAATTCAGCGCCAAAATGATCAATCAGAATTCAATGAATAATAATTTAAATTTGATACTCAAAATAATACACCAACAATTAATTGGACATAGGTACAGTTAGCATTTGGATTGACTGTCGATCGCAACCAAACACAAAGAAAATAACATTGAACTTCATCAAACTGAACTCACATCTGTGAAATTACCTTTTGTTGGCAACTTTCGCAACAAATTATTTTTAAACACTACACTGGTCTTCAGCGGTTTTGTAGCCTTAGGTGTAAATTCGATTTTGGTTATATTATATTTGTGTCAACAGATTATGAGATTATCATATGTTTTTAAGATATTCTTCGTTCATATTTAAATCTTTAGTTTTATTTTACTCTACAAAAATCAAAAAATATGAAACAAATGTTTGTAATCTTAGTTTTGTTTTGCAAAATATATATGCATCGAAGTGAAAAACATATGCTACATTTCAATAAAATGCCTTTGATGAACTTTTCTTTTGTAATTTTTTAGTCGCAATCCTTTCTTAAGAACTAGCAATAATCTGATATCATGTGACGATCCCATCAGCATTGATGCCTTTTTTCCGTCACTTTTCGATTTTAGTTAAACCGCTCTCCCTGCTACTTACTATAATTTCCAAAAAAATCCTAAAATTTATCCAGATTATTACGGAGATACTTGTAGTTTAACTTGATATACAAATTGTTTTCTTGAAATAACTTTAATTTGTTAGTTTGTTTAATTTAGTACTCACTGTTTGCCTAACAAATTTTTGACTACGGACACAAAAATTTTCCAAGCTTAATTTTCTCCCATTATTTGTCGTATTTGAGGATCACCAAATATTCCACCTTACAATTTTTGCAAACTTTCGTAGCTCATCAATATCGGTCCAGGTGTTCGTGAGTTATAAGCTCTTTAAATAACGCAACTCTCTTTACATATATTTATATATATATGTATTTATGGTTATATTCAGTTTTCATGTAAATTGTCTTCCTTAGACTGAAATGCCTACAACGACGGTAAATAGTTTCGAATATATGATTTGTGTAAAATCATTACTTGGATCGAACTTATAGACGGATATGGAAACTACGGTAAGACATATTTAACATCTATAGGCTGTGGAATTATTATATTATCTTATGAGCCAAGCTAATAATGACAGCCTGCGAGTAAGAAAATAATATCAACCTTTAATTGGGGATTACTAAAGTCATTTAAAAAATCCATAGTAATAATGGAAACCCTTAATTAGTGGTTATTAATTTTATTTCAACAGTTATAACTTTGGTATTATCTGTATCTATCGTTATTTGCCGTATTTGATTACCATTAAATATTCCCTCTTTCAACTCTTCCGCCAGTGTTGCTAAAACAGTATCCTTTCACGTCTCGTGCTTTAAACTGACTGAATTTTCATGAAGTAAAACAGGACATTTTGCAGACTGTAATTCTAAATACCTTAGCGTTTGATTTTTAATAATATCTTAACTCTTTTCTCATAATTTTACTCATATTTTCGGTAAGGAGCCTAAAGATAAAGATCAGAACCATATACATGACAGGAAAGCTAAATATTTATTACTTTCAAGTGAATAATTAATAAAATATTCGATGCACAATTATCATAAAGCCAAAAGCACGATCAATACTTTTATGATTAAAGTTATAATGTAGGCACTGTGGAGCTTTGTTATCATTTTTTGCTCGAGACTTTTTCGGGAATTTTCGTAGGTCATCGATAGCGGTTCAGGTGTTCTTGAGTTTTAAGCTTTTTAAATAATGTCACCGTGTTTATTTAAATATATGTATTTAGGTAAATATATTGAATTTTCTTGTAAATTGTCTTCCTTAGACTGAAATGCCAACAACGACGGTAAATTGTTTCGAAGACATGATTTGTGTAAACGCATTAATTGGTTTGAACTTATAGACGGCAAGGGAAACTACGGTAAGATATTTTTCAAAACTGTTTGGTGTTGAATTATGGGAGTATTTTGTCTTTTAAGCCAAAATAATAATGACAGCCATTAAGTAGGAAAAATTGATCAACCTTTAATTACTTTGTTACCAATTTTTAAGCTACCCCAGTTGGTCTAACATTTTGATTTAAAAAATGTGTTAGAAAATATTCCAATATTAAAGGATTTGTTAGAAAATTATGTAACATTAAAAAATGTGTCATAGTAATATTCTGACTGAAAAATTTAATTGCGTTCAAACCCACTAGTACCATAATACTGGTGATATTCCGAACTCTACTCTACAAATGCACTTAAGGAATTATGGATATATACAAGTACATATTCGTTGGCAACTTGTCGTTTGAAAGTTGAATTCAACGCCAAAATGTTCAATCAAAATTCTATAAATAATAATTTGAATTTGATACTCAAAATAATACACCAACAATTAATTGGACATACCGCTAACATTTGAATTGAACTTCATCAAACTGAACTCACATCTGTGAAATTACCATTCGTTGGCAACTTTCGCAACAAATAATTTTTAAACACTACGTTTTTCTAAAACGGTTTTGATGCCTAAGGTGTAACATCGATTTTGGTTATATTATATTTGTGTCAACAGACCATGAGACTGTCATATGTTTTGTAAGATTTTCTTCGTTCATATTTGAATCTTTAGTTTTATTTTATTCTACAAAAATCAAAAAATATGAAACAAGTGTTTGTAATCTTAGCTTTGTTTTGAAAAATATATATGCATCGAAGTAAAAAACATCAGCTACATTTCAATAAAATGCCTTTGATGAACTTTTCTTTTGTAATTGTTCAGTCGCAATCCTTTTTTAAGAACTAGCAATAATCTGACATCATGTGGCGATCCCATCAGCATTGATACCTTTTTTCCGTCACTTTTCGATTTTAGTTGAACCGCTTTCCCTGTTACTTACTATAATTTCCAAAAAAATCCTAAAATTAATCTAGATTATTACGGAGATACTTGTAGTTTAACTTGATATACAAATTGTTTTCTTGAAATAACTTTAATTTTTTAGTTTGTTTAATTTAATACTCTCTGTTTTCCTAACAAATTTTTGACAACGGACACAAAAATATTCCAAGCTTAATTTTCTCCCATTATCTCCCATTATTTGTCGTATTTGAGGATCACCAAATATTCCACCTTACAATTTTTGCAAACTTTCGAAGGTCATCAATATCGGTCCAGGTGTTCGTGAGTTATAAGCTTTTTAAATAACGTAACTCTCTTTATATATATTTATATATATATATATTATATTTATTGTTATATTCAGTTTTCATGTAAATTGTCTTCCTTAGACTGAAATGCCTATAACGACGGTAAATAGTTTCGAATATATGATTTGTGTAAAATCATTACTTGGATCGAACTTATAGACGGATATGGAAACTACGGTAAGACATATTTAACATCTATAGGCTGTGGAATTCTTATGTTATCTTATGAGCCAAGCTAATAATGACAGCCTGCGAGTAAGAAAATAATATCAACCTTTAATTGGGGATTACTAAAGTCATTTAAAAAATCCATAGTAATAATGGAGACCCTTAACTAGTGGTTATTAATTTTATTTCAACAGTTATAACTTTGGTATTATCTGTATCTATCGTTATTTGCCGTATTTGATTACCATTACATATTCCCTCTTTCAACTCTTCCGCCAGTGTTACTAAAAAAATATCCTTCCACGTCTCGTGCTTTAACAAATTGTTTTATCATTCTTATTTTGATCAAATATAAAATCACTGAGTTTATTTTGAAGAAAAAACTCTGCTGTTGATGTTTCACCTTCTTATTTACATCTATTGGTAGACTATACCGATATCTGGCTATTTGGCGGCATCATTGTTTGAGAGCTGTCAATGTCTACTTTTGAAACATGACTGAATTTTCATGGAGTAAATCAAAACATTTTGTAGACTGTAATTCTAAATACCTTAGCGTTTGATTTTTAATAATATCTTAACTCTTTTCTCATAATTTACTCATATTTTCGGTAAGGAGCCTAAAGATAGGGATCAGAACCATATACATGATAGTTAATAAAATATTCGATACACAATTATCATAATGTGGGCACTGTAGAGCTTTGTTATCACTTTTTGCTCGAGACTTTTTCTTGAATTTTCGTAGGTCATCGATATCGGTTCAGGTGTTCTTGACTTTTATGCCTTTCAAATAATATCACCCTGTTTATTTAAATATATGCATTTGGGTAAATATATTTAATTTTGTTGTAAATTGTCTTTCTTAGACTGAAATGCCAACAACGACGGTAAATTGTTTCGACGACATGATTTGTGTAAAAGCATTACTTGGTTTGAACTTATAGACGGCAAGGGAAACTACAGTAAGATATTTTTCAAAAATGTTTGGTGTTGAATTATGGGAGTATTTTGTCTTTCAAGCCAAAATAATAATGACAGCCATTAAGTAGGGAAAATTGACCAATCTTTAATTAGAGATTACTAAAGCCATTGTAAAATCTTTAAAGTGTATATATAGTAATGGTAAACTTCAACAAGTGTTTATTAATTCCGTTTAAAAAAAGTTAAGGTTATAATGAAGGTTTTAACTAAAGGTCCTTCATTTCATTTACAAAATCTAATTTAATAATAACAACTTCCAACAACAGATTACTATTATTTTGGTGCCAATTTTTAAGCTACCCCAGTTGGTCTAACATTTTGATTTAAAAAATATGTTAGAACATATTTTAATATTAAAAGACATGTTAGAAAATTATGTAACATTCAAAAATGTGTCAGAGTAATATTCTGACTGAAAAATTTAATTGCGTTCAAACCCACTAGTACCATAATACTGGTAATATTTCGAACTCTACTCTACAAATGCACTAAATGAGTTATGGATATACTTGTATACAAGTACATATTCGTTGGCAACTTGCCGTTTGAATGTTAAATTCATCGCCAAAATATAATATATAATAACCCAACGATTACCCTCCTCCCGCCCAACCGACGCGAGGGGCGCAATCCGCATACGTGCGGAATTAGCCGAGTCAGAAAAGGCAAGAGAGTTTTTTAAGTGTTGAAATCTAAAACTGCTCAGCTACAGAAACAAAAATTTCAACAGCTAAGATCTAAAGTTAAAATATAATAAATTGTTACATTTTCATTTATTAAGAGGAAACAATAAATTCTTTTTAATTTTGAAAAGTGAGTCAGATAAGTCAAATGTGCTGGAATGAGAATTAAAATCATGACATATACGGCGGAATGGCTCGTTTAGTTCAAAATTTGATCTACAGGATTTTAGCAGTAAAGGTCTAAACTGCCTCGAAAGGCGAACCGGGATATTAAATTTAATTTCAGACAGGAGAAAAGAACTGCAAACAGTTCCATTCAAAAGTTTCACTAAGAATGTTATGCCAAGCATTTCCCTACGACTAGAAAGTGTAGGTAGATTAAAAAGTTTTAAACGACTAGTGTATGGAGGTAGACTTACCCTAGCATCCCATCGGAAATGCGCTAAGGCGAAAAGTAAAAATTGTTTTTGAACCGACTCTAACTTATCAGAATGGATTTGGTAGCTAGGGTTCCATACCACAGAGCCATATTCCAATATAGGTCAAACCAAAGTTGTATAAAATGTTTTAGTAATATACGGATCTCTAATTTCTTTATACCAACATTTAACAAAACTGAGGACAGCTTTTCAAGACCATGGTATCAATATGAAGACTGAAATTAAGCTTAGGGTCCATATTAACTCCCAAATCAACATAGTTAAAAACTTGTTCCAGAATATGGTGTTTTATTACATAAGAAGAGGGGTGCACAGATCTACGGGAAAAGCACATCGTCTTACATTTATTGAGATTCAATGGCAAATCATTTATATCACACCATGCAACCAAATTGTTTAAGTCTGTTTGCAACAGACGCCTTTCCTCAGTTGAAGTGTATGATTTAAAAAGCTTTACATCGTCAGCGTATAATAAAATTTTTGAGAGTTCTATTACTGAAGAGATATCGTTAATAAACAACAAGAACAGAATCGGGCCAAGATGACTACCTCGCGGAACACCAGAAGAAACATTAATTGTATCTGAAGGTGTATCCTCAAATATCACTCGTTGTGTTCTATTATAAAGATAGGAAGATACCCATTGAAGGAATCTTGGCTGAAAGCCCAGCAGATCAAGTTTATGTATGAGAATCGAGATATTTACTTTATCGAAAGCTTTGCTAAAGTCTGTGTATATAACATCTGTATGCTTATGTTCCCTAAAACCCAATGATACATGGTTTACAAATTCAAGTAAGTTTATTATATTCGAGTTCCCTTTACGAAATCCATGCTGAGATGAGGAAATTAACGGAGAAATCGAAAAGATTATATGGTCAGTGATAATAGCTTCAAAAAGTTTAGGTATAACTGATAGTTTTGCGATACCTCTATAGTTTTAAATGTTGGATCTAAATCCACTTTTATGCAAAGGGATTATAAATGACTGTTTCCATATTGAAGGAAATATACCGTGTTTAAGAGAGGAATTAAATATCCTTGTCAAAGGCAAGTAAATATATTTGGCACTATTTTTTAGGAAGCATGAGGGTATCATGTCAGGGCCATAACTAAAAGATGGTTTTAACTTATTTAAATTAAAAAGGACGTCTTCTTCAGAAATAACTTATTACAGTAGTTTGACTTGAAAAATTCTGCAAACATATTGGATTGGTCACTTGAAATGATAGATTTGTATTTCATTGCGGACGGAAATTTGGAAATCCTGCGTTTGGAGTTGATGAAATCATAAAACGATTTTGGATTACTTACAATATTTTTTTTTACTTTATTTAAGTAATTATTATAACATTTTTTGTTTAGGTCAAAATATTGTCGACGCAATAGCGAATATTTAGAATAGTCGACAAGTGAACCGGTTTTTTTAAAATGTTTAAAGGCTCGAGTTTTTCAATTTATATAACTCTTACGAAAACCACGGACTTATACTTTTGCTTTTATTAACAATTACTATCGGAACATACTTTTCAAATAATTTCATAATAATGTTATTAAAATAAGAGACACTCAATTCAATGTCACCATAATAATTAGGCCATGTTATTGTTATTATCCCGTACAATGCCTGAGATTTCGACAGATATTTCCAAAGCAAGATGATATGAGTCCTCTGCATTTACCAAATTTATTCGGAATCAAATTAATTTGGTTCAGACCCAACTCGGACATTTTTTCGAAAAACTCATTAAAACATGACCGATTGCAAATCGGCACGATATAGTCATCGAAAGGTTTCCACGAAGCACACGGTAAATTGAAATCACCTAATACAATTATTGAATCTGCATTATTTGCCATCGAGGTAGCACTATTTATTAAAGAAGCATGCTGCATGTATACAGATAAGCCTGAATGGGGTGGTATATAAGATAGGGTTAAATAAATAAAGCAACTATTAACGTAAACTCTAATACATTTAAATTCAAATGAGTCGGTCCCTGGAACAAGAATATTTTCATATGGGATAGAGGAATGCACGGCAAATAGAACACCTCCACCGATTCTGTTCAGTCGATCACCTCTTACATTTTGATAATAAATGCTTAGCGAATTTCTACCAATCAGTTTTTTATATCGGTGGTTGCTTTCGGTAATTTAACAATGTTTTCCTCACTTTGACTTCTAAGTTTAGGTTTAAATTCGCGTACAAAAGCCCCAGGTGGCCAGAATGAACTATCTAAGATCTTTTTAAATTTACGTATATTGATATCATCGATTTCTAAACGTGACGAAATGTAAGATTTTATGTCCTCCACCAAGGTATCTTTGGCAAGTCTCGAAATAAATATAGACTTTTTAGGTGGAATAACTATCAAATTATTAACTGATGCTACTAAGTTAATAGGGGGAGCCTCTGGAATTGTGAGACACTTATTACTATTAGATAGAGCTTTTGGGGAATTGAGCTCTTCGGAAGTTGACGGCTTATCACCTTGAGGGCAAGGAGAAGAGAGATTTATTAGGTCATTGGGAGGAGACGTTCTTTTCTGTACAGAAGAACTATGTGTTACTTCATCGGAAGAACGTTTACGCTTAGGAGCAGGTTTAGAGGATTCGTGAGAATCATTCAGACACTTAAAAGATTTGAACAATTTTTCATAGTGCCTATATTTTTCAGTGAGGGTTACAAGATCACGACCGATTTCGTTAAAGCCATTGCGTGTCTCCCTATAAACTTTAAATAGATTGATTTCAATAGATCTACAATTAAAACAGGACCAACGCAATTCCTTTCAGTCGATAATAGAATCTAAGATTCTACCAGTCAGTCCAGCACATTTAATTTGGGCAAGCCCATCACAAAGCCAGCATGAAACGTAGCGATCTGACTCGCCTTTAATGTTACAATTGGGGAAGTTACAAGACATAATAAATCACAAGAATGAAGATCAAATAAAAGAGTAGGTAGAACAAAATTTAATAGATTAATAATAAATTAGTGTGTTAATAAAATATTAATAATAATAAATTCAATTAAGAACAATTATTTTTTTTTTTTATCAAAGTTTAAAACCAAGACAATTTGAAGAAGCAATATAGCGAGCAGTTTTAGAAGCACTGTAACAAATAAAAAGCTAAACGCAACACAGCTGTGAGTAAAGAAGTAAATAAGATAAACAAAGAGAGAAAATAGAATAAAATAAAACAAAATGAAAGAAAGGCTGATTCGGCACCAAAAATTGGAAAGTTTAAACTTTTTAATACCGCACGAAACAGAACATTTAATACTTATCATGAAACTAAGAGTTTAATCACCAAAAATTTGTATTAACACGGTAATAAAAATCAGTTAAACTTCAAGAATTTTTTAAAATAAAAACAAAAATGTACACAGCTAAAAAATTACAGCTTAAGAGCTTAAAGTGTTGCCACCTGATCAATCAGAATTCAATGAATAATAATTTAAATTTGATACTCAAAATAATACACCAACAATTAATTGAACATAAAGTTAACATCCATTGGTAGACTGTACCAATATCTGGTTATTTGGACGCGTCATTGTTTCTGAGTAGTCAATGTGTACTTTTGAAACAAAGATAAATTTTTATTGAATAAAACAGGACATTTTGTAGACAGTAATTCTAAATAACTTAGCGTTTGATTTTTAATAATATCTTAACTCTTTTCTCATAATTTTACTCATATTTTCGGTAAGGAGCCTAAAGACAGGGATCAGAACCATATACATGACTGGAAAGCTAAATATTTATTACTTACCAGTGGATAGTTAATAAAATATTCGACACACAATTATCATAAAACCAAAAGCTCGTTCAATACTTTCATGAATAAAGTCATAATGTAGGCACTGTAGAGCTTTGTTATAATTTTTTGCTCGAGACTTTTTCGGGAATTTTCGTAGGTCATCGATAGCGGTTCAGGTGTTCTTGACTTTTAAGCTTTTTAAATAATGTCACCCTGTTTATTTAAATATATGTATTTAGGTAAATATATGGAATTTTCTTGTAAATTGTCTTCCTTAGACGGAAATGCCAACAACGACGGTAAATTGTTTCGAAGACATGATTTGTGTAAAAGCATTACTTGGTTTGAACTTATAGACGGCAAAGGAAACTACGGTAAGATATTTTTCAAAACTGTTTGGTGTTGAATTATGGGAGTATTGTGTCTTTTAAGCCAAAATAATAATGACAGCCATTAAGTAAGGAAGATAGATCAACCTTTAATTAGGGATTACTAAAGCCATTTTAAAATCTTTAAAGTGTATATATAGTAATGGTAAATTTGAGCAAGTGTTTATTAATTCAGTTTAAAAAAATTTAAGGTAATAATGAAGGTTTTAACTAAAGGTCATTCATTTCATTTACAAAATCTTATTTAATAATAACAACTTCCAACAACAGATTACTATTATTTTGGTGCCAATTTATAAGCTACCCCAGCTGGTCTAACATTTTGATTTAAAAAATATGTTAGAACATATTTCAATATTAAAAGATATGTTAGAAAATTATGTAACATTCAGAAATGTGTCAGAGTAATATTCTGACTGAAAAATTTAATTGCGTTCAAACCCGCTAGTACCATAATACTAGTGATATTCCGAACTTTACTCTACAAATGCCTTTATGAATTATGGATATACAGTTAACATTTGGATTGATTGTCGATCGCACCCAAACACAAAGAAAATAACATTGAACTTCATCAAACTGAACTCACATCTGTGAAATTACCTTTCGTTGGCAACTTTCGCAACAAATTATTTTTAAACACTACACTGGTCTTCAGCGGTTTTGTTGCCTTAGGTGTAAAATCGATTTTGGTTATATTATATTTGTCTCGACAGATTATGAGATTATCATATGTTTTTAAGATATTCTTCGTTCATATTTAAATCTTTAGTTTTATTTTACTCTACAAAAATCAAAAAATATGAAACAAATGTTTGTAATCTTAGTTTTGTTTTGAAAAATATATATGCATCGAAGTGAAAAACATATGCTACATTTCAAAAAAATGCCTTTGATGAACTTTTCTTTTGTAATTATACAAGTACATATTCGTTGGCAACTTGCCGTTTGAAAGTTGAATTCAACGACAAAATGATCAATCAGAATTCAATGAATAATAATTTAAATTTGATATTCAAAATAATACACCAACAATTAATTGTGCATACAGTTAACACTTGGATTGATTGTCGATCGCACCCAAACACTAAGAAAATAACATTGAACTTCATCAAACTGAACTCACATCTGTGAAATTACCATTTGTTGGTAACTTACGCAACAAATAATTTTTAAACACTACGTTGGTCTACAGCGGTTTTGTTGCCTTAGGTGTAAAATCAATTTTGGTTATATTTGTGTCAACAGATTCTCCTTTCATAGTTGAATCTTTAGTTTTATTTTACTCTACAAAAATCAAAAAATATGAAACAACTATTCGTAATGTTAGTTTGGTTTTGAAAAATAAAGATGCATCGAAATCGAATATATATATTACATTTCAATAAAATGCCTTTGGTGAACTTTTCTTTTGTAATTTTTCAGTCGCAATCCTTTCTTAATATCGAGCAATAATCTGACATCATGCGGCGATCCCATCAGCATTGATACCTTTTTTCCGTCACTTTTCATTTTAGTTGAACCGCTCTCCCTGTTACTTACTATATTTTCCACAAAAATCCTAAAATTTATCCAGATTGTTACACCCTCTTACTTCTTATAATTTCCAAAAAAATCTTACAATTTATCCAGATTATTACGGAGATACTTGTACTTTAACTTGATATACAAATTGTTTTCTTGAAATAACTTTAATTTGTTAGTTTGTTTAATTTAATTCTCACTGTTTGCCTAACAAATTTTTGACTACGGACACAAAAATTTTCCAAGCTTAATTTTCTCCCATTATTTGTTGTATTTGAGGATCACCAAATATTCCACCTTACAATTTTTGCAAACTTTCATTGGTCATCAATATCGGTCCAGGTGTTCGTGAGTTATAAGCTCTTTAAATAACGTAACTCTCTTTATATATATTTATATATATATATATATTTATGGTTATATTCAGTTTTCATGTAAATTGTCTTCCTTAGACTGAAATGCCTGCAACGACGGTAAATAATTTCGAATATATGATTTGTGTAAAATCATTACTTGGATCGAACTTATAGACGGATATGGGAACTACGGTAAGACATATTTAACATCTATAGGCTGTGGAATTATTATTTTATCTTATGAGCCAAGCTAATAATGGGAGCCTGTGAGTAAGAAAATAATATCAACCTTTAATTGGGGATTACTAAAGTCATTTAAAAAAATCCATAGTAATAATGGAAACCCTTAACTAGTGGTTATTAATTTTATTTCAACAGTTATAACTTTGGTGTTATCTGTATCTGTCGTTATTTGCCGTATTTGATTACCATTAAATATTCCCTCTTTCAACTCTTCCGCACGTCTCTTATTTTAACAAAATGTTTTGTCATTCTTATCTTGATCGAATATAAAATCACTGAGTTTAGTTTGAGAAAAAAACTCTGCTGTAGATGTTTCACCCTCTTATTTACATCCACTCGTAGACTATACCGATATCTGGGTATATGGCGGCATCACTGTTTCAGAGAAGTCAATGTGTACGTTTGAAACGGGACTGAATTTTCTTGGCGTAAAACAGGACAATTTGTAGACTGTAATTCTAAATACCTTAGCGTTTCATTTTTAATAATATCTTAACTCATTTCTCATAATTTTACTCATATTTTCGGTAAGGAGTAAAGATAGCGAACAGAACCATGTACATGACTGGAAAGCTAAATATTTATTACTTACAAGTGGATAGTTAATAATAGATTCGATACACAATTATCATAAAACCAAAAGCCCGTTCAATACTTTCATGAATAAAGTCATATTGTAGGCACTGTTGAGCTTTGTTATCATTTTTTGCTTGAGACTTTTTTGTGAATTTTCGTAGGTCATCGATAGCGGTTCAGGTGTTCTTGAGTTTTAAGCTTTTTAAATAATGTCACCCTGTTTATTTAAATATATGTATTTAGGTAAATATACTGAATTTTCTTGTAAATTGTCTTCCTTAGACGGAAATGCCAACAACGACGGTAAATTGTTTCGAAGACATGATTTGTGTAAAAGCATTACTTGGTTTGAACTTATAGACGGCAAGGGAAACTACGGTAAGATATTTTTCAAAACTGTTTGGCGTTGAATTATGGGAGTATTTTGTCTTTTAAGCCAAAATAATAACGACAGCCATTAAGTAAGGAAAATAGATCAACCTTTAATTAGAGATTACTAAAACCATTTTAAAATCTTTAAAGTGTATATATAGTAATGGTAAGCTTCATCAAGTGTTTATTAATTCAGTTTAAACAAATTTAAGGTAATAATGAAGGTTTTAACTAAAGGTCATTCATTTCATTTACAAAATCTAATTGAATAATAACAATTTTTAAGCTACCCCAGGTTGTCTAACATTTTGATTTAAAAAATGTGTTAGAAAATATTCCAAAATTAAAGGATTTGTTAGAAAATTATGTAACATTCAAAAATGTGTCAGAGTAATATTCTGACTGAAAAATTTAATTGCGTTCAAACCCACTAATACCATAATACTGGTGATATTCCGAACTCTACTCTACAAATGCCCTTAATGAATAATGGATATACCGTATACAAGTACATATTCGTTGGCAACTTGCCGTTTGAATGTTCAACGCCAAAATGATCAATCAGAATTCAATGAATAATAATTTAAATTTGATACTCAAAATAATACACCAACAATTAATTGCACATACAGTTAACATTTGGATTGATTGTCGATCGCACCCAAACACAAAGAAAATAACATTGAACTTCATCAAACTGAACTCACATCTGTGAAATTACCTTTCGTTGGCAACTTTCGCAACAAATTATTTTTAAACACTACACTGGTCTTCAGCGGTTTTGTTGCCTTACGTGTAAAATCGATTTTGGTTATATTATATTTGTGTCAACAGATTATGAGACTATCATATGTTTTTAAGATTTTCTTCGTTCATATCTGAGTCTTTAGTTTTATTTTACTCTACAAAAATCAAAAAATATGAAACAAATACTTGTAATCTTAGTTTTGTTTTGAAAAATAAATATGCATCGAAGTGAAAAACATATGCTTCATTTCAATAAAATGCCTTTGATGAACTTTTCTTTTGTAATTTTTCAGTCGCAATATTTTCTTAAGAACTAGCAATAATCTGACATCATGTGGCGATCCCATCAGCATTGATACCTTTTTTCCGTCACTTTTCGATTTTAGTTGAACCGCTCACCCTGTTACTTTTTATAATTTCCAACAAAATCCTAAAATTTATCCAGATTATTACGGAGATACTTGTAGTTTAACTTGATATACAAATTGTTTTCTTGAAATAACTTTAATTTGTTAGTTTGTTTAATTTAATACTCACTGTTTGCCTAACAAATTTTTGACTACGGACACAAAAATTTTCCAAGCTTAATTTTCTCCCATTATTTGTCGTATTTGAGGATCGCCAAATATTCCGCCTTACAACTTTTGCAAACTTTCATTGGTCATCAATATCGGTCCAGGTGTTCGTGAGTAATAAGCTCTTTAAATAACGTAACTCTCTTTATATATATTTATATATATATATATTTATGGTTATATTCAGTTTTCATGTAAATTGTCTTCCTTAGACTGAAATGCCTACAACGACGGTAAATTGTTTCGAAGACATGATTTGTGCAAAATCAATACTTGGATCGAACTTATAGACGGATATGGAAACTACGGTAAGACATATTTAACATCTATAGGCTGTAGAATTATTATTTTAGCTTATGAGCCAAGCTAATAATGGCAGCCTGCGAGTAAGAAAATAATGTCAACCTTTAATTGGGGATTACTAAAGTCATTTAAAAAAATCCATAGTAATAATGGAAACCCTTAACTAGTGGTTATTAACCTTATTTCAACAGTTATAACTTTGGTGTTATCTGTATCTTACGTTATTTGCCGTATTTGATTACCATTAAATGTTCCCTCCTTCAACTCTTCCGCCAGTGTTACTAAAACAATATCCTTCCACGTCTCTTACTTTAACAAAATGTTTTATCATTCTTATCTTGATCGAATATAAAATCACTGAGTTTATTTTGAGAAAAAACACTCGTGTTGATGTTTCACCCTCTTATTTACATCCACTCGTAGACTATACCGATATCTGGGTATATGGCGGCATCATTGTTTCAGAGAAGTCAATGTGTACTTTTGAAACAGGACTGAATTTTCTTGGACTAAAACAGGACATTTTGAAGACTGTAATTCTAAATACCTTAGCGTTTCATTTTTAATAATATCTTAACTCTTTTCTCATAATTTTATTCATATTTTCGGTAAGGAGCCTAAAGATAGCGATCAGAACCATATACATGACTGGAAAGCTAAATATTTATTACTTACAAGTGGATAGTTAATAAGATATTCGATACACAATTACCATAAAACCAAAAGCTCGTTCAACACTTTCATGAATAAAGTCTAAATGTAGGCACTGTTGAGCTTTGTTATCATTTTTTGCTTGAGACTTTTTCGGGAATTTTCGTAGGTCATCGATAGCGGTTCAGGTGTTCTTGAGTTTTAAGCTTTTTAAATAATGTCACCCTGTTTATTTAAATATATGTATTTAGGTTAATATACTGAATTTTCTTGTAAATTGTCTTCCTTAGACGGAAATGCCAACAACGACGGTAAATTGTTTCGAAGACATGATTTGTATAAAAGCATTACTTGGTTTGAACTTATAGACGGCAAGGGAAACTACGGTAAGATATTTTTCAAAACTATTTGGAGTTGATTTATCGGAGTATTTTGTCTTTTAAGCCAAAATAATAATGACAGTCATTAAGTAAGGAAAATAGATCAACCTTTAATTAGAGATTACTAAAGCCATTTTAAAATCTTTAAAGTGTATATATAGTAATAGTAAACTTCAGCAAGTCTTTATTAATTCAGTTTAAACAAATTTAAGGTAATAATGAAGGTTTTAACTAAAGGTCATTCATTTCATTTACAAAATCTTATTTAATAATAACAACTTCCAACAACAGATTACTGTTATTTTGGTGCCAATTTTTAAGCTACCCCAGTTGGTCTAACATTTGATTTAAAAAATGTGTTAGAAAATATTCCAATATTAAAGGATTTGATAGAAAATTATGTAACATTCAAAAATGTGTCATAGTAATATTCTGACTGAAAAATTTAATTGCGTTCAAACCCACTAGTACCATAATACTGGTGATATTCCGAACTCTACTCTACAAATGCACTTAAGGAATTATGGATATATACAAGTACATATTCGTTGGCAACTTGTCGTTTGAAAGTTGAATTCAGCGCCAAAATGATCAATCAGAATTCTATAAATAATAATTTAAATTTGATAAACAAAATAATACACCAACAATTAATTGGACATAGAGTTAACATTTGAATTGAACTTCATCAAACTGAACTCACATCTGTGAAATTACCTTTCGTTGGCAACTTTCGCAACAAATTATTTTTAAACACTACACTGGTCTTCAGTGGTTTTGTTGCCTTAGGTGTAAAATCGATTTTGGTTATATTATATTTGTGTCAACAGATTATGAGACTATCATATGTTTTTAAGATCTTCTTCGTTCATATTTGAATCTTTAGTTTTATTTTACTCTACAAAAATCAAAAAATATGAAACAAATATTTGTAATCTTAGTTTTGTTTTGAAAAATAAATATGCATCGAAGTGGAAAACATATGCTACTCTTTAAAAAAGTGCCTTTGATGAACTTTTCTTTTGTAATTTTTCAGTCGCAATCCTTTCTTAAGAACAAAGCAACACATCAGCATTGATACCTTTTTTCCGTCACTTTTCGATTTTAGTTGAACCGCTTTCCCTGTTACTTACTATAATTTCCAAAAAAATCCTAAAATTTACCCAGATTATTACGGAGACACTTGTAGTTTAACTTGATATACAAATTGTTTTCTTGAAATAACTTTAATTTGTTAGTTTGTTTAATTTAATACTCACTGTTTGCCTAACAAATTTTTGACTACGGACACAAAAATTTTCCAAGCTTAATTTTCTCCCATTATCTCCCATTATTTGTCGTATTTGTGGAACACCAAATATTCCACCTTACAATTTTTGCAAACTTTCGTAGGTCATCAATATCGGTCCAGGTGTTCGTGAGTTATAAGCTCTTTAAATAACGCAACTCTCTTTATATATATTTATATATATATGTATTTATGGTTATATTCAGTTTCCATGTAAATTGTCTTCCTTTGACTGAAATGCCTACAACGACGGTAAATAGTTTGGAATATATGATTTGTGTAAAATCATTACTTGGATCGAACTTATAGGCGGATATGGAAACTACGATAAGACATATTTAACATCTATAGACTGTGGAATTATTATTTTATCTTATGAGCCAAGCTAATAATGGCAGCCTGCGAGTAGGAAAATAATATCAACCTTTAATTGGGGATTACTAAAGTCATTTAAAAAAATCCTTAGTAATAATGGGAACCCTTAACTAGTGGTTATTAATTTTATTTCAACAGTTATAACTTTGGTGTTATCTGTATCTATCGTTATTTGCCGTATTTGATTACCATTAAATATTCCCTCTTTCAACTCTTCCGCCAGTGTTACTAAAACAATATCCTTCCACGTCTAATGCTTTAACAAATTGTTTTGTCATTCTCATCTTGATCACATATAAAATCACTGAGTTTATTTTTAGTAAAAAACTGTGCTGTTGATATTTCACCCTCTTATTTACATCCACTCGTAGACTATACCGATATCTGGGTATATGGCGGCATCATTGTTTCAGAGAAGTCAATGTGTACTTTTGAAACAGGACTGAATTTTCTTGGAGTAAAACAGAACATTTTGTAGACAGTAATTCTAAATACCTTAGCGTTTAATTTTTAATAATATCTTAACTCATTTCTCATAATTTTACTCATATTTTCGGTAAGGAGCCTAAAGATAGCGATCAGAACCATATACCTGACTGGAAAGCTAAATATTTATTACTTACAAGTGGATAGTTAATAAAATATTCGATACACAATTATCATAAAACCAAAAGCTCGTTCAATACTTTCATGAATAAGGTCATAATGTAGGCACTGTAAAGCTTTGTTATCATTTTTTACTCGAGACTATTTCGGGAATTTTCGTAGGTCATCGATAGCGATTCAGGTGTTCTTGAGTTTTAAGCTTTTTAAATAATGTCACCCTGTTTATTTAAATATATGTATTTAGGTAAATATACTGAAGTTTCTTGTAAATTGTCTTCCTTAGACGGAAATGCCAACAACGACGGTAAATTGTTTCGAAGACATGATTTGTGTAAAAGCATTACTTGGTTTGAACTTATAGACGGCAAGGGAAACTACGGTAAGATATTTTTCAAAACTGTTTGGTGTTGAATTATAGGAGTATTTTGTCTTTCAAGCCAAAATAATAATGACAGCCATTAAGTAAGGAAAATAGATCAACCTTTAATTAGAGATTACTAAAGCCATTTTTAAATCTTTAAAGTGTATATATAGTAATAGTAAACTTCAGCAAGTGTTTATTAATTCAGTTTAAACAAATTTAAGGTAATAATGAAGGTTTTAACTAAAGGTCATTCATTTCATTTACAAAATCTAATTTAATAATAACAACTTCCAAAAACAGATTACTATTATTTTGATGCCAATTTTTAAGCTACCCCAGTTGGGCTAACATTTTGATTTAAAAAATATTTTAGAATATATTTCAATATTAAAAGACATGTTAGAAAATTATGTAACGTTATTCAAAATGTGTCAGACTAATATTCTGACTGAAAAATTTAATTGCGTTCAAACCCACTAGTACCATAATACTGGTGATATTCCGAACTCTACTCTACAAATGCACTTAAGGAATTATGAATATATACAAGTACATATTCGTTGGCAACTTGTCGTTTGAAAGTTGAATTCAACGCCAAAATGATCGCTCAGAATTCTATAAAAAATAATATAAATTTGATACTCAAAATAATACACCAACAATTAATTGGACATACAGTTAACATTTGAATTGAACTTCATCAAACTGAACTCACATCTGTGAAATTACCTTTCGTTGGCAACTTTCGCAACAAATTATTTTTAAACACTACACTGGTCTTCAGCGGTTTTGTTGCCTTAGGTGTAAAATCGATATTGGTTATATTATATTTGTGTCAACAGATTATGAAAATGAAATGAAAATCAGAAATTTTTCAAATCTGTTTGGTGTTGAATTATGGGAGTATTTTGTCTTTTAAGCCAAAATAATAACGACAGCTATTAAGTAAGGAAAATATATCAACCTTTAATTAGAGATACTAAAGCCATTTTAAAATCTCTAAAATGTATATATAGTAATGGTAAACTTCAGCAAGTGTTTATTAATTCAGTTTAAAAAAATTTAAGGTAATAATGAAGGTTTTTACTAAAGGTCATTCATTTCATTAACAAAATCTAATTTAATAATAACAACTTATAATAACAGATTTCTGTTATTTTGGTGCCAATTTTTAAGCTACCCCAGGTGGTCTAACATTTTGATTTAAAAAATATGTTAGAATATATTTCAATAATTAAAGACATGTTAGAAAATTATGTAACATTCAAAAATGTGTCAGAGTAATATTCTGACTGAAAAATTTAATTGTGTTCAAACCCACTAGTACCATAATACTGGTGATACTCCGAACTCTACTCTACAAATGCCCTTATTGAATAATGGATATACTTGTATACAAGTACATATTCGTTGGCAACTTGCCGTTTGAATGTTAAATTCATAGCCAAAATGATCAATCAGAATTCAATGAATAATAATTTAAATTTGATACTCAAAATAATACACCAACAATTAATTGGACATACAGTTAACATTTGGATTGATTGTCGATCGCACCCAAACACAAAGAAAATAACATTGAACTTCATCAAACTTAACTCACATCTGTGAAATTACCTTTCGTTGCCAACTTTCGCAACAAATTATTTTTAAACAGTACACTCGTCTACAGCAGTTTTGTTGCCTTAGGTGTAAACTCGATTGTGGTTATATTATATTTGTGTCAACAGATTATGAGACTATCATATGTTTTTAAGATATTCTTCGTTCATATTTAAATCTTTAGTTGTATTTTACTCTACAAAAATCAAAAAATACGAAACAAATGTTTGTAATCTTAGTTTTGTTTTGCAAAATATATATGCATCGAAGTGAAAAACATATGCTACATTTCAATAAAATGCCTTTGATGAACTTTTCTTTTGTAATTTTTCAGTCGCAATCCTTTCTTAAGAACTAGCAATAATCTGACATCATGTGGCGATCCCATCAGCATTGACACCTTTTTTCCGTCACTTTTCGATTTTAGTTGAACCGCTCTCCCTGTTACTTACTATAATTTCCAAAAAAATCCTAAAATTTATCCAGATTATTACAGAGATACTTGTAGTTTAACTTGATATACAAATTGTTTCCTTGAAATAACTTTAATTTGTTAGTTTATTTAATTTAATACTCACTGTTTGCCTAAATATTCCCTCTTTCAACTCTTCCGCCAGTGTTACTAAAACAATATCCTTCCACGTCTAATGCTTTAACAAATTGTTTTGTCATTCTTATCTTGATCACATATTAAATCACTGAGTTTATTTTTAGTAAAAAACTGTGCTGTTGATGTTTCACCCTCTTATTTACATTCACTCGTAGACTATACCGATATCTGGGTATATGGCGGCATCATTGTTTCAGAGAAGTCAATGTGTACTTTTGAAACAGGACTGAATTTTCTTGGAGTAAAACAGGACATTTTGTAGACAGTAATTCTAAATACCTTAGCGTTTCATTTTTAATAATATCTTAACTCATTTTTCATAATTTTACTCATATTTTAGGTAAGGAGCCTAAAGATAGCGATCAGAACCATATACCTGACTGGAAAGCTAAATATTTATTACTTACAAGTGGATAGTTAATAAAATATTCGATACACAATTATCATAAAACCAAAAGCTTGTTCAATACTTTCATGAATAAGGTCATAATGTAGGCACTGTAAAGCTTTGTTATCATTTTTTACTCGAGACTATTTCGGGAATTTTCGTAGATCATCGATAGCGATTCAGGTGTTCTTGAGTTTTAAGCTTTTTAAAAAATGTCACCTTGTTTATTTAAATATATGTATTTAGGTAAATATACTGAATTTTCTTGTAAATTGTCTTTCTTAGACGGAAATGCCATCAACGACGGTAAATTGTTTCGAAGACATGATTTGTGTAAAAGCATTACTTGGTTTGAACTTATAGACGGCAAGGGAAACTACGGTAAGATATTTTTCAAAACTGTTTGGTGTTGATTTATCGGAGTATTTTGTCTTTTAAGCCAAAATAATAATGACAGCCATTAAGTAAGGAAAATAGATCAACCTTTAATTAGAGATTACTAAAGCCATTTTAAAATCTTTAAAGTGTATATTTAGTAATAGTAAACTTCAGCAAGTGTTTATTAATTCAGTTTAAACAAATTTAAGGTAATAATGAAGGTTTTAACTAAAGGTCATTCATTTCATTTACAAAATCTAATTTAATAATAACAACTTCCAACAACAGATTACTATTATTTTGTTACCAATTTTTAAGCTTCCCCAGTTGGTCTAACATTTGATTTAAAAAATGTGTTAGAAAATATTCCAATATTAAAGGATTTGTTAGAAAATTATGTAACATTCAAAAATGTGTCAGAGAAATATTCTGACTGAAAAATTTAATTGCGTTCAAAATCACTAGTACCATAATACTGGTTAAGGAATTATGGATATATACAAGTACATATTCGTTGGCAACTTGTCGTTTGAAAGTTGAATTCAGCGCCAAAATGATCAATCAGAATTCTATAAATAAAAATTTAAATTTGATAATCAAAATAATACACCAACAATTAATTGGACATACAGTTAACATTTGAATTAAACTTCATCAAACTGAACTCACATCTGTGAAATTACCTTTCGTTGGCAACTTTCGCAACAAATTATTTTTAAACACTACACTGGTCTTCAGTGGTTTTGTTGCCTTATATTATATTTGTGTCACCAGATTATGAGACTATCATATGTTTTTAAGATTTTCTTTGTTCATATTTGAATCTTTAGTTTTATTTTACTCTACAAAAATCAAAAAATATGAAAAAAATATTTGTAATCTTAGTTTTGTTTTGAAAAATAAATATGCATCGAAGTGGAAAACATATGCTACATTTTAATAAAGTGCCTTTGATGAACTTTTCTTTTGTAATTTTTCAGTCGCAATCCTTTCTTAAGAACTAAGCAAAACATCAGCATTGATACCTTTTTTCCGTCACTTTTCGATTTTAGATGAACCGCTTTCCCTGTTACTTACTAAAATTTCCAAAAAAATCCTAAAATTTACCCAAATTATTACGGAGACACTTGTAGTTTAACTTGATATACAAATTGTTTTCTTGAAATAACTTTAATTTGTTAGTTTGTTTAATTTAATACTCACTGTTTTCCTAACAAATTTTTGACTACGGACACAAAAATTTTCCAAGCTTAATTTTGTCCCATTATCTCCCATTATTTGTCATATTTGAGGATCACCAAATATTTCACCTTACAATTTTTGCAAACTTTCGTAGGTCATCATAATCGGTCCAGGTGTTCGTGAGTTATAAGCTCTTTAAATAACGCAACTCTCGTTATATATATTTAGATATATATGTATTTATGGTTATATTCAGTTTTCATGTAAATTGTCTTCCTTAGACTGAAATGCCTACAACGACGGTAAATAGTTTCGAATATATGATTTGTGTAAAATCATTACTTGGATCGAACTTATAGGCGGATATGGAAACTACGGTAAGACATATTTAACATCTATAGGCTGTGGAATTATTATTTTATATTATGAGCCAAGCTAATAATGGCAGCCTGCGAGTAAGAAAATAATATCAACCTTTAATTGGGGATTACTAAAGTCATTTAAAAAAATCCCTAGTAATAATGGGAACCCTTAACTAGTGGTTATTAATTTTATTTCAACAGTTATAACTTTGGTGTTATCTGTATCTATCGTTATTTGCCGTATTTGATTACGATTAAATATTCCCTCTTTCAACTCTTCCGCCAGTGTTACTAAAACAATATCCTTCCACGTCTAATGCTTTAACAAATTGTTTTGTCATTCTTATCTTGATAACATATTAAATCACTGAGTTTATTTTTAGTAAAAAACTGTGCTGTTGATGTTTCACCCTCTTATTTATATCCACTCGTAGACTATACCAATATCTGGGTATATGGCGGCATCATTGTTTTAGAGAAGTCAATGTGTACTTTTGAAACAGGACTGAATTTTCTAGGAGTAAAACCGGACATTTTGTAGACAGTAATTCTAAATACCTTAGCGTTTCATTTTTAATAATATCTTAACTCATTTCTCATAATTTTACTCATATTTTAGG
Organism: Bactrocera oleae; assembly: GCF_042242935.1. Taxonomy (NCBI): domain Eukaryota; kingdom Metazoa; phylum Arthropoda; class Insecta; order Diptera; family Tephritidae; genus Bactrocera; species Bactrocera oleae. The sequence continues at coordinate 3,174,776 of NC_091542.1, read as the reverse complement.
TAAGGAGCCTAAAGATAGCGATCAGAACCATATACATGACTGGAAAGCTAAATATTTATTACTTACAAGTGGATAGTTAATAAAATATTCGATACACAATTATCATAAAACCAAAAGCTCGTTCAATACTTTCATGAATAAGGTCATAATGTAGGCACTGTAAAGCTTTGTTATCATTTTTTACTCGAGACTATTTCGGGAATTTTCGTAGGTCATCGATAGCGATTCAGGTGTTCTTGAGTTTTAAGCTTTTTAAATAATGTCACCCTGTTTATTTAAATATATGTATTTAGGTAAATAAACTGAATTTTCTTGTAAATTGTCTTTCTTAGACGGAAATGCCAACAACGACGGTAAATTGTTTCGAAGACATGATTTGTGTAAAAGCATTACTTGGTTTGAACTTATAGACGGCAAGGGAAACTACGGTAAGATATTTTTCAAAACTGTTTGGTGTTGAATTATAGAAGTATTTTGTCAAAGATATTATTTTTAGGCCAAAATAATAATGACAGCCATTAAGTAAGGAAAATAGATCAACCTTTAATTAGAGATTACTAAAGCCATTTTAAAATCTTTAAAGTGTATATATAGTAATAGTAAACTTCAGCAAGTGTTTATTAATTCAGTTTAAAAAAATTTAAGGTAATAATTAAGGTTTTAACTAAAGGTCATTCATTTCATTTACAAAATCTAATTTAATAATAACAACTTCCAACAACAGATTACTATTATTTTGGTGCCAATTTTTAAGCTACCCCAGTTGGTCTAACATTTTGATTTAAAAAATATGTTAGAATAAATTTTTTAAATATTTAAAGACATGTTAGAAAATTATGTAACATTCAAAAATGTGTCAGACTAATATTCTGACTGAAAAATTTAATTGCGTTCAAACCCACTGGTACCATAATACTGGTGATATTCCGAACTCTACTCTACAAATGCACTTAAGGAATTATGGATATGTACAAGTACATATTCGTTGGCAACTTGTCGTTTGAAAGTTGAATTCAGCGCCAAAATGATCAATCAGAATTCTATAAATAATAATTTAAATTTGATAAACAAAATAATACACCAAAAATTAATTGGACATACAGTTAACATTTGAATTGAACTTCATCAAACTGAACTTACATCTGTGAAATTACCTTTCGTTGGCAACTTTCGCAACAAATTATTTTTAAACACTACACTGGTCTTCAGTGGTTTTGTTGCCTTAGGTGTAAAATCGATTTTGGTTATATTATATTTGTGTCAACAGATTATGAGACTATCATATGTTTTTAAGATTTTCTTCGTTCATATTTGAATCTTTAGTTTTATTTTACTCTACAAAAATCAAAAAATATGAAACAAATATTTGTAATCTTAGTTTTGTTTTGAAAAATATATATGCATCGAAATGGAAAACATATGCTACATTTTAATAAAGTGCCTTTGATGAACTTTTCTTTTGTAATTTTTCAGTCGCAATCCTTTCTTAAGAACTAAGCAAAACATCAGCATTGGTACCTTTTTTCCGTCACTTTTCGATTTTAGTTGAACCGCTTTCCCTGTTACTTACTATAATTTCCAAAAAAATCCTAAAATTTACCCAGATTATTACGGAGATACTTGTAATTAACTTGATATACAAATTGTTTTCTTGAAATAGCTTTAATTTGTTAGTTTGTTTAATTTAATACTCACTGTTTGCCTAACAAATTTTTGACTACGGCCACAAAAATTTTCCAAGCTTAATTTTCTCCCATTATCTCCCATTATTTGTCGTATTTGTGGATCAATAAATATTCCACCTTAAAATTTTTGCAAACTTTCGTAGGTCATCAATATCGGTCCAGGTGTTCGTGAGTTATAAGCTCTTTAAATAACGCAACTCTCTTTATATGTATTTATATATATATGTATTTATGGTTATATTCAGTTTTCATGTAAATTGTCTTCCTTAGACTGAAATGCCTACAACGACGGTAAATAGTTTGGAATATATGATTTGTGTAAAATCATTACTTGGATCGAACTTATAGGCGGATATGGAAACTACGGTAAGACATATTTAACATCTATAGGCTGTGGAATTATTATTTTATCTTATGAGCCAAGCTAATAATGGCAACTTCCAATAACAGATTTCTGTTATTTTGGTGCCAATTTTTAAGCTACCCCAGGTGGTCTAACATTTTGATTTAAAAAATATGTTAGAATATATTTCAATAATTAAAGACATGTTAAAAAATTATGTAACATTCAAAAATGTGTCATAGTAATATTCTGACTGAAAAATTTAATTGCGTTCAAACCCACTAGTATCATAATACTGGTGATACTCCGAACTCTACTCTACAAATGCCCTTAATGAATAATGGATATACTTGTATACAAGTACATATTCGTTGGCAACTTGCCGTTTGAATGTTAAATTCATAGCCAAAATGATCAATCAGAATTCAATGAATAATAATTTAAATTTGATACTCAAAATAATACACCAACAATTAATTGGACATACAGTTAACATTTGGATTGATTGTCGATCGCACCCAAACACAAAGAAAATAACATTGAACTTCATCAAACTGAACTCACATCTGTGAAATTACCTTTCGTTGCCAACTTTCGCAACAAATTATTTTTAAACAGTACACTCGTCTACAGCGGTTTTGTTGCCTTAGGTGTAAGCTCGATTGTGGTTATATTATATTTGTGTCAACAGATTATGAGACTATCATATGTTTTTAAGATATTCTTCGTTCATATTTAAATCTTTAGTTGTATTTTACTCTACAAAAATCAAAAAATATGAAAAAAATATTTGTAATCTTAGTTTTGTTTTGAAAAATAAATATGCATCGAAGTGGAAAACATATGCTACATTTCAATAAAGTGCCCTTGATGAACTTATCTTTTGTAATTTTTCAGTCGCAATCCTTTCTTAAGAACTAAGCAAAACACCAGCATTGATACCTTTTTTCCGTCACTTTTCGATTTTAGTTGAACCGCTTTCCCTGTTACTTACTAAAATTTCCAAAAAAAATCCTAAAATTTACACAAATTATTACGGAGATACTTGTAGTTTAACTTGATCTACAAATTGTTTTCTTGAAATAACTTTAATTTGTTAGTTTGTTTAATTTAATACTCACTGTTTTCCTAACAAATTTTTGACTACGGACACAAAAATTTTCCAAGCTTAATTTTGTCCCATTATCTCCCATTATTTGTCATCTTTGAGGATCACCAAATATTTCACCTTACAATTTTTGCAAACTTTCGTAGGTCATCATAATCGGTCCAGGTGTTCGTGAGTTATAAGCTCTTTAAATAACGCAACTCTCGTTATATATATATTTATATATATATGTATTTATGGTTATATTCAGTTTTCAAGTAAATTGTCTTCCTTAGACTGAAATGCCTACAACGACGGTAAATAGTTTCGAAGATATGATTTGTGTAAAATCATTACTTGGATCGAACTTATAGGCGGATATGGAAACTACGATAAGACATATTTAACATCTATAGGCTGTGGAATTATTATTTTATCTTATGAGCCAAGCTAATAATGGCAACTTCCAATAACAGATTTCTGTTATTTTGGTGCCAATTTTTAAGCTACCCCAGGTGGTCTAACATTTTGATTTAAAAAATATGTTAGAATATATTTCAATATTAAAAGACATGTTAGAAAATTATGTAACATTCAAAAATGTGTCAGAGTAATATTCTGACTGAAAAATTTAATTGCGTTCAAACCCACTAGTATCATAATACTGGTGATACTCCGAACTCTACTCTACAAATGCCCTTAATGAATAATGGATATACTTGTATACAAGTACATATTCGTTGGCAACTTGCCGTTTGAATGTTAAATTCATAGCCAAAATGATCAATCAGAATTCAATGAATAATTATTTAAATTTGATACTCAAAATAATACACCAACAATTAATTGGACATACAGTTAACATTTGGATTGATTGTCGATCGCACCCAAACACAAAGAAAATAACATTGAACTTCATCAAACTGAACTCACATCTGTGAAATTACCTTTCGTTGCCAACTTTCGCAACAAATTATTTTTAAACAGTACACTCGTCTACAGCGGTTTTGTTGCCTTAGGTGTAAGCTCGATTGTGGTTATATTATATTTGTGTCAACAGATTATGAGACTATCATATGTTTTTAAGATTTTCTTCGTTCATATTTGAATCTTTAGTTTTATTTTACTCTACAAAAATCAAAAAATATGAAACAAATATTTGTAATCTTAGTTTTGTTTTGAAAAATATATATGCATCGAAGTGGAAAACATATGCTACATTTCAATAAAGTGCCCTTGATGAACTTTTCTTTTGTAATTTTTCAGTCGCAATCCTTTCTTTATAACTAAGCAAAACATCAGCATTGGTACCTTTTTTCCGTCACTTTTCGATTTCAGTTGAACCGCTTTCCCTGTTACTTACTATAATTTCCAAAAAAATCCTAAAATTTACCCAGATTATTACGGAGATACTTGTAGTTTAACTTGATCTACAAATTGTTTTCTTGAAATAACTTTAATTTGTTAGTTTGTTTAATTTAATACTCACTGTTTTCCTAACAAATTTTTGACTACGGACACAAAAATTTTCCAAGCTTAATTTTGTCCCATTATCTCCCATTATTTGTCATCTTTGAGGATCACCAAATATTTCACCTTACAATTTTTGCAAACTTTCGTAGGTCATCATAATCGGTCCAGGTGTTCGTGAGTTATAAGCTCTTTAAATAACGCAACTCTCGTTATATATATATTTATATATATATGTATTTATGGTTATATTCAGTTTTCAAGTAAATTGTCTTCCTTAGACTGAAATGCCTACAACGACGGTAAATAGTTTCGAATATATGATTTGTGTAAAATCATTACTTGGATCGAACTTATAGGCGGATATGGAAACTACGGTAAGACATATTTAACATCTATAGGCTGTGGAATTATTATTTTATCTTATGAGCCAAGCTAATAATGGCAGCCTGCGAGTAAGAAAATAATATCAACCTTTAATTGGGGATTACTGAAGTCATTTAAAAAAATCCCTGGTAATAATGGGAACCCTTAACTAGTGGTTATTAATTTTATTTCAACAGTTATAACTTTGGTGTTATCTGTATCTATCGTTATTTGCCGTATTTGATTACCATTAAATATTCCCTCTTTCAACTCTTCCGCCAGTGTTACTAAAACAATATCCTTCCACTTCTAATGCTTTAACAAATTGTTTTGTCATTCTTATCTTGATAACATATTAAATCACTGAGTTTATTTTTAGTAAAAAACTGTGCTGTTGATGTTTCACCCTCTTATTTATATCCACTCGTAGACTATACCAATATCTGGGTATATGGCGGCATCATTGTTTTAGAGAAGTCAATGTGTACTTTTGAAACAGGACTGAATTTTCTTGGAGTAAAACAGGACATTTTGTAGACAGTAATTCTAAATACCTTAGCGTTTCATTTTTAATAATATCTTAACTCATTTCTCATAATTTTACTCATATTTTAGGTAAGGAGCCTAAAGATAGCGATCAGAACCATATACATGACTGGAAAGCTAAATATTTATTACTTACAAGTGGATAGTTAATAAAATATTCGATACACAATTATCATAAAACCAAAAGCTCGTTCAATACTTTCATGAATAAGGTCATAATGTAGGCACTGTAAAGCTTTGTTATCATTTTTTACTCGAGACTATTTCGGGAATTTTCGTAGGTCATCGATAGCGATTCAGGTGTTCTTGAGTTTTAAGCTTTTTAAATAATGTCACGCTGTTTATTTAAATATATGTACTTAGGTAAATAAACTGAATTTTCTTGTAAATTGTCTTTCTTAGACGGAAATGCCAACGGTAAATTGTTTCGAAGACATGATTTGTGTAAAAGCATTACTTGGTTTGAACTTACAGACGGCAAGGGAAACTACGGTAAGATATTTTTCAAAACTGTTTGGTGTTGAATTATAGAAGTATTTTGTCAAAGCTATTATTTTTAAGCCAAAATAATAATGACAGCCATTAAGTAAGGAAAATAGATCAACCTTTAATTAAAGATTACTAAAGCCATTTTAAAATCATTAAAGTGTATATATAGTAATAGTAAACTTCAGCAAGTGTTTATTAATTCAGTTTAAAAAAATTTAAGGTAATAATGAAGGTTTTAACTAAAGGTCATTCATTTCATTTACAAAATCTAATTTAATAATAACAACTTCCAACAACAGATTACTATTATTTTGGTGCCAATTTTTAAGCTACCCCAGTTGGTCTAACATTTTGATTTAAAAAATATGTTAGAATATATTTCAATATTAAAAGACATGTTAGAAAATTATGTAACATTCAAAAATGTGTCAGACTAATATTCTGACTGAAAAATTTAATTGCGTTTAAACCCACTGGTACCATTATACTGGTGATATTCCGAACTCTACTCTACAAATGCACTTAAGGAATTATGGATATATACAAGTACATATTCGTTGGCAACTGGTCGTTTGAAAGTTGAATTCAGCGCCAAAATGATCAATCAGAATTCTATAAATAATAATTTAAATTTGATAAACAAAATAATACACCAAAAATTAATTGGACATACAGTTAACATTTGAATTGAACTTCATCAAACTGAACTTACATCTGTGAAATTACCTTTCGTTGGCAACTTTCGCAACAAATTATTTTTAAACACTACACTGGTCTTCAGTGGTTTTGTTGCCTTAGGTGTAAAATCGATTTTGGTTATATTATATTTGTGTCAACAGATTATGAGACTATCATATGTTTTTAAGATTTTCTTCGTTCATATTTGAATCTTTGGTTTTATTTTACTCTACAAAAATCAAAAAATATGAAACAAATATTTGTAATCTTAGTTTTGTTTTGAAAAATATATATGCATCGAAGTGGAAAACATATGCTACATTTTAATAAAGTGCCTTTGATCAACTTTTCTTTTGTAATTTTTCAGTCGCAATCCTTTCTTTATAACTAAGCAAAACATCAGCATTGGTACCTTTTTTCCGTCACTTTTCGATTTTAGTTGAACCGCTTTCCCTGTTACTTACTATAATTTCCAAAAAAATCCTAAAATTTACCCAGATTATTACGGAGATACTTGTAATTAACTTGATATACAAATTGTTTTCTTGAAATAGCTTTAATTTGTTAGTTTGTTTAATTTAATACTCACTGTTTGCCTAACAAATTTTTGACTACGGACACAAAAATTTTCCAAGGTTAATTTTCTCCCATTATCTCCCATTATTTGTCGTATTTGTGGATCACCAAATATTCCACCTTAAAATTTTTGCAAACTTTCGTAGGTCATCAATATCGGTCCAGGTGTTCGTGAGTTATAAGCTCTTTAAATAACGCAACTCTCTTTATATGTATTTATATATATATGTATTTATGGTTATATTCAGTTTTCATGTAAATTGTCTTCCTTAGACTGAAATGCCTACAACGACGGTAAATAGTTTGGAATATATGATTTGTGTAAAATCATTACTTGAATCGAGCTTATAGGCGGATATGGAAACTACGGTAAGACATATTTAACATCTATAGGCTGTGGAATTATTATTTTATCTTATGAGCCAAGCTAATAATGGCAACTTCCAATAACAGATTTCTGTTATTTTGGTGCCAATTTTTAAGCTACCCCAGGTGGTCTAACATTTTGATTTAAAAAATATGTTAGAATATATTTCAATATTAAAAGACATGTTAGAAAATTATGTAACATTCAAAAATGTGTCAGAGTAATATTCTGACTGAAAAATTTAATTGCGTTCAAACCCACTAGTATCATAATACTGGTGATACTCCGAACTCTACTCTACAAATGCCCTTAATGAATAATGGATATACTTGTATACAAGTACATATTCGTTGGCAACTTGCCGTTTGAATGTTAAATTCATAGCCAAAATGATCAATCAGAATTCAATGAATAATAATTTAAATTTGATACTCAAAATAATACACCAACAATTAATTGGACATACAGATAACATTTGGATTGATTGTCGATCGCACCCTAACACAAAGAAAATAACATTGAACTTCATCAAACTGAACTCACATCTGTGAAATTACCTTTCGTTGCCAACTTTCGCAACAAATTATTTTTAAACAGTACACTCGTCTACAGCGGTTTTGTTGCCTTAGGTGTAAGCTCGATTGTGGTTATATTATATTTGTGTCAACAGATTATGAGACTATCATATGTTTTTAAGATATTCTTCGTTCATAGTTAAATCTTTAGTTGTATTTTACTCTACAAAAATCAAAAAATATGAAACAAATATTTGTAATCTTAGTTTTGTTTTGAAAAATAAATATGCATCGAAGTGGAAAACATATGCTTCATTTCAATAAAGTGCCCTTGATGAACTTTTCTGTTGTAATTTTTCAGTCGCAATCCTTTTTTAAGAACTAAGCAAAACACCAGCATTGATACCTTTTTTCCGTCACTTTTCGATTTTAGTTGAACCGCTTTCCCTGTTACTTACTAAAATTTCCCAAAAAAATCCTAAAATTTACCCAAATTATTACGGAGACACTTGTAGTTTAACTTGATATACAAATTGGTTTCTTGAAATAACTTTAATTTGTTAGTTTGTTTAATTTAATACTCACTGTTTGCCTAACAAATTTTTGACTACGGACACAAATATTTTCCAAGCTTAATTTTGTCCCATTATCTCCCATTATTTGTCGTATTTGAGGATCACCAAATATTTCACCTTACAATTTTTGCAAACTTTCGTAGGTCATCAATATCGGTCCAGGTGTTCGTGAGTTATAAGCTCTTTAAATAACGCAACTCTCGTTATATATATTTATATATATATGTATTTATGGTTATATTCAGTTTTCATGTAAATTGTCTTCCTTAGACTGAAATGCCTACAACGACGGTAAATAGTTTCGAATATATGATTTGTGTAAAATAATTACTTGGATCGAACTTATAGGCGGATATGGAAACTACGGTAAGACATATTTAACATCTATAGGCTGTGGAATTATTATTTTATCTTATGAGCCAAGCTAATAATGGCAGCCTGCGAGTAAGAAAATAATATCAACCTTTAATTGGGGATTACTAAAGTCATTTAAAAAATCCATAGTAATAATGGGAACCCTTAACTAGTGGTTATTAATTTTATTTCAACAGTTATAACTTTGGTGTTATCTGTATCTATCGTTATTTGGCGTATTTGATTACCATTAAATATTCCCTCTTTCAACCCTTCCGCCAGTGTTACTAAAACAATATCCTTCCACGTCTAATGCTTTAACAAATTGTTTTGTCATTCTTATCTTGATCACGTATTAAATCACTGAGTTTATTTTTAGTAAAAAACTGTGCTGTTGATATTTCACCCTCTTATTTACATCCACTCGTAGACTATACCGATATCTGGGTATATGGCGGCATCATTGTTTCAGAGAAGTCAATGTGTACTTTTGAAACAGGACTGAATTTTCTTGGAGTAAAACAGGACATTTTGTAGACAGTAATTCTAAATACCTTAGCGTTTCATTTTTAATAATATCTTAACTCATTTCTCATAATTTTACTCATATTTTAGGTAAGGAGCCTAAAGATAGCGATCAGAACCATATACATGACTGGAAAGCTAAATATTTATTACTTACAAGTGGATAGTTAATAAAATATTCGATACACAATTATCATAAAACCAAAAGCTCGTTCAATACTTTCATGAATAAGGTCATAATGTAGGCACTGTAAAGCTTTGTTATCATTTTTTACTCGAGACTATTTCGTAGGTCATCGATAGCGATTCAGGTGTTCTTGAGCTTTAAGCTTTTTAAATAATGTCACCCTGTTTATTTAAATATATGTATTTAGGTAAATAAACTGAATTTTCTTGTAAATTGTCTTTCTTAGACGGAAATGCCAACAACGACGGTAAATTGTTTCGAAGACATGATTTGTGTAAAAGCATTACTTGGTTTGAACTTATAGACGGCAAGGGAAACTACGGTAAGATATTTTTCAAAACTGTTTGGTGTTGAATTATCGGAGTATTTTGTCTTTTAAGCCAAAATAATAATGACAGCCATTAGAAAAGGAAAATAGATCAACCTTTAATTAGAGATTACTAAAGCCATTTTAAAATCTTTAAAGTGTATATATAGTAATAGTAAACATCAGCAAGTGTTTATTAATTCAGTTTAAAAAATTTAAGGTAATAATGAAGGTTTTAACTAAAGGTCATTCATTTCATTTACAAAATCTAATTTAATAATAACAACTTCCAACAACAGATTACTATTATTTTGGTGCCAATTTTTAAGCTACCCCAGTTGGTCTAACATTTTGATTTAAAAAATATGTTAGAATATATTTCAATATTAAAAGACATGTTAGAAAATTATGTAACATTCAAAAATGTGTCAGACTAATATTCTGACTGAAAAATTTAATTGCGTTCAAACCCACTGGTACCATAATACTGGTGATATTCCGAACTCTACTCTACAAATGCACTTAAGGAATTATGGATATATACAAGTACATATTCGTTGGCAACTTGTCGTTTGAAAGTTGATTTCAGCGCCAAAATGATCAATCAGAATTCTATAAATAATAATTTAAATTTGATAAACAAAATAATACACCAACAATTAATTGGACATACAGTTAACATTTGAATTGAACTTCATCAAACTGAACTTACATCTGTGAAATTACCTTTCGTTGGCAACTTTCGCAACAAATTATTTTTAAACACTACACTGGTCTTCAGTGGTTTTGTTGCCTTAGGTGTAAAATCGATTTTGGTTATATTATATTTGTGTCAACAGATTATGAGACTATCATATGTTTTTAAGATTTTCTTCGTTCATATTTGAATCTTTAGTTTTATTTTACTCTACAAAAATCAAAAAATATGAAACAAATATTTGTAATCTTAGTTTTGTTTTGAAAAATAAATATGCATCGAAGTGGAAAACATATGCTACATTTTAATAAAGTGCCTTTGATGAACTTTTCTTTTGTAATTTTTCAGTCGCAATCCTTTCTTAAGAACTAAGCAAAACATCAGCATTGATACCTTTTTTCCGTCACTTTTCGATTTTAGTTGAACCGCTTTCCCTGTTACTTACTATAATTTCCAAAAAAATCCTAAAATTTACCCAGATTATTACGGAGACACTTGTAGTTTAACTTGATATACAAATTGTTTTCTTGAAATAACTTTAATTTGTTAGTTTGTTTAATTTAATACTCACTGTTTGCCTAACAAATTTTTGACTACGGACACAAAAATTTTCCAAGCTTAATTTTCTCCCATTATTTGTCGTATTTGTGGATCACCAAATATTCCACCTTACAATTTTTGCAAACTTTCGTAGGTCATCAATATCGGTCCAGGTGTTCGTGAGTTATAAGCTCTTTAAATAACGCAACTCTCTTTATATATATTTATATATATATGTATTTATGGTTATATTCAGTTTTCATGTAAATTGTCTTCCTTAGACTGAAATGCCTACAACGACGGTAAATAGTTTGGAATATATGATTTGTGTAAAATCATTACTTGGATCGAACTTATAGGCGGATATGGAAACTACGGTAAGACATATTTAACATCTATAGGCTGTGGAATTATTATTTTATCTTATGAGCCAAGCTAATAATGGCAACTTCCAATAACAGATTTCTGTTATTTTGGTGCCAATTTTTAAGCTACCCCAGGTGGTCTAACATTTTGATTTAAAAAATATGTTAGAATATATTTCAATAATTAAAGACATGTTAGAAAATTATGTAACATTCAAAAATGTGTCAGAGTAATATTCTGACTGAAAAATTTAATTGCGTTCAAACCCACTAGTACCATAATACTGGTGATATTCCGAACTCTACTCTACAAATGCCCTTAATGAATAATGGATATACTTGTATACAAGTACATATTCGTTGGCAACTTGCCGTTTGAATGTTAAATTCATAGCCAAAATGATCAATCAGAATTCAATGAATAATAATTTAACTTTGATACTCAAAATAATACACCAACAATTATTTGGACATACAGTTAACATTTGGATTGATTGTCGATCGCACCCAAACACAAAGAAAATAACATTGACCTTCATCAAACTGAACTCACATCTGTGAAATTACCTTTCGTTGCCAACTTTCGAAACAAATTATTTTTAAACAGTACACTCGTCTCCAGCGGTTTTGTTGCCTTAGGTGTAAGCTCGATTGTGGTTATATTATATTTGTGTCAACAGATTATGAGACTATCATATGTTTTTAAGATATTCTTCGTTCATATTTAAATATTTAGTTGTATTTTACTCTACAAAAATCAAAAAATATGAAACAAATGTTTGTAATCTTAGTTTTGTTTTGCAAAATATATATGCATCGAAGTGAAAAACATATGCTACATTTCAATAAAATGCCTTTGATGAACTTTTCTTTTGTAATTTTTCAGTCGCAATCCTTTCTTAAGAACTAGCAATAATCTGACATCATGTGGCGATCCCATCAGCAGTGACACCTTTTTTCCGTCACTTTTCGATTTTAGTTGAACCGCTCTCCCTGTTACATACTATAATTTCCAAAAAAATCCTAAAATTTATCCAGATTATTACGGAGATACTTGTAGTTTAACTTGATATACAAATTGTTTCCTTGAAATAACTTTAATTTGTTAATTTGTTTAATTTAATACTCACTGTTTGCCTAAATATTCCCTCTTTCAACTCTTCCGCCAGTGTTACTAAAACAATATCCTTCCACGTCTAATGCTTTAACAAATTGTTTTGTCATTCTTATCTTGATAACATATTAAATCACTGAGTTTATTTTTAGTAAAAAACTGTGCTGTTGATGTTTCACCCTCTTATTTACATCCACTCGTAGACTATACCGATATCTGGGTATATGGCGGCATCATTGTTTCAGAGAAGTCAATGTGTACTTTTGAAACAGGACTGAATTTTCTTTGAGTAAAACAGGACATTTTGTAGACAGTAATTCTAAATAACTTAGCGTTTCATTTTTAATAATATCTTAACTCATTTCTCATAATTTTACTCATATTTTAGGTAAGGAGCCTACAGATAGCGATCAGAACCATATACATGACTGAAAAGCGAAATATTTATTACTTACAAGTAGATAGTTAATAAAATATTCGATACACAATTATCATAAAACCAAAAGCTCGTTCAATACTTTCATGAATAAGGTCATAATGTAGGCACTGTAAAGCTTTGTTATCATTTTTTACTCGAGACTATTTCGAGAATTTTCGTAGATCATCGATAGCGATTCAGGTGTTCTTGAGTTTTAAGCTTTTTAAATAATGTCACCCTGTTTATTTAAATATATGTATTTAGGTAAATAAACTGAATTTTCTTGTAAATTGTCTTTCTTAGACGGAAATGCCAACAACGACGGTAAATTGTTTCGAAGACATGATTTGTGTAAAAGCATTACTTGGTTTGAACTTATAGACGGCAAGGGAAACTACGGTAAGATATTTTTCAAAACTGTTTGGTGTTGAATTATCGGAGTATTTTGTCTTTTAAGCCAAAATAATAATGACAGCCATTAAGTAAGGAAAATAGATCAACCTTTAAATAGAGATTACTAAAGCCATTTTTAAATCTTTAAAGTGTATATATAGTAATAGTAAACTTCAGCAAGTGTTTATTAATTCAGTTTAAACAAATTTAAGGTAATAATGAAGGTTTTAACTAAAGGTCATTCATTTCATTTACAAAATCTAATTTAATAATAACAACTTCCAACAACAGACTACTATTATTTTGGTGCCAATTTTTAATCTACCTCAGTTGGGCTAACATTTTGATTTAAAAAATATGTTAGAATATATTTCAATATTAAAAGACATGTAAGAAAATTATGTAACATTCAAAAATGTGTCAGACTAATATTCTGACTGAAAAATTTAATTGCGTTCAAACCCACTAGTACCATAATACTGGTGATATTCCGAACTCTACTCTACAAATGCACTTAAGGAATTATGGATATATACAAGTACATATTCGTTGGCAACTTGTCGTTTGAAAGTTGAATTCAGCGCCAAAATGATCAATCAGAATTCTATAAATAATAATTTAAATTTGATAAACAAAATAATACACCAACAATTAATTGGACATACAGTTAACATTTGAATTGAACTTCATCAAACTGAACTCACATCTGTGAAATTACCTTTCGTTGGCAACTTTCGCAACAAATTATTTTTAAACACTACACTGGTCTTCAGTGGTTTTGTTGCCTTAGGTGTAAAATCGATTTTGGTTATATTATATTTGTGTCAACAGATTATGAGACTATCATATGTTTTTAAGATTTTCTTCATTCATATTTGAATCTTTAGTTTTATTTTACTCTACAAAAATCAAAAAATATGAAACAAATATTTGTAATCTTAGTTTTGTTTTGAAAAATAAATATGCATCGAAGTGGAAAACATATGCTACATTTTAATAAAGTGCCTTTGATGAACTTTTCTTTTGTAATTTTTCAGTCGAAATCCTTTCTTAAGAACTAAGCAAAACATCAGCATTGATACCTTTTTTCCGTCACTTTTCGATTTTAGTTGAACCGCTTTCCCTGTTACTTACTATAATTTCCAAAAAAATCCTAAAATTTACCCAGATTATTACGGAGACACTTGTAGTTTAACTTGATATACAAATTGTTTTCTTGAAATAACTTTAATTTGTTAGTTTGTTTAATTTAATACTCACTGTTTGCCTAACAAATTTTTGACTACGGACACAAAAATTTTCCAAGCTTAATTTTCTCCCATTATTTGTCGTATTTGTGGATCACCAAATATTCCACCTTACAATTTTTGCAAACTTTCGTAGGTCATCAATATCGGTCCAGGTGTTCGTGAGTTATAAGCTCTTTAAATAACGCAACTCTCTTTATATATATTTATATATATATGTATTTATGGTTATATTCAGTTTTCATGTAAATTGTCTTCCTTAGACTGAAATGCCTACAACGACGGTAAATAGTTTGGAATATATGATTTGTGTAAAATCATTACTTGGATCGAACTTATAGGCGGATATGGAAACTACGGTAAGACATATTTAACATCTATAGGCTGTGGAATTATTATTTTATATTATGAGCCAAGCTAATAATGGCAACTTCCAATAACAGATTTCTGTTATTTTGGTTCCAATTTTTAAGCTACCCCAGGTGGTCTAACATTTTGATTTAAAAAATATGTTAGAATATATTTCAATAATTAAAGACATGTTAGAAAATTATGTAACATTCAAAAATGTGTCAGAGTAATATTCTGACTGAAAAATTTAATTGCGTTCAAACCCACTAGTACCATAATACTTTTGATACTCCGAACTCTACTCTACAAATGCCCTTAATGAATAATGGATATACTCGTATACAAGTACATATTCGTTGGCAACTTGCCGTTTGAATGTTAAATTCATAGCCAAAATGATCAATCAGAATTCAATGAGTAATAATTTAAATTTGATACTCAAAATAATACACCAACAATTAATTGGACATACAGTTAACATTTGGATTGATTGTCGATCGCACCCAAACACAAAGAAAATAACATTGACCTTCATCAAACTGAACTCACATCTGTGAAATTACCTTTCGTTGCCAACTTTCGCAACAAATTATTTTTAAACAGTACACTCGTCTCCAGCAGTTTTGTTGCCTTAGGTGTAAGCTCGATTGTGGTTATATTATATTTGTGTCAACAGATTATGAGACTATCATATGTTTTTAAGATATTCTTCGTTCATATTTAAATCTTTAGTTGTATTTTACTCTACAAAAATCAAAAAATATGAAACAAATGTTTGTAATCTTAGTTTTGTTTTGCAAAATATATATGCATCGAAGTGAAAAACATATGCTACATTTCAATAAAATGCCTTTGATGAACTTTTCTTTTGTAATTTTTCAGTCGCAATCCTTTCTTAAGAACTAGCAATAATCTGACATCATGTGGCGATCCCATCAGCATTGACATCTTTTTCCCGTCACTTTTCGATTTTAGTTGAACCGCTCTCCCTGTTACTTACTATAATTTCCAAAAAAATCCTAAAATTTATCCAGATTATTACAGAGATACTTGTAGTTTAACTTGATATACAAATTGTTTCCTTGAAATAACTTTAATTTGTTAGTTTGTTTAATTTAATACTCACTGTTTGCCTAAATATTCCCTCTTTCAACTCTTCCGCCGGTGTTACTAAAACAATATCCTTCCACGTCTAATGCTTTAACAAATTGTTTTGTCATTCTTATCTTGATAACATATTAAATCACTGAGTTTATTTTTAGTAAAAAACTGTGCTGTTGATATTTCACCCTCTTATTTACATCCACTCGTAGACTATACCGATATCTGGGTATATGGCGGCATCATTGTTTCAGAGAAGTCAATGTGTACTTTTGAAACAGGACTGAATTTTCTTTGAGTAAAACAGGACATTTTGTAGACAGTAATTCTAAATACCTTAGCGTTTCATTTTTAATAATATCTTAACTCATTTCTCATAATTTTACTCATATTTTAGGTAAGGAGCCTAAAGATAGCGATCAAAACCATATACATGACTGAAAAGCTAAATATTTATTACTTCCAAGTAGATAGTTAATAAAATATTCGATACACAATTATCATAAAACCAAAAGCTCGTTCAATACTTTCATGAATAAGGTCATAATGTAGGCACTGTAAAGCTTTGTTATCATTTTTTACTCGAGACTATTTCGAGAATTTTCGTGGGTCATCGATAGCGATTCAGGTGTTCTTGAGTTTTAAGCTTTTTAAATAATGTCACCCTGTTTATTTAAATATATGTATTTAGGTAAATAAACTGAATTTTCTTGTAAATTGTCTTTCTTAGACGGAAATGCCAACAACGACGGTAAATTGTTTCGAAGACATGATTTGTGTAAAAGCATTACTTGGTTTGAACTTATAGACGGCAAGGGAAACTACGGTAAGATATTTTTCAAAACTGTTTGGTGTTGAATTATCGGAGTATTTTGTCTTTTAAGCCAAAATAATAATGACAGCCATTAAGTAAGGAAAATAGATCAACCTTTAATTAGAGATTACTAAAGCCATTTTAAAATCTTTAAAGTGTATATATAGTAATAGTAAACTTCAGCAAGTGTTTATTAATTCAGTTTAAAAAAATTTAAGGTAATAATGAAGGTTTTAACTAAAGGTCATTCATTTCATTTACAAAATCTAATTTAATAATAACAACTTCCAACAACAGTTGGTCTAACATTTTGATTTAAAAAATATGTTAGATTATATTTCAATATTAAAAAACATGTTAGAAAATTATGTAACATTCAAAAATGTGTCAGAGGAATATTCTGACTGAAAAATTTAATTGCGTTCAAACCCACTAGTACCATAATACTGGTGATATTCCGAACTCTACTCTACAAATGCCCTTAATGAATAATGGATATACTTGTATACAAGTACATATTCGTTGGCAACTTGCCGTTTGAATGTTAAATTCAACGCCAAAATGATCAATCAGAACTCAATGAATAATAATTTAAATTTGATACTCAAAATAGTACACCAACAGTTAATTGGACATAAAGTTTACATTTGGATTGATGGTCGATCGCACCCAAACACAAAGAAAATAACATTGAACTTCATCAAACTGAACTCACATCTGTGAAATAACCTTTCGTTGCCAACTTTCGCAACAAATTATTTTTAAACAGTACACTCGTCTACAGCGGTTTTGTTGCCTTAGGTGTAAACTCGATTGTGGTTATATTATATTTGTGTCAACAGATTATGAGACTATCATATGTTTTTAAGATATTCTTCGTTCATATTTAAATCTTTAGTTGTATTTTACTCTACAAAAATCAAAAAATATGAAACAAATGTTTGTAATCTTAGTTTTGTTTTGAAAAATATATATGCATCGAAGTGAAAAACATATGCTCATTTCAATAAAATGCCTTTGATGAACTTTTGATCTGACATCATGTGGCGATCCCATCAGCATTGATACCTTTTTTCCGTCACTTTTCGATTTTAGTTGAACCGCTCTCCCTGTTACTTACTATAATTTCCACAAAAATCCTAAAATTTATCCAGATTATTACGGAGATACTTGTAGTTTAACTTGATATACAAATTGTTTTCTTGAAATAACTTTAATTTGTTAGTTTGTTTAATTTAATACTCACTGTTTGAATACACAAATTTTTGACTACGGACTCAAAAATTTTCCAAGCTTAATTTTCTCCCATTATTTGTCGTATTTGAGGATCACCAAATATTTCACCTTACAATTTTTGCAAACTTTCGTAGGTCATCAATATCGGTCCAGGTGTTCGTGAGTTATAAGCTCTTTAAATAACGTAACTCTCCTTATATATATATATATTTATGGTTATATTCAGTTTTCATGTAAATTGTCTTCCTTAGACTGAAATGCCTGCAACGACGGTAAATAGTTTCGAATATATGATTTGTGTAAAATCATTACTTGGATCGAACTTATAGACGGATATGGAATCTACGGTAAGACATATTTAACATCTATAGGCTGTAGAATTATTATTTTATCTTATGAGCCAAGCTAATAATGGCAGCCTGCCTAAGAACATAACATCAACCTTTAATTGGGAATTACTAAAGTCATTTAAAAAAATCCATAGTAATAATGGGAACCCTTAACTAGTGGTTATTAATTTTATTTCAACAGTTATAACTTTGGTATTATCTGTATCTATCGTTATTTGCCGTATTTGATTACCATTAAATATTCCCTCTTTCAACTCTTCTGCCACTGTTACTGATTGATGGTCGATCGCACCCAAACACAAAGAAAATAACATTGAACTTCATCAAACTGAACTCACATCTGTGAAATAACCTTTCGTTGCCAACTTTCGCAACAAATTATTTTTAAACAGTACACTCGTCTACAGCGGTTTTGTTGCCTTAGGTGAAAACTCGATTGTGGTTATATTATATTTGTGTCAACAGATTATGAGACTATCATATGTTTTTAAGATATTCTTCGTTCATATTTAAATTTTTAGTTGTATTTTACTCTACAAAAATCAAAAAATATGAAACAAATGTTTGTAATCTTAGTTTTGTTTTGCAAAATATATATGCATCGAAGTGAAAAACATATGCTACATTTCAATAAAATGCCTTTGATGAACTTTTCTTTTGTAATTTTTCAGTCGCAATCCTTTCTTAAGAACTAGCAATAATCTTACATCGTGTGGCGATCCCATCAGCATTGATACCTTTTTTCCGTCACTTTTCGATTTTAGTTGAACCGCTCTCCCTGTTACTTACTATAATTTCCACAAAAATCCTAAAATTTATCCAGATTATTACGGAGATACTTGTAGTTTAACTTGATACAAAATTGTTTTCTAGAAATAACTTTAATTTGTTAGTTTGTTTAATTTGGTTCTCACTGTTTGCCTACGGACACAAAAATTTTCCAAGTTTAATTTTCTTCCATTATCTCCCATTATTTGCCGTATTCGAGGATCATCAAATATTCCACCTTACAGAATTTGCAAACTTTCGTAGGTCATGAATATCGGTCCACGTGTTCGTGAGTTATAAGCATTTTAAATAACGTAACTCTCTTTATATATATTTATATATATATTACATATATTTATGGTTATATTCAGTTTTCATTTAAATTGTCTTCTTTAGCCTGAAATGCCTACAACGACGGTAAATAGTTTCGAATATATGATTTGTGTAAAATCATTACTTGGATCGAACTTATAGACGGATATGGAAACTACGGTAAGACATATTTAACATCTATAGGCTGTGGAATTATTATTTTAACTTATGAGCCAAGCTAATAATGGCAGCCTGCCTAAGAACATTACATCAACCTTTAATTGGGAATTAATAAAGTCATTTAAAAAAATCCATAGTAATAATGGGAACCCTTAACTAGTGGTTATTAATTTTATTTCAACAGTTATAACTTTGGTATTATCTGTATCTATCGTTATTTGCCGTATTTGATTACCATTAAATATTCCCTCTTTCAACTCTTCTGCCAGTGTTACAAAAAAATATCCTTCCACGTCTCGTGTTTTAACAAATTGTTTTATCATTCTTATTTTGATCAAATATAAAATCACTGAGTTTATTTTGAGAAAAAAACTCTGCTGTTGATGTTTCACCTTCATATTTACATTCATTGGTAGACTATACCGATATCTGGGTCTTTGGCGGCATCATTGTTTCAGAGTAGTCAATGTGTACTATTGAAACAGGACTGAATTTTCATGGAGTAAAACAGAACATTTTGTAGACTGTAATTCTAAATACCTTAGCGTTTGATTTTTTATAATATCTTAACTCTTTTCTCATAATTTTATTCATATTTTCGGTAAGGAGCCTAAAGCTAGGGATCAGAACCATATACATGATAGTTAATAAAATATTCGATACACAATTATCAAAAAATCATAATGTGGGCACTGTACAGCTTTGTTATCACTTTTTGCTGGAGACTTTTTCGGGAATTTTCGTAGGTCATCGATATCGGTTCAGGTGTTCTTGAGTTTCAAGCTTTTTAAATAATATCACCCTGTTTATTTAAATAGATGTATTTAGGTAAACATATTGAATTTTCTTGTAAATTGTCTTCCTTAGACTGAAATGCCAACAACGACGGTAAATTGTTTCGAAGACATGATTTGTGTAAAAGCATTACTTGGATCGAACTTATAGACGGCAAAGGAAACTACGGTAAGAAATTTTTCAAATCTGTTTGGTGTTGAATTATGGGAGTATTTTGTCTTTTAAGCCAAAATAATAACGACAGCCATTAAGTAAGGAAAATAGATCAACCTTTAATTAGAGATTACTAAAGCCATTTTAAAATCTCTAAAATGTATATATAGTAATGGTAAACTTCAGCAAGTGTTTATTAATTCAGTTTAAAAAAATTTAAGGTAATAATGAAGGTTTTAACTAAAGGTCATTCATTTCATTTACAAAATCTAATTTAATAATAACAACTTCCAATAACAGATTACTATTATTTTGGTGCCAATTTTTAAGCTACTCCAGTTGGTCTAACATTTTGATTTAAAAAATATGTTAGATTATATTTCAATATTAAAAGATATGTTAGAAAATTATGTAACATTCAAAAATGTGTCAGAGTAATATTCTGACTGAAAAATTTAATTGCGTTCAAACCCACTAGTACCATAATACTGGTGATATTCCGAACTCTACTCTACAAATGCCCTTAATGAATAATGTATATACTTGCATACAAGTACATATTCGTTGGCAACTTGCCGTTTGAATGTTAAATTCAACGCCAAAATGATCAATCAGAATTCAATGAATAATAATTTAAATTTGATACTCAAAATAGTACACCAACAATTAATTGGACATACAGTTAACATTTGGATTGATGGTCGATCGCACCCAAACACAAAGAAAATAACATTGAACTTCATCAAACTGAACTCACATCTGTGAAATAACCTTTCGTTGCCAACTTTCGCAACAAATTATTTTTAAACAGTACACTCGTCTACAGCGGTTTTGTTGCCTTAGGTGAAAACTCGATTGTGGTTATATTATATTTGTGTCAACAGATTATGAGACTATCATATGTTTTTAAGATATTCTTCGTTCATATTTAAATCTTTAGTTGTATTTTACTCTACAAAAATCAAAAAATATGAAACAAATGTTTGTAATCTTAGTTTTGTTTTGAAAAATATATATGCATCGAAGTGAAAAACATATGCTACATTTCAATAAAATGCCTTTGATGAACTTTTCTTTTGTAATTTTTCAGTCACAATCCTTTCTTAAGAACTAGCAATAATCTGACATCATGTGGCGATCCCATCAGCATTGATACCTTTTTTCCGTCACTTTTCGATTTTAGTTGAACCGCTCTCCCTGTTACTTACTATAATTTCCACAAAAATCCTAAAATTTATCCAGATTATTACGGAGATACTTGTAGTTTAACTTGATACAAAATTGTTTTCTAGAAATAACTTTAATTTGTTAGTTTGTTTAATTTGGTTCTCACTGTTTGCCTACGGACACAAAAATTTTCCAAGTTTAATTTTCTTCCATTATCTCCCATTATTTGCCGTATTCGAGGATCATCAAATATTCCACCTTACAGAATTTGCAAACTTTCGTAGGTCATGAATATCGGTCCACGTGTTCGTGAGTTATAAACATTTTAAATAACGTAACTCTCTTTATATATATTTATATATATATTATATATATTTATGGTTTTATTCAGTTTTCATTTAAATTGTCTTCTTTAGCCTGAAATGCCTACAACGACGGTAAATAGTTTCGAATATATGATTTGTGTAAAATCATTACTTGGATCGAACTTATAGACGGATATGGAAACTACGGTAAGACATATTTAACATCTATAGGCTGTGGAATTATTATTTTAACTTATGAGCCAAGCTAATAATGGCAGCCTGCCTAAGAACATTACATCAACCTTTAATTGGGAATTAATAAAGTCATTTAAAAAAATCCATAGTAATAATGGGAACCCTTAACTACTGGTTATTAATTTTATTTCAACAGTTATAACTTTGGTATTATCTGTATCTATCGTTATTTGCCGTATTTGATTACCATTAAATATTCCCTCTTTCAACTCTTCTGCCAGTGTTACAAAAAAATATCCTTCCACGTCTCGTGTTTTAACAAATTGTTTTATCATTCTTATTTTGATCAAATATAAAATCACTGAGTTTATTTTGAGAAAAAACTCTGCTGTAGATGTTTCACCTGCATATTTACATCCATTGGTAGACTATACCGATATCTGGGTCTTTGGCGGCATCACTGTTTCAGAGTAGTCAATATGTACTTTTGAAACAGGACTGAATTTTAATGGAGTAAAACAGGACATTTTGTAGACTGTAATTCTAAATACCTTAGCGTTTGATTTTTTATAATATCTTAACTCTTTTCTCATAATTTTATTCATATTTTCGGTAAGGAGCCTAAAGATAGGGATCAGAACCATATACATGATAGTTAATAAAATATTCGATACACAATTATCAAAAAATCATAATGTGGGCACTGTAGAGCTTTGTTATCACTTTTTGCATGAGACTTTTTCGGGAATTTTCGTAGGTCATCGATATCGGTTCAGGTGTTCTTGAGTTTTAAGCTTTTTAAATAATATCACCCTGTTTATTTAAATATATGTAATTGGGTAAATATACTGAATCTTGTTGTAAATTGTCTTTCTTAAACTGAAATGCCTACAAAGACGGTAAATTGTTTCTAAGACATGATTTGTGTAAAAGCATTACTTGGATCGAACTTTAAGACGGCAAGGGAAACTACGGTAAGAAATTTTTCAAATCTGTTTGGTGTTGAATTATGGGAGCATTTTGTATTATAAGCCAAAATAATAACGACAGCCATTAAGTAAGGAAAATAGATCAACCTTTAATTAGAGATTACTAAAGCCATTTTAAAATCTCTAAAATGTATATATAGTAGTGGTAAACTTCAGCAAGTGTTTATTAATTCAGTTTAAAAAAATTTAAGGTAATAATGAAGGTTTTAACTAAAGGTCATTCATTTCATTTACAAAATCTAATTTAAAAATAACAACTTCCAATAACAGATTACTATTATTTTGGTGCCAATTTTTAAGCTACCCCAATCGGTCTAACCTTTTGATTTAAAAAATATGTTAGATTATATTTCAATATTAAAAGATATGTTAGAAAATTATGTAACATTCAAAAATGTGTCAGAGTAATATTCTAACTGAAAAATTTAATTGCGTTCAAACCCACTAGTACCATAATACTGGTGATATTCCAAACTCTGCTCTACAAATGCCCTTAATGAATAATGGATATACTTGTATACAAGTACATATTCGTTGGCAACTTGCCGTTTGAATGTTAAATTCATAGCCAAAATGATCAATCAGAATTCAATGAATAATAATTTAAATTTGATACTCAAAATAATACACCAACAATTAATTGGACATACAGTTAACCTTTGGATTGATTGTCGCTCGCACCCAAACACAAAGAAAATAACATTGAACTTCATCAAACTGAACTCACATCTGTGAAATTACCTTTCGTTGGCAACTTTCGCAACAAATTATTTTTAAACAGTACACTCGTCTACAGCGGTTTTGTTGCCTTAGGTGTAAACTCGATTGTGGTTATATTATATTTGTGTCAACAGATTATGAGACTATCATATGTTTTTAAAATTTTCTTCGTTCATATTTAAATCTTTAGTTTTATTTTACTCTACAAAAATTAAAAAATATGAAACAAATGTTTGTAATCTTAGTTTTGTTTTGAAAAATATATATGCATCGAAGTGAAAAGCATATGCTAGATTTCAATAAAATGCCTTTGATGAACTTTTCTTTTGTAATTTTTCAGTCGCAATCCTTTCTTAAGAACTAGCAATAATCTGACATCATGTGGCGATCCCATCAGCATTGATACCTTTTTTCCGTCACTTTTCGATTTTAGTTGAACCGCTCTCCCTGATACTTACTATAATTTCCAAAAAATCCTAAAAGTTATCCAGATTATTACGGAGATACTTGTAGTTTAACGTGATATACAAATTGTTTTCTTGAAATAACTTTAATTTGTTAGTTTGTTTAATTTAATACTCACTGTTTGCCTAACAAATTTTTGACTACGGACACAAAAATTTTCCAAGCTTAATTTTCTCCCATTATTTGTCGTATTTGTGGATCACCAAATATTCCACCTTACAATTTTTGCAAACTTTCGTAGGTCATCAATATTGGTCCAGGTGTTCGTGAGTTATAAGCTCTTTAAATAACGTAACTCTCTTTATATATATTGATATATATATATATTTATGGTTATATTCACTTTTCATGTAAATTGTCTTCCTTAGACTGAAATGCCTACAACGACGGTAAATAGTTTCGAATATATGATTTGTGTAAAATCATTACTTGGATCGAACTTATAGACGGATATGGAAACTACGGTAAGACATATTTAACATCTATAGGCTGTGGAATTATTATTTTATCTTATGAGCCAAGCTAATAATGGTAGCCTGCCTAAGAACATAACATCAACTTTTAATTGGGAATTACTAAAGTCATTTAAAAAAATCCATAGTAATAATGGGAACCCTTAACTAGTGGTTATTAATTTTATTTCAACAGTTATAACTTTGGTGTTATCTGTATCTTTCGTTATTTGCCGTATTTGATTACCATTAAATATTCCCTCTTTCAAGTCTTCCGCCAGTGTTACTAAAACAATATCCTTCCACGTCTCGTGCTTTAACAAATTGTTTTATCATTCTTATTTTGATCAAATATAAAATCACTGAGTTTATTTTGAGAAAAAAACTCTGCTGTTGATGTTTCACCTTCTTATTTACATCCATTGGTAGACTATACCGATATCTGGGTCTTTGGCGGCATCATTGTTTCAGAGTAGTTAATGTGTACTATTGAAACAGGACTGAATTTTCATGGAGTAAAACAGTACATTTTGTAGACTGTAATTCTAAATACCTTAGCGTTTGATTTTTTATAATATCTTAACTCTTTTCTCATAATTTTATTCATATTTTCGGTAAGGAGCCTAAAGATAGGGATCAGAACCATATACATGATAGTTAATAAAATATTCGATACACAATTATCAAAAAATCATAATGTGGGCACTGTAGAGCTTTGTTATCACTTTTTGCTTGAGACTTTTTCGGGAATTTTCGTAGGTCATCGATATCGGTTCTGGTGTTCTTGAGTTTTAAGCTTTTTAAATAATATCACCCTGTTTATTTAAATATATGTAATTGGGTAAATATACTGAATCTTGTTGTAAATTGTCTTTCTTAAACTGAAATGCCTACAAAGACGGTAAATTGTTTCTAAGACATGATTTGTGTAAAAGCATTACTTGGATCGAACTTAAAGACGGCAAGGGAAACTACGGTAAGAAATTTTTCAAATCTGTTTGGTGTTGAATTATGGGAGCATTTTGTATTTTAAGCCAAAATAATAACGACAGCCATTAAGTAAGGAAAATAGATCAACCTTTAATTAGAGATTACTAAAGCCATTTTAAAATCTCTAAAATGTATATATAGTAGTGGTAAACTTCAGCAAGTGTTTATTAATTCAGTTTAAAAAAATTTAAGGTAATAATGAAGGTTTTAACTAAAGGTCATTCATTTCATTTACAAAATCTAATTTAATAATAACAACTTCCAATAACAGATTACTATTATTTTGGTGCCAATTTTTAAGCTACCCCAATCGGTCTAACCTTTTGATTTAAAAAATATGTTAGATTATATTTCAATATTAAAAGACTTGCTTGAAAATTATGTAACATTCAAAAATGTGTCATAGTAATATTCTGACTGAAAAATTTAATTGCGTTCAAACCCACTAGTACCATAATACTGGTGATATTCCGAACTCTACTCTACAAATGCACTTAATGAATTATGGATATACTTGTATACAAGTACATATTCGTTGGCAACTTGCCGTTTGAATGTTAAATTCATCGCCAAAATGATCAATCAGAATTCAATGAATAATAATTTAAATTTGATACTCAAAATAATACACCAACAATTAATTGAACATAAAGTTAACATCCATTGGTAGACTGTACCGATATCTGGGTATTTGGCCGCGTCATTGTTTCTGAGTAGTAAATGTGTACTTTTGAAACAAAACTAAATTTTCATTGAATGAAACAGGACATTTTGTAGACTGTAATTCTAAATACCTTAGCGTTTGATTTTTAATAATATCTTAACTCTTTTCTCATAATTTTACTCATATTTTCGGTAAGGAACCTAAAGATAAAGATCAGAACCATATACATGACTGGAAAGCTAAATATTTATTACTTACAAGTGGATAGTTAATAAAATATTCGAGACACAATTATCATAAAGCCAAAAGCTCGTTCAATACTTTCATGAATAAAGTCATATTGTAGGCACTGTAGAGCTTTGTTATCATTGTTTGCTCGAGACTTTTTCGGGACTTTTCGTAGGTCATCGATAGCGGTTCAGGTGTTCTTGAGTTTTAAGCTTTTTAAATAATGTCACCCTGTTTATTTAAATATATGTATTTAGGTAAATATACTGAATTTTCTTGTAAATTGTCTTCCTTAGACTGAAATGCCAACAACGACGGTAAATTGTTTCGAAGACATGATTTGTGTAAAAGCAGTACTTGGTTTGAACTTATAGACGGCAAGGGAAACTACGGTAAGATATTTTTCAAAACTGTTTGGTGTTGAATTATGGGAGTATTGTGTCTTTTAAGCCAAAATAATAATGACAGCCATTAAGTAAAGAAAATAGACTAATCTTAAATTAGAGATTACTAAAGCCATTTTAAAATCTTTAAAGTGTATATATAGTAATGGTAAATTTGAGCAAGTGTTATTAATTCAGTTTAAAAAAATTTAAGGTAATAATGAAGGTTTTAACTTAAGGTCATTCATTTCATTTACAAAATCTTATTTAATAATAACAACTTCCAACAACAGATTACTATTATTTTGGTGCCAATTTTTAAGCTACCCCAGCTGGTCTAACATTTTGATTTAAAAAATATGTTAGAACATATTTCAATATTAAAGACTTGTTAGAAAATTATTATATGTAACATTCAGAAATGTGTCAGAGCAATATTCTGACTGAAAATTTTAATTGCGTTCAAACCCGCTAGTACCATAACACTAGTGATATTCCGAACTCTACTCTACAAATGCCCTTAATGAATTATGGATATACTTGTATACAAGTACATATTCGTTGGCAATTTGCCGTTTGAATGTTAAATTCAACGCCAAAATGATCAATCAGAATTCAGTGAATAATAATTTAAATTTGATACTCAAAATAATACACCAACAATTAATTGGACATAGGTGTCTATTTTCCAACCTTTTGGAAGTATTACACTCACCACTCACACTTCAATATCGTTTCGCAATAATTGAATACACTTGAATATTTTTCGCAGTAATCGAGTAAACTGAATTTTAATATATCTAACACCCACTTGATACAATGTCACTTGCGACGCAGCGCAGTAAAAAAAAAGAAAAATGGAAAAATGGATTGATTGTCCGGTTCAGGTTCGATACTTCTACGGGAATCAGCACGGTGACGAGATATCCACTTCGAATTTTGATACGCAAAAAAGGCAGCCGCTACCCGTGTTTTGGTTTTGTTGATGGTTGGTGGGGTGATCGCCGGTGTGTTGGATATCCTGGGTGGTAGTGTCGTTGTGTGAGGTGTATGGTGAATGTTGCGAGAGGTGATGTGGTGAATGTTGCTGATGTGTGATGTAGACTGTGTTAGTTGATGTGTAGATTGTGTTAGGAGTGTTGGCGTGTATGTTTTCGGGACGACGTAGGCTCATTTAGCCATCCCGGCCCCCCTAGGCGAATATTAGCCTAGCAGACGCTGAAGTTGTTGCAGCGTGTATACGACGCTGCTCAGCCCAGTGGCACGGCGGGGTGGTAGCCGAAGCTGGCTACGGCGCGTAATTGCTTCGTTGCGTGGGCGCCAGGAACGCGGCTCCGGAGGGGGGGCCAAACGGCGAGGTCGTGCTGATGTGTGTCTGGGGAGTCGCCTTACTACGCCGCGGCGGTGGGATTCAGTTAGTCGACCACTGTCGCGCCTCGCGGTGCGGTGAAGGAGTGTGTGATGCTGCTCACCGCACATCTGACAATGGCCCCTTGACTCACATGCGGTTGTTGCATGAGTGTGCGCCAGACAATTCAGGCAGTGGCCATGCGCCTGGGCGATTTGCTGTCGTTGGACTGGTGGCATACCTTTAAATATGCCGCAATGTTGCAAGCGGTGTGGGCGACGACATAGCGGGCATCGGAGGCGATGCTGCTCCGCAGACAGCGAGGATGACGGGGTTAGTGGCCGCGTGCCACTACGAGGAGCGATTGGAGGGGCTGTGGTAGCCGTAGTTCGGGGTGCAGGATTTGCCCCAGGGCGTGGCACATTAACGGCCGAACGTATTGCTGGCGTTGGTGTTGGTGCATTTCCGTCCATAATGATCTATATGGGAAAAAGTTATTTAGATTATAAGTTTGTCGCATGATTGAGTTGGAAATTTGGGCCACGTTAAGTGGCATAAATGGGTCGTTTTGTCGATCGACCTTTTACCGGATTTAGGTTTTTTTTTTTTTGATTTATTAATTTTAGCGGTTTTTGGTTCTTATCGGGTTATTATTTACGTTTGTTCGGTATTATCGGCGGTGGGTAAAAAGCATAGTTTTACGAGCGGTCTCGTTAATGTTCCGGTTTGCGTACGGAGATCGACTATTCGGATGTGACCATCGGAACCATGGTGAAGGTTTTCTATGCGGCCAAGCCGCCATTCAGTAGGGGGGAGACAATCATCGTGTACTAGCACGCAATCTCCAAGCTTCGGCGCCTTTTCTGGAGCTTTCCAGCGGTACCTCTTGTGGAGGTCCTTTAGATAATCTTCTTTCCAGCGGCGACTAAAATTGTGATGGAGAATTTTGATTCTTTCCCATCGGTTTAATAAGGATAGCGACTCCACGTCTGGCTCAGGTATGGCCAGAATGGGTGCTCCTTTGAGAAAATGCCCAGGAGTTAGGGCGGTGAAATCGGAGGGATCTTGCGAGAGGATTGTGATTGGCCGTGAATTGAGTACGGCTTCAATTCGAATTAATAAGGTCGAGAATTCTTCATAATTAAACTTGTAGTTTCCAGCTACTTTTTTGAAGTGGGATTTGAAGCTTTTTACAGCTGATTCCCATAAACCACCCATATGAGGAGCGCTTGGGGGGATGAACTGCCAATTAATGCCTTGGGGTGCGTACTTCTGTACAATCTCAGGTGAGACTTGTTGGATAAAGTCCACAAACTGTTTCTCAGTGGCTCTTTTGGCTCCAATAAACGTTTTGCCGTTGTCACTCATAATTTTTGAAGGAAAACCACGCCGTCCGACGAAGCGAGCGAATGCCGCGAGAAAAGCCTCTGTCGTCAGATTTGTACATAGCTCAAGGTGAACAGCTTTTGTCGTAAAACAAACAAAAACTGCCACATAGCCTTTCATTAAAGTGGGAGATCTTAACATTGAAGCCTTTATCTGGAAAGGCCCAGCAAAATCGACACCTGTTGTTGTGAAGGGCAGAGCAAAGTTGCAGCGTTCAGGTGGAAGTGCTGCCATGATCTGCGTTCGCATTTTTTGCTTGTACGTTGTGCAAACTTTGCACATGTAAATGCACTTCTTTATTTGAGGCTTAAGACGGGGAATATAAAACTCTTGGCGGACTATTTGTTGCATGAGGCGGTGCTCGGCGTGTAGCATCAGTATGTGGACATAATGCAGATATAATGTGGCAAGCCGTGCTTTTTCTGGTATGATTATAGGATGTCGTTCGTTGTATGTAAGGCTGGAGTTGACAAGCCGACCATTCGCACGAAGCAAACCCTTTGTGTCCAGAAATGGATTTAGTACTAAAAGTGAGCTCTTTTTATCGATTGGCTTCGAATCTTTTAGCAATGATATTTCTCGGCTGAAGTAGCGAGTTTGCGTAGATGCGATAAGAGCGACCTTTGCTTTTTGTAAGTCTAGGTGCGTCACTGTATCGCATTGGGAGTGTAATGAAGTTACTCCCTGAAGTTTAATTTTGAGTCGCTCTATGAACTTGAGCATGTAAGCGATTACCCTGAGTGCTCGGGGATACGATGAAAATCGTTCGAGGATGTCAGTATCATCCACTGTTGTGTGAAAAGAGTCGATTTTTCGACTTTCTGGGGCAATTATATTGCGCATGGGCGATTGTGGCCAAGAATCAGGAGATTCTGTTAACCATCGGGGGCCATTCCACCAGAGGGTGGTGGTGGCAAGATGCAGGGGTTTGCATCCTCTCGTACCTAGATCAGCAGGATTGTCAGCACTGGCTACATGTCGCCAAGTGGCTGATCCTACTAGGTCAAGGATTTGAGACGTTCGGTTTGAAATATACGTCTTCCATGCATGTGGTGGTTTTTCTAACCAGGCTAGTACAATTTCGGAATCGGACCATAGATATAATTTATATTGTGCCATGTTTAATTGCGTTTGTACGATGGACACGAGTTTGGCCAGTAGTAGCGCTCCACATAATTCAAGTCGTGGTAGACTTATTGTTTTTAAAGGAGCCACTTTTGCTTTTGCTACTAGTAAGTGGCATGTGGTCGCATTGGCGCTTTGTGTGCGAACATATATAGTTGCGCAATATGCCTTTTCAGAGGCGTCACAGAAGCCGTGTAGTTCGACTTTGTGCTCTGGGGCATAATTTACCCAACGTGGGATTTGTATCTGTGAGATATCATGTAGATTGCTCGCAAACTGGAACCACTTTTCTAAACGCAGTGGTTTTACTTGTTCGTCCCAGTCGGTACCATCTAACCATAATTCTTGTATTAGAATTTTGGCTTGTATCATAACTGGCGAAAGCCATCCTGCGGGGTCGAAAAGTTTCGCCACAGAGGATAGAATTTGCCGCTTTGTTATGGCAGATAATGCAGATATTGACTCTGTAGTGTATGAAAACTGGTCAGATATCGCATTCCATTGGATCCCCAGAGTTTTTGTTGTACTTTCCTTTTCGAATTTAAGGAAATTAGTATCTAACAAATTTTCATGTGGTATATTTTTTAGAATATTAGGGTGGTTCGCCGTTATCTTTTTCAACGGAAACCCTGCGGTATTTAGGGCTTGTATCACTTGTGATAGTGACTCGTATGCTTGTGGAAGACTGTGACTTCCAGACAAGATATCGTCTACATACGTTTGTGTTTTTAACACCTGGGTTGCCAGAGGAAACTCCGACTTGGTGTTTTCTGCCAATTCGTGCAGTGTTCGAATGGCTAAATATGGGGCACAGTTGACGCCAAAGGTAACTGTTTTCAATTTATAGTCGCGGAGTGGACTATTGGGAGATTTTCGGAAAATAATTCGCTGAAAATCTTGATCGTCTTTATGTACGACTATTTGTCTATACATTTTTTCGACGTCTCCGTTAAAAACGTATTTGAATATACGCCAATTTAAAATTAGTAGCATTAAATCTGGTTGGAGCGTGGGTCCCGTAAATAGGATATCATTTAGGGAGTTCCCCGAGCTAGTAGATCTTGATGCATTAAAAACAACTCTTACTTTAGTTGTTTTTTTGTCTGGCTTTACTACTGCGTGATGAGGCAAGTAAAATGAGTAATATTTGCCATTTATGATTTTTTCGCATGGACTTACTTCCTCCATGTGGTCTAAATGGAGATATTCTTCCAACACACCATCATATACTGGTTTGAGTTCGCCTTTTTTAAGTAGGTTTTTTTCCATACTTTGAAACTGCTGTATTGCAGAGGTGCGCGAGTGACCTAAGGCGATGGTGTTGGGAAATTGTTGTTTTAGTGGTAGTCGTACGACGTACCGACCATTATCTGATCTAGTAGTTGTGGCTTTGTAAAAGTCTTCACAATACTGATCTTCAGGGGTTGTGATTGATATGGGGGGGAGTTCTTCTAACTCCCAAAATTTTTTCAATTGTGAATTGAGGTATTCGTTTGAGATTTCCTCAACCTGAGTGGTCATGGTGGTAACTGGTTCCGAAACTAGTCCACTTAGGATCCACCCAAAAATAGTGTTTTGTGCCAGAAGTGTATTTGAAATTTTCTCAATACCTTCGAGTATTATCTGTGGTATGAGATCGCTGCCTAATAGAAGGTCTATTTGAGCGGGAGTGTTGCAGTTGGGATCTGCTAGCTTTAGGTGTGAAACCTTTTGCCAATGCTTGCTATTTATGTGATAGCTTGGAAGCATATTTGTAAGTTGCGGTAAGACTATAGCTTCTGCTTGTATGTGCTTATCCGCTTGGGGGGAAATTAAGGTAATGGGGCAGATTTTATTAGAGTTTTGAACTACTCTTCCGCCCATTCCTGTAATTTCAAAGTTGGCTTGTTTTGTTGGCAGTTGTAGCCTATTTTGAGCCCTAGACGCTATGAAAGATCGTTGTGATCCTTGGTCTATTAAGGCCCTAAGTTTAAACAGCTCTCCTCGGTGTTCGATGGAGACGACTGCTGTTGGTAATAGTACTCTACTTTGATTTTCGCTGTGTAGCGTTTGGGTTTTTAATGCCTTTGAGCAGCATGGTGCTTCTTGGCAATTATCGGGATTTCGCACTTCGGGATTTGCTGTTGCAACTAAACCCGTGGCTCTTTTCATATTTGCGCTGTTTGGGGATGAGCTGGTAAATGTGCTGTAATGCAGCATTGAATGATGTCGTTTATGACAATAAACGCAATTAAATTTGCTTTCGCACTCTTTAAGTGTATGTGCATGTGAAAGGCAATTTGTACAAAGCCTTTTTGTTCGTACATAATTGTTTCGATCGGTAATATTCATTTTTTTGAATTTCTCGCAAGATTTGAGCTTATGCCCCCCTGTACACAGTTCGCATGACGTTTGCTTGTACTGTTCGGATGTGAACGTTTGATTTTTGAAGAAGCTTCTATTTAAATTGTTGTTGCTACTGGCTTGGGGTCTGTGGAAGCTTCTATTTAGGTCATGTTGAACGGGTTTCGTTCTGACCATTTTTTTATCTACCCTTTCTGCGATTTCATATTGGGTAGTTAGGAAATCTTTCATTTGTTGCCACGTGGGGCATTTTCTTCGTGATGAGAGCGATTGTTCCCATAGAAGTAATGATTTTTCTGGTAATGCGGCAGTGCATATGTTTACCAGTATTGGATCCCAGCTGTCTGTGGGAATATTTTGTGTCGATAAAACCGACAAACAATTTGAAACAGTGGATTGAAGTTTGATAAATTCTTCACTAGTTTCCCTTTGAATTTTTGGCAAGTTCATTAATATCGATATTTGTTTATCGACCAATATTCTTTCGTTTTCGAATCTTGATTTAAGAGCTTCCCAAGCCAGATTGAAATTATCGTCATTTAGTGCGAACTGTTTTACTATGACGCCTGCTTGACCTTTTGTTTTGTATCGGAGGTGATACAATTTTTGCGCATTTGTTAATTTTGGGTGGTTTATGTAAACGGCTGTAAACATGTCCCGGAAGGACGGCCATTGTTCATAACCACCATGAAATATTTCTGTATCACATGTGGGCACCTTGAGATGTATGCCTGAACTTGCCTCATGACTTTGTACTTGTGGCAGCTCTACTCGCTGATTTGGAGTAGGTGCAATTGCTTTTATTAGCTTAAGTTGATCGAAAATCATTGCTTTAGTTTCTTCGAATTGGTCTAAGCAGTTTTCGTATTTTGCGTAAGCCGAAGATTTGAAATTTTCGGGTAGATCTGAGTCGTCAGATTCTACAATTGCGTCATATGCAGCTTGGAGACGTGACCAAAAATTGTCAAGATTGTCTTTTTTGATTTCTAATACCGATTCAGAATTATCCTGAATCGGCGAAGACGAGAATCTAGTGCAGTATCTTATTAAACTGTCACTTTCCGAAATGAATTTTGTGTAAGAAATGTCTCTACCCCTTTTTTGTTTTGTCGCACCTTGTTTGGAGCGTGTAGCTTCTGCAGGTGTGCATGGACTTTTTTCGTCCGAAATCATTTTTGGTACTTTTAGAGACTGTGTTGTTTTTGAATCTTTTGAGTCTGAGCTCATTTAGAAATTGTATGAAATAAATTAAAAATTCCTCAGTGTCGACTGATGGATAATTCAGAAAATATCTTCGTATATACTCGTATAAATGTGTGAACGAAAGCTATTGTTAGTGAATAGAGTTTTTCACTTCGAACCAAATTAATATTAATTTCCGTATATATTTGTATGTATAACCGAAAAAAAAAAATTTTTTTTTTGTTGATTAGCGTTCTTAATTTCAAATAAATAACTGAAATTCCCGGATTTAGTTGTTATAGATACCGGTTCGTATTTATTTTTAATTTAATTTAATTTACCAATTTATTGAATAAATTTTTTATCTAATTTATTTTTTATTTTTTGATGTCCTTATTTAGGGGTATATAGGTATACCCTAATGCACGGACTCGTAGTTATGTATATATGTACTTGTGCAATTGAGAGCTCGTTGAAGAGATCAATGCACTTTGTACCTATGTACTAGTAAGCACGAATTATTTGTGCTGAAAAATTTTGTACGCAATCCTGCTTGCTTGCTGCAAGGGGTATTGCGGGATATATGCCAAAGTGGACTTTGAATATAAATATAAATTTAGTTTGAACCAATATGTATGTATATTGTTCAAAATTTTGTATTATTTATATAAGAAAGTATGATTTTTATTAAATAATCCGCGTTTTATTTACCGAACCGTATTTACCCTATGTACATATATACGGTATATAAGTATAAGGGTATTGTATATTGGAAGTAATGTAAAAAAGCGAATTATGTATAATCGTAAAAGAGCGCGAAAGAGAAATTGGCAATCGCATGTAATGGCGCAATTTTCCGTAAGCACTGTAGTATGTATGTAAGGTTTTAATTGCATGTATAAATTATGTATAGGATATATACATATGTATGTAAAATACGATATGTGATATACGATATTAATATTTAATATTTAATGTTTAAATACATATGTATGTATACGTAATTATGCACTGTATATTATTTTTATATATGTAATTGTTATATATACGTAGAAGTAATTGTAAGTACTCCTTTTTGTACGTATATATATTATATATATATATATATATATATATATATATATATTTTTTTTTTTCGTTTAACTTCGTTTATTGTATATATGTATGTATATTTATTTTGCCTTTTATGCTTTACGTTTGACTTTTCCTTTGCTCACATATATTTCGCAATCCTGCTTACTGCTTAATTAAGCGTAAGGGGTATTGCCGGAAAAATTTGTAAGTATTGAAATACTTAAATTTGGCGCTTTTTTTTTTTTGTATATTGTGTTTGAATACACGAAGGTAAGCAGATACAGGTAGTCAATTATTATATATTATGAACATATATATATCCTTCGTATATGTATGTGTATGAATGTACATATATAATACAATAAACGGTTTTTCGTTATTTGAACCCGCAATTTAAACCGGTAAGTTAGACCAAATTGGCACCCGTTAACAAGATATTGAACGGTTTTTTGATGTTTTATTACAGTTTTGAACAAAATATAATATTTAATTCGCAATGAATATACATATGTATGTGCATAAATATAAGAAAAGGAATCGAATGGACTCACTTTGATTTCCTCCAAGGGCTTTTGGGGAATATCTATTGCGTGTATATAATAGTTACGTGTATGTACGTCTATGTGTTCTTCTGTGTTGCTTTCCAATTCCTTCGTCCTCTGTTGTTTCTGATTTTGCTAGGTGTTGCTTTTTGTGTATTTCTTTTTGTTAATTCGCGCCCGTATGTGTTGTTTGTATAAACTTGTAATATTAAATTTGGTTTTAGGATCGCGCCCGCAATGACTTTGGGATTATTTTCGCGCCCGTTTTGTGTTTATTGTTGTTATTTGTATGTAAATTAATATGTATTTTAAACTTATATCTCTCTGTTTTTTATGATTTTATCACACCACTTTTCAGACACTGTATTTTATGTTGTTAATACATTTTTTAGTTTTGATATGTATGTATATAGGTATATATATATATACTTATTTTTATCTTTTTTCGAAAACACTGTACATATATGTATAAATAACTTTTTATATATGTGTTTAATACACTTCACCGCACTTTGGATGCTTTTTGTTTTCACTTTGTCACTGCACTTGGGTTTTTTTTTTTTTTTTTCCAATAAATGCACCGATTCTTTTTTTTTTTTTTATGTTTTATACCCCATAGTGCCGTCCACTAGGGCTCGAAGGACCATGTCTATTTTCCAACCTTTTGGAAGTATTACACTCACCACTCACACTTCAATATCGTTTCGCAATAATTGAATACACTTGAATATTTTTCGCAGTAATCGAGTAAACTGAATTTTAATATATCTAACACCCACTTGATACAATGTCACTTGCGACGCAGCGCAGTAAAAAAAAAGAAAAATGGAAAAATGGATTGATTGTCCGGTTCAGGTTCGATACTTCTACGGGAATCAGCACGGTGACGAGATGTCCACTTCGAATTTTGATACGCAAAAAAGGCAGCCGCTACCCGTGTTTTGGTTTTGTTGATGGTTGGTGGGGTGATCGCCGGTGTGTTGGATATCCTGGGTGGTAGTGTCGTTGTGTGAGGTGTATGGTGAATGTTGCGAGAGGTGATGTGGTGAATGTTGCTGATGTGTGATGTAGACTGTGTTAGTTGATGTGTAGATTGTGTTAGGAGTGTTGGCGTGTATGTTTTCGGGACGACGTAGGCTCATTTAGCCAATAGGTACAGTTAACATTTGGATTGATTGTCGATCGCACCCAAACACAAAAAAAATAACATTGAACTTCATCAAACTAACATCTGTGAAATTACCTTTCGTTGGCAACTTTCGCAACAAATTATTTTTAAACACTACACTGGTCTTCATTGGTTTTGTTGCCTTAGGTGTAAAATCGATTTTGGTTATATTATATTTGTGTCAACAGATTATGAGATTATCATATGTTTTTAAGATTTTCTTCGTTCATATTTGAATCTTTAGTTTTATTTTACTCTACAAAAATCAAAAAATATGAAACAAATATTTGTAATCTTAGTTTTGTTTTGAAAAATAAATATGCATCGAAGTGGAAAACATATGCTATATTTCAATAAAATGCCTTTGATGAACTTTTCTTTTGTAATTTTTCAGTCGTAATCCTTTCTTAAGATCGAGCAATAATCTGACATCATGCGGCGATCCCACCAGGATTGATACCTTTTTTCCGTCACTCTTCGATTTTAGTTGAACCGCTCTCCCTATTATTTACTATAATTTCCAAAGAAAACCTAATATTTATCCAGATTATTACGGAGATACTTGTAGTTTAACTTGATACACAAATTGCTTTCTAGAAATAACTTCAATTTGTTAGTTTGTTTAATTTGGTACTCACTGTGTGCCTAACAAATTTTTGATTACGGACACAAAAATTTTCCAAGCTTAATTTTCTCACATTATCTCCCATTATTTGTCGTATTTGAGGATCATCAAATATTGCACCTTACAGTATTTGCAAACTTTCGTAGGTCATCAATATTTGTCCACGTGTTCGTGAATTATAAGCTTTTTAAATAACGTAACTCTCTTTATATATATTTATATATATTTATATATATATATATATATTTATGGTTATATTCAGTTTTCATTTACATTGTCTTCCTTAGACTGAAATGCCTACAACGACGGTAAATAGTTTCGAAGACATGATTTGCGTAAAAGCATTACTTGGATCGAACTTATAGACGGCAACGGAAACTAGGGTAAGAAATCAAATCTGTACGGTGTTTAATAATGGGAGTATTTTGTCTTTTAAGCCAAAATAATAATGACAGCCATTAAGTAAGGAAAATAGATCAACCTTTAATTAGAGATTACTAAAGCCATTTTAAAATCTCTGAAGTGTATATGTAGTAATGGTAAACTTCAGCAAGGGTTTATTAATTCAGTTTAGAAAAATTTAGGGCAATAATGAAGGTTTTAACTAAAGGTCGTTAATTTCATTTACAAAATCTAATTTAATAATAACAACTTCCAACAACAGATTACTATTATTTTGTTACCAATTTTTAAGCTACCCCAGTTGGTCTAACATTTTGATTTAAACAATATGTTAGAACATATTTCAATATTTAAAGACTTGTTAGAAAATTATGTAACATTCAAAAATGTGTCAGAGTAATATTCTGACTGAAAAATTTAATTGCGTTCAAACCCACTAGTACCATAATACTGGTGATATTCCGAACTCTACTCTACAAATGCACTTAATCAATTATGGATATACTTGTATACAAGTACATATTCGTTGGCAACTTGCCGTTTGAATGTTAAATTCATCGCCAAAATGATCAATCAGAATTCAATGAATAATAATTTAAATTTGATACTCAAAATAATACACCAACAATTAATTGAACATAAAGTTAATATCCATTGGTAGACTGTACCGATATCTGGGTATTTGGCCGCGTCATTGTTTCTGAGTAGTAAATGTGTACTTTTGAAACAAAGCTAAATTTTCATTAAATGAAACAGGATATTTTGTAGACTGTAATTCTAAATACCTTAGCGTTTGATTTTTAATAATATCTTAACTCTTTTCTCATAATTTTACTCATATTTTCGGTAAGGAGCCTAAAGATAAAGATCAGAACCATATACATGACTGGAAAGCTAAATATTTATTACTTACAAGTGGATAGTTAATAAAATATTCGATACACAATTATCATAAAACCAAAAGCTCGTTCAATACTTTCATGAATAAAGTCATAATGTAGGCACTGTAGAGCTTTGTTATCATTTTTTGCTCGAGACATTTTCGGGACTTTTCGTAGGTCATCGATAGCGGTTCACGTGTTCTTGAGTTTTAAGCTTTTTAAATAATTTCACCCTGTTTATTTAAATATATGTATTTAGGTAAATATACTGAATTTTCTTGTAAATTGTCTTCCTTAGACTGAAATGCCAACAACGACGGTAAATTGTTTCGAAGACATGATTTGTGTAAAAGCATTACTTGGTTTGAACTTATAGACGGCAAGGGAAACTACGGTAAGTTATTTTTCAAAACTGTTTGGTGTTGAATTATGGGAGTATTGTGTCTTTTAAGCCAAAATAATAATGACAGCCATTAAGTAAGGAAAATAGACCAACC
Organism: Bactrocera oleae; assembly: GCF_042242935.1. NCBI lineage: Eukaryota > Metazoa > Arthropoda > Insecta > Diptera > Tephritidae > Bactrocera > Bactrocera oleae. The sequence continues at coordinate 3,134,741 of NC_091542.1, read as the reverse complement.
TTTAATTAGGGATTACTAAAGCCATTTTAAAATCTGTGAGAACTAAATGTCCAGAGGGAATTTAGCCCACACAACACATGAAGACGCACCCTGTTAAATAAAATCAACACAACAGTTACATCACGCCACTTCTAGCAACACACGCCATCGTAAGGCAACATGTATCGACACAACGGGAAAATCACGCCACTTCTAGCAACAGACGCCATCCTAAGCATCATGTTGCGAACGGGCGAGCAAGCAACACACGGTTTGGCGGAAAGCAAGCAGCCCGATCAGCGGGCATTCAGGATCGGACTACGAAGGCGAGCACAACGTTGGACGGATGATCGACTCAGGACCGTGAAGACGAGCACAACGATTGGCGGGCTTGAAGAATAGGGCTGCGAAGGCGAGCACAACGGAGCTGAAACATGGAAGGTAAGTCACCCCGGGACGCACGCTGGCAGGGTAGTATACGCGATAGTATATCAATTATCCAAGGGGAGCGCGGAAAGGTAAGAGACGTTTCGTGCGGTAAGAAGTGAATATCTCGCAGAGAGTCGATCCTCTGGCAGGCATTTCACTCCTTAACGTGGGAAGGCCCGAAGTCACGCGTGAAGTGGGTAGTGAGTCGATCCTCTGACCTGCTCCACGTTTGGCATCGCGGCCGCTGTCACTGCCCTCCGTAATTCCGCGTGATAGTGACACGCTAACGAGTTTCGAGAACCAGTACCCTGTCAGAACGCCAGCAACGGGTGACGCTCCTTAAACGCAGTTCCAGAAAGCGTGAAGGAAACTGTCAGAACGCCAGCAACGGGTGACGCTCCTTAAAAGCAGTTCCGGAAAGCGTGAAGGAAACTGTCGGAATGCCAGCAATGGGCGGCGCTTCTGAAACGCAGTTCCAGAGAGTGTGAAGGAAACTGTCGGAACGCCAGCAACGGGCGGCGCTTCTGAAACGTAGTTCCAGAGAAGTGTGAAGGAAACTGTCGGAACGCCAGCAACGGGCGGCGCTTCTGAAACGCAGTTCCAGAGATTATAATAACAATATATAATAAAGTACGTGTGGTAGTGTGCACTTCTAAATAAAAGCGATTTGCAAAGAGCCCCATAGTTTACAAATTTATATTGTAACAAACCCTGGACGCGGCGAGTATAACTCAGCAAACCAGAAGAAGCAGGGGCAACAAAAAGCTTCGTTACAATTGGCGCCCGAGCAGGGACTCGGCAAATCGTATAACACCAGGAAAATGACAGATCTTGTGTGGTTGGACAACGTATCTAAGGAGCAACTAATCTCCTTCGCAGAGAATTTGGGCGTTGACCATATAGGCACCACGCGGGAAATTCGGAAGCGCATAACTGCACTGGCAGCCAAGGCGCACGAAGACTCCGAAATCCAAGAGAAATTATCAAAGATGGAAGCGGCATACAAAACAAAGGAGTTCGCTACACGAGACGAAGGCGATCAGAAGACACTACATCCACCAGATCAAGGCAGAGGAACTGCGGACATTTTTGCGGAATCATCACGACGACTGCCGCCACCAATAAGCATGCCGGATAACGGCATGTCGATGCAACAGAACCAGATGTTTGCATTCGCACCTATCATCGACCAGGTGAGGAAGTGGTCCGTAAAGTACGACGGCGGAAGAGACCCATTAGCGTTCATCGAACGGTTGGAAGAGCTTTCCGAGGTATACGTAACAGACCTTCTTCCAAGAACCATGCCCGAGTTACTGTGCGGTACCGCTCTCCAATGGTATCGCAACAACAACGAACATTGGAGAAGTTGGAGTACCTTCAAAAGGGATTTTCTGCGATTCTTCTTACCAGCACGTTACTTCGAACGCCTCGAAGATGACATACGGCAACGAAGACAACACGTGCGGGAAAAGTACAAAGACTACGTTCTCGCTTTGCAGAACCTAATGAGACACGCTGGATATAATCATGAGCAGCGATTGGAAAGGATCTTCCGCAACAGCCACACCGATTACCTACTCTACATTCGGCGTCGAGACTTCGAGACACTAGCCGAACTTATCACGCTTGCAGAAGAGTACGAGGGCATCCGTGAAGGACATCGGAGAACTGTAGAGACGGCACGCCGCGAGATGACGAGACACATCATAGGTGACCATGAGGTAAGAAGTACATCACGGCCAGAACATCCACCCGTCCAGTCCGCATCAGCACGTTCGCAACAGCGTCACACGGTTTCTCAACACGATACGACGGTAAATGCGCATCACCAACAACCATCCACGAACCAAACCTTTATGCCTGGAAACACATGCAGGAGATGTGGACAGGAAGGACACTACGCTAGGAGGTGCCGTAATCCCAGAAAGATATTTTGCTGGGAGTGTGGTCGAGCGGATGTGCTAACCAAAGAATGTTGCGGCCAACGACCGGGAAACGGCCGAGGGTTCCGCCAGGGGAAAGGCGCGGCGGACCCACAGAACTCAGCGCCGACTCGCCAGTAATTATGCGTCAGGATCGCGGCCGCTTATACGCCTTAATCAAGCTTGGCGGAGAAACGGCGGAAGCCGCCATCGACACCGGTGCCTCAAAAAGTTTCGTGTCGTCACGACTTGCAGAACGCATGGGCACGACCGGGAGTGGTAAGAAGGTAACCGTAGCCAGACAAATACAAATGGCCGACGGTACCACCAGCAAGACTTACGACGCCGTTGAAACCAACATCCAAATCGGACAGTCATCGCTCCAAGCAGTGTTGCATGTTATGCCCGGTGCGATTGATGACGTCATACTCGGGTTAGATACACTGGGGAGCATGGGAGCTAAGATGTCTTGCGGAGGTCATCAGGTAGTGCTGACAGCACCAGATGCTCAACATTTAGCGGCCACCAGAAAAGGTAGGCAACGCAACGCCAACCACACCAAAGAGCCGACTACAAAAATCCAGTAGAACAAAGTGCAACAAAAGACGTAAACTAAAGTGCAGGAGGATTAATAGAGTCGAGCCCAGATCGACCATCAATGAAAGAAACGAAGCGGAAATTTGAAACCATGAGTGGAGTGACGACAGTGGCGGAGCATAAAATCACTATGACCGACAACCGCCCCGTCAAGCAACGATATTTCCCACGAAATCCAGCGATGCAAGCGGTTATCAACAATGAAATCGATGAGCTGCTATCGAAGGGATGCATCAAGCCGTCTCACAGCCCACACAGCGCGCCGATTGTATTGGCCCGGAAGAAAAACGGTAAGTGGCGTCTATGCGTGGATTATCGGCAACTCAACGCCCGTTCAGTACCCGACGCATACCCCTTACCTAGGATATAACACATATTAGACAAGTTACGACGAGCAAGGTATATTAGTAGTCTGGACCTCAAGAACGGCTACTGGCAGATACCTTTGGAACAAGGCAGCCGCACATACACAGCCTTCACCGTACCTGGGCGTGGCCTATTCCAATGGCGCGTCATGCCATTTGGCTTACATTCGGCACCTGCGACGTTCCAGAGGGTACTCGACCAGGTCATAGGCCCAGAGATGGAACCACACGCCTTCGCCTACCTCGACGACATAATCGTGATAGGCTCTACATTCGAGGAACATGTACAGAATCTACGAAAGGTACTGCAGAGACTACAGTAGGCCAACCTTCGTATCAATCCTGAGAAATGCGAGTTTTTTAAGAAGGAACTTCGGTATTTAGGTCACGTGATCAGTGACAAAGGCATCCACACCGACCCCGAGAAAGTCGCGATGATAAGCCAGCCGCTCACCGCTTTATTAAAGAAAGGGAGACACCGGAAATGGGGAGCTGAACAACAAGAAGCGTTTGAAAGCATCAAGTGTAAGCTAACAGAGGCTCCGGTCCTTGCATGTCCGGATTTCAGCCAGACATTTACCTTGCAGACGGACGCTAGCAACATCGGCCTTGGTGCAGTGCTAACACAGAAACTGGAAGGAGGTGAACGCGTAATAGCTTACGCTAGCCGCAAACTGAATAAGGCGGAAACCAACTATTCGGCAACCGAAAAGGAGTGCCTCGCCATAGACTGGGGAATCCGGAAAATGAGACCCTACCTAGAGGGATATAAATTCAAGGTGATAACGGATCACATGTCGCTGAAGTGGCTGAATTCCATAGAGAGCCCTTCCGGTCGTATAGCACGATGGGCTTTAGAATTACAGCAACATACTTTCGACATCGAATATCGCAAAGGGAAACTCAACCTAGTAGCGGACGCACTGTCCCGTCAGCCGCTAGAGACCGTACGACAAGCGACGACGGTGGCACCACAATGCAACTGGTGGCGAAAACGAGCAGAGGAAGTACGCGCAAACCCCGAGAAATACGCGGACTACATGGAAAAGGATGGCCAACTCTATCGCCATATTCCGTGTCGATCCCAGGATGAATAGGCTGTACCCTGGAAGCTATGTGTGCCTAAACCCTTCCGCCTAAGAGTCCTGCAAGAGAACCACGATATACCTAGCGCCGGACATATGGGTATACGCCGGACAGTAGCCCGGGTGGCTAACCGATATTACTGGCCAGGGATGTTCCGCGACATTAGCCGTTACGTACGCCAGTGTGAGTCTTGCCAGAAATACAAGGAAGGTCAGCAGAAACCAGCAGGAAAGATGCTTTCGCAGGTGGCACAAGAACCGTTTGGCACAGTTTGCACTGACTTCATTGGACCCTTACCGCGATCCGCGCATGGAAATACTATGTTACTAGTATTCTTCGACCGCTTCAGCAAGTGGGTAGAATTAGTCCCCATGAGGCGCGCTACAGCAGAAGGACTTCGTCGCGCATTTAGAGAACGAATCCTCGCAAGATTTGGCGTTCCGAAGATTCTTATTTCGGACAACGGCGTGCAATTTACTAGTACGCTGTGGCAACACTACCTTAAGGAACTAGGGGTACGTCAGCAATTCACCGCACCTTACACCCCTCAAGAGAATCCCACGGAACGAGCCAATCGGACAATTAAGCGAATTATTGCACAACTCAGTAAGGCCCGACACCAGCGATGGGATGATTTTCTCCCAGAGATCGAGCTCGCAGTGAATTCCAGCATTTCGGCATCCACGGGATATAGCCCAGCATTCCTCGTACAAGGACGAGAGCCACGACTACCAAAGGCACTCTTCGACTAAGTTAATATCGGCACCGCCATGACATCCACGACGGCTGAGGAAAAGTCCAATAGGATGCAGGAGGCCTTCGAAATTGTTCGACAAAATATGGAGAGGGCGACAACGGATCAAGCCCGGCATTATAACCTGACACGCAGAAAATGGACCCCCGTGATCGGAGAACTAGTTCACGCGAAAGAGTATCACCTCTCTAAAGCCACTGAGGGCTTCGCCGCAAAGTTAGCCCCGAAGTATGATGGGCTTTATCAAATTCTCAGGTATGCCTCACCAGTGATCGTAGAACTTCGAAAAATTGACGGCGGAAAAGAGAAAACGGTGAACATCAGCGAATTGAAACCGTACCACATGGCTGTAACCGTTTAAAATAAAAAAAAAAAAAATAATAAAAATAAAAAAATAAAATCATAATGGAAAATATTTGAATGAGTAAATTTGGTGACCAATCGAGACAGTCACATTCATTCAACCGCGAGCTGTCAGCAAGGCAAGCCGTACCGGACATTTTTTTTAAAGAAAGTTAAAATTAAAATTAAATAAAATATGAATAACGACGAGAAGTGGGAAAATAGTTTGAAGCGGTTCCGTGAACGGATGGAGGAGGAGAAGGTAAAACTCCCCAGGACACAGGCACTGGAAGCAGCCAGCACCACAGGTACTAGAAGTGCTTGCTCAGCGCGTGCAGACGCTATGCACGCGGCGTCGCGACACCTAAAGCTGATACATGTCGCGACACCCACGTTCGAGGCCAACGCTAACACCGCCAACGTATCCAAGGCCGTCAACACTACTACGCAACTAACCGACCACAAACCCACTACAAGTAAAATCGAAGCACGAACAACACAAGCCGCCATGAGACGCACTATCGCGGCCCACGTAGCCACGACGCCATGCATCGTCGGCCGAATAGTTGTTCAGGAAATAAGTGAACCAAATCACGAAGAAGCCCACGGGAGTCCGACGAGTGGAAGAACACCAAACGACAGCAGCAAGGCTAGTAACGATACGTCTAGCTCAGATGATGCCACGGTACCACGACAATCACCTTCCCACAAATCGCCGAAAGAGTCAGGAGGAGCCTCATAGACCTCACGACCGGCACAGGAAAGCACCGGCTGCAATTTAGTACCACCAGATATCAAGTGGCGTACACATTCGGAGGAAGCCAACATCAGTAAAAACAGCTGCAAAACCCAACTAGAGAAGGAAGATACCCAGGAAAGATTACAAGTCATAACGTGAATTAATTGAATTTTAGTCTATACTTAAAGTAAGAAGAAAAAAAAAAACTAGTTTATAAGTCTATGGAATTGGAGAAAGATAATTGTATTAGAACGTGAAGATTATACAAGAATTAACAGAAAGTTAAAACAAACAAAAAAAAAAAAAAAAGATATATTATATATAAAAGAAAATTTGTAATATAATTTAAGACTTGAATTTAAGAAATATTGTAACTTAGATTAACTTTTGCATCTAACCTAATGCAAAGCTCACCGAAGTGGGGGGGAAGTGTGAGAACTAAATGTCCAGAGGGAATTTAGCCCACACAACACATAAAGACGCACCCTGTTAAATAAAATCAACACAACAGTTACATCACGCCACTTCTAGCAACACACGCCATCCTAAGGCAACATGTTGCGACACAACGGGAAAATCACGCCACTTCTAGCAACAGACGCCATCCTAAGCATCATGTTGCGAACGGGCGAGCAAGCAACACACGGTTTGGCGGAAAGCAAGCAGCCCGATCAGCGGGCATTCAGGATCGGACTACGAAGGCGAGCACAACATTGGACGGATGATCGACTCAGGACCGTGAAGACGAGCACAACGATTGGCGGGCTTGAAGAATAGGGCTGCGAAGGCGAGCACAACGGAGCTGAAACATGGAAGGTAAGTCACCCCGGGTAGTATACGCGATAGTATACCAATTATCCAACGGGAGCGCGGAAAGGTAAGTGACGTTTCGTGCGGTAAGAAGTGAATATCTCGCAGTGAGTCGATCCTCTGGCAGGCATTTCACTCCTTAACGTGGGAAGGACCGAAGTCACGCGTGAAGTGGGTAGTGAGTCGATCCTCTGACCTGCTCCACGTTTGGCATCGCGGCCGCTGTCACTGCCCTCCGTAATTCCGCGTGATAGTGACGCGCTAACGAGTTTCGAGAACCAGTACCCTGTCAGAACGCCAGCAACGGGTGACGCTCCTTAAACGCAGTTCCAGAAAGCGTGAAGGAAACTGTCAGAACGCCAGCAACGGGTGACGCTCCTTAAACGCAGTTCCAGAAAGCGTGAAGGAAACTGTCGGAACGCCAGCAACGGGCGGCGCTTCTGAAACGCAGTTCCAGAGAGTGTGAAGGAAACTGTCGGAACGCCAGCAACGGGCGGCGCTTCTGAAACGTAGTTCCAGAGAAGTGTGAAGGAAACTGTCGGAACGCCAGCAACGGGCGGCGCTTCTGAAACGCAGTTCCAGAGAAGTGTGAAGGAAACTGTCGGAACGCCAGCAACGGGCGGCGCTCCTAAAACGCAGTTCCAGAGAAGTGTGAAGGAAACTGTCGGAACACCAGCAACGGGCGGCGCTCCTTGAACGCAGTTCCAGAGGTTATAATAACAATATATAATAAAGTACGTGTGGTAGTGTGCACTTCTAAATAAAAGCGATTTGCAAAGAGCCCCATAGTTTACAAATTTATATTGTAACGAACCCTGGACGTGGCGAGTATACCTCAGCAAACCAGAAGAAGCAGGGGCAACAAAAAGCTTCGTTACAAATCTTTAAAGTGTATATAGAGTAATGGTAAATTTGAGCAAGTGTTTATTAATTCAGTTTAAAAAAATTTAAGGTAATAATGAAGGTTTTAACTAAAGGTCATTCATTTCATTTACAAAATCTTATTTAATAATAACAACTTCCAACAACAGATTACTATTGTTTTGGTGCCAATTTTAAAACTACCCCAGTTGGTCTAACATTTTGATTTAAAAAATATGATAGAACATATTTCAATATTTAAAGACTTGTTAGAAAATTTCAAAAATATGTCAGAGTAATATTCTGACTGAAAAATTTAATTGCGTTCAAACCCACTAGTACCATAATACTGGTGATATTCCGAACTCTACTCTACAAATGCACTTAATGAATTATGGGTATACTTGTATACAAGTACATATTCGTTGGCAACTTACCGTTTAAATGTTAAATTCATCGCCAAAATGATCAATCAGAATTCAATGAATAATAATTTAAATTTGATACTCAAAATAATACACCAACAATTAATTGAACATAAAGTTAACATCCATTGGTAGACTGTACCGATATCTGGGTATTTGGCCGCGTCATTGTTTCTGAGTAGCAAATGCGTACTTTTGAAACAAAGCTAAATTTTCATTGAATGAAACAGGACATTTTGTAGACTGTAATTCTAAATACCTTAGCGTTTGATTTTTAATAATATCTTAACTCTTTTCTCATAATTTTACTCATATTTTCGGTAAGGAACCTAAAGATAAAGATCAGAACCATATACATGACTGGAAAGTTAAATATTTATTACTTACAAGTGGATAGTTAATAAAATATTCGAGACACAATTATCATAAAGCCAAAAGCTCGTTCAATACTTTCATGAATAAAGTCATATTGTAGGCACTGTAGAGCTTTGTTATCATTGTTTGCTCGAGACTTTTTCGGGACTTTTCGTAGGTCATCGATAGCGGTTCAGGTGTTCTTGAGTTTTAAGCTTTTTAAATAATGTCACCCTGTTTATTTAAATATATGTATTTAGGTAAATATACTGAATTTTCTTGTAAATTGTCTTCCTTAGACTGAAATGCCAACAACGACGGTAAATTGTTTCGAAGACATGATTTGTGTAAAAGCAGTACTTGGTTTGAACTTATAGACGGCAAGGGAAACTACGGTAAGATATTTTTCAAAACTGTTTGGTGTTGAATTATGGGAGTATTGTGTCTTTTAAGCCAAAATAATAATGACAGCCATTAGAAAAGGAAAATAGATCAACCTTTAATTAGAGATTACTAAAGCCATTTTAAAATCTTTAAAGTGTATATATAGTAATAGTAAACATCAGCAAGTGTTTATTAATTCAGTTTAAAAAATTTAAGGTAATAATGAAGGTTTTAACTAAAGGTCATTCATTTCATTTACAAAATCTTATTTAATAATAACAACTTCCAACAACAGATTACTATTATTTTGGTGCCAATTTTTAAGCTACCCCAGCTGGTGTAACATTTTGATTTAAAAAATATGTTAGAACATATTTCAATATTAAAGACTTGTTAGAAAATTATTATATGTAACATTCAGAAATGTGTCAGAGCAATATTCTGACTGAAAAATTTAATTGCGTTCAAACCCGCTAGTACCATAATACTAGTGATATTCCGAACTCTACTCTACAAATGCCCTTAATGAATTATGGATATACTTGTATACAAGTACATATTCGTTGGCAATTTGCCGTTTGAATGTTAAATTCAACGCCAAAATGATCAATCAGAATTCAGTGAATAATAATTTAAATTTGATACTCAAAATAATACACCAACAATTAATTGGACATAGGTACAGTTAACATTTGGATTGATTGTCGATCGCACCCAAACACAAAAAAAATAACATTGAACTTCATCAAACTAAACTCACATCTGTGAAATTACCTTTCGTTGGCAACTTTCGCAACAAATTATTTTTAAACACTACACTGGTCTTCATCGGTTTTGTTGCCTTTGGTGTAAAATCGATTTTGGTTATATTATATTTGTGTCAACAGATTATAAGATTATCATATGTTTTTAAGATTTTCTTCGTTCATATTTGAATCTTTAGTTTTATTTTACTCTACAAAAATCAAAAAATATGAAACAAATATTTGTAATCTTAGTTTTGTTTTATAAAATGAATATGCATCGAAGTGAAAAACATATGCTATATTTCAATAAAATGCCTTTGGTGAACTTTTCTTTTGTAATTTTTCAGTCGCAATCCTTTCTTAAGATCGAGCAATAATCTGACATCATGCGGCGATCCCATCAGGATTGATACCTTTTTTCCGTCACTTTTCGATTTTAGTAGAACCGCTCTCCCTGTTATTTATTATAATTTCCAAAGAAATCCTAAAATTTATCCAGATTATTACGAAGATACTTGTAGTTTAACTTGATACACAAATTGCTTTCTAGAAATAACTTCAATTTGTTAGTTTGTTTAATTTGGTACTCACTGGTTGCCTAACAAATTTTTGATTACGGACACAAAAATTTTCCAAGCTTAATTTTCTCCCATTATTTGTCGTATTTGAGGATCATCAAATATTCCACCTTACAGTATTTGCAAACTTTCGTAGGTCATCAATATCAGTCCACGTGTTCGTTAGTTATAAGCTTTTTAAATAACGTTACTCTCTTTATATATATTTATATATATATATTTATGGTTATATTCAGTTTTCATATACATTGTCTTCCTTAGACTGAAATGCCTACAACGACGGTAAATAGTTTCGAAGACATGATTTGTGTAAAAGCATTACTTGGATCGAACTTATAGACGGCAACGGAAACTAGGGTAAGAAATCAAATCTGTTCAATGTTTAATAATGGGAGTATTTTGTCTTTTAAGCCAAAATAATAATGACAGCCATTAAGTAAGGAAAATAGATCAACCTTTAATTAGAGATTACTAAAGCCATTTTAAAATCTCTAAAGTGTATATATAGTAATGGTAAACTTCAGCAAGGGTTTATTAATTCAGTTTAAAAAAATTTAGGGCAATAATGAAGGTTTTAAATAAAGGTCGTTCATTTCATTTACAAATCTTATTTAGTAATAACAACTTCCAACAACAGATTACTATTATTTTGTTGCCAATTTTTCAGCTACCCCAGTTGGTCTAACGTTTTGATTTAAAAAATGTGTTAGAACATATTTCAATACTTAAAGACTTGTTAGAAAATTATGTAACATTCAAAAATATGTCAGAGTAATATTCTGACTGAAAAATTTAATTGCGTTCAAACCAACTAGTACCATAATACTGGTGATATTCCGAACTCTACTCTACAAATGCACTTAAAGAATTATGGATATATACAAGTACATATTCGTTGGTTCTTGTCATTTGAAAGTTGAATTCAACGCCAAAATGATCAATCAGAATTCAATCAATAATAATTTAAATTTGATACTCAAAATAATGCACCAACAATTATTTGGACATACAGTTAAAATTTGGATTGATTGTCGGTCGCACCCAAACACAAAGAAAATAACATTGAACTTCATCAAACTAAACTCACATCTGTGAAATTACCTTTCGTTGGCAACTTTCGCAACAAATTTTTTTTAAGCACTACACTGGTCTTCAGTGGTTTTGTTGCCTTAGGTGTAAAATCGATTTTGGTTATATTATATTTGTGTCAACAGATTATGAGACTATCATATGTTTTTAAGATTTTCTTCGTTCATATTTGAATTTTTAGCTTTATTTTGCTCTACAAAAATCAAAAAATATGAAAAAAATATTTGTAATCATAGTTTTGTTTTGAAAAATAAATATGCATCGAAGTGGAAAACATATGATACATATCAATAAAATGCCTTTGATGAACTTTTCTTTTGTAATTTTTCAGTCGTAATCCTTTCTTAAGATCGAGCAATAATCTGACATCATGCGGCGATCCCATCAGGATTGATACCTTTTTTCCGTCACTTTTCGATTTTAGTTGAACCGCTCTCCCTGTTATTTACTATTATTTCCAAAAAAATCCTAAAATATATCCAGATTATTACGGAGATACTTGTAGTTAACTTGATATACAAATTGTTTTCTTGAAATAACTTTAATTTATTAGTTTGTTTAATTTAATACTCACTGTTTGCCTAACAAATTTTTGACTAAGGACACAAAAGTTTTACATGTTTAATTTTCTCTTATTATTTGTCGTTTTTGAGGATCATCAAATATTTCACCTAATTGTATTTGCAAACTTTCCTAGGTCATCAATATCGGTCCAGGTGTTCGTGTGTTATAAGCTTTTTAAATAACGTAACTCTCTTTATATATAAATATATTTATGATTATAATCAGTTTTCATGTAAATTGTCTTCCTTAGACTGAAATGCCTCCAATGACGGTAAATAGTTCGGAATATATGATTTGTGTAAAATCATTACTTGGATCGAACTTATAGACGGATATGGAAACTACGGTAAGACATATTTAACATCTATAGGCTGTGGAATTATGATTTTATCTTATGAGCCAAGCTAGAAACGGCAGCCTACGAGTAAGAAAATAATATCAACCTTTAATTGGGGATTACTAAAGGCCTTTAAAAAAAAGCCATAGTAATAATGGGAACCCTTAACTAGTGGTTAATAATTTTATTTCAACAGTTATAACTTTGGTATTATCTGTATCTATCGTTATTTGCCATATTTGATTACCATTAAATATTCCCTCTTTCAACTCTTCCGCCAGTGTTACTAAAACAATATCCTTCCACGTCTCGTGCTTTAACAAATTGTTTTATCATTCCCATCTTGATTAAATATAAAATCACTGAGTTTATTTTGAGAAAAAAACTCTGCTGTTGATGTTTCACCTTCTTATTTACATCCATTGGTAGACTATACCGATATCTGGGTATTTGGCGGCATCATTGTTTCAGAGTAGTCAAGTAATTTTTTTGAAACAGGACCGAGATTTCATTGAATAAAACAGGACATTTTGTAGACTGTAATTATAAATACCTTAGCGTTTGATTTTTAATAATATCTTAACTCTTTTCTCATAATTTTACTCATATTTTCGGTAAGAAGCTTAAAGATATGGATCAGAACCATATACATGACTCTAAAGCTAAATATTTTTTACTTACAAGTGGATAGTTAATAAAATATTCGATACACAATTATCAAAAAACCAAAAGCACGTTCAATACTTTCATGAATAAGGTCATAATGTAGGCACTGTAGAGCTTTGTTATCATTTTTTGCTCGAGACTTTTTCCGGAATTTTCGTAGGTCATCGATATCAGGTGTTCTTGAGTTTTTAGGTTTTTAAATAATATCACCCTGTTTATTTGAATATATGTATTTAGGTAAATATACTGAATTTTCTTGTAAATTGTCTTCCTTAGACTGAAATGCCAACAACGACGGTAAATTGTTTCGAAGACATGATTTGTGTAAAAGCAGTACTTGGTTTGAACTTATAGACGGCAAGGGAAACTACGGTAAGATATTTTTCAAAACTGTTTGGTGTTGAATTATGGGAGTATTGTGTCTTTTAAGCCAAAATAATAATGACAGCCATTAGAAAAGGAAAATAGATCAACCTTTAATTAGAGATTACTAAAGCCATTTTAAAATCTTTAAAGTGTATATATAGTAATAGTAAACATCAGCAAGTGTTTATTAATTCAGTTTAAAAAATTTAAGGTAATAATGAAGGTTTTAACTAAAGGTCATTCATTTCATTTACAAAATCTTATTTAATAATAACAACTTCCAACAACAGATTACTATTATTTTGGTGCCAATTTTTAAGCTACCCCAGCTGGTGTAACATTTTGATTTAAAAAATATGTTAGAACATATTTCAATATTAAAGACTTGTTAGAAAATTATTATATGTAACATTCAGAAATGTGTCAGAGCAATATTCTGACTGAAAAATTTAATTGCGTTCAAACCCGCTAGTACCATAATACTAGTGATATTCCGAACTCTACTCTACAAATGCCCTTAATGAATTATGGATATACTTGTATACAAGTACATATTCGTTGGCAATTTGCCGTTTGAATGTTAAATTCAACGCCAAAATGATCAATCAGAATTCAGTGAATAATAATTTAAATTTGATACTCAAAATAATACACCAACAATTAATTGGACATAGGTACAGTTAACATTTGGATTGATTGTCGATCGCACCCAAACACAAAAAAAATAACATTGAACTTCATCAAACTAAACTCACATCTGTGAAATTACCTTTCGTTGGCAACTTTCGCAACAAATTATTTTTAAACACTACACTGGTCTTCATCGGTTTTGTTGCCTTTGGTGTAAAATCGATTTTGGTTATATTATATTTGTGGCAACAGATTATAAGATTATCATATGTTTTTAAGATTTTCTTCGTTCATATTTGAATCTTTAGTTTTATTTTACTCTACAAAAATCAAAAAATATGAAACAAATATTTGTAATCTTAGTTTTGTTTTATAAAATGAATATGCATCGAAGTGAAAAACATATGCTATATTTCAATAAAATGCCTTTGGTGAACTTTTCTTTTGTAATTTTTCAGTCGCAATCCTTTCTTAAGATCGAGCAATAATCTGACATCATGCGGCGATCCCATCAGGATTGATACCTTTTTTCCGTCACTTTTCGATTTTAGTAGAACCGCTCTCCCTGTTATTTATTATAATTTCCAAAGAAATCCTAAAATTTATCCAGATTATTACGAAGATACTTGTAGTTTAACTTGATACACAAATTGCTTTCTAGAAATAACTTCAATTTGTTAGTTTGTTTAATTTGGTACTCACTGGTTGCCTAACAAATTTTTGATTACGGACACAAAAATTTTCCAAGCTTAATTTTCTCCCATTATTTGTCGTATTTGAGGATCATCAAATATTCCACCTTACAGTATTTGCAAACTTTCGTAGGTCATCAATATCAGTCCACGTGTTCGTTAGTTATAAGCTTTTTAAATAACGTTACTCTCTTTATATATATTTATATATATATATTTATGGTTATATTCAGTTTTCATATACATTGTCTTCCTTAGACTGAAATGCCTACAACGACGGTAAATAGTTTCGAAGACATGATTTGTGTAAAAGCATTACTTGGATCGAACTTATAGACGGCAACGGAAACTAGGGTAAGAAATCAAATCTGTTCAATGTTTAATAATGGGAGTATTTTGTCTTTTAAGCCAAAATAATAATGACAGCCATTAAGTAAGGAAAATAGATCAACCTTTAATTAGAGATTACTAAAGCCATTTTAAAATCTCTAAAGTGTATATATAGTAATGGTAAACTTCAGCAAGGGTTTATTAATTCAGTTTAAAAAAATTTAGGGCAATAATGAAGGTTTTAAATAAAGGTCGTTCATTTCATTTACAAATCTTATTTAGTAATAACAACTTCCAACAACAGATTACTATTATTTTGTTGCCAATTTTTCAGCTACCCCAGTTGGTCTAACGTTTTGATTTAAAAAATGTGTTAGAACATATTTCAATACTTAAAGACTTGTTAGAAAATTATGTAACATTCAAAAATATGTCAGAGTAATATTCTGACTGAAAAATTTAATTGCGTTCAAACCAACTAGTACCATAATACTGGTGATATTCCGAACTCTACTCTACAAATGCACTTAAAGAATTATGGATATATACAAGTACATATTCGTTGGTTCTTGTCATTTGAAAGTTGAATTCAACGCCAAAATGATCAATCAGAATTCAATCAATAATAATTTAAATTTGATACTCAAAATAATGCACCAACAATTATTTGGACATACAGTTAAAATTTGGATTGATTGTCGGTCGCACCCAAACACAAAGAAAATAACATTGAACTTCATCAAACTAAACTCACATCTGTGAAATTACCTTTCGTTGGCAACTTTCGCAACAAATTTTTTTTAAGCACTACACTGGTCTTCAGTGGTTTTGTTGCCTTAGGTGTAAAATCGATTTTGGTTATATTATATTTGTGTCAACAGATTATGAGACTATCATATGTTTTTAAGATTTTCTTCGTTCATATTTGAATTTTTAGCTTTATTTTGCTCTACAAAAATCAAAAAATATGAAAAAAATATTTGTAATCATAGTTTTGTTTTGAAAAATAAATATGCATCGAAGTGGAAAACATATGATACATATCAATAAAATGCCTTTGATGAACTTTTCTTTTGTAATTTTTCAGTCGTAATCCTTTCTTAAGATCGAGCAATAATCTGACATCATGCGGCGATCCCATCAGGATTGATACCTTTTTTCCGTCACTTTTCGATTTTAGTTGAACCGCTCTCCCTGTTATTTACTATTATTTCCAAAAAAATCCTAAAATATATCCAGATTATTACGGAGATACTTGTAGTTAACTTGATATACAAATTGTTTTCTTGAAATAACTTTAATTTGTTAGTTTGTTTAATTTAATACTCACTGTTTGCCTAACAAATTTTTGACTAAGGACACAAAAGTTTTACATGTTTAATTTTCTCTTATTATTTGTCGTTTTTGAGGATCATCAAATATTTCACCTAATTGTATTTGCAAACTTTCCTAGGTCATCAATATCGGTCCAGGTGTTCGTGTGTTATAAGCTTTTTAAATAACGTAACTCTCTTTATATATAAATATATTTATGATTATAATCAGTTTTCATGTAAATTGTCTTCCTTAGACTGAAATGCCTCCAATGACGGTAAATAGTTCGGAATATATGATTTGTGTAAAATCATTACTTGGATCGAACTTATAGACGGATATGGAAACTACGGTAAGACATATTTAACATCTATAGGCTGTGGAATTATGATTTTATCTTATGAGCCAAGCTAGAAACGGCAGCCTACGAGTAAGAAAATAATATCAACCTTTAATTGGGGATTACTAAAGGCCTTTAAAAAAAAGCCATAGTAATAATGGGAACCCTTAACTAGTGGTTAATAATTTTATTTCAACAGTTATAACTTTGGTATTATCTGTATCTATCGTTATTTGCCATATTTGATTACCATTAAATATTCCCTCTTTCAACTCTTCCGCCAGTGTTACTAAAACAATATCCTTCCACGTCTCGTGCTTTAACAAATTGTTTTATCATTCCCATCTTGATTAAATATAAAATCACTGAGTTTATTTTGAGAAAAAAACTCTGCTGTTGATGTTTCACCTTCTTATTTACATCCATTGGTAGACTATACCGATATCTGGGTATTTGGCGGCATCATTGTTTCAGAGTAGTCAAGTAATTTTTTTGAAACAGGACCGAGATTTCATTGAATAAAACAGGACATTTTGTAGACTGTAATTATAAATACCTTAGCGTTTGATTTTTAATAATATCTTAACTCTTTTCTCATAATTTTACTCATATTTTCGGTAAGAAGCTTAAAGATATGGATCAGAACCATATACATGACTCTAAAGCTAAATATTTTTTACTTACAAGTGGATAGTTAATAAAATATTCGATACACAATTATCAAAAAACCAAAAGCACGTTCAATACTTTCATGAATAAGGTCATAATGTAGGCACTGTAGAGCTTTGTTATCATTTTTTGCTCGAGACTTTTTCCGGAATTTTCGTAGGTCATCGATATCAGGTGTTCTTGAGTTTTTAGGTTTTTAAATAATATCACCCTGTTTATTTGAATATATGTATTTAGGTAAATATACTGAATTTTGTTGTAAATTGTCTTTCTTAGACTGAAATGCCTACAACGACGGTAAATAGTTTCGAAGACATGATTTGTGTAAAAGCATTACTTGGATCGAACTTATAGACGGCAAGGGAAACTAGGGAAAGAAATCAAATCTGTTTGGTGTTGAATTATGGGAGTATTTTGTCTTTTAAGCCAAAATAATAATGACAGCCATTAAGTAAGGAAAATATATCAACCTTTAATTAGAGATTACTAAAGCCAATTTTAATTCTCTAATGTGTATATTAGTAATGGTAAACTTCAGCAAGTGTTTATTAATTCAGTTTAAGAAAATCTAAGGTAACAATAAAGGTTTTAACTAAAGGTCAATCATTTTATTTACAAAATCTAATTTAATAATAACAACTTCCAACAACAGATTACTGTTATTTTGTTACCAATTTTTAAGCTACCCCAGTTGATCTATCATTTTGATTTAAAAAATGTGTTAGAACATATTTCAATATTAAAAGACTTGTTAGAAAATTATGTAACATTCAAAAATGTGTTAGAGTAATATGCTGACTGAAAAATTTAATTGCGTTCAAACCCACTAGTACCATAATACTGGTGATATTCCGAACTCTACTCTACAAATGCCCTTAATGAATTATGGATATACTTGTATACAAGTACATAATCGTTGGCAGCTTGCCGTTTGAATGTTAAATTCAACGCCAAAATTATCAATCAGAATGCAATGAATAATAATTTAAATTTGATACTCAAAATAAGACACCAACAATTAATTGGACATACAGTTAACATTTGGATTGATTGTCGATCGCACCCACACACAAAGAAAATAACATTGAACTTCATCAAACTCACATCTGTGAAATTACCTTTCGTTGGCAACTTTCGCAACAAATTAATTTTAAACACTACACTGGTCTTTAGCGGTTTTGTTGCCTTAGGTGTAAAAGCGATTTTGGTTATATTTGTGTCAACAGATTATGAGAAATATCATATGTTTCTAAGATTTTCTTCATTCACATTTAAATCTTTAGTTGTATTTTACTCTACAAAAATCAAAAAATATGAAACAAATGGTTGTAATCTTAGTTTTGTTTTGAAAAATATATATGCATCGAAGTGGAAAACATATGCTACATTTCAATAAAATGCCTTTGATGAACTTTTCTTTTGTAATTTTTCAGTCGTAATCCTTTCTTAAGAACTAGCAATAATCTTACATCATGTGGCGATCCCATCAGCATTGATACCTTTTTTCCGTCACTTTTCGATTTTAGTTGAACCGCTCTCCCTCTTACTTACTATAATTTCCAAAAATATCCTAAAATATATCAAGATTATTACGGAGATACTTGTAGTTTAACTTGATACAAAATTGTTTTCTAGAAATAACTTCAATTTGTTAGTTTGTTTAACTTGGTACTCACTGTTTGCCTACGGACACAAAAATTTTCCAAGTTTAATTTTCTCCCATTATCTCCCATTATTTGCCGTATTTGAGGATCATCAAATATTCCACCTTACAGTATTTGCAAACTTTCGTAGGTCATCAATATCGGTCCAGGTGTTCGTGAGTTATAAGCTTTTTAAATAACGTAACTCTCTTTATATATATTTATATATATATTATATATATTTATGGTTATATTCAGTTTTCATTTAAATTGTCTTCTTTAGCCTGAAATGCTTACAACGACGGTAAATAGTTTCGAGTATATGATTTGTGTAAAATCATTACTTGGATCGAACTTATAGACGGATATGGAAACTACGGTAAGACATATTTAACATCTATAGGCTGTGGAATTATTATTTTATCTTATGAGCCAAGCTAATAATAGCAGCCTGCGAGTAAGAAAATAATATCAACCTTTAATTGGGGTCATTTAAAAAAATCCATAGTAATAATGGGAACCCTTAACTGAGTGTCAAAAATTGGCAACACTTCAAGCCTTAACGTGTAATTTTTTAGCTGTGCACATTTGTGTTTTTATTTTAAAAAATTCTTGAAGTTTAATTGATTTTTTTATTGTGTTAATACAATTTTTAGTGTTTAAACTCTCAGTTTCATGATAAGTATTAAATGTTCTTAAGTTTTGTGCGGTATTAAAAAGTTTAAACTTTCCAATTTTTGGTGCCGAGTCAGCCTTTTTATTTCATTTTGTTTTATTTTATTCTATTTTCTCTCTTTGTTTATCTTATTTACTTCTTTATTCACAGCTGTGTTGCGTTTAGCTTTTTATTTGTTACAGTGCTTCTAAAACTGCTATATATATATGCTATATTGCTTTTTCAAATTGTCTTGGTTTTAACCTTTGATAAAAAAATTGTTCTTAATTGAATTTATTATTATTAATATTTTATTAACACACTAATTTATTATTTATCTATTAAATTTTGTTCTACTTACTCTTTTATTTGATCTTAATTCTTGTGGTTTATTATGTCTTGTAACTTCCCCAATTGTAACATTATTGGCGAGTCAGATCGCTACGTTTCATGCTGGCTTTGTGATGGGCTTGCCCATATTAAATGTGCTAGACTGACAGGTAGAATCTTAGATTACCTTCTCGACTGTAAGGGATTGCGTTGGTCCTGTTTAAATTGCAGATCTATTGAAATCGATATATTTAAAGTTTATAGGGAGACACGCAATGGCCTTAACGAAATCGGTCGAGATCTTGTAACCCTCACTGAAAAATTTAGACACTATGAAAAATTGTTCAAATCTTTTAAGTGTCTGGATGATTCTCACGAATCCTCTTCTTAAGCGTAAACGTCCTTCCGATGAAGTAACACATAGTTCTTCTGTACAGAAAAGAACGTCTCCTCCCAATGACCTAATAAATATCTCTTTTCCTTGCCCTCAAGCTGATAAGCCGTCAACTTCCAAAGAGCTCAATTCCCCAAAAGCTTTATCTAATAGTAGTGTCTCACAATTCCAGAGGCCCCCCCTATTAACTTAGTATCATCAGTTAATAATTTGATAGTTATTTTACCTAAAAATCTATATTTATTTCGAGACTTGCCAAAGATACCTTGGTGGAGGACATTAAATCTTACATTTCGTCACGTTTAGAAATTGATGATATCAATATCCGCAAATTTAACTTCAATTGTTCAAAATAGACGTATCTCTTGAAATATTCAAAAAGATCTTAGATAGCTCATTCTGCCCACCTAGGGATTTTGTACGCGAATTTAAACCTAAACTTAGAAGTCAAACTGAGGAAAACATTGTTAAATTACCAAAAGCAACAACAGATATAAAAAACTGATTGGTAGAAATTCGCTAAGCATTTATTATCAAAATGTTAGAGGTCTTAATACAAATTTAACCGACATGTATTTGAACAGTTCCAATTTTAATTTCCATATAATTGGATTTACAGAAACTTGGTTAAAACCTCACATTTTTGATAATGAGATTTTAAGCAGCTATTATCAAATGTTTAGATGTGATCGACTGAACAGAATCGGTGGAGGTGTTCTATTTGCCGTGCATTCCTCTATCCCTTCTGAAAGTATTCTTGTTCCAGGGACCGACTCATTTGAATTTAAATGTATTAGAGTATACGTTAATAGTTGCTTTATTTATTTAACCCTATCTTATATACCACCCCATTCGGACTTATCTGTATACATGCAGTATGCCTCTTTAATAAATAGTGCTACCTCGATGGCAAATAATGCAGATTCAATAATTGTATTAGGTGATTTCAATTTACCGTGTGCTCCGTGAAAACCTTTCGAGTTTTTCGAAAAAATGTCCGAGTTGGGTCTGAACCAAATTAATTTGATTCCGAATAAATTTGGTAAATGCATAGATTTAGTATACGTTGATACCTCTGCAAAGTGTTCCGTTATTCAGAGTAATCCTCTTGTTCTACCAGAGGACTCATATCATCCTGCTTTGGAAATATCTGTCGAAATCTCAGGCATTGTATGGGATAATAATCATCAAACTTCGTGCTTCTGTACTCGGTTTAACTTTGCAAAAGCTAATTTTAAAAAGTTAAATACAGAAATTTTTACAATAACATGGCCTAATTATAATGGTGACATTGATGATAATTAACAAATGTGTCTCTCATTTTAATAACATTATTATGAAATTATTTGAAAAGTATATTCCAATAGTAATTGTTAATAAAAGCAAAAGTATAAGTCCGTGGTTTTCGAAAGAGTTATAAAAATTGAAAAGCAGAAAAACTCGAGCCTTTAAACATTTTAAAAAAACCGGTTCACTTGTCGACTATTCTAAATATTCGCTATTGCGTCGACAATATTTTGACCTAAACAAAAAATGTTATAATAATTACTTAAATAAAGTAAATAAAAATATTGTAAGTAATCCAAAATCGTTTTATGATTTCATCAACTCCAAACGCAGGATTTCCAAATTTCCGTCCGCAATGAAATACAAATCTATCATTTCAAGTGACAATGATATTATATCCAATATGTTTGCAGAATTTTTCAAGTCAAACTACTGTAATAATTCTTCCAAAACTTTTTCTTATCAGCAAGTGCTGTGTTCGAATACTTTAATTAACGCTCCAATTATTTCTGAAAAAGACGTCCTATTTAATTTAAATAAGTTAAAACCATCTTTTAGTTATGGCCCAGACATGGTACCTTCATGCTTCCTAAAAAATAATGCCAAATATATTTACTTGCCTTTGACAAGGATATTTAATTCCTCTCTTAAACTCGGTATATTTCCTTCAATATGGAAACAGTCATTTATAATCGATCCAACATTGAAAACTATAGAGGTATCGCAAAACTATCAGTTATACCTAAACTTTTTGAAGCTATCATCACTGACCATATAACCTTTTCGATTTCTCCGTTAATTTTCTCATCACAGCATTGATTTCGTAAAGGGAATTCGACTATAACAAACTTACTTGAATTTGTAAACCATGTATCATTGGGTTTTAGGGAACATAAGCACACGGATGTTATATACATAGACTTTAGCAAAGCTTTCGATAAAGTAAATATCTGGATTCTCATACATAAACTTGATCTGCTGGGCTTTCAGCCAAGATTGCTTCAATGGGTATCTTCCTATCTTTACAATTAATGTTTCTTCTGGTGTTCCGCAAGGTAGTCATCTTGGCCCGATTCTGTTCTTGTTGTTTATTAACGATATCTCTTCAGTAATAGAATTATCAAAAATTTTATTATACGCTGACGACGTAAAGCTTTTTAAATCATACACTTCAACTGAGGAAAGGTGTCTGTTGCAAACAGACTTAAACAATTTGGTTGCATGGTGTGATAGAAATGATTTGCTATTGAATCTCAATAAATGTAAGACGATGTGCTTTTCCCGTAGATCTGTGCACCCCTCTTCTTATGTAATAAAACACCATATTCTAGAGCAAGTTTAAACTATGTTGATTTGGGAGTTAATATGGAACCTAAGCTTAATTTCAGTCTTCATATTGATACCATGGTCTTGAAAGCAAAAGCTGTCCTCAGTTTGGTTAAACGTTGGTCATCTGTGAAATTACCTTTCGTTGGCAACTTTCGCAACAAATTAATTTTAAACACTACACTGGTCTTCAGCGGTTTTGTTGCCTTAGGTGTAAAAGCGATTTTGGTTATATTCGTGTCAACAGATTATGAGAAATATCATATGTTTCTAAGATTTTCTTCATTCACATTTAAATCTTTAGTTGTATTTTACTCTACAAAAATCAAAAAATATGAAACAAATGGTTGTAATCTTAGTTTAGTTTTGCAAAATATATATGCATCGAAGTGGAAAACATATGCTACATTTCAATAAAATGCCTTTGATGAACTTTTCTTTTGTAATTTTTCAGTCGTAATCCTTTCTTAAGAACTAGCAATAATCTTACATCATGTGGCGATCCCATCAGCATTGATACCTTTTTTCCGTCACTTTTCGATTTTAGTTGAATCGCTCTCCCTCTTACTTACTATAATTTCCAAAAATATCCTAAAATGTATCAAGATTATTACGGAGATACTTGTAGTTTAACTTGATACAAAATTGTTTTCTAGAAATAACTTCAATTTGTTAGTTTGTTTAACTTGGTACTCCCTGTTTGCCTACGGACACGAAAATTTTCCAAGTTTAATTTTCTCCCATTATCTCCCATTATTTGCCGTATTTGAGGATCATCAAATATTCCACCTTACAGTATTTGCAAACTTTCGTAGGTCATCAATATCGGTCCACGTGTTCGTGAGTTATAAGCTTTTTAAATAACGTAACTCTCTTTATATATATTTATATATTTATGGTTATATTCAGTTTTCATTTAAATTGTCTTCTTTAGCCTGAAATGCCTACAACGACGGTAAATAGTTTCGAATATATGGTTTGTGTAAAATCATTACTTGAATCGAACTTATAGACGGATATGGAAACTACGGTAAGACATATTTAACATCTATAGGCTGTGGAATTGTTATTTTATCTTATGAGCCAAGCTAATAATAGCAGCCTGCGAGTAAGAAAATAATATCAACCTTTAATTGGGGTCATTTAAAAAAATCCATAGTAATAATGGGAACCCTTAACTGAGTGTCAATTGGCAACACTTCAAGCTCTTAAGGTGTAATTTTTTAGCTGTGCACATTTGTGTTTTTATTTTAAAAAATTCTTGAAGTTAAATTGATTTTTTTATTGTATTAATACAATTTTTAGTGTTTAAACTCTCAGTTTCATGATAAGTATTAAATGTTCTTAAGTTTTGTGCGGTATTAAAAAGTTTAAACTTTCCAATTTTTGGTGCCGAGTCAGCCTTTTTATTTCATTTTGTTTTATTTTATTCTATTTTCTCTCTTTGTTTATCTTATTTACTTCTTTATTCACAGCTGTGTTGCGTTTAGCTTTTTATTTGTTACAGTGCTTCTAAAACTGCTATATATATATGCTATATTGCTTTTTCAAATTGTCTTGGTTTTAACCTTTGATAAAAAAATTGTTCTTAATTGAATTTATTATTATTAATATTTTATTAACACACTAATTTATTATTTATCTATTAAATTTTGTTCTACTTACTCTTTTATTTGATCTTAATTCTTGTGGTTTATTATGTCTTGTAACTTCCCCAATTGTAACATTATTGGCGAGTCAGATCGCTACGTTTCATGCTGGCTTTGTGATGGGCTTGCCCATATTAAATGTGCTGGACTGACAGGTAGAATCTTAGATTACCTTCTCGACTGTAAGGGATTGCGTTTGGTCCTGTTTAAATTGCAGATCTATTGAAATCGATATATTTAAAGTTTATAGGGAGACACGCAATGGCCTTAACGAAATCGGTCGAGATCTTGTAACCCTCACTGAAAAATTTAGACACTATGAAAAATTGTTCAAATCTTTTAAGTGTCTGAATGATTCTCACGAATCCTCTAATCCTCTTCTTAAGCGTAAACGTCCTTCCGATGAAGTAACACATAGTTCTTCTGTACAGAAAAGAACGTCTCCTCCCAATGACCTAATAAATATCTCTTTTCCTTGCCCTCAAGCTGATAAGCCGTCAACTTCCAAAGAGCTCAATTCCCCAAAAGCTTTATCTAATAGTAGTGTCTCACAATTCCAGAGGCCCCCCCTATTAACTTAGTATCATCAGTTAATAATTTGATAGTTATTTTACCTAAAAATCTATATTTATTTCGAGACTTGCCAAAGATACCTTGGTGGAGGACATTAAATCTTACATTTCGTCACGTTTAGAAATTGATGATATCAATATCCGCAAATTTAACTTCAATTGTTCAAAATAGACGTATCTCTTGAAATATTCAAAAAGATCTTAGATAGCTCATTCTGCCCACCTAGGGATTTTGTACGCGAATTTAAACCTAAACTTAGAAGTCAAACTGAGGAAAACATTGTTAAATTACCAAAAGCAACAACAGATATAAAAAACTGATTGGTAGAAATTCGCTAAGCATTTATTATCAAAATGTTAGAGGTCTTAATACAAATTTAACCGACATGTATTTGAACAGTTTCAATTTTAATTTCCATATAATTGGATTTACAGAAACTTGGTTAAAACCTCACATTTTTGATAATGAGATTTTAAGCAGCTATTATCGAATGTTTAGATGTGATCGACTGAACAGAATCGGTGGAGGTGTTCTATTTGCCGTGCATTCCTCTATCCCTTCTGAAAGTATTCTTGTTCCAGGGACCGACTCATTTGAATTTAAATGTATTAGAGTATACGTTAATAGTTGCTTTATTTATTTAACCCTATCTTATATACCACCCCATTCGGACTTATCTGTATACATGCAGTATGCCTCTTTAATAAATAGTGCTACCTCGATGGCAAATAATGCAGATTCAATAATTGTATTAGGTGATTTCAATTTACCGTGTGCTCCGTGAAAACCTTTCGAGTTTTTCGAAAAAATGTCCGAGTTGGGTCTGAACCAAATTAATTTGATTCCGAATAAATTTGGTAAATGCATAGATTTAGTATACGTTGATACCTCTGCAAAGTGTTCCGTTATTCAGAGTAATCCTCTTGTTCTACCAGAGGACTCATATCATCCTGCTTTGGAAATATCTGTCGAAATCTCAGGCATTGTATGGGATAATAATCATCAAACTTCGTGCTTCTGTACTCGGTTTAACTTTGCAAAAGCTAATTTTAAAAAGTTAAATACAGAAATTTTTACAATAACATGGCCTAATTATAATGGTGACATTGATGATAATTAACAAATGTGTCTCTCATTTTAATAACATTATTATGAAATTATTTGAAAAGTATATTCCAATAGTAATTGTTAATAAAAGCAAAAGTATAAGTCCGTGGTTTTCGAAAGAGTTATAAAAATTGAAAAGCAGAAAAACTCGAGCCTTTAAACATTTTAAAAAAACCGGTTCACTTGTCGACTATTCTAAATATTCGCTATTGCGTCGACAATATTTTGACCTAAACAAAAAATGTTATAATAATTACTTAAATAAAGTAAAAAAAAATATTGTAAGTAATCCAAAATCGTTTTATGATTTCATCAACTCCAAACGCAGGATTTCCAAATTTCCGTCCGCAATGAAATACAAATCTATCATTTCAAGTGACAATGATATTATATCCAATATGTTTGCAGAATTTTTCAAGTCAAACTACTGTAATAATTCTTCCAAAACTTTTTCTTATCAGCAAGTGCTGTGTTCGAATACTTTAATTAACGCTCCAATTATTTCTGAAAAAGACGTCCTATTTAATTTAAATAAGTTAAAACCATCTTTAGTTATACCTAAACTTTTTGAAGCTATCATCACTGACCATATAACCTTTTCGATTTCTCCGTTAATTTTCTCATCACAGCATTGATTTCGTAAAGGGAATTCGACTATAACAAACTTACTTGAATTTGTAAACCATGTATCATTGGGTTTTAGGGAACATAAGCACACGGATGTTATATACATAGACTTTAGCAAAGCTTTCGATAAAGTAAATATCTCGATTCTCATACATAAACTTGATCTGCTGGGCTTTCAGCCAAGATTGCTACAATGGGTATCTTCCTATCTTTATAATATAATAGAACACAGCGAGTGATATTTGAGGATACACCTTCAGATACAATTAATGTTTCTTCTGGTGTTCCGCAAGGTAGTCATCTTGGCCCGATTCTGTTCTTGTTGTTTATTAACGATATCTCTTCAGTAATAGAATTCTCAAAAATTTTATTATACGCTGACGACGTAAAGCTTTTTAAATCATACACTTCAACTGAGGAAAGGTGTCTGTTGCAAACAGACTTAAACAATTTGGTTGCATGGTGTGATAGAAATGATTTGCTATTGAATCTCAATAAATGTAAGACGATGTGCTTTTCCCGTAGATCTGTGCACCCCTCTTCTTATGTAATAAAACACCATATTCTAGAGCAAGTTTAAACTATGTTGATTTGGGAGTTAATATGGACCCTAAGCTTAATTTCAGTCTTCATATTGATACCATGGTCTTGAAAGCAAAAGCTGTCCTCAGTTTGGTTAAACGTTGGTCTAAAGAATTTAGAGATCCGTATATTACTAAAACACTTTATACAACTTTGGTTAGACCTATATTGGAATATGGCTCTGTTGTATGGAACCCTAGCTACCAAATCCATTCTGACAAGTTAGAGTCGGTTCAATTACAATTTTTACTTATCGCCTTAGCGCATTTCCGATGGGATGCTAGGGTAAGTCTACGTCCATACGCTAGTCGTTTAAAACTTATTAATCTACCTACACTTTCTAGTCGTAGGGAAATGCTTGGCATAATATTCTTAGTGAAACTTTTGAATGGAAATGTTTGCAGTTCTTTCCTCCTGTCTGAAATTAAATTTAATATCCCCGTTCGCCTTTCGAGGCAGTTTAGACCTTTACGGCTAAAATCCTGTAGATCAAATTTTGAACTAAACGAGACATTCCGGCGTATATGTCATGATTTTAATTCTCATTCCAGCACATTTGACTTATCTGACTTACTTTTCAAAATTAAAAAGACTTTATTGTTTTTTCTTAATAAATAAAAATGTAACAATTTATTATATTGTAACTTTAGATCTTAGCTGTTGAAATTTTTGTTTCTGTAGCTGAGCAGTTTTAGATCTCAACACTTAAAAAACTCTCTTGCCTTTTCTGACTCGGCTAATTCCGCACGTATGCGGATTGCGCCCCCCGCGGCGGTTGGGCTGGAGGAGGGTAATCTGGGTATTTGGCGGCATCATTGTTTCTGAGTAGTCAATGTGTACTTTTGAAACAGAACTAAATTTTCATTGAATAAAACAGTACATTTTGTAGACTGTATTCTAAATACCTTAGCGTTGGATTTTTAATAATATCTTAACTCTTTTCTCATAATTTTACTCATATTTTCGGTAAGGAGCCTAAAGATAGGGATCAGAACCATATACATGACTGGAAAGCTAAATATTTATTACTAAAAAGTGGATAGTTGATAAAATATTAGATATGCAATTATCATAAAACCAAAAGCACGTTAAATACTTCCATGAATAAGGTCATAATGTAGGCACTGTAGAGCTTTGTTCTCATTTTTTTGTTAGAATTTTTCGGAAATTTTCGTAGATCATCGATATCGGTTCAGGTGTTCTTAAGTTTTAAGCTTTTTAAATAATGTTACCCTGTTTATTTAAATATATGTATTTAGGTAAATATACTGAATTTTCTTGTAAATTGTCTTCCTTAGACTGAAATGCCTACAACGACGGTAAATAGTTTCGATGACATGATTTGTGTAACAGCATTACTTGGATCGAACTTGTAGACGGCAAGGGAAACTACGGTAAGATAATTTTCAAATCTGTTTGGTGTTGAATTATGGGAGTATTTTGTCTTGTAAGCCAAAATAATAATGACAACCATTAAGTAAGGGAAATAGATCAACCTTTAATTAGAGATTACTTAAGCCATTTTAAAATCTTTAAAGCGTATATATAGTAATGGTAAACTTCAGCTAGTGTTTATTAATTCAGTTTAAAAAAATTTAAGGTAATAAAAAAGGTTTTAACTAAAGGTCATTCATTTCATTTACAAAATCTAATTTAATAATAACAGCTTCCAACAACAGGTTACTATTATTTTTTACCCAGTGTTCAAGCTGCCCCAGTTGTTCTAAAATTTCGATTTAAAAGATGTGTTAGAAAATAGTCTAATATTAAAAGGCTTCTTTGAAAATTATGTAACATTCAAAAATGTGTCAAAGTAATATTCTGACTGAAAAATTTAATTGCGTTCAAACCCACTAGTACCATAATTCTGGTGATATTCCGAACTCTACTCTACAAATGCACTTAATGAGTAATGGATATACTTGTATACAAGTACATATTCGTTGGCAACTCGCCGTTCAAAAGTTAAATTCAACGCCAAATGATCAATCAGAATTCAATTAATAATAATTTAAATTTGATGCTCAAAATAATATTCCAACAATTAATTATACATACAGTTAATTTATAAATTGTCGATCGCACCCAAACACAAAGAAAATAACATTGAACTTCATCAAACTGAACTCACATCTGTGAAATTACCTTTAGTTGGCAACTTTCGCAACAAATTATTTTTAAACACTACACTGGTCTACTGAAGTTTTGTTGCCTTAGGTGTAAAATTGGTTTTGGTTCTTTTTGTGTCAACAGATCATGAGACTATCATATGTTTTGTAAGATTTTCTTCGTTCATATTTGAATCTTTAGTTTTATTTAACTCTACAAAAATCAAAAAATATGAAACAAATTTTTGTAATGTTAGTTTTGTTTTCAAAAATAAAGATGCATCGAAGCTTTCTTAAGAACCAGCAATAATCTGACATCATGTGGCGATCCCATAAACATTGATACCTTTTCTCCGTGACTTTTCGATTTTAGTTGAACCCGTCTTTCTGTTGCTTACTATTATTTCCAAAAAAATCCTAAATTTTTCAACTTGATACACAAATTGTTTTCTAGAAATAGATTCAGTTTGTCACTTAATTTGGTACTCAGTGTTTGCCTAATAATATTTCGACTATAGACACAAAACTTTTCCACGCTTATTTGTCGTATGTGAGGATCATCAAATATTACATTTAGGTCATCAATATCGGTCCAGGTGTTCTTGAGTTAAATCTTTTTAAATAAAGCAACTCTCCTTATACAATATATATATTTATAGTTACATTCAGTTTTCATGTAAATTGTCTTCTTTAGACTGAAATTCCTACAACGACGGTAAATAGTTTCAAAGATATGATTTGTGTAAAATCATTACTTGGATCGAGCTTATAGACGGTTATGGAAACAACGGTAATAGATATATTTTTCATCTATGTGCTCTGGAATTATTGAAGTATTTTATCTTATGAGCCAAACTAATAATGGCAGGCTTCAAGTAAGGAAATAATATTAACCTATAGTTGGAGATTACAAAAGTCATTTTAAAAAATCAATAGTAATAATGGGAACCTTTAGCTATTGGTTATTAATTTTATTTGAACAGTTTAACTTAATATTGTGTATATCTTTCACTACTTGCCGTATTTGATTACCATTAAATATTCCCCTCTTCAACCTAGCCGTCAGTGTCACTAAAACAAATCTTTCCACATCTAACGCTTTAACAAATTGTTCTGTCATTGTTATCTTCATAACATATTAAATCAATGAGTTTATTTTGAGCACAAAGCTCTGCTGTTGATTTTTCACCATTTTATTTACATCCATTGGCAGACTGTACCGATATCTGGGTATTTGGCGGCATCAATTGTTTCAGAGTAGTCAATATGTACTTTTGAAACAGAACTAAATTTTCATTGATTAAAACAGGACATTTTGTAGACTGTAATTCTAAATATCTTAGCGTTTAATTTTTAATAATATCTTAACTCTTTTTGCATAATTTTACTCATATATTCGGTAAGGAGCCTAAAGATAGGGATCAGAACCATATACATGACTGGAAAGCTAATTATTTATTACTAGAAAGTGGATAGTTAATAAAATATTAGATACACAATTATCATAAAACCAAAAGCACGTTCAATACTTTCATGAACAAGGTGATAATGTAAGTACGGTAGAGCTGTAAGAGCAATGGAAACTACAGCAAGATATTTTTTAAATCGGTTTGCTGTTTAATTGTAGGAGTATTTTGTTTTTTGAGCCAAAATAATATTGGCAGCCATTAACTGAGGAAAATATATCAACCTACAATTAGTGATTACTAAAGCCATTTTAAAATCTTTAAAGTAATTATGGTCGCCCTCAACTAGGGGTTATTAATTTAGTTAAAATCTATCTGAGGTAATAATTGTAACATTCAAGTAGAGGCCATTCGTTGCATTTACAAAATCTAATTTAATAATACCAACTTCCAGCAACAGGTCACCATTTAATTGTTACCCATTTTTCAAACTACACCAGATGATCCAACATTTTGCTTTAAAAAAATGTGTTAGAAAATATTCTAATATTAAAAGTACTGTTAGAAATTACTATGACATTCAAAAAAGTCTCAGAGTAATATTCTGACTGAAAATTTAAATGTGCTCAAGCCCACTAGTACCATAATACTGGTGATATTCCGTACTCTACTCTACAAACGCACTTAAGCAAATATGGATGTATACATATTCGTTGGCTACTTGCCGTTTGAACTTTGAATTCAACGCCAAAATGAGTAATCAGATTTCAATGATAATAATTTAAATCATATACTTAAAGTAATACACCAAAAATTAATTGTACATACAGTTAACATTTGGATTGATTGTCGATGCGCTCCCAAACGCAAAGAAAATAGAAATGAACTTCATCAAACTGAACTCACATAAGAGAAATTACCTTTCGTTGGCAACTTTCGCAACAAATCATTTGGAAACATTGCACTGGTCTACAGCGGTTTTACTGCCTTAGGTGTAAAATCAGTTTTGGTAATTTTTGTCTCAATAGATCATGAGACTATGATATGTTTTTTAAGATTTTCTTCGTTTATATTTCAATCTTTAGTTTTATTTTACTCTACAAAAATTAAAAAGCATGAAAAAAATATTTGTAATGTTAGTTTTGTTTTGCAAAATTAAGATGTAATGAAGTTAAAAACATATGTCATATTTCAATAAAATGCCTTTGATGAACTTTTCTTTTGTAATTTTTCAGTCGCAATCCTTTCTAAAGAACTAGCAATAATCTTATCATGTGGCAATCCCATCAGCATTGATACCTTTTTTTTGTCACTTTTCGATGTTAGGCGAACCGCTCTTTCTGATGCATTATTTCCAAAAAAATCCTAAAATTTATCCAGATTATTACGGATATAGTTCAACTTGATACAAAAATTGTTTTCTAGATATAGCTTCAGTTTGTTAGTTTGTTTAATTTGGTACTCCGTGGCTTGCTAACAAATTTTTGACTTTGGACACAAAAATTTTCCAAGCTTAATTTTCTCCCATTGTCTCATTATCTTATTGAAGTATTTTATCTTATGAGCCAAACTAATAATGGTAGCCTTCAAGTAAGAAAATAATATTAACCTATAATTGGATATTACTAAAGTCATTTTAGAAAAGTCCAAAGTAATATTGAAAACCCTTAAATAGTGGTTATTAATGTAATTTTAACAGTTATAACTATGGTATTATCTGTATCTATCATTATTTGCCGGATTACCATTAAACTTCCCCTTTGTTTTGAGAAAAAAACTCTGCTGTTGATGTTTCACCCTCTCATTAACATTCATTCGTAGACTGCATCGATATCTGGGTATTTGGCGGCTTCATTGTTTCTGAGCAGTCAATGTGTACTTTTGAAACAGAACTAAATTTTCATTGAGTAAAACAGGACATTTTGTAGTTTGTAATTCTGAAGACCGTAGCGTTTGATTTTTAATAATATCATAACTGTTTTCGCATAATTTTACTCATATTTTCTTATTGTCGTTGTGATCCTTGGTCTATTAAGGCCCTACGCTTAAATAGTTCTCCTCGGTGTTCGATGGAGATGACTGCTGTGGGTAGTAAAACCCTATTTTGTATATAGCTGTGTAGCGTTTGAGTTTTTTGTGCCTTTGAGCAACATGGTGTCTTTTGGCAATTTTCGGGATTTTGGTTTTTGGGAGTTGTTGTTACAACTAAACCTGTGGATCTTTTTGTATAAGCGCTTCTTTGGGGTGATATGGGTAATTGGATGTAATGAAGCATTGAGTGGTGTCTTTTGTGACAATATAAGCAATTGAATTTGCTTTTGCAATTTTTATATGTATGCGCATGTGACAAGCTATTTTTACATAATTTTCTTGATCTCACGAAATAGTTTCTTTCTTTAATTTTTAATTTTTTGAATCAAGATTGTAGTTTATGCCCTCTCGTGCATAGTTCGCATGACGAATGATTGTTCAGTTCGTATGTGAACGATTGCGTTTTGTACAAGCTTCTGTTTAAGTAGTTTTTGCTACTAGCTTGGAGTCTATTGAAGCTTCTTGTTAGCTCATGTTGTATAATTTTTGTTATAATTAGCATTTTGTCTACCCTTTCAGCGATTTCGTACTGGGTAGTTAGAAAGTCTTTCTTTTGTTGCCACGTGGGGCATTTCTTTCGTGATGAGAGTGATTGCTCCCATAAAAGTAACGATTTCTCTGGTAATGAGGCAGTGTATATGTTTATCAGTATAGGGTCCCAGCTGTCTGTGGGAATATTTTGTGTCGATAAAACCGACAAACAGTTTGAAACAGTGGACTGTAGTCTTACAAACTCTTCACTGGTTTCTTTTTGAATCTTAGGCAAGTTTATTAGTGTCGTTACTTGTTTATCGACCAACATTCTTTCATTTTCATATCTGGATTTTAGAGCTTCCCATCCCAGATTTAAATTGTCGTCAAATAGTGCGAACTGTTTTACTATTGAGCCTGCTTGACCTTTAGTTTTGTATCGGAGGTGATACAATTTTTGCGCGTTTGATAATTTTGGATGGTTGATGTATACGACAGTTAACATGTCCCAGAAGGACGGCCGTTCTTCATAACCCCCATAAAATATTTCTGTGTCACATGCGGGCACCTCGAGATGGATGCCTACTCGCTGATGTGGAGTAGGTCCACTTGCTTTGATTGGCTTTAATTGAACAGAAATCATACCTTTTGTTTCTTCATACTGGTCTAAGCAGTTTTCGTATAGTGCGTAAGCCGATGATTTAAAATCGTGTGGTAGATCTGAATTGTCATAATCTATTATGGCGTCATGAGCCGTTTGGAGACGAGTCCAAAAATTGTCAATATTTTTTTTTTTTTTATTTCCAATAACGATTCAGAGTGGTCTTGAATCGGTGAAGATGAAAGTCGAGTGCAGTATCGTGTTAATCTGGCACTCTCAGAAATGAATTTGGTGACACAAATATCTTTGCCTTTTATTTGCTTTGTGGTAACCTGTCTTCCGCGTGTAGCTTCTGCAGGTGTAATTTGATTTTTATCCACATTCATCACTTTTTTAGTATGTTAAACTATTTGTCAAAACGAATTATATTTTTCTCAGTGTATACTGATTTATGTGCAATATATGAAGCGATAAATGATAATTTTTGCTGAATACTCTTTTAGGTGAATAACAGTTTGATGTTTCCGATTAAAGTTTAAAAACGTGTATTTAGTGTTAATACCGTTTTGTATGTACTTGCATATACTTTTTTTATTATTTATCCCGATGATAAATTATAATTTCTTAATTTAATTAATAAGAACCGCATTTTTAATTGAACAATACTTTTTATGTCCTTATATTTCCTTATATTATGAATATATCATATTTATGTGCTTGTGCAATTGAGAGCTTGTTGAAGAGATCAATACACTTTGTACATAAGTATTCACGAATTGTTTGTGCTCGTTGAAGCGATCAATGTGCTTTTAGTTTTTTTTTTTTGTGTACGCAATCCTGATTGTTTGTTACAAGGGGTATTGCCGGATAATTGCCTATGAGGACTTTGAAAATATTATATAATATAAAATTGTATAAGTTAAGTTTTTATTTATTTAATGGTTTTCTTAAAAATAGCGGACTCGCGTCCGCCGTCTTTATTATTTTGATGTTATTTTAAGACTAAATATAATTAATTTCTTAACTCTAAATTAAACTTAAGTCCGTGGCGGGTCACTTTGCTTAAAGTTACCGCGTCAACAGTTGACGGACGCGCGTGTGAAGTCGTCAACTTAATATCGCTTATGCAGCGTCAGAAATTTGTCGGTTTCGGTTCAAGTTACTGACCGATGGGGAGAATTGGCTGACCGTGTGAACTGCTGTGTTAACTCCTCCCCTCTTAAATATTGTATCAAGTTGAGCCTTACTGTAATCCAAAATTTTTACATCTGCTTGTAAAGATGTAATTGCAGTGGAAATAATTATAAATTTTAATGAATCCATTTTTCCTAAAAGAGATAGTTCAAGTTTTTATTAGGGACTTATATATTATACGTCCTGATATTGTTTTCACAGTTGTTCTATTGTTTTCGTCCTCGATCATCAATAGAAAGGTAAATCGGTAAATTTTATAAGATTTGGAAAATTGTTATTTGCTACCAGCGGGAAAACTCCTTGACTAATATTTGGCCTTTTTGTCTCTTTTTCGATATAGTTTACTTTAATATTTCTTCTTCATACCAAGGTTAGTAAAAATAATGGTTGTAATTAAAGTTACCGATGTCAGTCTGCCAATAGATAACGTAGCTTTCTTGAGGAAATTTATTCGTTTGATGTTAGTTAGGTGTAACTATTTTAGAGCTCCCAATGATAGTAATTCGATTCGTTCTTTTTCCCGTGGGGCTGGTTGCAAAATTGCGGGAATTGCTTCAATTGATTTTACTTCAATGTTGCCAAATATTTGATTGTTAATTTTGATTGTTGTGTTGTAGAATATTACAACATGGGTTCCATTTACTTCTTTAGTTGTCCCATCTGCTTCGATCTTTCCATTGAATTGATTTAGTAGTATTATTCCTGTTTTGATTTCTTCTACTGGTGGCACGTGATTCCCGTTTGAAAATGTACATGTTGAATTTAGACTATTTACTATTCTACTTATACATTCATCATTACTTAAATATATTAAATTTGTTTCTTTACAAATTGCTAGTTCATTAATATTTCCACAATCATTTTTAATTCCGTATAGTTTATTTCTTCCTTTTAGAATTTCTTTATAATCGGTTTTGATTAGAACATTATTTTCTTTTTTAACCGGTCTTATAATTATTCTTTTAAATGTTAATGGAATTTTTATCATGTACAAGATAGTCATTTCTTTACTTAATATATTTATTTTTGAAAATTTTAATGCTTCTTCAGCATTTTTAAAAGGCATTTTTTCATCTTTTAGCTCCTTTATGGAAAGTTTAATTTCGTCATTGCTTAGAATTATTGAGTTATATATATATATATATATTCTTTTTCGCCCATTGAATGGCATACCTTATATTAATTAATTCCTCTTTTATCAATCTGATTCTATTCTGTAGATTTATCATGATTCCTGTTATAATGTCTTCGTCTTTTTTTATAGTATTTAGCATTTTATTAACAATATTTTTTATATTATTTATGCGTTTTTCAAATAAATTGTTAATAATTATTTGATTATTATTATTTTGTTTTAGATTATTCAAATTATCAGTTATGATATTAAGATCATTGTGATCAAGAGGCTATATATTTCCATGCCGTTCCTAGTATGTCAATTGATCTTCTTCTTTTGCTGTTTTCTACGGGTTTTAGGATGTTAAGGATTTCGAATGTTTGGGTGGTTTTGTGTTGTAGGATAGGATTAAGGAAATTATCTTTAGGGATTTGAGTCGTTATTTCGTCATAAGTTTGTCTTAAGAAATGTTCGTAACGGTCTAGGTCAATGAGATGTATCAGTCTTAGGGTACCGTCCTGTATTTTTGCATTTCCGTTGTTTATTGTAACAAGTTGAGCCTTACTGTAATCCAAAATTTTTACATTTGCTTGTAAAGATGTAATTGCAGTGGAAATAATTATACATTTTAATGAATCCATTTTTCCTAAAATAGATAGTTCAGGTTTTTATTAGGGATTTATGTATTAAACGTCCTTATATTGTTTTCACAGTTGTTCTATTGTTTTCGGATACTATTTCTTTTCTAAATTTTTTTGTTAATTTTGAACCAAGTCTTTTATTTATTTTCGCGTATATTATATCACCTGGAGAGTAATCTTTAGGTTCTGTTCTTTTACTGTTGTGATAAGCAAGATCTTGTTCCTGTTTTTTCCTGAGTAATCTAAATTTTCGTTCCTTTGCTGTTCTAACTGTTGGGGGTCTGTAAAAATTCTATTTCCAAAGAAAGGATTATTTTTGGTTGTTGAGTGTATTGATGAATTGTATTCTTGCACCGATTTGAATAATAGTTCTTCGAATGTGATTCCTATGTTGTTCGCTGTTAAGCATCTCATAATTTCGGAAAGTGTGCTATGGAATCTTTCAACTTGTCCGTTGCTGGTGCTACTGTAGGGTGGTGTGGTATAAACATTGACAGACATTTGGTCTTTAAGTAAGGTTGATAATGTGGCAGAATTAGGGGCCGTCCATAAATTACGTCATCGATTTTTTCAGATTTTAGACCCACCCCTATAATTATCCTATCGTCATTCTTAATCTATCATTTACCGTCATCCGCAGACCAACAGGCATTTATTGGTGCTTCTGTGGCTGGGATAAGCCGATGTGCGGAACTTTCGTCGCTATGGTCAGTAGACGTTAGAGTATTAACGTCAGTCTGTGGAGGTCTCGATAGCGCGTCGGCTACAAATTGTACTCTTCAAGGATGCATTTCCATCTTTTCATTTTTCCCTTATAGTTTTTATTACTTAATGCATAGGTTAAGGGTTGGTGATCTGTGAAAATTATTATTTGAGTGAACCATACAAATAACTTCTGAAACTACTAAGTGCTCATATTATCGCAAGCATTTCTTTTTCATTTGCTGCGTAATTTTCTTCGGCTTTACTTAGTGAACGAGATATGAATGCTATGGGTTTGCCTGATTGTTTTAAAACTGCTCCGAGATCATAATTAGATGCATCGGTGGTAAGGTGGAAGTCTTGATTAAAGTCAAGATATGCCAGTATTACTTCTTTTGAAACAGGTGAGGATTTTATTTTGTTGAAGGCTTCTAGAGCTGCGTTATTGAGTATTATCTTCTTTTTACTGCATGCATTTTTTGAAATGCGTCCATCCTCCCCTCTTAAGAGCGAAGTAAGGGGTTTTGCTAACTTAGCATAATCCCTTATGAAGCGGCGATAATAGCCGGAAAGGCTTCTTTGAGAGTGTGAAAGATTTGTTCAATATTTTGGAGATGGCTTTCTTCGTTTTCACCGAAAACTATTATGTCATCGATGTAGACATAGCAGATTTTACCTACATAGTTTCTTAGAATATCATTTAAGGCCCTTTGAAATATTGAAGGCGCATTTTTCAGCCCGAATGGGAGTCGGCCAAACTCATATGTGCCATTATTGACAGAAAATGCTGTTTTTTCAATGTCGGATTCTTTTAAAGGAATTTGGTGGAATCCGCTTTTTATATCCAATACGGAAAAGTTTTTATTATTCCCTAATTGCGCAATCATTTATTTCGGGTTGGGGTATTTGTCGGAAATAGTGACATTATTTAATTTCCTATAATCAATTACGAGTCTAAATTTATTTTCGCCGGAAGCGTCTAGTTTTTTTGGAACAACCCACACAGGTGAGTTGTATGGAGAACGTGATGGTCTTATTATCCCATCTTTGAGTAAGGTTTGGATTTCCTTAGCGACAAACTCTCTCATGCCAATAGGATATCTAGTATAAACGGGTTCATTTGAATAAGTTTTGATTTCGCCTACTACGGTGGTAATGTAAGTCAGTCTTTCATTT
Organism: Bactrocera oleae; assembly: GCF_042242935.1. Classification (NCBI taxonomy): domain Eukaryota; kingdom Metazoa; phylum Arthropoda; class Insecta; order Diptera; family Tephritidae; genus Bactrocera; species Bactrocera oleae. The sequence continues at coordinate 3,095,693 of NC_091542.1, read as the reverse complement.
GAAACGGAAAATAACTGAGAATATTTATTTGCAAGTTTATGAATATGAATTTCTGTTCTAGTGTATTGTTTATAGTAGTATTGAGGTATTTGAGGCTATCGTTTCCGATAATACCATCAAAAGATTTCAGTCCTGGTAGAAGGAAAAATTTGAAATTCGAATTAACTATGTGGGCTAGATTAAGTATGGTATGATGGGTAATTTAGATTTTTCCTGCTATGGACTTTGCAAAAAAACGTTCTTCATTCGGAATGGGTTTAGCTACAAGCTCTGGTTGTATGTAATTTTTGCTTGATCCTGTATCGATAAGTATTTTTAAAAATTTTCCATTCTTCGTTCTAAATTCTATATATGGTAACGAAGAACTTTTCATTCTAAAAAATTAACATCTATGTAGTCGGGATGGTTATCTTCGGATTGTTCTTGGACTAGTTGTTCAATCTGTTCATTGTCTAGCATTGCTTCATATTCTTGTTCGGTTGAATTCAAATTCTGTTCGTCATGTTGGTATTGTTGATCATATGGATATCGTCGTATGTGGCATGTTGGAAACATGGACCTTCCGTATCGGTTTCTATATGAAAGTTCCTCTGTTGTTTGAAAGGCACTTGTTGAGATAAATTTGATGGTCGTTTCCATGCTTGGTTATTGGTTGCATTTCTATTCATGTAGTTAACCACTTTTGAATGTAGAGAGCACTGGCTCTGGACGTGGGAGTCCGAAAGGTCGTGGGTTCTGTGGCCTAGCAGGAGGTTGATATGTTGGCCGAAAATTTGAGAATTGCGATGATTAAAAGTATGCTGTGGCCGTTGCTGCGGCATGAAGTTCTGTTTAGGTAAATATGGTTTCAAGGGCTTTGTCACGATATGTTCGTGTAAGTTAATGCATGGATTCAGCACTGACTTGCATGCAACCAAGTTTATTAAGAATAAGAGATAGGTGGGAATATACACTTTGGTAGAATTCCTGAATGGTATAGCTACCTTGAACTAATGATGTCATTTGGTACTCTAAGGTACCTATGTCCCTTTTATCCGCGTAATGGAGAGTAAGACAATTTGAAATAGCCTTCCACTCCAAAGGTGTGTTATATGATTCAAGAGCAATGTCTGCGTTGCCCACGATTTTGTTTCTTATAACGTTAAGAATGCCATAGTATTTTGGCGATCCTCTTTGAGATTCGTATATTTCTAGTATTCGGTCTACACTTTTCTTCTATGAATTGAATTCGCCTGGATCAATTCGCGAAGGCATCTTACCACATCGGGGATTTTGTCTAGTTCGCTAATGTTGTTTGTTAATGTGGGGTCTATGGTGACGTCCGTTGTGTTTGAAAAGTTTGCATTCGGATTAAGGGCGGCCTGAACTAGGTTCCGTCCCTCTTGTCTTAAAATATTTGTGACTACGCCACTTATAATGTTTGTCAATTGTTCTAGATTAATTTCGTTAGGATTAGGAATAGGATGGGATGCTTGGGTGTTGCGAGCAGTAGGTGCGTTCAGCACACCAAGTCTTATGGGATTGGTTGGCATATTTTGTTAGATATTTGCAATGGTTTGATTTTATTTTGGTTAGGTGTACTCTGGAGGGTCCCTTTGGTGGTGAATCGCAGAGTTAGACTCTAGTTATTTAGAACCGGAGGGTCCCCCGTTAGGTGATGAGTCGCGGTTCTCTTTTATTCTTGTAAGTTATTGGCTGTACGCGCCTTTTTTTATTTTGATTTGTAATTTATAATTCTCTGGAGGGTCCCTTGGGTGGTGAATCGCAGAGAAATTTATTTTTATAAGCTGGAGGGTTCCTTTGGTGGTGAATCGCAGCTTCTATTTTTATTAATTTTTTTTATTGGCTGTACGAGCCTATTATTATTTATATGTATTATTTAGAGTTAGTAAATATACAAGTTTTAGATTTTAATTTAATTAATAGTAATTCGCAAAACATACATTTTAAATTCTTAAAATTTTTTTTCTTTTCAGTTTCTTTCTTACGTTGTCTTATTTAAATGCTTAGAAAATTTTAACAGAATACCTTTTAAATTCTTAAAATTTTTCCTTTAAATATTTTTTCTTTTCCAGTTTTTCTCTTACTTTGTTTTATTTAATTGCTTGGAAAATTTCTTAATATTAGGTGCTTACTTATTACTAGCCTACTGGCGCATGGGGTGTCCTCCCGTTTGTTCTTTACTACTAAGGTTCCCTCGTTGCGTACGTATAGAGGGTGCGTTTTCTTCCTACTGGGTTCTAACGCGTGGTTGAGGAACCAGCTCGTTTGGTCCGGGTGCCTTGGTGTCTTTATTTCTCGGCCGTTCTTCCACGGGCAATTTTAATGTTGAATCTTTCTCAGCCGTCCTTCCACGGGTGATTTTTATGTTGAATTTTCTTCGGCCGTCGTTCCACGAGCAATTCAGATATTATCACAACACGATTCTAACACCGCACTTAGACGCAAACTTCAGTTGGTCCCTCCTCGGGTGCCAGTTAAGTTTTTATTTATTTAATGGTTTTTTCAAAAATAGCGGACTCGCGTCCGCGGTCTTTATTATTTTGATGTTATTTTAAGACTAAATATAATTAACTTCTTAACTCTAAATTAAGCCTAAGTCCGTGCCGGGTCACGTTGCCTAAAGTTACTGTGTCAGCAGTTGATCGGACGCGTGAGTTAAGGAACGTTTCATTAAACAGAAATGACCAAAACATCCCTTGTTTATGCTGAACCACACATAAACAAATAGTGATAAGAAATCCCAATCATCTTCTGCACACATGGTGTGAAATAGAAATGGTATCACACATAACGTGTGTTATCTCCTACATGCTATCCTCTCGGGACCGTGTGTAACGACAAACAATCGACCGTAGATAGTGTGTCTATCTTCAAATAACATAGCAGACAGCAAATAGAAACTAGTACCATAAAGTAGTATAAATAAAACTAAAATATATATATATGATCAGTCTTAGTTTTTGTGTGAATAAAAGAACTTGCCCTGACGGTGCAGAAAACACAACAACATGATTCAATTATAATTAACTGGGGGCTCAACCGGGATAGCAAATTTTACTTGCTATAAAAAAAGGCCAGGAGACATCCTTGAAAGGACAGGAACTCCGCGATCCTAAAGAAGGATAAAACTAAAGTACCACGGGAAGTAGGACTTCCAGTACAGAGTGCTTGAAAAAGTAGCATACGATTCAAAGCAGATCCTGAAAAAGCGGACAGCGCCGAATCCAACAAGAACGAAACAACAGTAATCTAAGGAAGAAGATTACATGTTTAAACCCCAATCAAACAGAAAGAAAGCAGCCTTTGACGACAACAAAAAATTAAATACATTCCGATTGAAAGCAAAAGCTATTAAGATGACTGAAGCAGCAACACTCAAAGCAATTGATGTCCTTACGGCTCAACTCAATTCGTTAAAAACCGACTTCGATGCATTAAGGACACAATCACAGGTTTCGATGAACACGGTACCAACCATGCCTGCTCTAAAATCACAAATCACACAGGCTAGCCAAATAAATACAGAAATTTTTAGATGCCTACCAATATTTGACGGAGCAGAGGGCGAATATAACCCTTGGCGCACCCAGGTGTGAACACACATGGAGAATATAAAAAAAATGTATATACAGCCCTGAGTATTACAATTGTGTATGCATAATCAGAGCAAAAATAACAGGAGCCGCTGCTAAAGTTCTATCAGTTAACGGAACTCAACTTAATTTCTATGCTATACTCAACCGCTTAAATTATACCTACTCGGATAAACGACCACTACATGTTCGGAAAGAAATAATGATGAAGAAAAAGCAAGGAAATAAAACTCTCACCGAATTCCACGACGAAATACATCAGGCCTTAACATTGATTCAACAAAAAATAGAAACAATGGAAGAAAATATGCGAGCTGGAAGATTATTAGACGTGAGTGATGACGCCATCCGCACATTTATTATGGGACTCCGGAGCAATTACACCAGAGGTATACTTTATTCAAATAAACCAAAGAGCCTCGGTGAAGCATATGCGATTGCTTGCACCATCTACCATGACAATCAGGATCTACACTTCGAGAGCACTGTTCCCGTCGACATGATTCGAGATATGAAGGTCAGACCACCTTTCATCACCAAAGGAATGATCGTCAACTGAGACCAGCATATCGCGTTAATACTCAACGGCAATCAACGTATGAAGAGCGAAAGAATTCCGGTAGCTACATCCAGCGAAATGGCCAACAGCAACCAAAACCTATACCTATCGACGTGGACTTTTCACACCAATATGTGAAGCAAACGCATCAACACTCAACAAGAAATCCGCCTCACCTACAAAATCCATTTAAAAGGGAGAGAAACGTATCATTCCAAAACTTTAACCATAATAAACTACAGCGTATCAAACAAGCTGACATTAAATCTGTGAACATCTCCAACTACGAGGAAAACTTTGAATCTGGGAGTACTTTTTTAGCGAATAAACGGGTTGCCATGCATCCAGACGAAATGCGGACTAACAGGCACACCCGTGACTTCACTAGTGGACACTGGATCCACAAATAACTACATTAATAAGAACTGCAACATAGATAAGTAAGTATCAATAAAACCATTTAGAACAAAATCTCTACATGGCTATTCGGTTATAGATTCAAAAAAAGTGATCACAATGTACGGGCATCACTTAGTATTCTTTGAAATAGGCGAATTAAATGAATTCGACATGATCTTAGGTGAACAAGGCCTCAAATTAATTAAGGGAGAGATTAACCTCTTTAATTATAGTTTAAAGTACCAGAAGAAAGTAGCAGGAAAAAACGAACCTTTCATTAATTATACTGTAGATAATGCCAAGTATGAGGAGGAAATTAAGGAAGTAATGAAAGCAAATGAAAATATTAGTGACACCCTACCCTTCATAACCACTATCCAAGCTACGATTAGGACGCAAACAGAAGATCCCATTTGGACAAAGCAATACCCTTACCCCGTGGCAGACCATGATTTTGTCAATAAAGAAATAGATAGGCTTTTAGAAAATGGAATAATTCAGCCGAGTAAAAGTCCGTACAATTCCCCTATTTGGACTGTTCCAAAGAAAGCATTAGACGACAATGGTAGACCTACACGGAGAATGGTGGTCGACTACCAAAAACTTAACGCCCATACTACAAACGACCGCTACAGTTTTCTAGACCATTGATTTAGAATCAGGATTCTATCAAATTTTAATAAAGGAATCCGATCGCGAAAACACCGCATTTGCAGTGAATGGTGCAAAGTATGAGTTTGTTAGGATGCCGTTTGGACTTAAGAACGCACCCTCAATCTTTCAACGATGCGTAGACGACATTTAGCGACAATATATCGGTAAATTTGCTTACGTTTATATAGACGATGTTTTAATATTTTCTTCTACGCCTGAAGAACACATAGAACATATTCGAACTATAGTCAATGCACTGCATGAAGCTAATATGAAAATTTCGGACGAAAAGTCGCATTTTTTCCAAGACTCCGTTGAGTACCTTGGCCACATAATTAAACATAACCGAGTAACGGTTGATCCAAGAAAGATTCAAGCTATAAAAGAGTACCCAATGCCAAAAACCTTAAAAGAACTCAGATCATTTTTAGGATTGGCTAGTTACTATAGGAAATTTGTAAAAAACTTCGCACAAATCACTAAACCACTAACTATACACCTACGAGATGACTCAGGAATGATTGACAATTGACTCCAAAACCACATTTCCAGGTAGGACGCGTCACACATTTTATTACAAAAATAAGCAAGATTTTTTAACAAAGCTACAACAAGTAGCTAAACCCAATGTAACTAACGCGCTAAGAATAGATGAAGAGTTAATATTCCACTTTAAGGATAACATTCTTTCCCACTTCCCCAATTGTACCTTTTTGATAGCACCAAACTTGCTAATTGACATTACCGACCAACACGAACAATTAGAATTAGCAGGAAAAACTCACAGACGTGCACACCAAAATTATAAAAACAATGTGCAAGAAATATTGCTTAACTACTTTTGGCCTAACATCAAAGAAATGTGCAAGAAAGAAGCAATAGACTGTCAAATTTGTTTGACAAACAAATACGAACGACAACCAAACAGACAACATATTGGAAAAACACCAATACCAACAAAAACTGGAGAATATATACAGATGGACATATTTCACATGAATAATTGTATGTAGGTATATAAGCTCTACTGACAAATATTCGAAGTACTGTTATCTCCGAAAATTTCATACCAAAGCAAACTGTCACGAACATATAGAAGAAATACTTACACAAGTGTATCCAAATGCAAAACATTTAATGACTGATAACGAAAATGTATTTATCAGCAACATGGCAAAGGCCGTTTATACTCGACTACATATACAACACACTGCCACACCATTAAATCACTCGACAACTAACGCTCAAGTAGAACGGTTGCACAGTACGTTGATTGAAATCAGTACGAGTTTAGCTAGTGGAAATAATACGACTCCAGGTGAAGCACTTTTTAACGCCATCCGACAGTATAATTCTACAATCCACTCGTCTACAGGACTCAAACCTGAAGTAGTTTTCTTTAATCGCGAAAAGTATCCAGAGATTAAAGAAATCCTTCAGGACAATCAGGAGAAGCTATTGCTATACCACAATCATATATTCCAGAACAGATCGCAGGAATAAAATTGCTAAACGATATAATCAGCACAAAGTTAAAGAAGATCGCGAGGACACGATCCTTACAGCGAGAGGGAAAATTATTCATAAAGATAGCATCCGCAAACAAGCCACACAATGAAATCCGGCACGGTATTAATTAATCTATTTTTATCATTTGTTGTATCCCATTCCGATCTAATCACTGATCTTAAATTCAAGTAGTATGTCTTAACAGAAACCGATCCGGTCTACCTATTTGAAAATACGACTTATCTGTACCACGTAGCAAACTTGTCAATTATCCTAGGTCCATACGAGAATATCATGAAATCCAAATACGTTGCAGAAGAGAACAAAGAAGAAATAATTCTTATTAATAAAATAGAGACACTCATTAAACTTTTTAGGTTCTATTCTCAAGTTTGTCACCGGTTCTCCTGACAATGACGACCTTATAGAGATCAAGACAGGACTCAATCAGTTGATAGAAAATAAGAATCAACAACGGAAAATTAACAGTCAATTTGAAAAAATACTAGAAATTCAAGACCCAAAGTGAATTACTGAAGAATTAATTATTACAGAAGTTTACAAGGAATTAGAAACAATCACGAATACCATTAATTTTGCAAAAACAGGAAACATTTATTCTGGTACTCTAAACCTCAAAGACATTCAAGAACTTGTCTCCATAGAAGATTTTAACATACCCATAATTAATATTTTAGAATATTCTGATATTCATGTATGCATGTACAAAGATGCTACAATATAATTACAATATACAAATATCCCGTAATAAATAACCACTGTAAATTATATAACTTAATACCTTTAGCATACAAACACGGCAAAGTCCGATTGGACTCTCAAGTTGCAAAATGTGAAGCGAATTTCAAAAGAACTTCCAAACGTAAAAATTATCTGGGATTAAATATTTGTAAACACGAGTCTCCGGACAACTGTACCATCCCATTGCTTGAAAATAAAAAGGCAAAATGTAATGTTATTCAAGAAAATAATAGACCACTTATTGTATTAGATCACGGAAATATAATTATTGATGGAGAACATTTGTGGAACGGACAACGTGTTAATGGTCCAAACCTGTTACAATTTAATCATAGTACTAATTTAGATAATAAGGTATATTTCAACCACGATCAGGAAATTAAAGATGTAATTCATGCCCACCAAGGTGAACAATTAGAAGTTCTGAAAATATTAACCTCCAATTCAGATTATACATTTTCAAATATTCAAAAAATGTATAAATACATGATTCCTATTGGAGAACAACCAGAAAAGTTCATATTGTACCTAATACTTATTGTAATATCTTTAGCTTTATTAATCTATACTGCTGTAAAATTATGTGAATGCTATCGAGCACACCCAGAAGATAAAAAAGAACGATTATTCCGCCAAACATACGAAATCGAACTTCGTCAACTCCAAGCCCAGATGACTTGAAATGAGGACATTTCATCTTAACACAGGGGAGAGTTAAGGAACGTTTCATTAAACAGAAATGACCAAAACATCTCTTCTTTATGCTGAACCACACATAAACAAATAGTGATAAGAAATCCCAACATCTGCTGCACACATGGGGTGAAATAGAAATGGTATCACACATAACGAGTGCTATCTCCTACACGCTATCCTCTCGGGACCGTTTGTAACGACAAACAATCGACCGTAGATAGTGTGTCTATCTTCAAATAGCATAGCAGACAGCAAATAGAAACTAGTACCATAAAGTAGTATAAATAACACTAAAATATTATATATATATGTGATCAGTCTTCGTTTTTGTGTGAATAAAAGAACTTACCCTGACGGTGCAGAAAACACAACAACATGATTCAATTATAATTAACTCGCGTGTGAATTCGTCAACTTAATATCGCTGATGCAGCGTCAGCAATTGGTCGGTTTCGGTTCAAGTTACTGACCGATGGTGAGAATTGGCTGACCGTGTGAACTGCTGTGTTAATTTATATACCAATATATGTATACATATGTATGTATGTAAGTATTGGTTATATTTTTTTTGATAATTTTAATTCAGCGAATTCGTTTTCACTTTACCGCTGTTAAATTACTTGCGAATCTAAAGTGTATACTTATAGAAATTATTTTAAATATTAATTTAGTTATTCCCAGTGTAGAGTAAATAGAGATAGGCGAATTCTATGCCGTATGATGTAAACGTTCGTACGTATGTTCGCAATACGAAGAGAGCGCGAAATGAAATTGGAAATTTGCAGGTATTTCCCAAAAGCAATTATGTATAAATGTATGTTTGTAAGCTAGTTTTATATTTATGCTTATTATGCACTTTGTAAATATGTTTTGTATGTACCTATACGTATATTGAGAATACATATATCGATATAATATTTGTTGATGATGTATATACATATATGTTTTGCGCTTGGCAATTATATGTCATTTGTAAACATGGATAATGTACATATACTTGTATGTATATATTAGAACAAAGGGGATATGCATGTATGTATGTTTATGGTTGGTTTTTATTTTGGTTGGTTCCTATTTTTTGTGTTATAATTTTAATTTTGCTTTTGCTTACTTATTTATAGCAATCCTGGTTACTTGTATGTATATATTAGAACAAAAGGGATATGCATGTATGTATGTTTATGGTTGGTTTTTATTTTGGTTGGTTCCTATTTTTTGTGTTATAATTTAAATTTTCCCTTTGCTTACTTATTTATAGCATCCTGCTTACTGCTTTATTTAGCATAAGGGGTATTGCCGGAAATCTGTTCAAGTAATTGCTTGAATTTAGTTTCATAGGATTTTGTGTATTAGAATACACAAAGGTAAGCAGGCAAGGAGTTTATTTACCAAACTGTTTTTGGCTTTTCCCGTAAAATAAAGCCGTAATTTCAAACAGCTTGGTTTTTATTTATTTAATTTTTTGTTTGTTTTTATTCTTACAGTTTTATTTTTACTAATCAGCTGTAACCTTTACAATACATAAATGCATGATGGAATAAAATAGGAAACGATACGATTCACTTTATGCTCCCTCAATTGTTTTTTGAGGGGAAAATATATGTATGTACGAGTGTGTGTTCTTTGTTCCTTTTCCTTTGCTTCCAGTTGTGCCTGGTTTTAGTGAGTGTTGTTCTTGTTTATTATCTTTTGTTTTACATTCGCGCCCGTTAAAGTTGTTGGTGTCTATGTATGTTTGGTTATTAGGTGTATTAATATTTCGCGCCCGAATTGTGTTTTTGGCTTTTTCACCAATTTTGCTTGTTTCAAATGTTTGTTGGTACACATGTATGTATATATGGGTGTACATATGCATAAACTTTTATGTCACTGTACCCGTTTGCTCTGTCACCACACTTTTTTCATATGTGAATATGTGTCCCTGCGTATCTATCATTATTTGCCGTATTTGATTACCATTAAATATTCATCTTTTCAACCTAGCAGTCAGTGTCACTAAAACAATATCCTTCCACGTCTAACGCTTTTACAAATTGTTCTGTCATTCTTATCTTGATCACATATTAAATCACTGAGTTTATTTCGAGAAAAAAACTCTGCTATTGATGTTTCACCCTCTTATTTACATCCATTGGTAGATTGTAGTGATATCTGGGAATCTGGCGGCATTATTGCTTCAGAGTAGTCCATGTGAGTTTATTTTGAGAAAAAAACTTTGTTGTTCTTGTTTCACCCCCATATTAATATTCAATCGTAGACAATATCGATATTTTGGTATTTGGCGGCTTCAATGTTTCTGAGTAGTCAATGTGAACTTTTGAAACAGAACTAAATTTTCATTGAGTAAAACAGGATATTTTGTAGACTGTAATACTAAATACCTTAGCGTTTGATTAATAATAAGATCTAACTCTTTTCGCATAATTTTACTCATATTTTTAGTAAGGAGCCTAAGAATTGGGATCAGAACCATATACATGACTGGAAAGCTAAATATTTATTACTAACAAGTACATTTACCATAAAACCAAAAGCACGTTCAATACTTTCTTGAATAAGGTCATAAGCTAGACACTGTAGAGCTTTGTTATCATTTTTTGCTCGAGACTTTTTCGGGAATTTTCGTAGATCACCGATATCGGTCCAGGTGGTCTTGAGTTATAAGCTTTTAAATAAGCTCTTCTCGTCCGATTTCTCGTTCTTGCTCAGGTAGTTGACTCGCGATGTTTCGTTGCCTAATTGCATTACGGCTTCGCTGGGAAAGATTAGATCTTCTAGGACGCGACATTGTTAAGAATAGTAATACTGAATATATACTCGCACAAAACCACACAAAAGAAACTAATTTAATATTTGCAAACAAATTTAAAGAGTACCTGAACTTTCGAGACAGAGGCAATAGTTAAGATAATAGACTACTACTTTGAATAGTGCACTTTTTAACCTTAGTAATTATTAATTTGAAAAATCACAGACAACATAAAAAGACATTTATTTTTCGTTAACGTATAAAATAATTTTTAGAAATTGTTTTCGAGAATATAAACTTTAGTATACACAAAATAAATTTATGAACGCACGCGTAAACGTTAAACATTTGTCATTATAAAAAATGAACGCATGTCAACCATTACTTTTAATATTTAACAGAATGGACAACACATGTTTGGCAGGTACGAAACAAAGTAACATTTAGGAAAAAATTATCATCTTAATCTTTTATAACTATGTTTTCGTCGAGTTTCCATTATTTTTAAGATGTATTCTGCTATTCGGGCTATCTGCTATTTTGAGAAAAAACTCTTCTGTTGATATTTCACTTTCTTATTTGAAACAGAACTAAATTTTTAACTTAAAATGTTTACTTAGTAAAACAAGACATTTTGTAGACTGTAATTCTAGATACCTTAGATTTTGATTATTAATAAGGTCTTAACTCTTTTCGCGTAACTATTTTTGTTCACCTAACGGTTGTTTGTATCACCTAAAACTAATCGAGTTAGATATAGAGTTATATATGTATATATAAATAATCAGGATGAAGGGACGAGTTGAAATCCGGGTGCCTGTCTGTTCGTCCGCGCAAGCTGTAACTTGAGTAAAAATTGAGATATCTTTTTGAAACTTGGTACACGTGTTTCTTGGTGCCCACAAAACGAAATTAATCAAAAACAAATAAATTGCCATAACTAAGCTCCGCTATAAGATAAGAGAGAGTGTTATTTGGTATACAGGATCACATAAAGAAGGGGCATCTGTAGTTAACATTTTTTTTTTATAGTGGGTTTTTTATAGGTTTAATGTGCGTATGTCCTAAATTGCTAAAGCTATAATAAAAAAATTCACAGGAAGCAAATGTTTTAATACTGCTACCTACAGTGTGAAAATGGGGAATACGGGTGACACCCCCCACTCCTCATTAGATTAATTTTGAGGTATGCACCGCGACTAATGGTCTATTGTGCCCTGATTAAATTAACCACTCCCCATATAACGGTACTGTTAAAACCTACTAAAAGCGCGATAAATCAAGCAGTAAACACGCCAAAGACATTAAATTTTATCTCTGGGATGGTATGAGATGACTTTATAAGGACCGCGTTCAAAATTAGACTGCGGGCGTGGCACAGCCCACTTTTAGGTGAAAACCCATATCTTGGGATCTGCTTAACCGATTTCAACCAAATTCGGTGCATAACATTCTTTTCATATTTCTATGTTATAGTGCGAAAATGGGCTAAATCGGACTACAATCACACCTATTTCCCATATAACACCATTTTTCCCATATATCCATTTGATTCTTTCACTTTCCAATATGCAAATCAAGCAACAATGATTGTATCGGTGTAAAACTTTGCGTGAATAATGCGTTTAAAGGATGCCACCTTGCGACCAAAAGTTCTCTAAACTGTTCAAGCCCCTAGCTACTGAATATGTGGACCCCAGTGCCTATAGTTGACTTTTTATCGAAAATATCGGTCAATGTATAAAATATATAGTAGAAATTCATATAATAAAATTCTCGATAATGGTATGTTTTTGTGTCAAAAATGGGTTGAATCGGATCGATATTTCCTACAGCCCTCATATACCTAATATAAAGATATTTGAACTTCCGGGTGACTTTATACCGCGTATATCGGCCAGTATGTGAGTTATCTCAATAAAAATGAGAGAGCGTGTTTTGCTCATAACAAGGTATCTTTGTCTAAAATGGCAAAAATTGATAAAACCGGGTTAATACTACCCTCAATCTCCATATACTACTTATAATGATTTTCGTTATTCTAACCAGTTTTATGCCGAATACGGTATGTAGGTCAGTGAGTATTAATATTTTTTTTATACCCTCGCAACCTGTTCCTACAGAGTATAATAGTTTTGTTCACCTAACGGTTGTTTGTATCACCTAAAACTAATCGAGTTAGATATAGGATTATGTATATATAAATGATCAGGATGAAGAGACGAGTTGAAATCCGGGTGACTCTCTGTCCGTCCGTTCGTCTGTCCGTCCGTGCAGGCTGTAACTTGAGTAAAAATTGAAATATCTTTATGAAACTTGGTAGACATGTTTCTAGGTACCGTGAGACGGTTGGTATTGCAGATGGGCGTAATCGGACCACTGCCACGCCCCCAAAACGCCATTAATCAAAAACAAATAAATTGCCATAACTAATATCCGCAATAAGATACAAGACTGTTATTTGGTACACAAGATCACATTAGGGAGGGGCATCTGCAGTTAAAAAAAATTGTTTTAAAGCGGGCGTGGTCCCGCCTCTAATAGGTTTAATGTGCATATACCGCTAATGCTATAATAAAAAAATTCACTGAAAGCAAATGTGTTTAGCACTTCTATTGACGGTGTGAAAATAGTTGAAATCGGGTGGCAACTCCGCTTATTCCCCATATAACGGTACTGTTTAAAACTACTAAAAGCGCGATAAATCAAGCACTAAACACGCCAGAGACAATAAATTTTATCTCTGGGATGGTATGAGATGACTTTATAAGGACCGCGTTCAAAATTAGACTGCGGGCGTGGCACAGCCCACTTTTAGGTGAAAACCCATATCTTGGGATCTGCTTAACCGATTTCAACCAAATTGGGTGCACAACGTTCTTTTCATATTTCTATGTTATATTGCGAGAATAGGCTAAATTGGACTACAACCACGCCTATTTCCCATATAACACTATTTTCAATTCCATCTGATTCTTTCACTTTCCACTATGCATATCAAGCAACAATGATTATATCGGGGTAAAACTTTGCGTGAATAATACGTTGAAAGTATACCACCTTGTGACCAAAAATTGTCTAAATCGAACCAAAACTGTTCAAGCCCCTAAGTACTAAATATGTGGACCTCAGTGCCTCTAGCAGACCTTCTACCGAAAATATCAGCCAATCCACAAAGAAATCTCAAACGAGTATACCATTTGACTTTGCGAGAGTATAAAGTGTTCAGTTACATCCGAACTTAGCCCTTCCTTACTTATTTATACATAAAATTGCTTCAAAATATGTTCTCGAGTATAGCTGAGCAATGTCAAAATTAATATATTAGGTAAAGTAAAAAGTATGCGGTATGACCCGCGACCCATGGTCTATTGTGCCTTCAAATTATTAGTAATATTAGTATTAGTGTTACGCGTCGAATCATCTCATACTATACGGCGCTGAAAACGTGTTTATTCGCGCTCAAAGTTTGTCTTTGACAGTTTTTCGATTGATTTACTCAGTACGTTGTGAGCGCTCGTCAAAGATGGACACCAACAAAGATAAAATTCGCTATATTTTACAATTTTTCGTCGATCAAGACGAAAAAGCAGCCAAAAGTTAGCCTCAAGAGAGGCCTGTGAAAATTGTCTCTCCGAGTTTTTTGGCAATAGGGACGCAGTCTTCTACGAGAGGGTTATAATGAAGTTGGCATCTCGTTGGCAACAAGTTAATGAACAAAACGGCACATATTAAATCGGACAAATGCACACAAAGTTATCATCTTTTGAAAAATGAATAAAAAACCGAACGAACTTTTTACCTTACCTAATATTTCTCTATCCCCAATATACCTATATATGATTTACGTAATTCCACAGGACTTTGAACCGTTCCGGTTGATCAAAATGTGATGAGATTTCATAAAAATTATTTGGTTTGACGCTGAAGTAGAATGAAATTAGTATATACCTTGGTCTAAGCCTCACACCTTAATATAATGAATTCCGATTCTCTGGTAGACATTTGCCACATAAGCTCATAATATAATTTTTAGCCACTTTTGTAGAGTTAATATAACATTCATACTTATATATATTTAATGGTTGCGTTGATAATGTTTGAAGCGGGCGGTCCTGCTGCTGGCACGTCTTGTCAGTTTGGCGTCCGTGAGAAGAAGGGAAGAATTGCAGGATGAAGGAACATGGGGTTGCTTATGACTTTAATATAAAATTGTAGTAAAGGGTTGCCGGTCGGTAGTGTTGTGCGTTTTGACGGTCGGCAACATAGTACAACATAGTTGTAGCCCGTCGGTAGTGTATGATGTTGCCACAGTATCCCCCTTCAGACTGGGCGATCGCTTATGATCATAAGTCCTGTGAAACGAAGGTTACTTTACGACGTTCTTGCCCAGTTGATATGGTTTGACGGGTCGGTGGCGGTAAATCCTCGTACGGGAGGTATGCTGGTTTTAATCGGTCTATGGAAATGTTTTCTGGTTTGCCTTTTATTGCGATTGTGTAATATTTTTCCGCGCGTGATAAAACTGTGTACGGTCCTTCGTAAGGTTTCGAAAGTGATGGACGAACTGAATCGTTTCTTACGAAGACATTTGGGCAAGTCGCAAGGTCGGGATGCACAAATACTTTCCTCTGTCCATGCCATGCTGTCTTCGATGGTCTGATTGTGTTCATTACGTCTCGGAGTTGGGTAACGAACTCTGTTTGGGTTTTGAGTCGGCTGTCGTGTGTGAAAAATTCTGAAGGAATTCGCGATGTCGTACCGTAAATTAGTTCGGCCGGTGATGCTCCTAAGTCTTGCTTGTAGACGGTTCGTAAGCCTAAGAGTATAGTAGGCAGGAAGTCGGTCCAACGTTCTGAGTTGATGCATAAAATGGATGATTTTAAGGTTCGATGCCATCTTTCTACTATTCCGTTTGCCTGTGGATGATACGATGTTGTCTTCAGATGCGTTATGCCGAGCGACCTTGCCAGCTCTGTAAATACGGTGGATGTGAATTGACGACCGCGATCTGATGTAATGACGGCTGGAACTCCGAATCTTGCAATCCAATTAACGATTAAAGCTTTTGCGATGGTTGGCGCTGTCATGTCGGGTATGGGAATCGCCTCTGGCCATCTTGAGAAACGTTCAATGATTGTGAGACAGTAGCGGTTACCAGCGTGTAAAGGAAAGGGACCTACGACGTCGATGTTAATATGATCGAATCGCGTGTCACCAGATTCGTAGCGTTTAAGAGGCGTAAATGTGTGTCGAGTTATTTTAGCTTTTTGGCATTGCTCGCATGCTCTTGCGAAAGCTACACTGTCTTTTTGGATTCCAGGCCAGACGAATCTGCTGGTTAGGAGTTTGGCTGTAGCACGTGTACCTGGATGGCATAGCCCATGAGTTGTTCGTAACACCTCAGAACGAAACTTCTTTGTAATGAATGGTCTAATGTTGCCAGTTGACGAGTCGCAGATTATTTGTTTGTCGCATCCGGGTATTGTGAATAATTTTAGCTGAAGAGATGAATTACTATTGTTTTGGCGAAGGAATTTGAGCTCTTGATCGACTTGCTGGTCTTCGGCAAGTTTGGAGTAGTCTATGCTGTTTGCGTGAATTTGTGCTATTCTTGAAAGCATGTCAGCTGTTACATTGGCTTTCCCCTCTACGTGGCGAATATCTGTGGTTATTTGAGAAATGTAATCAAGTTGGCGAGCTTGACGACTCGAGCATTTTTCAGGATTCTTCTGGAATGCATAGATTAGTGGTTTATGATCGCTATATATGTGACAGGTTCGTCCTTCCAGCATGTATTTAAAATGGCGGACGGCCATAAACATCGCTGTGAGTTCTCTGTCATAAGTGCTGTAACGTACCTGAGTTTTGTCGAATTTTTTGGAGAAGTATGCTAACGCTTCAAAGTTGCTTCCTGTTACCTGGTGAAGAACAGCTCCTGCGGCTGTATCCGAGGCGTCGACCCATAGTGACATCTCAGCGTCTTTTGAGGGATGTGCCAAAAGAGAGGCATTCGCAAGCTGGGTTTTACATTTTTCAAATGCTGCTGTCGTAATATCAGTCCATTGGAGCTGAGAGCGATCGTTCTTTTTGTTTCCAGGGCACATGGCTAACAGAGGTATTTGCGTTTCGATGGCGTGTGGAATAAATCGTCTGTAGAAGTTAATTGTGGCTAAGAATCGCTTGAGGCCATTGACGGTAGTTGGTTTTTCGAGATCTATAATAGCTTGTACGCGGTGCTTTAGTGGTCTTATTCCCTCTGCTGAGACAGTATGACCTAAAAAGATGATTTCCGTTTTTCCGAAGACAGACTTGGTAGCGTTGATCCTTAAATTGTGCTTCTGTAGACGTTCAAAAAGTCGGCGAAGGTGTAATAGATGTTGGTCTAGAGATGATGATGCTACACAGATATCGTCCATGTACGAGAATACAAAATCTAGTCCTCGTAGGACTTCGTGTATAAGCCTTTGTAATGTCTGCGCTGCATTACGAAGACCAAAGGGCACATACAAAAATTCGAATAGGCCGAAAGGTGTGATGATGGCCGTTTTCGGTACGTCTTCTGGATTTACAGGAACTTGATGGAAGGCTTTTTGTAGATCGATCTTGGAAAAGATCGTCTTACCTCTTAGATTGCTAGTGAAATCCTGAAGATAGGGTATTGGATACCTGTCTGGGATTGTAACGGTGTTGAGTGCTCTGAAATCTCCACATGGCCGCCATGTACCGTCTGCTTTCTTTACCATGTGAAGAGGAGAACACGTTGCACGCGACGTTGTTGGCTGTCTGCAAAATGTGCTATTAGTTTGGATTTAATGTACTCGTAGCGGTTAAGCGAAGGCGCTGAATCGATGACTGCCCTTAACTCCATTAGCTTGCTTGGAGGAACTTGTGCCATGACCAGGTTGTATTTCCTTGTGTCGTGTGTCACACCGGTAGCTGCGAACCAGAACTCCAATGACAAAAAATACGACTCGATGTTTGTTTCGTTTATATTGGGTGGGCTTATGCGTGGTACCATAGCTGCGTCCACGTGGAAATCAGGCTGATGCACCTCGATTGATGATCTAGGCAAAATGCTTTGCGGTTGCACTGCCTGTCGAACGTTCGGGGGTGACGATGTTTGCGCGTTATTTTCACCTTGTTGTGCCGTTTTGATCACGTCGGGGTCACCAGTTTTAATGGTTGCGTTGATAATGTTTGAAGCGGGCGGTCCTGGTGCTGGCACGTCTTGTCAGTTTGGCGTCCGTGAGAAGAAGGGAAGAATTGCAGGATGAAGGAGCATGGGGTTGCTTATGACTTTAATATAAAATTGTAGTAAAGGGTTGCCGGTCGGTAGTGTTGTGCGTTTTGACGGTCGGCAACATAGTACAACATAGTTGTAGCCTGTCGGTAGTGTATGATGTTGCCACATATATCTCACTTAAAGCAATAAAACTGAGAGTAAGTTTATATCTTTTTATATAAGTCAAGAAGATACCAAATTTGATTCTAATTAAATAAAGTAAGATTCGAAGGAGTTTCCTGGCCTTTGCATCTATCTCCAACATATTTTATGTAAAAAATTAAAACTTTCGTTTGGCGAAATCGGCCTACGACTTTTCCAGCTCACATATATTACTCATAGTATAATTTTTTTCGTTAATTTGATAATTTAATGAATTTAAATGGACAGTTTTTCTTAAAAATAACGTGGTATATCGCAGCATATGAATAATTGGTCTAGACCTTTGCTTAAACCTTAAAACCATAATATACTGATTTCCGCTCCTTTGGTACAACAGCAACCTCATATACCCCACATATTAAATCTACCCCCTTTGTTTCAGTTTATATCACATATATTATGTTTGAGTTAAATAACTTCTTTTTATTAAAGTTAACATTTCGTAGAAAAAAATAATATTGACACTAAATAAACCTATGATCAATAACATAAGTTAATAAGATACCAAATAATAATCCAATAATAAATGTTTAATTCTTTCGCAACATGCTGCAACAGATATAGTAGATAAGGGGTAGATATTAAGACAGAGAGAAGAAAATCTACATACCTGCTCAACATATGTGTATACCATACTTAATTAAATGTAGGTTATTGTTAATTAAGCCTTCATGGACAGACCCTTCAAAATAGGTACTGTTTTAAAAGTGTTAGACAAAAGCAATTTACGGAGGGGTTTTCCGAGTACTTAATTTCAATACAATTAAATAAACTACTAATTCCTAAAATATAAATATAACTAAATATTATGTATTTTATGTTAGTGAATATCTAAGTAATATATAGGTATACAAAAGTACGTAAGCTGTAAGCACAAATATACCATCACAAAACTATTATACCCTGTAGCAATATGTTGCAAGAGTATAATAAATATCAGTACACTGTGTTTGTAGTTTCAGTTACACTAGATTTCCTTACCAGCAAAGTGCTTTATTCAAACTAATTTTAGTGTATTAGTTATATAGTGTTTAAAGTATTATTCTATACAGTGGCGAGTAAAACCGTATTAAAAACAGTGGGGAGCAAACACATATACATATGTGCACCAGTATACTATACTGCCTATACACTGAACAGGAAAGGAGTCATAGCAAGGACTTGCAAGGAATTACAGTGAAAGAGAGCAGGATCTAGGATCCAACTTTTTACACCCGGACCCTGAATTATATAAGTATTATCTATAAGTATTTTATACATTAATTTATTTATTATTAATTAATTATGTCTAGACTAAGTAGAAAATAATCTTCTTCAGAATAGAAAACGTATAAGAGTTTTTCGTGTAAACTCTTTATATAGAGATAGTGATCAGTCACAAAATACTGTAAGTCACGCTAATCGTAGGCTAGATTCCGATATACGTCTGTCCGAACAAATTATTAATACAAATCAACATAGAACCATAGATTTCGGCGTGAAAATCTCGAGGTTCGATCTGTTGAGCAAGTTTTAAATACTGTCCAACATAGAACAAGGCGGCACGATCCCCAAATTCGCTCTGAAGAGCAAATAAGAAATACTCGAGGTCATAGATCACGGCGTGAAGACCCCGAGGTTCGAACTGTAGAAGTAAATACTGTTCAATATAGAACAAGGCGGGAAGATCCACAAATTCGCTCTGAAGAGCAAATAAGAAATACTCGAGGTCATAGATCTCGTCGAGAAAATCCCGAGGTACGATATGTTGAGCAAGTTTTAAATACTGTTCAACATAGAACAAGGCGGCAAGATCCACAAATTCGCTCTGAAGAGCAAATAAGAAATACTCGACAACATAGATGTCGTCGAGAAAATCCCGAGGTACGTTATGATGAATAAAGTAGGAATACTAGGGATCACAGAGAACTTCGCACAAGAAATCCTGAGTATAGGACTTTATAGCGCATTCGCGATCAAATGCAAAGGGAACATGCAAGAAGAAATCCTGAAATAAAAAGAGAGGAGCGTGCTTCAAAAGATGGAAATTAAAATGATTGTGCTACTTGCAAAAATTGTTAAAAATAACGTTCCAAAAATATGTTTAGCTAACGGTCTAAACTTTCCTGAAATACCGGATTGTTTTAAAGGTTTACCCCCAATTGAAGAACGTCTCATAATGCCCAGACTGCCTTTAATGACAATCCAAAGTCAGAGTTTGCTCAAAGGTGCTGTTTTAGTATACCAATTTCTGTTAACAATATTGTGATACGAATTCACTTAAGAAGGCATTTGGAGTACAATCATGATTACATGATCGATACCATACGCCCCGCAAAGATTATGGAAGCTTTACAACTCTTACTGAATACCCCTATGTATCGTGAGCACAATATACATATTAATGAGAACTGGATTTCAGAATTTAAGAACTAAGAAAAATTTCCATTGGTTGCATCTGCAGAGGATTCCCAATCGGTTCAATATTTTCGTGCGGCACAAATTTCTCATGATAATCCCTCAGGCAATAATATTCCCACGGGTCTTTTACCTTCAAAACTAAATCCAGACGGTCAAGAAACTCTTCTTGAACAATATTCCTGTAGAAAACTTAGACTATAACCTTTTAGTTAATAATTCAAGATAATAATTCAGAAGAGTTGTTCGCCGTTTTGACAGAAGAGCGTGTACCAACTGCTGTTCTATGATTACAAAAAGTTAGAACTGCTACAAATTAAGAATAGAACATCCATTTGCTTTAGAAAGTTTTCAGGTTTCAACCGAATTACGGCCCAAAATCTATTAAACGAAAACTTTGTTCAAAACTTGATTCAACAAGATGATGATTACAAGGTTTTGAAAGGCGATCCTCACCTGCGCACTGGGAAGCTGAGAAGAAAAAGGCAAATGCTATGATTCGCCAATTTGGGCTTCCAACCTTCTTTATCACTCTATCGGCTGCATCTCAGTGGGTTGAGCTTTTGGTCATCCTCTCTAAAACTGTTGATTCTAACGATATTTCGGAAGAGGAAGCCAACAGTTTAACAACCCAAGATGGATATCGCTTAATTCGGTCAGACGCGGTTACTTGTGCTAGATATTTTGACCGCCGCTATCGACAAATTCCTAAGCTTTTTAAAGATAACGCTGGCATTTTTGGGGTGCATTTTGTCACAAATTTCTAGTGGAGAGTGGAGTTTCAACAGAGAGGTTCCCTGCATGTACCTGGCATTTGTTTTATTAATAATTATATTTCTACCGATGGTTCAATCAGTCACTTAAAATTTTATTTGGGTTATCAAAAGCATAACCACAGTCGGTCTTGTACTAAGGAAATAAGAGGGCAACAGTTTTGTCATTTTGGTATGCCATATCCACCAATGCCTTCAACGCAAATACAGTTACCTCTTACAGAAACAAGTCAAAGTTCAGAAAAAGACAAGGAAAACTCTTTCAAAATTCAAAACGTTTTAAATTCAAATATGACTACAGACGATATTTCTTATTTAAACGATTCTGAACACTTCATATCTGATATCAGAATAAATATGTCGTTTGATGACTATTTTTTAGCCCTTAGGTCAAGTTTAACAAAACCCAAAATTTTTCTAAAAAGAAAATTGCACGATCGTTTTATAAACGCTCTGATTTTGGAACTCCATAGAGCAAATATGGATATCCAATATATACTGGATGCATATGCTTGCTGCTCATATATAATTAATTATATTAACAAGTCCAACAGGGGAATTCTAGGCTCTTAAATGAAGCTACAAGTATATCAGAGGTAAATGCTGAAATTATACTATTAAGCAAAAACTTTAACATATAGGTCACAAATTTATATCAGGCACAGAAATATCTGCACAAGAAGCAGTACATTGCTGAATTGGGCTCCATTTTTCGGAAGCAAGTAATGCAGAAATATTTATAAATACCCTTCGACCTGAGGAATGCGTTCGAATGGTAAAACCTAGAGCGGAACTTCAGAACCTTCCTTCAGGTTCGATTAAAATATTCTTAGCCGGTATTTCAGATCGTTATGTTCAAATATCCGATCAGTTAGAAACTCTTTGTTCAACTGATTTTGTATCCTTGTATAAATATATTAACCCTAGTAGAAGATCACAAGATTGTGATCATGAAGAAGAAGAGAGGGAAGACGATAATTTACCAGAAAGCGGGGTTGTCATGCCTCTTAAAGACGGTAGCGGTTTTGTGAATAAACGTAGCAAACCTTGTATTATTCGGTATAGAAGGTTTAACCCAGATTTGGCCAAAGTCTAATTATCTATTAATATTCTAATTAAGGAAAATCAAAGAAAATATGATGTTTTTGAGCAAAGAGAACTTAAAAATGTTCTACAAAGCCTTTGTAATGAAATAGACTTAGAGAAAGGTGCTCAAAATGATTATTTATCGTGGAAAATGAGTTCAGAGTGTTGGCACTTCCAGAAATAAACTCAAATATAAATTTGCTGGACTTGCATGGTGAAGATTCAACAGATAATGGCACTGAATCTGATTGCAATATTAGACATATTAAACTACCCCTTTAAGTTCCAATTGAGGAATTATTTTCTTTAGTTCAAAGTCTAAATACTAAGCAAAGAACTTATTTGACACATTTGACGCACCAGCTAAAAACAAATCGCCCATTTTATGAGTTCATTGGCGGCGGTGCAGGTGTAGGAAAGAGTCGTTTGATAACTGCAATATATCAAGCTCTTAACCATAATTACAATTGTACACTGGATCCAATCCAAGTTCTTTAAAAGTTCTTCTTTGTGCACCTACGGGTAAAGCAGCATTCGGAATAGGTGGAATGACACTTCATTCAATATTCTCTTTACCTGTTAATCAGTTGAATATAGAGTTGAGGCCTCTTAGCAATGACACAGTTAATTCATTGTATTCCAGATTTATCGGTTTAAAATTAATCATAATTGATGAAATATCAATGCTAGGTGCTCGTATGTTTAGCTCTGTTGATGCGAGATTAAAACAAATTTTCAAAACACACAGCCCCTTCGGTGGTATACCGATCATAGTGTTTGGTGATTTGAAGCAACTCTGATCTGTTGGAGATAGGAGCATATTCTCTCCTAATCCCAATGATATATATAGCACTTTAGTTGGTTCTCCTTTGTGGGAGTTATTTAAATACTTGGAAATAACAGAAATAATGAGACAACGGGAGCATCAGGCCTTTGTAATTGCATTAAACCATATGGCATCTGGTACTATGACAAATGAGGACATATCACTCATTGAAACTCGAGTAGTTAAATTAACCTCAGTCGAATCCCAACTGAAGCTATCCCTTCAACTGAAAAAGACTCCGATAAAGGAATTGGTAGAAGTGAAAATCAGAATATTTTGGAAAGAGTTAAACTTTTCAAAACTTCTGAAACGTACTGCCCTATGAATTGAAACTAAAAACCTCCGCCAAATATATGATTACAGTGGCTTGGTTAATGGGGCAGCTGGACAACTTATGCAAATTGATTTCCATTGTGCTTTTCCAACAATTCTGTGGATTAAATTTTTTGAACCTTCTGCTAGTTTGATAGCACGATCAAAACAGCCTCATCCTTTAGAAAGTTCTTGAACATCAATTGAACAAGTTCTAAAATATTTGCAATATAAAAGAAATGAACAAATTTCAATTGAAGGAATCAGTTTCCAGTTGTTTCGGCTGAGGAAATAGCTATCCATAAAAGCCCGGGTGCCAAATATAATAAATTTGTAGTTCATACTCGACCCAGAATGCCTAGAGCTTCAATATATGTCGACCGTAGTCGAGCTACTTATGCAGAAAGTCTTTTCATCATAGGAAATTTTATCCTCCTAACAAAATATCTGAATCGTATCCTATATTTAGGGAACTGAGGGAATTGAACACAAATAAAGCTCTGGCAACAAGTTTCAATTTTATTATTTCCCAAACATCGGGACATCAAACTTTATTCCATAATGTTCAGATTCTTCACGCTCACATTAATGATACAAAAAGCGACTGTTTAATGCTATTTTCAGATATTTTATGTTTTGTACAATAAAAACTTGGATCCTTGCGATAGTTTGATATACCAGGATTTACTCCAATTAACGAGCTGAGAATAGATAGCACGGAAACAAGAAACAGAAATAAACGGGGCAAATTAATTCAGGCCGCAAAGTTTTAGAAGCGGTTTTGTTAAAATGTTTCAATATTATTGTAATATTCTATATAGGAATTCAGCTTTCTCTGTCAGACATTTAATCGTAGAACTTCACGAAGTCCGTACTTCTTTGTTAGGCAATCAAAATGTGCTAATTGTTGGGGACTTTAACATTTGTTTAATGTCTACAGGGACTGCAATAAGAAATCTGCTCCAAGACAAAAACTTTAGTTCCCTGCTTGGTGTAGAATATTTAACTACACCTGCCGGTACACAAATTGATTGGGCATTTTCAAACATGGACCCATCCCTTGTTAATGCAATTACTCTTGAGACAGTACACAGCTATCATGACAGTATTTGTGTCTCTATTTCGAACTTTCAGACTTAGTGCAATAGTTAGAATGGTATAACAATTTACCAGTAGTTTTTAAGACAATTTTAAGAGAAATATGTAAATAATCGAATTAAGAAAATTTAAATTATATATATAAT
The DNA here is from genome assembly GCF_042242935.1 of Bactrocera oleae. Classification (NCBI taxonomy): domain Eukaryota; kingdom Metazoa; phylum Arthropoda; class Insecta; order Diptera; family Tephritidae; genus Bactrocera; species Bactrocera oleae. The sequence continues at coordinate 3,070,684 of NC_091542.1, read as the reverse complement.
TTTTTATTCCATATGATATTATCGTATAAATATATGATAGAAATTAAATAGTATAAGAAGAGAACAAATATATAAAAATTTAAAAATAATATAATTTAAAAAAAACTAATATAATAAAATAAATTTTAAAATTGTTAATATTTATTATTTTTAAGCTAAACATTTATAATAACATCGATATAATAAATAAAAATGTTATTCATTGTCCAAATATGATTTCTTTTCATACTTCAATCAATTATAAGCGTACACAAAAAACACAAGAACGATTATAATTTGAGTAAATTTAGATAACAAATTGCTCTAATTATTTTCACTGTGAATGTAAATAACTAAGGCAACAGTTAATAATTCTCATTATTAAAATATATAAAGAAATCTCAAACAAGTTTACCATTCAACTTTGCGAGAGTATAAAATGTTTAGTTACATCCGAACTTAGCCCTTCCTTACTTTTTTTACTCATATTTTCGGTAAGGAGCCTCAGGATAGAGATCAGAACCATATACATAACTGGAAAGCTAAATATTTATTACTAACAACTGGATAGCTAATACTTGTAAAATATTAGATATACAATTATCATAAAACCAAAAGCACGTTTACTACTTTCATGAGTAAAGTCATAATCTAGGCACTGTAAAGCTTTATTATAATTTTTTGCTTGAGATTGTTCCGCAAATTTTCGTAGGTTGCTGATATCGGTTCAGGTATTCTTGAGTTTTAAGCTTTTTAAATAATGTCACCCTATTTATATAAACATATTTGGGTAACTATACTGATTCTCTTGTAAATTGTCTTCCTGAGACTGAAATGCCTACAACGACGGTAAATAGTCAAAGACATGATTTGTCTAAAATAATTACTTGGATCGAACTTATAGACGGCAATGGATACTACGGTAAGATATTTTTTAAATCTGTTTGGTGCTGAATTACGGGATATTTTGTCTTTTAAGCCAAAATAATATTGCAGGCATTAAGCAAGGAAAGAGATCAACCTATAATTATATAATAATCGTAACACTTAACTAGGGGTTATTAATTTAGATTAAAAAAATCTAAGGTAATAATGGTAACTCTCAACTAGGGTTCGTTTATTTCATTTACAAAATCTAATAATAACAACTTCCATCAACAGGTTACTATTATTTTGTTACCGAGTGTTCAAGCTACCCCAGTTGATCTAACTTTTTGATTTAAATGATGTGTTAGAAAATATTCTAATATTAAAAACTTTTCAAAAATGTGTCAGAGTAATACTCTGACTGAAAAGTTTAATTGCGCTCAAACCCACTAGTACCATAATACTGGCGATATTTCGTACTCTACTCTACAAATGCCCTTAATGAATTATGGATATACTTGTATACAAGTACATATTCGTTGGCAAATTGCCTTGAAAGTTGAATTCAACGCCAAAATGATTCATCATATTTCAATGATAATAATTTAAATCATATACTTAAAGTAATACACCAAAAATTAATTGTACATACAGTTACCATTTGGATTAATTGTCGATGCGCCCCCAAACACAAAGAAAATAACAATGAATTTCATCAAACTGAACTCACATATGTGAAATTACCTCTCGTTGGCAACTTTCGCCACAAATCATTTTTAATCATTGTTCTGGTCTACAGCGGTTTTGTTGTCTTAGGTGTAAAATCGATTTTGGTTACATTTCTGTCAGCACATCATGCGATACTTGTAGTTTAACTTGATATACAAATTGTTTCCTTGAAATAACTTTAATTTGTTAGTTTGTTTAATTTAATACTCACTGTTTGCCTAAATATTCCCTCTTTGAACTCTTCCGCCAGTGTTACTAAAACAATATCCTTCCACGTCTAATGCTTCAACAAATTGTTTTGTCATTCTTATCTTGATAACATATTAAATCACTGAGTTTATTTTTAGTAAAAAACTGTGCTGTTGATGTTTCACCCTCTTATTTACATCCACTCGTAGACTATACCGATATCTGGGTATATGGCGGCATCATTGTTTCAGAGAAGTCAATATGTACTTGTGAAACAGGACTGAATTTTCTTTGAGTAAAACAGGACATTTTGTAGACAGTAATTCTAAATACCTTAGCGTTTCATTTTTAATAATATCTTAACTCATTTCTCATAATTTTACTCATATTTTCGGTAAGGAGCCTTAAGATAGGGATCAGAACCTTACACATGACTGGAAAGCTAAATATTTATTACTAGCAAGTGGATGGTTAATAAAATCATGCATAAAATCAAAAGCATGTTCAATACTTTCATAAATATGGTCATAATCTAGGCACTATAGAGCTTTGTTATCATTTTTTACTCGAGAATTTTTCTGAAACTTAAGTCGGTCATTGATATCGGTTTGGTGCTTTTGAGTTTTAAGCTTTTTAAATAACATCACCCTGTTAATATAAATATATTTAGGTAAATATACTGATTTTTCTTGTAAATTGTCTTCCTTAGACTGAAATGCCTACAACAACGGTAAATAGTTTCGAAAACATGATTTGTGTAAAAGCTTTACTTGAATCGAACTTATAGACGGCAATGGAAACTACGGTAAGATATTTTTTAAATCTGTATTGTGTTGAATTATGGAAGTATTTTGTCTTTTGAGCTAAAAAAATAATGGCAGCCATTAAGTAAAAAAAAGATCAACCTATAATTAGAGATTACTAAAGCCATTTTAAAATATCTAAAGTAATAATGGTAACCCAACTAGGAGTTATTAATTTAGTTTAAAAAAATCTGAGGTAATAATGGTAACTCTCAACTATAGGTCATTTATATCATTTACGAAATCTAAGTTAATAATAACGAGTTCCAACAACAGGTTACTATTATTTTGTTACTCAGTGTTCAAGCTGCCCCAGTTTATCTAACTTTTTGATTTCAAAGATGTGTTAGAAAATATTCTAAATCAAAAGACTTGTTAGAAATTATTGTAACATTCAAAAAGGTGTCAGAGTAATATTCTGATTGAAAAATTTATGCGCTCAAGCCCACTAGTACCATAATATTGGCGATTTTCCGTACTCTACTCTACAAACACACTTAAGGAATTATGGATGTATACATATTCGTTGGCAACTTGCCGTTTGAAAGTAGAACTCAACGCCAAAATGATTAATCAGAATGTAATGAATAATAATTTTAATTTCATATTGAAAGTAATACACCAAAAATTAATTGTACATACAGTTTACATTTGGATTGATTGTCGTTGCGCCCCCAAACACAAAGTAAATAACATGAACTTCATCAAACTGAACTCACATCTGTGAAATTACCTTTCGTTGGCAACTTTCGGTTTTGGTTATTTTTGTATCAGCAGATCATGAGACTATCATATGTTTTGTAAGATTTTCTTCGTTCAGAATTGACTTTTTAGTTTTATTTTACTTTACAAAAATCAAAAAACATAAAATAAATGTTTGCAAGGTTAATTTTGTTTTGAAACATAAAGAAGCATTGAAGTAAGCAGAAAGACCTAAGTGGAAAACACATGTTACATTTCGATCAAATACCTTTTGAAAATTCTCAAGAGTTTTTGAGAAACGAAAAGAAGTTAATAATTCGTTATAAAACGAAAACCTAATTGCCTGCAATTATGAAAGTTAAAATATCCGATACAAATAAATTACGTCCGCACGATTCTCCGTTTAAATTACAATGAATATTTGTTCCGTTTCTTAGAATCGCCTAGCCTAAACTTAAGCTATGGGCTTAAACTAGTGGTAATGTAAATATGTACAAAAAAACTTCCATTAATTATTGGAATAGATTAAGGTGAGTATTTTGCATATGGTTGTCAAAGTAAGTACTTTTTTTTATAACAAAAACTTTATAATTGATATACAATATTTTAATAATTCATTTTATATTTTCATCCATCTTTCGCAGCAACGAATTGGGTCCGTTGACAATTGTGCTGGTGGCAGTGCTCGGAGAGAGCACCCTATGAGTAGGTGCGCTGGAGTTAGCATTTTGCCGTCGTTGGGGTCCTGACTCAACGGTGCGAGGGCCCGCGAATTGAGGATGGCCTCCATTTCGGACAGCAGCGTTCCCAGCTCTTCGGCTGTGAGCAGCACGTTGCCCATTTCGCGTATGATGAGGTGTTTGGCGGACTTTACTGCCACCTCCCATAATCCGCCGAAGTGCGACGCCCTCGGTGGTATAAAGATGAATTTAAACCCTTCGCAGGTTGCGGTCGGCACCGACAAAGTTGGTTGCGTTGTCACTGGGGAATTCCTCGGCGACCAATGAACCTTTTGAGGGCGAAAATAAAGGAATTAGTCGATAAGTCAGAAACTAATTCTAAATGTACTGCTTTTGAAGTGAAGCAAACGAAAACTGCGATATACGTTTTCACGGGTGGTCGACCGCGTATTTTTAATGTAGTAATGGACCACAAAAATCTACGCCATATATAAGAAAGGGTCGTAGCGATCGAAGTCTTTCGACTGGCAAATTTCTGATTATTTGCGTTTGCAACTTCGGCTTGTAATGAAAACAGTGTGTATAGTTTCTTATAGTTCTACTGCATGCTTCTCTGGCATTAATCAGCCATATGTGTTCTCGAAGAAGCGCAAACAATTCTTTTGATCAGCGTGGTGATTTCGAAAGTGCAGGAACCGTAAATAAGTGATAACGAAGTGCGAATTTTTATTAAGTAATAATAGGAATTTGGCATCGTATGGGAGAGATGCATTTAATAGGCGACCTCCTACTTGGATTAATTTGAATGAAAGCGGCATATCCGAGTACTCATGCAAAAACGGATTGAGTCTTTGTAAGTTTGCGGGTAGCGTGGAGCCTTTAGTCAGTTCTTGGATTTCATTCGCAAATTCTGAATGTTGGACCAGGTGAACAATTTGTAATTCGTTTGATGTCAGATTTTTTCCCACAGTAGTCATTTTAGGGTCATCTAACCCACCGTAATAAATATGCGACCACACGAAGCAATTTTTATTTAGAAACGATTTTTTCGATAAGGTCCATTATTGCATTATCTTTCACATTTGCTGCTAGTGTGAAAGTATTTTTCTTCTTCTATAATGCTCGTCTTCTGGAGAGAGCTGGAAGTGAGTGTTAATTGGCCACAAAGCGAGGTCTTCTAGGAGGAACTGTGGATCGCCAAACCATATCGAATTATTCAATTGGTCCACGTTGCAACCCCGATCCGCAAGATTTTGTTTTGGACACTCTATTTGCGACAAAGCTTTGTAATGTAGATGGATGTGTTTTAACCCAATGCAACACGATTTCCGAGTCTTTCCAAAATGTAATTTTCTCGAGTCGTCGACTCAACATAGGCTCTACTCGTGACCATAATTTGGCAAGAAGATGTGCTGCTGACAATTCGAGACGCGAAAGAGACTTGGTCTTTAGCGGAGCCACTCTAGACATTGCAGTAAGCAGCATACATCTGACACTACTAGCAGACTGGCTTCGTATGTATATGCAGCCTCCGTACGCTCTAATTGAAGCGTCGGAGAAGCCATGTATTTGGCAGATAGCACTCGACTCTAGGTTTACACACCGAGGAATGCTAATAGATGAGAGCTGCAGTAAGTTGGCTTCGAAATTCTGCCAGCTAGTGTCAAGGCGCAATGGAATCGACTCATCCCAATCTAGTTTTTGGTTCCAAAGTTCTTGCAGAAAGATGTTTGCTTTGGTGACTAGTGGCGCAAATAATCCAAGAGGCGAGCAGAGCCAACTGGCATCTAAAACAAATCGAAAGTCCTCTTTCGGCAACCAATGGATTCCTAGTGATGTAGTTGGGTTTTTGTCATTGAAGCTTAATGACTTTTCAGTGCAGTCACTGTCGAAAAATTTAGGGTGTTTCGAAAACCACTTCGTTAAGGTGAATCCGGCGAGTTTAATATTTTAATTCTCTCACTTCTTATAAGATCTAGAGACTCAAAATTTTCAGATCCTATTAATAAGTCATTAACATAGAAGTCTCTTTTTATGGCCAATAAACCGAGTGGATACTTAGTCGTATTAGCATCGCTGAGCATTTGTAAACACCGTGTTGCGAGAAATGGTGCAGGCGCAGTGCCGTAAGTGACGGTGTTAAGTTGAAAAATCTGAATTTGCTCTGAGGGATGCTCTCTCCACACAATAAGCGGACAGTGTCTGTCTTCTTTATGTATGATTATTTGGCGGTACATTTTAGTAATGTCTGCCGTTAAAGCGTACTTGTGTAAGCGAAAACGAAGAAGAGTTGAGTTTAATTCTTCTTGGATGGTTGGACCTACCAGCGAAAGTTCATTTAATGAAATTTGAGAAGAGGTACGAATCGACGCATCAAAGACATCTCGTAATTTTGTTGTTGTGCTTTCTGGCCTCAAAACGCACTGATGCGGAATGAAATAGTGTGGCTCACTCGGGATCTTATTATTTGTTGGGCTAATGTAACCCAGAGCTTTATACTCATTCATGAAGTCCAGATACATTTTACTAAGTTCTGGATCTTTCAATGTTCTTCTCGAACTTCTTCTTCAACCGCCGAACTGCGGTTTCATAGTTAACCGAGTAACTTACGATCAGCATTCTGACTTGAAGCCGTCCTGAAGGCAATACTTGAGTAGTATTAACGAAAAATGTTTCACATTCTTTTTGCTCTGGTGTGAATTTGATGCCATTTGTTTCTGAAGTTAATTCTTCTAGAGCCCAACATTTTTGGACTACCGAATTAATTGACTTTAAGTCTTCTTCAGCTTTGCATAATATGCTAGAGACAGAAGGAGGAGGACTTAGATTGCTGACATATTTGCCAGACACAATCCACCCTAAAAGGGCTTTCTCTAGCGTTGGTTGATTAGGACTGCTTTTAATTTGGCCAACCGCTAACAGATCGGAAATAAGATATCAATCTTTTTTGATTAATGGAATTCTGGATCCGCCAATTCAATATTGTGCCGAAATTCGTAATTATTTACCCGCGACTTAACAAACGCGCTTAATTTTGTCCCCACTTTCGTATAGGAATTTGCGGTTAAAGTTTTGTGTTAGCGTCGAATCCTCAACTTCTGTGCCAACTCTCCGTCATAAACTTGACTTGGGAGCCTGAGCCCACTTTTTAAAGTAGGGCAGGCGGTTAAATAATGGTCCTTTGATTTGCACTGTTGACACGTTGGCTGCTTAGTATTTGCAGCAACTAAAGCTAACTTCATCCTGTCCATGTGTTGCTGCTTCCTGTGATTCGTGCTGGTTGCGGTTGGCAGCTCAAAAAGTTTCGAAATTGTATTGAAAAATATTAAACGTTTATTATCGTAAACCTTTTTGAGGCCTCCCAATGCCTTCGGATAATTTTCGCCCGACATTTGAAACGCTTTTACTGTTCCCAAATCTTCTCCAGATAGGCAATTAACCAAGTGGTTAAATTTTTCAATATATGGGATATTTGGATCATTATGAACCAAACTCTCAAACAAACTCATGAAATTTTTGAATTCCGAATATTCTCCCTTGAATTTCGGCAAATTCATTTTTGGGAGTCTTGAGTTGTGAGACGTTACGAAAGATGTTTCGGCAATTGATGTTCTATTTTTGGCTAAAATAGTTTTAATTATTGATTTCGTTTCAACAATTATGTCCTCTAACTCCCCTCGTGCCTTCATCAATATCTTCAATTTTAGATTGGCATTTCATAGTGTGGCTTTTCACTGTGTGAATTTAATATCTCGAGCCGGCATTCCAATTCAATTGGATCTAACAACATGATTTTTCCAGAAGGCCCGTTTTAATTTAAACTCCCTTATTGGAGAAAAGTTGGCGATAGTTGGCCTTGGCTGCTCATTTTGGCTTTTTGAATTAAAATTCAGGATAAATTGAAAAACTTTGGCAACAGAAATAAATCTGGAAATATTGGGAATCGATTGACGAGAACGAAAAATAATGATATCAATTCTCAATTACACGAAAAGCCAAACGAAAGAAATAAACTCAAAATGAGCAATAGCACAATTGTAAAATTTTAAAGCGAAAAAATTTTGTTCGAGAATTAAATTTGTGAAAAACCGAGATAATCTGCGGAAAACTGACCGTATTAAAAATTTTAGATTATGCACTTTACAAAAAGGTCGCACTTGAATGTAAATGAAAATGCTACCGCTATCCCAGAATCCCTTTACATTCACTTCAATACAGTATATATCTATTTATATAATATGGGTACGTTTAATTTGTGTTTATTTTATTGTTTTTTTTTTTTGCACCACTTTCAGTAAATCGCACCCGTTACATGGTGCGTCGGCTGTTTGCCGGCGTTTACGTCCCTTTGGAACAGGATGCAGCTGCAGCTCATTCCCACGACGGCAGCAGCGAATTGACGTCAGCAGCAACGTGACGGCAGCAACGCAGCGATAGCAGCAGCGGCGAGATGGCAGTACAGAGATGGCAAAACAAAAAACAAACGGTTTTTATTTATACCAGCACTTTAAACGGCCCGCTCTTTTTTTATTGCGGCACTTTAAACGGTGCTTTTTTTAACGGCTCTGAAAAACTGTAACTTTTTTTTTTTTTTTTAATTAGAGCAAACACGTTTTGTGCTTTTATTTGTGCACATCACTGTACTGTAAATCATTTTGCACACTTGCACGTATGTATGTATTTTGGTATTTTCTATTTTTCGTACACTTATTCGTTTTTTCTTTAAACTGTACACTTTATGTGATCGCCTTGTTTTTTGTGTTTTAGGTATCTGATCACTTTTATAATTTATTGCACCTCTTCACCACTTTGTTGTTTTTTATCCTATTTTAGTATTTTAGGTATTACTTATATATAAAATGTATTACGAGATTTTAGCCCACACCACGATACTGATCATATATCAGTATATATATATAGTCCAGTCATTATAGTAAGTTCACCTCGGAATTCAGATACCCAGCTGAAAGTCTGTAAATACTTGTATATTGACACCCTAAAAGTTGTCTCAAAACCTACATATGGTAGGGTGTACGCAACTATTAAATTTCAAGGTCAAAGGTCACAAAAATCGGTTTTTTGCGCTTTTTTGTATCTCATTTGCTATGTGCTTTTTGCTACTGGTATCAATATTGTAGAATACAAAATTCTCTAAAAATTTTGTTTAAAATTTTTTTTCATACGGTGAACCGTTTTCGAGATAGAGGGCTTAGAGCGCGCGGTCACAGCATCACTTCAGGTCAACCGGTGCCTCCGATCAAAAACTCGCCATATATAGTTGATGAACTATCGATAAATCAATGATTATAAATATTTGTCAATTTTTATTAACTATTATATTATATTTTACTAAACTATTTATAATTTTAATCATCTTCTTCCTCTTCATCGTCGTCTTCCGGCTGCTGGTAAATTTAAAGCTGGTCTTCATTATCGTCTTCAACGACATTTGTTTCAAGTTCTTCCATTATTTCGGTGTCAAAAGTTCCATCTTCGTTAATGTCGCTCTGATATGGTAGAGCATTCAGACAAACTTGCCCATTACATTGGCCACAAGCTGAAGAGCATTGCAAGCCCGCTTTCCTGCATCCGCATCGCGAACCACAACCACTCTTGCAGTTGCAGAAAATTGTATTTAGCAAATGTTCTGGAGCAGGTGGTAAAATTGTCATGATAGGCTCCAGAAAATCGTTTCGCATTGCCCAACCCCAATCTGGGGTTCCAAATCATGCCCTAACCAAGTTTGAACTTTATAATGTACACGTTCGAAATGTTGATGAGCAGCTGCACTGGTTGGTGGAATATTTTAAAGCTGCACAGGTTTATTAAGTTTTGTAAACTTGACGTAATGCATATAACGAAGATGATCGAGACTTTTCACAGATTTCGAAGCATTATAGACTGCCAATAAGGTTTGAGTTCCACTCTCTAATAATTTCTGGGCCGAACAATTTTCTTCCTCAAATACTGCAGCTAGTTCATCCAAATTGGTCAATTTCTCAAAAACTTTTAAAAATGTTTTTTTTCCCTTTTTTAAAAGCGCAGAAGTTGTGTCACATCCACTTAATGCGTGCAGAAATAAAATATGTGTTTTGGAATGAGGATAATTATCAAAACTTTTAGTCGTGTATATCTCCGTTTTTACATTGCCTTTCCCAACTTTTTTAAAGAAAATTTCTTGTTCGTACGACAGTGTACGCCCAATTAAAATGATGAGTAAATCAATATCGTGTTCTATTATAACTTCAGTTTTTTCAGACTTTGATTCTTCAATTGCAGTTTCAACAATAAGAACATCCGCATCATCTCTGGCTTGTTTAGTAGTAATAGTTGCAGCTTGTAATTTTTCAATTAACATGTTAATGAGCCTATCTTTGTTTTTTCGATTTGATAAGAATTTTTCTTGAGTAACAGCTACAACTATTGTTTCATCGAAACAGACTTCATACGTTTTTAAAAGTGCAGCAGTTCTTCTCTGCTGCTTCATAGCTTCTACGTCTGAATATCCGTCAAATACAACAATTATTTTGGAACTGTAATGCCTTTGTAAATAATTTATGTATTTATCAAAAATAATAGAAAAAATATCTTCTCTGCTCCATACAACATGATGAAGAAGAAATCCGCCATCAATAATGAACGTCACATTATTTTCATTGAGAACAAAATCAATTGGGCTCATATTGTCATACAACGACGATTTTTTATCATGTAAGAAGTTATTAATTTTAATAAGGTTTAAATTCAAATATAATTCCTATATTTTCATTACAATTCTGCAATTTCATGTGCAGGTAAGTGTTGTTAAATAAATTAATACTGAATAAAAAGTGGAAGGGTTTGGAAAAAATTATAAAATATAATATAATAGTTAATAAAAATTGACAAATATAATTTATAATCATTGATTTATCGATAGTTCATCAACTATATATGATGCGTTTTTGATCGGAGGCACCGGTTGACCTGAAGTGATGCTGTGACCGCGCGCTCTAAGCCCTCTATCTCGAAAACGGTTCACCGTATGAAAAAAATTTTTATACAAATATTGTAGAGAATTTTGAATTCTACAATATTGATAATATCATATATACCAATAGCAAAAAACCCATAGGAAATGAGATATTTACAAAAAAAGCGGAAAAAACCGACTTTTGTGACCTTTGACCTTGAAATTTAATAGTTGCGTACACCCTACCATATGTAGGTTTTGAGACAACTTTTAGGGTGTCAATATACAAGTATTTACAGACTTACGGCTGGGTATCTGAATTCCGAGATTCTTACCTAATTTAAGCTTAAATGACTGGACTAATATATATATACATGTTTGGATTTTAATCGTTTTTATAATTTTTTTTAAATTAATGTTTTTAATTGTGTAAATGTTTTATTTGATTTCTTTTTGTCACTCTCATTAAACTACAAAAAGGCGAAAACCAAAAAGTTTAACACAGGCAATTGGTTGCGAAAACAATTTTATGCACTATTAATAGCACTTTTATGTATATAGATTAAATTTTACAATCACGCACTAGTCACTGCTCGGGTGCCACGAAAATTCGAACTTAATAATTTCTTCGGAGATTACATTGTTGCCTTAACTAAAAATCCGTGCCAAATTTCGTGAAGGTACCTCGCCAAATGAAAGAGTTTCCCATTCAAGCACTTGATTCCGATTGTTCAGTTTGTATGGCAACTATATGCTATAGTCATCCGCTCTGAATAATTTCTTCGGAGATTACATCGTAGCCTTAAATAATAATTTATGCCAAATTTCGTGAAGAAACCTCGTCAAATGAAAGAGTTTTCCATTCAAGCACTTGATTCCGATTATTCAGTTTGTATGGCAGCAGCTTTGAAAATTACATTGTTGTCTTAACTGACAATCCGTGCCAAATTTCGCAAAGATACCTCGTCAAATGAAAGAGTTTTCCATACAAGCACTTGATTCCGATTGTTCAGTTTGTATGAAATCAATTAGCTATAGTCATCCGATCTCAATAATTTCTTCGGAGATTACATCGTAGCCTTAAATAATAATTCGTACCAAATTTCGTGAAGAAATCTCGTCAAATGAAAGAGTTTTCCATACATGCACTTGATTCCGATTATTCAGTTTGTATGGCAGCTATATGCTATAGTCATCCGAACTGAATAATTTCTTTGGAGATTACATTCTTGCCTAAATTGAGAATCCGTGCCAAATTTTGTGAAGATACCTAGTCAAATGAAAGAGTTTTCCATACAAGAACTTGATTCCGATTGTTCAATTTGTATGGAATCTATATGCTATAGTCATCCGCTCTGAATAATTTCTTCGGAGATTACATCGTAGCCTTAAATAATAATTCGTGCCAAATTTCGTAAAGATACCTCGTCAAATGAAAGAGTTTTCCATACAAGAACTTAATTCCGATTGTTCAATTTGTATGGAATCTATATGCTATAGTCATCCGCTCTGAATAATTTCTTCGGAGATTACATCGTAGCGTTAAATAATAATTCGTGCCAAATTTCGTAAAGATACCTCGTCAAATGAAAGAGTTTTCCATTCAAGCACTTGATTCCGATAGTTCAGTTTGTATGGAATCTATATGCTATATTCATCCGATCTGAATAATCTCTTCGGAGATTACATTCTTGCCTAAACTGACAATCCGTGCCAAATTTCGTGAAGTTACCTCGACAAATGAAAGAGTTTTCCATTCAAGCACTTGATTCCGATTGTTCAGTTTGTATGGAATCTATATGCTATATTCTTCCGATCTGAATAATTTCTTCGGAGATTACATTCTTGCCTAAACTGACAATCCGTGCCAAATTTCGTGAAGTTACCTCGTCAAATGAAAGAGTTTTCCATATAAGCACTTGATTCCGATTGTTCAGTTTGTGTGAAATCAATTAGCTATAGTCATCCGATCTCAATAATTTCTTCGGAGATTACATCGTAGACTCAAATAATAATTCGTGCCAAATTTCGTGAAGATACCTCGTCAAATGAAAGAGTTTTCCATACAAGCACTTGATTCCGATTGTTCAATTTGTATGGAATCTATATGCTATAGTCATCCGCTCTGAATAATTTCTTCGGAGATTACATCGTAGACTTAAATAATAATTCGTGCCAAATTTCGTAAAGATACCTCGTCAAATGAAAGAGTTTTCCATACAAGAACTTGATTCCGATTGTCCAATTTGTATGGAATCTATATGCTATAATCATCCGAACTTTATTATTTCTTTGGAGATTACATTGTTGTGTTAACTGACAATCCGTGCAAAATTTCGTAAAGATACCTCGTCAAATGAAAGAGTTTTTGATACAAGCACTTAATTCCGATTGTTCAATTTGTATGGAATCTATATGCTATAGTCATCCGCTCTGAACAATTTCTTCGGAGATTACATCGTACACTTAAATAATAATTCGTCCCAAATTTCGTAAAGATACCTCGTCAAATGAAAGAGTTTTCCATACAAGAACTTGATTCCGATTGTCCAATTTGTATGGAATCATCCGAACTTTATTATTTCTTTGGAGATTACATAGTTGTCTTAACTGACAATCCGTGCCAAATTTCCTAAAGATACCTCGTCAAATGAAAGAATTATCCATACAAGCACTTGATTCCGACTGTTCAATTTATATGGAATCTATATGCTATAGTCATCCGATCTGAATAATTTCTGCGGAGATTACATCGTAGCCTTAAATAATAATTCTTGCCAAATTTCGTACAGATACCTCCTCAAACGAAAGAGTTTTCCATACAAGCACTTGATTCCGAATGTTCAATTTGTATGGAATCTATATGCTATAGTCATCCGCTCTGAATAATTTCTTCGGAGATTACACAAATGAAAGAGTTTTCCATACAAGAACTTGATTCCGATTGTTCAATTTGTATGGAATCTATATGCTATAGTCATCCGCTCTGAATAATTTCTTCGGAGATTACATCGTAGCCTTAAATAACAATTCGTGCCAAATTTCGTAAAGATACCTCGTCAAATGAAAGAGATTTCCATACAAGCACTTGATTCCGATTATTCAGTTTGTATGGCAGCTATATGCTATTATCAACCGAACTTTATTATTTCTTCGGAGATTACATTCTTGCCTTAACTGACAATCCGTGCCAAATTTATTGAAGAAACCTCGTCAAATGAAAGAGTTTGTCATACAAGCACTTGATTCCGATTATTCAGTTTGTATAGCAGCTATATGCTGTAATCATCCAAACTTTATTATTTCTTTGGAGATTACATTGTTGTCTTAACTGACAATCCGTGCCAAATTTCGTAAAAATACCTCGTCAAATGAAAGAATTATCCATACAAGCACTTGATTCCGATTGTTCAATTTATATGGAATCTATATGCTATAGTCATCTGATCTGAATAATTTCTTCGGAGATTACATCGTAGCCTAAAATAGTAATTCTTGCCAAATTTCGTAAAGATACCTCGTCAAATGAAAGAGTTTTCCATACAAGCACTTGATTCCGATTGTTCAATTTGTATGGAATCTATATGCTATAGTCATCCGCTCTGAATAATTTCTTCGGAGATTACATCGTAGCCTTAAAAAATAATTCGTGCCAAATTTCGTAAAGATACCTCGTTAAATGAAAGAGTTTTCCATACAAGCATTTGATTCCGATTGTTCAATTTGTATGGAATCTATATGCTATAGTCATCCGAACTTTATTATTTCTTTGGAGATTACATTGTTGTGTTAACTGACAATCCGTGCCAAATTTCGTAAAGATACCTCGTCAAATGAAAGAGTTTTTGATACAAGCACTTAATTCCGATTGTTCAATTTGTATGGAATCTATATGCTATTATCAACCGAACTTTATTATTTCTTCGGAGATTACATTCTTGCCTTAACTGACAATCCGTGCCAAATTTATTGAAGAAACCTCGTCAAATGAAAGAGTTTGTCATACAAGCACTTGATTCCGATTATTCAGTTTGTATAGCAGCTATATGCTGTAATCATCCAAACTTTATTATTTCTTTGGAGATTACATTGTTGTCTTAACTGACAATCCGTGCCAAATTTCGTAAAAATACCTCGTCAAATGAAAGAATTATCCATACAAGCACTTGATTCCGATTGTTCAATTTATATGGAATCTATATGCTATAGTCATCTGATCTGAATAATTTCTTCGGAGATTACATCGTAGCCTAAAATAGTAATTCTTGCCAAATTTCGTAAAGATACCTCGTCAAATGAAAGAGTTTTCCATACAAGAACTTGATTCCGATTGTCCAATTTGTATGGAATCTATATGCTATAATCATCCGAACTTTATTATTTCTTTGGAGATTACATTGTTGTGTTAACTGACAATCCGTGCCAAATTTCGTAAAGATACCTCGTCAAATGAAAGAGTTTGTCATACAAGCACTTGATTCCGATTATTCAGTTTGTATAGCAGCTATATGCTGTAATCATCCAAACTTTATTATTTCTTTGGAGATTACATTGTTGTCTTAACTGACAATCCGTGCCAAATTTCGTAAAAATACCTCGTCAAATGAAAGAATTATCCATACAAGCACTTGATTCCGACTGTTCAATTTATATGGAATCTATATGCTATAGTCATCCGATCTGAATAATTTCTTCGGAGATTACATCGTAGCCTTAAAAAATAATTCGTGCCAAATTTCGTAAAGATACCTCGTCAAATGAAAGAGTTTTCCATACAAGCACTTGATTCCGATTGTTCAATTTGTATGGAATCTATATGCTATAGTCATCCGCTCTGAATAATTTCTTCGGAGATTACATCGTAGCCTTAAAAAATAATTCGTGCCAAATTTCGTAAAGATACCTCGTCAAATGAAAGAGATTTCCATACAAGCACTTGATTCCGATTATTCAGTTTGTATGGCAGCTATATGCTATTATCAACCGAACTTTATTATTTCTTCGGAGATTACATTCTTGCCTTAACTGACAATCCGTGCCAAATTTATTGAAGAAACCTCGTCAAATGAAAGAGTTTGTCATACAAGCACTTGATTCCGATTATTCAGTTTGTATAGCAGCTATATGCTGTAATCATCCAAACTTTATTATTTCTTTGGAGATTACATTGTTGTCTTAACTGACAATCCGTGCCAAATTTCGTAAAAATACCTCGTCAAATGAAAGAATTATCCATACAAGCACTTGATTCCGATTGTTCAATTTATATGGAATCTATATGCTATAGTCATCTGATCTGAATAATTTCTTCGGAGATTACATCGTAGCCTAAAATAGTAATTCTTGCCAAATTTCGTAAAGATACCTCGTCAAATGAAAGAGTTTTCCATACAAGCACTTGATTCCGATTGTTCAATTTGTATGGAATCTATATGCTATAGTCATCCGCTCTGAATAATTTCTTCGGAGATTACATCGTACACTTAAATAATAATTCGTCCCAAATTTCGTAAAGATACCTCGTCAAATGAAAGAGTTTTCCATACAAGAACTTGATTCCGATTGTCCAATTTGTATGGAATCATCCGAACTTTATTATTTCTTTGGAGATTACATAGTTGTCTTAACTGACAATCCGTGCCAAATTTCCTAAAGATACCTCGTCAAATGAAAGAATTATCCATACAAGCACTTGATTCCGACTGTTCAATTTATATGGAATCTATATGCTATAGTCATCCGATCTGAATAATTTCTGCGGAGATTACATCGTAGCCTTAAATAATAATTCTTGCCAAATTTCGTACAGATACCTCCTCAAACGAAAGAGTTTTCCATACAAGCACTTGATTCCGAATGTTCAATTTGTATGGAATCTATATGCTATAGTCATCCGCTCTGAATAATTTCTTCGGAGATTACACAATTGAAAGAGTTTTCCATACAAGAACTTGATTCCGATTGTTCAATTTGTATGGAATCTATATGCTATAGTCATCCGCTCTGAATAATTTCTTCGGAGATTACATCGTAGCCTTAAATAACAATTCGTGCCAAATTTCGTAAAGATACCTCGTCAAATGAAAGAGATTTCCATACAAGCACTTGATTCCGATTATTCAGTTTGTATGGCAGCTATATGCTATTATCAACCGAACTTTATTATTTCTTCGGAGATTACATTCTTGCCTTAACTGACAATCCGTGCCAAATTTATTGAAGAAACCTCGTCAAATGAAAGAGTTTGTCATACAAGCACTTGATTCCGATTATTCAGTTTGTATAGCAGCTATATGCTGTAATCATCCAAACTTTATTATTTCTTTGGAGATTACATTGTTGTCTTAACTGACAATCCGTGCCAAATTTCGTAAAAATACCTCGTCAAATGAAAGAATTATCCATACAAGCACTTGATTCCGATTGTTCAATTTATATGGAATCTATATGCTATAGTCATCTGATCTGAATAATTTCTTCGGAGATTACATCGTAGCCTAAAATAGTAATTCTTGCCAAATTTCGTAAAGATACCTCGTCAAATGAAAGAGTTTTCCATACAAGCACTTGATTCCGATTGTTCAATTTGTATGGAATCTATATGCTATAGTCATCCGCTCTGAATAATTTCTTCGGAGATTACATCGTAGCCTTAAAAAATAATTCGTGCCAAATTTCGTAAAGATACCTCGTTAAATGAAAGAGTTTTCCATACAAGCATTTGATTCCGATTGTTCAATTTGTATAGAATCTATATGCTATAGTCATCCGCTCTGAATAATTTCTTCGGAGATTACATCGTAGGCTTAAATAATAATTCGTGCCAAATTTCGTAAAGATACCTCGTCAAATGAAAGAGTTTTCCATACAAGAATTTGATTCCGATTGTTTAATTTGTATGGAATCTATATGCTATAGTCATCCGCTCTGAATAATTTCTTCGGAGATTACATCGTAGCCTTAAATAATAATTCGTCCCAAATTTCGTAAAGATACCTCGTCAAATGAAAGAGTTTTCCATACAAGAACTTGATTCCGATTGTTCAATTTGTATGGAATCTATATGCTATAGTCATCCGCTCTGAATAATTTCTTCGGAGATTACATCGTAGCCTTAAAAAATAATTCGTGCCAAATTTCGTAAAGATACCTCGTTAAATGAAAGAGTTTTCCATACAAGCATTTGATTCCGATTGTTTAATTTGTATGGAATCTATTTGCTATAGTCATCTGATCTGAATAATTTCTTCGGAGATTACATCGTAGCCTAAAATAGTAATTCTTGCCAAATTTCGTAAAGATACCTCGTCAAATGAAAGAGTTTTCCATACAAGAATTTGATTCCGATTGTTCAATTTGTATGGAATCTATTTGCTATAGTCATCCGCTCTGAATAATTTCTTCGGAGATTACATCGTAGATTTAAATAATAATTCGTCCCAAATTTCGTAAAGATACCTCGTCAAATGAAAGAGTTTTCCATACAAGAACTTGATTCCGATTGTTCAATTTGTATGGAATCTATATGCTATAGTCATCCGCTCTGAATAATTTCTTCGGAGATTACATCGTAGACTTAAATAATAATTCGTGCCAAATTTCGTAAAGATACCTCGTCAAATGAAAGAGTTTTCCATACAAGAACTTGATTCCGATAGTTTAATTTGTATGGAATCTATATGCTATAGTCATCCGCTCTGAATAATTTCTTCGGAGATTACATCGTAGTTTTAAATAATAATTCATGCCAAATTTCGTAAAGATACCTCGTCAAATGAAAGAGTTTTCCATACAAGCACTTGATTCCGATTATTCAGTTTGTATGGCAGCTATATGCTATAATCATCCGAACTTTATTATTTCTTTGGAGATTACATTGTTGTGTTAACTGACAATCCGTGCCAAATTTCGTGAAGAAACCTCGTCAAATGAAAGAGTTTTTCATACAAGCACTTGATTCCGATTATTCAGTTTGTATGGCAGCTATATGCTATAATCATCCAAACTTTATTATTTCTTTGGAGATTACATTGTTGTCTTAACTGAAAATCCGTGCCAAATTTCGTAAAGATACCTCGTCAAATGAAAGAATTATCCATACAAGCACTTGATTCCAATTGTTCAATTTACATGGAATCTATATGCTACAGTCATCCGATCTGAATAATTTCTTCGGAGATTATATCGTAGCCTTAAATAGTAATTCTTGCCAAATTTCGTAAAGATACCTCGCCAAATGAAAGAGTTTTCCATACAAGCACTTGATTCCGATTGTTCAATTTGTATGGAATCTATATGCTATAGTCATCCGCTCTGAATAATTTCTTCGGAGATTACATCGTAGCCTTAAATAATAATTCGTGCCAAATTTCGTAAAGATACCTAGTCAAATGAAAGAGTTTTCTATACATGAACTTGATTCCGATTGTTCAATTTGTATGGAATCTATATGCTATAGTCATCCGCTCTGAATGATTTCTTCGGAGATTACATCGTAGCCTTAAGTTATATATCGTGCCAAATTTCGTAAAGATACCTCGTCAAATGAAAGAGTTTTCCATACAAGCACTTGATTCCGATTATTCAGTTTGTATGGCAGCTATATGCGGTAATCATCCAAAATTTATTATTTCTTTGGAGATTACATTGTTGTCTTAACTGACAATCCGTGCCAAATTTCGTAAAGATACCTCGTCAAATGAAAGAGTTTTCCATACAAGCACTTGATTCCGATTGTTCAATTTGTATGGAATCTATATGCTATAGTCATCCGCTCTGAATAATTTCTTCGGAGATTACATCGTAGCCTTAAATAATAATTCGTGCCAAATTTCGTAAAGATACCTCGTTAAATGAAAGAGTTTTCCATACAAGCATTTGATTCCGATTGTTCAATTTGTATGGAATCTATATGCTATAGTCATCCGCTCTGAATAATTTCTTCGGAGATTACATCGTAGCCTTAAATAATAATTCGTGCCAAATTTCGTAAAGATACCTAGTCAAATGAAAGAGTTTTCTATACAAGAACTTGATTCCGATTGTTCAATTTGTATGGAATCTATATGCTATAGTCATCCGCTCTGAATAATTCCTTCGGAGATTACATCGTAGGCTTAAATAATAATTTGTGCCAAATTTCGTAAAGATACCTCGTCAAATGAAAGAGTTTTCCATACAAGAATTTGATTCCGATTGTTCAATTTGTATGGAATCTATATGCTATAGTCATCCGCTCTGAATAATTTCTTCGGAGATTACATCGTAGCCTTAAATAATAATTCGTCCCAAATTTCGTAAAGATACCTCGTCAAATGAAAGAGTTTTCCATACAAGCACTTGATTCCGATTGTTCAATTTGTATGGAATCTATATGCTATCGTCATATGCTCTGAATAATTTCTTCGGAGATTACATCGTAGCCTTAAATAATAATTCGTGCCAAATTTCGTAAAGATACCTCGTCAAATGAAAGAGTTTTCCATACAAGCATTTGATTCCGATTGTTCAATTTGTATGGAATCTATATGCTATAGTCATCCGCTCTGAATAATTTCTTCGGAGATTACATCGTAGGCTTAAATAATAATTCGTGCCAAATTTCGTAAAGATACCTCGTCAAATGAAAGAGTTTTCCATACAAGAATTTGATTCCGATTGTTCAATTTGTATGGAATCTATATGCTATAGTCATCCGCTCTGAATAATTTCTTCGGAGATTACATCGTAGGCTTAAATAATAATTCGTGCCAAATTTCGTAAAGATACCTCGTCAAATGAAAGAGTTTTCCATACAAGAATTTGATTCCGATTGTTCAATTTGTATGGAATCTATATGCTATAGTCATCCGCTCTGAATAATTTCTTCGGAGATTACATCGTAGCCTTAAATAATAATTCGTGCCAAATTTCGTAAAGATACCTCGTCAAATGAAAGAGTTTTCCTTACAAGAATTTGATTCCGATTGTTCAATTTGTATGGAATCTATATGCTATAGTCATCCGCTCTGAATAATTTCTTCGGAGATTACATCGTAGCCTTAAATAATAATTCGTCCCAAATTTCGTAAAGATACCTCGTCAAATGAAAGAGTTTTCCATACAAGCACTTGATTCCGATTGTTCAATTTGTATGGAATCTATATGCTATAGTCATCCGCTCTGAATAATTTCTTCGGAGATTACATCGTAGCCTTAAATAATAATTCGTGCCAAATTTCGTAAAGATACCTCGTCAAATGAAAGAGTTTTCTATACAAGAACTTGATTCCGATTGTTCAATTTGTATGGAATCTATATGCTATAGTCATCCGCTCTGAATAATTTCTTCGGAGATTACATCGTAGGCTTAAATAATAATTCGTGCCAAATTTCGTAAAGATACCTAGTCAAAAGAAAGAGTTTTCTATACAAGAACTTGATTCCGATTGTTCAATTTGTATGGAATCTATATGCTATAGTCATCCGCTCTGAATAATTTCTTCGGAGATTACATCGTAGCCTTAAATAATAATTCGTCCAAAATTTCGTAAAGATACCTCGTCAAATGAAAGAGTTTTCCCATACAAGCACTTGATTCCGATTGTTCAATTTGTATGGAATCTATATGCTATAGTCATCCGCTCTGAATAATTTCTTCGGAGATTACATCGTAGCCTTAGATAATAATTCGTGCCAAATTTCGTAAAGATACCTCGTCAAATGAAAGAGCTTTCTATACAAGAACTTGATTCCGATTGTTCAATTTGTATGGAATCTATATGCTATAGTCATCCGCTCTGAATAATTTCTTCGGAGATTACATCGTAGCCTTAAATAATAATTCGTGCCAAATTTCGTAAAGATACCTAGTCAAATGAAAGAGTTTTCTATACAAGAACTTGATTCCGATTGTTCAATTTGTATGGAATCTATATGCTATAGTCATCCGCTCTGAATAATTTCTTCGGAGATTACATCGTAGGCTTAAATAATAATTCGTGCCAAATTTCGTAAAGATACCTCGTCAAATGAAAGAGTTTTCCATACAAGAATTTGATTCCGATTGTTCAATTTGTATGGAATCTATATGCTATAGTCATACGCTCTGAATAATTTCTTCGGAGATTACATCGTAGCCTTAAATAATAATTCGTCCCAAATTTCGTAAAGATACCTCGTCAAATGAAATAGTTTTCCATACAAGCACTTGATTCCGATTGTTCAATTTGTATGGAATCTATATGCTATAGTCATCCGCTCTGAATAATTTCTTCGGAGATTACATCCTAGCCTTAAATAATAATTCGTGCCAAATTTCGTAAAGATACCTCGTCAAATGAAAGAGTTTTCCATACAAGCATTTGATTCCGATTGTTCAATTTGTATGGAATCTATATGCTATAGTCATCCGCTCTGAATAATTTCTTCGGAGATTACATCGTAAGCTTAAATAATAATTCGTGCCAAATTTCGTAAAGATACCTCGTCAAATGAAAGAGTTTTCCATACAAGAATTTGATTCCGATTGTTCAATTTGTATGGAATCAATATGCTATAGTCATCCGCTCTGAATAATTTCTTCGGAGATTACATCGTAGCCTTAAATAATAATTCGTCCCATATTTCGTAAAGATACCTCGTCAAATGAAAGAGTTTTCCATACAAGAACTTGATTCCGATTGTTCAATTTGTATGGAATCTATATGCTATAGTCATCCGCTCTGAATAATTTCTTCGGAGATTACATCGTAGACTTAAATAATAATTCGTGCCAAATTTCGTAAAGATACCTCGTCAAATGAAAGAGTTTTCCATACAAGCATTTGATTCCGATTGTTCAATTTGTATGGCAGCTATATGCTGTAATCATCCAAAATTTATTATTTCTTTGGAGATTACATTGTTGTCTTAACTGACAATCCGTGCCAAATTTCGTAAAGATACCTCGTCAAATGAAAGAGTTTTCCATACAAGCACTTGATTCCGATTGTTCAATTTGTATGGAATCTATATGCTATAGTCATCCGCTCTGAATAATTTCTTCGGAGATTACATCGTAGCCTTAAATAATAATTCGTGCCAAATTTCGTAAAGATACCTCGTTAAATGAAAGAGTTTTCCATACAAGCATTTGATTCCGATTGTTCAATTTGTATGGAATCTATATGCTATAGTCATCCGCTCTGAATAATTTCTTCGGAGATTACATCGTAGCCTTAAATAATAATTCGTGCCAAATTTCGTAAAGATACCTCGTCAAATGAAAGAGTTTTCCATACAAGCACTTGATTCCGATTGTTCAATTTGTATGGAATCTATATGCTATAGTCATCCGCTCTGAATAATTTCTTCGGAGATTACATTGTAGGCTTAAATAATAATTTGTGCCAAATTTCGTAAAGATACCTCGTCAAATGAAAGAGTTTTCCATACAAGAATTTGATTCCGATTGTTCAATTTGTATGGAATCTATATGCTATAGTCATCCGCTCTGAATAATTTCTTCGGAGATTACATCGTAGCCTTAAGTTATATATCGTCCCAAATTTCGTAAAGATACCTCGTCAAATGAAAGAGTTTTCCATACAAGCACTTGATTCCGATTGTTCAATTTGTATGGAATCTATATGCTATCGTCATATGCTCTGAATAATTTCTTCGGAGATTACATCGTAGCCTTAAATAATAATTCGTGCCAAATTTCGTAAAGATACCTCGTCAAATGAAAGAGTTTTCCATACAAGAACTTGATTCCGATTGTTCAATTTGTATGGAATCTATATGCTATAGTCATCCGCTCTGAATAATTTCTTCGGAGATTACATCGTAGACTTAAATAATAATTCGTGCCAAATTTCGTAAAGATACCTCGTCAAATGAAAGAGTTTTCCATACAAGCATTTGATTCCGATTGTTCAATTTGTATGGCAGCTATATGCTGTAATCATCCAAAATTTATTATTTCTTTGGAGATTACATTGTTGTCTTAACTGACAATCCGTGCCAAATTTCGTAAAGATACCTCGTCAAATGAAAGAGTTTTCCATACAAGCACTTGATTCCGATTGTTCAATTTGTATGGAATCTATATGCTATAGTCATCCGCTCTGAATAATTTCTTCGGAGATTACATCGTAGCCTTAAATAATAATTCGTGCCAAATTTCGTAAAGATACCTAGTCAAATGAAAGAGTTTTCTATACAAGAACTTGATTCCGATTGTTCAATTTGTATGGAATCTATATGCTATAGTCATCCGCTCTGAATAATTTCTTCGGAGATTACATCGTAGCCTTAAGTTATATATCGTCCCAAATTTCGTAAAGATACCTCGTCAAATGAAAGAGTTTTCCATACAAGCACTTGATTCCGATTGTTCAATTTGTATGGAATCTATATGCTATCGTCATATGCTCTGAATAATTTCTTCGGAGATTACATCGTAGCCTTAAATAATAATTCGTGCCAAATTTCGTAAAGATACCTCGTCAAATGAAAGAGTTTTCCATACAAGAATTTGATTCCGATTGTTCAATTTGTATGGAATCTATATGCTATAGTCATCCGCTCTGAATAATTTCTTCGGAGATTACATCGTAGCCTTTAATAATAATTCGTGCCAAATTTCGTAAAGATACCTAGTCAAATGAAAGAGTTTTCTATACAAGAACTTGATTCCGATTGTTCAATTTGTATGGAATCTATATGCTATAGTCATCCGCTCTGAATAATTTCTTCGGAGATTACATCCTAGCCTTAAATAATAATTCGTCCCATATTTCGTAAAGATACCTCGTCAAATGAGAGAGTTTTCCATACAAGAATTTGATTCCGATTGTTCAATTTGTATGGAATCTATATGCTATCGTCATATGCTCTGAATAATTTCTTCGGAGATTACATCGTAGCCTTAAATAATAATTCGTGCCAAATTTCGTAAAGATACCTCGTCAAATGAAAGAGTTTTCCATACAAGAACTTGATTCCGATTGTTCAATTTGTATGGAATCTATATGCTATAGTCATCCGCTCTGAATAATTTCTTCGGAGATTACATCGTAGACTTAAATAATAATTCGTGCCAAATTTCGTAAAGATACCTAGTCAAATGAAAGAGTTTTCTATACAAGAACTTGATTCCGATTGTTCAATTTGTATGGAATCTATATGCTATAGTCATCCGCTCTGAATAATTTCTTCGGAGATTACATCCTAGCCTTAAATAATAATTCGTCCCATATTTCGTAAAGATACCTCGTCAAATGAGAGAGTTTTCCATACAAGAATTTGATTCCGATTGTTCAATTTGTATGGAATCTATATGCTATAGTCATCCGCTCTGAATAATTTCTTCGGAGATTACATCGTAGCCTTAAATAATAATTCGTCCCAAATTTCGTAAAGATACCTCGTCAAATGAAAGAGTTTTCCATACAAGCACTTGATTCCGATTGTTCAATTTGTATGGAATCTATATGCTATAGTCATCCGCTCTGAATAATTTCTTCGGAGATTACATCGTA
Source organism: Bactrocera oleae (assembly GCF_042242935.1). Taxonomy (NCBI): domain Eukaryota; kingdom Metazoa; phylum Arthropoda; class Insecta; order Diptera; family Tephritidae; genus Bactrocera; species Bactrocera oleae. The sequence continues at coordinate 3,045,279 of NC_091542.1, read as the reverse complement.
GCCTTAAATAATAATTCGTCCCAAATTTCGTAAAGATACCTCGTCAAATGAAAGAGTTTTCCATACAAGCACTTGATTCCGATTGTTCAATTTGTATGGAATCTATATGCTATAGTCATCCGCTCTGAATAATTTCTTCGGAGATTACATCCTAGCCTTAAATAATAATTCGTGCCAAATTTCGTAAAGATACCTCGTCAAATGAAAGAGTTTTCCATACAAGCATTTGATTCCGATTGTTCAATTTGTATGGAATCTATATGCTATAGTCATCCGCTCTGAATAATTTCTTCGGAGATTACATCGTAAGCTTAAATAATAATTCGTGCCAAATTTCGTAAAGATACCTCGTCAAATGAAAGAGTTTTCCATACAAGAATTTGATTCCGATTCTTCAATTTGTATGGAATCAATATGCTATAGTCATCCGCTCTGAATAATTTCTTCGGAGATTACATCGTAGCCTTAAATAATAATTCGTCCCATATTTCGTAAAGATACTTCGTCAAATGAAAGAGTTTTCCATACAAGAACTTGATTCCGATTGTTCAATTTGTATGGAATCTATATGCTATAGTCATCCGCTCTGAATAATTTCTTCGGAGATTACATCGTAGACTTAAATAATAATTCGTGCCAAATTTCGTAAAGATACCTCTTCAAATGAAAGAGTTTTCCATACAAGAACTTGATTCCGATTGTTCAATTTGTATGGAATCTATATGCTATAGTCATCCGCTCTGAATAATTTCTTCGGAGATTACATCGTAGCGTTAAATAATAATTCGTGCCAAATTTCGTAAAGATACCTCGTCAAATGAAAGAGTTTTCCATTCAAGCACTTGATTCCGATAGTTCAGTTTGTATGGAATCTATATGCTATATTCATCCGATCTGAATAATTTCTTCGGAGATTACATTCTTGCATAAACTGACAATCCGTGCCAAGTTTCGTGAAGATACCTCGACAAATGAAAGAGTTTTCCATTCAAGCACTTGATTCCGATTATTCAGTTTGTATGGCAGCTATATGCTATAATCATCCGAACTTTATTATTTCTTCGGAGATTACATTCTTGCCTTAACTGACAATCCGTGCCAAATTTCGTGAAGAAACCTCGTCAAATGAAAGAGTTTTTTATGCAAGCACTTGATTCCGATTGTTCAATTTGTATGGAATCTATATGCTATAGTCATCCGCTCTGAATAATTTCTTCGGAGATTACATCGTAGCTGTAAATAATAATTCACGCCAAATTTCGTAAAGATACCTCGTCAAATGAAAGAGTTTTCCATACAATCACTTGATTCCGATTATTCAGTTTGTATGGCAGCTATATGCTATAATCATCCGAACTTTATTATTTCTTCGGAGATTACATTCTTGCCTTAACTGACAATCCGTGCCAAATTTCGTGAAGAAACCTCGTCAAATGAAAGAGTTTTTTATACAAGCACTTGATTGCAATTATTCAGTTTGTATGGCAGCTATATGCTATAATCATCCAAACTTTATTATTTCTTTGGAGATAACATTGTTGTCTTAACTGACAATCCGTGCCAAATTTCGTAAAGATACCTCGTCAAATGAAAGAATTATCCATACAAGCACTTGATTCCGATTGTTCAATTTATATGGAATCTGTATGCTATAGTCATCCAATCTAAATAATTTCTTCGGAGATTACATCGTAGCCTTAAATAATAATTCTTGCCAAATTTCGTAAAGATACCTCGTAAATTAAAGAGTTTTCCATACAAGCATTTAATTCCGATTGTTCAATTTGTATGGAATCTATTTGCTATAGTCATCCGCTCTGAATAATTTCTCCGGAGATTACATCGTAGCCTTAAATAATAATTCGTGACAAATTTCGTAAAGATACCTCGTCAAATGAAAGAGTTTTCCATACAAGAACTTGATTCCGATTGTTCAATTTGTATGGAATCTATATGCTATAGTCATCCGCTCTGAATAATTTCTTCGGAGATTACATAGTAGCTTTAAATAATAATTCATGCCAAATTTCGTAAAGATACCTCGACAAATGAAAGAGTTTTCCATTCAAACACTTGATTCCGATTATTCAGTTTGTATGGCAGCTATATGCTATAGTCATCCGAACTTTATAATTTCTTTGGAGATAACATTGTTTTTTTAACTGACAATCCGTGCCAAATTTCGTAAAGATTCCTCGTCAAATGAAAGAATTATCCATACAAGCACTTGATTCCGATTGTTCAATTTATATGGAATCTGTATGCTATAGTCATCCAATCTGAATAATTTCTTCGGAGATTACATCGTAGCCTTAAATAATAATTCTTGCCAAATTTCGTAAAGATACCTCGTAAATTAAAGAGTTTTCCATACAAGCATTTAATTCCGATTGTTCAATTTGTATGGAATCTATTTGCTATAGTCATCCGCTCTGAATAATTTCCCCGGAGATTACATCGTAGCTTTAAATAATAATTCATGCCAAATTTCGTAAAGATACCTCGACAAATGAAAGAGTTTTCCATTCAAACACTTGATTCCGATTATTCAGTTTGTATGGCAGCTATATGCTATAGTCATCCGAACTTTATAATTTCTTTGGAGATAACATTGTTGTCTTAACTGACAATCCGTGCCAAATTTCGTAAAGATACCTCGTCAAATGAAAGAATTATCCATACAAGCACTTGATTCCGATTGTTCAATTTATATGGAATCTGTATGCTATAGTCATCCAATCTGAATAATTTCTTCGGAGATTACATCGTAGCCTTAAATAATAATTCTTGCCAAATTTCGTAAAGATACCTTGTAAATTAAAGAGTTTTCCATACAAGCATTTAATTCCGATTGTTCAATTTGTATGGAATCTATTTGCTATAGTCATCCGCTCTGAATAATTTCCCCGGAGATTACATCGTAGCTTTAAATAATAATTCGTGCCAAATTTCGTAAAGATACCTCGTCAAATGAAAGAGTTTTCCATACAAGAACTTGATTCCGATTGTTCAATTTGTATGGAATCTATATGCTATAGTCATCCGCTCTGAATAATTTCTTGGGAGATTACATCGTAGCTTTAAATAATAATTCATGCCAAATTTCGTAAAGATACCTCGTCAAATGAAAGAATTTTCCATACAATCACTTGATTCCGATTATTCAGTTTGTATGGCAGCTATATGCTTTAATCATCCGAACTTTATTATTTCTTCGGAGATTACATTCTTGCCTTAACTGACAATCCGTGCCAAATTTCGTAAAGATACCTCGTCAAATGAAAGAATTATCCATACAAGCACTTGATTCCGATTGTTCAATTTATATGGAATCTGTATGCTATAGTCATCCAATCTGAATAATTTCTTCGGAGATTACATCGTAGCCTTAATATTAATTCTTGCCAAATTTCGTAAAGATACCTCGTAAATTAAAGAGTTTTCCATACAAGCATTTAATTCCGATTGTTCAATTTGTATGGAATCTATTTGCTGTAGTCATCCGCTCTGAATAATTTCTCCGGAGATTAAATCGTAGCCTTAAATAATAATTCGTGCCAAATTTCGTAAAGATACCTCGTCAAATGAAAGAGTTTTCCATACAAGAACTTGATTCCGATTGTTCAATTTGTATGGAATCTATATGCTTTAGTCATCCGCTCTTAATAATTTCTTCGGAGATTACATCGTAGCTTTAAATAATAATTCATGCCAAATTTCGTAAAGATACCTCGTCAAATGAAAGAGTTTTCCATACAATCACTTGATTCCGATTATTCAGTTTGTATGGCAGCTATATGCTATAATCATCCGAACTTTATTATTTCTTCGGAGATTACATTCTTGCCTTAACTGACAATCCGTGCCAAATTTCGTGAAGAAACCTCGTCAAATGAAAGTGTTTTTCATACAAGCACTTGATTCCAATTATTCAGTTTGTGTGGCAGCAATATGATATTATCATCCAAACTTTATTATTTCTTTGCAGATAACATTGTTGTCTTAACTGACAATCCGTGCCAAATTTCGTAAAGATACCTCGTCAAATGAAAGAATTATCCATACAAGCACTTGATTCCGATTGTTCAATTTATATGGAATCTGTATGCTATAGTCATCCAATCTAAATAATTTCTTCGGAGATTACATCGTAGCCTTAAATAATAATTCTTGCCAAATTTCGTAAAGATACCTCGTAAATTAAAGAGTTTTCCATACAAGCATTTAATTCCGATTGTTCAATTTGTATGGAATCTATTTGCTATAGTCATCCGCTCTGAATAATTTCTCCGGAGATTACATTGTAGCCATAAATAATAATTCGTGCCAAATTTCGTAAAGATACCTCGTCAAATGAAAGAGTTTTCCATACAAGAATTTGATTCCGATTGTTCAATTTGTATGGAATCTATATGCTATAGTCATCCGCTCTGAATAATTTCTTCGGAGATTACATCGTAGCCTTAAATAATAATTCGTCCCAAATTTCGTAAAGATACCTCGTCAAATGAAAGAGTTTTCCATACAAGCACTTGATTCCGATTGTTCAATTTGTATGGAATCTATATGCTATAGTCATCCGCTCTGAATAATTTCTTCGGAGATTACATCCTAGCCTTAAATAATAATTCGTGCCAAATTTCGTAAAGATACCTCGTCAAATGAAAGAGTTTTCCATACAAGAATTTGATTCCGATTGTTCAATTTGTATGGAATCAATATGCTATAGTCATCCGCTCTGAATAATTTCTTCGGAGATTACATCGTAGCCTTAAATAATAATTCGTCCCATATTTCGTAAAGATACCTCGTCAAATGAAAGAGTTTTCCATACAAGAATTTGATTCCGATTGTTCAATTTGTATGGAATCTATATGCTATAGTCATCCGCTCTGAATAATTTCTTCGGAGATTACATCGTAGCCTTAAATAATAATTCGTCCCAAATTTCGTAAAGATACCTCGTCAAATGAAAGAGTTTTCCATACAAGCACTTGATTCCGATTGTTCAATTTGTATGGAATCTATATGCTATAGTCATCCGCTCTGAATAATTTCTTCGGAGATTACATCCTAGCCTTAAATAATAATTCGTGCCAAATTTCGTAAAGATACCTCGTCAAATGAAAGAGTTTTCCATACAAGAATTTGATTCCGATTGTTCAATTTGTATGGAATCAATATGCTATAGTCATCCGCTCTGAATAATTTCTTCGGAGATTACATCGTAGCCTTAAATAATAATTCGTCCCAAATTTCGTAAAGATACCTCGTCAAATGAAAGAGTTTTCCATACAAGCACTTGATTCCGATTGTTCAATTTGTATGGAATCTATATGCTATAGTCATCCGCTCTGAATAATTTCTTCGGAGATTACATCCTAGCCTTAAATAATAATTCGTGCCAAATTTCGTAAAGATACCTCGTCAAATGAAAGAGTTTTCCATACAAGAATTTGATTCCGATTGTTCAATTTATATGGAATCAATATGCTATAGTCATCCGCTCTGAATAATTTCTTCGGAGATTACATCCTAGCCTTAAATAATAATTCGTCCCATATTTCGTAAAGATACCTCGTCAAATGAAAGAGTTTTCCATACAAGAACTTGATTCCGATTGTTCAATTTGTATGGAATCTATATGCTATAGTCATCCGCTCTGAATAATTTCTTCGGAGATTACATCCTAGCCTTAAATAATAATTCGTCCCATATTTCGTAAAGATACCTCGTCAAATGAAAGAGTTTTCCATACAAGAACTTGATTCCGATTGTTCAATTTGTATGGAATCTATATGCTATAGTCATCCGCTCTGAATAATTTCTTCGGAGATTACATCGTAGCCTTAAATAATAATTCGTCCCAAATTTCGTAAAGATACCTCGTCAAATGAAAGAGTTTTCCATACAAGCACTTGATTCCGATTGTTCAATTTGTATGGAATCTATATGCTATAGTCATCCGCTCTGAATAATTTCTTCGGAGATTACATCCTAGCCTTAAATAATAATTCGTCCCATATTTCGTAAAGATACCTCGTCAAATGAAAGAGTTTTCCATACAAGAACTTGATTCCGATTGTTCAATTTGTATGGAATCTATATGCTATAGTCATCCGCTCTGAATAATTTCTTCGGAGATTACATCGTAGACTTAAATAATAATTCGTGCCAAATTTCGTAAAGATACCTCTTCAAATGAAAGAGTTTTCCATACAAGAACTTGATTCCGATTGTTCAATTTGTATGGAATCTATATGCTATAGTCATCCGCTCTGAATAATTTCTTCGGAGATTACATCGTAGCGTTAAATAATAATTCGTGCCAAATTTCGTAAAGATACCTCGTCAAATGAAAGAGTTTTCCATTCAAGCACTTGATTCCGATAGTTCAGTTTGTATGGAATCTATATTCTATATTCATCCGATCTGAATAATTTCTTCGGAGATTACATTCTTGCATAAACTGACAATCCGTGCCAAATTTCGTGAAGATACCTCGACAAATGAAAGAGTTTTCCATTCAAGCACTTGATTCCGATTATTCAGTTTGTATGGCAGCTATATGCTATAGTCATCCGAACTTTATTATTTCTTTGGAGATAACATTGTTGTCTTAACTGACAATCCGTGCCAAATTTCGTAAAGATACCTCGCCAAATGAAAGAATTATCCATACAAGCACTTGATTCCGATTGTTCAATTTATATGGAATCTGTATGCTATAGTCATCCAATCTGAATAATTTCTTCGGAGATTACATCGTAGCCTTAAATAATAATTCTTGCCAAATTTCGTAAAGATACCTCGTAAATTAAAGAGTTTTCCATACAAGCATTTAATTCCGATTGTTCAATTTGTTTGGAATCTATTTGCTATAGTCATCCGCTCTGAATAATTTCTCCGGAGATTAAATCGTAGCCTTAAATAATAATTCGTGCCAAATTTCGTAAAGATACCTCGTCAAATGAAAGAGTTTTCCATACAAGAACTTGATTCCGATTGTTCAATTTGTATGGAATCTATATGCTATAGTCATCCGCTCTGAATAATTTCTTCGGAGATTACATCGTAGCTGTAAATAATAATTCGTGCCAAATTTCGTAAAGATACCTCGTCAAATGAAAGAGTTTTCCATTCAAGCACTTGATTCCGATAGTTCAGTTTGTATGGAATCTATATTCTATATTCATCCGATCTGAATAATTTCTTCGGAGATTACATTCTTGCATAAACTGACAATCCGTGCCAAATTTCGTGAAGATACCTCGACAAATGAAAGAGTTTTCCATTCAAGCACTTGATTCCGATTATTCAGTTTGTATGGCAGCTATATGCTATAGTCATCCGAACTTTATTATTTCTTTGGAGATAACATTGTTGTCTTAACTGACAATCCGTGCCAAATTTCGTAAAGATACCTCGCCAAATGAAAGAATTATCCATACAAGCACTTGATTCCGATTGTTCAATTTATATGGAATCTGTATGCTATAGTCATCCAATCTGAATAATTTCTTCGGAGATTACATCGTAGCCTTAAATAATAATTCTTGCCAAATTTCGTAAAGATACCTCGTAAATTAAAGAGTTTTCCATACAAGCATTTAATTCCGATTGTTCAATTTATATGGAATCTGTATGCTATAGTCATCCAATCTGAATAATTTCTTCGGAGATTACATCGTAGCCTTAAATAATAATTCTTGCCAAATTTCGTAAAGATACCTCGTAAATTAAAGAGTTTTCCATACAAGCATTTAATTCCGATTGTTCAATTTGTGTGGAATCTATTTGCTATAGTCATCCGCTCTGAATAATTTCTCCGGAGATTAAATCGTAGCCTTAAATAATAATTCGTGCCAAATTTCGTAAAGATACCTCGTCAAATGAAAGAGTTTTCCATACAAGAACTTGATTCCGATTGTTCAATTTGTATGGAATCTATATGCTATAGTCATCCGCTCTGAATAATTTCTTCGGAGATTACATCGTAGCTGTAAATAATAATTCACGCCAAATTTCGTAAAGATACCTCGCCAAATGAAAGAATTATCCATACAAGCACTTGATTCCGATTGTTCAATTTATATGGAATCTGTATGCTATAGTCATCCAATCTGAATAATTTCTTCGGAGATTACATCGTAGCCTTAAATAATAATTCTTGCCAAATTTCGTAAAGATACCTCGTAAATTAAAGAGTTTTCCATACAAGCATTTAATTCCGATTGTTCAATTTGTGTGGAATCTATTTGCTATAGTCATCCGCTCTGAATAATTTCTCCGGAGATTAAATCGTAGCCTTAAATAATAATTCGTGCCAAATTTCGTAAAGATACCTCGTCAAATGAAAGAGTTTTCCATTCAAGCACTTGATTCCGATTATTCAGTTTGTATGGCAGCTATATGCTATAGTCATCCGAACTTTATTATTTCTTTGGAGATAACATTGTTGTCTTAACTGACAATCCGTGCCAAATTTCGTAAAGATACCTCGTCAAATGAAAGAATTATCCATACAAGCACTTGATTCCGATTGCTCAATTTATATGGAATCTGTATGCTATAGTCATCCAATCTAAATAATTTCTTCGGAGATTACATCGTAGCCTTAAATAATAATTCTTGCCAAATTTCGTAAAGATACCTCGTAAATTAAAGAGTTTTCCATACAAGCATTTAATTCCGATTGTTCAATTTGTATGGAATCTATTTGCTATAGTCATCCGCTCTGAATAATTTCTCCGGAGATTACATCGTAGCCTTAAATAATAATTCGTGACAAATTTCGTAAAGATACCTCGTCAAATGAAAGAGTTTTCCATACAAGAACTTGATTCCGATTGTTCAAAATGTATGGAATCTATATGCTATAGTCATCCGCTCTGAATAATTTCTTCGGAGATTACATAGTAGCTTTAAATAATAATTCGTGCCAAATTTCGTAAAGATACCTCGTCCAATGAAAGAGTTTTCCATACAAGAACTTGATTCCGATTGTTCAATTTGTATGGAATCTATATGCTATAGTCATCCGCTCTGAATAATTTCTTCGGAGATTACATCGTAGCTTTAAATAAAAATTCATGCCAAATTTCGTAAAGATACCTCGACAAATGAAAGAGTTTTCCATTCAAACACTTGATTCCGATTATTCAGTTTGTATGGCAGCTATATGCTATAGTCATCCGAACTTTATAATTTCTTTGGAGATAACATTGTTGTCTTAACTGACAATCCGTGCAAAATTTCGTAAAGATACCTCGTCAAATGAAAGAATTATCCATACAAGCACTTGATTCCGATTGTTCAATTTATATGGAATCTGTATGCTATAGTCATCCAATCTGAATAATTTCTTCGGAGATTACATCGTAGCCTTAAATAATAATTCTTGCCAAATTTCGTAAAGATATCTCGTAAATTAAAGAGTTTTCCATACAAGCATTTAATTCCGATTGTTCAATTTGTATGGAATCTATTTGCTATAGTCATCCGCTCTGAATAATTTCCCCGGAGATTACATCGTAGCTTTAAATAATAATTCATGCCAAATTTCGTAAAGATACCTCGACAAATGAAAGAGTTTTCCATTCAAACACTTGATTCCGATTATTCAGTTTGTATGGCAGCTATATGCTATAGTCATCCGAACTTTATAATTTCTTTGGAGATAACATTGTTGTCTTAACTGACAATCCGTGCCAAATTTCGTAAAGACACCTCGTCAAATGAAAGAATTATCCATACAAGCACTTGATTCCGATTGTTCAATTTATATGGAATCTGTATGCTATAGTCATCCAATCTGAATAATTTCTTCGGAGATTACATCGTAGCCTTAAATAATAATTCTTGCCAAATTTCGTAAAGATACCTCGTAAATTAAAGAGTTTTCCATACAAGCATTTAATTCCGATTGTTCAATTTGTATGGAATCTATTTGCTATAGTCACCCGCTCTGAATAATTTCCCCGGAGATTACATCGTAGCTTTAAATAATAATTCGTGCCAAATTTCGTAAAGATACCTCGTCAAATGAAAGAGTTTTCCATACAAGAACTTGATTCCGATTGTTCAATTTGTATGGAATCTATATGCTATAGTCATCCGCTCTGAATAATTTCTTCGGAGATTACATCGTAGCTTTAAATAATAATTCATGCCAAATTTCGTAAAGATACCTCGTCAAATGAAAGAATTTTCCATACAATCACTTGATTCCGATTATTCAGTTTGTATGGCAGCTATATGCTATAATCATCCGAACTTTATTATTTCTTCGGAGATTACATTCTTGCCTTAACTGACAATCCGTGCCAAATTTCGTAAAGATACCTCGTCAAATGAAAGAATTATCCATACAAGCACTTGATTCCGATTGTTCAATTTATATGGAATCTGTATGCTATAGTCATCCAATCTGAATAATTTCTTCGGAGATTACATCGTAGCCTTAAATAATAATTCTTGCCAAATTTCGTAAAGATACCTCGTAAATTAAAGAGTTTTCCATACAAGCATTTAATTCCGATTGTTCAATTTGTATGGAATCTATTTGCTATAGTCATCCGCTCTGAATAATTTCTCCGGAGATTACATCGTAGCCTTAAATAATAATTCGTGCCAAATTTCGTAAAGATACCTCGTCCAATGAAAGAGTTTTCCATACAAGAACTTGATTCCGATTGTTCAATTTGTATGGAATCTATATGCTATAGTCATCCGCTCTGAATAATTTCTTCGGAGATTACATCGTAGCTTTAAATAATAATTCATGCCAAATTTCGTAAAGATACCTCGTCAAATGAAAGAGTTTTCCATACAATCACTTGATTCCGATTATTCAGTTTGTATGGCAGCTATATGCTATAATCATCCGAACTTTATTATTTCTTCGGAGATTACATTCTTGCCTTAACTGACAATCCGTGCCAAATTTCGTAAAGATACCTCGTCAAATGAAAGAGTTTTCCATACAATCACTTGATTCCGATTATTCAGTTTGTATGGCAGCTATATGCTATAATCATCCGAACTTTATTATTTCTTTGGAGATTACATTCTTGTCTTAACTGACAATCCGTGCCAAATTTCGGGAAGAAACCTCGTCAAATGAAAGAGTTTTTCATACAAGCACTTGATTCCAATTATTCAGTTTGTATGGCAGCTATATGCTATAGTCATCCGAACTTTATTATTTCTTTGGAGATAACATTGTTGTCTTAACTGACAATCCGTGCCAAATTTCGTAAAGATACCTCGTCAAATGAAAGAATTATCGATACAAGCACTTGATTCCGATTGTTCAATTTATATGGAATCTGTATGCTATAGTCATCCAATCTGAATAATTTCTTCGGTGATTACATCGTAGCCTTCAATAATAATTCTTGCCAAATTTCGTAAAGATACCTCGTAAATTAAAGAGTTTTCCATACAAGCATTTAATTCCGATTGTTCAATTTGTATGGAATCTATTTGCTATAGTCATCCGCTCTGAATAATTTCTCCGGAGATTACATCGTAGCCTTAAATAATAATTCGTGCCAAATTTCGTAAAGATACCTCGTCAAATGAAAGAGTTTTCCATACAAGAACTTGATTCCGATTGTTCAATTTGTATGGAATCTATATGCTATAGTCATCCGCTCTGAATAATTTCTTCGGAGATTACATCGTAGCTTTAAATAATAATTCATGCCAAATTTCGTAAAGATACCTCGACAAATGAAAGAGTTTTCCATTCAAGCACTTGATTCCGATTATTCAGTTTGTATGGCAGCTATATGCTATAGTCATCCGAACTTTATTATTTCTTTGGAGATAACATTGTTGTCTTAACTGACAATCCGTGCCAAATTTCGTAAAGATACCTCGTCAAATGAAAGAATTATCCATACAAGCACTTTATTCCGATTGTTCAATTTATATGGAATCTGTATGCTATAGTCATCCAATCTGAATAATTTCTTCGGAGATTACATCGTAGCCTTAAATAATAATTCTTGCCAAATTTCGTAAAGATACCTCGTAAATTACAGAGTTTTCCATACAAGCATTTAATTCCGATTGTTCAATTTGTATGGAATCTATTTGCTATAGTCATCCTCTCTGAATAATTTCTCCGGAGATTACATCGTAGCCTTAAATAATAATTCGTGCCAAATTTCGTAAAGATACCTCGTCAAATGAAAGAGTTTTCCATACAAGAACTTGATTCCGATTGTTCAATTTGTATGGAATCGATATGCTATAGTCATCCGCTCTGAATAATTTCTTCGGAGATTAATCGTAGCTTTAAATAATAATTCATGCCAAATTTCGTAAAGATACCTCGTCAAATGAAAGAGTTTTTCATACAATCACTTGATTCCGATTATTCAGTTTGTATGGCAGCTATATTCCGATTGTTCAATTTATATGGAATCTATATGCTATAGTCATCCGATCTGAATAATTTCTTCGGAGATTACATCGTAGCCTTAAATAATAATTCTTGCCAAATTTCGTAAGGATACCTCGTCAAATGAAAGAGTTTTCCATACAAGCATTTAATTCCGATTGTTCAATTTGTATGGAATCTATATGTTATAGTCATCCGCTCTGAATAATTTCTTCTTAGATTACATCGTAGCTTTAAATAATAATTCATGCCAAATTTCGTAAAGATACCTCGTCAAATGAAAGAATTTTCCATACAATCACTTGATTCCGATTATTCAGTTTGTATGGAAGCTATATGCTATAATCATCCGAACTTTATTATTTCTTCGGAGATTACATTCTTGCCTTAACTGACAATCCGTGCCAAATTTCGTAAAGATACCTCGTCAAATGAAAGAATTATCCATACAAGCACTTGATTCCGATTGTTCAATTTATATGGAATCTGTATGCTATAGTCATCCAATCTGAATAATTTCTTCGGAGATTACATCGTAGCCTTAAATAATAATTCTTGCCAAATTTCGTAAAGATACCTCGTAAATTAAAGAGTTTTCCATACAAGCATTTAATTCCGATTGTTCAATTTGTATGGAATCTATTTGCTATAGTCATCCGCTCTGAATAATTTCTCCGGAGATTAAATCGTAGCCTTAAATAATAATTCGTGCCAAATTTCGTAAAGATACCTCGTCAAATGAAAGAGTTTTCCATACAAGAACTTGATTCCGATTGTTCAATTTGTATGGAATCTATATGCTTTAGTCATCCGCTCTGAATAATTTCTTCGGAGATTACATCGTAGCTTTAAATAATAATTCATGCCAAATTTCGTAAAGATACCTCGTCAAATGAAAGAGTTTTCCATACAATCACTTGATTCCGATTATTCAGTTTGTATGGCAGCTATATGCTATAATCATCCGAACTTTATTATTTCTTTGCAGATAACATTGTTGTCTTAACTGACAATCCGTGCCAAATTTCGTAAAGATACCTCGTCAAATGAAAGAATTATCCATACAAGCACTTGATTCCGATTGTTCAATTTATATGGAATCTGTATGCTATAGTCATCCAATCTAAATAATTTCTTCGGAGATTACATCGTAGCCTTAAATAATAATTCTTGCCAAATTTCGTAAAGATACCTTGTAAATTAAAGAGTTTTCCATACAAGCATTTAATTCCGATTGTTCAATTTGTATGGAATCTATTTGCTATAGTCATCCGCTCTGAATAATTTCTCCGGAGATTACATTGTAGCCATAAATAATAATTCGTGCCAAATTTCGTAAAGATACCTCGTCTAATGAAAGAGTTTTCCATACAAGAACTTGATTCCAATTATTCAGTTTGTGTGGCAGCTATATGATATTATCATCCAAACTTTATTATTTCTTTGCAGATAACATTGTTGTCTTAACTGACAATCCGTGCCAAATTTCGGGAAGAAACCTCGTCAAATGAAAGAGTTTTTCATACAAGCACTTGATTCCAATTATTCAGTTTGTGTGGCAGCTATATGATATTATCATCCAAACTTTATTATTTCTTTGCAGATAACATTGTTTTCTTAACTGACAATCCGTGCCAAATTTCGTAAAGATACCTCGTCAAATGAAAGAATTATCCATACAAGCACTTGATTCCGATTGTTCAATTTATATGGAATCTGTATGCTATAGTCATCCAATCTGAATAATTTCTTCGGAGATTACATCGTAGCCTTAAATAATAATTCTTGCCAAATTTCGTTAAGATACCTCGTAAATTAAAGAGTTTTCCATACAAGCATTTAATTCCGAATGTTCAATTTGTATGGAATCTATTTGCTATAGTCATCCGCTCTGAATAATTTCTTCGGAGATTACATTCTTGCCTTAACTGACAATCCGTGCCAAATTTCGTGAAGAAACCTCGTCAAATGAAAGAGTTTTTCATACAAGCACTTGATTCCAATTATTCAGTTTGTGTGGCAGCTATATGATATTATCATCCAAACTTTATTATTTCTTTGGAGATAACATTGTTGTCTTAACTGACAATCCGTGCCAAATTTCGTAAAGATACCTCGTCAAATGAAAGAATTATCCATACAAGCACTTGATTCCGATTGTTCAATTTATATGGAATCTGTATGCTATAGTCATCCAATCTAAATAATTTCTTCGGAGATTACATCGTAGCCTTAAATAATAATTCTTGCCAAATTTCTAAAAGATACCTCGTAAAATAAAGAGTTTTTTATACAAGCATTTAATTCCGATTTTTCAATTTGTATGGAATCTATTTGCTATAGTCATCCGCTCTGAATAATTTCTCCGGAGATTACATTGTAACCATAAATAATAATTCGTGCCAAATTTCGTAAAGATACCTCGTCAAATGAAAGAGTTTTCCATACAAGAACTTGATTCCGATTGTTCAATTTGTATGGAATTTATATGCTATAGTCATCCGCTCTGAATAATTTCTTCGGAGATTACATCGTAGCTTTAAATAATAATTCGTGCCAAATTTCGTAAAGATACATCGACAAATGAAAGAGTTTTCCATTCAAGCACTTGATTCCGATTATTCAGTTTGTATGGCAGCTATATGCTATAGTCATCCGAACTTTATTATTTCTTTGGAGATAACATTGTTGTCTTAACTGACAATCCGTGCCAAATTTCGTAAAGATACCTCGTCAAATGAAAGAATTATCCATACAAGCACTTGATTCCGATTGTTCAATTTATATGGAATCTGTATGCTATAGTCATCCAATCTGAATAATTTCTTCGGAGATTACATCGTAGCCTTAAATAATAATTCTTGCCAAATTTCGTAAAGATACCTCGTAAATTAAAGAGTTTTCCATACAAGCATTTAATTCCGATTGTTCAATTTGTATGGAATCTATATGCTATAGTCATCCGCTCTGAATAATTTCTTCGGAGATTACATCGTAGCCTTAAATAATAATTCGTGCCAAATTTCGTAAAGATACCTCGTCAAATGAAAGAGTTTTCCATACAAGAACTTGATTCCGATTGTTCAATTTGTATGGAATCTATATGCTATAGTCATCCGCTCTGAATAATTTCTTCGGAGATTACATCGTAGACTTAAATAATAATTCGTGCCAAATTTCGTAAAGATACCTCGTCAAATAAAAGAGTTTTCCATTCAAGCACTTGATTCCGATTATTCAGTTTGTATGGCAGCTATATGCTATAATCATCCGCTCTGAATAATTTCTTCGGAGATTACATCGTAGCTTTAAATAATAATTCATGCCAAATTTCGTAAAGATACCTCGTCAAATGAAAGAGTTTTCCATACAATCACTTGATTCCGATTATTCAGTTTGTATGGCAGCTATATGCTATAATCATCCGAACTTTATTATTTCTTCGGAGATTACATTCTTGCCTTAACTGACAATCCGTGCCAAATTTCGTAAAGATACCTCGTCAAATGAAAGAGTTTTCCATACAATCACTTGATTCCGATTTTTCAGTTTGTATGGCAGCTATATGCTATAATCATCCAAATTTATTATTTCTTTGGAGATTACATTCTTGCCTTAACTGACAATCCGTGCCAAATTTCGGGAAGAAACCTCGTCAAATGAAAGAGTTTTTCATACAAGCACTTGATTCCAATTATTCAGTTTGTATGGCAGCTATATGCTATAGTCATCCGAACTTTATTATTTCTTTGGAGATAACATTGTTGTCTTAACTGACAATCCGTGCCAAATTTCGTAAAGATACCTCGCCAATGAAAGAATTATCCATACAAGAACTTGATTCCGATTGTTCAATTTATATGGAATCTGTATGCTATAGTCATCCAATCTGAATAATTTCTTCGGAGATTACATCGTAGCCTTAAATAATAATTCATGCCAAATTTCGTAAAGATACCTCGTCAAATGAAAGAGTTTTCCATACAAGAACTTGATTCCGATTATTCAGTTTGTATGGCAGCTATATGCTATAATCATCCGAACTTTATTATTTCTTCGGAGATTACATTCTTGCCTTAACTGACAATCCGTGCCAAATTTCGTAAAGATACCTCGTCAAATGAAAGAGTTTTTCATACAAGCACTTGATTCCAATTATTCAGTTTGTATGGCAGCTATATGCTATAATCATCCGAACTTTATTATTTCTTCGGAGATTACATTCTTGCCTTAACTGACAATCCGTGCCAAATTTCGTAAAGATACCTCGTCAAATGAAAGAGTTTTCCATACAATCACTTGATTCCGATTATTCAGTTTGTATGGCAGCTATATGCTATAATCATCCGAACTTTATTATTTCTTTGCAGATAACATTGTTGTCTTAACTGACAATCCGTGCCAAATTTCGTAAAGATACCTCGTCAAATGAAAGAATTATCCATACAAGCACTTGATTCCGATTGTTCAATTTATATGGAATCCGTATGCTATAGTCATCCAATCTAAATAATTTCTTCGGAGATTACATCGTAGCCTTAAATAATAACTCTTGCCAAATTTCGTAAAGATACCTCGTAAATTAAAGAGTTTTCCATACAAGCATTTAATTCCGATTGTTCAATTTGTATGGAATCTATTTGCTATAGTCATCCGCTCTGAATAATTTCTCCGGAGATTACATTGTAGCCATAAATAATAATTCGTGCCAAATTTCGTAAAGATACCTCGTCAAATGAAAGAGTTTTCCATACAAGAACTTGATTCCAATTATTCAGTTTGTGTGGCAGCTATATGATATTATCATCCAAACTTTATTATTTCTTTGCAGATAACATTGTTGTCTTAACTGACAATCCGTGCCAAATTTCGGGAAGAAACCTCGTCAAATGAAAGAGTTTTTCATACAAGCACTTGATTCCAATTATTCAGTTTGTGTGGCAGCTATATGATATTATCATCCAAACTTTATTATTTCTTTGCAGATAACATTGTTGTCTTAACTGACAATCCGTGCCAAATTTCGTAAAGATACCTCGTCAAATGAAAGAATTATCCATACAAGCACTTGATTCCGATTGTTCAATTTATATGGAATCTGTATGCTATAGTCATCCAATCTGAATAATTTCTTCGGAGATTACATCGTAGCCTTAAATAATAATTCTTGCCAAATTTCGTAAAGATACCTCGTAAATTAAAGAGTTTTCCATACAAGCATTTAATTCCGATTGTTCAATTTGTATGGAATCTATTTGCTATAGTCACCCGCTCTGAATAATTTCCCCGGAGATTACATCGTAGCTTTAAATAATAATTCGTGCCAAATTTCGTAAAGATACCTCGTCAAATGAAAGAGTTTTCCATACAAGAACTTGATTCCGATTGTTCAATTTGTATGGAATCTATATGCTATAGTCATCCGCTCTGAATAATTTCTTCGGAGATTACATCGTAGCTTTAAATAATAATTCATGCCAAATTTCGTAAAGATACCTCGTCAAATGAAAGAATTTTCCATACAATCACTTGATTCCGATTATTCAGTTTGTATGGAATCTATATGCTATAGTCATCCGCTCTGAATAATTTCTTCGGAGATTACATCGTAGCTTTAAATAATAATTCATGCCAAATTTCGTAAAGATACCTCGTCAAATGAAAGAGTTTTTCATACAAGCACTTGATTCCAATTATTCAGTTTGTGTGGCAGCTATATGATATTATCATCCAAACTTTATTATTTCTTTGCAGATAACATTGTTGTCTTAACTGACAATCCGTGCCAAATTTCGTAAAGATACCTCGTCAAATGAAAGAATTATCCATACAAGCACTTGATTCCGATTGTTCAATTTATATGGAATCTGTATGCTATAGTCATCCAATCTGAATAATTTCTTCGGAGATTACATCGTAGCCTTAAATAATAATTCTTGCCAAATTTCGTAAAGATACCTCGTAAATTAAAGAGTTTTCCATACAAGCATTTAATTCCGATTGTTCAATTTGTATGGAATCTATTTGCTATAGTCACCCGCTCTGAATAATTTCCCCGGAGATTACATCGTAGCTTTAAATAATAATTCGTGCCAAATTTCGTAAAGATACCTCGTAAATTAAAGAGTTTTCCATACAAGCATTTAATTCCGATTGTTCAATTTGTATGGAATCTATTTGCTATAGTCATCCGCTCTGAATAATTTCTTCGGAGATTACATTCTTGCCTTAACTGACAATCCGTGCCAAATTTCGTGAAGAAACCTCGTCAAATGAAAGAGTTTTTCATACAAGCACTTGATTCCAATTATTCAGTTTGTGTGG
Organism: Bactrocera oleae; assembly: GCF_042242935.1. NCBI lineage: Eukaryota > Metazoa > Arthropoda > Insecta > Diptera > Tephritidae > Bactrocera > Bactrocera oleae. Next base: position 3,026,543 of record NC_091542.1, on the reverse strand, counting down.
CAGCTATATGATATTATCATCCAAACTTTATTATTTCTTTGCAGATAACATTGTTGTCTTAACTGACAATCCGTGCCAAATTTCGTAAAGATACCTCGTCAAATGAAAGAATTATCCATACAAGCACTTGATTCCGATTGTTCAATTTATATGGAATCTGTATGCTATAGTCATCCAATCTAAATAATTTCTTCGGAGATTACATCGTAGCCTTAAATAATAATTCTTGCCAAATTTCTAAAAGATACCTCGTAAAATAAAGAGTTTTTTATACAAGCATTTAATTCCGATTGTTCAATTTGTATGGAATCTATTTGCTATAGTCATCCGCTCTGAATAATTTCTCCGGAGATTACATTGTAGCCATAAATAATAATTCGTGCCAAATTTCGTAAAGATACCTCGTCAAATGAAAGAGTTTTCCATACAAGAACTTGATTCCGATTGTTCAATTTGTATGGAATTTATATGCTATAGTCATCCGCTCTGAATAATTTCTTCGGAGATTACATCGTAGCTTTAAATAATAATTCGTGCCAAATTTCGTAAAGATACCTCGACAAATGAAAGAGTTTTCCATTCAAGCACTTGATTCCGATTATTCAGTTTGTATGGCAGCTATATGCTATAGTCATCCGAACTTTATTATTTCTTTGGAGATAACATTGTTGTCTTAACTAACAATCCGTGCCAAATTTCGTAAAGATACCTCGTCAAATGAAAGAATTATCCATACAAGCACTTGATTCCGATTGTTCAATTTATATGGAATCTGTATGCTATAGTCATCCAATCTGAATAATTTCTTCGGAGATTACATCGTAGCCTTAAATAATAATTCTTGCCAAATTTCGTAAAGATACCTCGTAAATTAAAGAGTTTTCCATACAAGCATTTAATTCCGATTGTTCAATTTGTATGGAATCTATTTGCTATAGTCATCCGCTCTGAATAATTTCTCCGGAGATTACATCGTAGCCTTAAATAATAATTCGTGCCAAATTTTGTAAAGATACCTCGTCAAATGAAAGAGTTTTCCATACAAGAACTTGATTCCGATTGTTCAAAATGTATGGAATCTATATGCTATAGTCATCCGCTCTTAATAATTTCTTCGGAGATTACATCGTAGCCTTAAATAATAATTCATGCCAAATTTCGTAAAGATACCTCGTCAAATGAAAGAGTTTTCCATACAAGCATTTAATTCCGATTGTTCAATTTGTATGGAATCTATATGCTATAGTCATCCGCTCTAAATAATTTCTTCGGAGATTACATCGTAGCTTTAAATAATAATTCATGCCAAATTTCGTAAAGATACCTCGTCAAATAAAAGAGTTTTCCATACAAGAACTTGATTCCGATTGTTCAATTGGTATGGAATCTATATGCTATAGTCATCCGCTCTGAATAATTTCTTCGGAGATTACATCGTAGCCTTAAATAATAATTCATGCCAAATTTCGTAAAGATACCTCGTCAAATGAAAGAGTTTTCCATACAAGCATTTAATTCCGATTGTTCAATTTGTATGGAATCTATATGCTATAGTCATCCGCTCTAAATAATTTCTTCGGAGATTACATCGTAGCTTTAAATAATAATTCATGCCAAATTTCGTAAAGATACCTCGTCAAATGAAAGAGTTTTCCATACAATCACTTGATTCCGATTATTCAGTTTGTATGGCAGCTATATGCCATAATCATCCGAACTTTATTATTTCTTCGGAGATTACATTCTTGCCTTAACTGACAATCCGTGCCAAATTTCGTAAAGATACCTCGTCAAATGAAAGAGTTTTCCATACAATCACTTGATTCCGATTTTTCAGTTTGTATGGCAGCTATATGCTATAATCATCCAAATTTATTATTTCTTTGGAGATTACATTCTTGCCTTAACTGACAATCCGTGCCAAATTTCGGGAAGAAACCTCGTCAAATGAAAGAGTTTTTCATACAAGCACTTGATTCCAATTATTCAGTTTGTATGGCAGCTATATGCTATAGTCATCCGAACTTTATTATTTCTTTGGAGATAACATTGTTGTCTTAACTGACAATCCGTGCCAAATTTCGCAAAGATACCTCGCCAATGAAAGAATTATCCATACAAGAACTTGATTCCGATTGTTCAATTTATATGGAATCTGTATGCTATAGTCATCCAATCTGAATAATTTCTTCGGAGATTACATCGTAGCCTTAAATAATAATTCATGCCAAATTTCGTAAAGATACCTCGTCAAATGAAAAAGTTTTCCATACAAGCATTTAATTCCGATTGTTCAATTTGTATGGAATCTATATGCTATAGTCATCCGCTCTAAATAATTTCTTCGGAGATTACATCGTAGCTTTAAATAATAATTCATGCCAAATTTCGTAAAGATACCTCGTCAAATGAAAGAGTTTTCCATACAAGCATTTAATTCCGATTGTTCAATTTGTATGGAATCTATATGCTATAGTCATCCGCTCTGAATAATTTCTTCGGAGATTACATCGTAGCTTTAAATAATAATTCATGCCAAATTTCGTAAAGATACCTCGTCAAATGAAAGAGTTTTCCATACAAGCATTTAATTCCGATTGTTCAATTTATAGGGAATCTGTATGCTATAGTCATCCAATCTGAATAATTTCTTCGGAGATTACATCGTAGCCTTAAATAATAATTCATGCCAAATTTCGTAAAGATACCTCGTCAAATGAAAGAATTTTCCATACAATCACTTGATTCCGATTATTCAGTTTGTATGGCAGCTATATGCTATAATCATCCGAACTTTATTATTTCTTCGGAGATTACATTCTTGCCTTAACTGACAATCCGTGCCAAATTTCGTAAAGATACCTCGTCAAATGAAAGAGTTTTCCATACAATCACTTGATTCCGATTATTCAGTTTGTATGGCAGCTATATGCTATAATCATCCGAACTTTGGAGATAACATTGTTGTCTTAACTGACAATCCGTGCCAAATTTCGTAAAGATACCTCGTCAAATGAAAGAATTATCCATTCAAGCACTTGATTCCGATTGTTCAATTTATATGGAATCTGTATGCTATAGTCATCCAATCTGAATAATTTCTTCGGAGATTACATCGTAGCCTTAAATAATAATTCTTGCCAAATTTCGTAAAGATACCTCGTAAATTAAAGAGTTTTCCATACAAGCATTTAATTCCGATTGTTCAATTTGTATGGAATCTATTTGCTATAGTCATCCGCTCTGAATAATTTCCCCGGAGATTACATCGTAGCCTTAAATAATAATTCGTGCCAAATTTCGTAAAGATACCTCGTCAAATGAAAGAGTTTTCCATACAAGAACTTGATTCCGATTGTTCAATTTGTATGGAATCTATATGCTATAGTCATCCGCTCTGAATAATTTCTTCGGAGATTACATCGTAGCTTTAAATAATAATTCATGCCAAATTTCGTAAAGATACCTCGTCAAATGAAAGAATTTTCCATACAATCACTTGATTCCGATTATTCAGTTTGTATGGCAGCTATATGCTATAATCATCCGAACTTTATTATTTCTTCGGAGATTACATTCTTGCCTTAACTGACAATCCGTGCCAAATTTCGTAAAGATACCTCGTCAAATGAAAGAGTTTTCCATACAATCACTTGATTCCGATTATTCAGTTTGTATGGCAGCTATATGCTATAATCATCCGAACTTTATTATTTCTTCGAAAATTACATTCTTGCCTTAACTGACAATCCGTGCCAAATTTCGTAAAGATACCTCGTCAAATGAAAGAGTTTTCCATACAATCACTTGATTCCGATTGTTCAGTTTGTATGGCAGCTATATGCTATAATCATCCGAACTTTATTATTTCTTCGGAGATTACATTCTTGCCTTAACTGACAATCCGTGCCAAATTTCGTAAAGATACCTCGTCAAATGAAAGAGTTTTCCATACAATCACTTGATTCCGATTGTTCAGTTTGTATGGCAGTTATATGCTATAATCATCCGAACTTTATTATTTCTTTGGAGATTACATTCTTGCCTTAACTGACAATCCGTGCCAAATTTCGTAAAGATACCTCAACAAATGAAAGAGTTTTCCATTCAAACACTTGATTCCGATTATTCAGTTTGTATGGCAGCTATATGCTATAGTCATCCGAACTTTATTATTTCTTTGGAGATAACATTGTTGTTTTAACTGACAATCCGTGCCAAATTTCGTAAAGATACCTCAACAAATGAAAGAGTTTTCCATTCAAACACTTGATTCCGATTATTCAGTTTGTATGGCAGCTATATGCTATAGTCATCCGAACTTTATTATTTCTTTGGAGATAACATTGTTGTCTTAACTGACAATCCGTGCCAAATTTCGTAAAGATACCTCGTCAAATGAAAGAATTATCCATACAAGCACTTGATTCTGATTGTTCAATTTATATGGAATCTGTATGCTATAGTCATCCAATCTGAATAATTTCTTCGGAGATTACATCGTAGCCTTAAATAATAATTCTTGCCAAATTTCGTAAAGATACGTCGTAAATTAAAGAGTTTTCCATACAAGCATTTAATTCCGATTGTTCAATTTGTATGGAATCTATTTGCTATAGTCATCCGCTCTGAATAATTTCCCCGGAGATTACATCGTAGCCTTAAATAATAATTCGTGCCAAATTTCGTAAAGATACCTCGTCAAATAAAAGAGTTTTCCATACAAGAACTTGATTCCGATTGTTCAATTTGTATGGAATCTATATGCTATAGTCATCCGCTCTGAATAATTTCTTCGGAGATTACATCGTAGCTTTAAATAATAATTCATGCCAAATTTCATAAAGATACCTCGTCAAATGAAAGAATTTTCCATACAATCACTTGATTCCGATTATTCAGTTTGTATGGCAGCTATATGCTATAATCATCCGAACTTTATTATTTCTTCGGAGATTACATTCTTGCCTTAACTGACAATCCGTGCCAAATTTCGTGAAGAAACCTCGTCAAATGAAAGAATTTTCCATACAATCACTTGATTCCGATTATTCAGTTTGTATGGCAGCTATATGCTATAATCATCCGAATTTTATTATTTCTTCGGAGATTACATTCTTGCCTTAACTGACAATCCGTGCCAAATTTCGTAAAGATACCTCGTCAAATGAAAGAGTTTTCCATACAATCACTTGATTCCGATTGTTCAATTTGTATGGAATCTATATGCTATAGTCATCCGCTCTAAATAATTTCTTCGGAGATTACATCGTAGCCTTAAATAATAATTCTTGCCAAATTTCGTAAAGATACCTCGTAAATTAAAGAGTTTTCCATACAAGCATTTAATTCCGATTGTTCAATTTGTATGGAATCTATATGCTATAGTCATCCGCTCTAAATAATTTCTTCGGAGATTACATCGTAGCCTTAAATAATAATTCGCGCCAAATTTCGTAAAGATACCTCGTCAAATGAAAGAGTTTTCCATACAAGAACTTGATTCCGATTATTCAATTTGTATGGAATCTATATGCTATAGTCATCCGCTCTGAATAATTTCTTCGGAGATTACATCGTAGCCTTAAATAATAATTCGTGCCAAAATTTCGTAAAGATACCTAGTCAAATGAAAGAGTTTTCTATACAAGAACTTGATTCCGATTGTTTAATTTGTATGGAATCTATATGCTATAGTCATCCGCTCTAAATAATTTCTTCGGAGATTACATCGTAGCCTTAAATAATAATTCGCGCCAAATTTCGTAAAGATACCTCGTCAAATGAAAGAGTTTTCCATACAAGAACTTGATTCCGATTGTTCAATTTGTATGGAATCTATATGCTATAGTCATCCGCTCTGAATAATTTCTTCGGAGATTACATCGTAGCCTTAAATAATAATTCGAGCCAAATTTCGTAAAGATACCTCGTCAAATGAAAGAGTTTTCCATACAAGCATTTAATTCCGATTGTTCAATTTGTATGGAATCTATATGCTATAGTCATCCGCTCTAAATAATTTCTTCGGAGATTACATCGTAGCCTTAAATAATAATTCGCGCCAAATTTCGTAAAGATACCTCGTCAAATGAAAGAGTTTTCCATACAAGAACTTGATTCCGATTGTTCAATTTGTATGGAATCTATATGCTATAGTCATCCGCTCTAAATAATTTCTTCGGAGATTACATCGTAGCCTTAAATAATAATTCTTGCCAAATTTCGTAAAGATACCTCGTAAATTAAAGAGTTTTCCATACAAGCATTTAATTCCGATTGTTCAATTTGTATGGAATCTATTTGCTATAGTCATCCGCTCTGAATAATTTCTTCGGAGATTAAATCGTAGCCTTAAATAATAATTCGTGCCAAATTTCGTAAAGATACCTCGTCAAATGAAAGAGTTTTCCATACAAGAACTTGATTCCGATTGTTCAATTTGTATGGAATCTATATGCTATAGTCATCCGCTCTGAATAATTTCTTCGGAGATTACATCGTAGCCTTAAATAATAATTCGAGCCAAATTTCGTAAAGATACCTCGTCAAATGAAAGAGTTTTCCATACAAGCATTTAATTCCGATTGTTCAATTTGTATGGAATCTATATGCTATAGTCATCCGCTCTAAATAATTTCTTCGGAGATTACATCGTAGCCTTAAATAATAATTCGCGCCAAATTTCGTAAAGATACCTCGTCAAATGAAAGAGTTTTCCATACAAGAACTTGATTCCGATTGTTCAATTTGTATGGAATCTATATGCTATAGTCATCCGCTCTAAATAATTTCTTCGGAGATTACATCGTAGCCTTAAATAATAATTCGCGCCAAGTTTCGTAAAGATACCTCGTCAAATGAAAGAGTTTTCCATACAAGAACTTGATTCCGATTGTTCAATTTGTATGGAATCTATATGCTATAGTCATCCGCTCTGAATAATTTCTTCGGAGATTACATCGTAGCCTTAAATAATAATTCGTGCCAAAATTTCGTAAAGATACCTAGTCAAATGAAAAAGTTTTCTATACAAGAACTTGATTCCGATTGTTTAATTTGTATGGAATCTATATGCTATAGTCATCCGCTCTAAATAATTTCTTCGGAGATTACATCGTAGCCTTAAATAATAATTCGCGCCAAATTTCGTAAAGATACCTCGTCAAATGAAAGAGTTTTCCATACAAGAACTTGATTCCGATTGTTCAATTTGTATGGAATCTATCTGCTATAGTCATCCGCTCTGAATAATTTCTTCGGAGATTACATCGTAGCCTTAAATAATAATTCGAGCCAAATTTCGTAAAGATACCTCGTCAAATGAAAGAGTTTTCCATACAAGCATTTAATTCCGATTGTTCAATTTGTATGGAATCTATATGCTATAGTCATCCGCTCTAAATAATTTCTTCGGAGATTACATCGTAGCCTTAAATAATAATTCGCGCCAAATTTCGTAAAGATACCTCGTCAAATGAAAGAGTTTTCCATACAAGAACTTGATTCCGATTGTTCAATTTGTATGGAATCTATATGCTATAGTCATCCGCTCTAAATAATTTCTTCGGAGATTACATCGTAGCCTTAAATAATAATTCTTGCCAAATTTCGTAAAGATACCTCGTAAATTAAAGAGTTTTCCATACAAGCATTTAATTCCGATTGTTCAATTTGTATGGAATCTATTTGCTATAGTCATCCGCTCTGAATAATTTCTCCGGAGATTAAATCGTAGCCTTAAATAATAATTCGTGCCAAATTTCGTAAAGATACCTCGTCAAATGAAAGAGTTTTCCATACAAGAACTTGATTCCGATTGTTCAATTTGTATGGAATCTATATGCTATAGTCATCCGCTCTAAATAATTTCTTCGGAGATTACATCGTAGCCTTAAATAATAATTCGCGCCAAATTTCGTAAAGATACCTCGTCAAATGAAAGAGTTTTCCATACAAGAACTTGATTCCGATTGTTCAATTTGTATGGAATCTATATGCTATAGTCATCCGCTCTGAATAATTTCTTCGGAGATTACATCGTAGCTTTAAATAATAATTCGTGCCAAATTTCGTAAAGATACCTCGTCAAATGAAAGAGTTTTCTATACAAGAACTTGATTCCGATTTTTCAATTTGTATGGAATCTATATGCTATAGTCATCCGCTCTGAATAATTTCTTCGGAGATTACATCGTAGCCTTAAATAATAATTCGTGCCAAAATTTCGTAAAGATACCTAGTCAAATGAAAGAGTTTTCTATACAAGAACTTGATTCCGATTGTTTAATTTGTATGGAATCTATATGCTATAGTCATCCGAACTGAATAATTTCTTCGGAGATTACATCGTAGCCTTAAATAATAATTCGTCCCAAATTTCGTAAAGATACCTCGTCAAATGAAAGAGTTTTCCATACAAGAACTTGATTCCGATTGTTCAATTTGTATGGAATCTATATGCTATAGTCATCCGCTCTGAATAATTTCTTCGGAGATTACATCGTAGACTTAAATAATAATTCGTGCCAAATTTCGTAAAGATACCTCGTCAAATGAAAGAGTTTTCCATACAAGAACTTGATTCCGATTGTTCAATTTGTATGGAATCTATATGCTATAGTCATCCGCTCTGAATAATTTCTTCGGAGATTACATCGTAGCCTTAAATAATAATTCGTGCCAAATATCGTAAAGATACCTCGTCAAATGAAAGAGATTTCCATACAAGCACTTTATTCCGATTATTCAGTTTGTATGGCAGCTATATGCTATAATCATCCGAACTTTATTATTTCTTCGGAGATTACATTCTTGCCTTAACTGACAATCCGTGCCAAATTTATTGAAGAAACCTCGTCAAATGGAAGAGTTTGTCATACAAGCACTTTATTCCGATTATTCAGTTTGTATAGCAGCTATATGCTGTAATCATCCAAACTTTATTATTTCTTTGGAGATTACATTGTTGTCTTAACTGACAATCCGTGCCAAATTTCGTAAAGATACCTCGTCAAATGAAAGAATTATCCATACAAGCACTTGATTCCGATTGTTCAATTTATATGGAATCTACATGCTATAGTCATCTGATCTGAATAATTTCTTCGGAGATTACATCGTAGCCTAAAATAGTAATTCTTGCCAAATATCGTAAAGATACCTCGTCAAATGAAAGAGCTGTTCCATACAAGCACTTGATTCCGATTGTTCAATTTGTATGGAATCTATATGCTTTAGTCATCCGCTCTGAATAATTTCTTCGAAGATTACATCGTAGCCTTAAAAAATAATTCGTGCCAAATTTCGTAAAGATACCTCGTTAAATGAAAGAGTTTTCCATACAAGCATTTGATTCCGATTGTTCAATTTGTATGGAATCTATATGCTATAGTCATCCGCTCTGAATAATTTCTTCGGAGATTACATCGTATGCTTAAATAATAATTCGTGCCAAATTTCGTAAAGATACCTCGTCAAATGAAAGAGTTTTCCATACAAGAATTTGATTCCGATTGTTCAATTTGTATGGAATCTATATGCTATAGTCATCCGCTCTGAATAATTTCTTCGGAGATTACATCGTAGCCTTAAATAATAATTCGTCCCAAATTTCGTAAAGATACCTCGTCAAATGAAAGAGTTTTCCATACAAGAACTTGATTCCGATTGTTCAATTTGTATGGAATCTATATGCTATAGTCATCCGCTCTGAATAATTTCTTCGGAGATTACATCGTAGACTTAAATAGTAATTCGTGCCAAATTTCGTAAAGATACCTCGTCAAATGAAAGAGTTTTCCATACAAGAACTTGATTCCGATTGTTTAATTTGTATGGAATCTATATGCTATAGTCATCCGCTCTGAATAATTTCTTCGGAGATTACATTGTAGCCTTAAATAATAATTCTTGCCAAATTTCGTAAAGATACCTCGTAAATTAAAGAGTTTTCCATACAAGCATTTAATTCCAATTGTTCAATTTGTATGGAATCTATATGCTATAGTCATCCGCTCTGAATAATTTCTTCGGAGATTACATCGTAGTTTTAAATAATAATTCATGCCAAATTTCGTAAAGATACCTCGTCAAATGAAAGAGTTTTCCATACAAGCACTTGATTCCGATTATTCAGTTTGTATGGCAGCTATATGCTATAAGCATCCAAACTTTATTACTTCTTTGGAGATTACATTGTTGTCTTAACTGCAATCCGTGCCAAATTTCGTAAAGATACCTCGTCAAATGAAAGAATTATCCATACAAGCACTTGATTCCAATTGTTCAATTTATATGGAATCTATATGCTATAGTCATCTGATCTGAATAATTTCTTCGGAGATTACATCGTAGCCTAAAATAGTAATTCTTGCCAAATTTCGTAAAGATACCTCGTCAAATGAAAGAGCTGTTCCATACAAGCACTTGATTCCGATTGTTCAATTTGTATGGAATCTATATGCTATAGTCATCCGCTCTGAATAATTTCTTCGAAGATAACATCGTAGCCTTAAAAAATAATTCGTGCCAAATTTCGTAAAGATACCTCGTTAAATGAAAGAGTTTTCCATACAAGCATTTGATTCCGATTGTTCAATTTGTATGGAATCTATATGCTATAGTCATCCGCTCTGAATAATTTCTTCGGAGATTACATCGTATGCTTAAATAATAATTCGTGCCAAATTTCGTAAAGATACCTCGTCAAATGAAAGAGTTTTCCATACAAGAATTAGATTCCGATTGTTCAATTTGTATGGAATCTATATGCTATAGTCATCCGCTCTGAATAATTTCTTCGGAGATTACATCGTAGCCTTAAATAATAATTCGTCCCAAATTTCGTAAAGATACCTCGTCAAATGAAAGAGTTTTCCATACAAGAACCTGATTCCGATTGTTCAATTTGTATGGAATCTATATGCTATAGTCATCCGCTCTGAATAATTTCTTCGGAGATTACATCGTAGACTTAAATAATAATTCGTGCCAAATTTTGTAAAGATACCTCGTCAAATGAAAGAGTTTTCCATACAAGAACTTGATTCCGATTGTTTAATTTGTATGGAATCTATATGCTATAGTCATCCGCTCTGAATAATTTCTTCGGAGATTACATCGTAGCCTTAAATAATAATTCGTCCCAAATTTCGTAAAGATACCTCGTTAAATGAAAGAGTTTTCCATACAAGAATTAGATTCCGATTGTTCAATTTGTATGGAATCTATATGCTATAGTCATCCGCTCTGAATAATTTCTTCGGAGATTACATTGTAGCCTTAAATAATAATTCTTGCCAAATTTCGTAAAGATACCTCGTAAATTAAAGAGTTTTCCATACAAGCATTTAATTCCGATTGTTCAATTTGTATGGAATCTATATGCTATAGTCATCCGCTCTGAATAATTTCTTCGGAGATTACATCGTAGCCTTAAATAATAATTCGTCCCAAATTTCGTAAAGATACCTCGTAAATTAAAGAGTTTTCCATACAAGCATTTAATTCCGATTGTTCAATTTGTATGGAATCTATATGCTATAGTCATCCGCTCTGAATAATTTCTTCGGAGATTACATCGTAGTTTTAAATAATAATTCATGCCAAATTTCGTAAAGATACCTCGTCAAATGAAAGAGTTTTCCATACAAGCACTTGATTCCGATTATTCAGTTTGTATGGCAGCTATATGCTATAAGCATCCAAACTTTATTACTTCTTTGGAGATTACATTGTTGTCTTAACTGCAATCCGTGCCAAATTTCGTAAAGATACCTCGTCAAATGAAAGAATTATCCATACAAGCACTTGATTCCAATTGTTCAATTTATATGGAATCTATATGCTATAGTCATCTGATCTGAATAATTTCTTCGGAGATTACATCGTAGCCTAAAATAGTAATTCTTGCCAAATTTCGTAAAGATACCTCGTCAAATGAAAGAGCTGTTCCATACAAGCACTTGATTCCGATTGTTCAATTTGTATGGAATCTATATGCTATAGTCATCCGCTCTGAATAATTTCTTCGAAGATAACATCGTAGCCTTAAAAAATAATTCGTGCCAAATTTCGTAAAGATACCTCGTTAAATGAAAGAGTTTTCCATACAAGCATTTGATTCCGATTGTTCAATTTGTATGGAATCTATATGCTATAGTCATCCGCTCTGAATAATTTCTTCGGAGATTACATCGTATGCTTAAATAATAATTCGTGCCAAATTTCGTAAAGATACCTCGTCAAATGAAAGAGTTTTCCATACAAGAATTAGATTCCGATTGTTCAATTTGTATGGAATCTATATGCTATAGTCATCCGCTCTGAATAATTTCTTCGGAGATTACATCGTAGCCTTAAATAATAATTCGTCCCAAATTTCGTAAAGATACCTCGTCAAATGAAAGAGTTTTCCATACAAGAACCTGATTCCGATTGTTCAATTTGTATGGAATCTATATGCTATAGTCATCCGCTCTGAATAATTTCTTCGGAGATTACATCGTAGACTTAAATAATAATTCGTGCCAAATTTTGTAAAGATACCTCGTCAAATGAAAGAGTTTTCCATACAAGAACTTGATTCCGATTGTTTAATTTGTATGGAATCTATATGCTATAGTCATCCGCTCTGAATAATTTCTTCGGAGATTACATCGTAGTTTTAAATAATAATTCATGCCAAATTTCGTAAAGATACCTCGTTAAATGAAAGAGTTTTCCATACAAGCACTTGATTCCGATTATTCAGTTTATATGGCAGCTATATGCTATAATCATCCGAACTTTATTATTTCTTTGGAGATTACATTGTTGTGTTAACTGACAATCCGTGCCAAATTTCGTAAAGATACCTCGTCAAATGAAAGAATTATCCATACAAGCACTTGATTCCGATTATTCAGTTTGTATGGCAGCTATATGCTATAATCATCCGAACTTTATTATTTCTTTGGAAATTACATTGTTGTGTTAACTGACAATCCGTGCCAAATTTCGTAAAGATACCTCAACAAATAAAAGAGTTTTTCATTCAAACACTTGATTCCGATTATTCAGTTTGTATGGCAGCTATATGCTATAATCAGCCGAACTTTATTATTTTTTTGGAGATTACATTGTTGTGTTAACTGACAATCCGTGCCAAATTTCGTAAAGATACCTCGTCAAATGAAAGAATTATCCATACAAGCACTTGATTCCGATTATTCAGTTTGTATGGCAGCTATATGCTATAATCATCCGAACTTTATTATTTCTTTGGAGATTACATTGTTGTGTTAACTGACAATCCGTGCCAAATTTCGTAAAGATACCTCGTCAAATGAAAGAGTTTTCCATACAAGCACTTGATTCCGATTATTCAGGTTGTATGGCAGCTATATGCTATAATCATCCGAACTTTATTATTTCTTTGGAGATTACATTGTTGTGTTAACTGACAATCCGTGCCAAATTTCGTAAAGATACCTCAACAAATAAAAGAGTTTTTCATTCAAACACTTGATTCCGATTATTCAGTTTGTATAACAGCTATATGCTATAGTCATCCGAACTTTATTATTTCTTTGGAGATAACATTGTTGTCTTAACTGACAATCCGTGCCAAATTTCGTAAAGATACCTCGTCAAATGAAAGAATTATCCATACAAGCACTTGATTCCGATTGTTCAATTTATATGGAATCTGTATGCTATAGTCATCCAATCTGAATAATTTCTTCGGAGATTACATCGTAGCCTTAAATAATAATTCTTGCCAAATTTCGTAAAGATACCTCGTAAATTAAAGAGTTTTCCATACAAGCATTTAATTCCGATTGTTCAATTTGTAGGGAATCTATTTGCTATAGTCATCCGCTCTGAATAATTTCCCCGGAGATTACATCGTAGCCTTAAATAATAATTCGTGCCAAATTTCGTAATGATACCTCGTCAAATGAAAGAGTTTTCCATACAAGAACTTGATTCCGATTGTTCAATTTGTATGGAATCTATATGCTATAGTCATCCGCTCTGAATAATTTCTTCGGAGATTACATCGTAGCTTTAAATAATAATTCATGCCAAATTTCGTAAAGATACCTCGTCAAATGAAAGAATTTTCCATACAATCACTTGATTCCGATTATTCAGTTTGTATGGCAGCTATATGCTATAATCATCCGAACTTTATTATTTCTTCGGAGATTACATTCTTGCCTTAACTGACAATCCGTGCCAAATTTCGTAAAGATACCTCGTCAAATGAAAGAGTTTTCCATACAATCACTTGATTCCGATTGTTCAGTTTGTATGGCAGCTATATGCTATAATCATCCGAACTTTATTATTTCTTTGGAGATTACATTCTTGCCTTAACTGACAATCCGTGCCAAATTTCGTAAAGATACCTCGTCAAATGAAAGAGTTTTCCATACAATCACTTGATTCCGATTATTCAGTTTGTATGGCAGCAATATGCTATAATCATCCGAACTTTATTTTTTCTTCGGAGATTACATTCTTGCCTTAACTGACAATCCGTGCCAAATTTCGTGAAGAAACCTCGTCAAATGAAAGAGTTTTCCATACAATCATTTGATTCCGATTGTTTAATTTATATGGAATCTATATGTTATAGTCATCCGCTCTGAATAATTTCTTCTTAGATTACATCGTAGCTTTAAATAATAATTCATGCCAAATTTCGTAAAGATACCTCGTCAAATGAAAGAATTTTCCATACAATCACTTGATTCCGATTATTCAGTTTGTATGGCAGCTATATGCTATAATCATCCGAACTTTATTATTTCTTCGGAGATTACATTCTTGCCTTAACTGACAATCCTTGCCAAATTTCGTAAAGATACCTCGTCAAATGAAAGAATTATCCATACAAGCACTTGATTCCGATTGTTCAATTTATATGGAATCTGTATGCTATAGTCATCCAATATGAATAATTTCTTCGGAGATTACATCGTAGCCTTAAATAATAATTCTTGCCAAATTTCGTAAAGATACCTCGTAAATTAAAGAGTTTTCCATACAAGCATTTAATTCCGATTGTTCAATTTGTATGGAATCTATTTGCTATAGTCATCCGCTCTGAATAATTTCTCCGGAGATTAAATCGTAGCCTTAAATAATAATTCGTGCCAAATTTCGTAAAGATACCTCGTCAAATGAAAGAGTTTTCCATACAAGAACTTGATTCCGATTGTTCAATTTGTATGGAATCTATATGCTATAGTCATCCGCTCTGAATAATTTCTTCGGAGATTACATCGTAGCCTTAGATAATAATTCGAGCCAAATTTCGTAAAGATACCTCGTCAAATGAAAGAGTTTTCCATACAAGCATTTAATTCCGATTGTTCAATTTGTATGGAATCTATATGCTATAGTCATCCGCTCTAAATAATTTCTTCGGAGATTACATCGTAGCCTTAAATAATAATTCGTGCCAAATTTCGTAAAGATACCTCGTCAAATGAAAGAGTTTTCCATACAAGAACTTGATTCCGATTGTTCAATTTGTATGGAATCTATATGCTATAGTCATCCGCTCTGAATAATTTCTTCGGAGATTACATCGTAGTTTTAAATAATAATTCATGCCAAATTTCGTAAAGATACCTCGTCAAATGAAAGAGTTTTCCATACAAGCACTTGATTCCGATTATTCAGTTTGTATGGCAGCTATATGCTATAAGCATCCAAACTTTATTACTTCTTTGGAGATTACATTGTTGTCTTAACTGCAATCCGTGCCAAATTTCGTAAAGATACCTCGTCAAATGAAAGAATTATCCATACAAGCACTTGATTCCAATTGTTCAATTTATATGGAATCTATATGCTATAGTCATCTGATCTGAATAATTTCTTCGGAGATTACATCGTAGCCTAAAATAGTAATTCTTGCCAAATTTCGTAAAGATACCTCGTCAAATGAAAGAGCTGTTCCATACAAGCACTTGATTCCGATTGTTCAATTTGTATGGAATCTATATGCTATAGTCATCCGCTCTGAATAATTTCTTCGAAGATAACATCGTAGCCTTAAAAAATAATTCGTGCCAAATTTCGTAAAGATACCTCGTTAAATGAAAGAGTTTTCCATACAAGCATTTGATTCCGATTGTTCAATTTGTATGGAATCTATATGCTATAGTCATCCGCTCTGAATAATTTCTTCGGAGATTACATCGTATGCTTAAATAATAATTCGTGCCAAATTTCGTAAAGATACCTCGTCAAATGAAAGAGTTTTCCATACAAGAATTAGATTCCGATTGTTCAATTTGTATGGAATCTATATGCTATAGTCATCCGCTCTGAATAATTTCTTCGGAGATTACATGGTAGCCTTAAATAATAATTCGTCCCAAATTTCGTAAAGATACCTCGTCAAATGAAAGAGTTTTCCATACAAGAACCTGATTCCGATTGTTCAATTTGTATGGAATCTATATGCTATAGTCATCCGCTCTGAATAATTTCTTCGGAGATTACATCGTAGACTTAAATAATAATTCGTGCCAAATTTTGTAAAGATACCTCGTCAAATGAAAGAGTTTTCCATACAAGAACTTGATTCCGATTGTTTAATTTGTATGGAATCTATATGCTATAGTCATCCGCTCTGAATAATTTCTTCGGAGATTACATCGTAGTTTTAAATAATAATTCATGCCAAATTTCGTAAAGATACCTCGTTAAATGAAAGAGTTTTCCATACAAGCACTTGATTCCGATTATTCAGTTTATATGGCAGCTATATGCTATAATCATCCGAACTTTATTATTTCTTTGGAGATTACATTGTTGTGTTAACTGACAATCCGTGCCAAATTTCGTAAAGATACCTCGTCAAATGAAAGAATTATCCATACAAGCACTTGATTCCGATTATTCAGTTTGTATGGCAGCTATATGCTATAATCATCCGAACTTTATTATTTCTTTGGAAATTACATTGTTGTGTTAACTGACAATCCGTGCCAAATTTCGTAAAGATACCTCAACAAATAAAAGAGTTTTTCATTCAAACACTTGATTCCGATTATTCAGTTTGTATGGCAGCTATATGCTATAATCAGCCGAACTTTATTATTTTTTTGGAGATTACATTGTTGTGTTAACTGACAATCCGTGCCAAATTTCGTAAAGATACCTCGTCAAATGAAAGAATTATCCATACAAGCACTTGATTCCGATTATTCAGTTTGTATGGCAGCTATATGCTATAATCATCCGAACTTTATTATTTCTTTGGAGATTACATTGTTGTGTTAACTGACAATCCGTGCCAAATTTCGTAAAGATACCTCGTCAAATGAAAGAGTTTTCCATACAAGCACTTGATTCCGATTATTCAGGTTGTATGGCAGCTATATGCTATAATCATCCGAACTTTATTATTTCTTTGGAGATTACATTGTTGTGTTAACTGACAATCCGTGCCAAATTTCGTAAAGATACCTCAACAAATAAAAGAGTTTTTCATTCAAACACTTGATTCCGATTATTCAGTTTGTATAACAGCTATATGCTATAGTCATCCGAACTTTATTATTTCTTTGGAGATAACATTGTTGTCTTAACTGACAATCCGTGCCAAATTTCGTAAAGATACCTCGTCAAATGAAAGAATTATCCATACAAGCACTTGATTCCGATTGTTCAATTTATATGGAATCTGTATGCTATAGTCATCCAATCTGAATAATTTCTTCGGAGATTACATCGTAGCCTTAAATAATAATTCTTGCCAAATTTCGTAAAGATACCTCGTAAATTAAAGAGTTTTCCATACAAGCATTTAATTCCGATTGTTCAATTTGTAGGGAATCTATTTGCTATAGTCATCCGCTCTGAATAATTTCCCCGGAGATTACATCGTAGCCTTAAATAATAATTCGTGCCAAATTTCGTAAAGATACCTCGTCAAATGAAAGAGTTTTCCATACAAGAACTTGATTCCGATTGTTCAATTTGTATGGAATCTATATGCTATAGTCATCCGCTCTGAATAATTTCTTCGGAGATTACATCGTAGCTTTAAATAATAATTCATGCCAAATTTCGTAAAGATACCTCGTCAAATGAAAGAATTTTCCATACAATCACTTGATTCCGATTATTCAGTTTGTATGGCAGCTATATGCTATAATCATCCGAACTTTATTATTTCTTCGGAGATTACATTCTTGCCTTAACTGACAATCCGTGCCAAATTTCGTAAAGATACCTCGTCAAATGAAAGAGTTTTCCATACAATCACTTGATTCCGATTGTTCAGTTTGTATGGCAGCTATATGCTATAATCATCCGAACTTTATTATTTCTTTGGAGATTACATTCTTGCCTTAACTGACAATCCGTGCCAAATTTCGTAAAGATACCTCGTCAAATGAAAGAGTTTTCCATACAATCACTTGATTCCGATTATTCAGTTTGTATGGCAGCAATATGCTATAATCATCCGAACTTTATTTTTTCTTCGGAGATTACATTCTTGCCTTAACTGACAATCCGTGCCAAATTTCGTGAAGAAACCTCGTCAAATGAAAGAGTTTTCCATACAATCATTTGATTCCGATTGTTTAATTTATATGGAATCTATATGTTATAGTCATCCGCTCTGAATAATTTCTTCTTAGATTACATCGTAGCTTTAAATAATAATTCATGCCAAATTTCGTAAAGATACCTCGTCAAATGAAAGAATTTTCCATACAATCACTTGATTCCGATTATTCAGTTTGTATGGCAGCTATATGCTATAATCATCCGAACTTTATTATTTCTTCGGAGATTACATTCTTGCCTTAACTGACAATCCTTGCCAAATTTCGTAAAGATACCTCGTCAAATGAAAGAATTATCCATACAAGCACTTGATTCCGATTGTTCAATTTATATGGAATCTGTATGCTATAGTCATCCAATATGAATAATTTCTTCGGAGATTACATCGTAGCCTTAAATAATAATTCTTGCCAAATTTCGTAAAGATACCTCGTAAATTAAAGAGTTTTCCATACAAGCATTTAATTCCGATTGTTCAATTTGTATGGAATCTATTTGCTATAGTCATCCGCTCTGAATAATTTCTCCGGAGATTAAATCGTAGCCTTAAATAATAATTCGTGCCAAATTTCGTAAAGATACCTCGTCAAATGAAAGAGTTTTCCATACAAGAACTTGATTCCGATTGTTCAATTTGTATGGAATCTATATGCTATAGTCATCCGCTCTGAATAATTTCTTCGGAGATTACATCGTAGCCTTAGATAATAATTCGAGCCAAATTTCGTAAAGATACCTCGTCAAATGAAAGAGTTTTCCATACAAGCATTTAATTCCGATTGTTCAATTTGTATGGAATCTATATGCTATAGTCATCCGCTCTAAATAATTTCTTCGGAGATTACATCGTAGCCTTAAATAATAATTCGTGCCAAATTTCGTAAAGATACCTCGTCAAATGAAAGAGTTTTCCATACAAGAACTTGATTCCGATTGTTCAATTTGTATGGAATCTATATGCTATAGTCATCCGCTCTGAATAATTTCTTCGGAGATTACATCGTAGCTTTAAATAATAATTCGTGCCAAATTTCGTAAAGATACCTCGTCAAATGAAAGAGTTTTCTATACAAGAACTTGATTCCGATTGTTCAATTTGTATGGAATCTATATGCTATAGTCATCCGCTCTGAATAATTTCTTCGGAGATTACATCGTAGCCTTAAATAATAATTCGTGACAAATTTCGTAAAGATACCTAGTCAAATGAA
Source organism: Bactrocera oleae (assembly GCF_042242935.1). NCBI lineage: Eukaryota > Metazoa > Arthropoda > Insecta > Diptera > Tephritidae > Bactrocera > Bactrocera oleae. Next base: position 3,006,747 of record NC_091542.1, on the reverse strand, counting down.
AGAGTTTTCTATACAAGAACTTGATTCCGATTGTTTAATTTGTATGGAATCTATATGCTATAGTCATCCGAACTGAATATATTCTTCGGAGATTACATCGTAGCCTTAAATAATAATTCGTCCCAAATTTCGTAAAGATACCTCGTCAAATGAAAGAATTTTCCATACAATCACTTGATTCCGATTATTCAGTTTGTATGGCAGCTATATGCTATAATCATCCGAACTTTATTATTTCTTCGGAGATTACATTCTTGCCTTAACTGACAATCCTTGCCAAATTTCGTAAAGATACCTCGTCAAATGAAAGAATTATCCATACAAGCACTTGATTCCGATTGTTCAATTTATATGGAATCTGTATGCTATAGTCATCCAATATGAATAATTTCTTCGGAGATTACATCGTAGCCTTAAATAATAATTCTTGCCAAATTTCGTAAAGATACCTCGTAAATTAAAGAGTTTTCCATACAAGCATTTAATTCCGATTGTTCAATTTGTATGGAATCTATTTGCTATAGTCATCCGCTCTGAATAATTTCTCCGGAGATTAAATCGTAGCCTTAAATAATAATTCGTGCCAAATTTCGTAAAGATACCTCGTCAAATGAAAGAGTTTTCCATACAAGAACTTGATTCCGATTGTTCAATTTGTATGGAATCTATATGCTATAGTCATCCGCTCTGAATAATTTCTTCGGAGATTACATCGTAGCCTTAGATAATAATTCGAGCCAAATTTCGTAAAGATACCTCGTCAAATGAAAGAGTTTTCCATACAAGCATTTAATTCCGATTGTTCAATTTGTATGGAATCTATATGCTATAGTCATCCGCTCTAAATAATTTCTTCGGAGATTACATCGTAGCCTTAAATAATAATTCGAGCCAAATTTCGTAAAGATACCTCGTCAAATGAAAGAGTTTTCCATACAAGCATTTAATTCCGATTGTTCAATTTGTATGGAATCTATTTGCTATAGTCATCCGCTCTGAATAATTTCTCCGGAGATTAAATCGTAGCCTTAAATAATAATTCGTGCCAAATTTCGTAAAGATACCTCGTCAAATGAAAGAGTTTTCCATACAAGAACTTGATTCCGATTGTTCAATTTGTATGGAATCTATATGCTATAGTCATCCGCTCTGAATAATTTCTTCGGAGATTACATCGTAGCCTTAGATAATAATTCGAGCCAAATTTCGTAAAGATACCTCGTCAAATGAAAGAGTTTTCCATACAAGCATTTAATTCCGATTGTTCAATTTGTATGGAATCTATATGCTATAGTCATCCGCTCTAAATAATTTCTTCGGAGATTACATCGTAGCCTTAAATAATAATTCGTGCCAAATTTCGTAAAGATACCTCGTCAAATGAAAGAGTTTTACATACAAGAACTTGATTCCGATTGTTCAATTTGTATGGAATCTATATGCTATAGTCATCCGCTCTGAATAATTTCTTCGGAGATTACATCGTAGCTTTAAATAATAATTCGTGCCAAATTTCGTAAAGATACCTCGTCAAATGAAAGAGTTTTCTATACAAGAACTTGATTCCGATTGTTCAATTTGTATGGAATCTATATGCTATAGTGATCCGCTCTGAATAATTTCTTCGGAGATTACATCGTAGCCTTAAATAATAATTCGTGCCAAATTTCGTAAAGATACCTAGTCAAATGAAAGAGTTTTCTATACAAGAACTTGATTCCGATTGTTTAATTTGTATGGAATCTATATGCTATAGTCATCCGAACTGAATATATTCTTCGGAGATTACATCGTAGCCTTAAATAATAATTCGTCCCAAATTTCGTAAAGATACCTCGTCAAATGAAAGAGTTTTCCATACAAGAACTTGATTCCGATTGTTCAATTTGTATGGAATCTATATGCTATAGTCATCCGCTCTGAATAATTTCTTCGGAGATTACATCGTAGACTTAAATAATAATTCGTGCCAAATTTCGTAAAGATACCTCGTCAAATGAAAGAGTTTTCCATACAAGCACTTGATTCCGATTGTTCAATTTGTATGGAATCTATATGCTATAGTCATCCGCTCTGAATAATTTCTTCGGAGATTACATCGTAGCCTTAAATAATAATTCGTGCCAAATATCGTAAAGATACCTCGTCAGATGAAAGAGATTTCCATACAAGCACTTTATTCCGATTATTCAGTTTGTATGGCAGCTATATGCTATAATCATCCGAACTTTATTATTTCTTCGGAGATTACATTCTTGCCTTAACTGACAATCCGTGCCAAATTTATTGAAGAAACCTCGTCAAATGGAAGAGTTTGTCATACAAGCACTTTATTCCGATTATTCAGTTTGTATAGCAGCTATATGCTGTAATCATCCAAACTTTATTATTTCTTTGGAGATTACATTGTTGTCTTAACTGACAATCCGTGCCAAATTTCGTAAAGATACCTCGTCAAATGAAAGAATTATCCATACAAGCACTTGATTCCGATTGTTCAATTTATATGGAATCTATATGCTATAGTCATCTGATCTGAATAATTTCTTCGGAGATTACATCGTAGCCTAAAATAGTAATTCTTGCCAAATTTCGTAAAGATACCTCGTCAAATGAAAGAGCTGTTCCATACAAGCACTTGATTCCGATTGTTCAATTTGTATGGAATCTATATGCTATAGTCATCCGCTCTGAATAATTTCTTCGGAGATTACATCGTATGCTTAAATAATAATTCGTGCCAAATTTCGTAAAGATACCTCGTCAAATGAAAGAGTTTTCCATACAAGAATTTGATTCCGATTGTTCAATTTGTATGGAATCTATATGCTATAGTCATCCGCTCTGAATAATTTCTTCGGAGATTACATCGTAGCCTTAAATAATAATTCGTCCCAAATTTCGTAAAGATACCTCGTCAAATGAAAGAGTTTTCCATACAAGAACTTGATTCCGATTGTTCAATTTATATGGAATCTATATGCTATAGTCATCCGCTCTGAATAATTTCTTCGAAGATTACATCGTAGCCTTAAAAAATAATTCGTGCCAAATTTCGTAAAGACACCTCGTTAAATGAAAGAGTTTTCCATACAAGAACTTGATTCCGATTGTTCAATTTATATGGAATCTGTATGCTATAGTCATCCGCTCTAAATAATTTCTTCGGAGATTACATCGTAGCCTTAAATAATAATTCTTGCCAAATTTCGTAAAGATACCTCGTAAATTAAAGAGTTTTCCATACAAGCATTTAATTCCGATTGTTCAATTTGTATGGAATCTATTTGCTATAGTCATCCGCTCTGAATAATTTCTTCGGAGATTACATCGTAGCCTTGAATAATAATTCTTGCCAAATTTCGTAAAGATACCTCGTAAATTAAAGAGTTTTCCATACAAGCATTTAATTCCGATTGTTCAATTTGTATGGAATCTATTTGCTATAGTCATCCGCTCTGAATAATTTCTTCGGAGATTACATCGTAGCCTTAGATAATAATTCGTGCCAAACTTCGTAAAGACACCTCGTTAAATGAAAGAGTTTTCCATACAAGCATTTGATTCCGATTGTTCAATTTGTATGGAATCTATATGCTATAGTCATCCGCTCTGAATAATTTCTTCGGAGATTACATCGTATGCTTAAATAATAATTCGTGCCAAATTTCGTGAAGATACCTCGTCAAATGAAAGAGTTTTCCATACAAGAATTTGATTCCGATTGTTCAATTTGTATGGAATCTATATGCTATAGTCATCCGCTCTGAATAATTTCTTCGGAGATTACATCGTATGTTTAAATAATAATTCGTGCCAAATTTCGTAAAGATACCTCGTCAAATGAAAGAGTTTTCCATACAAGAATTTGATTCCGATTGTTCAATTTGTATGGAATCTATATGCTATAGTCATCCGCTCTGAATAATTTCTTCGGAGATTACATCGTAGCCTTAAATAATAATTCGTCCCAAATTTCGTAAAGATACCTCGTCAAATGAAAGAGTTTTCCATACAAGCATTTAATTCCGATTGTTCAATTTGTATGGAATCTATATGCTATAGTCATCCGCTCTAAATAATTTCTTCGGAGATTACATCGTAGCCTTAAATAATAATTCGTGCCAAATTTCGTAAAGATACCTCGTCAAATGAAAGAGTTTTCCATACAAGAACTTGATTCCGATTGTTCAATTTGTATGGAATCTATATGCTATAGTCATCCGCTCTGAATAATTTCTTCGGAGATTACATCGTAGCTTTAAATAATAATTCGTGCCAAATTTCGTAAAGATACCTCGTCAAATGAAAGAATTATCCATACAAGAACTTGATTCCGATTGTTCAATTTGTATGGAATCTATATGCTATAGTCATCCGCTCTGAATAATTTCTTCGGAGATTACATCGTAGACTTAAATAATAATTCGTGCCAAATTTCGTAAAGATACCTAGTCAAATGAAAGAGTTTTCTATACAAGAACTTGATTCCGATTGTTTAATTTGTATGGAATCTATATGCTATAGTCATCCGAACTGAATATATTCTTCGGAGATTACATCGTAGCCTTAAATAATAATTCGTCCCAAATTTCGTAAAGATACCTCGTCAAATGAAAGAGTTTTCCATACAAGAACTTGATTCCGATTGTTCAATTTGTATGGAATCTATATGCTATAGTCATCCGCTCTGAATAATTTCTTCGGAGATTACATCGTAGACTTAAATAATAATTCGTGCCAAATTTCGTAAAGATACCTCGTCAAATGAAAGAGTTTTCCATACAAGCACTTGATTCCGATTGTTCAATTTGTATGGAATCTATATGCTATAGTCATCCGCTCTGAATAATTTCTTCGGAGATTACATCGTAGCCTTAAATAATAATTCGTGCCAAATATCGTAAAGATACCTCGTCAGATGAAAGAGATTTCCATACAAGCACTTTATTCCGATTATTCAGTTTGTATGGCAGCTATATGCTATAATCATCCGAACTTTATTATTTCTTCGGAGATTACATTCTTGCCTTAACTGACAATCCGTGCCAAATTTATTGAAGAAACCTCGTCAAATGGAAGAGTTTGTCATACAAGCACTTTATTCCGATTATTCAGTTTGTATAGCAGCTATATGCTGTAATCATCCAAACTTTATTATTTCTTTGGAGATTACATTGTTGTCTTAACTGACAATCCGTGCCAAATTTCGTAAAGATACCTCGTCAAATGAAAGAATTATCCATACAAGCACTTGATTCCGATTGTTCAATTTATATGGAATCTATATGCTATAGTCATCTGATCTGAATAATTTCTTCGGAGATTACATCGTAGCCTAAAATAGTAATTCTTGCCAAATTTCGTAAAGATACCTCGTCAAATGAAAGAGCTGTTCCATACAAGCACTTGATTCCGATTGTTCAATTTGTATGGAATCTATATGCTATAGTCATCCGCTCTGAATAATTTCTTCGGAGATTACATCGTATGCTTAAATAATAATTCGTGCCAAATTTCGTAAAGATACCTCGTCAAATGAAAGAGTTTTCCATACAAGAATTTGATTCCGATTGTTCAATTTGTATGGAATCTATATGCTATAGTCATCCGCTCTGAATAATTTCTTCGGAGATTACATCGTAGCCTTAAATAATAATTCGTCCCAAATTTCGTAAAGATACCTCGTCAAATGAAAGAGTTTTCCATACAAGAACTTGATTCCGATTGTTCAATTTATATGGAATCTATATGCTATAGTCATCCGCTCTGAATAATTTCTTCGAAGATTACATCGTAGCCTTAAAAAATAATTCGTGCCAAATTTCGTAAAGACACCTCGTTAAATGAAAGAGTTTTCCATACAAGAACTTGATTCCGATTGTTCAATTTATATGGAATCTGTATGCTATAGTCATCCGCTCTAAATAATTTCTTCGGAGATTACATCGTAGCCTTAAATAATAATTCTTGCCAAATTTCGTAAAGATACCTCGTAAATTAAAGAGTTTTCCATACAAGCATTTAATTCCGATTGTTCAATTTGTATGGAATCTATTTGCTATAGTCATCCGCTCTGAATAATTTCTTCGGAGATTACATCGTAGCCTTGAATAATAATTCTTGCCAAATTTCGTAAAGATACCTCGTAAATTAAAGAGTTTTCCATACAAGCATTTAATTCCGATTGTTCAATTTGTATGGAATCTATTTGCTATAGTCATCCGCTCTGAATAATTTCTTCGGAGATTACATCGTAGCCTTAGATAATAATTCGTGCCAAATTTCGTAAAGACACCTCGTTAAATGAAAGAGTTTTCCATACAAGCATTTGATTCCGATTGTTCAATTTGTATGGAATCTATATGCTATAGTCATCCGCTCTGAATAATTTCTTCGGAGATTACATCGTATGCTTAAATAATAATTCGTGCCAAATTTCGTAAAGATACCTCGTCAAATGAAAGAGTTTTCCATACAAGAATTTGATTCCGATTGTTCAATTTGTATGGAATCTATATGCTATAGTCATCCGCTCTGAATAATTTCTTCGGAGATTACATCGTATGTTTAAATAATAATTCGTGCCAAATTTCGTAAAGATACCTCGTCAAATGAAAGAGTTTTCCATACAAGAATTTGATTCCGATTGTTCAATTTGTATGGAATCTATATGCTATAGTCATCCGCTCTGAATAATTTCTTCGGAGATTACATCGTAGCCTTAAATAATAATTCGTCCCAAATTTCGTAAAGATACCTCGTCAAATGAAAGAGTTTTCCATACAAGAACTTGATTCCGATTGTTCAATTTGTATGGAATCTATATGCTATAGTCATCCGCTCTGAATAATTTCTTCGGAGATTACATCGTATGCTTAAATAATAATTCGTGCCAAATTTCGTAAAGATACCTCGTCAAATGAAAGAGTTTTCCATACAAGAATTTGATTCCGATTGTTCAATTTGTATGGAATCTATATGCTATAGTCATCCGCTCTGAATAATTTCTTCGGAGATTACATCGTAGCCTTAAATAATAATTCGTCCCAAATTTCGTAAAGATACCTCGTCAAATGAAAGAATTATCCATACAAGAACTTGATTCCGATTGTTCAATTTGTATGGAATCTATATGCTATAGTCATCCGCTCTGAATAATTTCTTCGGAGATTACATCGTAGACTTAAATAATAATTCGTGCCAAATTTCGTAAAGATACCTCGTCAAATGAAAGAATTATCCATACAAGCACTTGATTCCGATTGTTCAATTTATATGGAATCTGTATGCTATAGTCATCCAATATGAATAATTTCTTCGGAGATTACATCGTAGCCTTAAATAATAATTCGTCCCAAATTTCGTAAAGATACCTCGTCAAATGAAAGAGTTTTCCATACAAGAACTTGATTCCGATTGTTCAATTTGTATGGAATCTATATGCTATAGTCATCCGCTCTGAATAATTTCTTCGGAGATTACATCGTAGCCTTAGATAATAATTCGAGCCAAATTTCGTAAAGATACCTCGTCAAATGAAAGAGTTTTCCATACAAGCATTTAATTCCAATTGTTCAATTTGTATGGAATCTATATGCTATAGTCATCCGCTCTAAATAATTTCTTCGGAGATTACATCGTAGCCTTAAATAATAATTCGTGCCAAATTTCGTAAAGATACCTCGTCAAATGAAAGAGTTTTCCATACAAGAACTTGATTCCGATTGTTCAATTTGTATGGAATCTATATGCTATAGTCATCCGCTCTGAATAATTTCTTCGGAGATTACATCGTAGCTTTAAATAATAATTCGTGCCAAATTTCGTAAAGATACCTCGTCAAATGAAAGAGTTTTCTATACAAGAACTTGATTCCGATTGTTCAATTTGTATGGAATCTATATGCTATAGTCATCCGCTCTGAATAATTTCTTCGGAGATTACATCGTAGCCTTAAATAATAATTCGTGCCAAATTTCGTAAAGATACCTAGTCAAATGAAAGAGTTTTCTATACAAGAACTTGATTCCGATTGTTTAATTTGTATGGAATCTATATGCTATAGTCATCCGAACTGAATATATTCTTCGGAGATTACATCGTAGCCTTAAATAATAATTCGTCCCAAATTTCGTAAAGATACCTCGTCAAATGAAAGAGTTTTCCATACAAGAACTTTATTCCGATTGTTCAATTTGTATGGAATCTATATGCTATAGTCATCCGCTCTGAATAATTTCCCCGGAGATTACATCGTAGACTTAAATAATAATTCGTGCCAAATTTCGTAAAGATACCTCGTCAAATGAAAGAGTTTTCCATACAAGCACTTGATTCCGATTGTTCAATTTGTATGGAATCTATATGCTATAGTCATCCGCTCTGAATAATTTCTTCGGAGATTACATCGTAGCCTTAAATAATAATTCGTCCCAAATTTCGTAAAGATACCTCCTCAAATGAAAGAGTTTTCCATACAAGAATTTGATTCCGATTGTTCAATTTGTATGGAATCTATATGCTATAGTCATCCGCTCTGAATAATTTCTTCGGAGATTACATCGTAGCCTTAAATAATAATTCGTGCCAAATTTCGTAAAGATACCTAGTCAAATGAAAGAGTTTTCTATACAAGAACTTGATTCCGATTGTTTAATTTGTATGGAATCTATATGCTATAGTCATCCGAACTGAATATATTCTTCGGAGATTACATCGTAGCCTTAAATAATAATTCGTCCCAAATTTCGTAAAGATACCTCGTCAAATGAAAGAGTTTTCCATACAAGAACTTTATTCCGATTGTTCAATTTGTATGGAATCTATATGCTATAGTCATCCGCTCTGAATAATTTCCCCGGAGATTACATCGTAGACTTAAATAATAATTCGTGCCAAATTTCGTAAAGATACCTCGTCAAATGAAAGAGTTTTCCATACAAGCACTTGATTCCGATTGTTCAATTTGTATGGAATCTATATGCTATAGTCATCCGCTCTGAATAATTTCTTCGGAGATTACATCGTAGCCTTAAATAATAATTCGTGCCAAATATCGTAAAGATACCTCGTCAAATGAAAGAGATTTCCATACAAGCACTTTATTCCGATTATTCAGTTTGTATGGCAGCTATATGCTATAATCATCCGAACTTTATTATTTCTTCGGAGATTACATTCTTGCCTTAACTGACAATCCGTGCCAAATTTATTGAAGAAACCTCGTCAAATGGAAGAGTTTGTCATACAAGCACTTTATTCCGATTATTCAGTTTGTATAGCAGCTATATGCTGTAATCATCCAAACTTTATTATTTCTTTGGAGATTACATTGTTGTCTTAACTGACAATCCGTGCCAAATTTCGTAAAGATACCTCGTCAAATGAAAGAATTATCCATACAAGCACTTGATTCCGATTGTTCAATTTATATGGAATCTATATGCTATAGTCATCTGATCTGAATAATTTCTTCGGAGATTACATCGTAGCCTAAAATAGTAATTCTTGCCAAATTTCGTAAAGATACCTCGTCAAATGAAAGAGCTGTTCCATACAAGCACTTGATTCCGATTGTTCAATTTGTATGGAATCTATATGCTATAGTCATCCGCTCTGAATAATTTCTTCGAAGATTACATCGTAGCCTTAAAAAATAATTCGTGCCAAATTTCGTAAAGACACCTCGTTAAATGAAAGAGTTTTCCATACAAGCATTTGATTCCGATTGTTCAATTTGTATGGAATCTATATGCTATAGTCATCCGCTCTGAATAATTTCTTCGGAGATTACATCGTATGCTTAAATAATAATTCGTGCCAAATTTCGTAAAGATACCTCGTCAAATGAAAGAGTTTTCCATACAAGAATTTGATTCCGATTGTTCAATTTGTATGGAATCTATATGCTATAGTCATCCGCTCTGAATAATTTCTTCGGAGATTACATCGTAGCCTTAAATAATAATTCGTCCCAAATTTCGTAAAGATACCTCGTCAAATGAAAGAGTTTTCCATACAAGAACTTGATTCCGATTGTTCAATTTGTATGGAATCTATATGCTATAGTCATCCGCTCTGAATAATTTCTTCGGAGATTACATCGTAGACTTAAATAATAATTCGTGCCAAATTTCGTAAAGATACCTCGTCAAATGAAAGAGTTTTCCATACAAGAACTTGATTCCGATTGTTTAATTTGTATGGAATCTATATGCTATAGTCATCCGCTCTGAATAATTTCTTCGGAGATTACATCGTAATTTTAAATAATAATTCATGCCAAATTTCGTAAAGATACCTCGTCAAATGAAAGAGTTTTCCATACAAGCACTTGATTCCGATTATTCAGTTTGTATGGCAGCTATATGCTATAATCATCCGAACTTTATTATTTCTTTGGAGATTACATTGTTGTGTTAACTGACAATCCGTGCCAAATTTCGTGAAGAAACCTCGTCAAATGAAAGAGTTTTTCATACAAGCACTTGATTCCGATTATTCAGTTTGTATGGCAGCTATATGCTATAATCATCCAAACTTTATTATTTCTTTGGAGATTACATTGTTGTCTTAACTGCAATCCGTGCCAAATTTCGTAAAGATACCTCGTCAAATGAAAGAATTATCCATACAAGCACTTGATTCCAATTGTTCAATTTACATGGAATCTATACGCTATAGTCATCCGATCTGAATAATTTCTTCGGAGATTATATCGTAGCCTTAAATAGTAATTCTTGCCAAATTTCGTAAAGATACCTCGCCAAATGAAAGAGTTTTCCATACAAGCACTTGATTCCGATTGTTCAATTTGTATGGAATCTATATGCTATAGTCATCCGCTCTGAATAATTTCTTCGGAGATTACATCGTAGCCTTAAATAATAATTCGTGCCAAATTTCGTAAAGATACCTAGTCAAATGAAAGAGTTTTCTATACATGAACTTGATTCCGGTTGTTAAGTTTGTATGGAATCTATATGCTATAGTCATCCGCTCTGAATGATTTCTTCGGAGATTACATCGTAGCCTTAAGTTATATATCGTGCCAAATTTCGTAAAGATACCTCGTCAAATGAAAGAGTTTTCCATACAAGCACTTGATTCCGATTATTCAGTTTGTATGGCAGCTATATGCTGTAATCATCCAAAATTTATTATTTCTTTGGAGATTACATTGTTGTCTTAACTGACAATCCGTGCCAAATTTCGTAAAGATACCTCGTCAAATGAAAGAGTTTTCCATACAAGCACTTGATTCCGATTGTTCAATTTGTATGGAATCTATATGCTATAGTCATCCGCTCTGAATAATTTCTTCGGAGATTACATCGTAGCCTTAGATAATAATTCGTCCCAAATTTCGTAAAGATACCTCGTCAAATGAAAGAGTTTTCCATACAAGAACTTTATTCCGATTGTTCAATTTGTATGGAATCTATATGCTATAGTCATCCGCTCTGAATAATTTCCCCGGAGATTACATCGTAGACTTAAATAATAATTCGTGCCAAATTTCGTAAAGATACCTCGTCAAATGAAAGAGTTTTCCATACAAGCACTTGATTCCGATTGTTCAATTTGTATGGAATCTATATGCTATAGTCATCCGCTCTGAATAATTTCTTCGGAGATTACATCGTAGCCTTAAATAATAATTCGTGCCAAATTTCGTAAAGATACCTAGTCAAATGAAAGAGTTTTCTATACATGAACTTGATTCCGGTTGTTAAGTTTGTATGGAATCTATATGCTATAGTCATCCGCTCTGAATAATTTCTTCGAAGATTACATCGTAGCCTTAAAAAATAATTCGTGCCAAATTTCGTAAAGACACCTCGTTAAATGAAAGAGTTTTCCATACAAGCATTTGATTCCGATTGTTCAATTTGTATGGAATCTATATGCTATAGTCATCCGCTCTGAATAATTTCTTCGGAGATTACATCGTATGCTTAAATAATAATTCGTGCCAAATTTCGTAAAGATACCTCGTCAAATGAAAGAGTTTTCCATACAAGAATTTGATTCCGATTGTTCAATTTGTATGGAATCTATATGCTATAGTCATCCGCTCTGAATAATTTCTTCGGAGATTACATCGTAGCCTTAAATAATAATTCGTCCCAAATTTCGTAAAGATACCTCGTCAAATGAAAGAGTTTTCCATACAAGAACTTGATTCCGATTGTTCAATTTGTATGGAATCTATATGCTATAGTCATCCGCTCTGAATAATTTCTTCGGAGATTACATCGTAGACTTAAATAATAATTCGTGCCAAATTTCGTAAAGATACCTCGTCAAATGAAAGAGTTTTCCATACAAGAACTTGATTCCGATTGTTTAATTTGTATGGAATCTATATGCTATAGTCATCCGCTCTGAATAATTTCTTCGGAGATTACATCGTAATTTTAAATAATAATTCATGCCAAATTTCGTAAAGATACCTCGTCAAATGAAAGAGTTTTCCATACAAGCACTTGATTCCGATTATTCAGTTTGTATGGCAGCTATATGCTATAATCATCCGAACTTTATTATTTCTTTGGAGATTACATTGTTGTGTTAACTGACAATCCGTGCCAAATTTCGTGAAGAAACCTCGTCAAATGAAAGAGTTTTTCATACAAGCACTTGATTCCGATTATTCAGTTTGTATGGCAGCTATATGCTATAATCATCCAAACTTTATTATTTCTTTGGAGATTACATTGTTGTCTTAACTGCAATCCGTGCCAAATTTCGTAAAGATACCTCGTCAAATGAAAGAATTATCCATACAAGCACTTGATTCCAATTGTTCAATTTACATGGAATCTATACGCTATAGTCATCCGATCTGAATAATTTCTTCGGAGATTATATCGTAGCCTTAAATAGTAATTCTTGCCAAATTTCGTAAAGATACCTCGCCAAATGAAAGAGTTTTCCATACAAGCACTTGATTCCGATTGTTCAATTTGTATGGAATCTATATGCTATAGTCATCCGCTCTGAATAATTTCTTCGGAGATTACATCGTAGCCTTAAATAATAATTCGTGCCAAATTTCGTAAAGATACCTAGTCAAATGAAAGAGTTTTCTATACATGAACTTGATTCCGGTTGTTAAGTTTGTATGGAATCTATATGCTATAGTCATCCGCTCTGAATGATTTCTTCGGAGATTACATCGTAGCCTTAAGTTATATATCGTGCCAAATTTCGTAAAGATACCTCGTCAAATGAAAGAGTTTTCCATACAAGCACTTGATTCCGATTATTCAGTTTGTATGGCAGCTATATGCTGTAATCATCCAAAATTTATTATTTCTTTGGAGATTACATTGTTGTCTTAACTGACAATCCGTGCCAAATTTCGTAAAGATACCTCGTCAAATGAAAGAGTTTTCCATACAAGCACTTTATTCCGATTGTTCAATTTGTATGGAATCTATATGCTATAGTCATCCGCTCTGAATAATTTCTTCGGAGATTACATCGTAGCCTTAGATAATAATTCGTCCCAAATTTCGTAAAGATACCTCGTCAAATGAAAGAGTTTTCCATACAAGAACTTTATTCCGATTGTTCAATTTGTATGGAATCTATATGCTATAGTCATCCGCTCTGAATAATTTCCCCGGAGATAACATCGTAGACTTAAATAATAATTCGTGCCAAATTTCGTAAAGATACCTCGTCAAATGAAAGAGTTTTCCATACAAGCACTTGATTCCGATTGTTCAATTTGTATGGAATCTATATGCTATAGTCATCCGCTCTGAATAATTTCTTCGGAGATTACATCGTAGCCTTAAATAATAATTCGTCCCAAATTTCGTAAAGATACCTCCTCAAATGAAAGAGTTTTCCATACAAGAATTTGATTCCGATTGTTCAATTTGTATGGAATCTATATGCTATAGTCATCCGCTCTGAATAATTTCTTCGGAGATTACATCGTAGCCTTAAATAATAATTCGTGCCAAATTTCGTAAAGATACCTAGTCAAATGAAAGAGTTTTCTATACAAGAACTTGATTCCGATTGTTTAATTTGTATGGAATCTATATGCTATAGTCATCCGAACTGAATATATTCTTCGGAGATTACATCGTAGCCTTAAATAATAATTCGTCCCAAATTTCGTAAAGATACCTCGTCAAATGAAAGAGTTTTCCATACAAGAACTTTATTCCGATTGTTCAATTTGTATGGAATCTATATGCTATAGTCATCCGCTCTGAATAATTTCCCCGGAGATTACATCGTAGACTTAAATAATAATTCGTGCCAAATTTCGTAAAGATACCTCGTCAAATGAAAGAGTTTTCCATACAAGCACTTGATTCCGATTGTTCAATTTGTATGGAATCTATATGCTATAGTCATCCGCTCTGAATAATTTCTTCGGAGATTACATCGTAGCCTTAAATAATAATTCGTGCCAAATATCGTAAAGATACCTCGTCAAATGAAAGAGATTTCCATACAAGCACTTTATTCCGATTATTCAGTTTGTATGGCAGCTATATGCTATAATCATCCGAACTTTATTATTTCTTCGGAGATTACATTCTTGCCTTAACTGACAATCCGTGCCAAATTTATTGAAGAAACCTCGTCAAATGGAAGAGTTTGTCATACAAGCACTTTATTCCGATTATTCAGTTTGTATAGCAGCTATATGCTGTAATCATCCAAACTTTATTATTTCTTTGGAGATTACATTGTTGTCTTAACTGACAATCCGTGCCAAATTTCGTAAAGATACCTCGTCAAATGAAAGAATTATCCATACAAGCACTTGATTCCGATTGTTCAATTTATATGGAATCTATATGCTATAGTCATCTGATCTGAATAATTTCTTCGGAGATTACATCGTAGCCTAAAATAGTAATTCTTGCCAAATTTCGTAAAGATACCTCGTCAAATGAAAGAGCTGTTCCATACAAGCACTTGATTCCGATTGTTCAATTTGTATGGAATCTATATGCTATAGTCATCCGCTCTGAATAATTTCTTCGAAGATTACATCGTAGCCTTAAAAAATAATTCGTGCCAAATTTCGTAAAGACACCTCGTTAAATGAAAGAGTTTTCCATACAAGCATTTGATTCCGATTGTTCAATTTGTATGGAATCTATATGCTATAGTCATCCGCTCTGAATAATTTCTTCGGAGATTACATCGTATGCTTAAATAATAATTCGTGCCAAATTTCGTAAAGATACCTCGTCAAATGAAAGAGTTTTCCATACAAGAATTTGATTCCGATTGTTCAATTTGTATGGAATCTATATGCTATAGTCATCCGCTCTGAATAATTTCTTCGGAGATTACATCGTAGCCTTAAATAATAATTCGTCCCAAATTTCGTAAAGATACCTCGTCAAATGAAAGAGTTTTCCATACAAGAACTTGATTCCGATTGTTCAATTTGTATGGAATCTATATGCTATAGTCATCCGCTCTGAATAATTTCTTCGGAGATTACATCGTAGACTTAAATAATAATTCGTGCCAAATTTCGTAAAGATACCTCGTCAAATGAAAGAGTTTTCCATACAAGAACTTGATTCCGATTGTTTAATTTGTATGGAATCTATATGCTATAGTCATCCGCTCTGAATAATTTCTTCGGAGATTACATCGTAATTTTAAATAATAATTCATGCCAAATTTCGTAAAGATACCTCGTCAAATGAAAGAGTTTTCCATACAAGCACTTGATTCCGATTATTCAGTTTGTATGGCAGCTATATGCTATAATCATCCGAACTTTATTATTTCTTTGGAGATTACATTGTTGTGTTAACTGACAATCCGTGCCAAATTTCGTGAAGAAACCTCGTCAAATGAAAGAGTTTTTCATACAAGCACTTGATTCCGATTATTCAGTTTGTATGGCAGCTATATGCTATAATCATCCAAACTTTATTATTTCTTTGGAGATTACATTGTTGTCTTAACTGCAATCCGTGCCAAATTTCGTAAAGATACCTCGTCAAATGAAAGAATTATCCATACAAGCACTTGATTCCAATTGTTCAATTTACATGGAATCTATACGCTATAGTCATCCGATCTGAATAATTTCTTCGGAGATTATATCGTAGCCTTAAATAGTAATTCTTGCCAAATTTCGTAAAGATACCTCGCCAAATGAAAGAGTTTTCCATACAAGCACTTGATTCCGATTGTTCAATTTGTATGGAATCTATATGCTATAGTCATCCGCTCTGAATAATTTCTTCGGAGATTACATCGTAGCCTTAAATAATAATTCGTGCCAAATTTCGTAAAGATACCTAGTCAAATGAAAGAGTTTTCTATACATGAACTTGATTCCGGTTGTTAAGTTTGTATGGAATCTATATGCTATAGTCATCCGCTCTGAATGATTTCTTCGGAGATTACATCGTAGCCTTAAGTTATATATCGTGCCAAATTTCGTAAAGATACCTCGTCAAATGAAAGAGTTTTCCATACAAGAATTTGATTCCGATTATTCAGTTTGTATGGCAGCTATATGCTGTAATCATCCAAAATTTATTATTTGTTTGGAGATTACATTGTTGTCTTAACTGACAATCCGTGCCAAATTTCGTAAAGATACCTCGTCAAATGAAAGAGTTTTCCATACAAGCACTTGATTCCGATTGTTCAATTTGTATGGAATCTATATGCTATAGTCATCCGCTCTGAATAATTTCTTCGGAGATTACATCGTAGCCTTAAATAATAATTCGTGCCAAATTTCGTAAAGATACCTCGTTAAATGAAAGAGTTTTCCATACAAGCATTTGATTCCGATTGTTCAATTTGTATGGAATCTATATGCTATAGTCATCCGCTCTGAATAATTTCTTCGGAGATTACATCGTAGCCTTAAATAATAATTCGTGCCAAATTTCGTAAAGATACCTAGTCAAATGAAAGAGTTTTCTATACAAGCACTTGATTCCGATTGTTCAATTTGTATGGAATCTATATGCTATAGTCATCCGCTCTAAATAATTCCTTCGGAGATTACATCGTAGGCTTAAATAATAATTCGTGCCAAATTTCGTAAAGATACCTCGTCAAATGAAAGAGTTTTCCATACAAGAATTTGATTCCGATTGTTCAATTTGTATGGAATCTATATGCTATAGTCATCCGCTCTGAATAATTTCTTCGGAGATTACATCGTAGCCTTAAATAATAATTCGTCCCAAATTTCGTAAAGATACCTCGTTAAATGAAAGAGTTTTCCATACAAGCATTTGATTCCGATTGTTCAATTTGTATGGAATCTATATGCTATAGTCATCCGCTCTGAATAATTTCTTCGGAGATTACATCGTAGCCTTAAATAATAATTCGTGCCAAATTTCGTAAAGATACCTTGTTAAATGAAAGAGTTTTCCATACAAGCATTTGATTCCGATTGTTCAATTTGTATGGAATCTATATGCTATAGTCATCCGCTCTGAATAATTTCTTCGGAGATTACATCGTAGCCTTAAATAATAATTCGTGCCAAATTTCGTAAAGATACCTAGTCAAATGAAAGAGTTTTCTATACAAGCACTTGATTCCGATTGTTCAATTTGTATGGAATCTATATGCTATAGTCATCCGCTCTGAATAATTCCTTCGGAGATTACATCGTAGGCTTAAATAATAATTCGTGCCAAATTTCGTAAAGATACCTCGTCAAATGAAAGAGTTATCCATACAAGAATTTGATTCCGATTGTTCAATTTGTATGGAATCTATATGCTATAGTCATCCGCTCTGAATAATTTCTTCGGAGATTACATCGTAGCCTTAAATAATAATTCGTCCCAAATTTCGTAAAGATACCTCGTCAAATGAAAGAGTTTTCCATACAAGCACTTGATTCCGATTGTTCAATTTGTATGGAATCTATATGCTATAGTCATCCGCTCTGAATAATTTCTTCGGAGATTACATCGTAGGCTTAAATAATAATTCGTGCCAAATTTCGTAAAGATACCTCGTCAAATGAAAGAGTTTTCCATACAAGAATTTGATTCCGATTGTTTAATTTGTATGGAATCTATATGCTATAGTCATCCGCTCTGAATAATTTCTTCGGAGATTACATCGTAGCCTTAAATAATAATTCGTCCCAAATTTCGTAAAGATACCTCGTCAAATGAAAGAGTTTTCCATACAAGCACTTGATTCCGATTGTTCAATTTGTATGGAATCTATATGCTATAGTCATCCGCTCTGAATAATTTCTTCGAAGATTACATCGTAGCCTTAAAAAATAATTCGTGCCAAATTTCGTAAAGATACCTCGTCAAATGAAAGAGTTTTCTATACAAGAACTTGATTCCGATTGTTCAATTTGTATGGAATCTATATGCTATAGTCATCCGCTCTGAATAATTTCTTCGGAGATTACATCGTAGGCTTAAATAATAATTCGTGCCAAATTTCGTAAAGATACCTAGACAAATGAAAGAGTTTTCTATACAAGAACTTGATTCCGATTGTTCAATTTGTATGGAATCTATATGCTATAGTCATCCGCTCTGAATAATTTCTTCGGAGATTACATCGTAGCCTTTAATAATAATTCGTCCCAAATTTCGTAAAGATACCTCGTCAAATGAAAGAGTTTTCCATACAAGCACTTGATTCCGATTGTTCAATTTGTATGGAATCTATATGCTATAGTCATCCGCTCTGAATAATTTCTTCGGAGTATACATCGTAGCCTTAAATAATAATTCGTGCCAAATTTCGTAAAGATACCTCGTCAAATGAAAGAGTTTTCTATACAAGAACTTGATTCCGATTGTTCAATTTGTATGGAATCTATATGCTATAGTCATCCGCTCTGAATAATTTCTTCGGAGATTACATCGTAGCCTTAAATAATAATTCGTGCCAAATTTCGTAAAGATACCTAGTCAAATGAAAGAGTTTTCTATACAAGAACTTGATTCCGATTGTTCAATTTGTATGGAATCTATATGCTATAGTCATCCGCTCTGAATAATTTCTTCGGAGATTACATCGTAGCCTTAAATAATAATTCGTCCCAAATTTCGTAAAGATACCTCCTCAAATGAAAGAGTTTTCCATACAAGAATTTGATTCCGATTGTTCAATTTGTATGGAATCTATATGCTATAGTCATCCGCTCTGAATAATTTCTTCGGAGATTACATCGTAGCCTTAAATAATAATTCGTCCCAAATTTCGTAAAGATACCTCGTCAAATGAAAGAGTTTTCCATACAAGCACTTGATTCCGATTGTTCAATTTGTATGGAATCTATATGCTATAGTCATCCGCTCTGAATAATTTCTTCGGAGATTACATCGTAGCCTTAAATAATAATTCGTGCCAAATTTCGTAAAGATACCTCGTCAAATGAAAGAGTTTTCCATACAAGCATTTGATTCCGATTGTTCAATTTGTATGGAATCTATATGCTATAGTCATCCGCTCTGAATAATTTCTTCGGAGATTACATCGTAGGCTTAAATAATAATTCGTGCCAAATTTCGTAAAGATACCTCGTCAAATGAAAGAGTTTTCCATACAAGAATTTGATTCCGATTGTTCAATTTGTATGGAATCTATATGCTATAGTCATCCGCTCTGAATAATTTCTTCGGAGATTACATCGTAGCCTTAAATAATAATTCGTGCCAAATTTCGTAAAGATACCTAGTCAAATGAAAGTGTTTTCTATACAAGAACTTGATTCCGATTGTTCAATTTGTATGGAATCTATATGCTATAGTCATCCGCTCTGAATAATTTCTTCGGAGATTACATCGTAGCCTTTAATAATAATTCGTCCCAAATTTCGTAAAGATACCTCGTCAAATGAAAGAGTTTTCCATACAAGAATTTGATTCCGATTGTTCAATTTGTATGGAATCTATATGCTCTAGTCATCCGCTCTGAATAATTTCTTCGGAGATTAAATCGTAGGCTTAAATAATAATTCGTGCCAAATTTCGTAAAGATACCTCGTCAAATTAAAGAGTTTTCCATACAAGAATTTGATTCCGATTGTTCAATTTGTATGGAATCTATATGCTATAGTCATCCGCTCTGAATAATTTCTTCGGAGATTACATCGTAGCCTTAAATAATAATTCGTGCCAAATTTCGTAAAGATACCTCGTCAAATGAAAGAGTTTTCCATACAAGAATTTGATTCCGATTGTTCAATTTATATGAAATCTATATGCTATAGTCATCCGCTCTGAATAATTTCTTCGGAGATTACATCGTAGCCTTAAATAATAATTCGTCCCAAATTTCGTAAAGATACCTCGTCAATGAAAGAGTTTTCCATACAAGCACTTGATTCCGATTGTTCAATTTGTATGGAATCTATATGCTATAGTCATCCGCTCTGAATAATTTCTTCGGAGATTACATCGTAGCCTTAAATAATAATTCGTGCCAAATTTCGTAAAGATACCTCGTCAAATGAAAGAGTTTTCTATACAAGAACTTGATTCCGATTGTTCAATTTGTATGGAATCTATATGCTATAGTCATCCGCTCTGAATAATTTCTTCGGAGATTACATCGTAGCCTTAAATAATAATTCGTGCCAAATTTCGTAAAGATACCTCGTCAAATGAAAGAGTTTTCCATACAAGAAGTTGATTCCGATTGTTCAATTTGTATGGAATCTATATGCTATAGTCATCCGCTCTGAATAATTTCTTCGGAGATTACATCGTAGCCTTAAATAATAATTCGTCCCAAATTTCGTAAAGATACCTCGTCAAATGAAAGAGTTTTCCATACAAGAACTTGATTCCGATTGTTCAATTTGTATGGAATCTATATGCTATAGTCATCCGCTCTGAATAATTTCTTCGGAGATTACATCGTAGACTTAAATAATAATTCGTGCCAAATTTCGTAAAGATACCTCGTCAAATGAAAGAGTTTTCCATACAAGAACTTGATTCCGATTGTTCAATTTGTATGGAATCTATATGCTATAGTCATCCGCTCTGAATAATTTCTTCGGAGATTACATCGTAGCCTTAAATAATAATTCGTCCCAAATTTCGTAAAGATACCTCGTCAAATGAAAGAGTTTTCCATACAAGAACTTGATTCCGATTGTTCAATTTGTATGGAATCTATATGCTATAGTCATCCGCTCTGAATAATTTCTTCGGAGATTACATCGTAGACTTAAATAATAATTCGTGCCAAATTTCGTAAAGATACCTCGTCAAATAAAAGAGTTTTCCATTCAAGCACTTGATTCCGATAGTTCAGTTTGTATGGAATCTATATGCTATATTCATCCGATCTGAATAATTTCTTCGGAGATTACATTCTTGCTTAAACTGACAATCCGTGCCAAATTTCATAAAGATACCTCGACAAATGAAAGAGTTTTCCATTCAAGCACTTGATTCCGATTATTCAGTTTGTATGGCAGCTATATGCTATAGTCATTCGAACTTTATTATTTCTTTGGAGATAATATTGTTGTCTTAACTGACAATCCGTGCCAAATTTCGTAAAAATACCTCGTCAAATGAAAGAATTATCCATACAAGCACTTGATTCCGATTGTTCAATTTATATGGAATCTGTATGCTATAGTCATCCAATCTGAATAATTTCTTCGGAGATTACATCGTAGCCTTAAATAATAATTCTTGCCAAATTTCGTAAAGATACCTCGTAAATTATAGAGTTTGCCATACAAGCATTTAATTCCGATTGTTCAATTTGTATGGAATCTATTTGCTATAGTCATCCGCTCTGAATAATTTCTCCGGAGATTAAATCGTAGCCTTAAATAATAATTCATGCCAAATTTCGTAAAGATACCTCGTCAAATGAAAGAGTTTTCCATACAAGAACTTGACTCCGATTGTTCAATTTGTATGGAATCTATATGCTATAGTCATCCGCTCTGAATAATTTCTTCGGAGATTACATCGTAGCTGTAAATAATAATTCACGCCAAATTTCGTAAAGATACCTCGTCAAATGAAAGAGTTTTCCATACAATCACTTGATTCCGATTATTCAGTTTGTATGGCAGCTATATGCTATAATCATCCGAACTTTATTATTTCTTCGGAGATTACATTCTTGCCTTAACTGACAATCCGTGCCAAATTTCGTGAAGAAACCTCGTCAAATGAAAGAGTTTTTCATACAAGCACTTAATTCCAATTATTCAGTTTGTATGGCAGCTATATGCTATAATCATCCAAACTTTATTATTTCTTTGGAGATAACATTGTTGTCTTAACTGACAATCCGTGCCAAATTTCGTAAAGATACCTCGTCAAATGAAAGAATTATCCATACAAGCACTTGATGCCGATTGTTCAATTTATATGGAATCTGTATGCTATAGTCATCCAATTTAAATAATTTCTTCGGAGATTACATCCTAGCCTTAAATAATAATTCTTGCCAAATTTCGTAAAGATACCTCGTAAATTAAAGAGTTTTCCATACAAGCATTTAATTCCGATTGTTCAATTTATATGGAATCTATTTGCTATAGTCATCCGCTCTGAATAATTTCTCCGGAGATTACATCGTAGCCTTAAATAATAATTCGTGCCAAATTTCGTAAAGATACCTCGACAAATGAAAGAGTTTTCCATTCAAACACTTGATTTCGATTATTCAGTTTGTATGGCAGCTATATGCTATAGTCATCCGAACTTTATTATTTCTTTGGAGATAACATTGTTGTCTTAACTGACAATCCGTGCCAAATTTCGTAAAGATACCTCGTCAAATGAAAGAATTATCCATACAAGCACTTGATTCCGATTGTTCAATTTATATGGAATCTGTATGCTATAGTCATCCAATCTGAATAATTTCTTCGGAGATTACATCGTAGCCTTAAATAATAATTCTTGCCAAATTTCGTAAAGATACCTCGTAAATTAAAGAGTTTTCCATACAAGCATTTAATTCCGATTGTTCAATTTGTATGGAATCTATTTGCTATAGTCATCCGCTCTGAATAATTTCCCCGGAGATTACATCGTAGCCTTAAATAATAATTCGTGCCAAATTTCGTAAAGATACCTCGTCAAATGAAAGAGTTTTCCATACAAGAACTTGATTCCGGTTGTTCAATTTGTATGGAATCTATATGCTATAGTCATCCGCTCTGAATAATTTCTTCGGAGATTACATCGAAGCTTTAAATAATAATTCATGCCAAATTTCGTAAAGATACCTCGTCAAATGAAAGAATTTTCCATACAATCACTTGATTCCGATTATTCAGTTTGTATGGCAGCTATATGCTATAATCATCCGAACTTTATTATTTCTTCGGAGATTACATTCTTGCCTTAACTGACAATCCGTGCCAAATTTCGTAAAGATACCTCGTCAAATGAAAGAATTATCCATACAAGCACTTGATTCCGATTGTTCAATTTATATGGAATCTGTATGCTATAGTCATCCAATCTGAATAATTTCTTCGGAGATTACATCGTAGCCTTAAATAATAATTCTTGCCAAATTTCGTAAAGATACCTCGTAAATTAAAGAGTTTTCCATACAAGCATTTAATTCCGATTGTTCAATTTGTATGGAATCTATTTGCTATAGTCATCCGCTCTGAATAATTTCTCCGGAGATTAAATCGTAGCCTTAAATAATAATTCTTGCCAAATTTCGTAAAGATACCTCGTACATTAAAGAGTTTTCCATACAAGCATTTAATTCCGATTGTTCAATTTGTACGGAATCTATTTGCTATAGTCATCCGCTCTGAATAATTTCTCCGGAGATTAAATCGTAGCCTTAAATAATAATTCGTGCCAAATTTCGTAAAGATACCTCGTCAAATGAAAGAGTTTTCCATACAAGCATTTAATTCCGATTGTTCAATTTGTATGGAATCTATTTGCTATAGTCATCCGCTCTGAATAATTTCTCCGGAGATTAAATCGTAGCCTTAAATAATAATTCGTGCCAAATTTCGTAAAGATACCTCGTCAAATGAAAGAGTTTTCCATACAAGAACTTGATTCCGATTGATTGTTCAATTTGTATGGAATCTATATGCTATAGTCATCCGCACTGAATAATTTCTTCGGAGATTACATCGTAGGCTTAAATAATAATTCGTGCCAAATTTCGTAAAGATGCCTCGTCAAATGAAAGAGTTTTCCATACAAGAATTTGATTCCGATTGTTCAATTTGTATGGAATCTATATGCTATAGTCATCCGCTCTGAATAATTTCTTCGGAGATTACATCGTAGCCTTAAATAATAATTCGTGCCAAATTTCGTAAAGATACCTCGTAAATTAAAGAGTTTTCCATACAAGCATTTAATTCCGATTGTTCAATTTGTATGGAATCTATTTGCTATAGTCATCCGCTCTGAATAATTTCCCCGGAGATTACATCGTAGCCTTAAATAATAATTCGTGCCAAATTTCGTAAAGATACCTCGTCAAATGAAAGAGTTTTCCATACAAGAACTTGATTCCGGTTGTTCAATTTGTATGGAATATATATGCTATAGTCATCCGCTCTGAATAATTTCTTCGGAGATTACATCGTAGCTTTAAATAATAATTCATGCCAAATTTCGTAAAGATACCTCGTCAAATGAAAGAATTTTCCATACAATCACTTGATTCCGATTATTCAGTTTGTATGGCAGCTATATGCTATAATCATCCGAACTTTATTATTTCTTCGGAGATTACATTCTTGCCTTAACTGACAATCCGTGCCAAATTTCGTAAAGATACCTCGTCAAATGAAAGAATTATCCATACAAGCACTTGATTCCGATTGTTCAATTTATATGGAATCTGTATGCTATAGTCATCCAATCTGAATAATTTCTTCGGAGATTACATCGTAGCCTTAAATAATAATTCTTGCCAAATTTCGTAAAGATACCTCGTAAATTAAAGAGTTTTCCATACAAGCATTTAATTCCGATTGTTCAATTTGTATGGAATCTATTTGCTATAGTCATCCGCTCTGAATAATTTCTCCGGAGATTAAATCGTAGCCTTAAATAATAATTCTTGCCAAATTTCGTAAAGATACCTCGTAAATTAAAGAGTTTTCCATACAAGCATTTAATTCCGATTGTTCAATTTGTATGGAATCTATTTGCTATAGTCATCCGCTCTGAATAATTTCCCCGGAGATTACATCGTAGCCTTAAATAATAATTCGTGCCAAATTTCGTAAAGATACCTCGTCAAATGAAAGAGTTTTCCATACAAGAACTTGATTCCGGTTGTTCAATTTGTATGGAATCTATATGCTATAGTCATCCGCTCTGAATAATTTCTTCGGAGATTACATCGTAGCTTTAAATAATAATTCACGCCAAATTTCGTAAAGATACCTCGTCAAATGAAAGAATTTTCCATACAATCACTTGATTCCGATTATTCAGTTTGTATGGCAGCTATATGCTATAATCATCCGAACTTTATTATTTCTTCGGAGATTACATTCTTGCCTTAACTGACAATCCGTGCCAAATTTCGTGAAGAAACCTCGTCAAATGAAAGAGTTTTCCATTCAAACACTTGATTTCGATTATTCAGTTTGTATGGCAGCTATATGCTATAGTCATCCGAACTTTATTATTTCTTTGGAGATAACATTGTTGTCTTAACTGACAATCCGTGCCAAATTTCGTAAAGATACCTCGTCAAATGAAAGAATTATCCATACAAGCACTTGATTCCGATTGTTCAATTTATATGGAATCTGTATGCTATAGTCATCCAATCTGAATAATTTCTTCGGAGATTACATCGTAGCCTTAAATAATAATTCTTGCCAAATTTCGTAAAGATACCTCGTAAATTAAAGAGTTTTCCATACAAGCATTTAATTCCGATTGTTCAATTTGTATGGAATCTATTTGCTATAGTCATCCGCTCTGAATAATTTCCCCGGAGATTACATCGTAGCCTTAAATAATAATTCGTGCTAAATTTCGTAAAGATACCTCGTCAAATGAAAGAGTTTTCCATACAAGAACTTGATTCCGGTTGTTCAATTTGTATGGAATCTATATGCTATAGTCATCCGCTCTGAATAATTTCTTCGGAGATTACATCGTAGCCTTAAATAATAATTCTTGCCAAATTTCGTAAAGATACCTCGTAAATTAAAGAGTTTTCCATACAAGCATTTAATTCCGATTGTTCAATTTGTATGGAATCTATTTGCTATAGTCATCCGCTCTGAATAATTTCTCCGGAGATTAAATCGTAGCCTTAAATAATAATTCTTGCCAAATTTCGTAAAGATACCTCGTAAATTAAAGAGTTTTCCATACAAGCATTTAATTCCGATTGTTCAATTTGTATGGAATCTATTTGCTATAGTCATCCGCTCTGAATAATTTCTCCGGAGATTAAATCGTAGCCTTAAATAATAATTCGTGCCAAATTTCGTAAAGATACCTCGTCAAATGAAAGAATTATCCATACAAGCACTTGATTCCGATTGTTCAATTTATATGGAATCTGTATGCTATAGTCATCCAATCTGAATAATTTCTTCGGAGATTACATCGTAGCCTTAAATAATAATTCTTGCCAAATTTCGTAAAGATACCTCGTAAATTAAAGAGTTTTCCATACAAGCATTTAATTCCGATTGTTCAATTTGTATGGAATCTATTTGCTATAGTCATCCGCTCTGAATAATTTCCCCGGAGATTACATCGTAGCCTTAAATAATAATTCGTGCTAAATTTCGTAAAGATACCTCGTCAAATGAAAGAGTTTTCCATACAAGAACTTGATTCCGATTGATTGTTCAATTTGTATGGAATCTATATGCTATAGTCATCCGCACTGAATAATTTCTTCGGAGATTACATCGTAGGCTTAAATAATAATTCGTGCCAAATTTCGTAAAGATGCCTCGTCAAATGAAAGAGTTTTCCATACAAGAATTTGATTCCGATTGTTCAATTTGTATGGAATCTATATGCTATAGTCATCCGCTCTGAATAATTTCTTCGGAGATTACATCGTAGCCTTAAATAATAATTCGTGCCAAATTTCGTAAAGATACCTCGTAAATTAAAGAGTTTTCCATACAAGCATTTAATTCCGATTGTTCAATTTGTATGGAATCTATTTGCTATAGTCATCCGCTCTGAATAATTTCCCCGGAGATTACATCGTAGCCTTAAATAATAATTCGTGCCAAATTTCGTAAAGATACCTCGTCAAATGAAAGAGTTTTCCATACAAGAACTTGATTCCGGTTGTTCAATTTGTATGGAATCTATATGCTATAGTCATCCGCTCTGAATAATTTCTTCGGAGATTACATCGTAGCTTTAAATAATAATTCATGCTAAATTTCGTAAAGATACCTCGTCAAATGAAAGAATTTTCCACACAATCACTTGATTCCGATTATTCAGTTTGTATGGCAGCTATATGCTATAATCATCCGAACTTTATTATTTCTTCGGAGATTACATTCTTGCCTTAACTGACAATCCGTGCCAAATTTCGTAAAGATACCTCGTCAAATGAAAGAATTATCCATACAAGCACTTGATTCCGATTGTTCAATTTATATGGAATCTGTATGCTATAGTCATCCAATCTGAATAATTTCTTCGGAGATTACATCGTAGCCTTAAATAATAATTCTTGCCAAATTTCGTAAAGATACCTCGTAAATTAAAGAGTTTTCCATACAAGCATTTAATTCCGATTGTTCAATTTGTATGGAATCTATTTGCTATAGTCATCCGCTCTGAATAATTTCTCCGGAGATTAAATCGTAGCCTTAAATAATAATTCTTGCCAAATTTCGTAAAGATACCTCGTAAATTAAAGAGTTTTCCATACAAGCATTTAATTCCGATTGTTCAATTTGTATGGAATCTATTTGCTATAGTCATCCGCTCTGAATAATTTCTCCGGAGATTAAATCGTAGCCTTAAATAATAATTCGTGCCAAATTTCGTAAAGATACCTCGTCAAATGAAAGAATTATCCATACAAGCACTTGATTCCGATTGTTCAATTTATATGGAATCTGTATGCTATAGTCATCCAATCTGAATAATTTCTTCGGAGATTACATCGTAGCCTTAAATAATAATTCTTGCCAAATTTCGTAAAGATACCTCGTAAATTAAAGAGTTTTCCATACAAGCATTTAATTCCGATTGTTCAATTTGTATGGAATCTATTTGCTATAGTCATCCGCTCTGAATAATTTCCCCGGAGATTACATCGTAGCCTTAAATAATAATTCGTGCTAAATTTCGTAAAGATACCTCGTCAAATGAAAGAGTTTTCCATACAAGAACTTGATTCCGATTGATTGTTCAATTTGTATGGAATCTATATGCTATAGTCATCCGCACTGAATAATTTCTTCGGAGATTACATCGTAGGCTTAAATAATAATTCGTGCCAAATTTCGTAAAGATGCCTCGTCAAATGAAAGAGTTTTCCATACAAGAATTTGATTCCGATTGTTCAATTTGTATGGAATCTATATGCTATAGTCATCCGCTCTGAATAATTTCTTCGGAGATTACATCGTAGCCTTAAATAATAATTCGTGCCAAATTTCGTAAAGATACCTCGTAAATTAAAGAGTTTTCCATACAAGCATTTAATTCCGATTGTTCAATTTGTATGGAATCTATTTGCTATAGTCATCCGCTCTGAATAATTTCCCCGGAGATTACATCGTAGCCTTAAATAATAATTCGTGCCAAATTTCGTAAAGATACCTCGTCAAATGAAAGAATTTTCCATACAATCACTTGATTCCGATTATTCAGTTTGTATGGCAGCTATATGCTATAATCATCCGAACTTTATTATTTCTTCGGAGATTACATTCTTGCCTTAACTGACAATCCGTGCCAAATTTCGTAAAGATACCTCGTCAAATGAAAGAATTATCCATACAAGCACTTGATTCCGATTGTTCAATTTATATGGAATCTGTATGCTATAGTCATCCAATCTGAATAATTTCTTCGGAGATTACATCGTAGCCTTAAATAATAATTCTTGCCAAATTTCGTAAAGATACCTCGTAAATTAAAGAGTTTTCCATACAAGCATTTAATTCCGATTGTTCAATTTGTATGGAATCTATTTGCTATAGTCATCCGCTCTGAATAATTTCTCCGGAGATTAAATCGTAGCCTTAAATAATAATTCTTGCCAAATTTCGTAAAGATACCTCGTAAATTAAAGAGTTTTCCATACAAGCATTTAATTCCGATTGTTCAATTTGTATGGAATCTATTTGCTATAGTCATCCGCTCTGAATAATTTCCCCGGAGATTACATCGTAGCCTTAAATAATAATTCGTGCCAAATTTCGTAAAGATACCTCGTCAAATGAAAGAGTTTTCCATACAAGAACTTGATTCCGGTTGTTCAATTTGTATGGAATCTATATGCTATAGTCATCCGCTCTGAATAATTTCTTCGGAGATTACATCGTAGCTTTAAATAATAATTCACGCCAAATTTCGTAAAGATACCTCGTCAAATGAAAGAATTTTCCATACAATCACTTGATTCCGATTATTCAGTTTGTATGGCAGCTATATGCTATAATCATCCGAACTTTATTATTTCTTCGGAGATTACATTCTTGCCTTAACTGACAATCCGTGCCAAATTTCGTGAAGAAACCTCGTCAAATGAAAGAGTTTTCCATTCAAACACTTGATTTCGATTATTCAGTTTGTATGGCAGCTATATGCTATAGTCATCCGAACTTTATTATTTCTTTGGAGATAACATTGTTGTCTTAACTGACAATCCGTGCCAAATTTCGTAAAGATACCTCGTCAAATGAAAGAATTATCCATACAAGCACTTGATTCCGATTGTTCAATTTATATGGAATCTGTATGCTATAGTCATCCAATCTGAATAATTTCTTCGGAGATTACATCGTAGCCTTAAATAATAATTCTTGCCAAATTTCGTAAAGATACCTCGTAAATTAAAGAGTTTTCCATACAAGCATTTAATTCCGATTGTTCAATTTGTATGGAATCTATTTGCTATAGTCATCCGCTCTGAATAATTTCCCCGGAGATTACATCGTAGCCTTAAATAATAATTCGTGCTAAATTTCGTAAAGATACCTCGTCAAATGAAAGAGTTTTCCATACAAGAACTTGATTCCGGTTGTTCAATTTGTATGGAATCTATATGCTATAGTCATCCGCTCTGAATAATTTCTTCGGAGATTACATCGTAGCCTTAAATAATAATTCTTGCCAAATTTCGTAAAGATACCTCGTAAATTAAAGAGTTTTCCATACAAGCATTTAATTCCGATTGTTCAATTTGTATGGAATCTATTTGCTATAGTCATCCGCTCTGAATAATTTCTCCGGAGATTAAATCGTAGCCTTAAATAATAATTCTTGCCAAATTTCGTAAAGATACCTCGTAAATTAAAGAGTTTTCCATACAAGCATTTAATTCCGATTGTTCAATTTGTATGGAATCTATTTGCTATAGTCATCCGCTCTGAATAATTTCTCCGGAGATTAAATCGTAGCCTTAAATAATAATTCGTGCCAAATTTCGTAAAGATACCTCGTCAAATGAAAGAATTATCCATACAAGCACTTGATTCCGATTGTTCAATTTATATGGAATCTGTATGCTATAGTCATCCAATCTGAATAATTTCTTCGGAGATTACATCGTAGCCTTAAATAATAATTCTTGCCAAATTTCGTAAAGATACCTCGTAAATTAAAGAGTTTTCCATACAAGCATTTAATTCCGATTGTTCAATTTGTATGGAATCTATTTGCTATAGTCATCCGCTCTGAATAATTTCCCCGGAGATTACATCGTAGCCTTAAATAATAATTCGTGCTAAATTTCGTAAAGATACCTCGTCAAATGAAAGAGTTTTCCATACAAGAACTTGATTCCGATTGATTGTTCAATTTGTATGGAATCTATATGCTATAGTCATCCGCACTGAATAATTTCTTCGGAGATTACATCGTAGGCTTAAATAATAATTCGTGCCAAATTTCGTAAAGATGCCTCGTCAAATGAAAGAGTTTTCCATACAAGAATTTGATTCCGATTGTTCAATTTGTATGGAATCTATATGCTATAGTCATCCGCTCTGAATAATTTCTTCGGAGATTACATCGTAGCCTTAAATAATAATTCGTGCCAAATTTCGTAAAGATACCTCGTAAATTAAAGAGTTTTCCATACAAGCATTTAATTCCGATTGTTCAATTTGTATGGAATCTATTTGCTATAGTCATCCGCTCTGAATAATTTCCCCGGAGATTACATCGTAGCCTTAAATAATAATTCGTGCCAAATTTCGTAAAGATACCTCGTCAAATGAAAGAGTTTTCCATACAAGAACTTGATTCCGGTTGTTCAATTTGTATGGAATCTATATGCTATAGTCATCCGCTCTGAATAATTTCTTCGGAGATTACATCGTAGCTTTAAATAATAATTCATGCTAAATTTCGTAAAGATACCTCGTCAAATGAAAGAATTTTCCACACAATCACTTGATTCCGATTATTCAGTTTGTATGGCAGCTATATGCTATAATCATCCGAACTTTATTATTTCTTCGGAGATTACATTCTTGCCTTAACTGACAATCCGTGCCAAATTTCGTAAAGATACCTCGTCAAATGAAAGAATTATCCATACAAGCACTTGATTCCGATTGTTCAATTTATATGGAATCTGTATGCTATAGTCATCCAATCTGAATAATTTCTTCGGAGATTACATCGTAGCCTTAAATAATAATTCTTGCCAAATTTCGTAAAGATACCTCGTAAATTAAAGAGTTTTCCATACAAGCATTTAATTCCGATTGTTCAATTTGTATGGAATCTATTTGCTATAGTCATCCGCTCTGAATAATTTCTCCGGAGATTAAATCGTAGCCTTAAATAATAATTCTTGCCAAATTTCGTAAAGATACCTCGTAAATTAAAGAGTTTTCCATACAAGCATTTAATTCCGATTGTTCAATTTGTATGGAATCTATTTGCTATAGTCATCCGCTCTGAATAATTTCTCCGGAGATTAAATCGTAGCCTTAAATAATAATTCGTGCCAAATTTCGTAAAGATACCTCGTCAAATGAAAGAATTATCCATACAAGCACTTGATTCCGATTGTTCAATTTATATGGAATCTGTATGCTATAGTCATCCAATCTGAATAATTTCTTCGGAGATTACATCGTAGCCTTAAATAATAATTCTTGCCAAATTTCGTAAAGATACCTCGTAAATTAAAAAGTTTTCCATACAAGCATTTAATTCCGATTGTTCAATTTGTATGGAATCTATTTGCTATAGTCATCCGCTCTGAATAATTTCCCCGGAGATTACATCGTAGCCTTAAATAATAATTCGTGCTAAATTTCGTAAAGATACCTCGTCAAATGAAAGAGTTTTCCATACAAGAACTTGATTCCGATTGATTGTTCAATTTGTATGGAATCTATATGCTATAGTCATCCGCACTGAATAATTTCTTCGGAGATTACATCGTAGGCTTAAATAATAATTCGTGCCAAATTTCGTAAAGATGCCTCGTCAAATGAAAGAGTTTTCCATACAAGAATTTGATTCCGATTGTTCAATTTGTATGGAATCTATATGCTATAGTCATCCGCTCTGAATAATTTCTTCGGAGATTACATCGTAGCCTTAAATAATAATTCGTGCCAAATTTCGTAAAGATACCTCGTAAATTAAAGAGTTTTCCATACAAGCATTTAATTCCGATTGTTCAATTTGTATGGAATCTATTTGCTATAGTCATCCGCTCTGAATAATTTCCCCGGAGATTACATCGTAGCCTTAAATAATAATTCGTGCCAAATTTCGTAAAGATACCTCGTCAAATGAAAGAGTTTTCCATACAAGAACTTGATTCCGGTTGTTCAATTTGTATGGAATCTATATGCTATAGTCATCCGCTCTGAATAATTTCTTCGGAGATTACATCGTAGCTTTAAATAATAATTCATGCCAAATTTCGTAAAGATACCTCGTCAAATGAAAGAATTTTCCATACAATCACTTGATTCCGATTATTCAGTTTGTATGGCAGCTATATGCTATAATCATCCGAACTTTATTATTTCTTCGGAGATTACATTCTTGCCTTAACTGACAATCCGTGCCAAATTTCGTAAAGATACCTCGTCAAATGAAAGAATTATCCATACAAGCACTTGATTCCGATTGTTCAATTTATATGGAATCTGTATGCTATAGTCATCCAATCTGAATAATTTCTTCGGAGATTACATCGTAGCCTTAAATAATAATTCTTGCCAAATTTCGTAAAGATACCTCGTAAATTAAAGAGTTTTCCATACAAGCATTTAATTCCGATTGTTCAATTTGTATGGAATCTATTTGCTATAGTCATCCGCTCTGAATAATTTCTCCGGAGATTAAATCGTAGCCTTAAATAATAATTCTTGCCAAATTTCGTAAAGATACCTCGTACATTAAAGAGTTTTCCATACAAGCATTTAATTCCGATTGTTCAATTTGTACGGAATCTATTTGCTATAGTCATCCGCTCTGAATAATTTCTCCGGAGATTAAATCGTAGCCTTAAATAATAATTCGTGCCAAATTTCGTAAAGATACCTCGTCAAATGAAAGAGTTTTCCATACAAGCATTTAATTCCGATTGTTCAATTTGTACGGAATCTATTTGCTATAGTCATCCGCTCTGAATAATTTCTCCGGAGATTAAATCGTAGCCTTAAATAATAATTCTTGCCAAATTTCGTAAAGATACCTCGTACATTAAAGAGTTTTCCATACAAGCATTTAATTCCGATTGTTCAATTTGTACGGAATCTATTTGCTATAGTCATCCGCTCTGAATAATTTCTCCGGAGATTAAATCGTAGCCTTAAATAATAATTCGTGCCAAATTTCGTAAAGATACCTCGTCAAATGAAAGAGTTTTCCATACAAGCATTTAATTCCGATTGTTCAATTTGTGTGGAATCTATTTGCTATAGTCATCCGCTCTGAATAATTTCTCCGGAGATTAAATCGTAGCCTTAAATAATAATTCGTGCCAAATTTCGTAAAGATACCTCGTCAAATGAAAGAGTTTTCCATACAAGAACTTGATTCCGATTGATTGTTCAATTTGTATGGAATCTATATGCTATAGTCATCCGCACTGAATAATTTCTTCGGAGATTACATCGTAGGCTTAAATAATAATTCGTGCCAAATTTCGTAAAGATGCCTCGTCAAATGAAAGAGTTTTCCATACAAGAATTTGATTCCGATTGTTCAATTTGTATGGAATCTATATGCTATAGTCATCCGCTCTGAATAATTTCTTCGGAGATTACATCGTAGCCTTAAATAATAATTCGTGCCAAATTTCGTAAAGATACCTCGTAAATTAAAGAGTTTTCCATACAAGCATTTAATTCCGATTGTTCAATTTGTATGGAATCTATTTGCTATAGTCATCCGCTCTGAATAATTTCCCCGGAGATTACATCGTAGCCTTAAATAATAATTCGTGCCAAATTTCGTAAAGATACCTCGTCAAATGAAAGAGTTTTCCATACAAGAACTTGATTCCGGTTGTTCAATTTGTATGGAATCTATATGCTATAGTCATCCGCTCTGAATAATTTCTTCGGAGATTACATCGTAGCTTTAAATAATAATTCATGCCAAATTTCGTAAAGATACCTCGTCAAATGAAAGAATTTTCCATACAATCACTTGATTCCGATTATTCAGTTTGTATGGCAGCTATATGCTATAATCATCCGAACTTTATTATTTCTTCGGAGATTACATTCTTGCCTTAACTGACAATCCGTGCCAAATTTCGTAAAGATACCTCGTCAAATGAAAGAATTATCCATACAAGCACTTGATTCCGATTGTTCAATTTATATGGAATCTGTATGCTATAGTCATCCAATCTGAATAATTTCTTCGGAGATTACATCGTAGCCTTAAATAATAATTCTTGCCAAATTTCGTAAAGATACCTCGTAAATTAAAGAGTTTTCCATACAAGCATTTAATTCCGATTGTTCAATTTGTATGGAATCTATTTGCTATAGTCATCCGCTCTGAATAATTTCTCCGGAGATTAAATCGTAGCCTTAAATAATAATTCTTGCCAAATTTCGTAAAGATACCTCGTAAATTAAAGAGTTTTCCATACAAGCATTTAATTCCGATTGTTCAATTTGTATGGAATCTATTTGCTATAGTCATCCGCTCTGAATAATTTCCCCGGAGATTACATCGTAGCCTTAAATAATAATTCGTGCCAAATTTCGTAAAGATACCTCGTCAAATGAAAGAGTTTTCCATACAAGAACTTGATTCCGGTTGTTCAATTTGTATGGAATCTATATGCTATAGTCATCCGCTCTGAATAATTTCTTCGGAGATTACATCGTAGCTTTAAATAATAATTCACGCCAAATTTCGTAAAGATACCTCGTCAAATGAAAGAATTTTCCATACAATCACTTGATTCCGATTATTCAGTTTGTATGGCAGCTATATGCTATAATCATCCGAACTTTATTATTTCTTCGGAGATTACATTCTTGCCTTAACTGACAATCCGTGCCAAATTTCGTGAAGAAACCTCGTCAAATGAAAGAGTTTTCCATTCAAACACTTGATTTCGATTATTCAGTTTGTATGGCAGCTATATGCTATAGTCATCCGAACTTTATTATTTCTTTGGAGATAACATTGTTGTCTTAACTGACAATCCGTGCCAAATTTCGTAAAGATACCTCGTCAAATGAAAGAATTATCCATACAAGCACTTGATTCCGATTGTTCAATTTATATGGAATCTGTATGCTATAGTCATCCAATCTGAATAATTTCTTCGGAGATTACATCGTAGCCTTAAATAATAATTCTTGCCAAATTTCGTAAAGATACCTCGTAAATTAAAGAGTTTTCCATACAAGCATTTAATTCCGATTGTTCAATTTGTATGGAATCTATTTGCTATAGTCATCCGCTCTGAATAATTTCCCCGGAGATTACATCGTAGCCTTAAATAATAATTCGTGCTAAATTTCGTAAAGATACCTCGTCAAATGAAAGAGTTTTCCATACAAGAACTTGATTCCGGTTGTTCAATTTGTATGGAATCTATTTGCTATAGTCATCCGCTCTGAATAATTTCTTCGGAGATTACATCGTAGCTTTAAATAATAATTCATGCTAAATTTCGTAAAGATACCTCGTCAAATGAAAGAATTTTCCACACAATCACTTGATTCCGATTATTCAGTTTGTATGGCAGCTATATGCTATAATCATCCGAACTTTATTATTTCTTCGGAGATTACATTCTTGCCTTAACTGACAATCCGTGCCAAATTTCGTAAAGATACCTCGTCAAATGAAAGAATTATCCATACAAGCACTTGATTCCGATTGTTCAATTTATATGGAATCTGTATGCTATAGTCATCCAATCTGAATAATTTCTTCGGAGATTACATCGTAGCCTTAAATAATAATTCTTGCCAAATTTCGTAAAGATACCTCGTAAATTAAAGAGTTTTCCATACAAGCATTTAATTCCGATTGTTCAATTTGTATGGAATCTATTTGCTATAGTCATCCGCTCTGAATAATTTCTCCGGAGATTAAATCGTAGCCTTAAATAATAATTCTTGCCAAATTTCGTAAAGATACCTCGTAAATTAAAGAGTTTTCCATACAAGCATTTAATTCCGATTGTTCAATTTGTATGGAATCTATTTGCTATAGTCATCCGCTCTGAATAATTTCTCCGGAGATTAAATCGTAGCCTTAAATAATAATTCGTGCCAAATTTCGTAAAGATACCTCGTCAAATGAAAGAGTTTTCCATACAAGCATTTAATTCCGATTGTTCAATTTGTATGGAATCTATTTGCTATAGTCATCCGCTCTGAATAATTTCTCCGGAGATTAAATCGTAGCCTTAAATAATAATTCGTGCCAAATTTCGTAAAGATACCTCGTCAAATGAAAGAGTTTTCCATACAAGAACTTGATTCCGATTGATTGTTCAATTTGTATGGAATCTATATGCTATAGTCATCCGCACTGAATAATTTCTTCGGAGATTACATCGTAGGCTTAAATAATAATTCGTGCCAAATTTCGTAAAGATGCCTCGTCAAATGAAAGAGTTTTCCATACAAGAATTTGATTCCGATTGTTCAATTTGTATGGAATCTATATGCTATAGTCATCCGCTCTGAATAATTTCTTCGGAGATTACATCGTAGGCTTAAATAATAATTCGTGCCAAATTTCGTAAAGATACCTCGTCAAATGAAAGAGTTTTCCATACAACAATTTAATTCCGATTGTTCAATTTATATGGAATCTGTATGCTATAGTCATCCAATCTGAATAATTTCTTCGGAGATTACATCGTAGCCTTAAATAATAATTCTTGCCAAATTTCGTAAAGATACCTCCTAAATTAAAGAGTTTTCCATACAAGCGTAAAGATACCTCGTCAAATGAAAGAGTTTTCCATACAAGAACTTGATTCCGATTGTTCAATTTGTATGGAATCTATATGCTATAGTCATCCGCTCTGAGTAATTTCTTCGGAGATTACATCGTAGCCTTAAATAATAATTCGTCCCAAATTTCGTAAAGATACCTCGTCAAATGAAAGAGTTTTCCATACAAGAACTTGATTCCGATTGTTCAATTTGTATGGAATCTATATGCTATAGTCATCCGCTCTGAATAATTTCTTCGGAGATTACATCGTAGCCTTAAATAATAATTCGTGCCAAATTTAGTAAAGATACCTCGTCAAATAAAAGAGTTTTCCATTCAAGCACTTGATTCCGATAGTTCAGTTTGTATGGAATCTATATGCTATATTCATCCGATCTGAATAATTTCTTCGGAGATTACATTCTTGCTTAAACTGACAATCCGTGCCAAATTTCGTGAAGATACCTCGACAAATGAAAGAGTTTTCCATTCAAGCACTTGATTCCGATTATTCAGTTTGTATGGCAGCTATATGCTATAGTCATCCGAACTTTATTATTTCTTTGGAGATAATATTGTTGTCTTAACTGACAATCCGTGCCAAATTTCGTAAAAATACCTCGTCAAATGAAAGAATTATCCATACAAGCACTTGATTCCGATTGTTCAATTTATATGGAATCTGTATGCTATAGTCATCCAATCTGAATAATTTCTTCGGAGATTACATCGTAGCCTTAAATAATAATTCTTGCCAAATTTCGTAAAGATACCTCGTAAATTAAAGAGTTTGCCATACAAGCATTTAATTCCGATTGTTCAATTTGTATGGAATCTATTTGCTATAGTCATCCGCTCTGAATAATTTCTCCGGAGATTAAATCGTAGCCTTAAATAATAATTCGTGCCAAATTTCGTAAAGATACCTCGTCAAATGAAAGAGTTTTCCATACAATCACTTGATTCCGATTATTCAGTTTGTATGGCAGCTATATGCT
This sequence comes from Bactrocera oleae, assembly GCF_042242935.1. Lineage (NCBI taxonomy): Eukaryota > Metazoa > Arthropoda > Insecta > Diptera > Tephritidae > Bactrocera > Bactrocera oleae. Next base: position 2,968,163 of record NC_091542.1, on the reverse strand, counting down.
ATAATCATCCGAACTTTATTATTTCTTCGGAGATTACATTCTTGCCTTAACTGACAATCCGTGCCAAATTTCGTGAAGAAACCTCGTCAAATGAAAGAGTTTTTCATACAAGCACTTAATTCCAATTATTCAGTTTGTATGGCAGCTATATGCTATAGTCATCCGCTCTGAATAATTTCTTCGGAGATTACATCGTAGCTGTAAATAATAATTCACGCCAAATTTCGTAAAGATACCTCGTCAAATGAAAGAGTTTTCCATACAATCACTTGATTCCGATTATTCAGTTTGTATGGCAGCTATATGCTATAATCATCCGAACTTTATTATTTCTTCGGAGATTACATTCTTGCCTTAACTGACAATCCGTGCCAAATTTCGTGAAGAAACCTCGTCAAATGAAAGAGTTTTTCATACAAGCACTTAATTCCAATTATTCAGTTTGTATGGCAGCTATATGCTATAATCATCCAAACTTTATTATTTCTTTGGAGATAACATTGTTGTCTTAACTGACAATCCGTGCCAAATTTCGTAAAGATACCTCGTCAAATGAAAGAATTATCCATACAAGCACTTGATTCCGATTGTTCAATTTATATGGAATCTGTATGCTATAGTCATCCAATTTAAATAATTTCTTCGGGGATTACATCGTAGCCTTAAATAATAATTCTTGCCAAATTTCGTAAAGATACCTCGTAAATTAAAGAGTTTTCCATACAAGCATTTAATTCCGATTGTTCAATTTATATGGAATCTATTCGCTATAGTCATCCGCTCTGAATAATTTCTCCGGAGATTACATCGTAGCCTTAAATAATAATTCGTGCCAAATTTCGTAAAGATACCTCGTCAAATGAAAGAGTTTTCCATACAGGCATTTAATTCCGATTGTTCAATTTGTATGGAATCTATTTGCTATAGTCATCCGCTCTGAATAATTTCTCCGGAGATTAAATCGTAGCCTTAAATAATAATTCGTGCCAAATTTCGTAAAGATACCTCGTCAAATGAAAGAGTTTTCCATACAAGAACTTGATTCCGATTGATTGTTCAATTTGTATGGAATCTATATGCTATAGTCATCCGCACTGAATAATTTCTTCGGAGATTACATCGTAGGCTTAAATAATAATTCGTGCCAAATTTCGTAAAGATGCCTCGTCAAATGAAAGAGTTTTCCATACAAGAATTTGATTCCGATTGTTCAATTTGTATGGAATCTATATGCTATAGTCATCCGCTCTGAATAATTTCTTCGGAGATTACATCGTAGGCTTAAATAATAATTCGTGCCAAATTTCGTAAAGATACCTCGTCAAATGAAAGAGTTTTCCATACAACAATTTAATTCCGATTGTTCAATTTATATGGAATCTGTATGCTATAGTCATCCAATCTGAATAATTTCTTCGGAGATTACATCATAGCCTTAAATAATAATTCTTGCCAAATTTCGTAAAGATACCTCCTAAATTAAAGAGTTTTCCATACAAGCGTAAAGATACCTCGTCAAATGAAAGAGTTTTCCATACAAGAACTTGATTCCGATTGTTCAATTTGTATGGAATCTATATGCTATAGTCATCCGCTCTGAGTAATTTCTTCGGAGATTACATCGTAGCCTTAAATAATAATTCGTCCCAAATTTCGTAAAGATACCTCGTCAAATGAAAGAGTTTTCCATACAAGAACTTGATTCCGATTGTTCAATTTGTATGGAATCTATATGCTATAGTCATCCGCTCTGAATAATTTCTTCGGAGATTACATCGTAGCCTTAAATAATAATTCGTGCCAAATTTAGTAAAGATACCTCGTCAAATAAAAGAGTTTTCCATTCAAGCACTTGATTCCGATAGTTCAGTTTGTATGGAATCTATATGCTATATTCATCCGATCTGAATAATTTCTTCGGAGATTACATTCTTGCTTAAACTGACAATCCGTGCCAAATTTCGTGAAGATACCTCGACAAATGAAAGAGTTTTCCATTCAAGCACTTGATTCCGATTATTCAGTTTGTATGGCAGCTATATGCTATAGTCATCCGAACTTTATTATTTCTTTGGAGATAATATTGTTGTCTTAACTGACAATCCGTGCCAAATTTCGTAAAAATACCTCGTCAAATGAAAGAATTATCCATACAAGCACTTGATTCCGATTGTTCAATTTATATGGAATCTGTATGCTATAGTCATCCAATCTGAATAATTTCTTCGGAGATTACATCGTAGCCTTAAATAATAATTCTTGCCAAATTTCGTAAAGATACCTCGTAAATTAAAGAGTTTGCCATACAAGCATTTAATTCCGATTGTTCAATTTGTATGGAATCTATTTGCTATAGTCATCCGCTCTGAATAATTTCTCCGGAGATTAAATCGTAGCCTTAAATAATAATTCGTGCCAAATTTCGTAAAGATACCTCGTCAAATGAAAGAGTTTTCCATACAATCACTTGATTCCGATTATTCAGTTTGTATGGCAGCTATATGCTATAATCATCCGAACTTTATTATTTCTTCGGAGATTACATTCTTGCCTTAACTGACAATCCGTGCCAAATTTCGTGAAGAAACCTCGTCAAATGAAAGAGTTTTTCATACAAGCACTTAATTCCAATTATTCAGTTTGTATGGCAGCTATATGCTATAGTCATCCGCTCTGAATAATTTCTTCGGAGATTACATCGTAGCTGTAAATAATAATTCACGCCAAATTTCGTAAAGATACCTCGTCAAATGAAAGAGTTTTCCATACAATCACTTGATTCCGATTATTCAGTTTGTATGGCAGCTATATGCTATAATCATCCGAACTTTATTATTTCTTCGGAGATTACATTCTTGCCTTAACTGACAATCCGTGCCAAATTTCGTGAAGAAACCTCGTCAAATGAAAGAGTTTTTCATACAAGCACTTAATTCCAATTATTCAGTTTGTATGGCAGCTATATGCTATAATCATCCAAACTTTATTATTTCTTTGGAGATAACATTGTTGTCTTAACTGACAATCCGTGCCAAATTTCGTAAAGATACCTCGTCAAATGAAAGAATTATCCATACAAGCACTTGATTCCGATTGTTCAATTTATATGGAATCTGTATGCTATAGTCATCCAATTTAAATAATTTCTTCGGGGATTACATCGTAGCCTTAAATAATAATTCTTGCCAAATTTCGTAAAGATACCTCGTAAATTAAAGAGTTTTCCATACAAGCATTTAATTCCGATTGTTCAATTTATATGGAATCTATTCGCTATAGTCATCCGCTCTGAATAATTTCTCCGGAGATTACATCGTAGCCTTAAATAATAATTCGTGCCAAATTTCGTAAAGATACCTCGTCAAATGAAAGAGTTTTCCATTCAAACACTTGATTTCGATTATTCAGTTTGTATGGCAGCTATATGCTATAGTCATCCGAACTTTATTATTTCTTTGGAGATAACATTGTTGTCTTAACTGACAATCCGTGCCAAATTTCGTAAAGATACCTCGTCAAATGAAAGAATTATCCATACAAGCACTTGATTCCGATTGTTCAATTTATATGGAATCTGTATGCTATAGTCATCCAATCTGAATAATTTCTTCGGAGATTACATCGTAGCCTTAAATAATAATTCTTGCCAAATTTCGTAAAGATACCTCGTAAATTAAAGAGTTTTCCATACAAGCATTTAATTCCGATTGTTCAATTTGTATGGAATCTATTTGCTATAGTCATCCGCTCTGAATAATTTCCCCGGAGATTACATCGTAGCCTTAAATAATAATTCGTGCCAAATTTCGTAAAGATACCTCGTCAAATGAAAGAGTTTTCCATACAAGAACTTGATTCCGGTTGTTCAATTTGTATGGAATCTATATGCTATAGTCATCCGCTCTGAATAATTTCTTCGGAGATTACATCGTAGCTTTAAATAATAATTCATGCCAAATTTCGTAAAGATACCTCGTCAAATGAAAGAATTTTCCACACAATCACTTGATTCCGATTATTCAGTTTGTATGGCAGCTATATGCTATAATCATCCGAACTTTATTATTTCTTCGGAGATTACATTCTTGCCTTAACTGACAATCCGTGCCAAATTTCGTAAAGATACCTCGTCAAATGAAAGAATTATCCATACAAGCACTTGATTCCGATTGTTCAATTTATATGGAATCTGTATGCTATAGTCATCCAATCTGAATAATTTCTTCGGAGATTACATCGTAGCCTTAAATAATAATTCTTGCCAAATTTCGTAAAGATACCTCGTAAATTAAAGAGTTTTCCATACAAGCATTTAATTCCGATTGTTCAATTTGTATGGAATCTATTTGCTATAGTCATCCGCTCTGAATAATTTCTCCGGAGATTAAATCGTAGCCTTAAATAATAATTCTTGCCAAATTTCGTAAAGATACCTCATAAATTAAAGAGTTTTCCATACAAGCATTTAATTCCGATTGTTCAATTTGTATGGAATCTATTTGCTATAGTCAACCGCTCTGAATAATTTCTCCGGAGATTAAATCGTAGCCTTAAATAATAATTCGTGCCAAATTTCGTAAAGATACCTCGTCAAATGAAAGAGTTTTCCATACAAGCATTTAATTCCGATTGTTCAATTTGTATGGAATCTATTTGCTATAGTCATCCGCTCTGAATAATTTCTCCGGAGATTAAATCGTAGCCTAAAATAATAATTCGTGCCAAATTTCGTAAAGATACCTCGTCAAATGAAAGAGTTTTCCATACAAGAACTTGATTCCGATTGATTGTTCAATTTGTATGGAATCTATATGCTATAGTCATCCGCACTGAATAATTTCTTCGGAGATTACATCGTAGGCTTAAATAATAATTCGTGCCAAATTTCGTAAAGATGCCTCGTCAAATGAAAGAGTTTTCCATACAAGAATTTGATTCCGATTGTTCAATTTGTATGGAATCTATATGCTATAGTCATCCGCTCTGAATAATTTCTTCGGAGATTACATCGTAGCCTTAAATAATAATTCGTGCCAAATTTCGTAAAGATACCTCGTAAATTAAAGAGTTTTCCATACAAGCATTTAATTCCGATTGTTCAATTTGTATGGAATCTATTTGCTATAGTCATCCGCTCTGAATAATTTCTCCGGAGATTAAATCGTAGCCTTAAATAATAATTCGTGCCAAATTTCGTAAAGATACCTCGTCAAATGAAAGAGTTTTCCATACAAGAACTTGATTCCGATTGATTGTTCAATTTGTATGGAATCTATATGCTATAGTCATCCGCTCTGAATAATTTCTTCGGAGATTACATCGTAGGCTTAAATAATAATTCGTGCCAAATTTCGTAAAGATACCTCGTCAAATGAAAGAGTTTTCCATACAAGAATTTAATTCCGATTGTTCAATTTATATGGAATCTGTATGCTATAGTCATCCAATCTGAATAATTTCTTCGGAGATTACATCGTAGCCTTAAATAATAATTCTTGCCAAATTTCGTAAAGATACCTCCTAAATTAAAGAGTTTTCCATACAAGCATTTAATTCCGATTGTTCAATTTGTATGGAATCTATTTGCTATAGTCATCCGCTCTGAATAATTTTTCCGGAGATTAAATCGTAGCCTTAAATAATAATTCGTCCCAAATTTCGTAAAGATACCTCGTCAAATGAAAGAGTTTTCCATACAAGCACTTGATTCCGATTGTTCAATTTGTATGGAATCTATATGCTATAGTCATCCGCTCTGAATAATTTCTTCGGAGATTACATCGTAGCCTTAAATAATAATTCTTGCCAAATTTCGTAAAGATACCTCGTAAATTAAAGAGTTTTCCATACAAGCATTTAATTCCGATTGTTCAATTTGTATGGAATCTATTTGCTATAGTCATCCGCTCTGAATAATTTCTCCGGAGATTAAATCGTAGCCTTAAATAATAATTCGTGCCAAATTTCGTAAAGATACCTCGTCAAATGAAAGAGTTTTCCATACAAGAACTTGATTCCGATTGATTGTTCAATTTGTATGGAATCTATATGCTATAGTCATCCGCTCTGAATAATTTCTTCGGAGATTACATCGTAGGCTTAAATAATAATTCGTGCCAAATTTCGTAAAGATACCTCGTCAAATGAAAGAGTTTTCCATACAAGAATTTGATTCCGATTGTTCAATTTGAATGGAATCTATATGCTATAGTCATCCGCTCTGAATAATTTCTTCGGAGATTACATCGTAGCCTTAAATAATAATTCGTGCCAAATTTCGTAAAGATACCTCGTCAAATGAAAGAGTTTTCCATACAAGAATTTGATTCCGATTGTTCAATTTGTATGGAATCTATATGCTATAGTCATCCGCTCTGAATAATTTCTTCGGAGATTACATCGTAGCCTTAAATAATAATTCGTCCCAAATTTCGTAAAGATACCTCGTCAAATGAAAGAGTTTTCCATACAAGCACTTGATTCCGATTGTTCAATTTGTATGGAATCTATATGCTATAGTCATCCGCTCTGAATAATTTCTTCGGAGATTACATCGTAGCCTTAAATAATAATTCGTGCCAAATTTCGTAAAGATACCTAGACAAATGAAAGAGTTTTCTATACAAGAACTTGATTCCGATTGTTCAATTTGTATGGAATCTATATGCTATAGTCATCCGCTCTGAATAATTTCTTCGGAGATTACATCGTAGCCTTAAATAATAATTTGTCCCAAATTTCGTAAAGATACCTCGTCAAATGAAAGAGTTTTCCATACAAGCACTTGATTCCGATTGTTCAATTTTTATGGAATCTATATGCTATAGTCATCCGCTCTGAATAATTTCTTCGGAGATTACATCGTAGCCTTAAATAATAATTCGTGCCAAATTTCGTAAAGATACCTCGTCAAATGAAAGAGTTTTCCATACAAGAATTGCATTCCGATTGTTCAATTTGTATGGAATCTATATGCTATAGTCATCCGCTCTGAATAGTTTTTTCGGAGATTACATCGTGGCCTTTAATAATAATTCGTGCCAAATTTCGTAAAGATACCTCGTCAAATGAAAGAGTTTTCCATACAAGCATTTGATTCCGATTGTTCAATTTGTATGGAATCTATATGCTATAGTCATCCGCTCTGAATAATTTCTTCGGAGATTACATCGTAGACTTAAATAATAATTCGTGCCAAATTTGGTAAAGATACCTCGTCAAATGAAAGAGTTTTCCATACAAGAATTTGATTCCGATTGTTCAATTTGTATGGAATCTATATGCTATAGTCATCCGCTCTGAATAATTTCTTCGGAGATTACATCGTAGCCTTAAATAATAATTCGTCCCAAATTTCGTAAAGATACCTCGTCAAATGAAAGAGTTTTCCATACAAGAACTTGATTCCGATTGTTCAATTTGTATGGAATCTATATGCTATAGTCATCCGCTCTGAATAATTTCTTCGGAGATTACATCGTAGACTTAAATAATAATTCGTGCCAAATGTCGTAAAGATACCTCGTCAAATGAAAGAGTTTTCCATACAAGAACTTGATTCCGATTGTTCAATTTGTATGGAATCTATATGCTATAGTCATCCGCTCTGAATAATTTCTTCGGAGATTACATCGTAGCCCTAAATAATAATTCGTCCCAAATTTCGTAAAGATACCTCGTCAAATGAAAGAGTTTTCCATACAAGAACTTGATTCCGATTGTTCAATTTGTATGGAATCTATATGCTATAGTCATCCGCTCTGAATAATTTCTTCGGAGATTACATCGTAGGCTTAAATAATAATTCGTGCCAAATTTCGTAAAGATACCTCGTCAAATGAAAGAGTTTTCCATACAAGAATTGCATTCCGATTGTTCAATTTGTATGGAATCTATATGCTATAGTCATCCGCTCTGAATAATTTTTTCGGAGATTACATCGTGGCCTTTAATAATAATTCGTGCCAAATTTCGTAAAGATACCTCGTCAAATGAAAGAGTTTTCCATACAAGCATTTGATTCCGATTGTTCAATTTGTATGGAATCTATATGCTATAGTCATCCGCTCTGAATAATTTCTTCGGAGATTACATCGTAGACTTAAATAATAATTCGTGCCAAATTTGGTAAAGATACCTCGTCAAATGAAAGAGTTTTCCATACAAGAATTTGATTCCGATTGTTCAATTTGTATGGAATCTATATGCTATAGTCATCCGCTCTGAATAATTTCTTCGGAGATTACATCGTAGCCTTAAATAATAATTCGTCCCAAATTTCGTAAAGATACCTCGTCAAATGAAAGAGATTTCCATACAAGAACTTGATTCCGATTGTTCAATTTGTATGGAATCTATATGCTATAGTCATCCGCTCTGAATAATTTCTTCGGAGATTACATCGTAGACTTAAATAATAATTCGTGCCAAATGTCGTAAAGATACCTCGTCAAATGAAAGAGTTTTCCATACAAGAACTTGATTCCGATTGTTCAATTTGTATGGAATCTATATGCTATAGTCATCCGCTCTGAATATTTTCTTCGGAGATTACATCGTAGCCTTAAATAATAATTCGTCCCAAATTTCGTAAAGATACCTCGTCAAATGAAAGAGTTTTCCATACAAGCACTTGATTCCGATTGTTCAATTTGTATGGAATCTATATGCTATAGTCATCCGCTCTGAATAATTTCTTCGGAGATTACATCGTAGGCTTAAATAATAATTCGTGCCAAATTTCGTAAAGATACCTCGTCAAATGAAAGAGTTTTCCATACAAGAATTTGATTCCGATTGTTCAATTTGTATGGAATCTATATGCTATAGTCATCCGCTCTGAATAATTTCTTCGGAGATTACATCGTAGCCTTAAATAATAATTCGTCCCAAATTTCGTAAAGATACCTCGTCAAATGAAAGAGTTTTCCATACAAGAATTTGATTCCGATTGTTCAATTTGTATGGAATCTATATGCTATAGTCATCCGCTCTGAATAATTTCTTCGGAGATTACATCGTAGCCTTAAATAATAATTCGTCCCAAATTTCGTAAAGATACCTCGTCAAATGAAAGAGTTTTCCATACAAGCACTTGATTCCGATTGTTCAATTTGTATGGAATCTATATGCTATAGTCATCCGCTCTGAATAATTTCTTCGGAGATTACATCGTAGGCTTAAATAATAATTCGTGCCAAATTTCGTAAAGATACCTAGTCAAATGAAAGAGTTTTCTATACATGAACTTGATTCCGGTTGTTAAGTTTGTATGGAATCTATATGCTATAGTCATCCGCTCTGAATGATTTCTTCGGAGATTACATCGTAGCCTTAAGTTATATATCGTGCCAAATTTCGTAAAGATACCTCGTCAAATGAAAGAGTTTTCCATACAAGCACTTGATTCCGATTATTCAGTTTGTATGGCAGCTATATGCTGTAATCATCCAAAATTTATTATTTCTTTGGAGATTACATTGTTGTCTTAACTGACAATCCGTGCCAAATTTCGTAAAGATACCTCGTCAAATGAAAGAGTTTTCCATACAAGCACTTGATTCCGATTGTTCAATTTGTATGGAATCTATATGCTATAGTCATCCGCTCTGAATAATTTCTTCGGAGATTACATCGTAGGCTTAAATAATAATTCGTGCCAAATTTCGTAAAGATACCTCGTCAAATGAAAGAGTTTTCCATACAAGAATTGCATTCCGATTGTTCAATTTGTATGGAATCTATATGCTATAGTCATCCGCTCTGAATAATTTTTTCGGAGATTACATCGTGGCCTTTAATAATAATTCGTGCCAAATTTCGTAAAGATACCTCGTCAAATGAAAGAGTTTTCCATACAAGCATTTGATTCCGATTGTTCAATTTGTATGGAATCTATATGCTATAGTCATCCGCTCTGAATAATTTCTTCGGAGATTACATCGTAGACTTAAATAATAATTCGTGCCAAATTTGGTAAAGATACCTCGTCAAATGAAAGAGTTTTCCATACAAGAATTTGATTCCGATTGTTCAATTTGTATGGAATCTATATGTTATAGTCATCCGCTCTGAATAATTTCTTCGGAGATTACATCGTAGCCTTAAATAATAATTCGTCCCAAATTTCGTAAAGATACCTCGTCAAATGAAAGAGATTTCCATACAAGAACTTGATTCCGATTGTTCAATTTGTATGGAATCTATATGCTATAGTCATCCGCTCTGAATAATTTCTTCGGAGATTACATCGTAGACTTAAATAATAATTCGTGCAAATGTCGTAAAGATACCTCGTCAAATGAAAGAGTTTTCCATACAAGAACTTGATTCCGATTGTTCAATTTGTATGGAATCTATATGCTATAGTCATCCGCTCTGAATATTTTCTTCGGAGATTACATCGTAGCCTTAAATAATAATTCGTCCCAAATTTCGTAAAGATACCTCGTCAAATGAAAGAGTTTTCCATACAAGCACTTGATTCCGATTGTTCAATTTGTATGGAATCTATATGCTATAGTCATCCGCTCTGAATAATTTCTTCGGAGATTACATCGTAGGCTTAAATAATAATTCGTGCCAAATTTCGTAAAGATACCTCGTCAAATGAAAGAGTTTTCCATACAAGAATTTGATTCCGATTGTTCAATTTGTATGGAATCTATATGCTATAGTCATCCGCTCTGAATAATTTCTTCGGAGATTACATCGTAGCCTTAAATAATAATTCGTCCCAAATTTCGTAAAGATACCTCGTCAAATGAAAGAGTTTTCCATACAAGAATTTGATTCCGATTGTTCAATTTGTATGGAATCTATATGCTATAGTCATCCGCTCTGAATAATTTCTTCGGAGATTACATCGTAGCCTTAAATAATAATTCGTCCCAAATTTCGTAAAGATACCTCGTCAAATGAAAGAGTTTTCCATACAAGCACTTGATTCCGATTGTTCAATTTGTATGGAATCTATATGCTATAGTCATCCGCTCTGAATAATTTCTTCGGAGATTACATCGTAGGCTTAAATAATAATTCGTGCCAAATTTCGTAAAGATACCTAGTCAAATGAAAGAGTTTTCTATACATGAACTTGATTCCGGTTGTTAAGTTTGTATGGAATCTATATGCTATAGTCATCCGCTCTGAATGATTTCTTCGGAGATTACATCGTAGCCTTAAGTTATATATCGTGCCAAATTTCGTAAAGATACCTCGTCAAATGAAAGAGTTTTCCATACAAGCACTTGATTCCGATTATTCAGTTTGTATGGCAGCTATATGCTGTAATCATCCAAAATTTATTATTTCTTTGGAGATTACATTGTTGTCTTAACTGACAATCCGTGCCAAATTTCGTAAAGATACCTCGTCAAATGAAAGAGTTTTCCATACAAGCACTTGATTCCGATTGTTCAATTTGTATGGAATCTATATGCTATAGTCATCCGCTCTGAATAATTTCTTCGGAGATTACATCGTAGCCTTAAATAATAATTCGTGCCAAATTTCGTAAAGATACCTCGTTAAATGAAAGAGTTTTCCATACAAGCATTTGATTCCGATTGTTCAATTTGTATGGAATCTATATGCTATAGTCATCCGCTCTGAATAATTTCTTCGGAGATTACATCGTAGCCTTAAATAATAATTCGTGCCAAATTTCGTAAAGATACCTAGTCAAATGAAAGAGTTTTCTATACAAGCACTTGATTCCGATTGTTCAATTTGTATGGAATCTATATGCTATAGTCATCCGCTCTAAATAATTCCTTCGGAGATTACATCGTAGGCTTAAATAATAATTCGTGCCAAATTTCGTAAAGATACCTCGTCAAATGAAAGAGTTTTCCATACAAGAATTTGATTCCGATTGTTCAATTTGTATGGAATCTATATGCTATAGTCATCCGCTCTGAATAATTTCTTCGGAGATTACATCGTAGCCTTAAATAATAATTCGTCCCAAATTTCGTAAAGATACCTCGTTAAATGAAAGAGTTTTCCATACAAGCATTTGATTCCGATTGTTCAATTTGTATGGAATCTATATGCTATAGTCATCCGCTCTGAATAATTTCTTCGGAGATTACATCGTAGCCTTAAATAATAATTCGTGCCAAATTTCGTAAAGATACCTTGTTAAATGAAAGAGTTTTCCATACAAGCATTTGATTCCGATTGTTCAATTTGTATGGAATCTATATGCTATAGTCATCCGCTCTGAATAATTTCTTCGGAGATTACATCGTAGCCTTAAATAATAATTCGTGCCAAATTTCGTAAAGATACCTAGTCAAATGAAAGAGTTTTCTATACAAGCACTTGATTCCGATTGTTCAATTTGTATGGAATCTATATGCTATAGTCATCCGCTCTGAATAATTCCTTCGGAGATTACATCGTAGGCTTAAATAATAATTCGCGCCAAATTTCGTAAAGATACCTCGTCAAATGAAAGAGTTATCCATACAAGAATTTGATTCCGATTGTTCAATTTGTATGGAATCTATATGCTATAGTCATCCGCTCTGAATAATTTCTTCGGAGATTACATCGTAGCCTTAAATAATAATTCGTCCCAAATTTCGTAAAGATACCTCGTCAAATGAAAGAGTTTTCCATACAAGCACTTGATTCCGATTGTTCAATTTGTATGGAATCTATATGCTATAGTCATCCGCTCTGAATAATTTCTTCGGAGATTACATCGTAGGCTTAAATAATAATTCGTGCCAAATTTCGTAAAGATACCTCGTCAAATGAAAGAGTTTTCCATACAAGAATTTGATTCCGATTGTTCAATTTGTATGGAATCTATATGCTATAGTCATCCGCTCTGAATAATTTCTTCGGAGATTACATCGTAGCCTTAAATAATAATTCGTCCCAAATTTCGTAAAGATACCTCGTCAAATGAAAGAGTTTTCCATACAAGCACTTGATTCCGATTGTTCAATTTGTATGGAATCTATATGCTATAGTCATCCGCTCTGAATAATTTCTTCGAAGATTACATCGTAGCCTTAAAAAATAATTCGTGCCAAATTTCGTAAAGATACCTCGTCAAATGAAAGAGTTTTCTATACAAGAACTTGATTCCGATTGTTCAATTTGTATGGAATCTATATGCTATAGTCATCCGCTCTGAATAATTTCTTCGGAGATTACATCGTAGGCTTAAATAATAATTCGTGCCAAATTTCGTAAAGATACCTAGACAAATGAAAGAGTTTTCTATACAAGAACTTGATTCCGATTGTTCAATTTGTATGGAATCTATATGCTATAGTCATCCGCTCTGAATAATTTCTTCGGAGATTACATCGTAGCCTTTAATAATAATTCGTCCCAAATTTCGTAAAGATACCTCGTCAAATGAAAGAGTTTTCCATACAAGCACTTGATTCCGATTGTTCAATTTGTATGGAATCTATATGCTATAGTCATCCGCTCTGAATAATTTCTTCGGAGATTACATCGTAGCCTTAAATAATAATTCGTCCCAAATTTCGTAAAGATACCTCCTCAAATGAAAAAGTTTTCCATACAAGAATTTGATTCCGATTGTTCAATTTGTATGGAATCTATATGCTATAGTCATCCGCTCTGAATAATTTCTTCGGAGATTACATCGTAGCCTTAAATAATAATTCGTCCCAAATTTCGTAAAGATACCTCGTCAAATGAAAGAGTTTTCCATACAAGCACTTGATTCCGATTGTTCAATTTGTATGGAATCTATATGCTATAGTCATCCGCTCTGAATAATTTCTTCGGAGATTACATCGTAGCCTTAAATAATAATTCGTGCCAAATTTCGTAAAGATACCTAGTCAAATGAAAGAGTTTTCTATACAAGCACTTGATTCCGATTGTTCAATTTGTATGGAATCTATATGCTATAGTCATCCGCTCTGAATAATTCCTTCGGAGATTACATCGTAGGCTTAAATAATAATTCGTGCCAAATTTCGTAAAGATACCTCGTCAAATGAAAGAGTTATCCATACAAGAATTTGATTCCGATTGTTCAATTTGTATGGAATCTATATGCTATAGTCATCCGCTCTGAATAATTTCTTCGGAGATTACATCGTAGCCTTAAATAATAATTCGTCCCAAATTTCGTAAAGATACCTCGTCAAATGAAAGAGTTTTCCATACAAGCACTTGATTCCGATTGTTCAATTTGTATGGAATCTATATGCTATAGTCATCCGCTCTGAATAATTTCTTCGGAGATTACATCGTAGCCTTAAATAATAATTCGTGCCAAATTTCGTAAAGATACCTCGTCAAATGAAAGAGTTTTCTATACAAGAACTTGATTCCGATTGTTCAATTTGTATGGAATCTATATGCTATAGTCATCCGCTCTGAATAATTTCTTCGGAGATTACATCGTAGCCTTAAATAATAATTCGTGCCAAATTTCGTAAAGATACCTAGTCAAATGAAAGAGTTTTCTATACAAGAACTTGATTCCGATTGTTCAATTTGTATGGAATCTATATGCTATAGTCATCCGCTCTGAATAATTTCTTCGGAGATTACATCGTAGCCTTAAATAATAATTCGTCCCAAATTTCGTAAAGATACCTCCTCAAATGAAAGAGTTTTCCATACAAGAATTTGATTCCGATTGTTCAATTTGTATGGAATCTATATGCTATAGTCATCCGCTCTGAATAATTTCTTCGGAGATTACATCGTAGCCTTAAATAATAATTCGTCCCAAATTTCGTAAAGATACCTCGTCAAATGAAAGAGTTTTCCATACAAGCACTTGATTCCGATTGTTCAATTTGTATGGAATCTATATGCTATAGTCATCCGCTCTGAATAATTTCTTCGGAGATTACATCGTAGCCTTAAATAATAATTCGTGCCAAATTTCGTAAAGATACCTCGTCAAATGAAAGAGTTTTCCATACAAGCATTTGATTCCGATTGTTCAATTTGTATGGAATCTATATGCTATAGTCATCCGCTCTGAATAATTTCTTCGGAGATTACATCGTAGGCTTAAATAATAATTCGTGCCAAATTTCGTAAAGATACCTCGTCAAATGAAAGAGTTTTCCATACAAGAATTTGATTCCGATTGTTCAATTTGTATGGAATCTATATGCTATAGTCATCCGCTCTGAATAATTTCTTCGGAGATTACATCGTAGCCTTAAATAATAATTCGTGCCAAATTTCGTAAAGATACCTAGTCAAATGAAAGTGTTTTCTATACAAGAACTTGATTCCGATTGTTCAATTTGTATGGAATCTATATGCTATAGTCATCCGCTCTGAATAATTTCTTCGGAGATTACATCGTAGCCTTTAATAATAATTCGTCCCAAATTTCATAAAGATACCTCGTCAAATGAAAGAGTTTTCCATACAAGAATTTGATTCCGATTGTTCAATTTGTATGGAATCTATATGCTATAGTCATCCGCTCTGAATAATTTCTTCGGAGATTACATCGTAGCCTTAAATAATAATTCGTGCCAAATTTCGTAAAGATACCTCGTCAAATGAAAGAGTTTTCTATACAAGAACTTGATTCCGATTGTTCAATTTGTATGGAATCTATATGCTATAGTCATCCGCTCTGAATAATTTCTTCGGAGATTACATCGTAGCCTTAAATAATAATTCGTGCCAAATTTCGTAAAGATACCTAGTCAAATGAAAGAGTTTTCTATACAAGCACTTGATTCCGATTGTTCAATTTGTATGGAATCTATATGCTATAGTCATCCGCTCTGAATAATTCCTTCGGAGATTACATCGTAGCCTTAAATAATAATTCGTCCCAAATTTCGTAAAGATACCTCGTCAAATGAAAGAGTTTTCCATACAAGCACTTGATTCCGATTGTTCAATTTGTATGGAATCTATATGCTATAGTCATCCGCTCTGAATAATTTCTTCGAAGATTACATCGTAGCCTTAAAAAATAATTCGTGCCAAATTTCGTAAAGATACCTCGTCAAATGAAAGAGTTTTCCATACAAGAATTTGATTCCGATTGTTCAATTTGTATGGAATCTATATGCTATAGTCATCCGCTCTGAATAATTTCTTCGGAGATTACATCGTAGCCTTAAATAATAATTCGTCCCAAATTTCGTAAAGATACCTCGTCAAATGAAAGAGTTTTCCATACAAGCACTTGATTCCGATTGTTCAATTTGTATGGAATCTATATGCTATAGTCATCCGCTCTGAATAATTTCTTCGGAGATTACATCGTAGCCTTAAATAATAATTCGTGCCAAATTTCGTAAAGATACCTCGTCAAATGAAAGAGTTTTCTATACAAGAACTTGATTCCGATTGTTCAATTTGTATGGAATCTATATGCTATAGTCATCCGCTCTGAATAATTTCTTCGGAGATTACATCGTAGCCTTAAATAATAATTCGTCCCAAATTTCGTAAAGATACCTCGTCAAATGAAAGAGTTTTCCATACAAGCACTTGATTCCGATTGTTCAATTTGTATGGAATCTATATGCTATAGTCATCCGCTCTGAATAATTTCTTCGAAGATTACATCGTAGCCTTAAAAAATAATTCGTGCCAAATTTCGTAAAGATACCTCGTCAAATGAAAGAGTTTTCCATACAAGAATTTGATTCCGATTGTTCAATTTGTATGGAATCTATATGCTATAGTCATCCGCTCTGAATAATTTCTTCGGAGATTACATCGTAGCCTTAAATAATAATTCGTCCCAAATTTCGTAAAGATACCTCGTCAAATGAAAGAGTTTTCCATACAAGCACTTGATTCCGATTGTTCAATTTGTATGGAATCTATATGCTATAGTCATCCGCTCTGAATAATTTCTTCGGAGATTACATCGTAGCCTTAAATAATAATTCGTGCCAAATTTCGTAAAGATACCTCGTCAAATGAAAGAGTTTTCCATACAAGAATTTGATTCCGATTGTTCAATTTGTATGGAATCTATATGCTATAGTCATCCGCTCTGAATAATTTCTTCGGAGATTACATCGTAGCCTTAAATAATAATTCGTCCCAAATTTCGTAAAGATACCTCGTCAAATGAAAGAGTTTTCCATACAAGCACTTGATTCCGATTGTTCAATTTGTATGGAATCTATATGCTATAGTCATCCGCTCTGAATAATTTCTTCGAAGATTACATCGTAGCCTTAAAAAATAATTCGTGCCAAATTTCGTAAAGATACCTCGTCAAATGAAAGAGTTTTCCATACAAGAATTTGATTCCGATTGTTCAATTTGTATGGAATCTATATGCTATAGTCATCCGCTCTGAATAATTTCTTCGGAGATTACATCGTAGCCTTAAATAATAATTCGTGCCAAATTTCGTAAAGATACCTAGTCAAATGAAAGTGTTTTCTATACAAGAACTTGATTCCGATTGTTCAATTTGTATGGAATCTATATGCTATAGTCATCCGCTCTGAATAATTTCTTCGGAGATTACATCGTAGCCTTTAATAATAATTCGTCCCAAATTTCGTAAAGATACCTCGTCAAATGAAAGAGTTTTCCATACAAGAATTTGATTCCGATTGTTCAATTTGTATGGAATCTATATGCTATAGTCATCCGCTCTGAATAATTTCTTCGGAGATTACATCGTAGCCTTAAATAATAATTCGTGCCAAATTTCGTAAAGATACCTCGTCAAATGAAAGAGTTTTCTATACAAGAACT
Organism: Bactrocera oleae; assembly: GCF_042242935.1. Taxonomy (NCBI): domain Eukaryota; kingdom Metazoa; phylum Arthropoda; class Insecta; order Diptera; family Tephritidae; genus Bactrocera; species Bactrocera oleae. The sequence goes on along the minus strand of NC_091542.1, from coordinate 2,950,445 downwards.
TGATTCCGATTGTTCAATTTGTATGGAATCTATATGCTATAGTCATCCGCTCTGAATAATTTCTTCGGAGATTACATCGTAGCCTTAAATAATAATTCGTGCCAAATTTCGTAAAGATACCTAGTCAAATGAAAGAGTTTTCTATACAAGCACTTGATTCCGATTGTTCAATTTGTATGGAATCTATATGCTATAGTCATCCGCTCTGAATAATTCCTTCGGAGATTACATCGTAGCCTTAAATAATAATTCGTCCCAAATTTCGTAAAGATACCTCGTCAAATGAAAGAGTTTTCCATACAAGCACTTGATTCCGATTGTTCAATTTGTATGGAATCTATATGCTATAGTCATCCGCTCTGAATAATTTCTTCGAAGATTACATCGTAGCCTTAAAAAATAATTCGTGCCAAATTTCGTAAAGATACCTCGTCAAATGAAAGAGTTTTCCATACAAGAATTTGATTCCGATTGTTCAATTTGTATGGAATCTATATGCTATAGTCATCCGCTCTGAATAATTTCTTCGGAGATTACATCGTAGCCTTAAATAATAATTCGTCCCAAATTTCGTAAAGATACCTCGTCAAATGAAAGAGTTTTCCATACAAGCACTTGATTCCGATTGTTCAATTTGTATGGAATCTATATGCTATAGTCATCCGCTCTGAATAATTTCTTCGGAGATTACATCGTAGCCTTAAATAATAATTCGTGCCAAATTTCGTAAAGATACCTCGTCAAATGAAAGAGTTTTCTATACAAGAACTTGATTCCGATTGTTCAATTTGTATGGAATCTATATGCTATAGTCATCCGCTCTGAATAATTTCTTCGGAGATTACATCGTAGCCTTAAATAATAATTCGTCCCAAATTTCGTAAAGATACCTCGTCAAATGAAAGAGTTTTCCATACAAGCACTTGATTCCGATTGTTCAATTTGTATGGAATCTATATGCTATAGTCATCCGCTCTGAATAATTTCTTCGAAGATTACATCGTAGCCTTAAAAAATAATTCGTGCCAAATTTCGTAAAGATACCTCGTCAAATGAAAGAGTTTTCCATACAAGAATTTGATTCCGATTGTTCAATTTGTATGGAATCTATATGCTATAGTCATCCGCTCTGAATAATTTCTTCGGAGATTACATCGTAGCCTTAAATAATAATTCGTCCCAAATTTCGTAAAGATACCTCGTCAAATGAAAGAGTTTTCCATACAAGCACTTGATTCCGATTGTTCAATTTGTATGGAATCTATATGCTATAGTCATCCGCTCTGAATAATTTCTTCGGAGATTACATCGTAGCCTTAAATAATAATTCGTGCCAAATTTCGTAAAGATACCTCGTCAAATGAAAGAGTTTTCCATACAAGAATTTGATTCCGATTGTTCAATTTGTATGGAATCTATATGCTATAGTCATCCGCTCTGAATAATTTCTTCGGAGATTACATCGTAGCCTTAAATAATAATTCGTCCCAAATTTCGTAAAGATACCTCGTCAAATGAAAGAGTTTTCCATACAAGCACTTGATTCCGATTGTTCAATTTGTATGGAATCTATATGCTATAGTCATCCGCTCTGAATAATTTCTTCGAAGATTACATCGTAGCCTTAAAAAATAATTCGTGCCAAATTTCGTAAAGATACCTCGTCAAATGAAAGAGTTTTCTATACAAGAACTTGATTCCGATTGTTCAATTTGTATGGAATCTATATGCTATAGTCATCCGCTCTGAATAATTTCTTCGGAGATTACATCGTAGGCTTAAATAATAATTCGTGCCAAATTTCGTAAAGATACCTAGACAAATGAAAGAGTTTTCTATACAAGAACTTGATTCCGATTGTTCAATTTGTATGGAATCTATATGCTATAGTCATCCGCTCTGAATAATTTCTTCGGAGATTACATCGTAGCCTTTAATAATAATTCGTCCCAAATTTCGTAAAGATACCTCGTCAAATGAAAGAGTTTTCCATACAAGCACTTGATTCCGATTGTTCAATTTGTATGGAATCTATATGCTATAGTCATCCGCTCTGAATAATTTCTTCGGAGATTACATCGTAGCCTTAAATAATAATTCGTCCCAAATTTCGTAAAGATACCTCCTCAAATGAAAGAGTTTTCCATACAAGAATTTGATTCCGATTGTTCAATTTGTATGGAATCTATATGCTATAGTCATCCGCTCTGAATAATTTCTTCGGAGATTACATCGTAGCCTTAAATAATAATTCGTCCCAAATTTCGTAAAGATACCTCGTCAAATGAAAGAGTTTTCCATACAAGCACTTGATTCCGATTGTTCAATTTGTATGGAATCTATATGCTATAGTCATCCGCTCTGAATAATTTCTTCGGAGATTACATCGTAGCCTTAAATAATAATTCGTGCCAAATTTCGTAAAGATACCTAGTCAAATGAAAGAGTTTTCTATACAAGCACTTGATTCCGATTGTTCAATTTGTATGGAATCTATATGCTATAGTCATCCGCTCTGAATAATTCCTTCGGAGATTACATCGTAGGCTTAAATAATAATTCGTGCCAAATTTCGTAAAGATACCTCGTCAAATGAAAGAGTTATCCATACAAGAATTTGATTCCGATTGTTCAATTTGTATGGAATCTATATGCTATAGTCATCCGCTCTGAATAATTTCTTCGGAGATTACATCGTAGCCTTAAATAATAATTCGTCCCAAATTTCGTAAAGATACCTCGTCAAATGAAAGAGTTTTCCATACAAGCACTTGATTCCGATTGTTCAATTTGTATGGAATCTATATGCTATAGTCATCCGCTCTGAATAATTTCTTCGGAGATTACATCGTAGCCTTAAATAATAATTCGTGCCAAATTTCGTAAAGATACCTCGTCAAATGAAAGAGTTTTCTATACAAGAACTTGATTCCGATTGTTCAATTTGTATGGAATCTATATGCTATAGTCATCCGCTCTGAATAATTTCTTCGGAGATTACATCGTAGCCTTAAATAATAATTCGTGCCAAATTTCGTAAAGATACCTAGTCAAATGAAAGAGTTTTCTATACAAGAACTTGATTCCGATTGTTCAATTTGTATGGAATCTATATGCTATAGTCATCCGCTCTGAATAATTTCTTCGGAGATTACATCGTAGCCTTAAATAATAATTCGTCCCAAATTTCGTAAAGATACCTCCTCAAATGAAAGAGTTTTCCATACAAGAATTTGATTCCGATTGTTCAATTTGTATGGAATCTATATGCTATAGTCATCCGCTCTGAATAATTTCTTCGGAGATTACATCGTAGCCTTAAATAATAATTCGTCCCAAATTTCGTAAAGATACCTCGTCAAATGAAAGAGTTTTCCATACAAGCACTTGATTCCGATTGTTCAATTTGTATGGAATCTATATGCTATAGTCATCCGCTCTGAATAATTTCTTCGGAGATTACATCGTAGCCTTAAATAATAATTCGTGCCAAATTTCGTAAAGATACCTCGTCAAATGAAAGAGTTTTCCATACAAGCATTTGATTCCGATTGTTCAATTTGTATGGAATCTATATGCTATAGTCATCCGCTCTGAATAATTTCTTCGGAGATTACATCGTAGGCTTAAATAATAATTCGTGCCAAATTTCGTAAAGATACCTCGTCAAATGAAAGAGTTTTCCATACAAGAATTTGATTCCGATTGTTCAATTTGTATGGAATCTATATGCTATAGTCATCCGCTCTGAATAATTTCTTCGGAGATTACATCGTAGCCTTAAATAATAATTCGTGCCAAATTTCGTAAAGATACCTAGTCAAATGAAAGTGTTTTCTATACAAGAACTTGATTCCGATTGTTCAATTTGTATGGAATCTATATGCTATAGTCATCCGCTCTGAATAATTTCTTCGGAGATTACATCGTAGCCTTTAATAATAATTCGTCCCAAATTTCGTAAAGATACCTCGTCAAATGAAAGAGTTTTCCATACAAGAATTTGATTCCGATTGTTCAATTTGTATGGAATCTATATGCTATAGTCATCCGCTCTGAATAATTTCTTCGGAGATTACATCGTAGCCTTAAATAATAATTCGTGCCAAATTTCGTAAAGATACCTCGTCAAATGAAAGAGTTTTCTATACAAGAACTTGATTCCGATTGTTCAATTTGTATGGAATCTATATGCTATAGTCATCCGCTCTGAATAATTTCTTCGGAGATTACATCGTAGGCTTAAATAATAATTCGTGCCAAATTTCGTAAAGATACCTCGTCAAATGAAAGAGTTTTCCATACAAGAATTTGATTCCGATTGTTCAATTTGTATGGAATCTATATGCTATAGTCATCCGCTCTGAATAATTTCTTCGGAGATTACATCGTAGCCTTAAATAATAATTCGTCCCAAATTTCGTAAAGACACCTCGTCAAATGAAAGAGTTTTCCATACAAGAACTTGATTCCGATTGTTCAATTTGTATGGAATCTATATGCTATAGTCATCCGCTCTGAATAATTTCTTCGGAGATTACATCGTAGACTTAAATAATAATTCGTGCCAAATTTCGTAAAGATACCTCGTCAAATGAAAGAGTTTTCCATACAAGAACTTGATTCCGATTGTTCAATTTGTATGGAATCTATATGCTATAGTCATCCGCTCTGAATAATTTCTTCGGAGATTACATCGTAGCCTTAAATAATAATTCGTCCCAAATTTCGTAAAGATACCTCGTCAAATGAAAGAGTTTTCCATACAAGAACTTGATTCCGATTGTTCAATTTGTATGGAATCTATATGCTATAGTCATCCGCTCTGAATAATTTCTTCGGAGATTACATCGTAGACTTAAATAATAATTCGTGCCAAATTTCGTAAAGATACCTCGTCAAATAAAAGAGTTTTCCATTCAAGCACTTGATTCCGATAGTTCAGTTTGTATGGAATCTATATGCTATATTCATCCGATCTGAATAATTTCTTCGGAGATTACATTCTTGCTTAAACTGACAATCCGTGCCAAATTTCATAAAGATACCTCGACAAATGAAAGAGTTTTCCATTCAAGCACTTGATTCCGATTATTCAGTTTGTATGGCAGCTATATGCTATAGTCATCCGAACTTTATTATTTCTTTGGAGATAATATTGTTGTCTTAACTGACAATCCGTGCCAAATTTCGTAAAAATACCTCGTCAAATGAAAGAATTATCCATACAAGCACTTGATTCCGATTGTTCAATTTATATGGAATCTGTATGCTATAGTCATCCAATCTGAATAATTTCTTCGGAGATTACATCGTAGCCTTAAATAATAATTCTTGCCAAATTTCGTAAAGATACCTCGTAAATTATAGAGTTTGCCATACAAGCATTTAATTCCGATTGTTCAATTTGTATGGAATCTATTTGCTATAGTCATCCGCTCTGAATAATTTCTCCGGAGATTAAATCGTAGCCTTAAATAATAATTCGTGCCAAATTTCGTAAAGATACCTCGTCAAATGAAAGAGTTTTCCATACAAGAACTTGATTCCGATTGTTCAATTTGTATGGAATCTATATGCTATAGTCATCCGCTCTGAATAATTTCTTCGGAGATTACATCGTAGCTGTAAATAATAATTCACGCCAAATTTCGTAAAGATACCTCGTCAAATGAAAGAGTTTTCCATACAATCACTTGATTCCGATTATTCAGTTTGTATGGCAGCTATATGCTATAATCATCCGAACTTTATTATTTCTTCGGAGATTACATTCTTGCCTTAACTGACAATCCGTGCCAAATTTCGTGAAGAAACCTCGTCAAATGAAAGAGTTTTTCATACAAGCACTTAATTCCAATTATTCAGTTTGTATGGCAGCTATATGCTATAATCATCCAAACTTTATTATTTCTTTGGAGATAACATTGTTGTCTTAACTGACAATCCGTGCCAAATTTCGTAAAGATACCTCGTCAAATGAAAGAATTATCCATACAAGCACTTGATTCCGATTGTTCAATTTATATGGAATCTGTATGCTATAGTCATCCAATTTAAATAATTTCTTCGGAGATTACATCCTAGCCTTAAATAATAATTCTTGCCAAATTTCGTAAAGATACCTCGTAAATTAAAGAGTTTTCCATACAAGCATTTAATTCCGATTGTTCAATTTATATGGAATCTATTTGCTATAGTCATCCGCTCTGAATAATTTCTCCGGAGATTACATCGTAGCCTTAAATAATAATTCGTGCCAAATTTCGTAAAGATACCTCGACAAATGAAAGAGTTTTCCATTCAAACACTTGATTTCGATTATTCAGTTTGTATGGCAGCTATATGCTATAGTCATCCGAACTTTATTATTTCTTTGGTGATAACATTGTTGTCTTAACTGACAATCCGTGCCAAATTTCGTAAAGATACCTCGTCAAATGAAAGAATTATCCATACAAGCACTTGATTCCGATTGTTCAATTTATATGGAATCTGTATGCTATAGTCATCCAATCTGAATAATTTCTTCGGAGATTACATCGTAGCCTTAAATAATAATTCTTGCCAAATTTCGTAAAGATACCTCGTAAATTAAAGAGTTTTCCATACAAGCATTTAATTCCGATTGTTCAATTTGTATGGAATCTATTTGCTATAGTCATCCGCTCTGAATAATTTCCCCGGAGATTACATCGTAGCCTTAAATAATAATTCGTGCCAAATTTCGTAAAGATACCTCGTCAAATGAAAGAGTTTTCCATACAAGAACTTGATTCCGGTTGTTCAATTTGTATGGAATCTATATGCTATAGTCATCCGCTCTGAATAATTTCTTCGGAGATTACATCGTAGCTTTAAATAATAATTCATGCCAAATTTCGTAAAGATACCTCGTCAAATGAAAGAATTTTCCATACAATCACTTGATTCCGATTATTCAGTTTGTATGGCAGCTATATGCTATAATCATCCGAACTTTATTATTTCTTCGGAGATTACATTCTTGCCTTAACTGACAATCCGTGCCAAATTTCGTAAAGATACCTCGTCAAATGAAAGAATTATCCATACAAGCACTTGATTCCGATTGTTCAATTTATATGGAATCTGTATGCTATAGTCATCCAATCTGAATAATTTCTTCGGAGATTACATCGTAGCCTTAAATAATAATTCTTGCCAAATTTCGTAAAGATACCTCGTAAATTAAAGAGTTTTCCATACAAGCATTTAATTCCGATTGTTCAATTTGTATGGAATCTATTTGCTATAGTCATCCGCTCTGAATAATTTCTCCGGAGATTAAATCGTAGCCTTAAATAATAATTCTTGCCAAATTTCGTAAAGATACCTCGTAAATTAAAGAGTTTTCCATACAAGCATTTAATTCCGATTGTTCAATTTGTACGGAATCTATTTGCTATAGTCATCCGCTCTGAATAATTTCTCCGGAGATTAAATCGTAGCCTTAAATAATAATTCGTGCCAAATTTCGTAAAGATACCTCGTCAAATGAAAGAGTTTTCCATACAAGCATTTAATTCCGATTGTTCAATTTGTATGGAATCTATTTGCTATAGTCATCCGCTCTGAATAATTTCTCCGGAGATTAAATCGTAGCCTTAAATAATAATTCGTGCCAAATTTCGTAAAGATACCTCGTCAAATGAAAGAGTTTTCCATACAAGAACTTGATTCCGATTGATTGTTCAATTTGTATGGAATCTATATGCTATAGTCATCCGCACTGAATAATTTCTTCGGAGATTACATCGTAGGCTTAAATAATAATTCGTGCCAAATTTCGTAAAGATGCCTCGTCAAATGAAAGAGTTTTCCATACAAGAATTTGATTCCGATTGTTCAATTTGTATGGAATCTATATGCTATAGTCATCCGCTCTGAATAATTTCTTCGGAGATTACATCGTAGCCTTAAATAATAATTCGTGCCAAATTTCGTAAAGATACCTCGTATATTAAAGAGTTTTCCATACAAGCATTTAATTCCGATTGTTCAATTTGTATGGAATCTATTTGCTATAGTCATCCGCACTGAATAATTTCTTCGGAGATTACATCGTAGGCTTAAATAATAATTCGTGCCAAATTTCGTAAAGATACCTCGTCAAATGAAAGAGTTTTCCATACAAGAACTTGATTCCGATTGATTGTTCAATTTGTATGGAATCTATATGCTATAGTCATCCGCACTGAATAATTTCTTCGGAGATTACATCGTAGGCTTAAATAATAATTCGTGCCAAATTTCGTAAAGATACCTCGTCAAATGAAAGAGTTTTCCATACAAGAACTTGATTCCGATTGATTGTTCAATTTGTATGGAATCTATATGCTATAGTCATCCGCACTGAATAATTTCTTCGGAGATTACATCGTAGCTTTAAATAATAATTCATGCCAAATTTCGTAAAGATACCTCGTCAAATGAAAGAATTTTCCATACAATCACTTGATTCCGATTATTCAGTTTGTATGGCAGCTATATGCTATAATCATCCGAACTTTATTATTTCTTCGGAGATTACATTCTTGCCTTAACTGACAATCCGTGCCAAATTTCGTAAAGATACCTCGTCAAATGAAAGAATTATCCATACAAGCACTTGATTCCGATTGTTCAATTTATATGGAATCTGTATGCTATAGTCATCCAATCTGAATAATTTCTTCGGAGATTACATCGTAGCCTTAAATAATAATTCTTGCCAAATTTCGTAAAGATACCTCGTAAATTAAAGAGTTTTCCATACAAGCATTTAATTCCGATTGTTCAATTTGTATGGAATCTATTTGCTATAGTCATCCGCTCTGAATAATTTCCCCGGAGATTACATCGTAGCCTTAAATAATAATTCGTGCTAAATTTCGTAAAGATACCTCGTCAAATGAAAGAGTTTTCCATACAAGAACTTGATTCCGGTTGTTCAATTTGTATGGAATCTATATGCTATAGTCATCCGCTCTGAATAATTTCTTCGGAGATTACATCGTAGCTTTAAATAATAATTCATGCCAAATTTCGTAAAGATACCTCGTCAAATGAAAGAATTTTCCACACAATCACTTGATTCCGATTATTCAGTTTGTATGGCAGCTATATGCTATAATCATCCGAACTTTATTATTTCTTCGGAGATTACATTCTTGCCTTAACTGACAATCCGTGCCAAATTTCGTAAAGATACCTCGTCAAATGAAAGAATTATCCATACAAGCACTTGATTCCGATTGTTCAATTTATATGGAATCTGTATGCTATAGTCATCCAATCTGAATAATTTCTTCGGAGATTACATCGTAGCCTTAAATAATAATTCTTGCCAAATTTCGTAAAGGTACCTCGTAAATTAAAGAGTTTTCCATACAAGCATTTAATTCCGATTGTTCAATTTGTATGGAATCTATTTGCTATAGTCATCCGCTCTGAATAATTTCTCCGGAGATTAAATCGTAGCCTTAAATAATAATTCTTGCCAAATTTCGTAAAGATACCTCGTAAATTAAAGAGTTTTCCATACAAGCATTTAATTCCGATTGTTCAATTTGTATGGAATCTATTTGCTATAGTCATCCGCTCTGAATAATTTCTCCGGAGATTAAATCGTAGCCTTAAATAATAATTCGTGCCAAATTTCGTAAAGATACCTCGTCAAATGAAAGAGTTTTCCATACAAGCATTTAATTCCGATTGTTCAATTTGTATGGAATCTATTTGCTATAGTCATCCGCTCTGAATAATTTCTCCGGAGATTAAATCGTAGCCTTAAATAATAATTCGTGCCAAATTTCGTAAAGATACCTCGTCAAATGAAAGAGTTTTCCATACAAGAACTTGATTCCGATTGATTGTTCAATTTGTATGGAATCTATATGCTATAGTCATCCGCACTGAATAATTTCTTCGGAGATTACATCGTAGGCTTAAATAATAATTCGTGCCAAATTTCGTAAAGATGCCTCGTCAAATGAAAGAGTTTTCCATACAAGAATTTGATTCCGATTGTTCAATTTGTATGGAATCTATATGCTATAGTCATCCGCTCTGAATAATTTCTTCGGAGATTACATCGTAGGCTTAAATAATAATTCATGCCAAATTTCGTAAAGATACCTCGTCAAATGAAAGAGTTTTCCATACAACAATTTAATTCCGATTGTTCAATTTATATGGAATCTGTATGCTATAGTCATCCAATCTGAATAATTTCTTCGGAGATTACATCGTAGCCTTAAATAATAATTCTTGCCAAATTTCGTAAAGATACCTCCTAAATTAAAGAGTTTTCCATACAAGCGTAAAGATACCTCGTCAAATGAAAGAGTTTTCCATACAAGAACTTGATTCCGATTGTTCAATTTGTATGGAATCTATATGCTATAGTCATCCGCTCTGAATAATTTCTTCGGAGATTACATCGTAGCCTTAAATAATAATTCGTCCCAAATTTCGTAAAGATACCTCGTCAAATGAAAGAGTTTTCCATACAAGAACTTGATTCCGATTGTTCAATTTGTATGGAATCTATATGCTATAGTCATCCGCTCTGAATAATTTCTTCGGAGATTACATCGTAGCCTTAAATAATAATTCGTGCCAAATTTCGTAAAGATACCTCGTCAAATAAAAGAGTTTTCCATTCAAGCACTTGATTCCGATAGTTCAGTTTGTATGGAATCTATATGCTATATTCATCCGATCTGAATAATTTCTTCGGAGATTACATTCTTGCTTAAACTGACAATCCGTGCCAAATTTCGTGAAGATACCTCGACAAATGAAAGAGTTTTCCATTCAAGCACTTGATTCCGATTATTCAGTTTGTATGGCAGCTATATGCTATAGTCATCCGAACTTTGTTATTTCTTTGGAGATAATATTGTTGTCTTAACTGACAATCCGTGCCAAATTTCGTAAAAATACCTCGTCAAATGAAAGAATTATCCATACAAGCACTTGATTCCGATTGTTCAATTTATATGGAATCTGTATGCTATAGTCATCCAATCTGAATAATTTCTTCGGAGATTACATCGTAGCCTTAAATAATAATTCTTGCCAAATTTCGTAAAGATACCTCGTAAATTAAAGAGTTTGCCATACAAGCATTTAATTCCGATTGTTCAATTTGTATGGAATCTATTTGCTATAGTCATCCGCTCTGAATAATTTCTCCGGAGATTAAATCGTAGCCTTAAATAATAATTCGTGCCAAATTTCGTAAAGATACCTCGTCAAATGAAAGAGTTTTCCATACAATCACTTGATTCCGATTATTCAGTTTGTATGGCAGCTATATGCTATAATCATCCGAACTTTATTATTTCTTCGGAGATTACATTCTTGCCTTAACTGACAATCCGTGCCAAATTTCGTGAAGAAACCTCGTCAAATGAAAGAGTTTTTCATACAAGCACTTAATTCCAATTATTCAGTTTGTATGGCAGCTATATGCTATAGTCATCCGCTCTGAATAATTTCTTCGGAGATTACATCGTAGCTGTAAATAATAATTCACGCCAAATTTCGTAAAGATACCTCGTCAAATGAAAGAGTTTTCCATACAATCACTTGATTCCGATTATTCAGTTTGTATGGCAGCTATATGCTATAATCATCCGAACTTTATTATTTCTTCGGAGATTACATTCTTGCCTTAACTGACAATCCGTGCCAAATTTCGTGAAGAAACCTCGTCAAATGAAAGAGTTTTTCATACAAGCACTTAATTCCAATTATTCAGTTTGTATGGCAGCTATATGCTATAATCATCCAAACTTTATTATTTCTTTGGAGATAACATTGTTGTCTTAACTGACAATCCGTGCCAAATTTCGTAAAGATACCTCGTCAAATGAAAGAATTATCCATACAAGCACTTGATTCCGATTGTTCAATTTATATGGAATCTGTATGCTATAGTCATCCAATTTAAATAATTTCTTCGGGGATTACATCGTAGCCTTAAATAATAATTCTTGCCAAATTTCGTAAAGATACCTCGTAAATTAAAGAGTTTTCCATACAAGCATTTAATTCCGATTGTTCAATTTATATGGAATCTATTTGCTATAGTCATCCGCTCTGAATAATTTCTCCGGAGATTACATCGTAGCCTTAAATAATAATTCGTGCCAAATTTCGTAAAGATACCTCGTCAAATGAAAGAGTTTTCCATTCAAACACTTGATTTCGATTATTCAGTTTGTATGGCAGCTATATGCTATAGTCATCCGAACTTTATTATTTCTTTGGAGATAACATTGTTGTCTTAACTGACAATCCGTGCCAAATTTCGTAAAGATACCTCGTCAAATGAAAGAATTATCCATACAAGCACTTGATTCCGATTGTTCAATTTATATGGAATCTGTATGCTATAGTCATCCAATCTGAATAATTTCTTCGGAGATTACATCGTAGCCTTAAATAATAATTCTTGCCAAATTTCGTAAAGATACCTCGTAAATTAAAGAGTTTTCCATACAAGCATTTAATTCCGATTGTTCAATTTGTATGGAATCTATTTGCTATAGTCATCCGCTCTGAATAATTTCCCCGGAGATTACATCGTAGCCTTAAATAATAATTCGTGCCAAATTTCGTAAAGATACCTCGTCAAATGAAAGAGTTTTCCATACAAGAACTTGATTCCGGTTGTTCAATTTGTATGGAATCTATATGCTATAGTCATCCGCTCTGAATAATTTCTTCGGAGATTACATCGTAGCTTTAAATAATAATTCATGCCAAATTTCGTAAAGATACCTCGTCAAATGAAAGAATTTTCCATACAATCACTTGATTCCGATTATTCAGTTTGTATGGCAGCTATATGCTATAATCATCCGAACTTTATTATTTCTTCGGAGATTACATTCTTGCCTTAACTGACAATCCGTGCCAAATTTCGTAAAGATACCTCGTCAAATGAAAGAATTATCCATACAAGCACTTGATTCCGATTGTTCAATTTATATGGAATCTGTATGCTATAGTCATCCAATCTGAATAATTTCTTCAGAGATTACATCGTAGCCTTAAATAATAATTCTTGCCAAATTTCGTAAAGATACCTCGTAAATTAAAGAGTTTTCCATACAAGCATTTAATTCCGATTGTTCAATTTGTATGGAATCTATTTGCTATAGTCATCCGCTCTGAATAATTTCTCCGGAGATTAAATCGTAGCCTTAAATAATAATTCTTGCCAAATTTCGTAAAGATACCTCGTAAATTAAAGAGTTTTCCATACAAGCATTTAATTCCGATTGTTCAATTTGTATGGAATCTATTTGCTATAGTCATCCGCTCTTAATTAATTTCTCCGGAGATTAAATCGTAGCCTTAAATAATAATTCGTGCCAAATTTCGTAAAGATACCTCGTCAAATGAAAGAGTTTTCCATACAAGCATTTAATTCCGATTGTTCAATTTGTATGGAATCTATTTGCTATAGTCATCCGCTCTGAATAATTTCTCCGGAGATTAAATCGTAGCCTAAAATAATAATTCGTGCCAAATTTCGTAAAGATACCTCGTCAAATGAAAGAGTTTTCCATACAAGAACTTGATTCCGATTGATTGTTCAATTTGTATGGAATCTATATGCTATATTCATCCGATCTGAATAATTTCTTCGGAGATTAAATCGTAGCCTTAAATAATAATTCGTGCCAAATTTCGTAAAGATACCTCGTCAAATGAAAGAGTTTTCCATACAAGCATTTAATTCCGATTGTTCAATTTGTATGGAATCTATTTGCTATAGTCATCCGCTCTGAATAATTTCTCCGGAGATTAAATCGTAGCCTTAAATAATAATTCGTGCCAAATTTCGTAAAGATACCTCGTCAAATGAAAGAGTTTTCCATACAAGCATTTAATTCCGATTGTTCAATTTGTATGGAATCTATTTGCTATAGTCATCCGCTCTGAATAATTTCTCCGGAGATTAAATCGTAGCCTTAAATAATAATTCGTGCCAAATTTCGTAAAGATACCTCGTCAAATGAAAGAGTTTTCCATACAAGCATTTAATTCCGATTGTTCAATTTGTATGGAATCTATTTGCTATAGTCATCCGCTCTGAATAATTTCTCCGGAGATTAAATCGTAGCCTTAAATAATAATTCTTGCCAAATTTCGTAAAGATACCTCGTAAATTAAAGAGTTTTCCATACAAGCATTTAATTCCGATTGTTCAATTTGTATGGAATCTATTTGCTATAGTCATCCGCTCTTAATTAATTTCTCCGGAGATTAAATCGTAGCCTAAAATAATAATTCGTGCCAAATTTCGTAAAGATGCCTCGTCAAATGAAAGAGTTTTCCATACAAGAATTTGATTCCGATTGTTCAATTTGTATGGAATCTATATGCTATAGTCATCCGCTCTGAATAATTTCTTCGGAGATTACATCGTAGCCTTAAATAATAATTCGTGCCAAATTTCGTAAAGATACCTCGTAAATTAAAGAGTTTTCCATACAAGCATTTAATTCCGATTGTTCAGTTTGTATGGAATCTATATGCTATATTCATCCGATCTGAATAATTTCTTCGGAGATTACATTCTTGCTTAAACTGACAATCCGTGCCAAATTTCGTGAAGATACCTCGACAAATGAAAGAGTTTTCCATTCAAGCACTTGATTCCGATTATTCAGTTTGTATGGCAGCTATATGCTATAGTCATCCGAACTTTGTTATTTCTTTGGAGATAATATTGTTGTCTTAACTGACAATCCGTGCCAAATTTCGTAAAAATACCTCGTCAAATGAAAGAGTTTTCCATACAAGAACTTGATTCCGATTGATTGTTCAATTTGTATGGAATCTATATGCTATAGTCATCCGCTCTGAATAATTTCTTCGGAGATTACATCGTAGGCTTAAATAATAATTCGTGCCAAATTTCGTAAAGATACCTCGTCAAATGAAAGAGTTTTCCATACAAGAACTTGATTCCGATTGATTGTTCAATTTGTATGGAATCTATATGCTATAGTCATCCGCACTGAATAATTTCTTCGGAGATTACATCGTAGGCTTAAATAATAATTCGTGCCAAATTTCGTAAAGATGCCTCGTCAAATGAAAGAGTTTTCCATACAAGAATTTGATTCCGATTGTTCAATTTGTATGGAATCTATATGCTATAGTCATCCGCTCTGAATAATTTCTTCGGAGATTACATCGTAGCCTTAAATAATAATTCGTGCCAAATTTCGTAAAGATACCTCGTAAATTAAAGAGTTTTCCATACAAGCATTTAATTCCGATTGTTCAGTTTGTATGGAATCTATATGCTATAGTCATCCGCTCTGAATAATTTCTTCGGAGATTACATCGTAGCCTTAAATAATAATTCGTGCCAAATTTCGTAAAGATACCTCGTAAATTAAAGAGTTTTCCATTCAAGCACTTGATTCCGATAGTTCAGTTTGTATGGAATCTATATGCTATATTCATCCGATCTGAATAATTTCTTCGGAGATTACATTCTTGCTTAAACTGACAATCCGTGCCAAATTTCGTGAAGATACCTCGACAAATGAAAGAGTTTTCCATTCAAGCACTTGATTCCGATTATTCAGTTTGTATGGCAGCTATATGCTATAGTCATCCGAACTTTGTTATTTCTTTGGAGATAATATTGTTGTCTTAACTGACAATCCGTGCCAAATTTCGTAAAAATACCTCGTCAAATGAAAGAATTATCCATACAAGCACTTGATTCCGATTGTTCAATTTATATGGAATCTGTATGCTATAGTCATCCAATCTGAATAATTTCTTCGGAGATTACATCGTAGCCTTAAATAATAATTCTTGCCAAATTTCGTAAAGATACCTCGTAAATTAAAGAGTTTGCCATACAAGCATTTAATTCCGATTGTTCAATTTGTATGGAATCTATTTGCTATAGTCATCCGCTCTGAATAATTTCTCCGGAGATTAAATCGTAGCCTTAAATAATAATTCGTGCCAAATTTCGTAAAGATACCTCGTCAAATGAAAGAGTTTTCCATACAATCACTTGATTCCGATTATTCAGTTTGTATGGCAGCTATATGCTATAATCATCCGAACTTTATTATTTCTTCGGAGATTACATTCTTGCCTTAACTGACAATCCGTGCCAAATTTCGTGAAGAAACCTCGTCAAATGAAAGAGTTTTTCATACAAGCACTTAATTCCAATTATTCAGTTTGTATGGCAGCTATATGCTATAGTCATCCGCTCTGAATAATTTCTTCGGAGATTACATCGTAGCTGTAAATAATAATTCACGCCAAATTTCGTAAAGATACCTCGTCAAATGAAAGAGTTTTCCATACAATCACTTGATTCCGATTATTCAGTTTGTATGGCAGCTATATGCTATAATCATCCGAACTTTATTATTTCTTCGGAGATTACATTCTTGCCTTAACTGACAATCCGTGCCAAATTTCGTGAAGAAACCTCGTCAAATGAAAGAGTTTTTCATACAAGCACTTAATTCCAATTATTCAGTTTGTATGGCAGCTATATGCTATAATCATCCAAACTTTATTATTTCTTTGGAGATAACATTGTTGTCTTAACTGACAATCCGTGCCAAATTTCGTAAAGATACCTCGTCAAATGAAAGAATTATCCATACAAGCACTTGATTCCGATTGTTCAATTTATATGGAATCTGTATGCTATAGTCATCCAATTTAAATAATTTCTTCGGGGCTTACATCGTAGCCTTAAATAATAATTCTTGCCAAATTTCGTAAAGATACCTCGTAAATTAAAGAGTTTTCCATACAAGCATTTAATTCCGATTGTTCAATTTATATGGAATCTATTTGCTATAGTCATCCGCTCTGAATAATTTCTCCGGAGATTACATCGTAGCCTTAAATAATAATTCGTGCCAAATTTCGTAAAGATACCTCGTCAAATGAAAGAGTTTTCCATTCAAACACTTGATTTCGATTATTCAGTTTGTATGGCAGCTATATGCTATAGTCATCCGAACTTTATTATTTCTTTGGAGATAACATTGTTGTCTTAACTGACAATCCGTGCCAAATTTCGTAAAGATACCTCGTCAAATGAAAGAATTATCCATACAAGCACTTGATTCCGATTGTTCAATTTATATGGAATCTGTATGCTATAGTCATCCAATCTGAATAATTTCTTCGGAGATTACATCGTAGCCTTAAATAATAATTCTTGCCAAATTTCGTAAAGATACCTCGTAAATTAAAGAGTTTTCCATACAAGCATTTAATTCCGATTGTTCAATTTGTATGGAATCTATTTGCTATAGTCATCCGCTCTGAATAATTTCCCCGGAGATTACATCGTAGCCTTAAATAATAATTCGTGCCAAATTTCGTAAAGATACCTCGTCAAATGAAAGAGTTTTCCATACAAGAACTTGATTCCGGTTGTTCAATTTGTATGGAATCTATATGCTATAGTCATCCGCTCTGAATAATTTCTTCGGAGATTACATCGTAGCTTTAAATAATAATTCATGCCAAATTTCGTAAAGATACCTCGTCAAATGAAAGAATTTTCCATACAATCACTTGATTCCGATTATTCAGTTTGTATGGCAGCTATATGCTATAATCATCCGAACTTTATTATTTCTTCGGAGATTACATTCTTGCCTTAACTGACAATCCGTGCCAAATTTCGTAAAGATACCTCGTCAAATGAAAGAATTATCCATACAAGCACTTGATTCCGATTGTTCAATTTATATGGAATCTGTATGCTATAGTCATCCAATCTGAATAATTTCTTCAGAGATTACATCGTAGCCTTAAATAATAATTCTTGCCAAATTTCGTAAAGATACCTCGTAAATTAAAGAGTTTTCCATACAAGCATTTAATTCCGATTGTTCAATTTGTATGGAATCTATTTGCTATAGTCATCCGCTCTGAATAATTTCTCCGGAGATTAAATCGTAGCCTTAAATAATAATTCTTGCCAAATTTCGTAAAGATACCTCGTAAATTAAAGAGTTTTCCATACAAGCATTTAATTCCGATTGTTCAATTTGTATGGAATCTATTTGCTATAGTCATCCGCTCTTAATTAATTTCTCCGGAGATTAAATCGTAGCCTTAAATAATAATTCGTGCCAAATTTCGTAAAGATACCTCGTCAAATGAAAGAGTTTTCCATACAAGCATTTAATTCCGATTGTTCAATTTGTATGGAATCTATTTGCTATAGTCATCCGCTCTGAATAATTTCTCCGGAGATTAAATCGTAGCCTAAAATAATAATTCGTGCCAAATTTCGTAAAGATACCTCGTCAAATGAAAGAGTTTTCCATACAAGAACTTGATTCCGATTGATTGTTCAATTTGTATGGAATCTATATGCTATAGTCATCCGCACTGAATAATTTCTTCGGAGATTACATCGTAGGCTTAAATAATAATTCGTGCCAAATTTCGTAAAGATGCCTCGTCAAATGAAAGAGTTTTCCATACAAGAATTTGATTCCGATTGTTCAATTTGTATGGAATCTATATGCTATAGTCATCCGCTCTGAATAATTTCTTCGGAGATTACATCGTAGCCTTAAATAATAATTCGTGCCAAATTTCGTAAAGATACCTCGTAAATTAAAGAGTTTTCCATACAAGCATTTAATTCCGATTGTTCAATTTGTATGGAATCTATTTGCTATAGTCATCCGCTCTGAATAATTTCTCCGGAGATTAAATCGTAGCCTTAAATAATAATTCGTGCCAAATTTCGTAAAGATACCTCGTCAAATGAAAGAGTTTTCCATACAAGAACTTGATTCCGATTGATTGTTCAATTTGTATGGAATCTATATGCTATAGTCATCCGCTCTGAATAATTTCTTCGGAGATTACATCGTAGGCTTAAATAATAATTCGTGCCAAATTTCGTAAAGATACCTCGTCAAATGAAAGAGTTTTCCATACAAGAATTTAATTCCGATTGTTCAATTTATATGGAATCTGTATGCTATAGTCATCCAATCTGAATAATTTCTTCGGAGATTACATCGTAGCCTTAAATAATAATTCTTGCCAAATTTCGTAAAGATACCTCCTAAATTAAAGAGTTTTCCATACAAGCATTTAATTCCGATTGTTCAATTTGTATGGAATCTATTTGCTATAGTCATCCGCTCTGAATAATTTTTCCGGAGATTAAATCGTAGCCTTAAATAATAATTCGTCCCAAATTTCGTAAAGATACCTCGTCAAATGAAAGAGTTTTCCATACAAGCACTTGATTCCGATTGTTCAATTTGTATGGAATCTATATGCTATAGTCATCCGCTCTGAATAATTTCTTCGGAGATTACATCGTAGGCTTAAATAATAATTCGTGCCAAATTTCGTAAAGATACCTCGTCAAATGAAAGAGTTTTCCATACAAGAATTTGATTCCGATTGTTCAATTTGAATGGAATCTATATGCTATAGTCATCCGCTCTGAATAATTTCTTCGGAGATTACATCGTAGCCTTAAATAATAATTCGTGCCAAATTTCGTAAAGATACCTCGTCAAATGAAAGAGTTTTCCATACAAGAATTTGATTCCGATTGTTCAATTTGTATGGAATCTATATGCTATAGTCATCCGCTCTGAATAATTTCTTCGGAGATTACATCGTAGCCTTAAATAATAATTCGTCCCAAATTTCGTAAAGATACCTCGTCAAATGAAAGAGTTTTCCATACAAGCACTTGATTCCGATTGTTCAATTTGTATGGAATCTATATGCTATAGTCATCCGCTCTGAATAATTTCTTCGGAGATTACATCGTAGGCTTAAATAATAATTCGTGCCAAATTTCGTAAAGATACCTCGTCAAATGAAAGAGTTTTCCATACAAGAATTTGATTCCGATTGTTCAATTTGAATGGAATCTATATGCTATAGTCATCCGCTCTGAATAATTTCTTCGGAGATTACATCGTAGCCTTAAATAATAATTCGTGCCAAATTTCGTAAAGATACCTCGTCAAATGAAAGAGTTTTCCATACAAGAATTTGATTCCGATTGTTCAATTTGTATGGAATCTATATGCTATAGTCATCCGCTCTGAATAATTTCTTCGGAGATTACATCGTAGCCTTAAATAATAATTCGTCCCAAATTTCGTAAAGATACCTCGTCAAATGAAAGAGTTTTCCATACAAGCACTTGATTCCGATTGTTCAATTTGTATGGAATCTATATGCTATAGTCATCCGCTCTGAATAATTTCTTCGGAGATTACATCGTAGCCTTAAATAATAATTCGTGCCAAATTTCGTAAAGATACCTCGTCAAATGAAAGAGTTTTCCATACAAGAATTTGATTCCGATTGTTCAATTTGTATGGAATCTATATGCTATAGTCATCCGCTCTGAATAATTTCTTCGGAGATTACATCGTAGCCTTAAATAATAATTCGTCCCAAATTTCGTAAAGATACCTCGTCAAATGAAAGAGTTTTCCATACAAGAACTTGATTCCGATTGATTGTTCAATTTGTATGGAATCTATATGCTATAGTCATCCGCTCTGAATAATTTCTTCGGAGATTACATCGTAGGCTTAAATAATAATTCGTGCCAAATTTCGTAAAGATACCTCGTCAAATGAAAGAGTTTTCCATACAAGAATTTGATTCCGATTGTTCAATTTGAATGGAATCTATATGCTATAGTCATCCGCTCTGAATAATTTCTTCGGAGATTACATCGTAGCCTTAAATAATAATTCGTGCCAAATTTCGTAAAGATACCTCGTCAAATGAAAGAGTTTTCCATACAAGAACTTGATTCCGATTGATTGTTCAATTTGTATGGAATCTATATGCTATAGTCATCCGCTCTGAATAATTTCTTCGGAGATTACATCGTAGGCTTAAATAATAATTCGTGCCAAATTTCGTAAAGATACCTCGTCAAATGAAAGAGTTTTCCATACAAGAATTTAATTCCGATTGTTCAATTTATATGGAATCTGTATGCTATAGTCATCCAATCTGAATAATTTCTTCGGAGATTACATCGTAGCCTTAAATAATAATTCTTGCCAAATTTCGTAAAGATACCTCCTAAATTAAAGAGTTTTCCATACAAGCATTTAATTCCGATTGTTCAATTTGTATGGAATCTATTTGCTATAGTCATCCGCTCTGAATAATTTTTCCGGAGATTAAATCGTAGCCTTAAATAATAATTCGTCCCAAATTTCGTAAAGATACCTCGTCAAATGAAAGAGTTTTCCATACAAGCACTTGATTCCGATTGTTCAATTTGTATGGAATCTATATGCTATAGTCATCCGCTCTGAATAATTTCTCCGGGGATTAAATCGTAGCCTAAAATAATAATTCGTGCCAAATTTCGTAAAGATACCTCGTCAAATGAAAGAGTTTTCCATACAAGAACTTGATTCCGATTGTTCAATTTGTATGGAATCTATTTGCTATAGTCATCCGCTCTGAATAATTTCTTCGGAGATTACATCGTAGCCTTAAATAATAATTCGTGCCAAATTTCGTAAAGATACCTCGTAAATTAAAGAGTTTTCCATACAAGCATTTAATTCCGATTGTTCAATTTGTATGGAATCTATTTGCTATAGTCATCCGCTCTAAATAATTTCTCCGGAGATTAAATCGTAGCCTTAAATAATAATTCGTGCCAAATTTCGTAAAGATACCTCGTCAAATGAAAGAGTTTTCCATACAAGAACTTGATTCCGATTGATTGTTCAATTTGTATGGAATCTATATGCTATAGTCATCCGCTCTGAATAATTTCTTCGGAGATTACATCGTAGGCTTAAATAATAATTCGTGCCAAATTTCGTAAAGATACCTCGTCAAATGAAATAGTTTTCCATACAAGAATTTGATTCCGATTGTTCAATTTGAATGGAATCTATATGCTATAGTCATCCGCTCTGAATAATTTCTTCGGAGATTAAATCGTAGCCTTAAATAATAATTCGTGCCAAATTTCGTAAAGATACCTCCTAAATTAAAGAGTTTTCCATACAAGCATTTAATTCCGATTGTTCAATTTGTATGGAATCTATTTGCTATAGTCATCCGCTCTGAATAATTTCCCCGGAGATTACATCGTAGCCTTAAATAATAATTCGTGCCAAATTTCGTAAAGATACCTCGTCAAATGAAAGAGTTTTCCATACAAGAACTTGATTCCGGTTGTTCAATTTGTATGGAATCTATATGCTATAGTCATCCGCTCTGAATAATTTCTTCGGAGATTACATCGTAGCTTTAAATAATAATTCATGCCAAATTTCGTAAAGATACCTCGTCAAATGAAAGAATTTTCCATACAATCACTTGATTCCGATTATTCAGTTTGTATGGCAGCTATATGCTATAATCATCCGAACTTTATTATTTCTTCGGAGATTACATTCTTGCCTTAACTGACAATCTGTGCCAAATTTCGTAAAGATACCTCGTCAAATGAAAGAATTATCCATACAAGCACTTGATTCCGATTGTTCAATTTATATGGAATCTGTATGCTATAGTCATCCAATCTGAATAATTTCTTCGGAGATTACATCGTAGCCTTAAATAATAATTCTTGCCAAATTTCGTAAAGATACCTCGTAAATTAAAGAGTTTTCCATACAAGCATTTAATTCCGATTGTTCAATTTGTATGGAATCTATTTGCTATAGTCATCCGCTCTGAATAATTTCTCCGGAGATTAAATCGTAGCCTTAAATAATAATTCTTGCCAAATTTCGTAAAGATACCTCGTAAATTAAAGAGTTTTCCATACAAGCATTTAATTCCGATTGTTCAATTTGTATGGAATCTATTTGCTATAGTCATCCGCTCTTAATTAATTTCTCCGGAGATTAAATCGTAGCCTTAAATAATAATTCGTGCCAAATTTCGTAAAGATACCTCGTCAAATGAAAGAGTTTTCCATACAAGCATTTAATTCCGATTGTTCAATTTGTATGGAATCTATTTGCTATAGTCATCCGCTCTGAATAATTTCTCCGGAGATTAAATCGTAGCCTAAAATAATAATTCGTGCCAAATTTCGTAAAGATACCTCGTCAAATGAAAGAGTTTTCCATACAAGAACTTGATTCCGATTGATTGTTCAATTTGTATGGAATCTATATGCTATAGTCATCCGCACTGAATAATTTCTTCGGAGATTACATCGTAGGCTTAAATAATAATTCGTGCCAAATTTCGTAAAGATGCCTCGTCAAATGAAAGAGTTTTCCATACAAGAATTTGATTCCGATTGTTCAATTTGTATGGAATCTATATGCTATAGTCATCCGCTCTGAATAATTTCTTCGGAGATTACATCGTAGCCTTAAATAATAATTCGTGCCAAATTTCGTAAAGATACCTCGTAAATTAAAGAGTTTTCCATACAAGCATTTAATTCCGATTGTTCAATTTGTATGGAATCTATTTGCTATAGTCATCCGCTCTGAATAATTTCTCCGGAGATTAAATCGTAGCCTTAAATAATAATTCGTGCCAAATTTCGTAAAGATACCTCGTCAAATGAAAGAGTTTTCCATACAAGAACTTGATTCCGATTGATTGTTCAATTTGTATGGAATCTATATGCTATAGTCATCCGCTCTGAATAATTTCTTCGGAGATTACATCGTAGGCTTAAATAATAATTCGTGCCAAATTTCGTAAAGATACCTCGTCAAATGAAAGAGTTTTCCATACAAGAATTTAATTCCGATTGTTCAATTTATATGGAATCTGTATGCTATAGTCATCCAATCTGAATAATTTCTTCGGAGATTACATCGTAGCCTTAAATAATAATTCTTGCCAAATTTCGTAAAGATACCTCCTAAATTAAAGAGTTTTCCATACAAGCATTTAATTCCGATTGTTCAATTTGTATGGAATCTATTTGCTATAGTCATCCGCTCTGAATAATTTTTCCGGAGATTAAATCGTAGCCTTAAATAATAATTCGTGCCAAATTTCGTAAAGATACCTCGTCAAATGAAAGAGTTTTCCATACAAGAATTTGATTCCGATTGTTCAATTTGTATGGAATCTATATGCTATAGTCATCCGCTCTGAATAATTTCTTCGGAGATTACATCGTAGCCTTAAATAATAATTCGTCCCAAATTTCGTAAAGATACCTCGTCAAATGAAAGAGTTTTCCATACAAGCACTTGATTCCGATTGTTCAATTTGTATGGAATCTATATGCTATAGTCATCCGCTCTGAATAATTTCTTCGGAGATTACATCGTAGGCTTAAATAATAATTCGTGCCAAATTTCGTAAAGATACCTCGTCAAATGAAAGAGTTTTCCATACAAGAATTTGATTCCGATTGTTCAATTTGAATGGAATCTATATGCTATAGTCATCCGCTCTGAATAATTTCTTCGGAGATTACATCGTAGCCTTAAATAATAATTCGTGCCAAATTTCGTAAAGATACCTCGTCAAATGAAAGAGTTTTCCATACAAGAATTTGATTCCGATTGTTCAATTTGAATGGAATCTATATGCTATAGTCATCCGCTCTGAATAATTTCTTCGGAGATTACATCGTAGCCTTAAATAATAATTCGTGCCAAATTTCGTAAAGATACCTCGTCAAATGAAAGAGTTTTCCATACAAGAATTTGATTCCGATTGTTCAATTTGTATGGAATCTATATGCTATAGTCATCCGCTCTGAATAATTTCTTCGGAGATTACATCGTAGGCTTAAATAATAATTCGTGCCAAATTTCGTAAAGATACCTCGTCAAATGAAAGAGTTTTCCATACAAGAATTTGATTCCGATTGTTCAATTTGAATGGAATCTATATGCTATAGTCATCCGCTCTGAATAATTTCTTCGGAGATTACATCGTAGCCTTAAATAATAATTCGTGCCAAATTTCGTAAAGATACCTCGTCAAATGAAAGAGTTTTCCATACAAGAATTTGATTCCGATTGTTCAATTTGTATGGAATCTATATGCTATAGTCATCCGCTCTGAATAATTTCTTCGGAGATTACATCGTAGGCTTAAATAATAACTCGTGCCAAATTTCGTAAAGATACCTCGTCAAATGAAAGAGTTTTCCATACAAGCACTTGATTCCGATTGTTCAATTTGTATGGAATCTATATGCTATAGTCATCCGCTCTGAATAATTTCTTCGGAGATTACATCGTAGGCTTAAATAATAATTCGTCCCAAATTTCGTAAAGATACCTCGTCAAATGAAAGAGTTTTCCATACAAGCACTTGATTCCGATTGTTCAATTTGTATGGAATCTATATGCTATAGTCATCCGCTCTGAATAATTTCTTCGGAGATTACATCGTAGGCTTAAATAATAATTCGTGCCAAATTTCGTAAAGATACCTCGTCAAATGAAAGAGTTTTCCATACAAGAATTTGATTCCGATTGTTCAATTTGAATGGAATCTATATGCTATAGTCATCCGCTCTGAATAATTTCTTCGGAGATTACATCGTAGCCTTAAATAATAATTCGTGCCAAATTTCGTAAAGATACCTCGTCAAATGAAAGAGTTTTCCATACAAGAATTTGATTCCGATTGTTCAATTTGTATGGAATCTATATGCTATAGTCATCCGCTCTGAATAATTTCTTCGGAGATTACATCGTAGGCTTAAATAATAATTCGTGCCAAATTTCGTAAAGATACCTCGTCAAATGAAAGAGTTTTCCATACAAGGACTTGATTCCGATTGTTCAATTTGTATGGAATCTATTTGCTATAGTCATCCGCTCTGAATAATTTCTCCGGAGATTAAATCGTAGCCTTAAATAATAATTCTTGCCAAATTTCGTAAAGATACCTCGTAAATTAAAGAGTTTTCCATACAAGCATTTAATTCCGATTGTTCAATTTGTATGGAATCTATTTGCTATAGTCATCCGCTCTTAATTAATTTCTCCGGAGATTAAATCGTAGCCTTAAATAATAATTCGTGCCAAATTTCGTAAAGATACCTCGTCAAATGAAAGAGTTTTCCATACAAGCATTTAATTCCGATTGTTCAATTTGTATGGAATCTATTTGCTATAGTCATCCGCTCTGAATAATTTCTCCGGAGATTAAATCGTAGCCTAAAATAATAATTCGTGCCAAATTTCGTAAAGATACCTCGTCAAATGAAAGAGTTTTCCATACAAGAACTTGATTCCGATTGATTGTTCAATTTGTATGGAATCTATATGCTATAGTCATCCGCTCTGAATAATTTCTTCGGAGATTACATCGTAGGCTTAAATAATAATTCGTCCCAAATTTCGTAAAGATACCTCGTCAAATGAAAGAGTTTTCCATACAAGCACTTGATTCCGATTGTTCAATTTGTATGGAATCTATATGCTATAGTCATCCGCTCTGAATAATTTCTTCGGAGATTACATCGTAGGCTTAAATAATAATTCGTGCCAAATTTCGTAAAGATACCTCGTCAAATGAAAGAGTTTTCCATACAAGAATTTGATTCCGATTGTTCAATTTGAATGGAATCTATATGCTATAGTCATCCGCTCTGAATAATTTCTTCGGAGATTACATCGTAGCCTTAAATAATAATTCGTGCCAAATTTCGTAAAGATACCTCGTCAAATGAAAGAGTTTTCCATACAAGAATTTGATTCCGATTGTTCAATTTGTATGGAATCTATATGCTATAGTCATCCGCTCTGAATAATTTCTTCGGAGATTACATCGTAGCCTTAAATAATAATTCGTCCCAAATTTCGTAAAGATACCTCGTCAAATGAAAGAGTTTTCCATACAAGCACTTGATTCCGATTGTTCAATTTGTATGGAATCTATATGCTATAGTCATCCGCTCTGAATAATTTCTTCGGAGATTACATCGTAGCCTTAAATAATAATTCGTGCCAAATTTCGTAAAGATACCTCGTCAAATGAAAGAGTTTTCCATACAAGAATTTGATTCCGATTGTTCAATTTGTATGGAATCTATATGCTATAGTCATCCGCTCTGAATAATTTCTTCGGAGATTACATCGTAGCCTTAAATAATAATTCGTCCCAAATTTCGTAAAGATACCTCGTCAAATGAAAGAGTTTTCCATACAAGAACTTGATTCCGATTGATTGTTCAATTTGTATGGAATCTATATGCTATAGTCATCCGCTCTGAATAATTTCTTCGGAGATTACATCGTAGGCTTAAATAATAATTCGTGCCAAATTTCGTAAAGATACCTCGTCAAATGAAAGAGTTTTCCATACAAGAATTTGATTCCGATTGTTCAATTTGAATGGAATCTATATGCTATAGTCATCCGCTCTGAATAATTTCTTCGGAGATTACATCGTAGCCTTAAATAATAATTCGTGCCAAATTTCGTAAAGATACCTCGTCAAATGAAAGAGTTTTCCATACAAGAACTTGATTCCGATTGATTGTTCAATTTGTATGGAATCTATATGCTATAGTCATCCGCTCTGAATAATTTCTTCGGAGATTACATCGTAGGCTTAAATAATAATTCGTGCCAAATTTCGTAAAGATACCTCGTCAAATGAAAGAGTTTTCCATACAAGAATTTAATTCCGATTGTTCAATTTATATGGAATCTGTATGCTATAGTCATCCAATCTGAATAATTTCTTCGGAGATTACATCGTAGCCTTAAATAATAATTCTTGCCAAATTTCGTAAAGATACCTCCTAAATTAAAGAGTTTTCCATACAAGCATTTAATTCCGATTGTTCAATTTGTATGGAATCTATTTGCTATAGTCATCCGCTCTGAATAATTTTTCCGGAGATTAAATCGTAGCCTTAAATAATAATTCGTCCCAAATTTCGTAAAGATACCTCGTCAAATGAAAGAGTTTTCCATACAAGCACTTGATTCCGATTGTTCAATTTGTATGGAATCTATATGCTATAGTCATCCGCTCTGAATAATTTCTCCGGGGATTAAATCGTAGCCTAAAATAATAATTCGTGCCAAATTTCGTAAAGATACCTCGTCAAATGAAAGAGTTTTCCATACAAGAACTTGATTCCGATTGTTCAATTTGTATGGAATCTATTTGCTATAGTCATCCGCTCTGAATAATTTCTTCGGAGATTACATCGTAGCCTTAAATAATAATTCGTGCCAAATTTCGTAAAGATACCTCGTAAATTAAAGAGTTTTCCATACAAGCATTTAATTCCGATTGTTCAATTTGTATGGAATCTATTTGCTATAGTCATCCGCTCTAAATAATTTCTCCGGAGATTAAATCGTAGCCTTAAATAATAATTCGTGCCAAATTTCGTAAAGATACCTCGTCAAATGAAAGAGTTTTCCATACAAGAACTTGATTCCGATTGATTGTTCAATTTGTATGGAATCTATATGCTATAGTCATCCGCTCTGAATAATTTCTTCGGAGATTACATCGTAGGCTTAAATAATAATTCGTGCCAAATTTCGTAAAGATACCTCGTCAAATGAAATAGTTTTCCATACAAGAATTTGATTCCGATTGTTCAATTTGAATGGAATCTATATGCTATAGTCATCCGCTCTGAATAATTTCTTCGGAGATTAAATCGTAGCCTTAAATAATAATTCGTGCCAAATTTCGTAAAGATACCTCCTAAATTAAAGAGTTTTCCATACAAGCATTTAATTCCGATTGTTCAATTTGTATGGAATCTATTTGCTATAGTCATCCGCTCTGAATAATTTTTCCGGAGATTAAATCGTAGCCTTAAATAATAATTCGTCCCAAATTTCGTAAAGATACCTCGTCAAATGAAAGAGTTTTCCATACAAGAATTTAATTCCGATTGTTCAATTTATATGGAATCTGTATGCTATAGTCATCCAATCTGAATAATTTCTTCGGAGATTACATCGTAGCCTTAAATAATAATTCTTGCCAAATTTCGTAAAGATACCTCGTAAATTAAAGAGTTTTCCATACAAGCATTTAATTCCGATTGTTCAATTTGTATGGAATCTATTTGCTATAGTCATCCGCTCTGAATAATTTCTCCGGAGATTAAATCGTAGCCTTAAATAATAATTCGTGCCAAATTTCGTAAAGATACCTCCTAAATTAAAGAGTTTTCCATACAAGCATTTAATTCCGATTGTTCAATTTGTATGGAATCTATTTGCTATAGTCATCCGCTCTGAATAATTTTTCCGGAGATTAAATCGTAGCCTTAAATAATAATTCGTGCCAAATTTCGTAAAGATACCTCGTAAATTAAAGAGTTTTCCATACAAGCACTTGATTCCGATTGTTCAATTTGTATGGAATCTATATGCTATAGTCATCCGCTCTGAATAATTTCTCCGGGGATTAAATCGTAGCCTAAAATAATAATTCGTGCCAAATTTCGTAAAGATACCTCGTCAAATGAAAGAGTTTTCCATACAAGAACTTGATTCCGATTGTTCAATTTGTATGGAATCTATTTGCTATAGTCATCCGCTCTGAATAATTTCTTCGGAGATTACATCGTAGCCTTAAATAATAATTCGTGCCAAATTTCGTAAAGATACCTCGTAAATTAAAGAGTTTTCCATACAAGCATTTAATTCCGATTGTTCAATTTGTATGGAATCTATTTGCTATAGTCATCCGCTCTAAATAATTTCTCCGGAGATTAAATCGTAGCCTTAAATAATAATTCGTGCCAAATTTCGTAAAGATACCTCGTCAAATGAAAGAGTTTTCCATACAAGAACTTGATTCCGATTGATTGTTCAATTTGTATGGAATCTATATGCTATAGTCATCCGCTCTGAATAATTTCTTCGGAGATTACATCGTAGGCTTAAATAATAATTCGTGCCAAATTTCGTAAAGATACCTCGTCAAATGAAATAGTTTTCCATACAAGAATTTGATTCCGATTGTTCAATTTGAATGGAATCTATATGCTATAGTCATCCGCTCTGAATAATTTCTTCGGAGATTAAATCGTAGCCTTAAATAATAATTCGTGCCAAATTTCGTAAAGATACCTCCTAAATTAAAGAGTTTTCCATACAAGCATTTAATTCCGATTGTTCAATTTGTATGGAATCTATTTGCTATAGTCATCCGCTCTGAATAATTTTTCCGGAGATTAAATCGTAGCCTTAAATAATAATTCGTCCCAAATTTCGTAAAGATACCTCGTCAAATGAAAGAGTTTTCCATACAAGAATTTAATTCCGATTGTTCAATTTATATGGAATCTGTATGCTATAGTCATCCAATCTGAATAATTTCTTCGGAGATTACATCGTAGCCTTAAATAATAATTCTTGCCAAATTTCGTAAAGATACCTCGTAAATTAAAGAGTTTTCCATACAAGCATTTAATTCCGATTGTTCAATTTGTATGGAATCTATTTGCTATAGTCATCCGCTCTGAATAATTTCTCCGGAGATTAAATCGTAGCCTTAAATAATAATTCGTGCCAAATTTCGTAAAGATACCTCCTAAATTAAAGAGTTTTCCATACAAGCATTTAATTCCGATTGTTCAATTTGTATGGAATCTATTTGCTATAGTCATCCGCTCTGAATAATTTTTCCGGAGATTAAATCGTAGCCTTAAATAATAATTCGTCCCAAATTTCGTAAAGATACCTCGTCAAATGAAAGAGTTTTCCATACAAGAATTTAATTCCGATTGTTCAATTTATATGGAATCTGTATGCTATAGTCATCCAATCTGAATAATTTCTTCGGAGATTACATCGTAGCCTTAAATAATAATTCTTGCCAAATTTCGTAAAGATACCTCGTAAATTAAAGAGTTTTCCATACAAGCATTTAATTCCGATTGTTCAATTTGTATGGAATCTATTTGCTATAGTCATCCGCTCTGAATAATTTCTCCGGAGATTAAATCGTAGCCTTAAATAATAATTCGTGCCAAATTTCGTAAAGATACCTCGTCAAATGAAAGAGTTTTCCATACAAGAACTTGATTCCGATTGATTGTTCAATTTGTATGGAATCTATATGCTATAGTCATCCGCTCTGAATAATTTCTTCGGAGATTACATCGTAGGCTTAAATAATAATTCGTGCCAAATTTCGTAAAGATACCTCGTCAAATGAAAGAGTTTTCCATACAAGAATTTGATTCCGATTGTTCAATTTGAATGGAATCTATATGCTATAGTCATCCGCTCTGAATAATTTCTTCGGAGATTACATCGTAGCCTTAAATAATAATTCGTGCCAAATTTCGTAAAGATACCTCGTCAAATGAAAGAGTTTTCCATACAAGAATTTGATTCCGATTGTTCAATTTGTATGGAATCTATATGCTATAGTCATCCGCTCTGAATAATTTCTTCGGAGATTACATCGTAGCCTTAAATAATAATTCGTCCCAAATTTCGTAAAGATACCTCGTCAAATGAAAGAGTTTTCCATACAAGCACTTGATTCCGATTGTTCAATTTGTATGGAATCTATATGCTATAGTCATCCGCTCTGAATAATTTCTTCGGAGATTACATCGTAGCCTTAAATAATAATTCGTGCCAAATTTCGTAAAGATACCTAGACAAATGAAAGAGTTTTCTATACAAGAACTTGATTCCGATTGTTCAATTTGTATGGAATCTATATGCTATAGTCATCCGCTCTGAATAATTTCTTCGGAGATTACATCGTAGCCTTAAATAATAATTTGTCCCAAATTTCGTAAAGATACCTCGTCAAATGAAAGAGTTTTCCATACAAGCACTTGATTCCGATTGTTCAATTTGTATGGAATCTATATGCTATAGTCATCCGCTCTGAATAATTTCTTCGGAGATTACATCGTAGCCTTAAATAATAATTCGTGCCAAATTTCGTAAAGATACCTCGTCAAATGAAAGAGTTTTCCATACAAGAATTGCATTCCGATTGTTCAATTTGTATGGAATCTATATGCTATAGTCATCCGCTCTGAATAATTTTTTCGGAGATTACATCGTGGCCTTTAATAATAATTCGTGCCAAATTTCGTAAAGATACCTCGTCAAATGAAAGAGTTTTCCATACAAGCATTTGATTCCGATTGTTCAATTTGTATGGAATCTATTTGCTATAGTCATCCGCTCTGAATAATTTCTCCGGAGATTAAATCGTAGCCTTAAATAATAATTCGTGCCAAATTTCGTAAAGATACCTCGTCAAATGAAAGAGTTTTCAATACAAGCATTTAATTCCGATTGTTCAATTTGTATGGAATCTATTTGCTATAGTCATCCGCTCTGAATAATTTCTCCGGAGATTAAATCGTAGCCTAAAATAATAATTCGTGCCAAATTTCGTAAAGATACCTCGTCAAATGAAAGAGTTTTCCATACAAGAACTTGATTCCGATTGTTCAATTTGTATGGAATCTATTTGCTATAGTCATCCGCTCTGAATAATTTCTCCGGAGATTAAATCGTAGCCTTAAATAATAATTCGTGCCAAATTTCGTAAAGATACCTCGTCAAATGAAAGAGTTTTCCATACAAGCATTTAATTCCGATTGTTCAATTTGTATGGAATCTATTTGCTATAGTCATCCGCTCTGAATAATTTCTCCGGAGATTAAATCGTAGCCTAAAATAATAATTCGTGCCAAATTTCGTAAAGATACCTCGTCAAATGAAAGAGTTTTCCATACAAGAACTTGATTCCGATTGATTGTTAAATTTGTATGGAATCTATATGCTATAGTCATCCGCACTGAATAATTTCTTCGGAGATTACATCGTAGGCTTAAATAATAATTCGTGCCAAATTTCGTAAAGATGCCTCGTCAAATGAAAGAGTTTTCCATACAAGAATTTGATTCCGATTGTTCAATTTGTATGGAATCTATATGCTATAGTCATCCGCTCTGAATAATTTCTTCGGAGATTACATCGTAGCCTTAAATAATAATTCGTGCCAAATTTCGTAAAGATACCTCGTAAATTAAAGAGTTTTCCATACAAGCATTTAATTCCGATTGTTCAATTTGTATGGAATCTATTTGCTATAGTCATCCGCTCTGAATAATTTCTCCGGAGATTAAATCGTAGCCTTAAATAATAATTCGTGCCAAATTTCGTAAAGATACCTCGTCAAATGAAAGAGTTTTCCATACAAGAACTTGATTCCGATTGATTGTTCAATTTGTATGGAATCTATATGCTATAGTCATCCGCTCTGAATAATTTCTTCGGAGATTACATCGTAGGCTTAAATAATAATTCGTGCCAAATTTCGTAAAGATACCTCGTCAAATGAAAGAGTTTTCCATACAAGAATTTAATTCCGATTGTTCAATTTATATGGAATCTGTATGCTATAGTCATCCAATCTGAATAATTTCTTCGGAGATTACATCGTAGCCTTAAATAATAATTCTTGCCAAATTTCGTAAAGATACCTCCTAAATTAAAGAGTTTTCCATACAAGCATTTAATTCCGATTGTTCAATTTGTATGGAATCTATTTGCTATAGTCATCCGCTCTGAATAATTTTTCCGGAGATTAAATCGTAGCCTTAAATAATAATTCGTCCCAAATTTCGTAAAGATACCTCGTCAAATGAAAGAGTTTTCCATACAAGCCCTTGATTCCGATTGTTCAATTTGTATGGAATCTATATGCTATAGTCATCCGCTCTGAATAATTTCTTCGGAGATTACATCGTAGCCTTAAATAATAATTCTTGCCAAATTTCGTAAAGATACCTCGTAAATTAAAGAGTTTTCCATACAAGCATTTAATTCCGATTGTTCAATTTGTATGGAATCTATTTGCTATAGTCATCCGCTCTGAATAATTTCTCCGGAGATTAAATCGTAGCCTTAAATAATAATTCGTGCCAAATTTCGTAAAGATACCTCGTCAAATGAAAGAGTTTTCCATACAAGAACTTGATTCCGATTGATTGTTCAATTTGTATGGAATCTATATGCTATAGTCA
Organism: Bactrocera oleae; assembly: GCF_042242935.1. NCBI lineage: Eukaryota > Metazoa > Arthropoda > Insecta > Diptera > Tephritidae > Bactrocera > Bactrocera oleae. The sequence continues at coordinate 2,916,430 of NC_091542.1, read as the reverse complement.
TCCGCTCTGAATAATTTCTTCGGAGATTACATCGTAGGCTTAAATAATAATTCGTGCCAAATTTCGTAAAGATACCTCGTCAAATGAAAGAGTTTTCCATACAAGAATTTGATTCCGATTGTTCAATTTGAATGGAATCTATATGCTATAGTCATCCGCTCTGAATAATTTCTTCGGAGATTACATCGTAGCCTTAAATAATAATTCGTGCCAAATTTCGTAAAGATACCTCGTCAAATGAAAGAGTTTTCCATACAAGAATTTGATTCCGATTGTTCAATTTGTATGGAATCTATATGCTATAGTCATCCGCTCTGAATAATTTCTTCGGAGATTACATCGTAGCCTTAAATAATAATTCGTCCCAAATTTCGTAAAGATACCTCGTCAAATGAAAGAGTTTTCCATACAAGCACTTGATTCCGATTGTTCAATTTGTATGGAATCTATATGCTATAGTCATCCGCTCTGAATAATTTCTTCGGAGATTACATCGTAGCCTTAAATAATAATTCGTGCCAAATTTCGTAAAGATACCTAGACAAATGAAAGAGTTTTCTATACAAGAACTTGATTCCGATTGTTCAATTTGTATGGAATCTATATGCTATAGTCATCCGCTCTGAATAATTTCTTCGGAGATTACATCGTAGCCTTAAATAATAATTTGTCCCAAATTTCGTAAAGATACCTCGTCAAATGAAAGAGTTTTCCATACAAGCACTTGATTCCGATTGTTCAATTTGTATGGAATCTATATGCTATAGTCATCCGCTCTGAATAATTTCTTCGGAGATTACATCGTAGCCTTAAATAATAATTCGTGCCAAATTTCGTAAAGATACCTCGTGAAATGAAAGAGTTTTCCATACAAGAATTGCATTCCGATTGTTCAATTTGTATGGAATCTATATGCTATAGTCATCCGCTCTGAATAATTTTTTCGGAGATTACATCGTGGCCTTTAATAATAATTCGTGCCAAATTTCGTAAAGATACCTCGTCAAATGAAAGAGTTTTCCATACAAGCATTTGATTCCGATTGTTCAATTTGTATGGAATCTATATGCTATAGTCATCCGCTCTGAATAATTTCTTCGGAGATTACATCGTAGACTTAAATAATAATTCGTGCCAAATTTGGTAAAGATACCTCGTCAAATGAAAGAGTTTTCCATACAAGAATTTGATTCCGATTGTTCAATTTGTATGGAATCTATATGCTATAGTCATCCGCTCTGAATAATTTCTTCGGAGATTACATCGTAGCCTTAAATAATAATTCGTCCCAAATTTCGTAAAGATACCTCGTCAAATGAAAGAGTTTTCCATACAAGAACTTGATTCCGATTGTTCAATTTGTATGGAATCTATATGCTATAGTCATCCGCTCTGAATAATTTCTTCGGAGATTACATCGTAGACTTAAATAATAATTCGTGCCAAATGTCGTAAAGATACCTCGTCAAATGAAAGAGTTTTCCATACAAGAACTTGATTCCGATTGTTCAATTTGTATGGAATCTATATGCTATAGTCATCCGCTCTGAATAATTTCTTCGGAGATTACATCGTAGCCTTAAATAATAATTCGTCCCAAATTTCGTAAAGATACCTCGTCAAATGAAAGAGTTTTCCATACAAGAACTTGATTCCGATTGTTCAATTTGTATGGAATCTATATGCTATAGTCATCCGCTCTGAATAATTTCTTCGGAGATTACATCGTAGGCTTAAATAATAATTCGTGCCAAATTTCGTAAAGATACCTCGTCAAATGAAAGAGTTTTCCATACAAGAATTGCATTCCGATTGTTCAATTTGTATGGAATCTATATGCTATAGTCATCCGCTCTGAATAATTTTTTCGGAGATTACATCGTGGCCTTTAATAATAATTCGTGCCAAATTTCGTAAAGATACCTCGTCAAATGAAAGAGTTTTCCATACAAGCATTTGATTCCGATTGTTCAATTTGTATGGAATCTATATGCTATAGTCATCCGCTCTGAATAATTTCTTCGGAGATTACATCGTAGACTTAAATAATAATTCGTGCCAAATTTGGTAAAGATACCTCGTCAAATGAAAGAGTTTTCCATACAAGAATTTGATTCCGATTGTTCAATTTGTATGGAATCTATATGCTATAGTCATCCGCTCTGAATAATTTCTTCGGAGATTACATCGTAGCCTTAAATAGTAATTCGTCCCAAATTTCGTAAAGATACCTCGTCAAATGAAAGAGATTTCCATACAAGAACTTGATTCCGATTGTTCAATTTGTATGGAATCTATATGCTATAGTCATCCGCTCTGAATAATTTCTTCGGAGATTACATCGTAGACTTAAATAATAATTCGTGCCAAATGTCGTAAAGATACCTCGTCAAATGAAAGAGTTTTCCATACAAGAACTTGATTCCGATTGTTCAATTTGTATGGAATCTATATGCTATAGTCATCCGCTCTGAATATTTTCTTCGGAGATTACATCGTAGCCTTAAATAATAATTCGTCCCAAATTTCGTAAAGATACCTCGTCAAATGAAAGAGTTTTCCATACAAGCACTTGATTCCGATTGTTCAATTTGTATGGAATCTATATGCTATAGTCATCCGCTCTGAATAATTTCTTCGGAGATTACATCGTAGGCTTAAATAATAATTCGTGCCAAATTTCGTAAAGATACCTCGTCAAATGAAAGAGTTTTCCATACAAGAATTTGATTCCGATTGTTCAATTTGTATGGAATCTATATGCTATAGTCATCCGCTCTGAATAATTTCTTCGGAGATTACATCGTAGCCTGAAATAATAATTCGTCCCAAATTTCGTAAAGATACCTCGTCAAATGAAAGAGTTTTCCATACAAGCACTTGATTCCGATTGTTCAATTTGTATGGAATCTATATGCTATAGTCATCCGCTCTGAATAATTTCTTCGGAGATTACATCGTAGGCTTAAATAATAATTCGTGCCAAATTTCGTAAAGATACCTCGTCAAATGAAAGAGTTTTCCATACAAGCACTTGATTCCGATTGTTCAATTTGTATGGAATCTATATGCTATAGTCATCCGCTCTGAATAATTTCTTCGGAGATTACATCGTAGCCTTAAATAATAATTCGTCCCAAATTTCGTAAAGATACCTCGTCAAATGAAAGAGTTTTCCATACAAGAACTTGATTCCGATTGTTCAATTTGTATGGAATCTATATGCTATAGTCATCCGCTCTGAATAATTTCTTCGGAGATTACATCGTAGGCTTAAATAATAATTCGTGCCAAATTTCGTAAAGATACCTCGTCAAATGAAAGAGTTTTCCATACAAGAATTTGATTCCGATTGTTCCATTTGAATGGAATCTATATGCTATAGTCATCCGCTCTGAATAATTTCTTCGGAGATTACATCGTAGCCTTAAATAATAATTCGTGCCAAATTTCGTAAAGATACCTCGTCAAATGAAAGAGTTTTCCATACAAGAATTTGATTCCGATTGTTCAATTTGTATGGAATCTATATGCTATAGTCATCCGCTCTGAATAATTTCTTCGGAGATTACATCGTAGCCTTAAATAATAATTCGTCCCAAATTTCGTAAAGATACCTCGTCAAATGAAAGAGTTTTCCATACAAGCACTTGATTCCGATTGTTCAATTTGTATGGAATCTATATGCTATAGTCATCCGCTCTGAATAATTTCTTCGGAGATTACATCGTAGCCTTAAATAATAATTCGTGCCAAATTTCGTAAAGATACCTCGTCAAATGAAAGAGTTTTCTATACAAGAACTTGATTCCGATTGTTCAATTTGTATGGAATCTATATGCTATAGTCATCCGCTCTGAATAATTTCTTCGGAGATTACATCGTAGGCTTAAATAATAATTCGTGCCAAATTTCGTAAAGATACCTAGACAAATGAAAGAGTTTTCTATACAAGAACTTGATTCCGATTGTTCAATTTGTATGGAATCTATATGCTATAGTCATCCGCTCTGAATAATTTCTTCGGAGATTACATCGTAGCCTTAAATAATAATTTGTCCCAAATTTCGTAAAGATACCTCGTCAAATGAAAGAGTTTTCCATACAAGCACTTGATTCCGATTGTTCAATTTGTATGGAATCTATATGCTATAGTCATCCGCTCTGAATAATTTCTTCGGAGATTACATCGTAGCCTTAAATAATAATTCGTGCCAAATTTCGTAAAGATACCTCGTCAAATGAAAGAGTTTTCTATACAAGAACTTGATTCCGATTGTTCAATTTGTATGGAATCTATATGCTATAGTCATCCGCTCTGAAGAGCAATTATTAACCTCCCCAGAGACAAACTCCGTCTCCTTGTCGCGCTCTACACTGGGCACTGCAGGCTCAAGAAGCACCTATCAAACATGGGCTTAGCTTCTTGTGGCAACTGCCGATTCTGCGACATGGGACCGGAAACACCAGAACACCTAATCCTAGATTGCACCGCAATTTGTAGACGCAGGTTCAAGGCCCTCGGTTCCATTTTTGTGACCAGGGATCACATTGCCTCAATAGCACCCAGCAAGTATCTGGAGTTTTTCAGGGTGCTGGGACTTTGGGAATGCATGTGATGGAGGAGAGGGCACAATAGACCCTAGGTCGCAGTGCATACCTCATTTGCAAATCTAATCTAATCTAATCCGCTCTGAATAATTTCTTCGGAGATTACATCGTAGCCTTAAATAATAATTCGTGCCAAATTTCGTAAAGATACCTAGTCAAATGAAAGAGTTTTCTATACAAGAACTTGATTCCGATTGTTCAATTTGTATGGAATCTATATGCTATAGTCATCCGCTCTGAATAATTTCTTCGGAGATTACATCGTAGGCTTAAATAATAATTCGTGCCAAATTTCGTAAAGATACCTCGTCAAATGAAAGAGTTTTCCATACAAGAATTGCATTCCGATTGTTCAATTTGTATGGAATCTATATGCTATAGTCATCCGCTCTGAATAATTTTTTCGGAGATTACATCGTGGCCTTTAATAATAATTCGTGCCAAATTTCGTAAAGATACCTCGTCAAATGAAAGAATTTTCCATACAAGCATTTGATTCCGATTGTTCAATTTGTATGGAATCTATATGCTATAGTCATCCGCTCTGAATAATTTCTTCGGAGATTACATCGTAGACTTAAATAATAATTCGTGCCAAATTTGGTAAAGATACCTCGTCAAATGAAAGAGTTTTCCATACAAGAATTTGATTCCGATTGTTCAATTTGTATGGAATCTATATGCTATAGTCATCCGCTCTGAATAATTTCTTCGGAGATTACATCGTAGCCTTAAATAATAATTCGTCCCAAATTTGGTAAAGATACCTCGTCAAATGAAAGAGTTTTCCATACAAGAACTTGATTCCGATTGTTCAATTTGTATGGAATCTATATGCTATAGTCATCCGCTCTGAATAATTTCTTCGGAGATTACATCGTAGACTTAAATAATAATTCGTGCCAAATTTGGTAAAGATACCTCGTCAAATGAAAGAGTTTTCCATACAAGAATTTGATTCCGATTGTTCAATTTGTATGGAATCTATATGCTATAGTCATCCGCTCTGAATAATTTCTTCGGAGATTACATCGTAGCCTTAAATAATAATTCGTGCCAAATTTGGTAAAGATACCTCGTCAAATGAAAGAGTTTTCCATACAAGAACTTGATTCCGATTGTTCAATTTGTATGGAATCTATATGCTATAGTCATCCGCTCTGAATAATTTCTTCGGAGATTACATCGTAGACTTAAATAATAATTCGTGCCAAATGTCGTAAAGATACCTCGTCAAATGAAAGAGTTTTCCATACAAGAACTTGATTCCGATTGTTCAATTTGTATGGAATCTATATGCTATAGTCATCCGCTCTGAATAATTTCTTCGGAGATTACATCGTAGCCTTAAATAATAATTCGTCCCAAATTTCGTAAAGATACCTCGTCAAATGAAAGAGTTTTCCATACAAGAACTTGATTCCGATTGTTCAATTTGTATGGAATCTATATGCTATAGTCATCCGCTCTGAATAATTTCTTCGGAGATTACATCGTAGACTTAAATAATAATTCGTGCCAAATTTCGTAAAGATACCTCGTCAAATAAAAGAGTTTTCCATTCAAGCACTTGATTCCGATTGTTCAGTTTGTATGGAATCTATATGCTATATTCATCCGATCTGAATAATTTCTTCGGAGATTACATTCTTGCTTAAACTGACAATCCGTGCCAAATTTCGTGAAGATACCTCGACAAATGAAAGAGTTTTCCATTCAAGCACTTGATTCCGATTATTCAGTTTGTATGGCAGCTATATGCTATAGTCATCCGAACTTTATTATTTCTTTGGAGATAACATTGTTGTCTTAACTGACAATCCGTGCCAAATTTCGTAAAAATACCTCGTCAAATGAAAGAATTATCCATACAAGCACTTGATTCCGATTGTTCAATTTATATGGAATCTGTATGCTATAGTCATCCAATCTGAATAATTTCTTCGGAGATTACATCGTAGCCTTAAATAATAATTCTTGCCAAATTTCGTAAAGATACCTCGTAAATTAAAGAGTTTGCCATACAAGCATTTAATTCCGATTGTTCAATTTGTATGGAATCTATTTGCTATAGTCATCCGCTCTGAATAATTTCTCCGGAGATTAAATCGTAGCCTTAAATAATAATTCGTGCCAAATTTCGTAAAGATACCTCGTCAAATGAAAGAGTTTTCCATACAAGAACTTGATTCCGATTGTTCAATTTGTATGGAATCTATATGCTATAGTCATCCGCTCTGAATAATTTCTTCGGAGATTACATCGTAGCTGTAAATAATAATTCACGCCAAATTTCGTAAAGATACCTCGTCAAATGAAAGAGTTTTCCATACAATCACTTGATTCCGATTATTCAGTTTGTATGGCAGCTATATGCTATAATCATCCGAACTTTATTATTTCTTCGGAGATTACATTCTTGCCTTAACTGACAATCCGTGCCAAATTTCGTGAAGAAACCTCGTCAAATGAAAGAGTTTTTCATACAAGCACTTAATTCCAATTATTCAGTTTGTATGGCAGCTATATGCTATAATCATCCGAACTTTATTATTTCTTCGGAGAAAACATTGTTGTCTTAACTGACAATCCGTGCCAAATTTCGTAAAGATACCTCGTCAAATGAAAGAATTATCCATACAAGCACTTGATTCCGATTGTTCAATTTATATGGAATCTGTATGCTATAGTCATACAATTTAAATAATTTCTTCGGAGATTACATCGTAGCCTTAAATAATAATTCTTGCCAAATTTCGTAAAGATACCTCGTAAATTAAAGAGTTTTCCATACAAGCATTTAATTCCGATTGTTCAATTTGTATGGAATCTATTTGCTATAGTCATCCGCTCTGAATAATTTCTCCGGAGATTACATCGTAGCCTTAAATAATAATTCGTGCCAAATTTCGTAAAGATACCTCGACAAATGAAAGAGTTTTCCATTCAAACACTTGATTCCGATTATTCAGTTTGTATGGCAGCTATATGCTATAGTCATCCGAACTTTATTATTTCTTTGGAGATAACATTCTTGTCTTAACTGACAATCCGTGCCAAATTTCGTAAAGATACCTCGTCAAATGAAAGAATTATCCATACAAGCACTTGATTCCGATTGTTCAATTTATATGGAATCTGTATGCTATAGTCATCCAATCTGAATAATTTCTTCGGAGATTACATCGTAGCCTTAAATAATAATTCTTGCCAAATTTCGTAAAGATACCTCGTCAAATGAAAGAGTTTTCCATACAAGAACTTGATTCCGATTGTTCAATTTGTATGGAATCTATATGCTATAGTCATCCGCTCTGAATAATTTCTTCGGAGATTACATCGTAGACTTAAATAATAATTCGTGCCAAATTTCCTAAAGATACCTAGTCAAATGAAAGAGTTTTCTATACAAGAACTTGATTCCGATTGTTCAATTTGTATGGAATCTATATGCTATAGTCATCCGCTCTGAATAATTTCTTCGAAAATTACATCGTAGGCTTAAATAATAATTCGTGCCAAATTTCGTAAAGATACCTCGTCAAATGAAAGAGTTTTCCATACAAGAATTTGATTCCGATTGTTCAATTTGTATGGAATCTATATGCTATAGTCATCCAATCTGAATAATTTCTTCGGAGATTACATCGTAGCCTTAAATAATAATTCTTGCCAAATTTCGTAAAGATACCTCGTAAATTAAAGAGTTTTCCATACAAGCATTTAATTCCGATTGTTCAATTTGTATGGAATCTATTTGCTATAGTCATCCGCTCTGAATAATTTCTCCGGAGATTAAATCGTAGCCTTAAATAATAATTCGTGCCAAATTTCGTAAAGATACCTCGTCAAATGAAAGAGTTTTCCATACAAGAACTTGATTCCGATTGATTGTTCAATTTGTATGGAATCTATATGCTATAGTCATCCGCTCTGAATAATTTCTTCGGAGATTACATCGTAGGCTTAAATAATAATTCGTGCCAAATTTCGTAAAGATACCTCGTCAAATGAAAGAGTTTTCCATACAAGAACTTGATTCCGATTGTTCAATTTGTATGGAATCTATATGCTATAGTCATCCGCTCTGAATAATTTCTTCGGAGATTACATCGTAGACTTAAATAATAATTCGTGCCAAATTTCGTAAAGATACCTAGTCAAATGAAAGAGTTTTCTATACAAGAACTTGATTCCGATTGTTCAATTTGTATGGAATCTATATGCTATAGTCATCCGCTCTGAATAATTTCTTCGGAGATTACATCGTAGGCTTAAATAATAATTCGTGCCAAATTTCGTAAAGATACCTCGTCAAATGAAAGAGTTTTCCATACAAGAATTTGATTCCGATTGTTCAATTTGTATGGAATCTATATGCTATAGTCATCCGCTCTGAATAATTTTTTCGGAGATTACATCGTGGCCTTTAATAATAATTCGTGCCAAATTTCGTAAAGATACCTCGTCAAATGAAAGAGTTTTCCATACAAGCATTTGATTCCGATTGTTCAATTTGTATGGAATCTATATGCTATAGTCATCCGCTCTGAATAATTTCTTCGGAGATTACATCGTAGACTTAAATAATAATTCGTGCCAAATTTCGTAAAGATACCTCGTCAAATGAAAGAGTTTTCCATACAAGAATTTGATTCCGATTGTTCAATTTGTATGGAATCTATATGCTATAGTCATCCGCTCTGAATAATTTCTTCGGAGATTACATCGTAGCCTTAAATAATAATTCGTCCCAAATTTCGTAAAGATACCTCGTCAAATGAAAGAGTTTTCCATACAAGAACTTGATTCCGATTGTTCAATTTGTATGGAATCTATATGCTATAGTCATCCGCTCTGAATAATTTCTTCGGAGATTACATCGTAGACTTAAATAATAATTCGTGCCAAATGTCGTAAAGATACCTCGTCAAATGAAAGAGTTTTCCATACAAGAACTTGATTCCGATTGTTCAATTTGTATAGAATCTATATGCTATAGTCATCCGCTCTGAATAATTTCTTCGGAGATTACATCGTAGCCTTAAATAATAATTCGTCCCAAATTTCGTAAAGATACCTCGTCAAATGAAAGAGTTTTCCATACAAGAACTTGATTCCGATTGTTCAATTTGTATGGAATCTATATGCTATAGTCATCCGCTCTGAATAATTTCTTCGGAGATTACATCGTAGACTTAAATAATAATTCGTGCCAAATTTCGTAAAGATACCTCGTCAAATAAAAGAGTTTTCCATTCAAGCACTTGATTCCGATAGTTCAGTTTGTATGGAATCTATATGCTATATTCATCCGATCTGAATAATTTCTTCGGAGATTACATTCTTGCTTAAACTGACAATCCGTGCAAAATTTCGTGAAGATACCTCGACAAATGAAAGAGTTTTCCATTCAAGCACTTGATTCCGATTATTCAGTTTGTATGGCAGCTATATGCTATAGTCATCCGAACTTTATTATTTCTTTGGAGATAACATTGTTGTCTTAACTGACAATCCGTGCCAAATTTCGTAAAAATACCTCGTCAAATGAAAGAATTATCCATACAAGCACTTGATTCCGATTGTTCAATTTATATGGAATCTGTATGCTATAGTCATCCAATCTGAATAATTTCTTCGGAGATTACATCGTAGCCTTAAATAATAATTCTTGCCAAATTTCGTAAAGATACCTCGTAAATTAAAGAGTTTGCCATACAAGCATTTAATTCCGATTGTTCAATTTGTATGGAATCTATTTGCTATAGTCATCCGCTCTGAATAATTTCTCCGGAGATTAAATCGTAGCCTTAAATAATAATTCGTGCCAAATTTCGTAAAGATACCTCGTCAAATGAAAGAGTTTTCCATACAAGCATTTAATTCCGATTGTTCAATTTGTATGGAATCTATTTGCTATAGTCATCCGCTCTGAATAATTTCTCCGGAGATTACATCGTAGCCTTAAATAATAATTCGTGCCAAATTTCGTAAAGATACCTCGACAAATGAAAGAGTTTTCCATTCAAACACTTGATTCCGATTATTCAGTTTGTATGGCAGCTATATGCTATAGTCATCCGAACTTTATTATTTCTTTGGAGATAACATTCTTGTCTTAACTGACAATCCGTGCCAAATTTCGTAAAGATACCTCGTCAAATGAAAGAATTATCCATACAAGCACTTGATTCCGATTGTTCAATTTATATGGAATCTGTATGCTATAGTCATCCAATCTGAATAATTTCTTCGGAGATTACATCGTAGCCTTAAATAATAATTCTTGCCAAATTTCGTAAAGATACCTCGTCAAATGAAAAAGTTTTCCATACAAGAACTTGATTCCGATTGTTCAATTTGTATGGAATCTATATGCTATAGTCATCCGCTCTGAATAATTTCTTCGGAGATTACATCGTAGACTTAAATAATAATTCGTGCCAAATTTCCTAAAGATACCTAGTCAAATGAAAGAGTTTTCTATACAAGAACTTGATTCCGATTGTTCAATTTGTATGGAATCTATATGCTATAGTCATCCGCTCTGAATAATTTCTTCGAAAATTACATCGTAGGCTTAAATAATAATTCGTGCCAAATTTCGTAAAGATACCTCGTCAAATGAAAGAGTTTTCCATACAAGAATTTGATTCCGATTGTTCAATTTGTATGGAATCTATATGCTATAGTCATCCAATCTGAATAATTTCTTCGGAGATTACATCGTAGCCTTAAATAATAATTCTTGCCAAATTTCGTAAAGATACCTCGTAAATTAAAGAGTTTTCCATACAAGCATTTAATTCCGATTGTTCAATTTGTATGGAATCTATTTGCTATAGTCATCCGCTCTGAATAATTTCTCCGGAGATTAAATCGTAGCCTTAAATAATAATTCGTGCCAAATTTCGTAAAGATACCTCGTCAAATGAAAGAGTTTTCCATACAAGAACTTGATTCCGATTGATTGTTCAATTTGTATGGAATCTGTATGCTATAGTCATCCGCTCTGAATAATTTCTTCGGAGATTACATCGTAGGCTTAAATAATAATTCGTGCCAAATTTCGTAAAGATACCTCGTCAAATGAAAGAGTTTTCCATACAAGAACTTGATTCCGATTGTTCAATTTGTATGGAATCTATATGCTATAGTCATCCGCTCTGAATAATTTCTTCGGAGATTACATCGTAGACTTAAATAATAATTCGTGCCAAATTTCGTAAAGATACCTAGTCAAATGAAAGAGTTTTCTATACAAGAACTTGATTCCGATTGTTCAATTTGTATGGAATCTATATGCTATAGTCATCCGCTCTGAATAATTTCTTCGGAGATTACATCGTAGGCTTAAATAATAATTCGTGCCAAATTTCGTAAAGATACCTCGTCAAATGAAAGAGTTTTCCATACAAGAATTTGATTCCGATTGTTCAATTTGTATGGAATCTATATGCTATAGTCATCCGCTCTGAATAATTTTTTCGGAGATTACATCGTGGCCTTTAATAATAATTCGTGCCAAATTTCGTAAAGATACCTCGTCAAATGAAAGAGTTTTCCATACAAGCATTTGATTCCGATTGTTCAATTTGTATGGAATCTATATGCTATAGTCATCCGCTCTGAATAATTTCTTCGGAGATTACATCGTAGACTTAAATAATAATTCGTGCCAAATTTCGTAAAGATACCTCGTCAAATGAAAGAGTTTTCCATACAAGAATTTGATTCCGATTGTTCAATTTGTATGGAATCTATATGCTATAGTCATCCGCTCTGAATAATTTCTTCGGAGATTACATCGTAGCCTTAAATAATAATTCGTCCCAAATTTCGTAAAGATACCTCGTCAAATGAAAGAGTTTTCCATACAAGAACTTGATTCCGATTGTTCAATTTGTATGGAATCTATATGCTATAGTCATCCGCTCTGAATAATTTCTTCGGAGATTACATCGTAGACTTAAATAATAATTCGTGCCAAATGTCGTAAAGATACCTCGTCAAATGAAAGAGTTTTCCATACAAGAACTTGATTCCGATTGTTCAATTTGTATAAAATCTATATGCTATAGTCATCCGCTCTGAATAATTTCTTCGGAGATTACATCGTAGCCTTAAATAATAATTCGTCCCAAATTTCGTAAAGATACCTCGTCAAATGAAAGAGTTTTCCATACAAGAACTTGATTCCGATTGTTCAATTTGTATGGAATCTATATGCTATAGTCATCCGCTCTGAATAATTTCTTCGGAGATTACATCGTAGACTTAAATAATAATTCGTGCCAAATTTCGTAAAGATACCTCGTCAAATAAAAGAGTTTTCCATTCAAGCACTTGATTCCGATAGTTCAGTTTGTATGGAATCTATATGCTATATTCATCCGATCTGAATAATTTCTTCGGAGATTACATTCTTGCTTAAACTGACAATCCGTGCAAAATTTCGTGAAGATACCTCGACAAATGAAAGAGTTTTCCATTCAAGCACTTGATTCCGATTATTCAGTTTGTATGGCAGCTATATGCTATAGTCATCCGAACTTTATTATTTCTTTGGAGATAACATTGTTGTCTTAACTGACAATCCGTGCCAAATTTCGTAAAAATACCTCGTCAAATGAAAGAATTATCCATACAAGCACTTGATTCCGATTGTTCAATTTATATGGAATCTGTATGCTATAGTCATCCAATCTGAATAATTTCTTCGGAGATTACATCGTAGCCTTAAATAATAATTCTTGCCAAATTTCGTAAAGATACCTCGTAAATTAAAGAGTTTGCCATACAAGCATTTAATTCCGATTGTTCAATTTGTATGGAATCTATTTGCTATAGTCATCCGCTCTGAATAATTTCTCCGGAGATTAAATCGTAGCCTTAAATAATAATTCGTGCCAAATTTCGTAAAGATACCTCGTCAAATGAAAGAGTTTTCCATACAAGAACTTGATTCCGATTGTTCAATTTGTATGGAATCTATATGCTATAGTCATCCGCTCTGAATAATTTCTTCGGAGATTACATCGTAGCTGTAAATAATAATTCACGCCAAATTTCGTAAAGATACCTCGTCAAATGAAAGAGTTTTCCATACAATCACTTGATTCCGATTATTCAGTTTGTATGGCAGCTATATGCTATAATCATCCGAACTTTATTATTTCTTCGGAGATTACATTCTTGCCTTAACTGACAATCCGTGCCAAATTTCGTGAAGAAACCTCGTCAAATGAAAGAGTTTTTCATACAAGCACTTAATTCCAATTATTCAGTTTGTATGGCAGCTATATGCTATAATCATCCGAACTTTATTATTTCTTCGGAGATAACATTGTTGTCTTAACTGACAATCCGTGCCAAATTTCGTAAAGATATCTCGTCAAATGAAAGAATTATCCATACAAGCACTTGATTCCGATTGTTCAATTTATATGGAATCTGTATGCTATAGTCATACAATTTAAATAATTTCTTCGGAGATTACATCGTAGCCTTAAATAATAATTCTTGCCAAATTTCGTAAAGATACCTCGTAAATTAAAGAGTTTTCCATACAAGCATTTAATTCCGATTGTTCAATTTGTATGGAATCTATTTGCTATAGTCTTCCGCTCTGAGTAATTTCTCCGGAGATTACATCGTAGCCTTAAATAATAATTCGTGCCAAATTTCGTAAAGATACCTCGACAAATGAAAGAGTTTTCCATTCAAACACTTGATTCCGATTATTCAGTTTGTATGGCAGCTATATGCTATAGTCATCCGAACTTTATTATTTCTTTGGAGATAACATTCTTGTCTTAACTGACAATCCGTGCCAAATTTCGTAAAGATACCTCGTCAAATGAAAGAATTATCCATACAAGCACTTGATTCCGATTGTTCAATTTATATGGAATCTGTATGCTATAGTCATCCAATCTGAATAATTTCTTCGGAGATTACATCGTAGCCTTAAATAATAATTCTTGCCAAATTTCGTAAAGATACCTCGTAAATTAAAGAGTTTTCCATACAAGCATTTAATTCCGATTGTTCAATTTGTATGGAATCTATTTGCTATAGTCATCCGCTCTGAATAATTTCCCCGGAGATTACATCGTAGCCTTAAATAATAATTCGTGCCAAATTTCGTAAAGATACCTCGTCAAATGAAAGAGTTTTCCATACAAGAACTTGATTCCGATTGTTCAATTTGTATGGAATCTATATGCTATAGTCATCCGCTCTGAATAATTTCTTCGGAGATTACATCGTAGCTTTAAATAATAATTCATGCCAAATTTCGTAAAGATACCTCGTCAAATGAAAGAATTTTCCATACAATCACTTGATTCCGATTATTCAGTTTGTATGGCAGCTATATGCTATAATCATCCGAACTTTATTATTTCTTCGGAGATTACATTCTTGCCTTAACTGACAATCCGTGCCAAATTTCGTAAAGATACCTCGTCAAATGAAAGAATTATCCATACAAGCACTTGATTCCGATTGTTCAATTTATATGGAATCTGTATGCTATAGTCATCCAATCTGAATAATTTCTTCGGAGATTACATCGTAGCCTTAAATAATAATTCTTGCCAAATTTCGTAAAGATACCTCGTAAATTAAAGAGTTTTCCATACAAGCATTTAATTCCGATTGTTCAATTTGTATGGAATCTATTTGCTATAGTCATCCGCTCTGAATAATTTTTCCGGAGATTAAATCGTAGCCTTAAATAATAATTCGTGCCAAATTTCGTAAAGATACCTCGTCAAATGAAAGAGTTTTCCATACAAGAACTTGATTCCGATTGTTCAATTTGTATGGAATCTATATGCTTTAGTCATCCGCTCTGAATAATTTCTTCGGAGATTACATCGTAGCTTTAAATAATAATTCATGCCAAATTTCGTAAAGATACCTCGTCAAATGAAAGAGTTTTCCATACAATCACTTGATTCCGATTATTCAGTTTGTATGGCAGCTATATGCTATAATCATCCGAACTTTATTATTTCTTCGGAGATTACATTCTTGCCTTAACTGACAATCCGTGCCAAATTTCGTGAAGAAACCTCGTCAAATGAAAGAGTTTTTCATACAAGCACTTGATTCCAATTATTCAGTTTGTGTGGCAACTATATGATATTATCATCCAAACTTTATTATTTCTTTGCAGATAACATTGTTGTCTTAACTGACAATCCGTGCCAAATTTCGTAAAGATACCTCGTCAAATAAAAGAATTATCCATACAAGCAGATAATATAGCATTCCGATTGTTCAATTTATATGGAATCTGTATGCTATAGTTATCCAATCTAAATAATTTCTTCGGAGATTACATCGTAGCCTTAAATAATAATTCTTGCCAAATTTCGTAAAGATACCTCGTAAATTAAAGAGTTTTCCATACAAGCATTTAATTCCGATTGTTCAATTTGTATGGAATCTATTTGCTATAGTCATCCGCTCTGAATAATTTCTCCGGATATTACATTGTAGCCATAAATAATAATTCGTGCCAAATTTCGTAAAGATACCTCGTCAAATGAAAGAGTTTTCCATACAAGAACTTGATTCCGATTGTTCAATTTGTATGGAATCTATATGCTATAGTCATCCGCTCTGAATAATTTCTTCGGAGATTACATCGTAGCCTTAAATAATAATTCTTGCCAAATTTCGTAAAGATACCTCGTCAAATGAAAGAATTATCCATACAAGCACTTGATTCCGATTGTTCAATTTATATGGAATCTGTATGCTATAGTCATCCAATCTGAATAATTTCTTCGGAGATTACATCGTAGCCTTAAATAATAATTCTTGCCAAATTTCGTAAAGATACCTCGTAAATTAAAGAGTTTTCCATACAAGCATTTAATTCCGATTGTCCAATTTGTATGGAATCTATTTGCTATAGTCATCCGCTCTGAATAATTTCTCCGGAGATTACATCGTAGCCTTAAATAATAATTCGTGCCAAATTTCGTAAAGATACCTCGTCAAATGAAAGAGTTTTCCATACAAGAACTTGATTCCGATTGTTCAATTTGTATGGAATCTATATGCTATAGTCATCCGCTCTGAATAATTTCTTCGGAGATTACATCGTAGCTTTAAATAATAATTCATGCCAAATTTCGTAAAGATACCTCGTCAAATGAAAGAGTTTTCCATACAATCACTTGATTCCGATTATTCAGTTTGTATGGCAGCTATATGCTATAATCATCCGAACTTTATTATTTCTTCGGAGATTACATTCTTGCCTTAACTGACAATCCGTGCCAAATTTCGTAAAGATACCTCGTCAAATGAAAGAGTTTTCCATACAATCACTTGATTCCGATTATTCAGTTTGTATGGCAGCTATATGCTATAATCATCCGAACTTTATTATTTCTTTGGAGATTAC
Source organism: Bactrocera oleae (assembly GCF_042242935.1). Classification (NCBI taxonomy): domain Eukaryota; kingdom Metazoa; phylum Arthropoda; class Insecta; order Diptera; family Tephritidae; genus Bactrocera; species Bactrocera oleae. Next base: position 2,899,389 of record NC_091542.1, on the reverse strand, counting down.
ATTCTTGCCTTAACTGACAATCCGTGCCAAATTTCGGGAAGAAACCTCGTCAAATGAAAGAGTTTTTCATACAAGCACTTGATTCCAATTATTCAGTTTGTATGGCAGCTATATGCTATAGTCATCCGAACTTTATTATTTCTTTGGAGATAACATTCTTGTCTTAACTGACAATCCGTGCCAAATTTCGTAAAGATACCTCGTCAAATGAAAGAATTATCCATACAAGCACTTGATTCCGATTGTTCAATTTATATGGAATCTGTATGCTATAGTCATCGAATTTGAATAATTTCTTCGGAGATTACATCGTAGCCTTAAATAATAATTCTTGCCAAATTTCGTAAAGATACCTCGTAAATTAAAGAGTTTTCCATACAAGCATTTAATTCCGATTGTTCAATTTGTATGGAATCTATTTGCTATAGTCATCCGCTCTGAATAATTTCTCCGGAGATTACATCGTAGCCTTAAATAATAATTCGTGCCAAATTTCGTAAAGATACCTCGTAAATTAAAGAGTTTTCCATACAAGCATTTAATTCCGATTGTTCAATTTGTATGGAATCTATTTGCTATAGTCATCCGCTCTGAATAATTTCTCCGGAGATTACATCGTAGCCTTAAATAATAATTCGTGCCAAATTTCGTAAAGATACCTCGACAAATGAAAGAGTTTTCCATTCAAGCACTTGATTCCGATTATTCAGTTTGTATGGCAGCTATATGCTATAGTCATCCGAACTTTATTATTTCTTTGGAGATAACATTGTTGTCTTAACTGACAATCCGTGCCAAATTTCGTAAAGATACCTCGTCAAATGAAAGAATTATCCATACAAGCACTTGATTCCGATTGTTCAATTTATATGGAATCTGTATGCTATAGTCATCGAATTTGAATAATTTCTTCGGAGATTACATCGTAGCCTTAAATAATAATTCTTGCCAAATTTCGTAAAGATACCTCGTAAATTAAAGAGTTTTCCATACAAGCATTTAATTCCGATTGTTCAATTTGTATGGAATCTATTTGCTATAGTCATCCGCTCTGAATAATTTCTCCGGAGATTACATCGTAGCCTTAAATAATAATTCGTGCCAAATTTCGTAAAGATACCTCGTAAATTAAAGAGTTTTCCATACAAGCATTTAATTCCGATTGTTCAATTTGTATGGAATCTATTTGCTATAGTCATCCGCTCTGAATAATTTCTCCGGAGATTACATCGTAGCCTTAAATAATAATTCGTGCCAAATTTCGTAAAGATACCTCGTCAAATGAAAGAGTTTTCCATACAAGAACTTGATTCCGATTGTTCAATTTGTATGGAATCTATATGCTATAGTCATCCGCTCTGAATAATTTCTTCGGAGATTACATCGTAGCTTTAAATAATAATTCATGCCAAATTTCGTAAAGATACCTCGACAAATGAAAGAGTTTTCCATTCAAGCACTTGATTCCGATTATTCAGTTTGTATGGCAGCTATATGCTATAGTCATCCGAACTTTATTATTTCTTTGGAGATAACATTGTTGTCTTAACTGACAATCCGTGCCAAATTTCGTAAAGATACCTCGTCAAATGAAAGAATTATCCATACAAGCACTTGATTCCGATTGTTCAATTTATATGGAATCTGTATGCTATAGTCATCGAATTTGAATAATTTCTTCGGAGATTACATCGTAGCCTTAAATAATAATTCTTGCCAAATTTCGTAAAGATACCTCGTAAATTAAAGAGTTTTCCATACAAGCATTTAATTCCGATTGTTCAATTTGTATGGAATCTATTTGCTATAGTCATCCGCTCTGAATAATTTCTCCGGAGATTACATCGTAGCCTTAAATAATAATTCGTGCCAAATTTCGTAAAGATACCTCGACAAATGAAAGAGTTTTCCATTCAAGCACTTGATTCCGATTATTCAGTTTGTATGGCAGCTATATGCTATAGTCATCCGAACTTTATTATTTCTTTGGAGATAACGTTGTTGTCTTAACTGACAATCCGTGCCAAATTTCGTAAAGATACCTCGTCAAGTGAAAGAATTATCCATACAAGCACTTGATTCCGATTGTTCAATTTATATGCAGCTATATGCTATAATCATCCGAACTTTATTATTTCTTTGGACATTACATTGTTGTCTTAACTGACAATCCGTGCCAAATTTCGTAAAGATACCTCGTCAAATGAAAGAATTATCCATACAAGCACTTGATTCCGATTGTTCAATTTATATATGGAATCTGTATGCTATAGTCATCGAATTTGAATAATTTCTTCGGAGATTACATCGTAGCTTTAAATAATAATTCATGCCAAATTTCGTAAAGATACCTCGACAAATGAAAGAGTTTTCCATTCAAGCACTTGATTCCGATTATTCAGTTTGTATGGCAGCTATATGCTATAGTCATCCGAACTTTATTATTTCTTTGGAGATAACGTTGTTGTCTTAACTGACAATCCGTGCCAAATTTCGTAAAGATACCTCGTCAAGTGAAAGAATTATCCATACAAGCACTTGATTCCGATTGTTCAATTTATATGCAGCTATATGCTATAATCATCCGAACTTTATTATTTCTTTGGACATTACATTGTTGTCTTAACTGACAATCCGTGCCAAATTTCGTAAAGATACCTCGTCAAATGAAAGAATTATCCATACAAGCACTTGATTCCGATTGTTCAATTTATATGGAATCTGTATGCTATAGTCATCGAATTTGAATAATTTCTTCGGAGATTACATCGTAGCCTTAAATAATAATTCTTGCCAAATTTCGTAAAGATACCTCGTAAATTAAAGAGTTTTCCATACAAGCATTTAATTCCGATTGTTCAATTTGTATGGAATCTATTTGCTATAGTCATCCGCTCTGAATAATTTCTCCGGAGATTACATCGTAGCCTTAAATAATAATTCGTGCCAAATTTCGTAAAGATACCTCGTCAAATGAAAGAGTTTTCCATACAAGAACTTGATTCCGATTGTTCAATTTGTATGGAATCTATATGCTATAGTCATCCGCTCTGAATAATTTCTTCGGAGATTACATCGTAGCTTTAAATAATAATTCATGCCAAATTTCGTAAAGATACCTCGTCAAATGAAAGAGTTTTCCATACAATCACTTGATTCCGATTATTCAGTTTGTATGCAGCTATATGCTATAATCATCCGAACTTTATTATTTCTTTGGACATTACATTGTTGTCTTAACTGACAATCCGTGCCAAATTTCGTAAAGATACCTCGTCAAATGAAAGAATTATCCATACAAGCACTTGATTCCGATTGTTCAATTTATATGGAATCTATATGCTATAGTCATCCGATCTGAATAATTTCTTCGGAGATTACATCGTAGCCTTAAATAATAATTCTTGCCAAATTTCGTAAAGATACCTCGTCAAATGAAAGAGTTTTTAATACAAGCACTTGATTCCGATTGTTCAATTTGTATGGAATCTATATGCTATAGTCATCCGCTCTGAATAATTTCTTCGGAGATTACATCGTAGCCTTAAATAAAAATTCGCGCCAAATTTCGTAAAGATACCTAGTCACATGAAAGAGTTTTCTATACAAGAACTTGGTTCCGATTGTTCAATTTGTATGGAATCTATATGCTATAGTCATCCGCTCTGAATGATTTCTTCGGAGATTACATCGTAGCCTTAAGTTATAATTCGTGCCAAACTTCGTAAAGATACCTCGCCAAATGAAAGAGTTTTCCATACAAGAACTTGATTCCGATTGTTCAATTTGTATGGAATCTATATGCTATAGTCATCCGAACTTTATTATTTCTTTGGAGATAACATTGTTGTCTTAACTGACAATCCGTGCCAAATTTCGTAAAGATACCTCGTCAAATGAAAGAGTTTTCCATACAAGAACTTGATTCCGATTGTTCAATTTGTATGGAATCTATATGCTATAATCATCCGAACTTTATTATTTCTTTGGAGATTACATTCTTGCCTTAACCGACAATCCGTGCCAAATTTCGGGAAGATACCTCGTCAAATGAAAGAATTATCCATACAAGCACTTGATTCCGATTGTTCAATTTATATGGAATCTGTATGCTATAGTCATCCGCTCTGAATGATTTCTTCGGAGATTACATCGTAGCCTTAAGTTATAATTCGTGCCAAACTTCGTAAAGATACCTCGTCAAATGAAAGAGTTTTCCATACAAGAACTTGATTCCGATTGTTCAATTTGTATGGAATCTATATGCTATAGTCATCCGCTCTGAATGATTTCTTCGGAGATTACATCGTAGCCTTAAGTTATAATTCGTGCCAAACTTCGTAAAGATACCTCGCCAAATGAAAGAGTTTTCCATACAAGAACTTGATTCCGATTGTTCAATTTGTATGGAATCTATATGCTATAGTCATCCGAACTTTATTATTTCTTTGGAGATAACATTGTTGTCTTAACTGACAATCCGTGCCAAATTTCGTAAAGATACCTCGTCAAATGAAAGAATTATCCATACAAGCACTTGATTCCGATTGTTCAATTTGTATGGAATCTATATGCTATAGTCATCCGCTCTGAATGATTTCTTCGGAGATTACATCGTAGCCTTAAGTTATAATTCGTGCCAAACTTCGTAAAGATACCTCGCCAAATGAAAGAGTTTTCCATACAAGAACTTGATTCCGATTGTTCAATTTATATGGAATCTGTATGCTATAGTCATCCGCTCTGAATGATTTCTTCGGAGATTACATCGTAGCCTTAAGTTATAATTCGTGCCAAACTTCGTAAAGATACCTCGTCAAATGAAAGAGTTTTCCATACAAGAACTTGATTCCGATTGTTCAATTTGTATGGAATCTATATGCTATAGTCATCCGCTCTGAATGATTTCTTCGGAGATTACATCGTAGCCTTAAGTTATAATTCGTGCCAAACTTCGTAAAGATACCTCGTCAAATGAAAGAGTTTTCCATACAAGAACTTGATTCCGATTGTTCAATTTGTATGGAATCTATATGCTATAGTCATCCGCTCTGAATGATTTCTTCGGAGATTACATCGTAGCCTTAAGTTATAATTCGTGCCAAACTTCGTAAAGATACCTCGCCAAATGAAAGAGTTTTCCATACAAGAACTTGATTCCGATTGTTCAATTTGTATGGAATCTATATGCTATAGTCATCCGCTCTGAATAATTTCTTCGGAGATTACATCGTAGCCTTGAATAATAATTCGAGCCAAATTTCGTAAAGATACCTCGTCAAATGAAAGAGTTTTCCATACAAGCATTTAATTCCGATTGTTCAATTTGTATGGAATCTATATGCTATAGTCATCCGCTCTAAATAATTTCTTCGGAGATTACATCGTAGCCTTAAATAATAATTCGTGCCAAATTTCGTAAAGATACCTCGTCAAATGAAAGAATTTTCCATACAATCACTTGATTCCGATTATTCAGTTTGTATGGCAGCTATATGCTATAATGATCCGAACTTTATTATTTCTTCGGAGATTACATTCTTGCCTTAACTGACAATCCGTGCCAAATTTCGTAAAGATACCTCGTCAAATGAAAGAATTATCCATACAAGCACTTGATTCCGATTGTTTAATTTATATGGAATCTGTATGCTATAGTCATCCAATCTGAATAATTTCTTCGGAGATTACATCGTAGCCTTAAATAATAATTCTTGCCAAATTTCGTAAAGATACCTCGTAAATTAAAGAGTTTTCCATACAAGCATTTAATTCCGATTGTTCAATTTGTATGGAATCTATTTGCTATAGTCATCCGCTCTGAATAATTTCTCCGGAGATTACATCGTAGCCTTAAATAATAATTCGTGCCAAATTTCGTAAAGATACCTCGTCAAATGAAAGAGTTTTCCATACAAGAACTTGATTCCGATTGTTCAATTTGTATGGAATCTATATGCTATAGTCATCCGCTCTGAATAATTTCTTCGGAGATTACATCGTAGCTTTAAATAATAATTCATGCCAAATTTCGTAAAGATACCTCGTCAAATGAAAGAGTTTTCCATACAATCACTTGATTCCGATTATTCAGTTTGTATGCAGCTATATGCTATAATCATCCGAACTTTATTATTTCTTTGGACATTACATTGTTGTCTTAACTGACAATCCGTGCCAAATTTCGTAAAGATACCTCGTCAAATGAAAGAATTATCCATACAAGCACTTGATTCCGATTGTTCAATTTATATGGAATCTATATGCTATAGTCATCCGATCTGAATAATTTCTTCGGAGATTACATCGTAGCCTTAAATAATAATTCTTGCCAAATTTCGTAAAGATACCTCGTCAAATGAAAGAGTTTTTAATACAAGCACTTGATTCCGATTGTTCAATTTGTATGGAATCTATATGCTATAGTCATCCGCTCTGAATAATTTCTTCGGAGATTACATCGTAGCCTTAAATAAAAATTCGCGCCAAATTTCGTAAAGATACCTAGTCACATGAAAGAGTTTTCTATACAAGAACTTGGTTCCGATTGTTCAATTTGTATGGAATCTATATGCTATAGTCATCCGCTCTGAATGATTTCTTCGGAGATTACATCGTAGCCTTAAGTTATAATTCGTGCCAAACTTCGTAAAGATACCTCGCCAAATGAAAGAGTTTTCCATACAAGAACTTGATTCCGATTGTTCAATTTGTATGGAATCTATATGCTATAGTCATCCGAACTTTATTATTTCTTTGGAGATAACATTGTTGTCTTAACTGACAATCCGTGCCAAATTTCGTAAAGATACCTCGTCAAATGAAAGAGTTTTCCATACAAGAACTTGATTCCGATTGTTCAATTTGTATGGAATCTATATGCTATAATCATCCGAACTTTATTATTTCTTTGGAGATTACATTCTTGCCTTAACCGACAATCCGTGCCAAATTTCGGGAAGATACCTCGTCAAATGAAAGAATTATCCATACAAGCACTTGATTCCGATTGTTCAATTTATATGGAATCTGTATGCTATAGTCATCCGCTCTGAATGATTTCTTCGGAGATTACATCGTAGCCTTAAGTTATAATTCGTGCCAAACTTCGTAAAGATACCTCGTCAAATGAAAGAGTTTTCCATACAAGAACTTGATTCCGATTGTTCAATTTGTATGGAATCTATATGCTATAGTCATCCGCTCTGAATGATTTCTTCGGAGATTACATCGTAGCCTTAAGTTATAATTCGTGCCAAACTTCGTAAAGATACCTCGCCAAATGAAAGAGTTTTCCATACAAGAACTTGATTCCGATTGTTCAATTTGTATGGAATCTATATGCTATAGTCATCCGCTCTGAATAATTTCTTCGGAGATTACATCGTAGCCTTGAATAATAATTCGAGCCAAATTTCGTAAAGATACCTCGTCAAATGAAAGAGTTTTCCATACAAGCATTTAATTCCGATTGTTCAATTTGTATGGAATCTATATGCTATAGTCATCCGCTCTAAATAATTTCTTCGGAGATTACATCGTAGCCTTAAATAATAATTCGTGCCAAATTTCGTAAAGATACCTCGTCAAATGAAAGAATTTTCCATACAATCACTTGATTCCGATTATTCAGTTTGTATGGCAGCTATATGCTATAATGATCCGAACTTTATTATTTCTTCGGAGATTACATTCTTGCCTTAACTGACAATCCGTGCCAAATTTCGTAAAGATACCTCGTCAAATGAAAGAATTATCCATACAAGCACTTGATTCCGATTGTTTAATTTATATGGAATCTGTATGCTATAGTCATCCAATCTGAATAATTTCTTCGGAGATTACATCGTAGCCTTAAATAATAATTCTTGCCAAATTTCGTAAAGATACCTCGTAAATTAAAGAGTTTTCCATACAAGCATTTAATTCCGATTGTTCAATTTGTATGGAATCTATTTGCTATAGTCATCCGCTCTGAATAATTTCTCTGGAGATTAGATCGTAGCCTTAAATAATAATTCGTGCCAAATTTCGTAAGGATACCTCGTCAAATGAAAGAGTTTTCCATACAAGAACTTGATTCCGATTGTTCAATTTGTATGGAATCTATATGCTTTAGTCATCCGCTCTGAATAATTTCTTCGGAGATTACATCGTAGCTTTAAATAATAATTCATGCCAAATTTCGTAAAGATACCTCGTCAAATGAAAGAGTTTTCCATACAATCACTTGATTCCGATTATTCAGTTTGTATGGCAGCTATATTGTATAATCATCCGAACTTTATTATTTCTTCGGAGATTACATTCTTGCCTTAACTGACAATCCGTGCCAAATTTCGTGAAGAAACCTCGTCAAATGAAAGAATTATCCATACAAGCACTTGATTCCGATTGTTCAATTTATATGGAATCTGTATGCTATAGTCATCCAATCTAAATAATTTCTTCGGAGATTACATCGTAGCCTTAAATAATAAATTTTGCCAAATTTCGTAAAGATACCTCGTAAATTAAAGAGTTTTCCATACAATCATTTAATTCCGATTGTTCAATTTGTATGGAATCTATTTGCTATAGTCATCCGCTCTGAATAATTTCTCTGGAGATTAGATCGTAGCCTTAAATAATAATTCGTGCCAAATTTCGTAAGGATACCTCGTCAAATGAAAGAGTTTTCCATACAAGAACTTGATTCCGATTGTTCAATTTGTATGGAATCTATATGCTTTAGTCATCCGCTCTGAATAATTTCTTCGGAGATTACATCGTAGCTTTAAATAATAATTCGTGCCAAATTTCGTAAAGATACCTCGTCAAATGAAAGAGTTTTCCATACAAGAACTTGATTCCGATTGTTCAGTTTGTATGCAGCTATATGCTATAATCATCCGAACTTTATTATTTCTTTGGACATTACATTGTTGTCTTAACTGACAATCCGTGCCAAATTTCGTAAAGATACCTCGTCAAATGAAAGAATTATCCATACAAGCATTTAATTCCGATTGTTCAATTTGTATGGAATCTATTTGCTATAGTCATCCGCTCTGAATAATTTCTCCGGAGATTACATCGTAGCCTTAAATAATAATTCGTGCCAAATTTCGTAAAGATACCTCGACAAATGAAAGAGTTTTCCATTCAAGCACTTGATTCCGATTATTCAGTTTGTATGGCAGCTATATGCTATAGTCATCCGAACTTTATTATTTCTTTGGAGATAACGTTGTTGTCTTAACTGACAATCCGTGCCAAATTTCGTAAAGATACCTCGTCAAGTGAAAGAATTATCCATACAAGCACTTGATTCCGATTGTTCAATTTATATGCAGCTATATGCTATAATCATCCGAACTTTATTATTTCTTTGGACATTACATTGTTGTCTTAACTGACAATCCGTGCCAAATTTCGTAAAGATACCTCGTCAAATGAAAGAATTATCCATACAAGCACTTGATTCCGATTGTTCAATTTATATGGAATCTGTATGCTATAGTCATCGAATTTGAATAATTTCTTCGGAGATTACATCGTAGCTTTAAATAATAATTCATGCCAAATTTCGTAAAGATACCTCGACAAATGAAAGAGTTTTCCATTCAAGCACTTGATTCCGATTATTCAGTTTGTATGGCAGCTATATGCTATAGTCATCCGAACTTTATTATTTCTTTGGAGATAACGTTGTTGTCTTAACTGACAATCCGTGCCAAATTTCGTAAAGATACCTCGTCAAGTGAAAGAATTATCCATACAAGCACTTGATTCCGATTGTTCAATTTATATGCAGCTATATGCTATAATCATCCGAACTTTATTATTTCTTTGGACATTACATTGTTGTCTTAACTGACAATCCGTGCCAAATTTCGTAAAGATACCTCGTCAAATGAAAGAATTATCCATACAAGCACTTGATTCCGATTGTTCAATTTATATGGAATCTGTATGCTATAGTCATCGAATTTGAATAATTTCTTCGGAGATTACATCGTAGCCTTAAATAATAATTCTTGCCAAATTTCGTAAAGATACCTCGTAAATTAAAGAGTTTTCCATACAAGCATTTAATTCCGATTGTTCAATTTGTATGGAATCTATTTGCTATAGTCATCCGCTCTGAATAATTTCTCCGGAGATTACATCGTAGCCTTAAATAATAATTCGTGCCAAATTTCGTAAAGATACCTCGTCAAATGAAAGAGTTTTCCATACAAGAACTTGATTCCGATTGTTCAATTTGTATGGAATCTATATGCTATAGTCATCCGCTCTGAATAATTTCTTCGGAGATTACATCGTAGCTTTAAATAATAATTCATGCCAAATTTCGTAAAGATACCTCGTCAAATGAAAGAGTTTTCCATACAATCACTTGATTCCGATTATTCAGTTTGTATGCAGCTATATGCTATAATCATCCGAACTTTATTATTTCTTTGGACATTACATTGTTGTCTTAACTGACAATCCGTGCCAAATTTCGTAAAGATACCTCGTCAAATGAAAGAATTATCCATACAAGCACTTGATTCCGATTGTTCAATTTATATGGAATCTATATGCTATAGTCATCCGATCTGAATAATTTCTTCGGAGATTACATCGTAGCCTTAAATAATAATTCTTGCCAAATTTCGTAAAGATACCTCGTCAAATGAAAGAGTTTTTAATACAAGCACTTGATTCCGATTGTTCAATTTGTATGGAATCTATTTGCTATAGTCATCCGCTCTGAATAATTTCTCCGGAGATTACATCGTAGCCTTAAATAATAATTCGTGCCAAATTTCGTAAAGATACCTCGTCAAATGAAAGAATTATCCATACAAGCACTTGATTCCGATTGTTCAATTTATATGGAATCTATATGCTATAGTCATCCGATCTGAATAATTTCTTCGGAGATTACATCGTAGCCTTAAATAATAATTCTTGCCAAATTTCGTAAAGATACCTCGTCAAATGAAAGAGTTTTCCATACAATCACTTGATTCCGATTATTCAGTTTGTATGGCAGCTATATGCTATAATCATCCGAACTTTATTATTTCTTCGGAGATTCCATTCTTGCCTTAACTGACAATCCGTGCCAAATTTCGTAAAGATACCTCGTCAAATGAAAGAGTTTTCCATACAATCACTTGATTCCGATTATTCAGTTTGTATGGCAGCTATATGCTATAATCATCCGAACTTTATTATTTCTTTGGAGATTACATTCTTGCCTTAACCGACAATCCGTGCCAAATTTCGGGAAGAAACCTCGTCAAATGAAAGACTTTTTCATACAAGCACTTGATTCCAATTATTCAGTTTGTATGGCAGCTATATGCTATAGTCATCCGAACTTTATTATTTCTTTGGAGATAACATTGTTGTCTTAACTGACAATCCGTGCCAAATTTTGTAAAGATACCTCGTCAAATGAAAGAATTATCCATACAAGCGCTTGATTCCGATTGTTCAATTTATATGGAATCTGTATGCTATAGTCATCCAATCTGAATAATTTCTTCGGAGATTACATCGTAGCCTTAAATAATAATTCTTGCCAAATTTCGTAAAGATACCTCGCAAATTAAAGAGTTTTCCATACAAGCATTTAATTCCGATTGTTCAATTTGTATGGAATCTATTTGCTATAGTCATCCGCTCTGAATAATTTCTCCGGAGATTACATTGTAGCCATAAATAATAATTCGTGCCAAATTTCGTAAAGATACCTCGTCAAATGAAAGAGTTTTCCATACAAGAACTTGATTCCGATTGTTCAATTTGTATGGAATCTATATGCTATAGTCATCCGCTCTGAATAATTTCTTCGGAGATTACATCGTAACTTTAAATAATAATTCGTGCCAAATTTCGTAAAGATACCTCGACAAATGAAAGAGTTTTCCATTCAAGCACTTGATTCCGATTATTCAGTTTGTATGGCAGCTATATGCTATAGTCATCCGAACTTTATTATTTCTTTGGAGATAACATTGTTGTCTTAACTGACAATCCGTGCCAAATTTCGTAAAGATACCTCGTCAAATGAAAGAATTATCCATACAAGCACTTGATTCCGATTGTTCAATTTATATGGAATATGTATGCTATAGTCATCCAATCTGAATAATTTCTTCGGAGATTACATCGTAGCCTTAAATAATAATTCTTGCCAAATTTCGTAAAGATACCTCGTAAATTAAAGAGTTTTCCATACAAGGATTTAATTCCGATTGTTCAATTTGTATGGAATCTATTTGCTATAGTCATCCGCTCTGAATAATTTCTCCGGAGATTACATCGTAGCCTTAAATAATAATTCGTGCCAAATTTCGTAAAGATACCTCGTCAAATGAAAGAGTTTTCCATACAAGAACTTGATTCCGATTGTTCAATTTGTATGGAATCTATATGCTATAGTCATCCGCTCTGAATAATTTCTTCGGAGATTACATCGTAGCTTTAAATAATAATTCATGCCAAATTTCGTAAAGATACCTCGTCAAATGAAAGAGTTTTCCATACAATCACTTGATTCCGATTATTCAGTTTGTATGGCAGCTATATGCTATAATCATCCGAACTTTATTATTTCTTCGGAGATTCCATTCTTGCCTTAACTGACAATCCGTGCCAAATTTCGTAAAGATACCTCGTCAAATGAAAGAGTTTTCCATACAATCACTTGATTCCGATTATTCAGTTTGTATGGCAGCTATATGCTATAGTCATCCGAACTTTATTATTTCTTTGGAGATTACATTCTTGCCTTAACTGACAATCCGTGCCAAATTTCGGGAAGAAACCTCGTCAAATGAAAGACTTTTTCATACAAGCACTTGATTCCAATTATTCAGTTTGTATGGCAGCTATATGCTATAGTCGTCCGAACTTTATTATTTCTTTGGAGATAACATTGTTGTCTTAACTGACAATCCGTGCCAAATTTTGTAAAGATACCTCGTCAAATGAAAGAATTATCCATACAAGCACTTGATTCCGATTGTTCAATTTATATGGAATCTGTATGCTATAGTCATCCAATCTGAATAATTTCTTCGGAGATTACATCGTAGCCTTAAATAATAATTCTTGCCAAATTTCGTAAAGATACCTCGTAAATTAAAGAGTTTTCCATACAAGCATTTAATTCCGATTGTTCAATTTGTATGGAATCTATTTGCTATAGTCATCCGCTCTGAATAATTTCTCCGGAGATTACATCGTAGCCTTAAATAATAATTCGTGCCAAATTTCGTAAGGATACTTCGTCAAATGAAAGAGTTTTCCATACAAGAACTAGATTCCGATTGTTCAATTTGTATGGAATCTATATGCTATAGTCATCCGCTCTGAATAATTTCTTCGGAGATTACATCGTAGCTTTAAATAATAATTCATGCCAAATTTCGTAAAGATACCTCGACAAATGAAAGAGTTTTCCATTCAAGCACTTGATTCCGATTATTCAGTTTGTATGGCAGCTATATGCTATAGTCATCCGAACTTTATTATTTCTTTGGAGATAACATTGTTGTCTTAACTGACAATCCGTGCCAATTTTCGTAAAGATACCTCGTCAAATGAAAGAATTATCCATACAAGCACTTGATTCCGATTGTTCAATTTATATGGAATCTGTATGCTATAGTCATCCAATCTGAATAAGTTCTTCGGAGATTACATCGTAGCCTTAAATTATAATTCTTGCCAAATTTCGTAAAGATACCTCGTAAATTAAAGAGTTTTCCATACAAGCATTTAATTCCGATTGTTCAATTTGTATGGAATCTATTTGCTATAGTCATCTGCTCTGAATAATTTCTCCGGAGATTACATCGTAGCCTTAAATAATAATTCGTGCCAAATTTCGTAAAGATACCTCGTCAAATGAAAGAGTTTTCCATACAAGAACTTGATTCCGATTGTTTAATTTGTATGGAATCTATATGCTATAGTCATCCGCTCTGAATAATTTCTTCGGAGATTACATCGTAGCTTTAAATAATAATTCATGCCAAATTTCGTAAAGATACCTCGTCAAATGAAAGAGTTTTCCATACAATCACTTGATTCCGATTATTCAGTTTGTATGGCAGCTATATGCTATAATCATCCGAACTTTATTATTTTTTTGGACATTACATTGTTGTCTTAACTGACAATCCGTGCCAAATTTCGTAAAGATACCTCGTCAAATGAAAGAATTATCCATACAAGCACTTGATTCCGATTGTTCAATTTATATGGAATCTATATGCTATAGTCATCCGATCTGAATAATTTCTTCGGAGATTACATCGTAGCCTTAAATAATAATTCGTGCCAAATTTCGTAAAGATACCTCGTCAAATAAAAGAGTTTTCCATACAAGCACTTGATTCCGATTGTTCAATTTGTATGGAATCTATATGCTATAGTCATCCGCTCTGAATAATTTCTTCGGAGATTACATCGTAGCCTTAAATAATAATTCGCGCCAAATTTCGTAAAGATACCTAGTCACATGAAAGAGTTTTCTATACAAGAACTTGATTCCGATTGTTCAATTTGTATGGAATCTATATGCTATAGTCATCCGCTCTGAATGATTTCTTCGGAGATTACATCATAGCCTTAAGTTATAATTCGTGCCAAACTTCGTAAAGATACCTCGCCAAATGAAAGAGTTTTCCACACAAGAACTTGATTCCGATTGTTCAATTTGTATGGAATCTATATGCTATAGTCATCCGCTCTGAATAATTTCTTCGGAGATTACATCGTAGCCTTAAATAATAATTCGAGCCAAATTTCGTAAAGATACCTCGTCAAATGAAAGAGTTTTCCATACAAGCATTTAATTCCGATTGTTCAATTTGTATGGAATCTATATGCTATAGTCATCCGCTCTAAATAATTTCTTCGGAGATTACATCGTAGCCTTAAATAATAATTCGTGCCAAATTTCGTAAAGATATCTCGTCAAATGAAAGAGTTTTCCATACAAGAACTTGATTCCGATTGTTCAATTTGTATGGAATCTATATGCTTTAGTCATCCGCTCTGAATAATTTCTTCGGAGATTACATCGTAGCTTTAAATAATAATTCATGCCAAATTTCGTAAAGATACCTCGCCAAATGAAAGAGTTTTCCATACAATCACTTGATTCCGATTATTCAGTTTGTATGGCAGCTATATGCTATAATCATCCGAACTTTATTATTTCTTCGGAGATCACATTCTTGCCTTAACTGACAATCCGTGCCAAATTTCGTGAAGAAACCTCGTCAAATGAAAGAGTTTTTCATACAAGCACTTGATTCCAATTATTCAGTTTGTATGGCAGCTATATGCTATAGTCATCCGAACTTTATTATTTCTTTGGAGATAACATTGTTGTCTTAACTGACAATCCGTGCCAAATTTCGTAAAGATACCTCGTCAAATGAAAGAATTATCCATACAAGCACTTGATTCCGATTGTTCAATTTATATGGAATCTGTATGCTATAGTCATCCAATCTGAATAATTTCTTCGGAGATTACATCGTAGCCTTAAATAATAATTCTTGCCAAATTTCGTAAAGATACCTCGTAAATTAAAGAGTTTTCCATACAAGCATTTAATTCCGATTGTTCAATTTGTATGGAATCTATTTGCTATAGTCATCCGCTCTGAATAATTTCTCCGGAGATTACATCGTAGCCTTAAATAATAATTCGTGCCAAATTTCGTAAAGATATCTCGTCAAATGAAAGAGTTTTCCATACAAGAACTTGATTCCGATTGTTCAATTTGTATGGAATCTATATGTTATAGTCATCCGCTCTGAATAATTTCTTCTTAGATTACATCGTAGCTTTAAATAATAATTCATGCCAAATTTCGTAAAGATACCTCGTCAAATGAAAGAGTTTTCCATACAAGCACTTGATTCCGATTATTCAGTTTGTATGGCAGCTATATGCTATAATCATCCGAACTTTATTATTTCTTCGGAGATTACATTCTTGCTTTAACTGACAAGCCGTGCCAAATTTCGTAAAGATACCTCGTCAAATGAAAGAATTATCCATACAAGCACTTGATTCCGATTGTTCAATTTGTATGGAATCTATATGCTATAGTCATCCGCTCTGAATAATTTCTTCGGAGATTACATCGTAGCCTTAAATAATAATTCGTGCCAAATTTCGTAAAGATACCTAGTCAAATGAAAGAGTTTTCTATACAAGAACTTGATTCCGATTGTTCAATTTGTATGGAATCTATATGCTATAGTCATCCGCTCTGAATGATTTATTCGGAGATTACATCGTAGCCTTAAGTTATAATTCGTGCCAAATTTCGTAAAGATACCTCGTCAAATGAAAGAGTTTTCCATACAAGAACTTGATTCCAATTATTCAGTTTGTATGGAATCTATATGCTATAGTCATCCGCTCTGAATAATTTCTTCGGAGATTACATCGTAGCTTTAAATAATAATTCATGCCAAATTTCGTAAAGATACCTCGACAAATGAAAGAGTTTTCCATTCAAGCACTTGATTCCGATTATTCAGTTTGTATGGCAGCTATATGCTATAGTCATCCGAACTTTATTATTTCTTTGAAGATAACATTGTTGTCTTAACTGACAATCCGTGCCAAATTTCGTAAAGATACCTCGTCAAATGAAAGAATTATCCATACAAGCACTTGATTCCGATTGTTCAATTTGTATGGAATCTATATGCTATAGTCATCCGCTCTGAATAATTTCTTCGGAGATTACATCGTAGCCTTAAATAATAATTCGAGCCAAATTTCGTAAAGATACCTCGTCAAATGAAAGAGTTTTCCATACAAGCATTTAATTCCGATTGTTCAATTTGTATGGAATCTATATGCTATAGTCATCCGCTCTAAATAATTTCTTCGGAGATTACATCGTAGCCTTAAATAATAATTCGTGCCAAATTTCGTAAAGATATCTCGTCAAATGAAAGAGTTTTCCATACAAGAACTTGATTCCGATTGTTCAATTTGTATGGAATCTATATGCTTTAGTCATCCGCTCTGAATAATTTCTTCGGAGATTACATCGTAGCTTTAAATAATAATTCATGCCAAATTTCGTAAAGATACCTCGACAAATGAAAGAGTTTTCCATTCAAGCACTTGATTCCGATTATTCAGTTTGTATGGCAGCTATATGCTATAGTCATCCGAACTTTATTATTTCTTTGAAGATAACATTGTTGTCTTAACTGACAATCCGTGCCAAATTTCGTAAAGATACCTCGCCAAATGAAAGAGTTTTCCACACAAGAACTTGATTCCGATTGTTCAATTTGTATGGAATCTATATGCTTTAGTCATCCGCTCTGAATAATTTCTTCGGAGATTACATCGTAGCTTTAAATAATAATTCATGCCAAATTTCGTAAAGATACCTCGCCAAATGAAAGAGTTTTCCATACAATCACTTGATTCCGATTATTCAGTTTGTATGGCAGCTATATGCTATAGTCATCCGCTCTAAATAATTTCTTCGGAGATTACATCGTAGCCTTAAATAATAATTCGTGCCAAATTTCGTAAAGATATCTCGTCAAATGAAAGAGTTTTCCATACAAGAACTTGATTCCGATTGTTCAATTTGTATGGAATCTATATGCTTTAGTCATCCGCTCTGAATAATTTCTTCGGAGATTACATCGTAGCTTTAAATAATAATTCATGCCAAATTTCGTAAAGATACCTCGCCAAATGAAAGAGTTTTCCATACAATCACTTGATTCCGATTATTCAGTTTGTATGGCAGCTATATGCTATAGTCATCCGAACTTTATTATTTCTTTGAAGATAACATTGTTGTCTTAACTGACAATCCGTGCCAAATTTCGTAAAGATACCTCGCCAAATGAAAGAGTTTTCCACACAAGAACTTGATTCCGATTGTTCAATTTGTATGGAATCTATATGCTTTAGTCATCCGCTCTGAATAATTTCTTCGGAGATTACATCGTAGCCTTAAATAATAATTCGAGCCAAATTTCGTAAAGATACCTCGTCAAATGAAAGAGTTTTCCATACAAGCATTTAATTCCGATTGTTCAATTTGTATGGAATCTATATGCTATAGTCATCCGCTCTAAATAATTTCTTCGGAGATTACATCGTAGCCTTAAATAATAATTCGTGCCAAATTTCGTAAAGATATCTCGTCAAATGAAAGAGTTTTCCATACAAGAACTTGATTCCGATTGTTCAATTTGTATGGAATCTATATGCTTTAGTCATCCGCTCTGAATAATTTCTTCGGAGATTACATCGTAGCTTTAAATAATAATTCATGCCAAATTTCGTAAAGATACCTCGCCAAATGAAAGAGTTTTCCATACAATCACTTGATTCCGATTATTCAGTTTGTATGGCAGCTATATGCTATAATCATCCGAACTTTATTATTTCTTCGGAGATCACATTCTTGCCTTAACTGACAATCCGTGCCAAATTTCGTGAAGAAACCTCGTCAAATGAAAGAGTTTTTCATACAAGCACTTGATTCCAATTATTCAGTTTGTATGGCAGCTATATGCTATAGTCATCCGAACTTTATTATTTCTTTGGAGATAACATTGTTGTCTTAACTGACAATCCGTGCCAAATTTCGTAAAGATACCTCGTCAAATGAAAGAATTATCCATACAAGCACTTGATTCCGATTGTTCAATTTATATGGAATCTGTATGCTATAGTCATCCAATCTGAATAATTTCTTCGGAGATTACATCGTAGCCTTAAATAATAATTCTTGCCAAATTTCGTAAAGATACCTCGTAAATTAAAGAGTTTTCCATACAAGCATTTAATTCCGATTGTTCAATTTGTATGGAATCTATTTGCTATAGTCATCCGCTCTGAATAATTTCTCCGGAGATTACATCGTAGCCTTAAATAATAATTCGTGCCAAATTTCGTAAAGATATCTCGTCAAATGAAAGAGTTTTCCATACAAGAACTTGATTCCGATTGTTCAATTTGTATGGAATCTATATGTTATAGTCATCCGCTCTGAATAATTTCTTCTTAGATTACATCGTAGCTTTAAATAATAATTCATGCCAAATTTCGTAAAGATACCTCGTCAAATGAAAGAGTTTTCCATACAAGCACTTGATTCCGATTATTCAGTTTGTATGGCAGCTATATGCTATAATCATCCGAACTTTATTATTTCTTCGGAGATTACATTCTTGCTTTAACTGACAAGCCGTGCCAAATTTCGTAAAGATACCTCGTCAAATGAAAGAATTATCCATACAAGCACTTGATTCCGATTGTTCAATTTGTATGGAATCTATATGCTATAGTCATCCGCTCTGAATAATTTCTTCGGAGATTACATCGTAGCCTTAAATAATAATTCGTGCCAAATTTCGTAAAGATACCTAGTCAAATGAAAGAGTTTTCTATACAAGAACTTGATTCCGATTGTTCAATTTGTATGGAATCTATATGCTATAGTCATCCGCTCTGAATGATTTATTCGGAGATTACATCGTAGCCTTAAGTTATAATTCGTGCCAAATTTCGTAAAGATACCTCGTCAAATGAAAGAGTTTTCCATACAAGAACTTGATTCCAATTATTCAGTTTGTATGGAATCTATATGCTATAGTCATCCGCTCTGAATAATTTCTTCGGAGATTACATCGTAGCTTTAAATAATAATTCATGCCAAATTTCGTAAAGATACCTCGACAAATGAAAGAGTTTTCCATTCAAGCACTTGATTCCGATTATTCAGTTTGTATGGCAGCTATATGCTATAGTCATCCGAACTTTATTATTTCTTTGAAGATAACATTGTTGTCTTAACTGACAATCCGTGCCAAATTTCGTAAAGATACCTCGTCAAATGAAAGAATTATCCATACAAGCACTTGATTCCGATTGTTCAATTTGTATGGAATCTATATGCTATAGTCATCCGCTCTGAATAATTTCTTCGGAGATTACATCGTAGCCTTAAATAATAATTCGAGCCAAATTTCGTAAAGATACCTCGTCAAATGAAAGAGTTTTCCATACAAGCATTTAATTCCGATTGTTCAATTTGTATGGAATCTATATGCTATAGTCATCCGCTCTAAATAATTTCTTCGGAGATTACATCGTAGCCTTAAATAATAATTCGTGCCAAATTTCGTAAAGATATCTCGTCAAATGAAAGAGTTTTCCATACAAGAACTTGATTCCGATTGTTCAATTTGTATGGAATCTATATGCTTTAGTCATCCGCTCTGAATAATTTCTTCGGAGATTACATCGTAGCTTTAAATAATAATTCATGCCAAATTTCGTAAAGATACCTCGACAAATGAAAGAGTTTTCCATTCAAGCACTTGATTCCGATTATTCAGTTTGTATGGCAGCTATATGCTATAGTCATCCGAACTTTATTATTTCTTTGAAGATAACATTGTTGTCTTAACTGACAATCCGTGCCAAATTTCGTAAAGATACCTCGCCAAATGAAAGAGTTTTCCACACAAGAACTTGATTCCGATTGTTCAATTTGTATGGAATCTATATGCTATAGTCATCCGCTCTGAATAATTTCTTCGGAGATTACATCGTAGCCTTAAATAATAATTCGAGCCAAATTTCGTAAAGATACCTCGTCAAATGAAAGAGTTTTCCATACAAGCATTTAATTCCGATTGTTCAATTTGTATGGAATCTATATGCTATAGTCATCCGAACTTTATTATTTCTTTGAAGATAACATTGTTGTCTTAACTGACAATCCGTGCCAAATTTCGTAAAGATACCTCGTCAAATGAAAGAATTATCCATACAAGCACTTGATTCCGATTGTTCAATTTGTATGGAATCTATATGCTATAGTCATCCGCTCTGAATAATTTCTTCGGAGATTACATCGTAGCCTTAAATAATAATTCGAGCCAAATTTCGTAAAGATACCTCGTCAAATGAAAGAGTTTTCCATACAAGCATTTAATTCCGATTGTTCAATTTGTATGGAATCTATATGCTATAGTCATCCGCTCTAAATAATTTCTTCGGAGATTACATCGTAGCCTTAAATAATAATTCGTGCCAAATTTCGTAAAGATATCTCGTCAAATGAAAGAGTTTTCCATACAAGAACTTGATTCCGATTGTTCAATTTGTATGGAATCTATATGCTTTAGTCATCCGCTCTGAATAATTTCTTCGGAGATTACATCGTAGCCTTAAATAATAATTCGTGCCAAATTTCGTAAAGATACCTAGTCAAATGAAAGAGTTTTCTATACAAGAACTTGATTCCGATTGTTCAATTTGTATGGAATCTATATGCTATAGTCATCCGCTCTGAATGATTTATTCGGAGATTACATCGTAGCCTTAAGTTATAATTCGTGCCAAATTTCGTAAAGATACCTCGTCAAATGAAAGAGTTTTCCATACAAGAACTTGATTCCAATTATTCAGTTTGTATGGAATCTATATGCTATAGTCATCCGCTCTGAATAATTTCTTCGGAGATTACATCGTAGCTTTAAATAATAATTCATGCCAAATTTCGTAAAGATACCTCGACAAATGAAAGAGTTTTCCATTCAAGCACTTGATTCCGATTATTCAGTTTGTATGGCAGCTATATGCTATAGTCATCCGAACTTTATTATTTCTTTGAAGATAACATTGTTGTCTTAACTGACAATCCGTGCCAAATTTCGTAAAGATACCTCGTCAAATGAAAGAATTATCCATACAAGCACTTGATTCCGATTGTTCAATTTGTATGGAATCTATATGCTATAGTCATCCGCTCTGAATAATTTCTTCGGAGATTACATCGTAGCCTTAAATAATAATTCGTGCCAAATTTCGTAAAGATACCTAGTCAAATGAAAGAGTTTTCTATACAAGAACTTGATTCCGATTGTTCAATTTGTATGGAATCTATATGCTATAGTCATCCGCTCTGAATGATTTATTCGGAGATTACATCGTAGCCTTAAGTTATAATTCGTGCCAAATTTCGTAAAGATACCTCGTCAAATGAAAGAGTTTTCCATACAAGAACTTGATTCCAATTATTCAGTTTGTATGGAATCTATATGCTATAGTCATCCGCTCTGAATAATTTCTTCGGAGATTACATCGTAGCTTTAAATAATAATTCATGCCAAATTTCGTAAAGATACCTCGACAAATGAAAGAGTTTTCCATTCAAGCACTTGATTCCGATTATTCAGTTTGTATGGCAGCTATATGCTATAGTCATCCGAACTTTATTATTTCTTTGAAGATAACATTGTTGTCTTAACTGACAATCCGTGCCAAATTTCGTAAAGATACCTCGCCAAATGAAAGAGTTTTCCACACAAGAACTTGATTCCGATTGTTCAATTTGTATGGAATCTATATGCTATAGTCATCCGCTCTGAATAATTTCTTCGGAGATTACATCGTAGCCTTAAATAATAATTCGAGCCAAATTTCGTAAAGATACCTCGTCAAATGAAAGAGTTTTCCATACAAGCATTTAATTCCGATTGTTCAATTTGTATGGAATCTATATGCTATAGTCATCCGCTCTAAATAATTTCTTCGGAGATTACATCGTAGCCTTAAATAATAATTCGTGCCAAATTTCGTAAAGATATCTCGTCAAATGAAAGAGTTTTCCATACAAGAACTTGATTCCGATTGTTCAATTTGTATGGAATCTATATGCTTTAGTCATCCGCTCTGAATAATTTCTTCGGAGATTACATCGTAGCTTTAAATAATAATTCATGCCAAATTTTGTAAAGATACCTCGCCAAATGAAAGAGTTTTCCATACAATCACTTGATTCCGATTATTCAGTTTGTATGGCAGCTATATGCTATAATCATCCGAACTTTATTATTTCTTCGGAGATCACATTCTTGCCTTAACTGACAATCCGTGCCAAATTTCGTGAAGAAACCTCGTCAAATGAAAGAGTTTTTCATACAAGCACTTGATTCCAATTATTCAGTTTGTATGGCAGCTATATGCTATAGTCATCCGAACTTTATTATTTCTTTGGAGATAACATTGTTGTCTTAACTGACAATCCGTGCCAAATTTCGTAAAGATACCTCGTCAAATGAAAGAATTATCCATACAAGCACTTGATTCCGATTGTTCAATTTATATGGAATCTGTATGCTATAGTCATCCAATCTGAATAATTTCTTCGGAGATTACATCGTAGCCTTAAATAATAATTCTTGCCAAATTTCGTAAAGATACCTCGTAAATTAAAGAGTTTTCCATACAAGCATTTAATTCCGATTGTTCAATTTGTATGGAATCTATTTGCTATAGTCATCCGCTCTGAATAATTTCTCCGGAGATTACATCGTAGCCTTAAATAATAATTCGTGCCAAATTTCGTAAAGATATCTCGTCAAATGAAAGAGTTTTCCATACAAGAACTTGATTCCGATTGTTCAATTTGTATGGAATCTATATGTTATAGTCATCCGCTCTGAATAATTTCTTCTTAGATTACATCGTAGCTTTAAATAATAATTCATGCCAAATTTCGTAAAGATACCTCGTCAAATGAAAGAGTTTTCCATACAAGCACTTGATTCCGATTATTCAGTTTGTATGGCAGCTATATGCTATAATCATCCGAACTTTATTATTTCTTCGGAGATTACATTCTTGCTTTAACTGACAAGCCGTGCCAAATTTCGTAAAGATACCTCGTCAAATGAAAGAATTATCCATACAAGCACTTGATTCCGATTGTTCAATTTGTATGGAATCTATATGCTATAGTCATCCGCTCTGAATAATTTCTTCGGAGATTACATCGTAGCTTTAAATAATAATTCATGCCAAATTTCGTAAAGATACCTCGTCAAATGAAAGAGTTTTCCATACAATCACTTGATTCCGATTATTCAGTTTGTATGGCAGCTATATGCTATAATCATCCGAACTTTATTATTTTTTTGGACATTACATTGTTGTCTTAACTGACAATCCGTGCCAAATTTCGTAAAGATACCTCGTCAAATGAAAGAATTATCCATACAAGCACTTGATTCCGATTGTTCAATTTATATGGAATCTATATGCTATAGTCATCCGATCTGAATAATTTCTTCGGAGATTACATCGTAGCCTTAAATAATAATTCGTGCCAAATTTCGTAAAGATACCTCGTCAAATAAAAGAGTTTTCCATACAAGCACTTGATTCCGATTGTTCAATTTGTATGGAATCTATATGCTATAGTCATCCGCTCTGAATAATTTCTTCGGAGATTACATCGTAGCCTTAAATAATAATTCGCGCCAAATTTCGTAAAGATACCTAGTCACATGAAAGAGTTTTCTATACAAGAACTTGATTCCGATTGTTCAATTTGTATGGAATCTATATGCTATAGTCATCCGCTCTGAATGATTTCTTCGGAGATTACATCATAGCCTTAAGTTATAATTCGTGCCAAACTTCGTAAAGATACCTCGCCAAATGAAAGAGTTTTCCATACAAGAACTTGATTCCAATTATTCAGTTTGTATGGAATCTATATGCTATAGTCATCCGCTCTGAATAATTTCTTCGGAGATTACATCGTAGCTTTAAATAATAATTCATGCCAAATTTCGTAAAGATACCTCGTCAAATGAAAGAGTTTTCCATACAATCACTTGATTCCGATTATTCAGTTTGTATGGCAGCTATATGCTATAATCATCCGAACTTTATTATTTTTTTGGACATTACATTGTTGTCTTAACTGACAATCCGTGCCAAATTTCGTAAAGATACCTCGTCAAATGAAAGAATTATCCATACAAGCACTTGATTCCGATTGTTCAATTTATATGGAATCTATATGCTATAGTCATCCGATCTGAATAATTTCTTCGGAGATTACATCGTAGCCTTAAATAATAATTCGTGCCAAATTTCGTAAAGATACCTCGTCAAATAAAAGAGTTTTCCATACAAGCACTTGATTCCGATTGTTCAATTTGTATGGAATCTATATGCTATAGTCATCCGCTCTGAATAATTTCTTCGGAGATTACATCGTAGCCTTAAATAATAATTCGAGCCAAATTTCGTAAAGATACCTCGTCAAATGAAAGAGTTTTCCATACAAGCATTTAATTCCGATTGTTCAATTTGTATGGAATCTATATGCTATAGTCATCCGCTCTAAATAATTTCTTCGGAGATTACATCGTAGCCTTAAATAATAATTCGTGCCAAATTTCGTAAAGATATCTCGTCAAATGAAAGAGTTTTCCATACAAGAACTTGATTCCGATTGTTCAATTTGTATGGAATCTATATGCTTTAGTCATCCGCTCTGAATAATTTCTTCGGAGATTACATCGTAGCTTTAAATAATAATTCATGCCAAATTTCGTAAAGATACCTCGTCAAATGAAAGAGTTTTCCATACAATCACTTGATTCCGATTATTCAGTTTGTATGGCAGCTATATGCTATAATCATCCGAACTTTATTATTTCTTTGGACATTACATTGTTGTCTTAACTGACAATCCGTGCCAAATTTCGTAAAGATACCTCGTCAAATGAAAGAATTATCCATACAAGCACTTGATTCCGATTGTTCAATTTATATGGAATCTATATGCTATAGTCATCCGATCTGAATAATTTCTTCGGAGATTACATCGTAGCCTTAAATAATAATTCGTGCCAAATTTCGTAAAGATACCTCGTCAAATGAAAGAGTTTTCCATACAAGCACTTGATTCCGATTGTTCAATTTGTATGGAATCTATATGCTATAGTCATCCGCTCTGAATAATTTCTTCGGAGATTACATCGTAGCCTTAAATAATAATTCGCGCCAAATTTCGTAAAGATACCTAGTCACATGAAAGAGTTTTCTATACAAGAACTTGATTCCGATTGTTCAATTTGTATGGAATCTATATGCTATAGTCATCCGCTCTGAATGATTTCTTCGGAGATTACATCATAGCCTTAAGTTATAATTCGTGCCAAACTTCGTAAAGATACCTCGCCAAATGAAAGAGTTTTCCATACAAGAACTTGATTCCGATTGTTCAATTTGTATGGAATCTATATGCTATAGTCATCCGCTCTGAATAATTTCTTCGGAGATTACATCGTAGCCTTAAATAATAATTCGAGCCAAATTTCGTAAAGATACCTCGTCAAATGAAAGAGTTTTCCATACAAGCATTTAATTCCGATTGTTCAATTTGTATGGAATCTATATGCTATAGTCATCCGCTCTAAATAATTTCTTCGGAGATTACATCGTAGCCTTAAATAATAATTCGTGCCAAATTTCGTAAAGATATCTCGTCAAATGAAAGAGTTTTCCATACAAGAACTTGATTCCGATTGTTCAATTTGTATGGAATCTATATGCTTTAGTCATCCGCTCTGAATAATTTCTTCGGAGATTACATCGTAGCTTTAAATAATAATTCATGCCAAATTTCGTAAAGATACATCGTCAAATGAAAGAGTTTTCCATACAATCACTTGATTCCGATTATTCAGTTTGTATGGCAGCTATATGCTATAATCATCCGCTCTAAATAATTTCTTCGGAGATTACATCGTAGCCTTAAATAATAATTCGTGCCAAATTTCGTAAAGATACCTCGTCAAATGAAAGAGTTTTCCATACAAGAACTTGATTCCGATTGTTCAATTTGTATGGAATCTATATGCTTTAGTCATCCGCTCTGAATAATTTCTTCGGAGATTACATCGTAGCTTTAAATAATAATTCATGCCAAATTTCGTAAAGATACCTCGTCAAATGAAAGAGTTTTCCATACAATCACTTGATTCCGATTATTCAATTTGTATGGAATCTATATGCTATAGTCATCCGCTCTAAATAATTTCTTCGGAGATTACATCGTAGCCTTAAATAATAATTCGTGCCAAATTTCGTAAAGATACCTCGTCAAATGAAAGAGTTTTCCATACAAGAACTTGATTCCGATTGTTCAATTTGTATGGAATCTATATGCTATAGTCATCCGCTCTGAATAATTTCTTCGGAGATTACATCGTAGCTTTAAATAATAATTCATGCCAAATTTCGTAAAGATACCTCGTCAAATTAAAGAATTTTCCATACAATCACTTGATTCCGATTATTCAGTTTGTATGGCAGCTATATGCTATAATCATCCGAACTTTATTATTTCTTCGGAGATTACATTCTTGCCTTAACTGACAATCCATGCTAAATTTCGTAAAGATACCTCGTCAAATGAAAGAATTATCCATACAAGCACTTGATTCCGATTGTTCAATTTATATGGAATCTGTATGCTATAATCATCCAATCTGAATAATTTCTTCGGAGATTACATCGTAGCCTTAAATAATAATTCTTGCCAAATTTCGTAAAGATACCTCGTAAATTAAAGAGTTTTCCATACAAGCATTTAATTCCGATTGTTCAATTTGTATGGAATCTATTTGCCATAGTCATCCGCTCTGAATAATTTCTTCGGAGATTACATCGTAGCCTTAAATAATAATTCGTGCCAAATTTCGTAAAGATACCTAGTCAAATGAAAGAGTTTTCTATACAAGAACTTGATTCCGATTGTTCAATTTGTATGGAATCTATATGCTATAGTCATCCGCTCTGAATGA
This sequence comes from Bactrocera oleae, assembly GCF_042242935.1. Classification (NCBI taxonomy): domain Eukaryota; kingdom Metazoa; phylum Arthropoda; class Insecta; order Diptera; family Tephritidae; genus Bactrocera; species Bactrocera oleae. The sequence goes on along the minus strand of NC_091542.1, from coordinate 2,871,709 downwards.
TTTATTCGGAGATTACATCGTAGCCTTAAGTTATAATTCGTGCCAAATTTCGTAAAGATACCTCGTCAAATGAAAGAGTTTTCCATACAAGAACTTGATTCCGATTGTTCAATTTGTATGGAATCTATATGCTTTAGTCATCCGCTCTGAATAATTTCTTCGGAGATTACATCGTAGCTTTAAATAATAATTCATGCCAAATTTCGTAAAGATACCTCGTCAAATGAAAGAGTTTTCCATACAATCACTTGATTCCGATTATTCAGTTTGTATGGCAGCTATATGCTATAATCATCCGAACTTTATTATTTCTTTGGACATTACATTGTTGTCTTAACTGACAATCCGTGCCAAATTTCGTAAAGATACCTCGTCAAATGAAAGAATTATCCATACAAGCACTTGATTCCGATTGTTCAATTTATATGGAATCTATATGCTATAGTCATCCGATCTGAATAATTTCTTTGGAGATTACATCGTAGCCTTAAATAATAATTCGTGCCAAATTTCGTAAAGATACCTCGTCAAATGAAAGAGTTTTCCATACAAGCACTTGATTCCGATTGTTCAATTTGTATGGAATCTATATGCTATAGTCATCCGCTCTGAATAATTTCTTCGGAGATTACATCGTAGCCTTAAATAATAATTCGCGCCAAATTTCGTAAAGATACCTAGTCACATGAAAGAGTTTTCTATACAAGAACTTGATTCCGATTGTTCAATTTGTATGGAATCTATATGCTATAGTCATCCGCTCTGAATGATTTCTTCGGAGATTACATCATAGCCTTAAGTTATAATTCGTGCCAAACTTCGTAAAGATACCTCGCCAAATGAAAGAGTTTTCCATACAAGAACTTGATTCCGATTGTTCAATTTGTATGGAATCTATATGCTATAGTCATCCGCTCTGAATAATTTCTTCGGAGATTACATCGTAGCCTTAAATAATAAAATGAGCCAAATTTCGTAAAGATACCTCGTCAAATGAAAGAGTTTTCCATACAAGCATTTAATTCCGATTGTTCAATTTGTATGGAATCTATATGCTATAGTCATCCGCTCTAAATAATTTCTTCGGAGATTACATCGTAGCCTTAAATAATAATTCGTGCCAAATTTCGTAAAGATATCTCGTCAAATGAAAGAGTTTTCCATACAAGAACTTGATTCCGATTGTTCAATTTGTATGGAATCTATATGCTTTAGTCATCCGCTCTGAATAATTTCTTCGGAGATTACATCGTAGCTTTAAATAATAATTCATGCCAAATTTCGTAAAGATACCTCGTCAAATGAAAGAGTTTTCCATACAATCACTTGATTCCGATTATTCAGTTTGTATGGCAGCTATATGCTATAATCATCCGCTCTAAATAATTTCTTCGGAGATTACATCGTAGCCTTAAATAATAATTCGTGCCAAATTTCGTAAAGATACCTCGTCAAATGGAAGAGTTTTCCATACAAGAACTTGATTCCGATTGTTCAATTTGTATGGAATCTATATGCTTTAGTCATCCGCTCTGAATAATTTCTTCGGAGATTACATCGTAGCTTTAAATAATAATTCATGCCAAATTTCGTAAAGATACCTCGTCAAATGAAAGAGTTTTCCATACAATCACTTGATTCCGATTATTCAATTTGTATGGAATCTATATGCTATAGTCATCCGCTCTAAATAATTTCTTCGGAGATTACATCGTAGCCTTAAATAATAATTCGTGCCAAATTTCGTAAAGATACCTCGTCAAATGAAAGAGTTTTCCATACAAGAACTTGATTCCGATTGTTCAATTTGTATGGAATCTATATGCTATAGTCATCCGCTCTGAATAATTTCTTCGGAGATTACATCGTAGCTTTAAATAATAATTCATGCCAAATTTCGTAAAGATACCTCGTCAAATGAAAGAGTTTTCCATACAATCACTTGATTCCGATTATTCAGTTTGTATGGCAGCTATATGCTATAATCATCCGAACTTTATTATTTCTTTGGACATTACATTGTTGTCTTAACTGACAATCCGTGCCAAATTTCGTAAAGATACCTCGTCAAATGAAAGAATTATCCATACAAGCACTTGATTCCGATTGTTCAATTTATATGGAATCTATATGCTATAGTCATCCGATCTGAATAATTTCTTCGGAGATTACATCGTAGCCTTAAATAATAATTCGTGCCAAATTTCGTAAAGATACCTCGTCAAATGAAAGAGTTTTCCATACAAGCACTTGATTCCGATTGTTCAATTTGTATGGAATCTATATGCTATAGTCATCCGCTCTGAATAATTTCTTCGGAGATTACATCGTAGCCTTAAATAATAATTCGCGCCAAATTTCGTAAAGATACCTAGCCACATGAAAGAGTTTTCTATACAAGAACTTGATTCCGATTGTTCAATTTGTATGGAATCTATATGCTATAGTCATCCGCTCTGAATGATTTCTTCGGAGATTACATCATAGCCTTAAGTTATAATTCGAGCCAAATTTCGTAAAGATACCTCGTCAAATGAAAGAGTTTTCCATACAAGCATTTAATTCCGATTGTTCAATTTGTATGGAATCTATATGCTATAGTCATCCGCTCTAAATAATTTCTTCGGAGATTACATCGTAGCTTTAAATAATAATTCATGCCAAATTTCGTAAAGATACCTCGTCAAATGAAAGAGTTTTCCATACAATCACTTGATTCCGATTATTCAGTTTGTATGGCAGCTATATGCTATAATCATCCGAACTTTATTATTTCTTCGGAGATTACATTCTTGCTTTAACTGACAAGCCGTGCCAAATTTCGTAAAGATACCTCGTCAAATGAAAGAATTATCCATACAAGCACTTGATTCCGATTGTTCAATTTGTATGGAATCTATATGCTATAGTCATCCGCTCTGAATGATTTCTTCGGAGATTACATCATAGCCTTAAGTTATAATTCGAGCCAAATTTCGTAAAGATACCTCGTCAAATGAAAGAGTTTTCCATACAAGCATTTAATTCCGATTGTTCAATTTGTATGGAATCTATATGCTATAGTCATCCGCTCTGAATAATTTCTTCGGAGATTACATCGTAGCCTTAAATAATAATTCGCGCCAAATTTCGTAAAGATACCTAGTCACATGAAAGAGTTTTCCATACAAGAACTTGATTCCGATTGTTCAATTTGTATGGAATCTATATGCTATAGTCATCCGCTCTGAATAATTTCTTCGGAGATTACATCGTAGCCTTAAATAATAATTCGAGCCAAATTTCGTAAAGATACCTCGTCAAATGAAAGAGTTTTCCATACAAGCATTTAATTCCGATTGTTCAATTTGTATGGAATCTATATGCTATAGTCATCCGCTCTAAATAATTTCTTCGGAGATTACATCGTAGCCTTAAATAATAATTCGTGCCAAATTTCGTAAAGATACCTAGTCACATGAAAGAGTTTTCCATACAAGCATTTAATTCCGATTGTTCAATTTGTATGGAATCTATATGCTATAGTCATCCGCTCTAAATAATTTCTTCGGAGATTACATCGTAGCCTTAAATAATAATTCGTGCCAAATTTCGTAAAGATATCTCGTCAAATGAAAGAGTTTTCCATACAAGCATTTAATTCCGATTGTTCAATTTGTATGGAATCTATATGCTATAGTCATCCGCTCTAAATAATTTCTTCGGAGATTACATCGTAGCCTTAAATAATAATTCGCGCCAAATTTCGTAAAGATACCTAGTCACATGAAAGAGTTTTCCATACAAGCATTTAATTCCGATTGTTCAATTTGTATGGAATCTATATGCTATAGTCATCCGCTCTAAATAATTTCTTCGGAGATTACATCGTAGCCTTAAATAATAATTCGAGCCAAATTTCGTAAAGATACCTCGTCAAATGAAAGAGTTTTCCATACAAGCATTTAATTCCGATTGTTCAATTTGTATGGAATCTATATGCTATAGTCATCCGCTCTAAATAATTTCTTCGGAGATTACATCGTAGCTTTAAATAATAATTCATGCCAAATTTCGTAAAGATACCTCGTCAAATGAAAGAGTTTTCCATACAATCACTTGATTCCGATTATTCAGTTTGTATGGCAGCTATATGCTATAATCATCCGCTCTAAATAATTTCTTCGGAGATTACATCGTAGCCTTAAATAATAATTCGTGCCAAATTTCGTAAAGATACCTCGTCAAATGAAAGAGTTTTCCATACAAGCATTTAATTCCGATTGTTCAATTTGTATGGAATCTATATGCTATAGTCATCCGCTCTGAATAATTTCTTCGGAGATTACATCGTAGCTTTAAATAATAATTCATGCCAAATTTCGTAAAGATACCTCGTCAAATGAAAGAGTTTTCCATACAATCACTTGATTCCGATTATTCAGTTTGTATGGCAGCTATATGCTATAATCATCCGCTCTAAATAATTTCTTCGGAGATTACATCGTAGCCTTAAATAATAATTCGTGCCAAATTTCGTAAAGATACCTCGTCAAATGAAAGAGTTTTCCATACAAGCATTTAATTCCGATTGTTCAATTTGTATGGAATCTATATGCTATAGTCATCCGCTCTGAATAATTTCTTCGGAGATTACATCGTAGCCTTAAATAATAATTCGCGCCAAATTTCGTAAAGATACCTCGTAAATTAAAGAGTTTTCCATACAAGCATTTAATTCCGATTGTTCAATTTGTATGGAACCTATTTGCTATAGTCATCCGCTCTGAATAATTTCTCCGGAGATTACATCGTAGCCTTAAATAATAATTCGTGCCAAATTTCGTAAAGATACCTCGTCAAATGAAAGAGTTTTCCATACAAGAACTTGATTCCGACTGTTCAATTTGTATGGAATCTATATGCTATAGTCATCCGCTCTGAATAATTTCTTCGGAGATTACATCGTAGCTTTAAATAATAATTCATGCCAAATTTCGTAAAGATACCTCGTCAAATTAAAGAATTTTCCATACAATCACTTGATTCCGATTATTCAGTTTGTATGGCAGCTATATGCTATAATCATCCGAACTTTATTATTTCTTCGGAGATTACATTCTTGCCTTAACTGACAATCCATGCTAAATTTCGTAAAGATACCTCGTCAAATGAAAGAGTTTTCCATTCAAGCACTTGATTCCAATTATTCAGGTTGTATGGCAGCTATATGCTATAGTCATCCGAACTTTATTATTTCTTTGGAGATAACATTGTTGTCTTAACTGACAATCCGTGCCAAATTTCGTAAAGATACCTCGTCAAATGAAAGAATTATCCATACAAGCACTTGATTCCGATTGTTCAATTTATATGGAATCTGTATGCTATAGTCATCCAATCTGAATTTTTTCTTCGGAGATTACATCGTAGCCTTAAATAATAATTCTTGCCAAATTTCGTAAAGATACCTCGTAAATTAAAGAGTTTTCCATACAAGCATTTAATTCCGATTGTTCAATTTGTATGGAACCTATTTGCTATAGTCATCCGCTCTGAATAATTTCTCCGGAGATTACATCGTAGCCTTAAATAATAATTCGTGCCAAATTTCGTAAAGATACCTCGTCAAATGAAAGAGTTTTCCATACAAGAACTTGATTCCGACTGTTCAATTTGTATGGAATCTATATGCTATAGTCATCCGCTCTGAATAATTTCTTCGGAGATTACATCGTAGCTTTAAATAATAATTCATGCCAAATTTCGTAAAGATACCTCGTCAAATTAAAGAATTTTCCATACAATCACTTGATTCCGATTATTCAGTTTGTATGGCAGCTATATGCTATAATCATCCGAACTTTATTATTTCTTCGGAGATTACATTCTTGCCTTAACTGACAATCCATGCTAAATTTCGTAAAGATACCTCGTCAAATGAAAGAATTATCCATACAAGCACTTGATTCCGATTGTTCAATTTATATGGAATCTGTATGCTATAATCATCCAATCTGAATAATTTCTTCGGAGATTACATCGTAGCCTTAAATAATAATTCTTGCCAAATTTCGTAAAGATACCTCGTAAATTAAAGAGTTTTCCATACAAGCATTTAATTCCGATTGTTCAATTTGTATGGAATCTATTTGCTATAGTCATCCGCTCTGAATAATTTCTCCGGAGATTAAATCGTAGCCTTAAATAATAACTCGTGCCAAATTTCGTAAAGATACCTCGTCAAATGAAAGAGTTTTCCATACAAGAACTTGATTCCGATTGTTCAATTTGTATGGAATCTATATGCTTTAGTCATCCGCTCTGAATAATTTCTTCGGAGATTACATCGTAGCTTTAAATAATAATTCATGCCAAATTTCGTAAAGATACCTCGTCAAATGAAAGAGTTTTCCATACAATCACTTGATTCCGATTATTCAGTTTGTATGGCAGCTATATGCTATAATCATCCGAACTTTATTATTTCTTCGGAGATCACATTCTTGCCTTAACTGACAATCCGTGCCAAATTTCGTGAAGAAACCTCGTCAAATGAAAGAGTTTTTCATACAAGCACTTGATTCCAATTATTCAGTTTGTGTGGCAGCTATATGATATTATCATCCAAACTTTATTATTTCTTTGCAGATAACATTGTTGTCTTAACTGACAATCCGTGCCAAATTTCGTAAAGATACCTCGTCAAATGAAAGAATTATCCATACAAGCACTTGATTCCGATTGTTCAATTTATATGGAATCTGTATGCTATAGTCATCCAATCTAAATAATTTCTTCGGAGATTACATCGTAGCCTTAAATAATAATTCTTGCCAAATTTCGTAAAGATACCTCGTAAATTAAAGAGTTTTCCATACAAGCATTTAATTCCGATTGTTCAATTTGTATGGAATCTATTTGCTATAGTCATCCGCTCTGAATAATTTCTCCGGAGATTACATTGTAGCCATAAATAATAATTCGTGCCAAATTTCGTAAAGATACCTCGTCAAATGAAAGAGTTTTCCATACAAGAACTTGATTCCGATTGTTCAATTTGTATGGAATCTATATGCTATAGTCATCCGCTCTGAATAATTTCTTCGGAGATTACATCGTAGCTTTAAATAATAATTCGTGCCAAATTTCGTAAAGATACCTCGACAAATGAAAGAGTTTTCCATTCAAGCACTTGATTCCAATTATTCAGGTTGTATGGCAGCTATATGCTATAGTCATCCGAACTTTATTATTTCTTTGGAGATAACATTGTTGTCTTAACTGACAATCCGTGCCAAATTTCGTAAAGATACCTCGTCAAATGAAAGAATTATCCATACAAGCGCTTGATTCCGATTGTTCAATTTATATGGAATCTGTATGCTATAGTCATTCAATCTGAATAATTTCTTCGGAGATTACATCGTAGCCTTAAGTAGTAATTCTTGACAAATTTCGTAAAGATACCTCGTAAATTAAAGAGTTTTCCATACAAGCATTTAATTCCGATTGTTCAATTTGTATGGAATCTATTTGCTATAGTCATCCGCTCTGAATAATTTCTCCGGAGATTACATCGTAGCCTTAAATAATAATTCGTGCCAAATTTCGTAAAGATACCTCGTCAAATGAAAGAGTTTTCCATACAAGAACTTGATTCCGATTGTTCAATTTGTATGGAATCTATATGCTATAGTCATCCGCTCTGAATAATTTCTTCGGAGATTACATCGTAGCTTTAAATAATAATTCATGCCAAATTTCGTAAAGATACCTCGTCAAATGAAAGAGTTTTCCATACAATCGCTTGATTCCGATTATTCAGTTTGTATGGCAGCTATATGCTATAATCATCCGAACTTTATTATTTCTTCGGAGATTACATTCTTGCCTTAACTGACAATCCGTGCCAAATTTCGTAAAGATACCTAGTCACATGAAAGAGTTTTCCATACAAGAACTTGATTCCGATTGTTCAATTTGTATGGAATCTATATGCTTTAGTCATCCGCTCTGAATAATTTCTTCGGAGATTACATCGTAGCTTTAAATAATAATTCATGCCAAATTTCGTAAAGATACCTCGTCAAATGAAAGAGTTTTCCATACAATCACTTGATTCCGATTATTCAGTTTGTATGGCAGCTATATGCTATAATCATCCGCTCTAAATAATTTCTTCGGAGATTACATCGTAGCCTTAAATAATAATTCGTGCCAAATTTCGTAAAGATACCTCGTCAAATGAAAGAGTTTTCCATACAAGCATTTAATTCCGATTGTTCAATTTGTATGGAATCTATATGCTATAGTCATCCGCTCTGAATAATTTCTTCGGAGATTACATCGTAGCCTTAAATAATAATTCGCGCCAAATTTCGTAAAGATACCTAGTCACATGAAAGAGTTTTCCATACAAGAACTTGATTCCGATTGTTCAATTTGTATGGAATCTATATGCTATAGTCATCCGCTCTGAATAATTTCTTCGGAGATTACATCGTAGCCTTAAATAATAATTCGAGCCAAATTTCGTAAAGATACCTCGTCAAATGAAAGAGTTTTCCATACAAGCATTTAATTCCGATTGTTCAATTTGTATGGAATCTATATGCTATAGTCATCCGCTCTAAATAATTTCTTCGGAGATTACATCGTAGCCTTAAATAATAATTCGCGCCAAATTTCGTAAAGATACCTAGTCACATGAAAGAGTTTTCCATACAAGCATTTAATTCCGATTGTTCAATTTGTATGGAATCTATATGCTATAGTCATCCGCTCTAAATAATTTCTTCGGAGATTACATCGTAGCCTTAAATAATAATTCGTGCCAAATTTCGTAAAGATATCTCGTCAAATGAAAGAGTTTTCCATACAAGAACTTGATTCCGATTGTTCAATTTGTATGGAATCTATATGCTATAGTCATCCGCTCTAAATAATTTCTTCGGAGATTACATCGTAGCCTTAAATAATAATTCGAGCCAAATTTCGTAAAGATACCTCGTCAAATGAAAGAGTTTTCCATACAAGCATTTAATTCCGATTGTTCAATTTGTATGGAATCTATATGCTATAGTCATCCGCTCTAAATAATTTCTTCGGAGATTACATCGTAGCCTTAAATAATAATTCGTGCCAAATTTCGTAAAGATATCTCGTCAAATGAAAGAGTTTTCCATACAAGAACTTGATTCCGATTGTTCAATTTGTATGGAATCTATATGCTATAGTCATCCGCTCTGAATAATTTCTTCGGAGATTACATCGTAGCTTTAAATAATAATTCATGCCAAATTTCGTAAAGATACCTCGTCAAATGAAAGAGTTTTCCATACAATCACTTGATTCCGATTATTCAGTTTGTATGGCAGCTATATGCTATAATCATCCGAACTTTATTATTTCTTTGGACATTACATTGTTGTCTTAACTGACAATCCGTGCCAAATTTCGTAAAGATACCTCGTCAAATGAAAGAATTATCCATACAAGCACTTGATTCCGATTGTTCAATTTATATGGAATCTGTATGCTATAGTCATCCAATCTGAATAATTTCTTCGGAGATTACATCGTAGCCTTAAATAATAATTCTTGCCAAATTTCGTAAAGATACCTCGTCAAATGAAAGAGTTTTCCATACAAGCACTTGATTCCGATTGTTCAATTTGTATGGAATCTATATGCTATAGTCATCCGCTCTGAATAATTTCTTCGGAGATTACATCGTAGCCTTAAGTTATAATTCGAGCCAAATTTCGTAAAGATACCTCGTCAAATGAAAGAGTTTTCCATACAAGCATTTAATTCCGATTGTTCAATTTGTATGGAATCTATATGCTATAGTCATCCGCTCTAAATAATTTCTTCGGAGATTACATCGTAGCCTTAAATAATAATTCGCGCCAAATTTCGTAAAGATACCTAGTCACATGAAAGAGTTTTCTATACAAGAACTTGATTCCGATTGTTCAATTTGTATGGAATCTATATGCTATAGTCATCCGCTCTGAATGATTTCTTCGGAGATTACATCATAGCCTTAAGTTATAATTCGAGCCAAATTTCGTAAAGATACCTCGTCAAATGAAAGAGTTTTCCATACAAGCATTTAATTCCGATTGTTCAATTTGTATGGAATCTATATGCTATAGTCATCCGCTCTAAATAATTTCTTCGGAGATTACATCGTAGCTTTAAATAATAATTCATGCCAAATTTCGTAAAGATACCTCGTCAAATGAAAGAGTTTTCCATACAATCACTTGATTCCGATTATTCAGTTTGTATGGCAGCTATATGCTATAATCATCCGAACTTTATTATTTCTTCGGAGATTACATTCTTGCTTTAACTGACAAGCCGTGCCAAATTTCGTAAAGATACCTCGTCAAATGAAAGAATTATCCATACAAGCACTTGATTCCGATTGTTCAATTTGTATGGAATCTATATGCTATAGTCATCCGCTCTGAATGATTTCTTCGGAGATTACATCATAGCCTTAAGTTATAATTCGAGCCAAATTTCGTAAAGATACCTCGTCAAATGAAAGAGTTTTCCATACAAGCATTTAATTCCGATTGTTCAATTTGTATGGAATCTATATGCTATAGTCATCCGCTCTGAATAATTTCTTCGGAGATTACATCGTAGCCTTAAATAATAATTCGCGCCAAATTTCGTAAAGATACCTAGTCACATGAAAGAGTTTTCCATACAAGAACTTGATTCCGATTGTTCAATTTGTATGGAATCTATATGCTATAGTCATCCGCTCTGAATAATTTCTTCGGAGATTACATCGTAGCCTTAAATAATAATTCGAGCCAAATTTCGTAAAGATACCTCGTCAAATGAAAGAGTTTTCCATACAAGCATTTAATTCCGATTGTTCAATTTGTATGGAATCTATATGCTATAGTCATCCGCTCTAAATAATTTCTTCGGAGATTACATCGTAGCCTTAAATAATAATTCGTGCCAAATTTCGTAAAGATATCTCGTCAAATGAAAGAGTTTTCCATACAAGAACTTGATTCCGATTGTTCAATTTGTATGGAATCTATATGCTTTAGTCATCCGCTCTGAATAATTTCTTCGGAGATTACATCGTAGCTTTAAATAATAATTCATGCCAAATTTCGTAAAGATACCTCGTCAAATGAAAGAGTTTTCCATACAATCACTTGATTCCGATTATTCAGTTTGTATGGCAGCTATATGCTATAATCATCCGAACTTTATTATTTCTTCGGAGATCACATTCTTGCCTTAACTGACAATCCGTGCCAAATTTCGTGAAGAAACCTCGTCAAATGAAAGAGTTTTTCATACAAGCACTTGATTCCAATTATTCAGTTTGTATGGCAGCTATATGCTATAGTCATCCGAACTTTATTATTTCTTTGGAGATAACATTGTTGTCTTAACTGACAATCCGTGCCAAATTTCGTAAAGATACCTCGTCAAATGAAAGAATTATCCATACAAGCACTTGATTCCGATTGTTCAATTTATATGGAATCTGTATGCTATAGTCATCCAATCTGAATAATTTCTTCGGAGATTACATCGTAGCCTTAAATAATAATTCTTGCCAAATTTCGTAAAGATACCTCGTAAATTAAAGAGTTTTCCATACAAGCATTTAATTCCGATTGTTCAATTTGTATGGAATCTATTTGCTATAGTCATCCGCTCTGAATAATTTCTCCGGAGATTACATCGTAGCCTTAAATAATAATTCGTGCCAAATTTCGTAAAGATATCTCGTCAAATGAAAGAGTTTTCCATACAAGAACTTGATTCCGATTGTTCAATTTGTATGGAATCTATATGTTATAGTCATCCGCTCTGAATAATTTCTTCTTAGATTACATCGTAGCTTTAAATAATAATTCATGCCAAATTTCGTAAAGATACCTCGTCAAATGAAAGAGTTTTCCATACAAGCACTTGATTCCGATTATTCAGTTTGTATGGCAGCTATATGCTATAATCATCCGAACTTTATTATTTCTTCGGAGATTACATTCTTGCTTTAACTGACAAGCCGTGCCAAATTTCGTAAAGATACCTCGTCAAATGAAAGAATTATCCATACAAGCACTTGATTCCGATTGTTCAATTTGTATGGAATCTATATGCTATAGTCATCCGCTCTGAATAATTTCTTCGGAGATTACATCGTAGCCTTAAATAATAATTCGTGCCAAATTTCGTAAAGATACCTAGTCAAATGAAAGAGTTTTCTATACAAGAACTTGATTCCGATTGTTCAATTTGTATGGAATCGATATGCTATAGTCATCCGCTCTGAATGATTTATTCGGAGATTACATCGTAGCCTTAAGTTATAATTCGTGCCAAATTTCGTAAAGATACCTCGTCAAATGAAAGAGTTTTCCATACAAGAACTTGATTCCAATTATTCAGTTTGTATGGAATCTATATGCTATAGTCATCCGCTCTGAATAATTTCTTCGGAGATTACATCGTAGCTTTAAATAATAATTCATGCCAAATTTCGTAAAGATACCTCGACAAATGAAAGAGTTTTCCATTCAAGCACTTGATTCCGATTATTCAGTTTGTATGGCAGCTATATGCTATAGTCATCCGAACTTTATTATTTCTTTGAAGATAACATTGTTGTCTTAACTGACAATCCGTGCCAAATTTCGTAAAGATACCTCGTCAAATGAAAGAATTATCCATACAAGCACTTGATTCCGATTGTTCAATTTATATGGAATCTGTATGCTATAGTCATCCAATCTGAATTTTTTCTTCGGAGATTACATCGTAGCCTTAAATAATAATTCTTGCCAAATTTCGTAAAGATACCTCGTAAATTAAAGAGTTTTCCATACAAGCATTTAATTCCGATTGTTCAATTTGTATGGAACCTATTTGCTATAGTCATCCGCTCTGAATAATTTCTCCGGAGATTACATCGTAGCCTTAAATAATAATTCGTGCCAAATTTCGTAAAGATACCTCGTCAAATGAAAGAGTTTTCCATACAAGAACTTGATTCCGATTGTTCAATTTGTATGGAATCTATATGCTATAGTCATCCGCTCTGAATAATTTCTTCGGAGATTACATCGTAGCTTTAAATAATAATTCGTGCCAAATTTCGTAAAGATACCTCGACAAATGAAAGAGTTTTCCATTCAAGCACTTGAGTCCAATTATTCAGGTTGTATGGCAGCTATATGCTATAGTCATCCGAACTTTATTATTTCTTTGGAGATAACATTGTTGTCTTAACTGACAATCCGTGCCAAATTTCGTAAAGATACCTCGTCAAATGAAAGAATTATCCATACAAGCACTTGATTCCGATTGTTCAATTTATATGGAATCTGTATGCTATAGTCATTCAATCTGAATAATTTCTTCGGAGATTACATCGTAGCCTTAAGTAGTAATTCTTGACAAATTTCGTAAAGATACCTCGTAAATTAAAGAGTTTTCCATACAAGCATTTAATTCCGATTGTTCAATTTGTATGGAATCTATTTGCTATAGTCATCCGCTCTGAATAATTTCTCCGGAGATTACATCGTAGCCTTAAATAATAATTCGTGCCAAATTTCGTAAAGATACCTCGTCAAATGAAAGAGTTTTCCATACAAGAACTTGATTCCGATTGTTCAATTTGTATGGAATCTATATGCTATAGTCATCCGCTCTGAATAATTTCTTCGGAGATTACATCGTAGCTTTAAATAATAATTCATGCCAAATTTCGTAAAGATACCTCGTCAAATGAAAGAGTTTTCCATACAATCACTTGATTCCGATTATTCAGTTTGTATGGCAGCTATATGCTATAATCATCCGAACTTTATTATTTCTTCGGAGATTACATTCTTGCCTTAACTGACAATCCGTGCCAAATTTCGTAAAGATACCTCGTCAAATGAAAGAGTTTTCCATACAATCACTTGATTCCGATTATTCAGTTTGTATGGCAGCTATATGCTATAATCATCCGAACTTTATTATTTCTTTGGAGATTACATTCTTGCCTTAACTGACAATCCGTGCCAAATTTCGGGAAGAAACCTCGTCAAATGAAAGAGTTTTTCATACAAGCACTTGATTCCAATTATTCAGTTTGTATGGCAGCTATATGCTATAGTCATCCGAACTTTATTATTTCTTTGGAGATAACATTGTTGTCTTAACTGACAATCCGTGCCAAATT